>NC_089721.1:56645849-57943849 GCF_031753505.1 Anomalospiza imberbis | reverse complement strand
AATGCATTGTTAAGCCTTTGGTATCAAAGCAGTTTATTTTTCTCTTAGGATTTAGAAATGTGCAGATATTTCTATATTCCATTCTTAATAAATATGTTTTAAAAAATAGTTTTCAATAAGTAATTTTTCCTTGACTTTTAAGCAAATTGAAACAATATATTTTATTATATTTTTTTAAATTCTACTACAAATAAAACATAATTTCATTGTGGCAAACAAAGCTCTCACCTCAAAGAAACCCAAGAATAGCATAAAAACTAATGTCAATTAGAAATACTCCAAAGCAATCTTATAAATTCAAAAGGAGTTTGTCAAATATTTCAACTAGTTTGCATAGAGTTTCATGCAGAGTTTAGCAGCATCATCATGGCTCCTGTGGCAGGTGGAAATTCTGACCATGGTCTCACAAGGGTCAGAGGTGTTTTTTGGATTATTAGTTTTTGCCACAAATCACATTCTATTAGGGTGCCAGACAATCAGTTTCCTTGTACTCTCTGAGCACATGCATGTTTGTAAACTCATCCATTCATCACCTTGTCTGTATGTGAGATTAATAAAAGTTTAGGGTAGTTGCTTTGTAGTAGTGCCTCATGAAGTATTACTTACAACTAGAATCTGTCCTAGAGAACAAAAAAATAAGTCTGTATTTGGGACTTCTAATTCTAGCATAAAATTTGAATCCATTCTAAATTCCTTAAAAATTGTAATAGCCAACCTTTTGTTTTTAAACCAAGTGAAACATGAAGTGAGACATGGTCTCTCCCGCTCTTCCCAGGATCTCATACCTAAAGTTCAGTAGATACAAGAAACAGGAAGAAAAATAATCTGGAATGAATAAAAAAATGACTTCTTTTCCCAAGCATTTCAACAGTCACATGGAGATTGACTTCAGCTTATTAAAATGCATTGCCACAGACTCGGCAGGCTGCATCTTATTTTTGTGTCTCATTCACTCCTCAAAGCATGTTTTGTGGTGTTTGCTATTTTGTGATGAGCTGTTATATGCAGGTCTGTGGTGCTAAACCCTATAAACACTGTCTGATGGATTACAGTTTGTAAATAATTTCTCCCACCAAAAGTCATTTGGCCTGACTAAAGATAAGATATCAGTATCTCAGGGTATATTTACTCCCAAGATATGTTGCTATTTAATTAAATCTCTTTCATTTCTTTCAGATGTGAAATATAAGCTTCCTGGTATTAAAAAGGGGAGATAGTAGAGAGAGAGAAAGCATTTTCCTGTAATTACAGGGCAGAAACCCTGTCAGAGAAAAGATGCAGACCCCTCATTATATCACTTTTTCTTTCTTTTTTGCAGTCTTTTTCTGTCTTGCTGATAGCTATCAAACATCATGGACATATTTTTTCTACCTGCATAGTATTCAAGTAAAACCTGTGTCCCAGAAGACAGGTTTAAATAATTCAGGAGGCACATCATGTTGAGGAAGGGATCACAAGTGGGATAAGTTTGTCAATGTATATAAAATAAAGCCAAAGTATTGGTCTTGCTGGAGAGGTAAAGGTCAGCTACACAGTATCTGATGCCAAACCTACTGTGTGCTGGCAGTTAGGAACAAGGTATGTGTTTAGGTGACTTTGAGCCTGGATTTGGTATGTTCCTATCAAAGACATCCTTATATACTAGTTTGAACATCCCTTTATTTGAACTTCATCCTGCTCAGCCTCCAAGACCTTTCTTTCAATAGGAATATGAGGCATTTTTAAAACTCAGTGGCCTTTATGTCAGGCTAATTTGGGTGGGAATGTGCATGTTCAATACTCTTGAAGTAGTTGCTGACAAAACATATGTACGTGGGTAGAAAGACTGAGAGAAGAGATATTCCACTTGAATAAGAAACTAGATATGCCATCCTTTTCATTACACTGTTTAATAACTTTTTTGATGAATGGAAGAGTGTACATACAAAATGGATTTTTCTTCAAGGAGAATGAAAACCTGCAGACAATTTTTTTTGGCTTTCTAAAATCTGTTTTTAATGGGAAATAGAAATTCTGGAAAAGAAATTTTAATTGTAAAAAACAAATAATGATGTTGCAGACCTTTTGTCCATTCCATTTTATGTAATTTCACATAATCTTACAGTGGTCTGCAGCAGGAGTCTGTAAGATTTTCTGCAATGTTGCCTAGGCTTAAGTAACTATTTACTTGTTGCTTCAAGAAAGGTACATCTCTCCAGGTATGCATATGCCTTATATTAAGGTAAGAACCCATTAAAATACTCTTAACATGCTTATTTTTATTAGTAATCTCTACTTTATCTTTGTATCAATCATTTTGTCTTCCCTGAAGGTGACTGGAAAGTAGATTTACCAGAGATCTCGGCCTGAGATTTACAAGCCTCAGTGTTGTGAAACAGGTTTCCAGGGTCTCATTGGACATGATAATTACTGGGCATCTGACCTACAAAGCCATTGAATGAGTGAATGCTTCACTACTAGGAGGCTGTGCTGTGTGGTGAAGATATGTACCAGCCACTCTCGCAGGGCTGGCAGTTCCCAGGCCATCTTACGACTCCGTGGGTGCCTTTTCCTGACTGCATATTGCATCTTGGTGCATGCTGACAGCATGAAGGATGCCACACTGGGATGCACATACACATTCTTAGTAAGCTGGAAACTTCTGTAAAACACAGTTAACCTGTTTTATAGTTTTCCTTTATTTGTGTTGTATCCTTGCTTCATGACCCCTTAAAGTAAGGATTCCCACTGTGCTTAATATGGGTTGTTTTACACGGTTAATAGGACAGACAAGTAAAAGGGGAGAAAATATCTGTACACATGAAAAGTTTTGATTTAGAATGATTTATCCACCTGTCCAAAGCACAAACTTATTCCTTTCAGCCTGATGGCTTTTACTTGTGGTGGACATGTCCTGAATCCTAGAGAACCAGTGAATCTCAATGCCCAGCCAGCTAAATCTGGATTTCTTTCCTACCAATATATAATCACCATCACAGTGCTACACACATATTGTATAAAATTTACTTAGACATTTAGATGTGCAATATTAGGTACAAACACATATAGTGATTACAGTGAATTTTTAGAAACCTAAACTGTCCTGGTCATAGAATGGAAAATTTATCATAATTATAAGACTTGGAACATGCCACACTTGATATTTTCAAAGGACTTCTAAGTGCTGAGAAAATTTCTAAATTTAGTTGATTTTTTCCCTGCCACTCAGTTGCTTAGACCCTGAATTACTGGGACTTTCTGACCTGTTCTTTTAGAGATTTTCCTCTTGTCCTATCATTGTTTGACATTCATAAAAAAGGAACTGTATGTCTAAATCAGTGATTATACATTAGAAAGGAATCATGGCCTGTCAAGAAAATGACACTCTCTTTTCCTTATCCTGTTTTATAATATGAAAGGGTTTTTTCAGCCCTATTTCACATATTAGTTTCTTTACTATATTGAATGATATTTTGCATTTAGTGGTTTTCAACTCAAGATCATATAGGGCTTTGGAAGCATATAGAAATTCATAGTACCTGTTATGTAACATCTGAGACAAATGGGCTGGAAAAAATTTAAGCCAAGAGCAGGGGCAAATTGCCAAGGATTTTGTACAGTAGAAGAAGGGACTTGATTGAAGGGTATTCAGAAATGCATGAGCTATTTTTGACAAAAGAATTCAGGCAGTTGGTTTGAAGTATCCAGATTTGAGTAATGAAGGTGTTATCCTGGCACCATCCTTTCCTGTCCCCTTTCTTGAGTTCCTCATGTACACCTTCACCTCTCAAAACAAGGAATTGATGATTCCTGACCTTTCCAAGCTTGACTGTAACTCCTGGGCTGTTGATATGAGGCAAGAAGGTCAAGCACCCATCCTGCACTTTGAACAATGGTGTCAGTCAATGTGAAATGGTTCTATCAGAGCCAGGTATTTCATTGGCCTTTATGAATTTAAAAAAAAAAAAAAGTGCTTTTTTTTCCTCTCTCTACTTTTGACAGCTAAACTATTGACTATGCATCAACAATAGCTTTGTGAGCCTATTAGCACTGTTTTAAGTGATTAGCTTCCAACTAAACACAGGAGTCATTCTGGTATTGAGCTCAATCATGAGTGATAAAAGATGGCTCAAATTCCATGTTTTTCCTATAGAAAAGTGGAGCCTGCAAAAGAAAATGGGTATACACCCCAGATGTTGGCTGGTTGATGAATGTTCAGGTGTATTCATGAATCTTAAGAGTCTGAAGAAAAGGTCAGGACCAGTCTCCTAATTGCACAGTTGAAAGTAAGGGTGAATCAACTTAGTTGCAATCACTTGCTTGTGACTTTAAATGTAGCTAGGGCCCTTGAGGTCTCACCCAGGGTTTTGCCTCAGTTTTAAGATCCAGTTGTTAAAATTTTTAGAGAGCTGCCTCTGCCTGTATTAAGGTGCAAATATGACTGTATGCCAAAGTCAATAGTATGCATTTTATTTAACAGTAAATGTGAGTAAGAGCGAGAGAGGGAAAGAGAGAAAGAGAAAGAAATAGAACAAGAGGTGAGGGAGGGAGAGAAAGTGACAGAGACAGATTAAGTAGAAAATGTCACCACTGAATGGATCCTGACGGCATCCTGTTGATCCTCTCCATCTAGTCTTCTTGGTGCTAAGGGTTGCACCAAACAGAGAGTTCAATGGATTAATATACATTTGGGCCAGGTGGGAATGCCCAGGTACTTTCCCTGGGTAGGGCAAGTTTGACACTGTCTCTTGCAAAAACTCTGGATCTGTTGCATTACTTTGAATCATATGCAGTCGCCTGGTGCAAGGCCTCAGGAATGAGTCTGAGGGGCCTTTATGGATTATTACATCTCCTCAGCTGCCCCTCATGTGAATGGCTCATGAATGTGGCCTTCCTGAGGTGTGGGGGTGTTTACAACTGAGCCAGTCTGTGTAAGGGAGAATGGGTGTCCACTGCCTCTGACCAGATTTTACACCACATACCCAAAGCCTCCTCCTTTACCCCATCTTGGCTGGGGGGAGTGTGTGCAAATCTGGCCTCAGCAGATGGGCCTGTGCGCTTTGGCTTCCCCTCTCTGTGCCCAGCCAGAGCTGATCTGTAGGAGAGCTGCTGGGTTTGACTTTGTCATGGATATATTCTTCACCCTCAGTCTTGTTCACTTTCTAGACCTGAGATTATTGGACAATAGTGTCACCTTTGTGTTACCTCGAGTTATCTTAGGTGGCTTAACTCACCAAAGTTCCCGTCAGGAGGCATAATCAGGGAGGGATGTGTTTCAGTGGTTGCAGCTTCTTCATAGAGTTTTGCCATAATGGGCAAAAAGTTCTTCATAGCAATGTTTAAGCCATTAATCATAACAATTCAGTCTCTGACACCATCGCTTTTAATGTTGGTGGTGAGATTTGAAGAAGGAAAAAATGCAGGGAAACAAATATATTTAAAAAATTATTTCTCTAAACACCTCTGCAAATACAGAAATGATTTTCTTAATATCAGAGTGTCTCTTGTGTCTTTGTCCTGCTCACCCAGGACAGGGTTAATACCAGCTTATAAATGCAAGAGTGTTTATTTTACTGCTATAGAAAGGATGTTATGGCTTTCCTTCACTGGATTTTTTTTAGTATCTTAATTGCAGTAAATTAAAATAATTAGAGTGAAATTATATGGACCCTACAACTCCCTTTATGCTGCTTTTTAGAGTGATAATGAATGTTAATGCAAATCATCAATATATTCTTACTACCTTTTAGTTCTTACAGACAACTAATATGTCACTGTTATGCTATAAATAGAATTCTGTGCATTTAGCATAAAGAACAATATAATGTAATATTTCAGCCAAGTAAAGAATATTAATTAAGATTTGGTGAAACATATTGCAGATAAAAATTAGCAATGAGCAATATCCTAATAACAGTCATACATGTTAACATAAAATGAAATGGTTTCTGTAAAACTTCTCACACATAAATGTATAGCTTGTTACTCACAGATAAGTAAAGCAAAATAAAGTAAATGGATTGCCTTCAAAGTATAATGATCATACAAAGGAGCTGCACATTGCAAGAATTGTAATAGCAGTTATCTTGACATTTTCGGTTTAGGATTTTACTACTTTCAACAGAAAGCATACATACAACACCACCACACTCTCTGCAATAGTTCTTTTCCAGCTTCATCACTAGATCACTATTGCTGCTGAAGGCCCTCTAGCATTATGTAATGTGACTAACAACCTGAGAACAATTTTCTATCTCATCCTTTCCTGAAGGAGAGTAATTGTGTTTATAATACTGTTATATTTGTAAGATTTCCTCTCTCACAATCTCTATTAGCATACACATTTTTTCTGCATGTTTATGATAAAACAGTTGTGTCATTTTTCTTCTGGAGCAAAATGCTGAAGGTTGTGTGGTAACTCTGTTGCTATTTGTAGAAGATGTTGGCATGTCTTTTATCCCTAATTTAAAGAGAGTTGTTTCCCTTTGAAATGTCCATCCTTATGCCTAAGAAGGAAATAACTAAAATAAAAATATGAAAGGGGAATTGTGATAGCCCCTTATAAAAGATTAAGGGAAAAGAAAGAAACCCAGGAAACTGGATTTTTTTTCCTCCAGGGCATTTTAGTAATAGTCCCTGAAGATCACAGAGATGTGTCTGCCAGGGAAACCTTAATGGAGTCTCTCAGATGTCATTAAAAATTGGAGGAACACTACCCAGATTCTAGTATGCTGGCCATTAAATTGATCACTTAAAACCTTGAGTACAAGTTAAAGCATCTCAGAAATGACTAAACACAATAAGTTGCTTACAGCCTCATAAGAAGAAATTAAAAACAAAACCAAAAAACCCTCGTGCAATAACAAAAACCCCCTACCACTCTCAACATTTTCCTTTTCATGCATTATCATGAACACAGCAGCAAGAAGATACCCTACTCTGTGGTGGTGTGTTAAAATCCAGTGATGTGAAATGTCTTAACATCATTCCATAAATGTTGCTACCAACTAAATCACAGATGGGTTCCAAAACTAGACAATCTCATGATAATGAAAATATGTCTGGTAAAAAAAGAAAAGGAGGGGGAATATAAACTAAACTCCTTTGTAGAATAAGCCTGTTGCTAACTGACTGGGCTTTGTTCAAAATGTCATTTGAACTACTGTTATTTAGGATATGGCATCATTTTTCAGACATCTGTTATTTGGATTGCTGTAGGAAAAACATGCACATGAATGAATGATCACTGTATCTCCATAGCTGATATCTTTTGTTATTTTCTGTACAAGTGAAAATAATCCTAAATTTAAGTTGAAGTCTGAGTTAAGACAGTATTTTAGTATTCTATTATAGATGAATTTAAACTTCTTTCTCAAATTTGTGATAACATTTGCTAACTCAGTTGACATAAAATTTTGCTGGAAAGCTCATGTACAATCTAGTTGGAAAGTATGAAGAGGTCAATGGATTTGCAAGGTTAAATATACTTTTTCCTCTGCATGTTGGATAAATGTTAGAGGTCTTTCTTTTAACTATGTGAAATATTGCTGGAAATGTGCTCAACTGAAAGAACACTCTTTTCCGTTGGAAGCTGAGAGACAGAAGGTTAACTACAGAGTTGGTTTCTGAGCCAATGCCCAGAAGAGTGTGAGCTCTAACATGACATTTTTGTAACAACGAGAAACATTGCAAGCCCTGCAGAATATAGCTGTGAGGATTTTTAGATTTGCTTTATGTTTTTGAACAGCTGCCTGGCATGCTTAGGCTTCAGATGGCAAATGTTATCATGGCAGAAGATCCAAGAAAGAATGACAAAGGTTGGTATGCTCTAAATTTAATCTGTGACTACTTAAACCAGGATTTTGAAACATTTTTTCTTAACTGCTCTGAAGACTCTTGTCAGTCAGGAGCTAATAAGGGTATATAGAACTATTGTGTCCTCAAATGAGAAATCTCAGTATGGCAGTTCAAATCAATTTTGGGGCCATCTAAAGACCATATGGATACTTTATGTACTATAGCAGATGGTAATTATGATTGGCATCACTCTTGCCCTTTAAACAACATCAAAAAAATGACTGCTCTCCTTATTCCCTGCTCATTTGCAGAACATCTGTTCCAATAAAATATGCTGTTGCTTCAGTTACAATAGCTACTTTGACCATTATAGGGTATCTTCTGCTAGTCAGTCAGTGCTACAACCCTTAAAGAAAAAAGACATAAAGACATAAAACTATGATCCATTCAGTGATTACTGGCATTTAAAATAAGTCTAGTCTCACTATGACTTTTGGTGTCAGTCTTCAGATCTCACTACCCAAAGACATTGCCAAGCATGGGAAGACTGATAGTGTGTGACCTATGGGTCCAAAGAAGGCACTGCATTGTAGGAGTCTTACAGTAAAGTATCTGTGGGCTTTATGCTGCTATTCAAGATAAAATGAAGTCTAAAAGCTCAAAAAGAATAAGAGAAACAGGAGAGACAGGAGTACGTGCAGCATAGTGTTCCACCAGTGTATGTATCTCTGGTTAACCACAAGTCTTAGGAAGGTGAGCTGTGCACAATTTTGCTCACTCGTGTGGGTTTAGTAGTATACTATTGTGGCATCAGACGGAATATTTATTGTCAGAAACTACTGTATAAACAGAACTACAAAGGGAGATTTTCTCAAAGGAGTAGGTCTGTGGCATGAATTTTATGTTACATATTCTTGTCTGTACTCTTCATCCTGCCTCTGTGTAGGCTGGGCACCAGTGTCTGGGCTCGCTTTTGTGAAGGCTGCCTGGGTTTTACCAGGCTGAGGAAGAGCTGATACAGGAAGGTTTGCAAAGCCAATGCAACAAAATGCCATGTGCATGGACATGCACTTGTAGCCAGAATTACTGTCCAGAAAGGGCAGGTGATGTGGTAAGAGGAGACTGTTTACACATGCTGCTTCCTGAAACTTTGTTTCTGTCTCTATTTCCAAAGCTGACATATGTACCCCCTTGGTGTTCAAAATTATCAATGTTATGAGTAATTCCATATTGCCAGGCACATTGGTTTTCCTGGCTAATTATGTCTTATAACCTGTTTTGATCCTTAGCCAATCCTGTATGTGGTGCCCTACTGTGCAGTGTTTGTAAACCATGAGTAGGTCTATAAGTATTGATGTCTGCTCAGCTGTAAAAATTACTTGGGCTATGCTTCTTCCTGAGCTCCTGTTTTTGTCTTCTGATGGATAAAAAGAAGAGCAGAATCTAAAACTGAGTTCTATTTTGCTGCACAATACAATAGAACAATATGCTATGAAGGGATATTAATCAGTTCTGACTTGATGCTGGCTGCCTGAAGTGTGATTGATCACTAAGAAATGAAGGTATCATCCCTACACCTGCTAAGATTCTATGTCTGAGAAATGCCAAGATTAAAGCACCAGCTCCACCCCAACGCAGTTTCTGCTCCAACCCCTACAACCTTTTCCATAAGGCTTTATGATTCAAGAATATACGTGTAAGCAGATTCAGTGACCTGACAGTGCCATAGGAAAAGCTAAGATAATCTATACAAACAAACATCTCCAAACCCCCCAAAAAACAGGAGCCGTGTTTGTAAATGTTTCCCACACTTGTTTCCACTATGAGAGTGCTTTCAGCTTCCTCTCTGTTTTACCAAGTTGGGCCAAAAGGATGTCTATAGAGAATGGTCAATCATGGGGATGAAGAATAACCACTTTATTTTTAATCAAATAATGGAATCTGCTTGCAGCAACATATTAAGCAGATATTTCCCACAGCAGCATCTTGCAGCTGCTCCTCCAAATATGCTGATTTCTACTCCTCTGCCAAGACCATAAGAGGAAAAAGAGCTAAAATAAGCAACGGGATCTATCTAACCTCTCACTTTAAAATGAACTTTGCAGACTAAAGGCGGAAGAGATGCAACTGCTAGATGATAACTGGCCATTTGTCTCTGTTTAAATAAAAATTCCACAAGTACTTAAAATTCACTTAAATTTAAAATTAATTAAATTTTGTGATTAAATATCATATGGAAAAACCTCACAGTGCACAGCCAACTGCCTGTTCCTGAAGTCTTCAGTTTATTAAAAAAATTTTAGACTTTTTCCTAAATGAATTAAACTCATGTGATCACTTAACATACATGTTCACAGAAGAATGCAGACACATACACACTTCTGGCTGATAGTGCTTTAAAATTCATTGGCCAATTCTAAATAAAGTTTAAAATAAATTACTAAGGAAGTGGAATTATTAATTCCCCAAAACACACTCTGAGAATAAACAGTTGGAGTAGAAATGGGGATCAGTTAACATGAAGGAGAGGTAACAGTGGTTTCCAGCTTTTTTTCAAGCATGCACCAAAAAGTGTGCAAGAAGAACTCACTTTGACTGTGAGTTAGTTTTTTTATGTTTGCATGTTGTTGGCTAGCAAAGAACTATTTTCAAAATAAAATTATAATATCATTGTCAAATGTTTTTAAATATTTTAATGAATTTTACAGTCTAGACTCTTGCCACTGAGGAGACTACCCACAGATGCTTTTGGATTTACTTAATGGGGCAGATATATTTTATGATACATCATTAATTCTTGTTTCCAGCTGCCAGGACCTGGAACCTGGAACCTGATGGCACATATTACGTCTTTTGCCTTCCCTGCGCATTCTAGTTTGCTTTCTCAAGAAATTTTGTCAGGCAGCTGATGATGGTCCTTGGCTAGGTCACATTCTGGTGTAGAAGAGGGATGTAGTGTGAGCCTGGGTCAGGGTCAGGAGCAGCACTGCTTCGAGTAGTATGTACCTGACCATTTGTGTAAGTGCAGGCAGTGACGTACAAACTGCCAAAGCTGAGCTGGTTTTGCAAAGAATGGAGTGTAAATTCCTGAAGCCTTTAAATAAAATTTTAATGTTTAGCTTAAGTCTGAGGGAAATCTGAGCCAAAACTCTCTGCTGTACTATATGTATTTGGCTGTTTTGAGACCTTGGACACTATTAAAGGCAATGTATCACACATAAGCTATTAATTTTCTACCTCATAAAATATATTTGCCAAAGCCCTTCTTAATTCTTAGGACTCTCTAATCTTTATATAGTCTATGTAGAGAACCAAATTATTTATATATTATTTTTAGCTCTATATTTGTACTAGGTCTCATTCTTCAGAAAGCAGTCTCCTTTTTGAAATTTAAAAAAATTAATAATAATATTATTAATTATTGTTTCCATAGTTACAGTAAAACTAGTCAGGTTTTTGGTTTTTTTGTTTTACTGAACAATTAATTTCATGTATAAAGATTTTTTATGCTAAACTAGTGAATTGATGTTTTATCAGAAATTTTATATATTAAATAAATTAACACCACCTTCAGGCCCTAGAAATGTGCAAATCATGAAATGAGACAGTGGTCTCTAAGTGGACCAAAACCTGTTTTGTCCTGACTTAAGAAGAACCCAGGCAGAGGCATGAGAAAGCAAAATTTGTTCTATTACTTGAGGGCATTTGCTTTGCAGCAATGTCAAGAAGGTATTCCTGGGATATGACAGTCTGGCATGTCAGACTGTGACACCACAAAAACCATGCAGTGCCTGATCCATAGAACCTGAAACCTTTTGAGGCAAAGACCAGAACAGCATAATGCAAAGGGCTGTTCTCTGGTGCTTGGATAGGCTCATGGACTTGAGCGATGAGGAAAAAAGGAGTCAAAAAAAAACAGTCACAGAGAAAAAAAGACTTTCTATTGTTACAATGTGGATAAAATGCTGAGTAAGAGAGGGGATATTTCTTCATATTTGGCAGAAACATGAGTGCTCTGGGAGCTTGAACCAGTCAGTAAGAGTTTACTCAAGTCAGATTACCACACATCGTCACAGAAAGGGTTATTTGTGAGCAAAGCGGGACAATGAAGGAATAAGCTCCTGCATCACACATTTTTCTCCCTCCATCTCTCACAGCCAGCAGTAGTATGGCCAAGAAATCTCCCTTTGAGCCCCCAGGTGTTGCAAAATCTTTTTACTGAAAGCATGGAAGCTGGCAGAAAGGCTGTTTTCATGCTTACACCGAAGCAAAATAGTAGCATTGCTAATAAGAACAAACAAAAATATTTCCCTCAACCAAAAAATTGAAACTTAGACTTGTAATAGCAAAAAGCAAATTCAAGCAGATGAAAAATACTAAACTAAAATAAGGGGTTTCAGTGATTGTGAGAAATGGCATCAAGTGGTCTGTATCAAGGAGAGTACTCAGTTTGCCGCTCGCGGTTGCTCTATCAAACAATGAACCCGTCTCAACACATCTCCAGCTGCTCTATCAGCAAATGAACCTATTTCCAGCTGCTCTATTGGCTGGGCTGCCTGCAGGCACAGGAATGAGGCTGCATACTCAGACGTCTCTTGAGATGTGGGGATGAAGGTATTTAAATCTTCATATTTCCCTGGTACATACCCAGATGCAGAGAAAGTGTGAACCATGAAGGCAAACCATGAAGGCTTCCCAGAGGCATGACACAGCGAATAAACAACAAGAAAGCAGTAGCCACAATGCTTAGAAAGGGTTTTTTAACACCTGTCCTTCACTGTGATCTTTCTTTCAGAAGAAAAATGGTTGTTTTTTTGGGAAATTTTGCTTTCTATCATCTAATATGTTTCAGTTGTGTATTGAAAATGTGAACCAAAGAGTGAAATGATAGGCACAATTACAGATGCAGGGTCTTCATCCCTGTCAGATTGTGCAGTAGGACCTTTCCAAAGCACAGCTTTCCCATGCAGCTCTTCCTCTTCACCTCTGCCCCCCACCCTGTGCACTTTCTCAAGTGCACATTTGGAGAAAGAACTGGGAAGGCATGAGGAGGAAAAAGTGTTTCACACCAATCTGCTGGCAGGATGCACACACCCAATATGTGTTTCCATGAATCCAGCAGAATGGCATCTTAAAACCTTAGTTTCCTTGCATGGGGTGCAGACAGATACTTGTTAGGATCTTCTCCTGTGTTTGCATCATCATATTTCTATGATTCCCAAAATGTTTATCCTGTAGTCAGCAGGGACTTTTTCTCACTCCCAGGTTTTTGTGTTTCAATGGTTAGAAATATGATTTTTAGGAAAAGAGAGAAACTTTTTGCAATAAACTGTCTCATAGTTTATTTTGAAGGAGATCAATAACACTGCATAGAATTGGAAAGCAGTTTTTCTCTAAGAATGTTTTTTTTCCTGTGGCTTTGCCTTGAAAAAAACTAAAATATTAGCTTGGAATCACCATTTCCACTAACACTCCCAAATCCTTACCTTTTTAAGAAGGATTTTACAATTACTTGGCTGTACTCTGTGAGCTGCTGTGTATTTATAGTAAATTGTGGTTTGTGAGGAAAGCCCATACAAGATAAATCCTTCTGTAACAACTCATGCATTTCTGTTTCACTAAGTCATACATAGCCAGGTGGAGTTATTATGCTTGTATTTCTCTAACTTTCATGTATCACTTTGAGGGTGGCCATGAAAAAGTAGACTGTTCATTATCCAGTTGTATATCTGTTTAAGCAGGTCTCTTTCCATGTTGAGATGGCAAAGATTATCTGTCTTGATAAAGCACTCAAAATAACCCTTTTCTGATTTTGAACTCATATAACTTTTGCCCCTTTAGCTAAAACAGAGAGTGTGCTATAGTTCTATAATGTAAGGCTGAGTTTATTCAGAAATTACCTTGTCTGTAGATGTTTTAAAGTTGTATCTTAATACTTTAAGCAAAAATTTTTTTCACAATCTACACTTCATTAACCAATCATATAAACACTCTAATAGTACAAATAAATGTGTTTATATCATTGTATAATAATTTCTCTTATATCAGCTCTAACAGACATTTTTGTACTTAAAAAATGGATCTAGAAGATGCATAGAGGAATACAGAAGAATATGAAGCTCACACATTTTAAATCTAGACCTGTAATAATTTCTGACATTTTACCAGCTTGATCATTAATTATGCCCAGACTGTTCTTTCTTTGGAGATATATATATATCTATGTGCTGATTCATAGCTTCTAAAGGTGGTTAATATTTGCCTCGTAGTTGCATCTTGACTATGTATTTCAAAAGTGACATCTTTCTCCCCAGATTCCTAAGATGTTTCAGAAATTTCACTGTAAAATCAGCAGCTGAGAAAATTTCATAATAAATCTTTCAATGGTATTTTATATATTTTCTGCATCCTCGCAATGAATTATGTTATCCTTAGACCTTAAGTACAATGAATCTGATTAGCATTATATCCAATAAATAAAATGGTATACTATCAGCTAACTGCAAATTGTTCAAAATATTCCACTGGAAGCACACTTCACTCAATTTTTTTAACCATCAAAATTTTGATGATGATAAGATTCTATTTTTGTACCAAATACATTAAAAATAAATGAATAATATAATAATTCTTAATGCTCAACCTAATTTCTTTTAAGGCAAGCTTAAAGGATAAAATACTAACCTTTTTTTATTTTTTTTGTCTCCTTGTCTTACTCCAGTTGAAATATGTTTTGTTTCCTGTTTGCCTTTCAGGGCAGACTTTGCTCTCCAAAGTTGGATTTATGGCTCTGAATGCATCCTAATGAATGAGATTTTCTGCAAGCATTTATCACTGCACTATATGAAACTTTCCCCAGTATTAATTAATTTATCCATTATTTATGGATTGTGTTAAGAGCTGCAAAGACAGAAAGCCAATGCTAAAATTTCACCTCTCTACTGTCTTCCATAATGATGAATCTAGCCCAGGAGGGGACTGATGATCAGATGGTAAAATCGTGAGGTTTTTTATTTCTGGAGAAAGCATGAGAGACAGAAAAATAAGTTACACCCTCCCTGCTCCTCTGGAAACTGGCAAGGGAAAGTAGTGGACAGAATAGAAGAAGTGACAGAAAATTGGGACACAGGAAATCAGGAAACACAGGACAGGAGGATAAGAACATAGTGAATTGAATAGAAGTAATTTTTGGGTTTATGCTTGGTAATTTTATCCTTTCAGAGTGGAGGGTAGAACTCCATAAAACCAGATCTGCATCCCACAGACACTTTCCCCCAATTTTTCACTGGAAAAATATCAAAATATTCTAAGGTACCTTTTTTTTCCCCCTTACTGAAGCTTTGATGATGTTTAACCAAGAAGATTTAAAGTTTAAGAGATTAGAGTGCTCTGCTTTAGCAAAGGACATGCAGATCCTATTCCCTTCTCTTGCTTTCTCTTGATTCATCTCATGTAGAAAGGAAATGGCTTACTTTTTCTCATAAATTTTGTCCTCAGAGACATTTTAGTCAAAATTTTTATTTCTATTAAAGTATTGCTTAAAATAACTGCATTTTTTCTAAGGAAAGTTTTGTTATTTCCAAAACAATTGTACTAGAGAAGATCTGAAAAATTAAGTACTATCCAGTCCATGACTTTGTGTTTTTCCAAGAAGAAAAGCAAGTAAAAAGCCTAAAGGTAACAGAATATTTGGGTCCACTAGACTAGATCCACTTAGCTACTTTTTTTATTTTGCATCATAGTATGGCCACATTTCTAGTGCACCATCTGCTCTTTCAGAAGCTGAGCTCTCTTCTTTATGCCCCACCTGTGAATTCAATCCTGTTTTGATCATTAACTGTGATAGGAACACAAACGCTTGTCTTCAAACTTTTATATTATCATCTGCCCTTGTAACTTTTTTATTATTTAAAAATTTTTATTTACAATGTGTTCTTTAAAACTCTTAGAAAACACTGGAATTTTTTTCTGACTGAGAAGCCATTCTAAAACTGGGTTGTTAGAGGTATTAAAACAGTGCAATTAAAGTGTTTTCTGTGACACTGGGGAACACTGTCACAGCACAATGGAATGGGTCAGGCTGGAAGGGACCACTGTAGGTCATCTGGTCCAAACTCCCTGCTCCTGGACACATGGCACAGGATTGCATCCAGATGGTTTTTGAATATTTCCAGTGATGGAGACTCCACAACCTGTCTGGGTAACCTGTCCCACTTCCTGGTCACCTGCACAGTAAAGACGTTCTTCCTCATATTCAGGAGAAACCTCTGTGCATCAGTTTCTGCCAGTTGCCCCCTTATTTGTTTAGCTGGGGCTGGTAGTAACCAAATATATTTGTCTTTAATCAGCTTAGTCTCCCACTGGAAATTACACTGTTGTTGAAAAAAATAAGTATGTAAGGAACCCTATTCTTTCTTATTTACAGACTTCATAAAAAAGCAAAGTAATAAATCCCAAAATTATGTGCTGGAATAGCCCTTACTAGCATCCAGCATCTTTTCTCAAACTTTTTGAGATTAGTTTTTTTCCTGACAGATGAACAAAACTGGATATTAACAATTCATGTCACCTTCCTTTATGTTTCTCAACAGCTCCTCTATTCATACTTAACATGCAGAAGGTATATATTCTCTGAAGAGGAAAGCCAACATTAGAGGGAAATATAATGTCCTTCTATGCAATTGTTCTTCTTCAAAATGGTGCCATTACAGGTGCTATTACAGCTGGTGATTGCAGTATTTTGTCTTTGTGTTGTCTGAGATCACTTTCTTTTCATGTCAATTGCAATGTGTTACGATGGGTATAGAAAATATTTTAATAAGAATAAGGCAGCATTGGGGATGGAAGAACAGTGGTGGCTTTTTGTTCATTGTAATGTCAGTTCTCTTGAATTCCTGACTGGCCAATTATTCCAGCTCTGCTGGAAAACTGAGCAGGTGTTAGGGTAAAACTTGAGAAGTTATGTCTCCATCTGTCTGTAGTTCTCCATGGTGCCCTGAGGCTACACTGCCCCTTCATATCTGTTCCTTGCTTCCACAGTGGGGACCAATAAATGAATAAAACATAGAGCATAAATAAGAGCACAAGAAAGTTGAAAATGTGCTCTTTGTAGCTGCTGTGGACTCAGGTAGCTTCTCCAAAGACAGAGTAAATATAGCTATTCCTGTGTACAGAATTCCTGGTATTATCCATTTGTCTCCTTGTCTTCTCAGCCATATTCTTAGTCTTCTCAGCGTATTCTTATGTCTGGGGGAAAAAATCCCAAACAACAAAACAACAATGTCCCCCAGCCCCCAAAAACTAAACCTCATAAACTCTAAAATTTGAAATGTACTGCTTTTTGGAGAATAACATTTTTGGCAGCAAGTCTGAAAAAAGCTTAGCAAATTCCCTTTCACTTCAATATTTGCAAGAAGGATAGCCCTCTTCTCTATTCTTACTTTTAAGACATGTGTCAAGCTCTTCCTGTCCCTTACCTGGAAGCTTTCTCAGTATCTAGAATAATAGAATAATGGAATAGTTTAGGTTGGAAAAGATGATTAAGATAATTGAGCTCAGTTTGTTAAAGAAATTGCATTCTGGCCATCCTGGAGACTCTTGGCAGTCACAATTCCACTACCAGAGATTTTAGCTGCTGGGACCAAAGCCCCTTTGCAGTGGGCAGCTCAAGTGAGCCAAAAGGTCCCTGCTTGACTCCCTACACTCCCCATGCTCACACGGTCAAACAAGATTTCCTTACTGGTTTGACTCTAGATTTCCCTTTGAATAGTCACAGATACCTTGTTCCATAAAGCAATTTATTCAAAGTGCAGTAACACAGAAATAGCTCGAGCTGGGTCCTCCAAGGAGGGACCCCTAACAAAAAGTCCCTGGGCTTTTATACCCTCACAGTCTAAGCAAGCTCAAGTCTTTCTCTTCTTCCTGAGTCTTCAGCTCCTGCCATGTCTTCACCTGTCCAATCCCTGGCCAGTGACACTGGTCTTCATGCCCCTTGTTATGGAAAGGGCTGGTGATTCATGTCCTCTTGTCTCAGACTTGCACCCAGTAGCTGCTGTAGCTTACAGACCAAGCTACCTGCACCAGATGTATTCATCAAAAAATTCTTACTGGAACACTGCCAAGTCCACCACTGAAGCATGTTCCTAAGTGTCATATTTGCATGTCTTTTAAATACCCCCAGGGATGGTGACTCAACTCTAATAAATCTGTGAAATAGGTTTTCTTTTATTGATTTTGCACCTGTGTGCCTTTCATATCTTAATTGCATTAGGCCAGAAACTAGATCTAAATATTTATTTTTTCTAATCTCTGACTTTGAGTAAACTTAAATTTTGGGATAATTAGAAGTGGATTATGCCTCCAGAGTACGTAAAAGAAGGTAAACCTTTATGGAGGCTTTTCCTGGTACTTCATGGAATTGTTACTCCAGGGAACAAACTTTCTGTTTCCTTAGTCATTCTGTGACCCTGTGATTCTGACCTGCCTAGGAAAAAGGAATTGTTAGTGCAGATTAGGCTGCGTTACTGTGCTGTCTTTGGCTGATGGAAGAATTCCTTGTGGAACAGACGCATATTTATGAAGGGCAGACCACTGCAATTGCTGGGTTAATGTAAAGGTCTCTATAAATTAAATAACTGAATCTAGCTGTGGGTTTTTCACTCTGAACCTAATCTTCACTAGGGTTTTTATTTTTGGATTGTACAGGAAGTCCTTTTGGAAATGAAGAGTGCAATGCATTCATACGGAGTAATGTTCCTGAAATGAGTTCCTGTCTAAGCAGTGGTATGTCAAGTCTGCTTATTGACTGCTTTGGACTTAGTATATGCAACTGAATAAAGAGGAATTCTTTTGCAAGTCATTCCCTTTCTACCAAGGACACCTCACCCCCAAGAGGAAACAAATTGAACCTGTCCAGACAAGGGGAATTTCTGGTAGTCACAGGTTATTGGAGATGAGAAGAGGATTAAAGGCCATGGAGGTCTCAGCCCAGAAAATTAGGGACATCCCAGGCACCAGAGTAAAGTGACCATTTAGATCCAGCTCAAACCTGCAATAAATCTACTGAAGAAGCTACGACCTGCTCACAAAGATAATGCTGGCAGAAGAATCCTGTGTGAATGCTTTTTAGTTCTACTATCTCACCTAATGATTTTGATTTTCCTCAGAAGGTGAATTTTCCTAAATAATTTTTTAACAGAATCTGGCTGAACTGGAAAGCCTTCTGTATCTGGGGGGAAGTAGCCTGTGATGGGTAATTTAGCTAGATTGATCTCAAAGCCCTGGCTGACCTATCATGCGAACATGATCCTAATTGATACACTAGAACCAGAAACTCAGAGTTTGTACTAACTTTTGACTGTATGTGCCTTCAGTTTTAATTTCGACAGTGATTCAGACCAAAGACTTGCTAATGTACAGGCACCCATGCAGCCTCTGTATCTGTTCTATAGAAAACAGTAGTATACAGAACTGAAGTGCTTCCACCTCATATTTTGGACACAGGTGATGCATGCTTCTGGATTTGGGCTCTGAGAAACCTGCCTCCTCTTGTTTAGATACAGCCAGTGCCACCAGCAACATCTCCTGACTGAGCAAAGATGGGCCGTGGGTGCAGGTATGGTGCACTTCTCAGTATGACCACAAAGCTCTTATTTGGAATAGCAAGAAAAATCCCTTCTGTGTTATTCAGGACTTTGGGGTGAAGGGCAGATAACTTATGTCTGCAATACAAAAGCTGTGGGATATCTTACTTCTACAGCAAAGTTGAAAAAACCGGAAATTTGCCAGAGATTACATGTGTGATGCAGTTACCGGGGAGAAAAGAAGAAGTCCTGTGTGTTAGAATATGTAATTCATAATGAATATTTCCAAGATGAGTACTTGTTCCAGCCCTAAACTGAGTTTGCGCAAGAAAAGGGACTGCTTTAATTATATGGTTTTGTTCTGTCCACCAAGAGGTTCTCTTGAATTTAAAGAAAAATAGTGCCAAATGATGTTTTTTCTTAAAAAAAAAAATTCCCTTCTATACAATTATGTGATAATTTTAATAGCCTGTTAAAAGAAATTCAGGGATTGTTTAGGCATAACAGAGTTTCAAACTACAAAACTCAATCTGTGCAAACCAGACCATGGAGAAATGCAGTGTTATTTACTGATGGCCTAGGGAAATGAGCAATTTAAAATCTTAAAAAAAGAAGCCTGTATGCTTAAGAAATATAAGTTCAACAGAAAATAAAAGCCTCAACCAAACAAAGAAAAATTTGACAATCCAACTTTACAGTAAAGGAAGCCTATAAAAAATTTATTGGTGAGCTACTGTTCCAGGTAAAAATTAAAATGCATAGTGGGAGAAAGACTGATTTGGTGACGACTTTTGAGAGAAAAGAGAAAAATCCTGTCATGTGAACAGGCTTCAAAGTGAAAACAGTATCTTCAGTCTTTCAAGATCACCTTCACATCCTGGAAAGCCCCTGAGTTTGCCTTGGAGAAGATGGCAATTACGATGTGAGTTAGGTGCATGGCTTTGTCCATGGTGATCTTTTTTCTTGCTAGCAGTGACTGAAATATGCTAAGAGTTTTGCTTCTTTTAAAGGCTGGGGGGTTACATCAGTCTAGGTCCTCCCAAAGACCAGTGCAGAAGTGTGTCCATGCAGAAGTGGGAAAACCAAGTTACTCTGCTGCTCTGATATATAAAGACTTGGTGTGTGTGGTGAGAACTTGCTCATTCTAAGCAGGAGCTAGCCAGGGCTAAAACCAGAGCTAAAGTATTTGTTCAATAACTCAATGAGGCAAACAAAATTTGGTCAGTCTGGGATGGACAAAGATGGGAGAACTTTGAGCACAAAGCCACTCAAACTGAAATAATCCTGCCAACATTGTCTGGGAAGAGATGCTAGAAATTACTTTTGGTACTGCAGCAAATCTGGAGGAAAAAAAGAAAAGACAGATAGAAATATGCTGTTGGGAAGAACTTGGAGGAAGACCAAATATGGAAGAGTGGCAAAAATGTGTTTCTGAAAATAATAGGGAATAAGTTTCAAAACTATACATGGGAAAAAAGACTAAAAAATGGATCTTTGCTCAGCAGGAGTATGGATGCCAACAGGCAGTTGTTGCAGCAGTAATGCTGGCTTGCATGCCTTGGCTCATCACAATGCTGAGGGGTCTTCCTGCTCCACAGACATGCTGTCCAGAGTTGCAGAGGGAAATAGATTTGTGTTTCCATACTAGCAGAACTAGGATTGAGTAGTGCTCAGGTATGTTAGTCATTAAACTTAAAAGCTGTAATTAATAGCTTTACAGTCAAGCTTAATAGGCTGCATTATTATATAATTGTTATATTGCCAAGATAATTTATTCTTTTACTTCTCTACCAATTTCCTAATGGTTTTCTCATTAGTCAATAAGCATCTTAATCAGCTGACCTCTGATTTAGCTGTGGGAGTGTGGTACTGTGGCTGCAAAGTGGTGTTGGAAAGGATGCTGTCTTTCAAGGGCTAAATGTGTAACACTCTGGAAGATCCTAAGTGTCTCTCAGAGCAATCATCTTTTGATGAGATCTGTCTTCTCTGTGGTACCCCCTACTTGTCTTTCACAATCAGAGACAAGTATAACCTAATATATGCAAGTAAGACCAAGCCTTCATCTTACCATTTTAAACATTAGTGCTGCTCTTAAAATGAAGATGTCTTTTTGCCATTAGCGAACTTCAGCTAATGATGCATTTGGGAGTGAATGTTAGCTGTCACGCAAGGCAACACACAAAAAAAATCCCCAGTTGTTTCTTGTTCCTCAGGCAACATTTTGCAACATTTTATTCAAGATCAGATGCTACTTTATTCTAGGGACTCTTGTATCAACTACTTTAATGATGATTAACCCACGGACTTTCATAACAGTGGCTAGCGTGGGAGACGGTGGAAGTGGCTCTTCTGACTTCACCTGGCTTTTTCTCATTTGTGTTAGTCAGGAGATAACCCGTTATGGTTTTTACATACTTTCTTACACTTCTCACAGTCTCAATTATGCTGCTTCTGTGTTAAAATTATTCCACAAATAAAAAAATCGTGTTATTATCTCTGTTAAATGCTTCAGTCAAGTTTTTATTTTTTTCCTTCTCCTTTTACAAACAAGGATTAATTTGAAATACTTTAAAAACATTTAAAAAACTTAATATAGTATTAAAGACTTTCAATTTGTAAGAGATTTAGAAAGAGAACAAAAGATGCTACAATGACAGGAAAGAGAGCATAATGAGAATTACTTGGACAAGAAGTGAAGCTGTATTTAATATAGTCTGGCTGCCCATAATTTCCTTTCTATTAGATGCCCTTTGGATTATGGTGTTAGAATACCTAACTTGCTGCATGAAGAATCTTCTTTTATTTATAACTTACATTGAAATGAATAAGTAAATGCTCATATTGATTTGAAGGCATGCTTTTGCCTTACTTTTGGGTACTTTTAATGACTTGCATGCAGTTAGAAAAAATGCCTGACTGGCCAAAAAACCACCAAATCTGCATAATTAGCAGCAGCATTCTCAGGTAAGCACATGTAAATTCAGACTTATATTCTGCTCTAGCCTCTGCTTTTTGGAACATTTAGATACCTTAGTTTCTCATAGGCTATACATCAGCCACATCTCATTGCAAGGTTTTACAGCCAAACTCTGTGCCAATTGTCTGATGAAAGCTCATGACATGCTGACAGAAGCATCTCACTGGGAAAGAACTAAGTTAAGGTAGTGACAGAGAAAGAAAAATTTGTACTTTAAGTTTGTCTTAAAAGACGCGTGTCTTTTATAGGGGAGGGAATTAAAAGATCTAAACTGAGAGTCACAGTCATTAAACAGCCAATAGCAAAATAAGCAGCTGGCACAAAAATTGAAGCATGAGTATGTGTGCACATACATATATATTGATTCAAAGTGTCATGGTAGTTAATCGGATACTCTGTGATTTCTTTTACAAACTACAGATCAGTTAAGAAGTAGTGGCTGGTGGAGAATGCTAACCACTTAATCATATGTGCAGTAAGAAGATATAAAGGATCTCTTCAGCTTTGTTGTCACAAAGCTCTGTAAAATTTTGGGAGTATTTTTCTGTATTTCTAGGTCAAAAAGGATGGATTTTATAAAGCAGAAGAAAAAAATTGCTCACATAAAAATATTTTAAAGTTATCCTTCAACAATATGTCCGTTTTTCACTCAGCTGTAGAGGTAATAAAAATGTGGACTCTTGTAACAAGAACTGCTCTAAATGAATGATATTATTACATACTGTGCACTTGATATCATATGATTTTTAGAATTCTTAATGCGATTTTTGATAATGACAGGAGAAGACCTCACAGAGCTCTTTGCTTCTACTACAATGACAATCATATAAAAATTGTGTACAGGTTTTCTTTTTATTTCTGTGTAATTAGTAAATTATATTTGAAGATTTTTTTTGTCACAGTGTAAGCAAATAACACCTTTGCCCTTTAACCCAAATGATTGTCCAAAAGGAAGTAAATGATACCTTCAAGTACTGGATTTGGAACTCTTGTTTCATACTTTTTTTTGGCTAAAATACATATGACATAAAATTCAAAGGTTGGTGTGTCTTCTTACAATAAATGAAATCTACCTCTGCATGACCTAGCTCTGATCTGCTATCAGCTTTAGGCAGATTCTCTGTTTGTAGCTCTCTAAATATGTAAAGAAACTTAACTGGCTTCTTTCAGTGAATCTGTATGTCTGAAAAAACTTTCAATAAGCTACTTTTATCCTTGGATAGATTAATTTTAGGACAGTCTTGCTGCAGTATCTGTACCAGAAAGCTCAAACTAACCTAAATGGGAGATGAGAGGCAGATGTTGGATAGTTGATTGGGATAGCAGCAGAGCTGCATTAATCATCAGACCAAACTTGAGGCTAATTTGTAGGCTGAACAAGTTGTCTGTGCTGACTTAGTTTAGCTAAGATTAATAAAATGCTTCATATCCCCAAGACAGATAATCTTACCTTTCCTCTCATTTTTCATCTATCTTCTTGTTCCTTTGGAGGTGTTGGTTTTTTTTT
Source organism: Anomalospiza imberbis (assembly GCF_031753505.1). Taxonomy (NCBI): domain Eukaryota; kingdom Metazoa; phylum Chordata; class Aves; order Passeriformes; family Viduidae; genus Anomalospiza; species Anomalospiza imberbis. The sequence continues at coordinate 57,920,007 of NC_089721.1, read as the reverse complement.
TTTTTTTTTTTTTTTTTTTTCCATTATTGGTAGCTGTTATAACCCACTCTTTTCCGACTTTTAATTCAAGGGAGGCTGACTTTCACCTCTGTCTGGGGATCCGTGGTATCTTATACAGCTCTTGAGACCTCCTGCTGGGTAAGCAATCACCACAGCAAATCAGGAGGAGATTTAGACTCTGCTGCTCTTCAGAAAACAGCTGAAATGTACTGATCATTCCTTCCTCTCATTTCTCACTGTGTGCTCAGATCGAGAGAGTCCTCTATATTCCTGTTTTCAAATCCCTGCATGGGATCAGTGCTGAAATTACCAAAATTAGCTAGTTATCTACTTTGGGCTAGTTAAGCTTTCGTCCATAGTTATACGAAGGGAAAGAGGAATGTTTCAATGACTTTTTGCTGAATCATATCAGTTAGTTGGAAAGACTTGTATGATCCAGACTGGATTTAGTGCGGGGGGAGCTCGAGGTAATTTAGTGGGGAGATATGAAATGCAGAACAGGGAGAGGGTACTGCTCTGGGTAGTAAATGTCAGAAGCACTAAGGCCCAGGACAGTCAAGTTCAGAGATGAGATGTAAACCTGAATCTTTTTTAATTCAGCAAAGTGCCTGGATTTTGTCTCTTTCCTCTCACTGAATGAATATGAATTTACTGCTAGAGAATGGATTCATGTCTATATCTACTGTTCTATCACCAAGGCAGTAAGGGTAAGCAGGGACATCAAATTCCTGCATTAACTGTGATGACCACAACTACCCCCATCGAGCACTGGCTGCTGAGTCCTTTGTCCTCATTTTTTGAGACAGTAAAGTAGTTTTATAAGGATGAAATTAATAAAGTCATTTATCCAGTAAGAATACTTAACAATACATTTTAGGCTAGTCAAAAAATGCTATGTGATTTACAGTCAGCTCCACAAAATTCATGCTGATTTCAATGAGAGAATGATTGGTAGAGTAGGATTTGTTTTAAAGTACTACCTTGACAGCTGAAATCATTTAAGCAACTTACATAACAGATACTTACTCTCTTTAGTCAATATCCTACAGGGCTGTTTGTCCCATCCTATGACAGATATTTGAATTTATCTTTCTCTGCAAATGCCTGATTTCTCTACCAATGTGAAAGGACTCTGGCTGACTAAATCAAACTAATTCATACCTCCTGGAAATTTTCAGCATGGTGCCTTTCATTCTAGTCCTAAGGAAAGCAGCATGTCCTAGAGTGGCTTTCACAGAGTACTGAACTCATTGCATCCTGGACCAGCTTTAATACAGTTGCTGCAGAGAAACTTGCTCTCCTCGGGGTTCTCACCCTGGTGGGATGACAGACCTATGTCAACAGAAACATACTGTGATGAATAGAGGAGCTGTTCATATCTTCATATCCCAACCACAATAAAAAGAATACAAAAGAATACATTTTATTGCATTTTCTTTTTTCTTCTTATTACTTACCCAATTCACTCCCATTGCACAAAAGCAGGGATGCTGAATTATCATTGCATAATACTGAATTTGTAGAAAAGCGCTGAAAAAGAAGGGGAATGGACCAATTCCCTCAAAATAATCATTGACTCCTGCTTCTGCTGACAGAGCTAATGGGAAAAATTGCTGTGGTATGCAGTATCAGATATTTGTTACCCAGCCCAAAGCTATTGTGAGGAATCATTGATGCTTGGCCTGGCAAGCCCTTCTCCAGCAGATGGCATTCATAGCTTGTTTCTCCTTGATAATGCACCAAAACCACACTGATGGCTATGCCTAGTCAAAGCTGTCTTGTTTCTGATCAGTATGCCTGTTTCAGCTCTGCACCAAAAATTTTAACCCAAGCATCAGTGTCTTGTAAGATAATAAAGGAGGAAAATACTATAAGTAGCACCTGTTTTGTAAAATTTAGGTGTGTGATTTTTTTCCCTCAAAATAAAAGCCTTGGGCTGCTATCACTTTTACTTTCTTTGTATTATGATGCTTGTCAAGTGTTCAGGAAAATAAAAATGCGTCATGAAACTAGTGTGTGTGTGCATGTCTGCTACTATAAAATAAATCTATTTTTCCCTTTTTTTCTTTCCATTAGCTAAGGGTTGCCTGATGAACCTTAATTTATATAATATAGAAAATCTTAGGAAAATTCATTGCCTTCAAAAAGATGAAAAATTATTAATCACAATTTAATAATAATAAAAAAGGTAGTCAGAGATTATGGTACACTTGCTCTTTGTACCTTGATAAAGTCCTTTCTGAGCTTCCATCAAGGTCTGCTGTGTTGTATTTATTTCAACAGGCTCCATGTTGACAGGATGGCACACACAAATCACAGTCTTGCAATAGGCAAAGTGAATATTACTGCTGTTGTGGAACTGTACTTTCCTATTTCAAAGAATTTGGAACTTGAAAACAAAGGACCACTCAGGGGAAAAAAACTTAGAGCACATATGCAGCTGTGTATTAAATTAGCATTCTAAAATATTTTGTGCTATTTGTTCCTATTACCTTCTAATGAATATTAGTTCAGCTTTCCAGTTTTGTGAGGAAAGGAAACACTTATCATAAACATAATTCATGCACACATATATGCAAAATTTCACATTCTTGTCTGACTCAAAAACACCAGAAAGGATAATTTAACCAGAATACCTACTGCACCAAGTAAATACAGAGTGAGGGAAAAGTTATCCTTATCTTTAATCCACCTAGAATTTTACTACACCTTTAATAATGTGCACTAAGTAATACCTTGTACCCTTAAGTAAATTCACCCTTAATAGTGCATTATTAAGTATAATGTTAATTACAAATGTTCTTATATATGGCCTCTCAAAGTATTACAGTATTTTTGAATACTGGGCAAAAGATCCTCCCAGGTATGCTTGCATGAAGGAAAAATGCAGCTAGATAAAATGCAGTGGTATCGCAGAGCATGGCACTTTGGTGCAGGTAACAGCTGATTAGGAAACTCCTAACACAATATAGAGACTTGTCATTGTCCTGCATTGCTGCAAATCTGTCCCTCTTTGCTACTTGCTGGGAACCTCTGCCAGCTGCTGGCCATTTATGTGGACTCTGTGAGCTGAGTTGTCCTTATTTAAATTTTCGATGCAGATGTCAGGCTTGAGGAGAGCAGCAAATCACCTAACAAGGACCAGAAGTTTTCTGTCAGATGCTTCAAAAAAAAGGAGAAGGCTGAGGGAGTTAGAAGCCAGACTGATAGTCCTATGCTTGAAGGAGCCAGATGTAGATCCTTTGTTTGTTGTAACCTCTTCAGCTGCCTGAGGACCAGTGATTTTATGTTTCTTTGCTTCATTTCCTGGCTTAAAGCTTGGCCATATTAGTGCTTCTTTGCTTGTAAAGAGTTCATTGACTTTTTTTTTCTGTTCCAAGATGCTGCAATACTCATTGTGAGTACTTTATAATGTATAGATGAGAGTTCCAGAGAGAAATCATACATGTGGTTATTATACTTAGAAAAGGCAGAGAAGATCTTTCTATGCTGTTAGTTTGGCAAACTCAAAACAAGTACTTATGTTCCTGAAAAGATGGGATCAGGTTATTTTACATTAATTTTTATTTTCCACTTCCCCTTGATAATGAATATGATTAAAGGGTGATATAATATAATATGTGTGGAGACTGGAGGGAAATTTTCAGTGATCATCAAATGTCATCAATAGATTTCAGCTAAATAATTCACCATTATTTTTCTCTCTTTCTCTGTTTTACAAAAATGCAGAAGTTCACTGTGAGATGTATCTGGATATAGTGAAATTGTACATACAGAAGTTTTCTCTGTATTGTGATCTGTACTCATCTTTAAGGTCTACGCTAATACTAGCAGCCTCTGATAGATATTGTAAGAATCAAAGTCAGTTAACTGCTGAATATTCAGTTTTGCTGTGAAGTTTGATACATGCAATAGCCAACATTTGCCTATTTCATATGATTTGTTTTTCTTTTCCTGTGGTGATAAAGCAGGTAACTACACACTAAAAAAATCCCAGCTCAGCTGGCAGGCTGAGAATGACTGTCATGACAAACTGGATGCAAACTAGACTATCAAAATCAAATTACTTAGGAAACCTGGAAGCAGGGTATTATTAGACCCTTCCTGTTACTTCTTCTGAGCTGCCCAAAAAAAGTTTTTGCAAAAAGTTGATATAGCATGTTTGCTGTCTAAGATGGAAGTAAAGGCATTTAAGTTGGGTGAAAGAATTTCAGGGACAAGTCAGAGAGATGATTCTCCTCACATGCCTTGGTTATGTTGTACAAATTTAAAATTTCCTGCAATTGTTTTCTATTTTCTTGTGCTTGTGAAATGCACTTGATTCATATGATAATGAAAATGTTTAACTTCAGGAATTTTCTGGTTTTGTGGTATTTGATATTCCAAAAAGAGATTTGGGGAAGGCTATAAAATGTTGTTTTGACGTCAATATCCTTGAAGATGTGAAGCGGCAACTGTGTTCCACAGTTCTGCTGTATTCACCTTGGGGTGAATAACTGGCCTACCTGTGATCTCTGTATCCTCTCTCAGCTTTGCATCTACCTTTTCTGCTTTTCTTTGCTGTTTTGCCTTACAAAAGACTTTATAAGATGGAGCCACATTTGCAGTAGCTGCAGTAATTGCGAAGTTCTTCTTGGAATATTCTGGTAATGTTTCAAAGCTGGTACCATGTGGAGGGATTTCTTTTCTCTTCTCGGAACAGCTTTTTCAGCATGAGTGAGGTACAGAAAATGCTTTTTGCCATGTCTGCTGCTGGTGCATTTCTGTCTATTGCTTTTCTGCTTTCAGCAGTTCATTTGCAGTCTGTGCTTCTGACTTTTTCCTGAATTCATGTTATCATTAAGTTAACTACAGTCTGTTCCTTATTTTCTCAGAGTCTGATGCTGAGTGGTGTTTGTTGAAGCTTTCTCAAGAATACTGTGCCTTATCTGCTTTATTGACGGTGTGAGGTTTGAGGCTTTTCCATTGCATGCATTTGTAAGAGTTTTTCTCGTACTGCTTTTGACTGGTCCACTTCTTACTTTGAAATTTCCACACAGAGTTTCACTTCTCCCAAATACTGTACTTTCTTATCACTGCAGTGCTTGCTTCAATTTCTGTTTCCAATGTAGATACATTTATCTCATCTTCCAGTCATTCCTTGAATTCAGGACTCGCTCATATGTGTCTTCTGTTTTGTCTGATACTACCTGCCTGGCCTCAGTATGTGGATTTGTCCTGTCACAGCCTTTGCTTCCCAAGGTCTCTGGGCTTATCTGATTGTTGTTCTGAGTCTGATGGTGTCCAGCTGTGCCTGCAGTGGTTTGAGTCATACTGGTTCTGAACATTCTTTGCTTTTCTTCAGTTCCACATATGTTTACATTTCTCTGCTATGATGCTATCTTGGACCTGTTCCTCTACTAAAAGGAAAAAATCCATGTGTTGTCTGTTTACTGTGAATTTTGTGTCACTACTTGTCCTTGTTCTTAATTATGAATTTTTTAAAAAATGCTTTTACTTCATTTTAGCTGATCATGGTTTTCATGGTATTTTGCTTTTGACAGATGACCAGACTGGGAAGATAGTTCAACTGTGGTTGATATAACCACATATTTTGTTATGTGTTAAATTCTGTGATATTTTTATTTCTTTAATGAGAGAAAGAGCACTTTCAGCTCTACTTTTGCATATAAAACACAAATTGACAGTTTTTTAAGTTCTTCAGTTAGTCATTCCTAGCCACTGTTAGCTGCATGGTATGCCTTTAGAGAACATAATGGGTGTTACCACAAGATTTACTTGTCTCAAGAAGCTTGCGGGGTCTGCCATTGCAATGCCAGAGGTGATTTAAAATTTCTCTTTGTCCACACTCCAGACACAAAACTGCATAGAATGGGTAAAGTTTAACAGTCTTGTTTGAAATCTTACATTTGCCTTATGGATTCAAAGATTTCCATTAGATGACTGATCTTTTCTACAGGTTGTCATAATGAGAACTCCTATGGTGTATGCTGTTCTTCTGTGTGGGACAGGGCAAATACAGTACTTCCACTCTCACATCTGATCCAACTCTCATTTCAGGTCACTTGTTGTCCATCTCCCTGACAATTACTATTTTTTTTTTTTTTAATTTTGGAAACCTTCCTTCACAACCAACAATTATCAGGGTACACATTTATCTTCAAGCAGCACAAAGGTTTTCTCTATCCTGAATTTTTGGAACTGGCCTGTGCAAGGGGTGGTTGAAAGGTACTTGGTCTTCTTGAAAAAAATGAGTGATACAGGATGTGAGGTTGGTGAGGTGTAGTGAGATGTGTACTCCCTCCCTTGCTGTCTCCAGGTCTGGCACCACAGTTGCAGGAATGTGCCCTGAGTGAGCCAGGCTGCCTGGTCTTGTGGTGGTCTTGCCAGTTTGAATTGTGTATACTGGTGGAGCAGATTGAAAACTGAATTTCACATTTCACTATCTCTTTGCTTGATATTGTAATAAGTGGTCCCATTTCTCCACTAATAGTAATGATATGAGTGTACTCGCCTTTTACTTCATTTACTTTAGTCCTCCTTCAGAGGACTAGAAAACTAGATTCAGACTAGCATACTTGTAGGTTACAGGACTTTTTTTCCTAGGGAAAGATAATGCTGGGAAGATTCTTGAAGTAAAGTTAATGGTTTATTGCAGAGCTCTAATCATCTGACACAAGATTTGAAATGAAGAGTTTTGTGATGGTAAGTGAAAATATTTTGTGATGGTAACTCAAAAAAGCTTGTTGTAAGCACAGTAATCTTGTAAATAGTTTGCCTAGGAATCTAGAGACATTTAGGATGGCATGTTACATTTCTGTTCCTTTTTGTAGTAGCCTGATTCAAAACATACAGAAAAGAAATTAAATAAAGTTAAATGTCCTTAGTTTTCCTGTCATGTAATCCTTACCTTTTTCTAAACAAACAGTAAGAAACCAATTTTAGCCAGGGATATATAAATACATTTCCCTCTATATCAATATAATTTTGCTGTGATCTATGGCATTATATTAATTTGAATTTTCATTCATGCTCCTTTTTTTGGAAAAGTTTAGAAACCGATTAAATAATAGGAATAACGCTAGGAATAGTAATTATATTCTCTAGCATAGAAGAATTATCTAAGATTAACCATGGAACTTATTGTACTTGAGGTTTAGAAGGGAAAATGGAGACTTAGAATTATTAATTAAATTATTTATGTGGTTATAAATAAATAAATCAATAAAATACTCTGGAGCAGTGCTGAATAAAAGAATTTCTGAAGTAAAATGGATCTATCACAGTCATTTGGATGCTAATAACCAGCTTCAGCTTGCACAGCTGTGCTGAATGCTTGTTTTACTATACATGAGATTTGGGAACTCATCAAACAATTGAAAAATACATTGAACTTCTGTAATTTTTAATTGCTAGTTAACTGCTATTTGCACAGCTTTTTCAGTTGCTGGTGCATATGGGGACAAGGACCCCATACATGTCATAAAATATGTCTGTAAGCCACAGCTCTTCCTGTAATTCCAAATCCACCTAGTTTAAATTTTCTCTTCTGCAAAAGTACAAGCATCCTATATGACAGATGTGCTACTCCAAATGACTGACTATTCCTAAATGTCATCTTAAAACTTAATTGACAAATCTAGATAGAAGGAGCTGAAAAAGATAGGGGACGCTCACCTACAAGCACAATTATTTTGTGCTAAGAATCATGATATGGACTGAAACATTGAAAAGATGATGTTTATCCTGTAGTGTTCTCTATGGATTATTAGTGACCACGGATGCTAATATATTTTTAATATTACATTAAGTTTTTCTATAAATTTGCAGACATTAAATATGTACCAGTGTTGCTTTTCTCCCTTGGTTTAAACACCTGTGAGAATGCTGAGAAGAAAGGAAAACTGGAAAAAGAGTACCTGCTTAGAAAATCATGAACCTACAGGCATGCTGAAAGTGAATTTAAATGTCCAAATTCTTGTCATGACAAAGCAAGAGAATATCAAAGTTTCTAATGTCTAATGTCACTCATTTGCTGCTGGTCTCTCCTTTCCATTTTCTTTCCCTTCCTTTTTTCTTATTTGTGTCTACATTTTTAGTTCAGTCATTTTGGAAATGCACTTTCCTGAGAGCTCACTGAAGTTTTACTTATACTGTAGAAAGTACTTTCAAGAAAAGAGACAAAAGAAAAGGAAAAGGAAAGAAAAGAGTGGAAGAGAGAAGTAAAAGGTAGAAGGGAAGGAGAGGGCAAGAAAAAGGTGAAGGAAGAGGGTGAGGAGAAGGGAAAGGGGTATGGGAAAAATGATGAGAAGCAAGAAAATGCAAATGTGTTAATTTGAAATAAATTTTTGGAACTTTCCTGCTGAATTTGCTTTAACTCCCAAAGGTCTCACGATTGATTCTCTTTTTTTTTTTTAATAACTTACATAACTTGTGTTTACCTTGCATTGATTTCTGAGAATGCACAACAAAATTTATGTCACAAAATAATGTCACATAATGTTTATATGAATAACAATTAGAAAACAAACCAGCCAGGAATGATGATACGCTATATTAAATCACAATATAGTTCTTCCCAGGGTTGTTCTTGTCACCAGAGATTTAGCTGCAAATTTACACAGCAGTCCTGCTACATTTTCTGCTTTGTAAATCTTGCTAACTGGTAATGGGGATTGTCAACTCCTGAGCCCAACAAATTTATCTAAACAGATATACATCTGTTGTATGTGAAAGTACTTACCAAGTGGGCATTCTATTCCCATTGAGACAAAAAAGTCACCAGTGAGGCATATGATTTTTCCTTCAAAACTCAGTATTTGGGATGGAAGCAAGACAAAAGAAACAATTTTAAGGGAATATTTTAATTACTGACCTCCTTGCAATGACAACAGTAAGTCAGCTGAGTGGGTCTGAATCAATGAAGTCTAAATAGGTGGGATTGCTCTGGTCTGTATACATTAAAAAAACCTCAAAGCCTGTAACTTGGCCTCTGTCTGGAGGACATTAATAGGTGAAGCACTGAAAAAAAAAACATCAGTGAGCAGGTGCAAATTAGGTAAGAGCCTCAAGCAAGGTACAGCTGAGCTTCTGGCTGCTGTTTGATCTGTTTCTCTCACTCTTGCACAGTGTAAAAACAACAAGAAAGTTTTAGATAATGCAGCAAGTCACACCAGTTAACAGTATTTATTGCCACATTTTTAAATGTTTCTATAATGTTGCATCCCGGGTGGGCTCAATTAGGGGTTTTAAAAAATGTTAGTTAGATTGGTTCTATGTACCCCTATTTTCTCCTTAAAATGGTTCGCTCCAAGCTGTTTGCTATAGGAACTTTCACCTGTCAATCTTGTAACCACTCCCTTCTTCCCCTCGGAAAGTTCTGTATCAATCACCCCACCTCTGTAATCCCATTTGTCCCAGAACCCTGTACACACCCCTGTTATGTTCCCATAGGATGCCGTGTTCCGTGTCACTCCCCTGTCCTCTGTCCCCACTGGGCGAGGCGGGGCTTCTGCCCCTGTTGGCCCACCCCCTATTTATTCCCCTGTTCCTTCTGCCCCAGCTCCATTTTGCCCGGGTGGGCTTGAGAACAGCTGCATTGTCCACCGCTGCAGCCATGCGGGAATAAAGAGTTCTCAGCCTCGTGGGCAGACTGTGCCTTCTCTCACCCTTTGTCTCGCTTCAGCATCTGGCTACGATGCGGCAGACCCATGTGGAGGCTCAGCCCTAGAGCTCTGCACCCACGTGGCAGCCCCAGTCTCGCTGAGAAGCAGTGTGCTAGCCAGATACTCCCAGCTGCCCAGGACCGGGGCAAAGAAAAACGGAATGCCGCACTATAAAAACTTGAAACATATGTAAAACCACCAAGATTTTCTGAGAAACAAAATATATTAAGTTATTAAATTTTTATTCCTTGTCTAAATGGTTTATGCAGAAGTTAAGTGCATGTGATTGTTGCTCAGCAACTTTGAAAATACAGCAATTAATTAAATGCATGCTTAGGGAACTAAATTTAGCCAGCCATTTATTAAAGACATTTATTCACACTCTTTCCAGTTGAGATATCTGCATTTATGGATGATAAACTATGAATGTCTGAGGGTCTTGATTGTGGGTGTTTTCCACCTTTGGTTCAAATAGGAAAATCTAGTTCAAAACAAAGGTTTTATCTGCTTACTGAAGCCTGACAGAACCACTCAGGAAAAAAACTTGTATTTCTCTTTTGAAGGCATATTTCTTTTGCTTTTTAATGGTAATAATATATAAATTCTCTGCTTAGAGTTTCAGCAGAACCTTGGAAATGCAGTGGTAGATGAAATGAAACAAATTATTAGAAGGGCTAAAATGTGGTTACCACTGTAATTCTTTTATCCCTGGATAATTCCATGTATCCTTATAGCTATAGCAGAGTTGCTCTAGTTTGATAGTCTGTCTCCGTTAGTGACTGGATTTAAATATTTTATGTGGAGTTTATGAAATAATAATGTGTAGGCACTCTATGTTTCACCACCCACTTTAAAAATACCCTGCTATTCTCTGCATTTAATGTTAGACGTCTGTAATGATATGTGACTCTTCTGAACTTTATCTGAAGTAATGCAAGCAAAAGCCAAATACTTTCTGAAAGTAATTCCCAGTCCTATAATAATTTTTTTTTGTTTGAAGATATCTCAGTCTATGTGTGTATACACAGGTGGGGGATGTCTGTCTAGAGGAAGAAATTTAGTTTTTTTTAACTGAATTCTCAAGGCTTCCACAAAAATTCACAGTGGTTGCAGGGCTGGCAGGTAAACGCAGAAAAGTGTTTCTTAACAAGGGCAAGAGACACTTTCATGCAGTGTCAGTACTTCAAAATTGCTGTAGTAGTCCATTAAACTTATGTAAAGCTATCACAGGAGGAAAGGGAAATTTTTACCAATCAAAACCTTAATTAGGATACAAAGCTAAAATCCAAAAAAACAGCTATATCTTTTTTTCTGTGACCCTGGATATTGGTGCTTATCCCCAGTAGAATTTTCCAAAACATATATTATATGTTAAGCTTCACAGAATTTTCTTTGTTCTTTAACTCTTTTGACATTGACATTCAAGTTTCTGTTATCTGCTACTGCTTTTCTGCTTCAAACACCCTCCACATCCCCTACTCCCCATCCTTTAACAAGGGTATCCTGCTAGTGGTTTAGAGACTGTACAATCCTTGGAGATAGGAATTTAAAACATTTTTCCTAGTGCTTCCACTTGTTTGAGACAGACAGCATTTAAGATATTTTTTAACTGCAATTTCTCACACACCAAAAAACCATGCTTAGTTTCAAGATACTGGACCATTCCGCCTGTGAAGGACATTATTTTTGCTCCTGTTCTTAGATAATTGACAAGTTCTTGAAATTGCAGTAAGCTCTTGGTGTCTGGTAAACTTAATTTTCCTTAGCCAATACCCACTGACTAATATTTGTGTGGGATTTGACTGGGATACCCTGGTGAGGAACTTCATTAAATTTTTGCAAGAGGATTGTGACACTGCAAATTTTGGCGCTTCTGTTACATATTTTCACATTTTCAATATTTACAATGCAATGTAGGAACAAAGTTTGAATGTTAATTGGTGAGAAAGTTTTAAAATCACATCATTGTGAGAAATGATTTCTAGACAGAATCAGGAAACCAGAGTTATTTCCACCTGGAGTGGATGAGACTTTGACACTTGCTTATGGCTACAGAATCAGGCCACTGGAGGCAAGAGCAGCATAGTATGTTTTAAAAATTAAATCAGGATACAACAAATGCCTGTTCCAGTGGTACAGAGCCAGGCAGTTTTATGATGCTCCTGCTGTAGTTCTCTCTGCATGAGGGTCTGTGAAGTGGTCTAGGGGGCATTCTTTAAGAACCTAAAGACACGGTCCCTTTTTTGCCAGGTGGTATTTGTGCTCTGAAGTCATGGGTTGATCTTTCAGCAAATCCAGCCAAAATCACATGAAATGCACAATGCAAAAGGATGATACAGCATCCTTTTGATAAAAGATGACAAACTGATACAGGTTAATTTCCCCTCCTTGTCTTTGCTTCAACATCCTTAACCCATCTGAAGCAAAGAGCAAAGCCTCAGAACCTGAAGAAAAGTAACAAGAGCCACAAAAATCCCTCAGGATTTTTGCCAGATACCTTTCATCTGTCCTCCTCTCCAGAAGAATCACAAGGTTGGAGGAGACCTTCAATGTCATCATTCCCTGACATCTCAACTAAACCATGGCACTGAGTGCCACGTCCAGTCTTTTCTTAAACACATCCAGGGATGGTGACTCCACTACCTCCCCAGGCAGGCCATTCCAGTACTTTATCACTCTTTCTGTGAAAAACATTTTCCTAATATCCAACCTATATTTCCCTTGGTGCAGCTTGAGACTGTGCCCTCTGGTTCTGTCAGTTGCTCCCTGGAGAAAGAGACCAACCCCACCTGACTACAGCCACCTTTCAGGGAGCTGTAGAGAGTGATAAGGTCACCTCTGAGTCTCCTTTTCTCCAGGCTAAACACCCTCAGCTCCCTCAGCTGTTCCTCACAGGCTTTGTGTTCCAAGCCCCTCACCAGCCTCTTTGCCCTCCTCTGGACATGCTCAGGTGTCTCGATGTCCTTCCCAAACTGAGGGGCCAGAACTGGACACACTCAAGGTGTGGCCTCACCTGAGTACAGGGGAAGGATGACCTCCCTGCTCCTGCTGGCCACACTATTCCTGATACAGGCCAGGATGCCGTTGGCCTTCTTGGCCACCAGGGCACACTGCTGGCTCATGTTCAGCTGGCTGTCAGCCACTACCCCCAGGTCCCTTTCTGCCTGGGCACTGTCCAGCCACACCGTCCCCAGCCTGTAGCACTGCAGGGGGTTATTGTAGCCAAAATGCAGGACTTGGCACTTGGACTTATTAAACTCCATCCTGTTAGATTCTGCCCATCATCCAACCATTCCAGGTCCCTTTGCAGAGCCCTCCTACCCTCCAACAGATCAACATACACTTCCAGCTTTGTGTCATCTGCAAATCTGCTAATGAAAGACTCAATACCCTCATCCACATTGTCAGTAAAAATATTGAACAGGACTGGCCCCAGCACAGACCCCTGAGGGACACCACTGGTGACTGGCCCCAGCTGAATGCAGCAGTGTTCACCACCACTCTCTGGGCCCGGCCATCCAGCCAGTTCCCAACCCTGAAAAGAGTGCTCCTGTCCAAGCCAGATTGGCTGCCAGCTTTTCCAGGAGTGTGCTGTGGGAGACAGTGTCAAAGGCCTTGCTGAAGTCCAAACAGACAACATCCACAGCCTTTCCTGCATCCACCAGGCAGGTCACCTGGTTATAAAAGGAGATCAAGTTGGTCAAACACGACCTACCCCTCCTAAACCCACGCTGGTTGGGTCTGATATCCTGGTCATCCTGTAGACGTTGCATGATGACACTCGGTATAAATTGCTCAATTTTCTTGCCAGGTACTGAGGTCAGGCTGCCTGTCTATAATTACTAGGATCCTCCTTCCCACCCTTTTTGTGAATGGGCATCACATTGGCCAGCTTCCAGTCATCTGGAACCTCACTAGTGAGCCAGGACTGCTGGTAAATGATGGAGAACAGCTTTACAGTCTCATCTGCCAGCTCCTTCATCACCCTGGGATGGATCCCTTCTGAGCCCATAGATTTATGAATATCCAAGCATCTCAGAAGTTCTCTGACTGCCTCCTCTTGGATAATGGGGGGACCATTCTGTTCCCTGGCACCATCAACCAACCCAAGAGGACAGTTGTCCTGGGGACAAGCCATCTTCCCACTAAAGACTGAGGCAAAGAAGGTGTTAAGCACTTCTGCCTTCTCCTCATCTGCAGTTACTAAATTCCCTCCCTCATTCAGTAAAGAACACACACTGGTCTTACCCTTCCTTTATTAATATATTTGTAAAATAATTTTTTATTATCCTTTACAGAAATTCACACTGCATCTTCTGGCATATTGGTCAGAAATGCAGTCTTGTGTTCTTACCTGACCTGGATTAAAGTTCCATTACTGATTACTGTATTAATAACTGTGAAGTCACAGCCTTGAGTTCCTCCTGCTATGTGTGCCCTTTCTTTTTTCTCCATTTCAATTCCAACCATGAAACTTCCTTACTGCTGTGGAAATCTTTCCATGCTGGGCTTGTTGATAGGAAGCTGATCTTAAGATGCCTGCATGGTTTTATTCTCTACAGTAAAAATTTGGAATAGCCATGCCCACATACTTGTAAATGTGTAGAATAAACTAGTCCTACTCTGGGAAACATGAACAACTTGAATTTGTAGTAAGAATGTAAGGGTTCTATCCCTTACTTGGATATAACCTATTTTGTCAAGATATGGATTGATCCCAAAATTCTAAGATGATATTATGATTTTCAATTTTGAAGTCAGCCTAAGAAAGTAAGCCATTGTGTTTCCCATAGAGCTTTCTACTAAACAAGATGACTATATATATATATCTTTTGAAAGGTAGGTTTCAGGATAAAGGGAGCCTTATATCTCTCAGTGTACTCTGTCAGTACTTCATCATCGGAGTCAAATTAGGCATTTCTTGTCTACTCAAAATTTTTAGCCACTGTTCTTCATCTTGCTTCTTTCGCTCTACTGCCAGCAGGCGATATCTGTACATACAGCCACCAAGTACAAGAAGATGGACACAACAACGCTACAATGGTGGCTTTGCCAAGTTATGAAAGGATTACCAGGAGGTGAGAACCCAGTCCCAAAGCGCACTCCTAGCTCTGCTGTTGTCAGCCTCATTCAAGCCAAGCAGTTCATGTTTCCTGACTGTCTTGTTGATGTTGAACAACAGTGAACACTAAAGACCTTGTAACAGACTCAGCAGAACAGTGAGAACAAGCGATCAAAAGTGTCTGTCTTAAACCAAATTGTGAGTGGAAACAGCAAATGTGCAGGTGGTGGCAGAAGGCATGAAACCACAAGTAATTATGGCAAGAATTTGCATAGCCTGTCCTTTTATAAAATATGAATGCATGAAAGAAGGCTGAAGCAGACCTAATAGCTCACCTGCTGGTCCCTCTGTGAGCTTACTCACTAATCTGTATGCATGGCCAAAACAATGTAATGGATAATCATTTACTACCACATCAGTGAGCTGAAATGCCTCAGTAAGAGATCTGATGATCACCAAAACTAGTGAAAAGGAAAATTTGGACTGCTCAGTTTAGAACTGATAGAAAGTGAAATCTTCTTGGCAGTAGCAAACATCATAGAAGTTCTGCTCAAAAAGATATAAAGTGTAAAAGCTGCATGGATTAAGAAAATCTGGAAGAAGCTCAAGACCACTTTAGGACAATGTAATTTATTCATTTAACTTAGAAAACAATGAAAGCAAGAGATGGTAGAAGTCCTTAAACAAATAAATAAAACATTTCAACCTCAGCTCACCACCAACACCACCAGTGAATCAGAAACTCTGTGGAAAACAATGGGCAGAAATCCATCTTGGTGTTCTGCTGAAGATTTGAGAGAGCAGAGAGGACTATTTAATACATTCTTTTCCCCATATCCTGCCATTTCTTTGTGATCCATCCTCACTCTAAAAATATTTTTCTTTACATCTAATGTAAATTACTGTATTTCAATTTATGTCTAATGCATTTTGTTTTGCCTTCATGCACCTCCACCTTCTTTGTAACTGCCATCAGCTTTTTGGAAACACTGATAAGATCTCTCCTTCCCTCTTTTTTTCCCAAGCTGAACCAGCCCATTTCCCTAATGTTCTCCTTGTACATCCCAGGCTGCAGCCCCCAACTGTTGTGCCTCTATCCCCTCCACATTCCCAGAATCCAGCAGGAGACATTCCTCTGTATCACCCACTTCAGTTTTCTCCCTATTACTGTGTTAGGCAAAGAATTACCTGAAGATCTTGCACAACTGATTATTTTTCTGTTTTAAGACATGGAAGATCAAGTATAACTGGTTCTAGTACCACAAAGGAAGGTTTAGTTCCTCCTAATAGCCATGCCATACCAAGGAAATGGAAAACCCTATCCTACCCGACTGTCATAGGTCATGAAGGAGCAAACAGTTACAGAGAGCACATGTATTAATTAAAAGCAATTGGCTTTCCTTGCACTATTGCAGGCCAAATACAGGCACATCTTCCAAAGCTCTCAGCTGCACACCAGGACTGAGTCACTGGTGAAGAGGATGGACTTCCCCTGAGAATTTGTCCATGTCCAGGTCCCATGGCACAATATTTTTGCCGCAACATGTCATCCAACACTCATTAAAAAAAAAAAAACTTAATATACAAGGAAAGGCTCATTAGTTGTTACCTTCCGACTTTGTTCTGTTCATTCTTTATTTACAGATCTGTGTTTCCAAGGACTAATCTGTCTTCTTTTGTATGAGAAAGTCTCTGTCTCTGAGTTTTGGAGTTAAGATAAGTACAGTCAAAATATCGTTAAATTTACGTATTTTAGTGTGCCCCAGTTTTGTGTTTCCAAGATTTGTGTTTAGGGTTTGAGTTCATTAGCTATTTCTGAAGTTATGTGTAACTGAAATTGATCTCAAATGCTGTTATTAACATTAAAGATTTTATTATTTTTCTTTTTAATGTATTTAAAAGTCTATCAGTGTCTTGTTGAAAAAAGTTCCTGTAAATACTAGACTTTCTGAATCTTGCCAGAGTGAGTGCTGATTGAATTCTGAGGTCAGCAGTGAACTCAAAAGTTGTGGTATTCTTTAGTTTGTATAACGAAAATTCAGACTTAAAAATCTCCTTTGTAAGCCTGAATGTAGATATCACGTGACATATGTGCTACCTTTGCATTTTGAATGTTTCAGTACCTATTACCTTTGCATTCTGCTGTTCCTTTGATTATTGCACTTAATTGAAGGGGGTTGCTGCACAGACACAAATGTGAAAATGCTCAGTGTATGCACATTTTTGTCCTGAACAGATGGAACAATGCTATAATCATGTTATGTCATTAATATAAAACGATTTAACTGATGCACAAAGACTTTTATGCTTATGATATGTAAGGAATCTATTATTACACAGTAACTATAGTAAAGTGGAACAACTGGGGTGTTTTTTTCCTCCATATGGAAGCTGCCACACTATGTAGATTTTACAATGAGCTTAACTAGATGTCTGTAGAGGAGTATTTGATTTTTACGTCAATTGAATATAATTTGCCACAGCACAAAGGAAAAAAAAACCTAAAAAAAAGCCTCACCCCCAAATCCCCTATATCATTCAGCTTTGAAATGTTATGAGAAATCAGAACAGATGATTTAGGAAATAGCCATGAAGTATATGTTTAAGAACTGAAGGGAAGATGCCAAGGCAATAAAGATGCTGACATATTTCTAGTTTTGAAGGAACTAGAGAGTTAAAGGGGAGCACTAAATGTCTCATAACCCTTCTGTTCTTATGATATATCATGTCCTTAGACTTGTAATGCAAACAGGGAAGAAAATCCAGCCACCCTTACTAAACTGGACAGCTTCTGCAAAGTCAAACTATTCAGCAAGATGGAAGCTGTAGAGAAGAATACCAGAGCCAGATTAATGATTCCAACAGAAAATTACTTCACCTGCACTTCAAAGGTTTGATGATTCACAATAAGGATCCCTACTTCCCACCCTCCCATTGTAGGAAAAAGTTGCTCCAAGGGAGACAAAAGCTGAATTCAGTGACAGAATCAGAACGTGAAGGTTCATAATTCAGAAAAGTATGTAGTCTTTCATTTGTCTCCCTCAAAGTAACATGAACTGTCCACAATAAAACCAAAAGCCATACTCACAAATTTCTGTCTTTGTTTTTTATTGGTCTCACTTCCTGAAATACAAGTAATGAAATAATAAAGAGGGAAACTGACTTCAGTGATGAGATTTTGTAAAACAGTTATGTCAAAATAACACACCAAATAAATATACAAGCATGTATAACTCAGAAGGCAATATAAACATTTGATTGGTTTTCTTTTATTGCTAGGTATATATGTGTGTATATAACTATAAATATATAAAAATAATTTAGCCAAAAACTTTTATATGCTGGGGAGGATTATGGAATAAAACAAAAAAACCCCAAATCTCCAGAATTGTTTTTTCTTTCTGAGACTGCATGAGGTTTTTTTTAACATCTTGTATATCTGTTCAGATAAAGAATACCCTTCCATTTTCAGGTGTTTATTTCTTAGCAAATAACTTTATAGAAATTAATTTACCAGTTTCTCCTAAGGGTCTGTTAAAAAACCCCAAGTAAACTAGGCTTTTATTTCTTTAAATGACAGTGTCCCTATTTAATTTTCTATTATAATGTGGAGTTTTATGTGCTCTTGCTGCAACTTTAAGAAAAAAAATAGAGATGTCAGATCTCCGTATATCATATCCCGAGTGTATCTTTCCATCTAATCTAGCAATACGTGTGCAGAATGGGAGTCTGGCTGTTTCCTGAGTTAGATGAACATTGTCCAACAGCACTATTGTGATTGCAGGTGCTTTTCTAGCAGCAGAGTCATATCAGAAATACTGAACCAATTTGGCTGAAGGTCAATCTGTGCGGGGCCAGACTGCAGGTATGGGCGGCTGCATATCTGAAGTGAGACATCACAAAAATTGCGCTTGGACTTCTGAAACCAATGTTGTGTTTTCCTACCCATGTTCTTTCAATCTAGCTGTTGAAAGAATGAGATATCCATAAAATGAGTTCAGTTTGGGGGGAACATTTTAGCTGTCTTTTGCACAGAATAAATATTCTAGGAATTTTTGCTCCAGGCATTTCTATGTGACTGGGCCCCTGATAGGTCCCTTGTTTACCTGAATTTGCAAATGACAGGGGGAAATTATAAACAGAAATGCTGGAAAAAGACCTCCAACTGTGAATGCATGCTTCTTTGGCAAGAGACGTGATAAAATTCTGTGAGAAATTTAACTCCACTAATGGCAGTGATTAAGTTGCCTTTTATTATGTTTTTATTATATAATATATATTATTATATATTTCTTTCATTATATACCTGAATCAGTTTCTTTTTCTTTCAATGAATCTTGGAGTTCTGATCTGACCTGCTGTAGCATCTAAAGCCAGAGGTCTGCTCAAAAGTAAGCCTGTGTTATGTCTTTTCCTGTGCCGTTCTCTGAAGCCGTGTGCTGACACATAAACCCTATATGTGGGCTCTCTGAGACCATGTCTCTGCTCAGAGGATTGGCCAAATCTACCACTTCCCTGGAGAGGTTGTTCCAATTGCTGACTGTTATCACTGTGGGCTGGCTCCTGGTGCTGAACCAAGACTGAATACCAACCACTTCTGAAGGAGGTCATCCCTCTTCAACAAAGCTGTGCTTTTCTTCTCCATATGACATAGAGAAAAATAGAGTTAGTATTATAGGCTTTTTTTCAGATGTCTTGCAGGCTTAAAGACAATACTGTGGACATTTTTTTGATGTTTGTCTGTAAATGGAAATTTTATCGTTATATGGAAATCATGGGACTCTGTTGATGTGTGCTACTATGCGATAAACTGGCACAGTTTAGAATTGTTAGACCGTGATTGGTCACAAAGGCATTAGTACTTCAAGATGAAAAATATTATTGTGCAGACTATACAAAGTGAAAATACTGTAATATACTGACTTTGGATATTTGTTAAAGTGTGGCTTTGTTCTGGAGATGTTTGTAAAGGACCAAATGTTGCCTATATTTCTGCACCTAACACAAAGTGTGAAGCCTAAATAGTGTGCTCTGTTAGGTCAATAGAAATGTGGTCTTATGGTCACCCCCATCTTCTTCATTTTGGAAATGGAAGGTATTCCACTGGATCTCAAGCCAGTAATAACAATAGGCTTTGATAAAAGAGAGCTCAAAACTTTACTGTGTTGACTTTCCTAGGCTATCTGGACTTGAGTTAGAATAACTTTAGCATCCTTATGATGCAGAAATTGTGTTGTATTTATCTTTCTTTGTCTAGAGGCAAGTATATTCTGAAATCTAAACTTGTTTTTCAGCTGGGTAGATTTTTATTTAGCCTTTCTTTCTGTGCTAAAAGCACAACATTTAAAATCATGTTCCACTACATAATCCTGAATTTTCACCACCCAAATTGGGAAAGCAATCTCATAATGATTTTTAGGCAAGTTCAGCTAGATTTTAGGACTGATTTTGAAGTGTAGTCTGGAGTTGCCTGTTTCTGCTGATCCCACAGGGGGCTTAGGGCCATCTCCCTCTGAGTTTATGGAAGGCTTTTTCCCAAGAAATGCCAGTTACTTATGCTATTGCAACACTAATCATAAAGGAACTAAACTAATAACTAAGCAAAGGAAACTTTTAGTTATAAAGAAAAATTGGTATTTCAAGCTGTATAAGGATTTAAAAATTAATACATCTCCAACAGAATACCACTTTAAAAATGTCACTTCTCAAAGCAAAGTAGCTGTTTTGGGTTTGGCTGCTGTCCTGGGAAATCTAGGTTCATTTGTATGGTTCAAGGGTTCAGGTGAGATGTGCTTGGGCTCCGGAATGGGAGTTGCTGTTGGAACATTTGAGTATTTCCTTTGTCAGGCTGAAAAGGAGAATCAATAGAGAGCAGAAAATACAACAGAGTATTAAGTAGAAAATCCATTGTAAAACATCCCATTGTCCCTGCTGAATTTAACTGCAGTGGGGCTATAGCTGAGCTATCTTTGCAGAAGATTGAGTGGTAACCTGAGCCTGCAATGGTTGATTAAAACAGTTGAACAAATACAACCATTGAAGAAGTTTTAGGCTGATCAAGGTACAAAATAGGGAAAGGAAACAAAATAAATTTTTTTGTCCAAATGACTGTAGAAAATGGTAAGTGTTGATTTATCAAAAGCAGATGAATGATTCTTAATGAGAAAATATATTAGCAGAAATAATCTCGGGTTTTATTTGCAATGTCAGACTGATTTACAGGTTTATCAATCTTGTTCCTTCTGACAAGTGATTCAGAAAAAATTGCTTACAGAATATCTTCAAGAATGAGCAATAGCTGCACCTGCAAGACATTTTTCTACCACTAGTACTTAAAGGTTGGGGTGTGATACTCAGACTACATTGATATTTGTGATCAAATATCCACTGGCTTCAGTGGTGCAAAGTACTAGAACCTAAGCAGGCCGCTAGGGCAACCTGCAGGAGATGACTACGCAGGTTTTTTGGACAATCCATGTGGTCTGGGAGTGCTCATCAGAGTCACACCAAGGTCCTGCTGGCTGAGCCAGTCTTCGGGCTTTGTGAGCTGGGTTTCAGGCACACACCTCCATGTACAAGGGGAAATAATACTAGTCGCACACCTCATGGTTCCAGCCCTGCTCTTTAGCCCTTTTGTAATCTGTCTCTCTGTTTCTGCAAGAGAGATCAGAATGAAAATGTTCATGGTAGATTATTCAAAATGGCTAGTACACTTAAAAATTCTGAATAACCGTTGGCAATGTGTGGCCTGCAGATTACTTGTCTTAAGTTTCACTCTCAGAGAATGAAACTTAAGACAAGTAATCACCCATGACTGAGAGAAATGTGTTTTTTAAAAAAAAAACCCAAAACACCCTTGATGATTCAGTAACATCAGACAAGCAAAAAAATTTCACAGTCAATCATAACTGATGCTTGAGTCAAAGTTGTCAGTGAGTTCTACGCTGTCATTTTTAATCTTCTCCTCAAGATGACCTGTGAATTTTATGTCCTGAAAAAGGCCGATTCTGTCCTGACATTTTATGGTAAACTTATGAGAAAATAAATAAAGGGCAGTTCCATCTCCCTTTTCAGAAAAAAAGCCCTCTTTATCAAATAATGGTTGCCTGAGTTGAGATAAAGAAAGATAGAAAGCACTTTATGTTCATATTTCTGAAATTCATTTTTACTCAGACTTGAAGGATTTTCTCTGTATCTCTTACCAGATAAGGAGATTACCAAAATCCCATATAGAGAGTCTGAGCCATTTGCACCATCAGCAGAGGTTCTGTAACATCTCTTTATCTGGAGGTGATCACCTTTAAACTAAATAACATAAAAAATACCTGTTAACCATAACATCAGAAAGATTTTGGAGTCCTCCTTTGCTGGTGTGCTACTCCCAGTGTGCTGAGGCCAGAGTGTTTGACTATGATTTTGAGTACAATTTTGATTTCCCTGTTCTTTACTATGCATGGCTGATGCATTTTCTATGCTTCAGGGTCACTTTCTCTTTTTATTATTTGTATCCTTTTTTCCTTATTTTCTTCTAATTTTTTTTTTTTTTTTCATTTTAGCATGCAACTGTAATGTCACACATATCCCACTAGATATTAGCCACATTTCTTCTAGTGGTGCTTCTTCATCCTTCCTGAATTTAGGTGAACATTTTGTTAGAGGAATTCTTCAGTCACTGGGATTATTGTGTGTAGAGACCAATGTCCCCAGAGCTAAATACAGATTCCACTGAGGTAATGTAGAGTAGTTAAAGCTCTTAATAAGCTCCAGGATTTTCAGACACTGAAACAATAAGTACAGTCATGCTCTGCAGAGTTTTAAAAATGTAAGAGTTTTATTCTAAAACTTTATATCTGTTCAGCTGGAGTGCAGTCTGACTTTTAAGTGGAATCTGACCCGACTTAAGTGGAAAGATTCCTGTGGTACTCTATTTTGACTTTAGGGGGCACATTTACTAATATTGCTTATTTTGCAAATCACTTGGCCATGGGCTTAAGAAGTGAAAATCAATCTGTGAGCTCCAGGACATAAAGGTGACCATGGTCTTTCAGAAACAAAGCTTGATCTTTGATTTTGCAGAATGACCATTAATGGAAATATCTTATTTGCTCCCAGACTCTCCTCAGCTGAATGAGAAGTCATTTATGGTGGTTATGAGCTATCCTGGTATGTCTAGAGGTGATGTGAAAAGCGTGCTCTTTGGTATTGGGAGGTAAAAGGAGGAAGGGAGCAAGATTTTTCCCTTAAACTGTTTAAATGTATCTGGAAGGCTGTAAGGAATTGTTATGGAAAGGCTTTTCAGTATTTTTCTGTGAATTGATCTAACAAAATGGGCATTTCTGGAAGAATGACATAAAGCAATATTTTCCTTGGCATTCAACCATAGCAGCTTATATTGGTCATTCTCACCTTTGCCACCTGGTCCCTTTGGTCATGCTAAACTACAGTATAATGTCTATTCCATCCATGGACTATTCCTAAATTTATCTACTAATATTGTGTTCAGAACAAAAAAAAAAATGCTCCCAATCTCTAAAGGAAATATCATCAAAATTCTATAGAGTGAACAAAAAATGTTCTGTGAAATACTGAAGACAAAGGAAGAAAAATCTGGCACATTGCCATGCAAGATGAGTTTAGGATTTCCACCTACAATTGATTTAATTATCAGTGCCAGCTTCACAAAATGCTGCCATCAGAAAGTGAATAGATTGCAGGTGTGTTGAACTGAGTAGGTTTAAAATG
Source organism: Anomalospiza imberbis (assembly GCF_031753505.1). Taxonomy (NCBI): domain Eukaryota; kingdom Metazoa; phylum Chordata; class Aves; order Passeriformes; family Viduidae; genus Anomalospiza; species Anomalospiza imberbis. The sequence goes on along the minus strand of NC_089721.1, from coordinate 57,896,538 downwards.
TTGTGATTGCCTTAATGGCTACATATCCTGTAAAATACATTTATTTTCAAGAGTGTGATTATGGTTTGCTTTTTATGTGCCATTATGTCTAATTTGTTTTATGTTCCAACAGAGAGAGTTATTTTCCTCTTTCCAATTTATATGACAAACACAGAAGAATAATCAACTGAAAAATATATTCATTTAATATGATCATGCTCAGCTTTGCTGTACAAGTACATACCACTCATGAACTACATTAGTAACAAATAAATACTTTAAACATATGCAGTTCCCCATATTTAAGGATCTGATTTTGAAAAGAAGTTATTCTTGTATTTAAACAAGTGAAAATCACAGTTTTTAAGAAACATAAAATAAAGTCACAGGGACTTTGGATATCTCAGGAACACATCTGTTTCACTGTTTAAACTTTGGATTTTTATTAAAAACACACAAAAAATCTTGTCTGAACATTTCTGTAGTAACTGTTAGCACAATAATGTTTCTTCTAACTCTGGAAGAGAATTTTCAAATAGCTTTGTAAAACATAAAATTTCAAGAATTATGAATAAAATTATTTTTATGGATTAAATATTTTTCATTTTCATAATGAAGAAGTTTTTTTTTTTGCTTTCTTGTTCAAAAAGCAGCTACAATTTTAAAGTGGAGTCAATTAATCCATGCATAATTTTAGTAATTGTGGTTTGAAACCCAAACTTTTTTCTTTTTCTTTTTTGCGGTTGCTGAATATGATTTTTAAAAATCTTTTGAATATGATAGTAGTATAGCAACAATACAGTTATCAGTCTGAGGTAATGATAGAATTACTGACGACCTTTGTGAATGTAATTTCTTTTGAAGATGCTACATTTGAGAAGCTGCTTTTTCTGCCTTTAGTAACCCTCAAAATATATTATTTAGTATTTTAAATTGCTGCCGTCTAATCTCAGTGAATGCAGAAAGACCTCTCAGCTTTAGTATAAAATATTTCCACAGTTTGCCACTATTTCAAATGTCTGCTCCTGGACTGTGAAAGGAAGCTGTCAGGGAAAGAAACAAAGCAATATTCACAATAAGAAGTGCTTTGAGTAGAGTGGAGAAAATAGAGGTCAAAAAAGAAAGAAGAGCAGAATTGATCAGTGACATGGTAATTTTAAAAAAATGAGAATTTGCATTTCTCCTCATAGCAACACAGGATTATGTATGAAGATGCCCTTGCATTTGGGGCCAGTTCTGTTTAATAGCTTTATTAATAATCTGGATGAGAGGATTGAGTACACCCTCAGTCAGTTTGCAGAGGGGAAAGTTTGGTCAGAATGTTGCTGTGCTAGAGGGCAGACAGGATCTGCAGGGGGATCTGGACAGGCTGGATTGATGGGCCAAGGGCAATGGTGTGAGGTTCACCAAGAACAAAACTGGTCCTGACCACTTGGGTCACAAAAACCCCGTACAATTCTACAGGCTGGGACAGAATGCCTGGAAAGTGCCCCAGTAGAAAAGGACCAGGACCAGGTGCTGGTCAACAGTACCTGATCATGAGCCAGCGTGTGCCCAGGTGGCCAAGAAGGCCAATGGCATCCTATCAGCAATAGTGTGGCCAGAGGGACCAGGGCAGTGACTTTTCCCCTATACTTGGCACTAGTGAGAGAGAACCTTGAGCTCTGTGTCCAGTTCTGGGTCCCTCACAATAAGAAATACATTGAGGTGCTGAAGCAAGTCCAGAGAAAGGCAAAGGAGCTAGTGAAGGGCCCAGAGAATAAGTGATATGGAGAATAGCTGAAACAGCTGGGGTTGTTTAGCCTGGAGAAGAGGAGGCTCAGGCGTGACCTAATCACTCTCTACAAGTGCCTGTGAAAGGAGGCTGTAATCAGGTGAGGGTTGGTGCCTCCTCCCAGGCAACCAGTGGCAGGGAGAGAGGACATGGACTCAAGCTGCAGTAAGGGAGTTTTAGTTTGGATATTGGAAAAAATTTCTTAATGGAAAGCACGGTCAGGCATTGGAACAGGATATCTTGGGAATTGTTGGAATTGCCATTCCTGGAAGCATTCAAAATAAATGAAGTGTGGTACTCAGTGGACTTGGCAATGTAGGATTTGATGATCTTAGAGGTGTTTTCTAATCTTAATTGTTCCACGAGTCTATGATTCTAAGATGACATTTATCTTGCATGCAATAAAAGTATGGGAGTTTTGAAAACGATAAGTGAGTAGGCTTACAGTCCTATTCAAGCTTGGGTAGTGGCCACTGGAGCTGACATGAGAAAGGAAAACAGGACAAAACTTATAGAAGAGGCAGACAGGAGAAACAACATCTACATAAACAAGAAAACAATCAGCAGGAAGAAAATGGCTTTCAAGTCCACCTGATGTAGACTGCTCACAGATTCTTCAATTTATCAAGCATCAGCATTAAATTTAGAGGGATGGCAATAACTTATTCCTTGAATATGGAGATTGGCAACTTATTCAGATAGAGGTATATTTCTTTTTTCACGGTGGGAACTATGATATTAGTTTCAGATCCTGAATCCCAACATCTTCCACACACCATGAATCTGTACAGGATACGAGTTATAGTTCATTTAAACTCATTTTATCCCTCTACACTGCTGTTTATAAGCAAAACACCCAATTCTGTGTTCTAAACTATTAAGTTGATATTCCACTTAAAATACAGAAATCCATAGTACTAAGTTTGTTTTTTGTGAGGTAAATTATTCTTCCTAGGTCTTTAATCTTGCCACATTTAATGCAATTATTATTTTCTTCCTTTATCAGAAGTCACTCAGTCACCTTGGTCCTGCCAATTTTTTAGGCAGTATAGGAGTGACACATGCTAAGTACGTATGTTTACTATGAGCAACTTTCTTTTTGTGCAGATGGCCTGCCCTAAAACCCCTTGAGCAAAAAGCTTAAGCAGAAATAGCATATGTCATTCAATGCAACCAGCTGTCATCTTTCCCTCCTCCACCCTTCTCTAGGACCTAGGTTTATGGGAATCATAGCAACCAGCCTGAGAAGCAAGCCAGGAGTCATCGCTGTGCATGTCTGCTCATCTTGGTCCTGGAGCTGCATTACCACTATAAGTTTTTATCTAGTGGGATGGTTTTCATTGCAGTCTCCCCATATCATTATAAGAAAAATAAATCCAGTTGCCTTCATCAAGTTTTCCTCAAATCTGTGGACACTGATCAAGTTCTATAAATTTTGGAAGAACTTCCCAGGATGTTATTCATTTTGCAAAATCCTTTTGTTGTGCTGGGGATTGGGTCAGCACATCATATTCATGTACCCAGAAATAAAGTCAGCACTACACAGTTTTCTTTCCCTCTTCTCAGCCAAGCTTCACACTGTCTTTTGTTGGAGAAGTGACAGTGAAGGTGTCTTTAAGCCTCTGGCAGGTTGTGTAGAGCAAAGCAGGTCAACTGTGCAAAAAAAAATTTCACTTGTACCTAAACAAAGAAATCTTCCTTTTTGTTTCTATTGCCTAATTATTCTGCTTGAACCTAATGACATGTATAGGCTTCAGTCTTTCATCTGTGATGGGAAGGGGAATTATGCCACCTCCATCAGCAGGTGAAGATCCAAGGGCTTCCACATATCTGACTCATCTGCATTGGGGAATGTGAAGAAAGGCAAAATGGGAAAAAGCACAAAATGGTGAACAGGATGTCTTTATGAGTAGAAATACCTGTTTGATTTTTCCATTTCTCTGTAGAAGTGACATCTCATTCAACTTAATGTATTTTGATATTGTGGAGATGCACCAATAGAATCAAACAACATTTAAATATTTTTATAGTGACTTATTTTCTTGCCCAAGATTACAGTAAGTTCAAAATTAGACACTACTGTGAATTTCTTCTCATTAGATTATCCTCTAATTTTTTCAATAGGACTTAGATATTGTAGCATTCCTATTAAGCAATTCTAATTAACAAATATAAAAATGTTAATATTGTGATATTCCTTGAATGCCAGAACAAAATTATAAAAGGCATTTTTTCTTAGCCTCTACATACCTCTAGAAAATCTGAACCTTTTTGGCAGCAATTAGAGATAACAATAAGAAATGGCTGGAGGGAGGGAGTTTGCATCTAAATTAAAAGAATGCATTGTTTGTGAGAAACTAGAAGAGGAACCAATATATGCTTTAAAGTCCATTGGACTCTACTGAGAACTTACAAAAGTCACATTTGAATGTATTCAGAATATATTTCTATATAACTAGTGAAATTTCAGTCTCCTAAATACATATTTAATACATTCAATAAGGGTATCCTTTGGCCTTGCAACATGTTCAGCACATCAAAAGAAAATGATTCAGTTAAATGGGACATAAATAAGACTGGCTCTTAAACATACATATAAGGTGGCATATTCATTTAGCAGAATGATACAGCAATGGATTTAAATCAGGGTACAAATATAAAGTACACTTAGAAATTAGTAGCAATTATGATGTATAGATGTCTCACATGAAACATGATTTGCATTACTGGTCTGTGTGATATGCTCACAGGAAGACATTCACACTCGTTTGTCAAACTCAAGAGACAGTTATACACTGGGTTGGTGTACACTCAGCTGATAATAACCAGATGATTCTTTCAGCAGATACAAATGGCTGATATGCTCAGCCAACAAAGCTCAATTAAAAAAAACCCAAACTAATACTTTCATTCCAGAGTACTGAAGGAATTAGTGGATGTTATAATGGGACACTGTACTCAGCATTGATAAGGTCACACCTTGAGTTGTGTCCAGTTCTGGGCCCTACACTACAAGAAGGACATTGAGGTACTGGAGCAAGTCCAGAGAAGGGCAAAGGAGCTAGGGAAGCATCCAGAGAATAAATCCTATGAGGAGCAGCTGAAACAGCTGGGGTTGTTTAGCCTGGAGACAAGGAGGCTCAAGGGATAACTAAACATTCTCTACAACTACCTGGAAGGAGGCTGTAGCCAGGTGGGGATTGATCCCTTCTCCCAGGGAACCAGTGATGGGGGGAGAGAACATGGCCTCAAGCTTTGCCAGGAGAAGTTCAAGTTGGAGAGCAGGAAGAATTTCTTCACTGAAAGGGATGTCAGGCATTGGAACAAGATGCCTGTGGATGTAGTGGAGTCACCATCCCCGGAGGTTTTTAAAATATGACTGGATGTAGCACTTAATACTATGGTTTAGTTGACATGCTGGTGATTTTTCAGAGCTGGATTTAATGATCTTTGTGGTCTTTTCCAGCCTTAATGATTCTAGGATTTTATCACGTCTTGATCATCTACCAACATCCTTTGGAGTCTGGGGAGGTCCCTTCTGACTGAGCTACCAAAGTTACTGCACTCCACAAAACGATTGTGAGGCAAGACCCAAAGAACTACAGACCTGTGAGTCTAACCTCAGTTCCTGAAACATTATGGAGAAGTTATACTGGATACTATTGAAAGGTATTTAAAGAACAATGCAATCATCAGACAGAGTCAACTCATGTTCAGAAAGGTAAAGTCTTATTTAAACTGAAATCTGATATTCTATGATAAGGTGACCCACCTTGTGGATGAAGGGAAGGTGTGGATGTAGTTTTTCTTGATTTTAATAAGGATTTTTATGTACAACATCCTCCCGAACAAGTTGTTCACTTGTGGAATGAGCAGGTTCACAATGCTGGGTGAAGACCTAGCTGAAGGGCAGTGCTCAAAGGATTCTGGTGAATGGGACTACGCCTGGCTGGTGACCAGCCAACAGCAGTGATCCTAGTAACTCAATTCTAGGACCAGCTGTGTTCAATATATTTATCAACAATGTAGGTGAAGGAATTGAATGTATCATTAACAAGATTGCTGTTGATACCAAACTGGGAGGTGCTCTTGACTCTCTTGGCCATTGAGAGGCCTTGCATAGGGATGTAGATAGTTTGAAGCATTGGACAATAATTAATGATGTGAAATTTAACAAGTCCAAGTGCCTTATTCTGTACCTGTGACAGTCACAAACTGGGAGGGGAGTGGCTGGAGATGAGCCCTGCAGAACAGGATCTGGGGTTGCTGGTCAGTGGCAGGCTTACTGTGAGCCAGCAGTGTGCACAGCCAGCCAAGAGGGCAAACTGCACCCTGGGGACATCAAACACAGCACTGGCAGACAGTAAATAGAGGTGGTGATCCTGCTGTATATGGCATTGGTGCCACCTCACCTTGTGAGCACTGTGCAGTACTGACCCCACAAACTAAGGAAAATGTGAAGGGCCCTGAATGTGTTCAGAGGAGTGGCTGGTGAAAGGGCTGGAAGAAATGGAGAGGGAGGTGCTGAGCTCTTCTCTCTGTGATCCAGTGATGACATGTAGGAGTGGTTCAAATCTGTACCAGTGATGGTTAAAACTGGACATTAGGAACCATTTCTTTACAGAGAGGGTGTTTAAACACTGGAGCAGAGTTACTAGAGAGGTGGTCAAAACTTCAGTCTTTTCAGAATTTAAAACGCTTGAACGATGCCTTTAATAACAGGCTTTAACCTTGTCAGTCCTGAATTGGTCAGGCAATTGGACTAGATGATTGTTGTAGGTCTCTCCCAGCTCAAGGGGTTCTATTCTATTCTATTCTATTCTATTCTATTCTATTCTATTCTATTCTATTCTATTCTATTCTATTCTATTCTATTCTATCCAGAACAAAGGCAATCCTCCAGTTCCCTTTGATTCTTTGTAATGTGGTTATTCACTCTCTGTAGACTTAAAATTTTGTGAGAACCTCAGCCTTGCTCATGTCCTCTGGGGGCTCTTTTCATTGTAGATGAGACAGGGCACAGAGGCCTTGTCTCAAGGTACCTTTTTACACAAAAAGTCTATTTTTCCCATTAGTTTTTTTGGTGCTTCATTCTTATGTGACTTTACAGCTTATGCAATGCTTCAGGGTCAGGGAACAATATGCTCTTCTGCTATTCAAATTGCAATCATAAGGATCAACAGGAGAAATAATTATGTGTTCTGCATGGAAGAGCTGGCTCTTGTCAGTGAACCTGCCTCCCATCTTACTGTTATCATCCTCAGCACCAAGTGACCTTTACCTTTTAGCCCTGCGCTTTCAGCTTTTTTTGGTCAGACACATCACATAGCAGCCATCAATAGAAACAGAAAGGGGACAATGTAATGCTGTTTCCTTAAGAGAAGATGAAAAAAAGACAAACACCATGGTTTTGTACCAACTTTATTCTTCTTCATTTCCTCAACTCCTTTTAGTGATAACCTGGTCTGATTTTTGGAAAAGCTCTCTCATCTCTGCACTCACTGATCTCCAATTTCCAATCTTTCTCATTCTTTCTCTAGATTTCCTTGGAGACAAATTTCTTTGTATTTTTTTGTCTCAGTCTGCACTCTACAACCTTAGAATTTCTCCTCCTTTCCTAAAATCAGGGTGAAAATCTGTATGTTCACTGCTTCTTGATCTAGTTACGTAAATTTCATGATACATGTAATGCATGTTGTACTTCTTAGCTTGGACTCTGGTAGGTTTTGTAGGATACAGAACAAATCTCCATCAGATACAGAAACAACTCTCAATAAAACATTAAACCACTATTTTCTACTTCTTACTTTCATGTTTTTAAACAACAGTCACTATTTTTGGCTACCACAAGAAGAAAATCTGAGAGCAAATTTAGAAAAGCCGTTTTCCTTTTTTCTCTAAATAAAATTCAGAAATTAAATTCATAGAGTTGTATCCCTGTTGATTGACTGTGAAGTGATAGTTTATGTTGCTCATGATCAACCTTCCATAAAAAATTTTAAATGCAATGTTTCTTATCAAGAAAATATATTGTTGCACTCACGAGTGATAGAAGTAATAATTTACTGTCCATTTTTGTGGTAGGGGATTTCAATATCAGGAACACTGCACATCACAGCTGCATTACTGAAGTTTATCCGGGGGAGTAAGTGAATCATCATAACTGCTTGTTGTCCAGCAGCTTACAGGCATTTCTTGCCACAAGTTTTCCAGTTTCACTGATATCAAGAGCTCCAGAGTAGGGAGATTGAAGTAAGTTGCTTTTTGACAGACTTTCTTTCTTCCATGGATGATGTCCTAAAAGCACTAGACAATCCCTTTATCAAATATTTTAATGCTTAACACAGAAAGCAGAATTTAGGAAGCTGCCTCTCCTAATTTAAAGATCAATATATTTTTGTTTGAAGCCAGATTTAAACACCAACAGAGATTTTAGCCTTGACTTGCTCTTCATGGCTGCTTCAGTAGGAGACCAATTAAAGATTAGCCTGTAAATTTGGTTTTCTGTAAGCATATATATTCTGTCTGTTTAGCTTGATGTAAAGCTACAAGAGCTAAGCAAGTGAGATATTATTCAGGTAGAAGAAAGAATCTAATACCCTAAATAGATAAACCTCTTAGGTAACCAATTCAGCTTTTCATAAATACATTTTGTGAAGGCAATAAAACTGGTTAATTAATGAAATTAGTATATATGTATCAGATGAGAATAAATTCAAATACTTCTCAAAACATGTTGTTGTTCACAAAGACATATGCATCCTGCTGACCACAGTATGTTGAAAATCCAAGCAAATGTGACTCATCCTTAACATTAAACAGTACTTTTCAGGCTGAAATGTGAAATCAACAAAACCAAAAAGCAATAGAATTTTCTCTAAACCTCCTAAAATATTAACTAGACAAGAATGGTGCAAGAAGTGCAAGGAGACTTGGTTGTCCCTCTTTCACAGTTATCGATCAAAGAACTTTAGAATTTTGAAGCAATGAGATTTGCATAGAAATTTGAAAATTTTCGTAGTGTTCTTCTGACTTCTGAAAGAAAGGATATCTTCTAGGCAAAGGTAACATTTTAACATAATTTTTTTTTCTGTCTGTCTTATGGACAGCCAGCATCTCTGGACAAAATAGTGATTCTCTGTGAACCAACTGAGGGGCTACCACTGCCTTCTACAACACTAGGATTTTGATCATCCTTCACAGTTTTGTGTTTATAAAATTAATAGTCACACCACTGTTATCAGAACTGCAGGCATATATGATCTTGACAAGACTTATAGCTACTTTTGCAAAAATTTCTAAAATCTGCATCTTTAGGCCTACAATATTCTGAAAGGTCTGTGTGCCTTTCCCAAACACTTGTCATGTGGTCTGTGAAACACAAATGCATTTAAGTCACTTTAAGTTCATGCAGACACTATTTTCCTGATATCTAATTTTGCAATGTTCCCATAAAAATATGTACCTTAAAAAAGGACTTTAGTGTTTTTGTGACAGGATAAGGTTGAATAAAACAAGATGAGTAATCACTAAATCATAAAAATAATGTGTGGAGTGCGTACTTTTATTTGTCCAGGTTTAAAAAAAATGTAGTTTTTTTCACATAGTATTAAGTGATGTCTTCCAATGATGTTTCACATTTCTGTTGTAGTTGGAAGAAAAGAAGAAAATTGGAAGAAAAGAAGATTTTATATTCATAGGAACGGTGAAAGAAGGGAAAATTAAACACTTACTTAGGATCAAAAAGGAGGCCCTTAGAAATTGTTTAAAAATAATACAAGCATTTTTACAAAAATATTCAAATGAAATAAATACTACTAAACCTATATAAAAAATTATAAAGCACTAGTACGTACTTCACTGTTTGACTAGAATCCCCAAATTACTTTGTGATTACTACTAAGTCTGGTTTAAAATAAGCAGTTATCTATGAAGTTTATTTTGGTGGTCTACATCTGCATGGGTTTTACTTTCTGTTCTAATATTTAGCCTGGTTATTCTGCCAAAAAATACTTTTTCATTCTACTTCTTTCAACCAGGAGGAAAAAAGGAGTCATCATCAAAATCTATATGTGTATTAAAGGCAGATATTGTAAGTTCAGCAGTTTGTTGCTTCTTAGATCCCTTGTGACTAACTTAATTTTTCTGATACTGATATATAGTGTATATAAAAACATAAACAAGAGAATTCAATACAAATGCTCCAATACTAAGTGGGATTGAATGACTATTGGGAAATATTCCTATAACATTTTCCAGTCTGGAAAAAAAAAGCGTAACTGAAAGTGATATATAAAAGGGAGAATGTTTAATTTACTCTGTAGTTGAAATAAAAGATGAAGAGAATATCATCATTGCAGGTCCTCACTGTTGCCTAGTTACTTTCTTAGCTGAGTTTTATACGTAAATAGGTAGTGGGAGTTTAAAGATATTTAAATATATTTCTCATTTAAAGATTTAATATACTTGTCTTTGGTGATCTCACTGAGTTTCCCAGTTTGGAAAAATCAGGCCTCTCTCTTTTATTAAATAATCGTGTAGTCCAGTTTTCTAATACCTGCTCTCTGGCTCACCATAGTTTAATAGCATGCAGTTAAAGCACTAAAATGTTTTGGTTTCTTTCTTCCTTTTTTCTTCTTTCCCATCAAATTGGATACAGATGCTTCAAGTAAAATATTTGTACAGAATTCTCTGCTATGAAGTAAGTAAATCCAGTGAATAATGGCACTTAACTCTTGCTAACATTTCTCTTCAACTTTCAAATCCTATAAGCTAATATCAGCACTCTTATAATAAAAAGGTGAAAATCCTGAATTTCTGTATCTGAATCCAGTGCTCTAGTGCATATCACACAGAATTGCTTTTCCTTAATAATTAGCCTCAATGTCCCTCTGCCGCTTTTATAATGAAGCTGTTGCATACAGAAAACCCAGAAGACATCTATTTGACTCTAAAGTACTCTTGGGAAACAAGCCTGAATAAAGAAAAGTGAATCACACAACAGATTAAGAAAAACAGTAAAGTTAGAATAGTCTTAAAAAACTAAAAACTTCAGTGGAATAGGTGCATCTGTGATTCACAGAATCTTACTCCTTGTTTCTCTAGAGACTTTTTTTGTGCTTGAAAGACCTTGTGGACTTGCTTTCCTGAAAGATGAGACTGTGCAGCAGCTGCTGCCCTTGGGCAACTTCCCTGAGGGGATAGTAAGCTCAAGAACTATGGAAGCACTGGTCACATGTTTGGCGGGTGCTGAGGAGGGCTGCTGAGAAGATGACACTAGTGATGTGCACTACTTGATGTCTAACAGCTGCCAGTGCAAAAGCGTCAAAGAAAGCTCAAGTCATAGCACTCTGATGCACTTCTCAGAACTCACAGAAGAGCATCCTTCAGAGGTCAGGCAACAAAGACAAAGAGAAATGACTCAAGGAATAGAGAAGGCAGTAGACCTTGGGGACTCTAGATGCTTTGACCCTTGTCTAATTGGGCTGTTCATTAACCATGGCACAGTTGCACTGAACAGTTTGCAAAACGGGACTGAGACAGCAGGGAATATTTTCCCGAAGGTCAGTAACAAAGAGCTGCCAAGGGACAGAGAGGAAAAGAGAAAGGAAGAAAGGGCAGGAGATTTGCGGTTGGGGGCAGCTCCACGTGGAGACCTGAGGCACCTGTTACCACCTCTGGGAGATTCCAAATAGGTGCCTGGATTCTGTGTGACATAGAGAGCAAAAACACTGGGGTCCAAAGAGAAGAATCTCTGGATGCACTGCTGAAAAGCAGAAATGCAGTGAGTCTGGAAACTCTAAACTGAAGTTCTAGTATGTAGTTAAACATGTAGGGAGAAGACATGCCATGAACTAAAAAAAGTTAGTGTTAGAAATTTTTGCTCTTTTTAACCTACAATAAATTTATTCCTCATTTCACTTGCTTTTTTCATTTGTGGTGCAAACCAAGACATTCTGCCCCCTCCAGTTCAAGGAAGCAACAAATATATGATCTCACTTTACAGCATGGGTCTCAGTCCCAACCATGAGAAATGAGGCAGTAGCAAGGGGAAAAAAATTTATGCTAGTCAATATATCACAGTGCTGTTCTCTGCTTCTATGCAATGAACTATGCTGCTCCTTCCTTGGGCTTAAATGACACCTGGGTCTCAGGTGCATGCATTTAGCATTACAGGTGCATACAATTAGCAATAATTGCTTGATGTAAACAGATGATGTGCTCTGCTGACACCTCACTGGGACTCACCTGCTTCACTTTCTCTTAGTCCTCCTGCTCAAAAGATGATTTTTCCAAATTCACTAAATTCACAAAAACCCCCATAAGCCCCATATAAGCTCCATAAGCACTAACTATGCCAATGCCTGCCCTTCATACAACACTCTAGGAGACTACACTGGAGTACTGTGGCTAAGTATATTCACATATATATATACATAATCACATTATTAATGTGCATATAACTGTTCTGTTTCTGAGTGGCAGAATTTAGTGTAGATTATGCTAAATATAAGTTTCCCACTGTGTGATGGTAAATGAAGGAAAGTAATGAAGCTCATAATTCCATGCAAATATAGGTATCCTTGGATACTGCTGACACAAATGGCTGTTGGGATAATAAGAAAAGGAAGATACAGAGCTTAACATTGACTTGTGACTGAAATACCAGCAGTGTATCTAATGAATTGGTCTGCCATTTCTTTATTGCTAGGGCTAGAACTATCTTCATGGTCATATGGCCAAATCCAATTAAGTCCTCATGATTAATTTGCTGCTTGTAGAAGGTGAGAAACTGTCAATGTAAAAAATGGGTGTATTCTACTTTGCCACATGGCACACATTCCAGAGGCACAGTCCTGACAGGACTGCCTCTCAAACAGAAGGGAGAGGGGCTTTCAGGGAAACACCTCATAGGAGCTGGAAACAAATTTTACACCTGCCCTCCTTATAAGTCTGTATGTACCACATTCTTTCCAAACAGTAATAGTTTATGACACAGTTCTAAAATTATTAATTTATAGCCCAAAATAGCCAATCAATTTCAAACTCTTGATTCTGCTGGCATATTCCCACTTCTGACTGGTCTAAAATCTGGACCATTTTTAAATTTATTTGTTGATTTATTTGCAGTAGCAATATAGTTTCTGTTCCAGTTCCAAGATGGATACTAATGAATTAGACAAATAGGAGGGAGTAGAATAACTCCAGGCTGTGAGCTGGACTAAAAGAGGAAGTTGTATAATTTATAACTTACAAGGTCACTTACACTATAAATTCACTTTCTTTGGCATATTGAGAGGAAAACAAAACAGGAGATCCTTGTTTTAATGGAGATGGGAGAATATGAGAGACAAAATAAATCACTAGAGATATCCTAAGGGTTCTTCTCTCACCTTGGAGAGAAGGTAGCAACTTTTCTGAAGCAATCCTTGCCTTTAGGAAGGCACAAATTAACTTATTCTACTTAAGAATAAATGCTACTAAATTCTACTTAAGAATAAAGGTTTAGTTCAGGTAGTTCTTCAACTCATTGATTTCAGATATCTCAGTACATTTTATGATGTTTCTGCAATGGCTTATCATCTTTGGAGATAACAGGTGTGAAAGGGTTGGTGTTAACTGCATCTTAGTTTCTTCTGCAACCTTTTCAGCTCCCATGTCTTTATGCTGGAACCATGACAAGGCAAAAACTTTGACCCTTAACACAGGATCAAAGACTCCCAACAATTAATATCCTTGTGTTCACCAAAAAAGAAAACTCTTGAGAAGAGTAATACAGTCTCATCATAGTATTGAATCTTCTCAAAACAGATGTTACATATGCTCCTCAAAAATTTTCTTAATGCAAGTCAGATAAGCTTCCCCCCATGAGCCACGCTGCTTAAGAGTACTTGAAAATTACAGAAAACAATTTATTTTGAGGTTCAGAAAGGCTGGAAGCTTGATCCTTATGTGTCAGTGGCTTTAGGCTGATTCATACCAGCTAAGGAACTGACACAGGGTGAGATCAAGTTTTTCCCATTCCTCCTCCTTGTTGCTCTATATAGAATATGTAGCATAGCCTACTGTGAGGGAACTGGTAGGATGTCTAGTAGCACCTATTAGATCCAGTAAGTCTCAGCTTTCATGCAAATTTTTGACCATATGAGAAGGGATCTTTGTCTTCCTAACCACCTTGAATGCCTGTTCAACAGTGTTAAATTGTTCTTTAGTGCTGTTAGCACTGAATTTGGACAAGATGAAGGATTAAAGAGGAAAATGGACGTTTATTGGAGTATAAAATAATTTGAATTGATATAAGTTTGGGAGAATTTTTTATCTGCCTTGTGCTAGGCCTTTGAGCTACTTAATGTTGCCTGTAATAAATCACTAAGACATCATCCAGGCTTCCTGCCTGTTATAGCCCCACACATGGGCCTATATATTAATCCAGCACACAGCTTGTACAAAACAGAAACTTGTGAACCCTGTGCTGTAACCTAGGAGAACATTCATACAGATGTTCTTTCACAGAAATAGCTGGGAATGTCTACTTTTATTCCAGAAAAAAAAAAAAAAAAAAAAAAGCAGTGGAAGTATAAAGGTTCTGAAAAACCATGAGGGAGCTTTTTGATTCTGCATTTTGCTGAGTGATAAGCAGTTCTTAGGTGTCGATTAGATTCTGCTGCACACCATGCCAGTTCACAGTGCTGTCAGATGAACAGATCATCAAAGTGCAGGCTTCAGTGATGGATGCTTTTAGCTTTTCTTCCTTGATGTGATGATAGATTTGTATCTGTACTGATAGGCATTGGTAGACATCTATCTCTAGGGTTATGTATGCTGTTAGTGTTGCAAGAAAATGAATAGGTGCTGACTTGAGGTCTACATCACTGAACAGAGCATGAGAGGCCACAGGACACAAGATGAAAAATTGTTGGCTGTGATGATAATACTCAGAAGCTGACAAAAGTTACCCAGAGTGCTATGAGATAGCTGGATTTTGCAGATGGTTAAGGGGAATTGTGTGACTGATTGTCATATTTCAGAGAGGTAACTGAGGGAACCCTCTAGAGAGTAAAAACTTACAGGGCAGCAGAGTCAATTCAGGTCAAGGTGAACTAGGTAATGGTATAAGAAATAACAAATTCAGGTATGGAGATAACAGAACTGTGACCAAAAGGTAAATAATAATTCTGGACAAGCTGTTTATTTGGAAGGGATCTGGGAGATCAAAGAGAAGTAAAACAAGGTAAAAAGAAAGATCAAGGAATAGGGAAAGAAATAATATGGAAATATTGCAGCTGGTGCAACATTTCAACTCAAGTGGTCCTCTGCTTTGTCACAACAGAATAAAGAGAAGCAGCAAAACAAAGCTGTGTTGAAGCCAGCACAGAGGTCTCACCTCACTGGCTGCAGAGTAATGAGGACAAGGCTGTCTGCTTCCCTGGAGAACTGCTGGAGCGACCAGCCAAGCATTCTGCTGTAGGGTGCTATAGCATCCTGTGTAAGTGGGGGAATAATGAAATGACACAACCAATTAAAAAAAAAGGATTTTGAAGAGGGCAGTAGGGAAGAGAGGTTAATGTTTGAAAAGAAATAAGTGAGGATATTGAAACTGATTAAAAATTTTAAAAATGCATGCTAATTAAAGAAAATACAGTGATTCTGCATATACATGTATGCACACAGTTTAAAACTCATTTGGCCACTGACCAAATTTCACAGAAGGGAGTATTTGTCCTGCCTTCTGGAAGTTCCATCTCTTGAAGTGTCTTTCTTTCAGTGGTTGCTTGATTTGATTCTCTTGCTGATGTTGTCTCCTTGCAGGTTGCTTTTAGCCCTGCTTGCTACATAGCAATCATAGCTGTTATTAACTGCTATAGGCATAAATAAAGCATGAGGAATGAATTAACTGAAAAGTCATAAAGAGTGTACTGTCTCACAGGAGGGTTTAAATGTTTGCTGACCTTTGCTTCAGTCAGACATGTATCACATATATAGATACATGTGATTACAGATATTGGTATTTTCATGCTTTACTTTTAATGAAGTAAAGGCTAACAGCATGTCTAAGAGAGAACTTACTTTTTTTTTTTTGGTATGTGAATGAAATATTTACTTGTGTTTCCTGTTGTTTCTGCTTACTTTCCTGTTAGATATACTTAACTATTGACTAAACTTTTTACTTTACCTACTTCCATTTAGATATTCATAACTGGAATATTCATATACAGTCTAATTATTTTTTCTCCTATTTCTAAGATATCAACAATTTGATCGCACCTGCTTGTGTGGATTTATAGCATCAGAAAACAATAGATGATTTTCAGATTGGCCTAGCTGATAAAAAACAAAGGCCCTTTGAATGGGAAATTGCATACTGTACTCTGAATGTAGCCAAATGGATGAAGTGAGTGAATTTCCCTGGCACTTCTGAAAGACCTCCCATCTATTAATTGGAACATTGTGTTTACATTTCCATCTGTCTTCACATAAGAACCTAAGTAATTGTTAACTGCATACAGAGAGAATTCCAAGAAAAGAGTAACTGGGTATTTTGAAGGGGCAAGAGGGAGTTTGGGAGACAACCTTTACCAAGGAACAACAAGAATCAGTGATAGTAATTATTATAATCTAGTTCAAGACATCCAGGAAAACAAAACCATTCTAAAATTTATTCTATCAGTTTTACCAATCATTAGCGGTAGAAAACCCACAACTCACCACAACCCAAAACATAAAAAAAAAATCCTATTTCTACAGTAAGCAGAGATTTTGCAGAGAATAATTTACCATCTCATATAGGTTCCAGCTAGGAACATGTGAACATATGATACCAATGTCAACCTTCTGTTGAAAATACTCAACTGAATATTTTACTTCATTTGACAGAAATTTGCAATGTTTTCTTTGAGTCTACCCCTCTCTAGCAAATGTGATTGAAATTCACCAGTGAGTTTGAAACTTTCAAAGGAAAGTGAGAGAAAGGGTGAAACTGGAATGAGCTACTCAATCAAATAAGTCTCATTTACTTTGGCAAATAGGTTTTATGATGATTTTCTTAATTGTGATAATAATTGGTAGTAGGATGCTTGAACATGGCTGCACATATGCTGCTCTATAGTATTTAAGGGCACTGCTGAAAAATATTGTAGTACTGCATATAATGCCACTTACCTTGCCTTTTTGTGCTTTAGTCCCCAGCTATCTAAATTTCAGGGACTGAATGCTCTGCTTTCATTTCTATGACTCTCTGAGGGGTTATGAGGAAAATCATTGAAGCTGAAGCTTTGTCACTTATTGGCTCTGAAACTTACTTATCTATGCAGAAGATAAATTACACTAGCCTGCTTATTTCATCATGACATCAGCAGCCTTCTTTCATTTCAGAACCTATTTCTCTGCAAAGGCTGTGAATTACAGCATTCTGAGAATCACGTGAATAAAAACTTTTCTACATGTTCATACTTGGCATCTGAGATTGCAGCATAAAGAAAATGAGGGTGAAATTGCAAAAGATTTCTTGTCTTGAAAATTGTGTTCAGGCCTCAGAAACTGAAGCTCCTTGAGCTCCTCTTAATAAGAAGCCATTTATTCCACTGTCAGACTACATTCTATGGACAAAGTTTTGTTTTAGGAACAGACTCTTCTTACCATAACATTAAGCAGTAAGCAGCCACACTAAGTGACTTTTTCTCCTAGAGAGAAACATTAGCAAAAAACTGTCCTGCTTCAGAAGGTCAGTCTATATTCATTACATGCACTCCCTTACTCCTCTGAGCCAGTGCTCTCCCAGCAGCATGAGCTCTGAGGCTGCTTTATAAAGATTCCTGCCGTCTTCATCTGTGAGCCTCTTGTTCAGCAAAACTCTCAGTGGACATTCAATGAAAGCAATATTATATTTTATGTCTGTGGTTCCTATCAGAAATACCTCACATTTTTTTTCCCAGTAAGCACAGAGAGGTAGGGAAAAAAAAAACCTCTTCATAATTTTGCAGGGTTCATTCCTCTCAAAGTCTTCCTTTTTTGTCTAGGCATACTGCTGAGCTCTCAAATAGGGACATAAGTGAGATCAGCTTTCTCCACCAGCCTTGAATAGCCTACTCTGTGCACAAGAGGCTTTACAATCCATTTTACACATTTAGTCAACATAACTTGGGAAAATCTATGTTGTTATCAGGCACTAATACCAACTTGGAACACACAGATTGTAGAAAGCAGAGCAAAGTATTATTAAACAAATAATGTTTTGCATGTTAGTGTTTAGGGAGATGCAGAAAAAAGCATACAGCTCTCGGCTTCTCCACTCAGAGGCTGGAGTAATTTTTGCAAATTGCTTTTGGGGACATGGTGTAGGGGGACCTAAACTTTACAAGTGAGTTCATTTTTTCATAGCATAGGTCAAGTGGCCCAACTTATTTAGAGTAGATTTATTTTACTGTTTAATTTTGTTTTTTTCAAAAGAGATAATCTCATGAGACAGCAGAAATCTTCTTTATATTTTTTTCTCATAAACAATATTATATGAGGAAAGTCATCAGCACCTGACAGCTGTATTATTGCTTATACTGCACTTGTCAGACTTAACCCAGCGATGAAGCAGAGACAAATATCTTAAATTTTATGATTTTCAGTGAAGTCTTTTTTGTTCGAACAGTGAGTTATGGTGGTACCTTTTCCAGTGAGACAACTATTATATAATGAAATTACTATCATGAGTCATTATAGGTGAAAGGAGAAGGCATAGATTATTCCTTGCTGTAATGAATTTGTAATCTGAGACCCTGACCCTAAGCTCATTAAAACCTAAAGCAAAACCAACACTTCTCAAAAGGAAGGAGGATTGCCTCACTAACAGAGAAGCAAACATATTTTTTTCTTGAATGGTCTTTTAAATTAGAAAATTCTAATTTGAGGATTGCCAAATCTGTACAGTATTTGATGAATTTTTTAAAGAAGACAGGAAAATGAAAATAATATTTTTAAAACCTCAGAAATCAATAACCTGCCTTTTCTTCCCCTCTTCTTTTTTCCCCTTTTTAGTCCTTCTTATTTTAAGAGCATAAAATCTGTTTCCTTATTTTACATTTCTCAGTTTCTGAACTCATTATGAATTCAGCTGTCTGAATACAGTTAGATCAAATTTTTATTTTGACAACGGTGGTGAACATTCCTTATTAGCTTGATGCAAAGTCAATTTTAGCAATTTTCCCCCTAGGTTAAAAAAAAAAATTCTTGTACCTAGTCAAGGTTAGAGGAGATAATATTGGGAGTTGTTTTCTTATCATGGACAACTGATTTCTAGGCTACAATAAACAAAAATGAGACAAAGCAAGAAAGAAAATATACTTGCAAAGAACTGCAGTTCAGACATGAAAGGTATGAACGCAGAGCACATGCTTTGGCAAATACTAAAATTCAGGTTTGACTGGCTGCTACTCCTGTAGCAGCAATGCAATGGTGAAAACTTCACAAACATGAAAAAAATAGCTGTTTAGGATTTTTTTTTTTAACCTAAAAGAAATGTCAGAATATCTCCAGGTTTTATGTTTATGATCAGATTTTGAAAATAATGTAAGACCTTGGTGACCAGCAAAATTATTAAAGATAATAAGCATAGAAAGCCTGTTCTGCTGTCTTTTAGTTAACAAAAGTTTTTGGATCCCTTTTATTCACTGGACACATGTGAACACAATCCAAATCACTCTCACAGTGAGACTTATTTTAAAAAGCACTTTGTGAAATTGAACTTGAACAAAGAAATAATATAGTTCATTAAAGAACTAATCTGTGTACCAGTCTTGTTATTAAGCAAAACAATCAGTTTAATTTTTTTTAAATTTACGGAACCATTTTGGGATAATCAGAAAATTGAACATTGCATACCACACTGCTGTATGTACATTTTAAGATAATTAGATGTTCAATACCCAGGAGTCCCAGGAAGAGGAATAGCTATGAGCCTTATTCTGTTTTGAAACTCAAACCCCCATGATTGCATTTTCATTACTTTTTTAATCACTTGATTTTTCCATCTCTCCTCCTGGTCCTTTTCTACCCCAGCATAATTTTGGGTGTGTGGGGCAATTTATGTTTGTTGTTGTTTGAATGCAGGGTATATGAAAAAGATGCAAAGACTCTGGGAATATCTTCCAGATTTGTTTGTGCTGTTTCAGAGAGTAAGGAACTGAGTGGTGGGAGCTCTCTGTATTCTGCTTAATGACATTATTTTAGTGTCTATGGATTCTAAATGTAAAAAAAGCATGTTTAAAGCAAAACACAGAACAAAAAGAAATAAAAATTCCATTATGAAAAATAAAGTAAAAACTATCACAAAGTTCAACTACCACAAATATCTGATTTTGGATGTTGTACATTACACTAAACTTCATCTACAAAATACTGCAGCTCTGCTAAAATCAGGGTAGTCACTGATCTACATTAGATGAAGATCTCAACAGAGTGTGGAAAATTTAATTGTCTAATACTACAGGAAGCATTATGTTTTTCCTTTAGTTGAGTTTTTATTTTTCATCCTTTTCTTCAAACCACCCTGGAATTCAGCCAGTGACAATTTGATTCCCTTAGATTTGCCACTCGTCTGCTGGTTCTAAGTTTACTACCAGAGCTGCATGGCAGATTAATTGATGAAAACAGTGGGTTTCACGTTAGAACACTTTCCTGCCATGTGTTCTCCCTGCCACCTCTGCCTGTGCAGACAGCTGTGTGGATTACTGCTTCTTCAGTCTGAACCTTTCTGCCTGATGCAGGCAGGTTGAGTGAGCCATGATGTGAAAGGAGATGCAAAGCACAAAACAGGTAAGAATAAATATGTAAGAAGAAAACAAAACTGTGCTCTGCCAAGCTGTTTACAAGGGAAACACCCTCTCCAGAAGTAAAATTCCACATCTTGTGTATTGCCACCAGTGAGCCATTAGGGGAGGCAGATATTGCCTTGACTGGATATATCTGTCTATGCTTGTTATCCACAAGAAAATGGGGGAAGTTTACCTTCTCTCTTCCCAGTTCTTCCTCTCTGCTCCCAGTCCAGAGGGTGTGTAGGACACTGCTGGGGGATTTGAAGTTGGAGCTTTCATGACACCTCCATCCAGCTGAACTGCCAGCCGATTTGAGCTGTGACGGCATCCCAGATTTTGTAAACTTAGTGCTATCCTCACTTAAAAGTTGGAGTCTGTCACATTTACCGAAAAGCATATCTTCTCTCTCACCACAAACATGATGTATTGCTTATTTTTCTGTCCTAGCCTTTAATATCTTTACCTAATAACAGAATTTATTGTGTTATCTGAAAATTTTATTTTATCAAGAATAAATTATTTTTACAACAGAAAAACACTGATGAAGTATTTAACTACTTAATTGAGAGTTGCTTGAAAAGGGTTGCAAGTTTTCCTTACCCAAGACATTCTATTCTGAAGCAGTTCAGCACTAAACTGTCTTTCACTGCACTGTCCCCTTGAAATCTGTGGTCACATAGTCAGTCTGAGGTGCTGACATTTTACAGATCCCAAATCTTCTGTATGAAATGTGCCTCCTCTGGGGTCTGTAAGTTCTCTGGAAAAGCCAGAGAGGCAAAATGGGAAGCAGAAGATTGTGGCTCACAGTGGTTAACATAACCAAACAAAAATGCAGGTCTCAACAGACACTGTGACACAATAGCCATCAGGATCTTAGCATTGAGCTGACCTGACACAAAAGGTTTAGTATCAGTTTAAAAATAAAAGTGGTCTGCCCTTTTTGTAGCCTCTTTTTGCTTGTTTCTTTCCTTAAAATAGTTTGTAATGTGACAAATGATGAAGTTTTGGTAAAAGTATAGGAGAACTGAATAAATGTAATACTTTTAATAGTGTCTGCCTTTTTTAGTTGTTTATATAGAGCTATAATCTCCCTGAAAGCAGCTGTTTCATTGTTATTTGTCTAAAGGAATAAAACATGGTGAAAATGCAAGAAAAATACCAAATTCCATACAAATGGTTGACAAACACACAGACACACAGGTCCTGGGGGTTGTGAGGTTTGCCAGTTCCTGTAACATCCACCAGAGTTTGGATTTAAACTCGCTCTGGAAACATCCCATCTAGTTCTGAATTACAGACAGTATTAATATCAGCCAAAAGTGAAACTCTCCTTAAGATTCTAGGATTAAAAAGTGAAAGGTACCTACAGAGGAAAAGAGAGTCACATTGATGTCAAATACAAAAGAACATTTACCATTTGGAAGGAAAACAGGAACACAAAAGATTAATTTAGTATTGTGTTTTGGTTCCCCAAGAATTCCACTGCTACTTTACCTAGCTAATGTATACTTTCAGTAAAGTTCTTTGAGTCAAAAAATAAGTCATTTAAAAAGAAACAAAAAAAAGTAACTCCAACTTCCTATGTGCTTTTACTTTACTATCTCTATTTAAATGCATATTTAGACTACACCACTGGTAAAGAGTACCAATAGTTCCCTCCCTATAGAGGGAATTGTGAAAAAAAAATGGAACGTTTTGAGTGTGTAGGAGATGGGAACAGAGGGGAATATGGGTCAAATCATGACCCTCTATAATTTTTAAAATAAATTACATTCTCTAGCTGCCAAAATAAATGAACTTTACAGAAATAAAAATGTGCTCTGAATCAGATTTTGACTTAGAAAGTGTCATGAAAACAGATTAAAATTGAATATACGCTGAAAATCTAGGCCCTGGTATATTTGAGTATTAGATGTCTTAGCACTCACTCTAAGTTTGCACCTCTAAAGCACTTCAAAGGTTTAATGAAGAATGACAATAATTACACTAAATACAAATTGATTATTTTTTCAGTCTAGAAAGCTATTTCAGAGAGAGCATGTCATTGTCTCACATTCCTCCTTCATTAATGTTGGTTATTTGTGCTTTACTGGCTACTCGAGTAATCCAGGATTTGAAAAAGCCTTACTAGTCCCTGAACCCTCAAACTTTATAAACCCAGTATAAGACAATGGATGATAACTTGCTAAAAAACCTGCAGACAAGAATACAAAAAAAAATTAAGAAAAAAAAAAGAAAAAAAAGACAAATACGTGTGGCAACATATGCTGAAATGATCAGCAGTGCTTTCTGCAAATTAACAAATCCAGCATCATAAAGGTTCTGGTAAATAAAGATATCTTCAGGAAAAAAAAAAAAACGAGGTGGTTCTGCATATTCTCGTGGGGAATTCTAGTTTGGCACACAAGAACTGTCTGAATTTATGTATGAAAAGATCTGCATAAGCACTGTATGTGAGCAACCTTTTGTTATGTATAGATTTCCTACCAAAAATCCTGTTCTCCAATACATGTTTTGTATACCCAAATTCCTTCAACCCTGCTCTTTACCTGATTGTCTGCTAGAGGTTCTGTGGAGGATTCTGCCTACCAGAGAGAGAAGAAAATCTGTGTAAGACAAGTAATATTTGCTTGCTGACTGCAAAATACGACCTCTGTGGATAAAGCCCCAGACAAACATAAGTACTGATGGGAAGGCAATTATTTACAGCTGAAATGTGACTGAGGTACTCAGAAGACTTCAAAGATGGTGCTTCACTCGGCTCTGTGATATAAAAATCCTCAGTACTCAGGAGATTCAAAAAAACACAGGGAAAAATCCCAGGCAGAAGTAATGCCCAAAGAGCTTTATCAGTTTCCACAAATTATAAGCATGCTCACTGTCATATGCTAATGTGATTAAGTGTGCCAATGGTGAAACTCTTCAGATCTTTGGAAGAGGTACTGGAGTTGAAACAGCAAGGACAACATTCAGCACTGTTACCCAGAAAGTGAGACAAAAGCAATTTACACAGAGCCCTCAGCTGAAATGCAAAAGTCTGAAATCACTTTTGTGCCATGAGTCACAAGTGAGGAGAGAGCAGAGGAGACACCCAGCTTAGTGGACATTTCAGCAACCTGCTTGTGATTTGTAGCCCTGCTTTAAGCACCTGCCTCCTTACTGTGCCATAGTTTTGTTTACCACAAATGTTATCCTGTATTGGTCCCATATGCAGAGACATTTCAAGCACCTTAACTGAGGGCCTAGCCTGTTCATTCATAAAGCATCCTGCAAAGCAGCTGAGTCCTGCCTTGGTTGTACCTCCTAAGTGGTACCTTTTGGCATTACAGCCACTCCTCAGAATTTCAGCAGACGAGTCACCAGCCTTCCCTCACCCTCTGTGCTGCTTTGCCCCTGGGGGACATGAAGGTAGTTGGCTGTGCATGGATGAGACACCAGCTAGCCCATGATGTGGACTTTTTTGAGAGGCCTTTCTTGATAGTTGAACTCCTTGAGGGTGCATATCTGTCTGCTCATAATATTTAGCCATGGCAGGTTGTTATCTAATGATTTTTAACCCCCTAGATGATGCATTGGCATCAAGCTTTTTTTCTCTTTCTGCCTTTTCTGCTCTCTTTCATTTGTCAGGCCCTTACCTGCTTCTCTGTCACATATTTAATCTAATTTTCTTAAAAAATGGCATCCCAAAGTATTAATGAATTCTGCAAGTGCCAGTTTCTTAGATCACTGGTAGCTTCACAGACTGTGAACAAAAGGGCTAATGTGTCTCAGCACAGATAACAATTCAGTTTCACTGTATAAAATCACCCTCTGTCCAGTTGCAATGCAGGAGATAGCCACTTCATAACTTTATTTATTGACACATAACAAAGGTCTGTCTCGAAGGAAAGCTACAGAAATAAGAATAATTGGAAGAGAGTAGAGAGAATAAAATAAGCCCTGAAGCTGTGTTCTCAGCCCATTAGAGTGATCTGCCAGTCCTTTCCCCACACAAGATCCAGACTCAAGGAAGAAGGTGCTAAGACTGACTGACACAAGTTGACAGACTGACAAGTTGAGTGTATGGGCAGGTTTTCCTAAGTCTATGAGTACCTGATATGTCTACCTGCATCAGAAACCCAGCCAAGGCAGAGAAACTCTGTTACCCTTCCAGGTAAAACTTCCCCAAATATCTGGAAATGTAAATGCAACTCTTCTGACTATGGGTTTTAGTTACCTGCATAATTAGGTATGGTCATTAAGAAATACCTAGAAACAGCAGAACTGAATTTTATAGCCAAAACGACGCAAATGACAGTGGACTAAAGAAAACAAGAGTGTAAACAGCTGTGACAAGAGAATTTTCTAATATTACCATTTTAAATAACCTAAAACAATTAAAAGGAAAAAAAGGAATAAAAACTGAATACATTAACCATATTGTACTGAATTAGCCGACCAATTCAATAAATTGGGAAGTCATTTATGTTGATCACAAGGACTTGGTGAACTGCTGTTTTCAAAGTTATTGAAGTTTGAAATAAGTCAACTTATTTTACTGAAAAGAAATTTACCCTAAACTTTAATTTGGCTTTCCAGAAACTAAAGAGCTATGCATGGAAATCCACACCTGATTGTTCTAGCTAAATATGCAAGGTTTTCCTTGTTTCCTTCTCAAGCTGGCTGCTCATGTGTTCTGGAGGACCATATGTCCATGTGAACGTTATTATTAAACTAGTAATATGCAATACCTAGAGATCCTTCTTAGTGCAGGATATTTCATTGCTGATGAATGTTGACATTACGTATGGATTATTTTGCCTTTCAAGCATGTGTGGATGATTGGATCATCTAGCATAGGATTTTATGTAACCAAACACTAGTTGTATTTCTATATAGTCTTTCCTTCAAATTAAAACTTGTTTAATCTTGTGAAATAAAGGAAAAGGTTAAACATAACCTTTGCTGAGTTCACATGGCTATAATGATACAACTTAGTGACTTTTTTTAATTAAAATTTTTCATATTTTATACTTAACCAAGATTTGTTATTGTGCATCTTTCAATGGATTGCAGATCTTTCCATAGCTACATCACCATGATTTTGTCTTCTAAGCAGTTAAAAAGATTGAGTTCCTTAATTTAACTGGCTTTTTCTTTCTTTCAGTCTTTAGTCTAAAGCTTGGATTTTTAAGTAGGCTTCTTTTTAAAAAATCATAATGACTGTATGTGCTACACCAGAACAGATCTTAACAAAGCTATAAAGACACATAATATTACCCTAGAATCATATAATTTGATGGTCTCTGTTTGGGTGCAGACAGTCAGGAAAATATGAGGGAGGAATTTGTTATTGACAAGTGAAAGTATTTCATTTTCATGAAGAAATGTGCAATAACTCAGCCATCCCATCTCTTGTGCAAGAAGCAGCAAGGAATTCTCTCATGCAGAAATCCCTTCAAAATTTGCTTTGGAGACTGCCTAGTGCCTCATGGCTCTCTGGAAGCCTTGTTAAAATTCCAACTACTTAAAAAACAAGTTAATTGAATCTGAAGTCAGTTAAGTCTTCTAGTGCCCTATCCCAAATGAGAAATAATGAGATTTTCTGAAATTAGCAGATGAAGCTGTCTGTTCTGTGGAACTGCAGGCTCAGTATTCACTTAAATATTCATTTAATCTACAAAACACTGTGTCATCAGGAGCACTGGCTGTATTTTCCCTCAGAGGGAAGCAGGAAAGAAGAGTAGGAGCTAAAAGAAAACATAGGGAAAATTACTTTCTGTCTTTGAAAGTATCCCTCTAATGTACTGAGAGAGTTTTTTTCTCTAACAATTCAGTACACACAAGAGAAAAATCCCCTGAAGACAAGGCCTGGCTTTGACACTAGTGAGACTTTTGCCATTGATTTCACTGGCACTAGAATCTCGCCTTGATGAGCAACCACTTTTACTTTCTTTTTATTTTACTCTTAGAAACATTATTTGATGAAAGAAAATTTAGAAATTATTTGGACAATGGAGCTGTAGATTTCAGTCTAAAATGCTTCAGAGTGCAATCATTGATAAGGTAGGAAATTCCACTGTCAGAAATGTTTCGCAAAATTTCTTCTATTAATTTCATTTTGCTATAGTCAGTAAGTGTCACACTACCATCTTAAATCAACCAGCAAATATTACACAGAATTGCCTCGAAGAAAAGCAGTCAATATCTTTCACCCCTAAGGGTGTTGCTGTTTTTAGGGAGACTCGGTATTGCATGTACCTAAATAATATGTTTATATTTAAAATTTAAGTATCTAACAGTGATTTTACAAAGTACAAATTTACTGAGTTACTTTTTACTATGGGATTTTTTTTAAATTAAAGAAAATTAAAGGACACAATTAAATGAATTATTCAAAAAGCTTATGTGTAAAAGGAAATTATTCTCAAAATTGTATCAATAATCCCATGGCAAACATTCTTCATTATAAGGATCATTATAAACAGTCTCTCAGTCTCTAAAATTGTCATATAAGTTTCAAACACTTCACTTTTCAATATATGAATATATACTAAAATCTTATCTGTCCAAACCAGATGATTAATCCAGGTGCTGACATTCAGATCCTTTTAAAAAAGGTGAATGGGATTTGAATGCAATGGAGGCCTTGAGCTTTTCTCTCTACAATCAATCTGCTATAGAAAGCCTTTCTGAGAGTTTCAAAGAGTACTATTATACATTACAAATGCCAAGTTTAAATTTCACAGGTTAACCCTGTCATGCACAGCTGCGCCTTTGTGTCTGTATTTCCTAATACATGTATACACATGCACCATGATGAACCTTATCATATTACGAGGAGGATTTCCAAAATGGTTTGACAACTTAAGGTGTCCAGAGGCTTTTGGAGCACAGGGTTTCATAGAAATCATGACCCTCTAAATGAGATTTTCAGGTCTGACACAAAAATTTGAAACATAGAAGCTTAACACTCTACTATTGAAGAAAAGAAGCTGCATTTTTATCTTGCACAGGGTCCGAAATCAGAGACAAAGGTATGCCACTAGGAATAGGTGAGACTTTGCCTGTACAACAGATGGAAATGCTTTCAGACTCCTTTGCAAAATGGATAAATTTGTACTTTGGTCAAAGAGAGTGCCTGGAGAATGGAGTTTATGCCCCTTAGTTATCTGAGGAGTAGTTCAGAAGAAGGTTTTGATGAAGCTGGATATAAATGCTTGTCACTCACATAATGAGAAATATGTTCTAGTGTTTTAGCTTCAATTCCATGATCACACTATTTTGAATCTCTTCAGTCAAAAGGGTGAAGAACTATTCTGCCAATTATCCGTGATTATTGCAGTTTTCTGCCTACCTCTTTGTCATGATTTGACACTGGCCCAGTGCCAGGCACCCACAAAAATCCCTCGCTCCCTGTACAGCTGGGCAGAGGAGAGGGGAAAAAAAATTAACAAAGGGATCATGAGTTGAGATAAGGACTGGGAGAAAACACTACAAGGGCAAAACAGGCTCAAAGTTGCAAAGTGCATTTATGACTAACACAGTCAGAGGAAGATAGTGAAAAGTAAAATAAGTCCTTAAAAAAACCACCTTTTTGCTCCCCAGCCCCTCCCTCCTTCCCACTGACAGTGCAGGAGACAGGGCATGGGGATTTTGGTTCATTCGTCACCTGAGATTTTCTCCTGCTGCTCTGTGAGAGGAGCCCTTCGCCTGTGAGACCATGGGGTCCCTCCCATGGGAGACAGTTCTGTGTGAACTTCTCCAGCGTGGCTCCAATCTCATGAACAGCAGTTCCGCCAAAATTGCTGCAATGTGAGTCCCTCCTATGGGCACACAGTCCTCCCAAAACTGCGGTGGTGTGTCTCACTTCTCATGGGGTGCAGTCCTCCAAAGACAGGCTGCTCCAGACTGGGGACAGGGTCCCTCTCTCCACAGGTCTCCCACAGGGTCACAGCCTCCTCCAGGCATCCACCTGCTCCAGCATGGGCACCTCCATGGAGTGCAGGTGGATCTCTGCATCCCTGTGAATCCCCATGGGCTGCAGGGGCACAGCTGCTTCACCATGGGCTGCACCACAGGCTGCAGGGGAATCTCGGCTGCAGTGCCTGGAGCCCCTCCTACCCCTTCTTCTTCACTGACCTTGGTGTCTCCATGTTGTTTCCCTCCCATATTCCCACCTCCTCCTTTTTGGCTAGAAGAAAAAACTGTGTGACATTTTGTCTTGATTTTCTTCTTAAATCTGTTATCACAGAGGCATTACCAACCTCTCCAACTGGCCCAGCCTTGGCTGGCAGCACGTCCATCTTCAGAGCCATCAGGGATTGGCTCTGTCTGACATGGTGGAAGCTTCCAGCAGCTTCTCACAGAAACCACCTCTGTGGCCCCCTGCTATCAAAAACCAGGCTGTGCAAAACAAATACACTCTTTCTCTCAGTAATTTAGGTTAAGTTTTCTGAGTAAGAGATAATGCCTCAGGCTTGCTTCTGAGATGGAAGGGATAAGATATTTAAAGTTTATCTTGACCCTTCAAGTACTATAGTAATCCACTCTAATGCATCCTTGAGGGTTCTGATTGCTTCATTCCTTTTGTAACTTAAGATAAGTTATACTATATTACCTAATGAAAGTAATTTTATCTAAATTTTTCTCTGTTACCAAAAGTCAAAGAACACTAGATAATGTCAAAGATGGTAAGAAAAAGACATAAATATTAGACATTTTCCATGCAGAGGTTTACATTCTCTTTGGAGACTGGATAATCTTCCTATGGTTTTCCTCTACAACCTTATAATAGCTAATTAATGTACCCAAAAAGCCTTTTGCACTTGGAGCTTGAACAACAGAGAAACATCAAAAGGAGAAAAGCAGAACAAATATGTAGCATGTTCATAGCACTGTTAGCATTCAGGAACACACATAATCACGGGATATGATTATATGCACGTGCTTTTATTGAAGAGCTCTGGGAATCAGGGGTACAGACCAAAATCTGACTCTGACATGGCTTTTGAGCTGAACGTATTTTATATTCTATCATTATATAACTTACATATTAATTATGAAACTTATATTGTTCTATTGTATACATTGACCTTATTCAAGCATGAGTTTCTCGTGATCTTTCTCAAGCCCCTGACCACAGTTTCTCATGATTATTCTTACGATTAAACAGTAATTATATTTAATTACTAAACAATCATCACATCTAACAATTCCATCATTTATCATATACCAGCTACACAGGTGCAGTTCTAGCAAGAACAAGGCCTATACTTTCCCAGGGTATTTTCCCAGGGCCTACTAAGCTTAGTTTTCCTTTCAACTCCCCAAATCCCCATGATTTTAAACCCTTTTACTATCAGCACCTTGTTCTGTTAATTCCCTCTTGAGTTATTTACATTTGGAAAAAAGTAGAGTAGAGAAGTCATGTGTTAGCTATTAAAAAAATTCAAAAACAAACAAACCACAAAAAACCCAGAAAGCAACATCAAATCCAAATGATGAAGATGTTTGTAGTGGTAGGAGAAGGAATTAAGACATAGTCATAATCTTTTCATCACTGAACACTTGACTGTACCATGTAGGCTGGGGAAAGAATTTCCGTTTAAGAGGACATTTTAAACAAAAAAAAGGGAAAAATTTCAATACCAAACATCGATCCAAATTAATAAGTATTGGTGACTTGAGAGGAATGTGCCATTGTTTTGTGAAAAATATGAGTAAAAGAGAATTGTTCTGTCAAGGTCATGGAGTAAGGAACTTAAACAGATGAGAGTTCAGCATGAATTTTCATGCTGAGAGTGAGTATTAATTACAAAAGCAGTCCTAGGATCCAAGGTGGAGTTGTTTTTCAAATGGACAGTGTCATCAGTGACACAGAAAAGGTACTGGAAAAGGTAGGAAAGACCAATGTTTGGATGTAGACCAGCATTTCTAAAACTGGGAGAAGCTCCAGGGTCTCCCAAATCAGTGTTGACACAGATGCATTTAGAAGTCTTACCTTCAGAGACACTTGGGATGCAGATGCAAGTGGCTGCAAGCAGCATTATTGAAAATCTTCCTTCACTTACATGATGTGAAAGGTGGGATGCTGGTGTTTGTCACAAACCACAGAAAAATCCTTTCACCTGTCTGGTCCAATATATTTTTCACCTCTTTCCTCACTTAAACATTTAGACTAAAATGTTTATAGTAGAAACTGTCATATGTTTTCATGCATGTGCGCACACACTCATGTCAAATATAACCTAGGATTCAATTAAATTTTGTTATGAGAACTGAGAATGAAATAATGTTTGCACATTCTTCAAGGGGACAGTTTTATATGCTTTGCAGACACCAGCATCTTAGTGACACATAGGAGACTTTTCAAAACTCTCTCATGGTACTGAACTAGCAGGGCTACCACATATGGTGAGTGAAAATGTGGATTCAAGAAAGGATTTATAGATTCCATTGACCTGGAATTCATTGTGTCTAGATTATAAGTTGTATTAGAGCTGGAGTAATGGTAATATATCAGGTGTTCAATGTCATCGTGGACTTTTCAGACAAAAAGAAGAGAAAACAGAAAGTGTATTAATTTCCAGAGGAAGGACAATAATGCTGTGGAGAACTGGTGCTGTAAACACATGAATGTATCCATGTGACTTGTTCCCAGCCAGTTGGTTTTCTGTGTCCCAATGCCACTGCACATGTGAGTGCAGCACACACCCTGGCATGTTTGTGACAGCCTCTCCACCAAAGTGATATGCTGCAGAAAGCACTGTGTCTGCATGACAACTGTAAAACAGTCTGTGGTTCATGGTGCTGTCATTGTCAGGGAAAAAAAACACTTTCAGTGAAGCATCAAAATTATTTTGTCAGTAAGGCCAGAGAAAAACAGTTAAAACGTGGTTCTAATAATCCTTTCGCTTTATATTGGGTTAGAGGGCAGCAGGTACTCTCCATGAAGGGCAGGAAGAGCTTAAATATACATATTTTTAGAGCCTTGTGGAACTATGAGCCCTCTTCATAGACTGTTGATTGAAATCAAATGGTTTAGGAAAAAAGAGAAGCTGGGGTACCTCATATACCAACTCATGCATGGATGCAGTTTACTTTACAGTTTGAGAGATTCAGGTAAACACTAGGAAATCTGCTTGTTTAGTCTGGCAGGCTGCTGTCTCATTATCATGTTTCTGCTAGAGTTATTAAAGGGCAGCTTCATCTCTCACAATTGAAAATTTTTTCCTTGCAGAACAAAGATTCAGCAACTATAACAGGATAACTTCTCAGTCTTGGAAGGCAAAGATGCTTGGGGAGGGAGTGGGTGGGCATGGAAAATGGGGGTCTGGAAGCGGGGGGAAGGAAGCAGCCTGTTTGCGATGCATCATGTCTATTTTACTACTATGTAACAGCTAGTGAACTGTACTTTAGCATAGCAGATGGAGATTATCCAAAATGCCTTTGTCATTGGGTGAAGACCAGACAAAAGTAACACTTAAGTCAGTGAGACTTTGTCTGTATCTGCCCATCTCTTGGGGACCATCCACATGCAGAGGGATGCAGAATTGTGCCTCTATAGCAAAAAATCTCCCTGTGTCCCCAGGATGCAGGATGGTCAGAGCAAGGACCAGGTCACCTGAGACCACTGCAGGGAGGGGAAGGTGGGGCACCAACCTGGACTGGGGTGACCATAACGTCAGTGAACATCACATAATAGAGGCATAAAGCTCTAGACTGAAATTTCTATCTCCCTACTGCAGCACTCCCACTTAAATAAATTGTAAAATTTCAGTTAGCAGGTGGTGTGGATCTGTCCTTTCAGTGATCCCAGGGACCTCAGCTCTAATTTCCAGTGTGAAATTCTGAAAAGTCATGCTGAAAAGATGTATTTTTGTTCTGGAGTGGGAGAACTAAAAACCCCCAAAAAACACTGGGAGAACCTTACAGAGTGACTGGAAACTGATCTCATTTGAAAGGAAGATAGCACTGAAAGAAAAGGAAAATCTGCCATTGAAGAGAGTATTACAATAAATAAGACTTCATTTTGCCAATCTGAAATTTACCTACTTCATTCTTGGAAAGTTGCCTATGAACTTCAGAAAACCCAGATTATTGGGTGCCAAAAGAAACAATTGGTCAGTTATTGGGAGTCACAGATGGGAAGCAAGTGTCTAATGTGCCATATAGTTTTTATGGTTGTGCATAAATTTACACACAAACTATCCTGACTTTTTGAACAAATAAATTACTAATCTTTAAGCTGCACTCTTTTATAATTGCATTTTGTTCCAGAACATTTAATCTTCCTGAATATTTCTCATTTCCTCTTTAAAATACTTATTGTTTTAACAAATGCTTGTAGATTATCTTAAAAACACATTGTTTATCAAAGCAATTAAGGCAGATATTTTGCTTAAAAGATATGTAGAGGGATTACATTTATAATTAGGTGGAGATAATCTCTGAGAGGAAAAGAGAATACTATTTAGTGCTGAAAGGAGATTTACTCATTATTTTATGAATACTGAGCTGAAGACAAAATCAAATGAGATCATAGTGCCTAAAAGTTTTGCAAAATCTTCTGTGAAATTTAACAGAAAACATGGAAGAAATTAACACTCAGCTGCTAAAACACTTTTTATGAATGTTTAATATGCAGATATAAAATAGCTGGCATCTGCTTTCCTACAGTTTAAAATTGCAATGGTTATCTCAGATCTATTTCTAAATATATAAAAACCACCACATGATATATCTAAGGAAAATGAATATGGGAATTATTATTTTTTATTGAAAGGCCAAGAAATTTGAAGTTAGAATTTCCAGTGTCTGTTATTAAGAAAGGAAGATATGTAGCAGTAATTTTCAATCTCAAAACGTTTCTGTGTGGAAATTGTATATCCCTGCAGGCATTATAGCACTTAAAAAAAAAAAACTTCGAAAGAAAAACAAATTGGCCTTTGCAATCAGATATCAAAGCTTGCTTTACAAATTCCTAATTCAGTAATGTGGATAAAGCTGTCATGCCACACTCTGAGCTGATAGAACTGCAAATGCCTGAGCTGCAGACCAGCTGCATTTTTGCGTGCCATTGGTCTTTGAGCAGAGCCCTGTGGGTAGCAGGCATTTTTCAATCATTATCCCAGTTAGATTCTTGGAAAAAAATATTTTTAACATCATATTTTAAACAACTCTCTTACTGTGACACATTGTGTTTTAAACACGGTAATGTATACTGTGTGGCCTTGTGCAAAATTAAGTCTCATCATTAGCACTATCCTAATTTCTCTGGTGTCAAAATAGCAGTAGGTGCTGTTGGAAATGTTTGGTGAGCTCTGCAGGAGGTCTGGCTGAATTCAGTAGATAGCTATCATTCTGCTGTTTAGCTGCCATTTATTTAATTGCACCTCAGACTTCCTGGAACCAGCAGAGTGTTCCTTCAGGTATAACTCTCAGGAGCGCAGTACAGCAAATATACCTGGGACCTGTCACTTACTCATTTGCTATGCATGTTCATAATGTGCCTGCTGAACTCCCCCTCAGAACACTTGAACTCTGCTGAGATGTAGCACTGACATATTTAGACAGAATTTATGATGAAAGGAAGAGTGGTGGCAAAGAGTACGTCCTGCCTGCATCTACGCTGCTGAGGTTACAGAGGACCTTTCAATTCCAGCATAAATAACTTCTGATTAAATTGTAATACTTGCTATTTTCCTAGTAAAGAGCATGATACTTTCACCTGCACTCACCTGTGTGAGTCAGATTCCACTCTTGTCATATTGTAAAGAGAAAATAATAGCATGGAATGAATCCTCCTGCTAACTAACACTTAAAGTGATAAAACATGAACAAGGCATCACACTTCCTACAGATAAAATGTTACCTTGATTTCCTACTGTTGCAAGAACTTTTGAGTTACCATGCAGAAATAAATAAGCCATAAATTAAATAACTGACTTTTATTTGGAGAGTGACAATTTCCCAAGGACAGTTTACAGGGAGATCCATTTGCATTTCACAGTTCAATGAGCTTCAGAAATGTCACAAGTTTAAATAAAATAATTGAAATGAAATCCTGATTGTATATTCAGGATGTAGAAAACGACCTTGATGACAGCTTTATAGGGCCATATTTCTTGAATCCTTAGGAGGATTTTTTATTTTTTCTTTGTAAATAGCTATAACTGGGGCATACAGACTTGAAGAGAGAGGTCTTATAGCTCAATTACAGTAGTCTATAAGGCCTGTTCTTCTTAGGGCTCAGAGAAAACTTAATCTCTGCTTCAGTTTCACATCTGTGAAATGGAGATGAATGCCTTCTTATAATTTTTTATCTTGATTTTGTGAGCTCTGAAGAATAGCAAATTTTTGCTATATTAACAAGTCTTTTGCTCTGTGGATAATCAACATGGTATAAAATACAGCTTTGAAATTGAATGAGATTCTTGCAGCTCAGGAAGTCCATTTAAAGTGAGGAAATCTACTAACAACTGTGGTTCACCATCTTGAAAACTTCAATAAAAAGTGTAACTATAACACAAGATATCAATACAGTTTTACTGCTTTATAAAACAATGCAGTTCAATACACCAC
Source organism: Anomalospiza imberbis (assembly GCF_031753505.1). Classification (NCBI taxonomy): domain Eukaryota; kingdom Metazoa; phylum Chordata; class Aves; order Passeriformes; family Viduidae; genus Anomalospiza; species Anomalospiza imberbis. Next base: position 57,861,420 of record NC_089721.1, on the reverse strand, counting down.
AAGTGTTTTATTACTGCAGTTCAATTTGGTTTCCATGGCCATATGATCCTCTCCACATGTAGCTTGACCAGCATAAAACAATTCATATAGCCTTGCTTCTTGAGTAAATTATTTTCTTTGTATTGTAGATGGTAGATAAAGTCAGGTTCAGCACAAGTGGATACAACAATTTAAAAAATAAATAAATTCATTGCCACAAATTCCTGGATCAGAAGAGAAAATATTCTGAACCTTCTTTATTCATTTGAACTTAAATTCTTTCCTTATTCCATGCATATTGTTTTTCAAGGGAAAAGTCTTTCCTTTTTTAAGTTCCCTAGCAAAACTAAGTGCTTTTGGATTCTCTTGTTGAGTTGCAGGACTAATGTTTGCTAGTTACTGGCATATAACTGGCATATAAATTTTGGGAAATAGAATATGCGTTCCTAATTTTGTCTTTTTGACAGAGTTCAATACTTGAAAAGGATTTCGCCATGCTCAAATGGATTGTTTGTATAATAAGACAAAGGTTGTGAGATAAAGGTGATTAGAAACCAGGATGCATTTTACAGAAAATGTATCTTATTTGTGTAAAGACATTACAATACGAATCTCTAATGCAACCAGAATAAAGTTCTAGTGTATTAACACAGAATAACGGATTGTGTGGAAGAAGAATGGGACTGTTTCAGAAGCTGTCTCCTGTTGTCTAAAGGAAAATAATGTAAAGAAAGATATGGAGTGGCATTGCATATTATGGGAGAAATTTAAAAAAAAAGAGACAGAATTGGTCTTATTAATGATGAGCCTATAATTGGTGATATGAATTTCAGAATAAAAAAATCAGTGAGAACATATGGTTGCTTCCCTACAAATGGGACAGAGGGAGTAATCATCAAGCAGCTAAATGTATCAGCATTGGGATGTTCTAGGTTTCCTATCTGGTGTGCAAAGATATATCCCATTCCAAAATAAACTTTGTGTTGAAAAAAAAAAAAGTCAGTCATTTTTAAGTATAAAGCAAAACTACTTATCAAAATGAACAGATAAATAGAACCTTTATGCTGTAATTTTCTTTTTTTGTCAAAAAAGACCTGGGTAGGAACTCCTTTATGTTTTAAGGTGTCAGTCTTGATAAAAAAGGAAGGTGACTGTAATGAACTTTCTGTCTGTTCTGGACAGACAGCTGCTGCAGTTCTTACATGGCTGAAATATTTAACTCACCTCAGTTCTATTGTCTGAAAGCATTAAAACTAATGTAGAAATTTCACTCAATGAAACCTTCTGGCCCAGGGACTAGTTGACAGCACTATATTTATTGTTTCTTCATATAAATGTTCTAATTTAATAACTTGGAGACTTATTTTTTTCAGTATCCCAAATGAACATATTGTGTATAACAATTTTTTATATGTTCTTGAATCAGCAGACTGCCTGTTAATTGCCTGCAACACTCCCAAATTGGCCATCAGGAGAAAGAACTTCTGCAATACTTTCATTTTCTGCCTTCCCTGTTCTCCGTGACACCAACCTTCATCTGAGAAATGAAGTGCTAGAATGTTTTAATTTTGTGGCACCTCTCAGTTCTCCAATTGGCAGGCCAGACATCAACACATTAGGTGCCTTGAAGATACTTTAAAATATTTCTTCTTCAATTTGTCTATTAAAATATGCAACATCTTGTTAGACATTAACAGTATCTGCCATGTAACCACACCACTGAAATTTTCCAAGAAACATTCCCAATATGTTAAGGTATTCCCTTAGCTTCTGTATTAATAATACAATTTATAATTACATCTCTGCTAATTGAGGAACCTGTGCATCAATACAAATGTGATACCTACTGGAAGTAGATTTTCAGGGCTTTTAAAAGATTATTGTAACTCACTCTCTGCACATTCTTTCTGCCTTCATTAGCATATTTGGTCCATGGTACAACTTTTGTATCACAGCTATAGCTTTCAGTCACTTTAGGGACAATAACTCTAAGTGTTCTGTTACCACTTTTCTCAACTCTACAGTAATTTTTCCAGAAGAATGCATCATGGCTAAGGTAGCCTGATTTCAGTGCATGCCTCCAATACAGACAGAGTTAGTAGTGTTAGGATCGGTTTGCAAAAAGAAAAAAAAAAACAACCAACAAAACTTTGGTTTTCTTTTAGCAATTCCTTTTGCTACAGAGAATATTGTCTCCTGAACTATCAGGAGAGGTGAGCAACTGCTTCCTCTCACCCTACAAATGAACTATAAATAAGAAAAAGTTTTGCAACTGACACAGCCCTTTTCCCAATACACCTACATTTCTGCCATATCTGACACTCCCCCAGAAAGCTGTGTTGTGTTTTTTCCCCTAAATGGTTTAATTAACCCCCTTTTTTGCTGTCATGCTGAAAGATGATTTTATAATTTTAGTGGAAAGAAAATGGCATTTAATGCGTTCAGGCAATTTTATACTCAGCAGCGTGACACTGCAAAACAGAAAGTGGCGACACTGAGCCTCTGAATCTGGAGACAGCCACATGGAGCCTGTTTGTAATTACATGCCTAACTGATAGTCACATGAGTCACACAGTTTGGCCTTGAAGTGCATATTCTCTAGCTATAGTGGTCTTGTAGTGTGAGGCAGACATGCATTCTAGTGTTGTTTTATTTCTGATTTTGTTTTTCAGGGGATCCAGCATTAGAGTGCAAATATCAGTAGAATAAATTCCCAAGAAGGTTCCTCTAAGCCATAATATAGAAATTTGATGGAGTCGTGCATTCACGAAAACACATCTGCACCTTTTCTGAGTGTGTGATGTTTGGTAATTTCCTTGCTTACTGGATGTCCCCATGGCTGAAAAGCAGACAAATGCAAGTATTTACCCTCCTGTAGTTGCATATTAGAGTGATAGTTTTTGGGACTCAAACTTTTCCATATATTTGCAGTAACATCCATATTCAATGGTCACACCCAGATGTTTCAAGAAACTTGTGGTCATGAAGGAACACCATGATTTTCACTCAAAAATGTGAATTTTTTAAAAGTGCCTTTGTGGATGGATGCAACTGGACTGTTCCTATAAACTAGTATAGCTTCCTGGTGAACACTGTTAGTAGAAATTATAGACCTTTTAGTTAAAGATTATTTAATATTTGCTTTAAAAGATCTATTTCTCAGTTGCTGCTTTGGTTAGAACATTTACATATTGGGTCACTCTGATAGCCTTCAACTCTATCAGCCCAGACACTTCTGTATTCTGTAAGAATTGGGTAAATTAGCTAGTTTTGTTTGAGAATAAAAAAGGTGTTAAATGTGTTATTTAAGTACTATTTTTGGGGGCTTCCTTGCTTTAAGGTAAGACCTTGAAGTCCCTTAGGAGTTTGAATGTCTTCACAGCTGAATGGTCCTGAAAATTTCTAGGGAACACGTTACAGTGTTTTATCCCTCTCATGGTGAAAACCCCTGTTTTGTTATTTATATGGAATTTTCTGTGTTTCACTTTATGCCTTGTGCCTCCTGTGGGTCCTGTGACAGGGAACCAGTAAGAAGAGTCTGGCTCCAATCAGCTTTACTCCCCCATCAGATATTTTTATATGTATAAAAATAATTTGTAGAAATACACATATATATTTAGTATCCAATATATTTATATATTAAATATGTATCCATAACCTCCCTGAGCCTTCTCTGCTCCTGATTGCACAATCCCAGCTTTCTCAGCCTCACTTCACAAGAGAGATGCTCCAGTTCCTTTATCATAGTTGTGGTCCTGCACTAGGCTTGTGTCAGTATTGGCTTGCTTGTTCTGGGGAGCCCAGAAAGGGCACCAGCAATCCAGGTGTGTCCAGCAACATGCTTCATAATGCAAAACAGGACCTCTCCCAGACACCACCTTCCAAAGGTAGCTGAGAGTGACCATGCAATGACATCAGACATCTCCCTCAACATGCCTGGGTGCGATCCACCAAGGACCTGTGTAAGTCTGCTTTGTTTGAATGTTTCCTAATGTGAGTATCCTCCTCTGCTAAGAGTAAGCCTTCCTGGTTACAAACTTTCTCTGTGGTATCAAGGGCCTGGGATTTCCAGAGACTGACCCTAGCAGTTAATACCAAAGGAAAGAAGGCATTGAGTACGTCAGCCTACACTATATTTTTGTCACCAGATTCTCTGCTCTGTTCAGCAGCAGGCCCACCTTTTCCCTAGCCTTTTTTTGCTGCTGGTGCACCTACCTGTAGGAGATTTTCTTCTTGTCCTTCATGTCTCTTGTGAGATCGAATTCCATGTAGGCTTTAGCTTTCCTAAAATCATCTCTCCAAGCTCACATAGTATCTCTATATTCCTCCTAGGTTACATACCTTTTCTTTCATCTCTTCAATTTTTTGGGGTTTTATCTGAATTTAGTCAGTCCTCAGCCATCCACGCAGGTAGGTCTCTTTCCATCTTTGCTTGACTTCCTTTATGTTGGTATGGATCCTTTTGGAGCTTCACTATCAGCAAGCTCTTGTGGATCTCCTTTCTCTTCATGACCATATTCCACAGCATTCTTCCAAAGTGATGTCTGAACAGGCCTACATCTACCATCCTGAAGCCCAGGGCTAAGGTCCTGCTTTTTGCTCTGTTCTCTCTCGTGTTTCTGAAGTTCTCTGTCTCATGGTCACTCCAACATTCCCAGTCAGTCCTTCCTTGCTGTCAGTAGGAGGTCTAATATTGTTCTTCCTCACATTAGTGCCACAGGAATTTGTCAACAATGCACTACAGAAACCTCCTGAATTGTTCATGTTCTCCTATGTTGTCCTTCTTGCACATACTGGGGTAGTCATATTTCCATGAGGATCTGGATATGTGACCATATCACTTTTTCCTGTTGCCTGAAGACCTTTTCTACCTCATATCCCTGATCAAGAGGTCTACAACAGATTACCACAACAATGCCACCCATAATGTTCCATCCCCTAATCCTGACCTTTATCTATGGAAGAGGTTGAATAACAAATCTCTGAAATATTTATATTTTCTGAGTAGGTGAACGTTACAAGCTGTGCTGCAAGTCTGTTCACAGTTATGTTTCTGTTACTTTGGGTTGACTTCCTGGCTTTTCAATTTCAGTGTCTAATTATTGGGCTTGGGAGGAGAGATATGGCAGCTGTGTCGTTTCTGCTAAACTGGAGGAGGAACTGAGCAAAGAGATGCTTATGAATCCAGACATCTGTTCAAAAATAAATTGAATGGTTTCTCTTTTGCAAAAATTTTCATAAACATTTAGTTATGTGAGAGACCTTGGGTTTTCTTCTAAATTGTTCCAGTAAATATAAAGTCAAACAGCACTGATCAATGGTTCAGACTGGTTCTCATAAAAAGCGTGACCTTACATTTATTACTGAAATTTGTTCTGCTATCCTGGGTAGCTTCTGCAAATTCTTATTAAATATTGACTAACTTGCTTCATGTTTCTGTTTCTGGCATCTTAGTCTTATCCCTGCTTTCAGAGTTTAATTTATATTTGTATAACTATCCTCTACCAAACCAATCATAGCAGAGATGCATGGATTACTGCATTCTGACATTTTTGCCAAATTGGAAAGTGACCATTCATTCCCAAAGATATTTTCTGGCTAAATGCATAACCTCAATGAATTCAATGACTGAGATCTCTCACCTCAGTACCATTCAAATTTCACCACCTGTTTCTAGTCCATTGCAACACTTTAAGAATTCCATTGCACAAGAAAGCTTATGAAAGTCTGTTGGAAGTCCAGATAAATTACATCAAGTGTTCTTCCTTTAGATCTATTCAGAAGACTTTGTGGTTTTGGTTTTTAAATTAGGTTATTTTTATCCCTTTCAAGCAAAATACTTAAATGCTTATTGTCAAATAAATATTTTAATCTTCCATTTTCTGAGATAATTTAAAAACAAAATTATGCTGATACTGAAATATGAGTTCTCTGCTCTCTCAGAAGTTTGTCTATCCCTGAGTTCCCTGGAACTTGCTTGTATTTTTCTGTTTCTTCTGCAACTCCATTTGTTTTATATTCCCCACATGGTATAAAACATTTTTTTGTGTGTTCAGAACAGATGCTGCTTTCAAGATGATTCATAGCCATCTTTCAAGGGGGTTGTGAGGGAAATTGTTATCTTGCAAACTTCCTGATGACACCTCTGCTGCACAGATTGCATATTTCAGTGCAGACACCTATTTCTTTATGCATGTTAGAGAAATTGCACTGAACACCATTTATGTTGTATGAGAATTGATTCTTCATTAGACATAACAAATGTGTCTAGGCATTTCTCAGTTCCCAGGTATGCACCATATTGGGTGCTGAATATTGAGCCAGCAGCCTGACTGGCTTGTAAATCAGTAAGATTTACAATCCTCCTCTTCCACTTCAGAATTTGACCAGTAGGACTGGTTACTACAGGTGTGAGGCTCTGGACCTAGAAGGCCAGACAACTGATGAGGTGAGTCCTTCTGGGATAGAGTGGTACCCTAAAGCAACACCACCTGTACCCCACATCACATCCTCATCTATCAGGAGGAAAATAAGGGTAATTGTAATAGGAGACTCCTTTTCAAGAGGAATGGAGGGCCTCATATGCAGACCAGAGCCAACTCACAGGGAAGTCTGCTGTCTCCCAGGGACTTGGATAAAGGACATTACGGGAAAACTCTCCAGTCTAGTAAGGCCATCTGATTACTACTTGCTGTTTATTGTTCAAGCTGGCAGTGAGGAACTAACAAAGAGAGATATAACAGCAATCAAAAGAGACTTCAGAGCCTGGAGATGATTGGTAGTAGGATCAGGATTACACATAGTGATTTCTTCTATCCTTCTGGTAAAAAGGAGTAATACTGATAGGAATAGGCAGATCCATAAGGTCAATACGTGGCGCTGAGATTGGAATAGTCAGAAAAATATTGGGGTTTTGTCCATGGGATGATCTACTCAGCCCCTGGTCTACTGACACCTGATGGGATGAACCTATCTCAGAGGAAAGAATGAGCACAGAAGCTAGCAGGGCTCATTGACAGAGCTTTAAACAAGCTTAGAACAGGCCCTCCATGGCAGTGGTCACAGCACCAGCCTGACAGAGCTTGAAAAGTGCTTGGACAATGCTCTCAGGCGTATAGTGTGACTCTTGGGGCTGGTTCTGTGTAGAATCAGGAGTTCGTCTCAATGATCCTTGTGGGTCTCCCAACTCAGCTTAACCTGTGATTCTCTAAAGATGGGACAGAGAAAAGGGAAGAGAAGAAAAAAAAAATATGAGTGAAATGAAATCACCTGAGCTTAAATAGCAGCTCAGTGACAGACTGGGATGCCAGAACCTGGTTTTAATATCTGCTCTTACATCCGATCTTTGCTGCTTTATTCTAAGTGTGGGAGATACCCAAATTTATTTCAACCTTTTCTCCAGGAACCAGATTATTTAGTAAATATATGCTCTTATGTGTAAGACCCTCATGGTGGGTTTTGTCCACTGTTTCTTTCTTTTTTCTGTTTCTCTCTCCTCTTTATTTGATGTATTGCTTGTTAAAGATATTTGCTGATATTAAAGGTATTTTACTGATCAGTTGTGCAAGAAAGAGATATATTGGCCCTTCATTTGCCTGTTCAGCTTTGTAAAAGGACAAATAATTTTACTGTATACTTTCTCCTGTTAGAACTTCACCAGCTCTGTATTTATCTACAAGCTGTGTCGCCTTTTATATATCAGGTATTTATAGTGGAGTTTTATGTATCTGTGATGCAACTTGGTTGTTTTTGTTGTTTATACCTTGTTCCAGCATGCCTGTCTAAAAGCATTATTATAAAATTTTTTGCTATTACATGGTAATGCTATAGATTCCCCACTTTAGATTCCTGCCCGTAGATAGGCTGACCTCAATGTGTTCTTAAGGTTTTTCTACCTGTGTATGCCAAGGGACTCTACATACTCTGCAGCAGTTACTGTATTTTTGTCACCAATTTGTCATATTTAAGACACTTTCTTTTCACAAGTGAAAAATGCCCATTCCTATAAAATAACCTTCTTTCAAGTATCTCCAGTTGTCAGCCTAAACCAAGGTGGCTAATGTATTAGAAATGAATCCCATTTTACTCTGAAATCCACAGTCTAAAGTATGGAACTGTTTTGTTACACAGACTCTGGACACTGTTATTTTTATACTTTAAACTCACTTTACTGAGATTTGGACACAGCATAATATGAGAAATGAAATCTCCCAAATAATGTGACCAATAACAACATGGATGGCAACTGGAGCCTCTGCTGTAAGCTCCCCTTCAGGGCTGTCCTCTGTTGGACCAGGAGATACTTCCCAAAACATTTACTGGCTTAGTTATTATACTTTAGCTGATTGTTATTCTATATAAGGACCCCAACACAAGCATGTTTCTTCCTTGTTGATGTCCCTCAATATAGTGACTCTCAACCACAAGCAAAACCATATTAACTGCCTCTGTACAAAAGACTCTCCTATGTGATAATTTCTGTATCAGCAAACTTTTTAAAAATAAGTTTGAAAAATATTTTATTATTCTGACTGACTGGATTTGTAGCAGGAACCACCAAGGGTAGTATCTGGAAGTCATGCTCCATGCTGAGTGATACACTCAGAAGTAGTCTCCAGAATCATCTAAAATTTCCATCAGTAGGACTGCTGCACGACCTGGTCAGGTTGTGAATTGTGAAGGTGGCCAGCAGTCCAGGGAGTAACTCTGTTTCAAGTGCATCCATTGTCTTCATCCAGATCATTTTCCTACCCCTGCTGATCACTTCCTGCAGATGTCCTGTGCCACTTTCAAATTAACTCAGGTGTACTTGGGTATACCATGTTTATAAACCTGGGGAAGGTAGGAGGGGACAGGGTACAATAAACCAATGGGGACAGGGGTAGAAGGAGGAGTTGTGGTGGGGTGATATACATTTAACCAGTGGTGTAACAAGAGGGGAGTGACTGTCACACAGGAACCAATGGGGGAACGGGGAGAATAGAACTTTCTGGGCTGTGGGAGTGAGTCGCGGGTGACTGGCAGGCAGCTATTAACATGCGGGAGCAGGGAGCCTTGGGAAATCGACAGATTTACTCACTTTAAGTTAAACAAAAGTATCCTCCCAAGCATCCCAAGCCATCTACTCTCAACACCAACTCCCACAGTGTAGCTCTAAACGTCAGGACACATTCTTGCACAAACACCTCACTCATGTGCCCACTGCACCTCTTTTGCGTCATTGCTTCTGGAGAAAAGATTAATTTCTATTAATTCATCCTGGTTGCAAGAAAGAATGCTTGAATAAATAACACACAATTCAGTAAAATTCTGTGGTTTTGAGTTCTTGACAGCAGAACTGAGAAAAAGGAAAAAAAAGGCAGCAGTAAGGAAATGGGGTATAGTGTTTCAAGATACCTGACATTTTCTTTGTGTACCACCCTGGGCCTTTCAGACCCAACTTAGTCATTGGTTCTGATGACTAAGCTGGCGATGTGCACCTGGGTGTTTTTCCTCTGAGCTTGTGATGGGGAACTTGGCCCTTCTGTTTCCAGTGAACCTCACTGTTTTCAAGGAAAATGAAATTTTGTGACAAGAATACACCCACTCAATTCGTGTCTAATTTATAGACCTTATTGTACCAAAGTTGTCTTCATTTGTTTGTACTCAGAGGATGCAAATGAGGCGTCTGAGAATGATTCTGCTTTGATTAACATGAAGACTGTTCATTCATGTTCATTTTTTCTCAGAGAGTCAATTAAATTTCAACTCTCAGAAAATTCTCTGTGTTTACACCAGATTATGCAGTAAATTATCCCTGTACTGAAGAATGTCTAGACACCAAATATGCACCATAATAAATGCTGGAAGTATGGACTCGGTATGCAAATGAAAATTCTGATTATTCTTATCCATAACAAGTACTGCAAAACATCATGATTAGTCAACAATAGTAGTAAGAACAAGAACAATAGTCCTAGACACTTAAGTATAGTACTGTCTTTGTTTCCTCTAACTACTGCAAGCAATAGTGAAGGCACATATTCAGCATATCTCATGGTCTTGGCACAAGTCATAATGCAGGTAGCTTGTAATTTGCTCTGCTTACATGCTTACATATACATGCTTACATGCTTACATGCTGAAAGGTCAAGGGCATTCTTCTTATTAGATTTTTAAAAAAGTTCTTCACCCAAAATGTGGCCTAATCTGAGGATATATTTCTCCCCCTCTCACATATTCCTGAAACTGCTCTACCTTTTTGTTCTTGCAATCACAGGAAGTATCCTTTCTCATTACTGAGATTATTAGGTTTCTGATCTGTAGTTTTCCACACAAAGGGAAAAATTTAATCTTGTTCACATCACTGACCCAAGTTTAAAGTGTATGCAAGTGCTGTGTTGAACACTGAATGAAGGACAGGTCCTGTGTTAGTTTTCTCAGAGCACTGAATTTCACTCTTAGTGCTTCATGGGTCCCAGAGAAGTCACTCATGCAGGCTGGTAATGGCAAACTTCACTCGACTATCTCTGCAACCATAATAAATATAGCTTTATTTAATTTTCCTGTGTGTCAAACTGCTACACTGCACAGCAAAAATGACTTTAGCATACTAATCAGGCAAAATGAGAGTAATGCAAAGTCATCCTATTACAACCTTCGTGACTGTAACATCTGAGAGGTGTCAAATGCCATTCTCTGCATGCTTAAAAATCCTTTTGTGCTGCTATAGCTTTTCAAAGAAAATAAGCAATGTTTGTCAGAAATAAATATAAAATCAGTATGCAAATCTCTTTGATGTTACTACTGTGTTGAACTGCAATATGGGAAAGCACATAATTTCATACTACTCTTTTAACCAAAACAGTTAAGATAACAAAATGTTTTAAGTACTGAACATATCTGAGATGAAAAGAAGAAGCACTGTAAAATTATGGTATGTATAAACACAGTCTTTCTTATGATATTGCTCTTAACAGGCAAATAGCTGTCAAAGAACTATTTCCTATATGCTTATAAAAACAAAAAAAGTTCCAAAACCTCATAAACTTTATTAATATTATAAATAACATCTACTTGGTATGAAGACTAAAATACCTAAAATTAAAGACACACTTATCCTACAGTACCCTTTTTTTCAGAATGCCAAATCCCTTATTTGGGCAAAGTCTGATTCAGTAGCAGGCAAATAATGATTTATAATAGCTTTCCTCAAGGTCTAAGGGACATTTTAATCTTTTTCCTCTCTTTTTATAACAGGCCTGTGATAATTTAAGTCCCTTATTTGCATGAAAATATTATTTTGTACCTTTGTTTCTGTTGATAGTTGGTCCAGAAAAATTGTAAAAAAACCAGCTCCAAGCAACCTGCAGCTTTTGCTTAGAGTAGCATGTAAGGGTACAGAGACAAAAATGTTCATGGTTCTCCCTTACAGTTTTGTATGTTTAGTATCCTATTGTATATCCTTGTTCTTTTTGACTGGGTTGTTGTTTTCCTAGGACCAGAGGCACACTCTTATAGGAAGAGACACATTTGAAGTTGCGCCAAGCACTCACAGATCTATCCACAAGCCACTTCTAAGCAACAATGATGGTACAGATTTAAATTCTTTCTACAGAACTATGCTAAATATGGTTGGCAATATTTTTCTTCCTAAAACAGAATTCCTTCTATTAAGGTCCATTTTAATTTCTTTCCCTGTACAGAATAAATTCAAGTCTTCAAGTGTAGCTTTTAATATTTTACAAATGTGCTTCCCTTTCTTTTCAGCTCTTTTTGTAACTACAGAATAACAGTAATAATAAAAATGGCCCCTGCAATTCTCTTGAAATTTCTTGACATTCAATGTCAAAACCCAAATTCCCACTGCTCATCTCATTTAGATTTATAAACTTAAATTTATAAATTCTTTAATTCCTCTTTAGGCATATGAAATCTAAATGTGTTCATTAAAAAAATCTAGTTGAAAAACCTGCTAGCCTACATGCCAACAGCTAAGCTGGGAGATTTGAAATTTTTATATATTAGGTTTATTTTTATTAGAACCTTCTAAGTCTTCTTCTCTTTTTTTTCCAACTGTTTCTGTGTTTTCTTTTCTTGCACTAATATACCTTCATTTGACACTTTTTCCTTTCTTCTTTTTGCATTGTGGAATAGTCCACAAAATTTGAATTTTATCTTTCCTCAACGATTTAGTAGAAGTTCAAAAGAGATTCATAACTCAGCTACATAAACACAGAGGAAGAATTTATAATATTTGAAAGAAAGTAAAAGGACTATTTGCAATTCAGGTGTCAGTTAATTTTTTTTTTAATTTGTGTTCTTGCTTTTTTTTTTTTAATCTATAATTACATATAATCTCAATTGAATTCAGTGGAAACGTTTCACTTACGTGTTTCATTGTCCACACTTACACATACCTAGAAGTCCTTCATAGCAGAGTTTACATTTCAGTCATAATTTAAAACACATACTAGATTTTATTAAAACAATTTTCCCTTTATCACTAAATTGTGGTCTATAAGATCTGATTTATGCTTGTCCTTTCTGCCAGTCTAAGTCAAGTCTCTGTTTTTTGTTCTCTTTGACAACTTAGATCTATTGATTCATTGGTTCATTGTCTCAGACAGCTCATATGGGAGCAAGAATGAGCTCTGAAAGTCAAGGTTGTCAATGCTTTACATAGTTAGCAGACACTGTGCTTATTTTTTCATTAACAGCTTTTCTGCTCTCTTTTCCACACTGGTTATAACCATTTTTACAGCCTTTCTAGAAGTCAATTTCCTGTTTCTCCTGTTTTACAGCAGTTTCTGCTGAAAGAAGGCTCTGTGAATGTGGGGAAGGACTCTGACCAGGAAGCACTTTTGGAACGGAATAGTGACGAAATCTTCCCTCAAACATCATTCATCAAAGATTAAGCTATGTTGGAAGAGACTTACAAGGATCATCAAGACGAATTCCTGGCCCTGCACAGGACAGCCCCAAGGGTCACACCATGGGCCTGGGAGCGTCGTCCAAGCACTTTTTGAACTCAGAGTTGGTGCTGTGCCCACTTCCCTGGTGGGCCTATTCCAGTGTCCAGCCACCCTCTGGGTGAAAAATCTTTTCCTGATAACCAACCTAAATGTCTCCTGACACAATTTCAGGCCATTTCCTCAAGTCCTGTCACTGTCACCACAGAGGAGAGATCTGTGTCTGCCACTCCTCTTCCCCTTGCCAGGAATTTGTAACTGCAATGAGGTCTCCCATCAGGCTCCTCCTCTCCAGGTTGATCAGACCAAGTGACCTCAGCCACTCTTCATACAGCTTCCCCTTGAGGCCCCTCACTATCTTCTTAGCTCTCCTTTGGACACTCTCAAAGATCTTAGTATCTTCCTTATACTGTGTCACCCAGAACTGCACCCGGCACTTGAGCTGACGCCACCCCAGTGCAGAGCAGAGAGGGACAATCCCCTCCCTTGACCAAACCTGACAGAAAACAAAAGCTCAGAAAGCAGAACAAAGTTACTTTGTCTCACTTTTTATTATGTAGCTTATGTATTTAACCAATTTGAACCATAATTTAACCAATCACATAGTTTTAATGATCATAATTACATTTTGTTTCTGCTGCCTAAACAGAATATTGCCATGATTTCAGTGGATGCTCTGACAATTGTTTGTTTAGACAAAAAGTTATATTTTCTAAATCCATTTTTGAAGTTAAATTCCAGGTTTCTTGTTTATTTCTCTTTGAAATCACTCAACAGGAATACTGTTTCTGAAGGTATGCATTTTTGCAAGTGAATGAAGATATGTGTAAGAAATGCAAGAAGCTATTGATGAACATATTCAGAAACTTATTCTTGGAACTTCTGGGATTTAAACATTTCCCAGATGGTTTGCTGCACTGATTTATTAAGAATTCGTGAAAGGTTTTTCACATTTATTTCCCACACTTACACATTTTGATATTTTGCTCTGCCTATATCTTTTACAGATGTATCAATGGGACTCTGCGTGGAATTTCAAAATGCTGTATTCAGACACTTCATTAAATGTAGATTATTCACATATTACTGCCTAAGGAATTACCATATACTCATTAGAAGGGTTTAGCAAACCCAGTTAAAATAAGAAATTCTTGTTGGATAAATGTTATGTGGCTTGTAACATATATATCTGTCCTACATATCTTTCAGCTTCCCAGAAAGGGACTGGCTATTACAGATGACAAAACTGTTGAATTAAAATGAAATTATTGTACCCTTTGCATGCAATTTTTGGTGAGCAGACTCACCATAATTTGTGTCCTCATTCTCCAGCTACTCTGGCTGTGCCTTTCAGTGCATTGGGAAGAACTAATGTAGAATCTATATCCAGACTGTGCATCCTTTGATCTGCTAAGCTTTTAGTCCTCCCTTCTCCTAGCAACAGATTCTATGAAATATAAAATATTAAATTGAGGTATCCTATATTTTTCCACTTTGCTACCTTTTAGTTTTTGCAGAATTTTTTCCAAGTTGCTATCAGGGAATGACATGTTTTGTTGGACTGGAAACAATGTGTTAGATTGTTTTAGTTTTAAAATTAGGCTAAATACAAGAAAACATACAAGAATTAGACTGTGGAGCTCATTTATATCAAAGAAAGATTTATTTATTTTCTTGCCTGATTGCTTTTTCACGTGTTTAAATATTTTGCATATACATCTGTAAGCTACTGGGAAATGACAAAATATGTAGAGGCAAAGCCCTGCTATCACAGAGCTGATATGCAAGTCTGGCTTGTGTTACCAGACTGTTGCTGTAGTGCTGTTCACAGCTGAGAATTCTGTGGAATTGTCATGAGGCCTGAAGAATTTCCAAACCTCAAGTGCGGGCTCTCCTCCATGTGCCTTACATCCCAGAATCTTTCACAAAGAGAAATGTGCTGAATGAGGTGCTGGCTGATCTTATGGGTTCTCTTAGTCAAGTCTTATAAATTCTGAGGAAATTAAAAGGCCTCAGGATGCAATTTTATTTTTAATTTTTAAAAATTATTCTTCTTTGCTTTTTAAAAAATCATTGTGTCCTACCAAGAAAGCAACATGCAAAGACAATTATTTACCACTACAATGGGGACATAAAGCCTGTTATTTTGCTCATTCCTTTATTGTTGCACAAATAAACCACTTCAAATATAGAAGGAAAGAGAGGAAATTTCTTGAAAGGTTAAAAAAGAAGAAAAATTGCTGAGATTTTTTGTTTGTTTTTGTTTTTGTTTTTGTTTTTGTTTTTGTTTTTGTTTCATTACTTTTACTCTTTAGTCTACAGTACTGCTCTGAATACATGGTTTCTGGCAGAGTAAGGTGTGAAAGTAAGGCACATATTTCCAAGGGGCTAAAATTAAATCTCTTAGTAATAGCTTTGTGTTTAATTGTAAAGGCAGACATTGTGCTGCCAACCGTAAGTTGACAACTTGTGCAGCTTGTAGTTCAGGGATGCCACAGTCCCCACATGCAACAAGTTCATAGCAGCAGATGTTGGAAACTGACACATTTCATTAAGCACAAATTGTTTTCTCCACACATTACTGTGGAAATCCAGGCTGCACTTTGTTCTCATCTGGGTTCGATGGTTTTCAACAACTCCGTTACTCTGACACAAGTGACAATGACACTTTGTTCTGCTAATGTACTGCTTTTCAGTTTAGGTAAGTACACAGATGACGCTTATACATCATTTATGTTCTTTAATTGTAAAAAAGGGCTTGTGATGAAATGGGAGAGGCAACAAGCCTCCTCATGTCACCACAGAGTAGCTAAGGTCATTCAAATGACAGCAAAGACTACTTACAACCTATGAAATCTGCAATCCTTTTGGAAGGATTCCGAAGTACAAATATTCACATGAAAATGCTATTCATTGTATGTTTTCTCAACAAACAAGGATATTTTTTCAAGGTCATTTTAGTGGTGATAAGAAGTGTGGTTTTCAGTTGGAAAGATAAATATTCTTAAAATCTGTTTTTTTTAAAAATCCATTAATACATTGACTAACTCCCTTCCCTCTCACCAAAAAATGTGGAAAAACCTCAAGACCCAAAAGCTAAATTACCTCTAGTATTTCCTTGGGGGAGAGGATAGGAGAGAGGAGCATAAGAGAGCATTACTATGGCTCTTTTGCTAAATATTTCAGGGTGTATTTTGCTTTGGTTAGATCAGCTTGGTTTCCTGATTTTTTTTTTTTTTCATCATCCAGAAAGCCTGTTTTGGTTGCACTTGTCTGAGACCATAATGCAAGCAAATAAGCATAAGAGCTGCTTTCTGCTTTCTGAATTTACGAGTACAGTGCAATGGTCTTTCTTTCTTAAGGAGTCAAACATAATTTTCTGATGGTCATGCCCATGAGATAATTAATTCTCTATGAGGTATCATATACTTTCCATCAGTGGAAAGAAACTGGCAGGCAGTTGTTTTTTAAGACTTATTTAAAAGGCTTGTTAATTTTCTTTCTCATTAAACTGACATGGTGATTTTTTTTTAACAGTCAGAATAGCCTCACCTTACAGCAGGAATAGATAACGTAGGCCCCTGGAGGGATGCATAAATGTATGGGTGTGTGCTTAAGCATGTATGTGTACATGCATATGCATATAAACACACAGATATAGGCACAAAAAAAGTGGGAAAGAGAAGTGTAATTTGAAGAAGGAAGTGAGTAAACAAGCATGTCAATGGGATTTCAAAGTTTGCAAAGGTGCTGTCAGTTGGAGAGCATGCTGTTATTTTTCTATATGTGATTTCCTGAGGATTAGAAAAATAATCCTGTAATAAGGATTAGATGCTAAACAACTGAAATGAAAAGAGAGGAAGAAATAATCCTGACAGGCAATTTTTATGTAGATGAGATGACAAGTGACAAGCTGCATCCACACCTGTGGTGTCCCACCCTTAAGGGGAAGTGAGCACCCAGGATTCACAGATGCTTAGGGTTGAAACTAATGACAAAAATCAGAGGGTCTGCAAAAGTGTGCAAAGTTTTATTAGTAAATAGCACACTTGGCATGGAAATTGGCATGTTAGTCCCTGATCCTAATATAATCACACACCAGTAGGTTTTGGATCAAGCACTAGGGTGAGAAGTAAAACAGGCAGAGAGAGGAATTAAAAAAGGGAGAGAGAAAATATGAAAGAGAGAAAAAGAGAACAACAGTCCTGGTTCCAGTGTAGATCCAGCTGATGAGTTGTGTGGCCTGCACAAAGGTATTTGTCCCAGAATGGTACTATCTAGGTATGGCCCCGTTCTCCCACATCCTATTCTTTCTCACAGCTTGTTATTACCATCAGTCTCTGGCTCTTTTTGCCAACAGTCCTCTGTTGGCTGGACAGCTGGCTATTGGTGTTTGAGACTTATACATCAGTCCCTTATCTTTTGGACTTCTATATCATTCTCAGGTCTGATCTTCTGCTGGTCCCTGGACAATCTATACCACATTGCCAGTTTGCAGTTTCATATGGTGATTTACGAAGTGGCTGGAGATTTCCCAGAAGGAAACCTTCTATGTTATTAAGTTTGCTGATCTAGTTTAGCCCACTTCTTCCTTTGCCTTAGATTCATCACTGCACTACAGCATGTCCCCTGCAGACCTGGGGAGTATTCAAGAGACAAGGAGAAGAATGGTGAAGCTTTGTTCTCTCCTCATTCTTGACCTTAGTGGGCTCAAGCCCAATTTCCATTTTCTACAGTAGCAGTTTTCTATTTTTCATACATTCTAGATGGACTTGTAATGTGCCATCCTAATTTTTCTCATTCAGTCAGAGAAATTACCTTTCTTTCCAAGTACTTTATTTTCTAGCAGATTCTTTTATTTGCTTTGATTGCAAACTAATTTTTTTTTGACTGGAGCAATGTCTTTACAAATAATTGTATTTGAGGACATCTCAAACATTCAGTCTTCTCACTGAAAACTTTACTACTGTCAGCATTTTATTAAAGCATAAGAAATTTAAAGATAGTATTACCGGCATCCTGATGTATAATACCTTAAGAAGATATTCCAGTCACATATTACAGAAAAACTTTACTCAGATGAAGCTTTTACATTTACTGAGAGGATTCAAGAACACACCAAGGAGTTTTGGCCCTCTTTAAGAGGTTACAGCTCCCTTGTGGACTGGGCAAAAGTAGCAACAGGATATTGTTTATTCATTTAAAAGTCTGTCTTCTACACAGTGCTGAAGAACATGATCTTTACAAGGAAGTGCATAAGCAAGGTGAAATCTAGAAATCAGTGCAGCTGTCTATACATCCGGTAAGAAAATCAGATTTTATAAATACAAGAGACACAATTGTATATTGGCTGCAGGAGCTCATTTAGAAGTCAAGTAGAGGACAGTTTGCTTTCTAACAAGATTATAGTTTTTCGGATCCCTAATTGAATGTTCTTGAATAAGACTAGAACTGATGAAAGGAAAAAGCTCCAACACCAATATATTACATGGAAAAAAAAAAAAAAAAAGATTAGGTGTGCATTTGAAACCTACACTGAAATTCCAGCAGTGCAGCACATCAGTTAGGCTTTTCTGCATGGGGACCTTAGCCACACAGGTTCTTACTGTGTGTTTATCTGTTTTAAAGGCTCTTTGTATGTTTGAACTTCTCCCAGGATTACTCAGCATCTACTCTGTGGTAGTCTGTTGTTTTGAAGTTTGTTCTTTTGTAGTAGGTTTTAAATATTCCTTGTTATAAGTTTGTAATGGTTCATTCCATGTACCCCATTTGGCTTCCCTGATGGTTCGGTCCTGAGTTGTTTACCCCAAGGTTTTACCGCCAAGTGGATGTCAATACACCTGTCAGTCTACTTGTACCTCCTTTGTTCCCTTCTGGAATGTTCCCTGTCCTTCATCCCCTCCTCGAAGCAAGACTGGGGTGCAGGGCTTGTTCCATCCCCTTGGTGGCTTCTATTGGATAGCCCTTACCCTGCACTCCTCCCCTAATGCCTTCCTATTGGTAAAAGGTTGTGTCCTGCCCTTATTCCCACCTCTCCTTAAAAGCAACTTTTTGCCCACAGTTATCGTCACTTGTCGCTGAGTCCTCTGGGGAATAAAACTTTCCTGGAACTCAAGAAGTGACCCGTCTCTATTCCTTTGCCTGGTTTCTCATACTGTGCTGCTGTGCTGACCCGTCTCTATTCCTTTGCCTGGTTTCTCATACTGTGCTGCTGTGTTCCCCAGCCACAGCCATCTGCTGCAGGGAGCTGCGAGACCCTGCACGCACCACCACCCGGGGGGAACTCAGTGAAGATCCAGGGGCAGCCACTCTTGTGACTGCACACCGGTCTAGGGGAGTGAGCTGGCTGGGGAACATCTTCCCTGTGACCACAGCATGCAGATACACTACTCTTCATGCATGAGTCATATCAGTATTTAGGCTGTTGTAACCTTAGCACTGGGAAGTCTGAACATCCAGTTACACAGCTGCAGTGCTCAGGACTTCAGAAGGTGTTGGAGATAGTTGACAGCTGTCTTGAAGGACACCAGCTGAGACTGGAATTACTCAGGTCAGTGGTGAATGTATAGGTTGAGAAAAAAAAAATAAAAAAACAAGGGATAGGGTGTTATAGTCATACACATTTGGTAGTATTAAGTTTAGCTTAGAAAACCATCATTCACTTCTGAAGACTCTGCCATTTCTTCTGTGATGCTTTTCCTGCCCTCTGTACCAGGAGAATAAAAATCTGCGCCATTATCACCAAAGAGATATAACTATAGTTCAGTATGAAAAAAAAAAAAATGCAGTCTGGTTGAGGAGAAGAGGAGAAATGCAGTCTGAGGAGGAGAAGTTTTTGCAACTTGACTTATGTTTTCATTATATCCTGTTAACCCTGGGCATTTCAGAAGCGTAGCAACAGCAGTATTGACAGAGTCACTTAGAACAGTGTTTTGCTCTGTTCTGAGGTAAAAGGCTTCAGTGAGACAGTGTGTAGGTTTAAAACACAAAGACTGCAATAGCTCTTATTGAAACTGTGGCAAGCCAAGACTCTGAGGTTCAAGAGAAAATGTGATGAAGCCTCTTCGGGCATAAACAAGGTATTGAAGAATAAGAAAATACTTTGGAGTTGCCTAAAGCCTGGTAGATCAGAGTTTACAAAGTAAATTAAGCAAGGACTTTACTTACAAAAAGGACAGAGGTGATATTAATAATTTATGCTCGATAGATAAAAAAAGTCAGAATTGAGAATGGCATGTGAAAATTTGAAAGAAAGGTTTTTACTTAATTTTTTAAAACTAGAATAATTCCTCCAGAGAAAATATTAGATGAAAAGACTTGTAAAACTTGCCCATGTTCAGGTGTGCATGTCAACCTCATGGACATGGCCAGGGATTTTCTTTTCTTTCTTTATTTTTTTTTAAAAACCCCATTATTTGTTTTATTTGTTTTGCTCACAGTTTGTGTTTTAGGAAGTGAGCAGACTTTTTGTGAGGTGGGCCGTTTTTCAGAGAGGGTGATGGTTTTGATTTACATTTCATGGTTTGCTTCGATACTTTGTGGATATTTCCCCATCTTTCAGGAAACAGGTATCTCTAAGTAATTTACTTGATGTGGGACTATTGAGGTTTGAGCATATTACCTAGGTGTGTACAAACATGTTTCATTTGAGGAACCTATTACTAACAACAGTGATATCATTAGCAGTAACGAGGAAAGCTGCTCTTCTACTTGTGATAAAATTGCACACCCATAACAGACAGATTAAACACATTTTCCGACAAAGACATCAGAAAATATGGTAAGCCATAGGACTCTGATGGTCATTTTCCTATAGATTTTTTAGGGAATAATCTCATTCACTTTGCTAATAGTGCTAACTTAAAGTCTTAGAAAGATTTTGAGGGCAGCTCTGAAGGTATTGACTTTACTACCTAAGCCTGTCATCTGGGCCTTTAATGAGGTGCATCTATTGAAAACAGACCAGGCAGAGGTCACTGTAAATCCTGCTTTTAATCCTGCTTTTAAATTGTTAATGAGCTTTGTTTGATTATAAAATCCATTTCCATCCACTGTAGATGTAGTTGGGCTGAAAAAATTCCTTCATAGCTAGAAAATACTGCTGATTCTTGGATAATTTAATTCAGGGTTTTTACCATCAACATTTTACTGAGAATTTGTTTAATTAAAACATGTTGAACAGATAGTGAAAATCTACAAGAAGACAATATTAGTCAAGTCAGTCTCTGAGGTCTGCTTGCCATCTCTGAATGGTACTGGTGACATATCCTGACACAAACACTGAAAAGCGTGTGTCAGTGCCAATGTGCCCACAAGGGTAATGCAGGTCTCTTCTACCTCACTCTACCTTGTTGTAAAGTGAAAGTGGTGTCTGATTAAAAAAATATTGATTCCATGTGTTTCCAACTCTCCTTAGAGACAATAGGAGCCAATGTGCTGTTCAGAGAGAGAAAAATACCTTTCTATGCATTTATTTTTTTTATCCCTTCCCTTCCCTTCCCTTCCCTTCCCTTCCCTTCCCTTCCCTTCCCTTCCCTTCCCTTCCCTTCCCTTCCCTTCCCTTCCCTTCCCTTCCCTTCCCTTCCCTTCCCTTCCCTTCCCTTCCCTTCCCTTCCCTTCCCTTCCCTTCCCTTCCCTTCCCTTCCCTTCCCTTCCCTTCCCTTCCCTTCCCTTCCCTTCCCTTCCCTTCCCTTCCCTTCCCTTCCCTTCCCTTCCCTTCCCTTCCCTTCCCTTCCCTTCCCTTCCCTTCCCTTCCCTTCCCCCTTTCCCCCCCCCCCCCTTTCCTCCCTTTTATTTCTGTTAGGACTGTGCCTGCTGTCTCTCTTATCAGTGGCAATTGTCAGGAGAAAGAACCTTTATTTACTCTATTTTTTTTTTTTGTTGTAATAGCTGGGAATACTGGTCTGCTTTCATCTTGTAACTTTTTCTTTCAGGGCCAGCCTCAAAACCCATAATCATACCTTTGTTACTTTGTGTCAGTTTGAAGAGAGAAAGTGCTATCAAATCCCCATGAGAAATGCTGGTAACTACCACAGATTTCTTATAATAAATTTTTATGTTTATTAATTTACTTTTAAATTCATTTTGATATGGAAACTAACATTCAGGAAATATTTTTTAAGGTATCCAATAAACCCTCTGTAAAAGAGTTTTCATAACCTTTAACATCTGTCTGTCTGGATAGATATTACAGATGATGCACTTGAAAGAGAAATTAGCTGTAAACTTCTGTTTACTTAGGAAAAATTTAAGGATAGCAATAACTTATCTCTTGCCAGGCTCCAGGGATTATGAGCAACTCACAGAATTGAATTGATATCTTTAGGCTGTCCAACCTGCTTGTAAATAGCCAGATGAAGTGTATTTGCTTTTTAGGAAGTCTCCAGGGGACCATGTTTGTGGAACAGAACACATGCCTATGAGGAGACAGCCTGGTCCTGAGAAGTTTATTGACTTCAGCTTTACCTAAAGACAAAAGAAAGGAGAAGATAAAGATTGTTATTTGTTATTATTACAGTAGGGGGTCGAGGCAGGGGTAGCAAACATCCTCCTGGCATATAAGCTCAGCTGACATTCTTGTCTGGGGGGGTCACATCTACTGTTGAGATTCTTACAAATGGCAAATGCCAGGTGAAACAGAAACCACGGGCTCCTTCCACGCAGTTGTTAACCAGAACTGGAGGGAGAAGAGCAACTCTCCTGCTCCAAGGAGATTTACTGAGAGAATTCACCAATTATGACTTCCTAAACTGAAACACCATGATTTTGGTGTATTTGTCAAAGTACTTTTAAAGGATGGAGCCCAGTGAATAAGTGACAGAAAAAAAGAAAAGTTTGTCCTGATTGTCCTTTCATTATTTTCAATTATAAGTCTGGAAGTAATGAGGATTTGAACAAAAGATTGCTTTCTTCTAGAGTCCTCAGTGTCCAAGAAAATTTGATTCTCCTCTGAGAAGGAGAGATGCTGGAAAGTAAATATATTATCTACATTATCAGTGCTGATATATAACTCTGATTAAGATTTTAGGAATAGCTAAACAAATTACTCTCATTACTAAACCTCCCATTCTGAGGCTTATACATCCCGCTGTTTGTGCTGGATGATCACTTTTATATTTTCTAATGTTGCTTTATAAAATAGAACACCACCAACTATTTCTGTTATTGATATTTTCCATTGTTGCAAAGCTCTTTGTATTTGTTGCTGTGACATTACTACCCACGCCTGAGCTTTCCCACACAACTGCATCATTGCTATACAGCACAAACATGTAGAATTTGGAGGAGGAAAAACCACTTTTGAAACAGAAGCAGAAAAGATAATGCAGAACAAGCCTGCTGATGCCCTGCAGAGTATTTAATTAACAGAATCAATCACTTCTTTGAGAGATAAATGATTTGATAGAATTCAGGGGGAAAACACCTCTTTTTCAGGGCAGGGAGAGTTCCTTATTGTCACTCCCACTGTTTTTGTAAATTAGTCTTTTCTGATTCCCACAGAGAAGAGAAAAAATTAATTTTTAAAATTATGGCTATATAAGAATCCACGAACTGATGAGGGACTTTACAACATATTCCTCTCACAGGACAAGGCCTTTTCTGTCAAACTAATAGTTGATGCTAAAGGGGTTTAATCAGTGCAGTATGATAAATACATGATCTTTCAAAGTACATTTTACATGTAAAAACTTTATTGCTATACATGCACACATACATGGAGACAGCAGAAGTATTCTTTAAACAGATTTTCCAGGCTAGAAACAGGTTATCTATTTTTATACATTATCCAACTAGTTTGTAATTCAGAAGATTTTTCTACTGGCAAATGTGCTTAGCACAAAACCACATGTACTCCTATTGAAATAATAAATAAAAATGGTAGTCAGGTCCTAAAAATTCTTAACACCTGCTGAAATAGGTGTTAGGTCTGCACCTTAAAAACAGCTGCAAATCTATTACTCTTCATCAGTTTCTCTTTCTCTCATTGAGGTATAGTCAAATTCATGTGGGTGCATCTTGTTTGCAGGAGCATTAGCCCAATCACTACTGAAGTCAGTGTTTGTACAGAATGCGTACATTCTTTGCCAAGTAGACAGGCAAGTAAAAGAAAAAGGCAAACACCAAAACTCATTCAAATGAAGCCCTATGAACCCAAAGTTACTTTATCCCTATTCTCCTAATGTGTGATAGTTGTAATTTTAGTTGTATATTCTTTATACTAGTTATGACTGCATTATTTGGAAATTAAAAATCCAGTTCTATGTTTTCTCTTTCATGTTTTCCTCAGATATGTAGAAATAGAGTGGGAAGAATACCATGAACTTTACACACAACAGCATTTTTCTTGCTGTTGCTAGGTTCAAAAATAAGGTACCAAAACTGTTATAAAGTGTCACAGTTAATTTTCTAGAAGCTTAAACAGCTCTGGAGAATTAAAGACCATAAACACCTGGAATATTTAGTTCTATTCCTTTATATAAATTTTATATTTTTTTACACCTATATATTTCTGGAACGCAGTGTCAGCCTCATTGCGGATCTATATTCACATATATATTTAATATTATTTTCCCTCCAGAATGAACGAGTATGTTTGTCTGTGCGAATGCAACATATGTATATATGGACCACTTCAGCACTGAGCATAATAAACTCATCTCATTTATAAGCTAAAATATTGCCAATGACAGGCCTGCACTATAGTGGATTTGAGAGGAAATAAAAGTCCTTCATACCTTACGATCTCAAGGAGAAGACTCAGAGCTCCTACTTTGGAGACAGTAAAAACAGATGAACACAGTCTTTTTCAACCAAAAGCAGGTAAAGGCCATGTTGTCAGTACAGGCCTCCAGCCGCGGCGTCTCTCTGTGTTTTCCTAGTCCCTGGGCAGCTCTGGCACCTAGAGCAGCACTGCCTCCCTCCGGGACCTGGGATCGCCGCGTGTTTCCGGACTCGGCTCTGTGCTGATGTCCGGGCCAGGGTGCCAGCAGATTCTCGCCACTGCGAGTGAGAGACACCAATAAACAGTGAAGGAACATCCGAATTCCCCACGCGTGGAAGTCTGAAAGTCTTTTATTGCCGTGGGGAGCTGTGCCGAGGCACCGCGACCCGCTCCCAGCTTGCGCGTGAGGAAACACTGCCTCGGGCACTCCAAGGTGTGGGATTATATTGGGGAGAGAGTGAGAAGAGCAGGGACCCTCCCACCCAATGGGGGCAGGCGCCGTGGCGATGACGTGGACCACGGCACCCAACGGGGACAAGACCGGGGCGGACCCCGGGCTCTGGGGCGGACTGGGGATGGGAATTCGGAGTGACTCTAACAGCCAGGGACCTGGAGTGACCAGCCATGGGGGGGAACAGACACAGGGGGTGCGCAGGGGTGCACAGAACACAGCTAGCTAACATATCAGAACCCCTAACCTAAACCCCAAACCGTGATGCAACACCCAGCCGGGTAATAATTAGCGTTGACTCCATGATTGCAGAAGGCTGATTAATTGCTTTATTATATCATTTTATACTATATTATACTATACTTATTAAGGAACTCAGTAACCCTTACCGCCAGTCTGATACAGCTTTGACCTAATTGGTCAATCCATCCAAACACCACCCAGTGTTCAATTAAGAAATCACCCTTTAGTAAACAAATCTCCATGACACATTCCACATGTGCACAACACCAGGTGCAGCAAGTGGAGATAAGAATTGTTTCTCATTCTTTTCTCTGATCTTCTCACAGCCTTCCCTGGGAAAATGCCTTAGAAAGTCTGTGCCTACTCTCTGTGGCCAGAGAGCTGCTGCCATGCCATATTCCATCAGGGATGTTTTGAAATTTTTGAGATTTCTTCCCTGAGAATATGGCCAACTCTGTTGCTGTAAGGATTAAAAACAGACTGTCTTGCTCCAGGTAAGTGGGGTCACACATGATTAGGGTGTCTGGGCACAGTCATAACCAAGCCACTCACAGCTGGGTGCTGACAGCTTTTGTACCTTCAAATTTCCTTGGGGGCTGCAGCTCTTGGCATGCTGCCCCTGGGCTGAAGGTACAGTGGGGACAGCCAAGCTTCCAAGCATTCAAAGCTCCCACTTAGTGCATTCCTGCATGTTGCTTGGAATGACTTGGCTGAAAACATCAGCCCTATCTCTGTGTCTTCTGACCTGAACATATAACTAGCTCAGTTTGTGGTGGAATGCCCATTCCTGGTAAGGCAGCCTGGAGGTGTGATAATCTGCCTTTGTACTAAATGGCCATTAGAGGAGGGGGCTTGCAACATGCTTTTCTTCTAGATGTGGTTTGCAGTGTTTCAGTTAAGTCTGGGGAGGTTTAGTCTTCCACTCAGATGACCTAGACCGCTTCTTCCCATCCAAGCCACAATCCCACACTATACAGTTTGCAGGAAGGTTTCAGGGAGCAGAAGTCTGCAGGCTGTGATCAGTGATCAGCCTGCCACAGTGGCTGACAGATCTCTGACACTAAGGTGTGCAGTTTATAAACAGCCAGAGGTCTACAGCTTTGAGCCTGCTGCCTTGTGCACAGGCAAGAGAAAAAAAAGCAGAGATTTCCAAAGCTAATTAAATAGATATGAGTATGACCTGTGCCTGACATGAAATTAGGGCAGATTAGGGCACAAAGGAGCTCTTACATGTAATTCTGATTTAAAATGGATTTTGGTTTTGTAGGAGTTGGGGAATATTTATAGTAATCTCATAGATCTGTTCCCTAGACCTTAGGCTTTTTTCTCCAAAAGCCCAAACACTTGTAAAATATTCTGTCAAAGTCTTTCTGCAACATTCCTTTTAGTGGTCTAGAGCTTACAGCCCCCTTTATTGAATTTCTAATAAATAATACATTTTTAATTGTTTGCCTCTCAAAACCACATGTGATTTTCTTCCATGGCAAGAAAGCAAAGCTGAGATTCATAACCAGAAGAATTAATGGTGTGGCAAATCACTGTATTTTTCACCCTTAGAAATCCCGTTCTAGCTCTGTAAACTTGTATGACCACTTTATGGAGAGGAATGACAAAAATGGGAAAATCTGAGCATACTTGTAGGTTAAGGGGCTTACCAGAGGACCAGGAATGCAAATCTTCAGTTGTAAAAAGAGGAATCAGTTGTCATTTGTTATATAATTTGTAATATTGAGCAGTCCTTTTGCTTTATAGATATTCACAGGCAGGGCAGTTTCCCCTCAAACATGGCCTGATTTCTGTTCCTGTTTTATTTTCTGTATTTGTCTTAAATCTGTCTTACAATATGTCTTGTTAGTTCTGTTTAAAAGGTAAGGTGAACACCTAGTGAACTTTAAAACTGTGGAGCTGCTGGTTTTCAGCGCCGTATCCTGCACAAGCCCTTCTCAAACTGAGGATGAAAACGCATCCCACATTGCCAGGAGGTTTAAGGGTATTTCCTTAATTCTTCTGCTTTACAATAATGTTTGACACAAAAGGGGCAGGAGAGGTACAAACAGCGTCATGAGGTATATGGCAATGATTAATGGAGCTGTAGCTTACTAGGCTGTGGGAGATGTCCAGCTAATTAAATTTCCTCTGAGACTTGCTTGACATCCTGTTCCCAAATTTACAAATTGTGTGATATGCTTTGCATTCTAAGTGTTGTATGAGATAGCCATTATTTACAGTGACTGACTTATGAAAAGATAACATGTTTCCTATCCAGCATGACTAGAATTATTTGTAATTCCTTTGGTTTCTGTATTTGATCTGTGCTTAAAGGAGAGAAAATCTGTCATGTTTAGCTTGAAAGAAAATTCCTCACCACCTGCTGTTATGCTGAGTGCAAATCTTCATGGATCTGAGAATGTTATTAGTAATTTTGGATAATTACTTGGAGAAAGTTTGGAGGTCCCATGTTCAGAGTCCCATCAGAGTCCAAATTTGAGTTCATTTCCCTGAAAGGCAGGTTCAGAAGAAAATCAATTCAAAAATTAATGCAATGTCAAAGACAATTGTTTATTGATTTTCATGTGAAACCTTTTTTTTTTTTTTTAATAGTTTTAATTTTTTTTCCCACAAAATTACCTTTAATCTCATTTGGATATTTCATCTTATTAAGATACATTTTCAAGAAACAAAAATTACGGACTCTACCATATGAAATTTTTTAAGTAGCAGCAACTGACTATGGACAAATAATTTGGTAAGGAAGTTTCTCTCCGTGCCTGTGCTTGTAGGAATACTTCAAGAAAAGGACACTCACCCTCTTTTGTTGAGTTCTAGCACTTTTTCCTGGTTTTTGGGAGCAGTTTGTTTAGAGAAAAGAAGTGATACAGTAGCATCAGTGCTTTGTCATCTAAAAGAACTCCTACTCACAGATTCTACTTATCTTCAGATACTGAGCTGCAAAGACAAAGAATAAGAGAATTTGGGTACACATTTCTGAACTGCCCTGCTTAAGAAAAGACAGGTGATCTTCAAGAAAAAGAGACCCAGCAAAAGAGTATCCACCTATCTATTTTGTTTTCCATAGAGATAGTAATACCTTTCTCATACAGAAACAATCGAGCATACAAAAAGGCACTCTGAACTGAATGCTTTGAACTGTAATATGATAGAAGAAAGAGGCTTATAAAGATAACCCATAAGTGAAATTCCACAATGGACTGTTAAGATCAACAACATGAAAATGTGGGAGGGAGAGGAAGGCAAAATGTTTGCAAAAATCTGCATCTACCAAAGGAATTACTATTGAGCTAACAGAAATTATGCATCTGCACCAAATTGATCTGAAATCATCTTGAATGTTTGACTTTTAGAAAAAGGGTAGTGAGAGAATTTGAATTTAGGTCCCATTGAGCTCTTATCTAATTCAGTTCCACCTGACATTTTACCCCCAGTGACTAACAGTATCATGATAATTCTCTTCTTTGGATGGGCAGTGAATGATCTCTTCATAAAATAATTTTCCAAGGCCTGCTGTTGTGACTTTGTACCATTTATGGGAGCTGCAAATGGAGTTGTGCATGTGTTAAATTGTACTGGCCTCATATTTCAGAAATGGAAAGGGAGGGTTCTATGTTGGAAGGGTGCTATGTACCAAATAACTACATGAATATTCATTTATCAGTCACCTGGTTTAAAGAGGTTTTCCATGTAGAAAAACTATGCCAGTCCTTCATTTTTAAGAGCAAAGGGAGGGTTGATTTAAATTTAATTCAAGTGTGAATTTCCTTTTACTTTTCAAGAGGGTATTTTAAATCAGATGGCTGGCTATAAATAAAAATAATATAAGAAGAAAACTAGGAATCTAAGCATTTTAAGATTGTTTGGGTTTCTTTTTTCTTTTTTCAAAGAAAGCTGTTTAAGAAAAAGATCAGGCTTTTTAAGCCAAGGTAGGTTATGTTTGGACAACAGAACAGACAAAACAAACCCTATTTACTATTAAAATAAATAAATTGCCCAGAAGCTGTTCACTGAGAATACTGAAGGCATTAAGATTTTAATATAAGAAAAGATTGTACAATATTTCCTTCTTTACTATATACACAATAGAAGAGACAAGCTTCATATCTGCCAAAGCATTACGAAAGAGGAAGCATTATAACACTTTTTTAGGTGAAATACATCTCATTATCTCCTGTTCCATTATGGATTATCTTTTGTAAGAGTCACATTTTAAAGCAAAAGAACACTACTATTTTTATTGGATGTTTTGTATGAAGAAGAGAGGCTTCTTACGTAGGAGGCTGACATTTGAATTTTATTTTGTAACTTCAGTATTTCTTACTGGTAATAAATGTAGGGCACTGCGGCTTTTGGATTTTCTTTGCTCCAGTCCCAGGCAGCTGGGGGTGCCTGGCTAGGCATGCTGCTCTTCGGTGAGACTGGGGCTGCCGCGTGTGTGCAGAGCTCTAGGGCTGAGCCTCTGTGTGGGTCTGCCATGCCTGTAGCTGCACGCTGAGGTGAGATAAAGGGTGAGAGAAGGTGCACTTCCCCCATGTGGCTGAGAACTGTTTATTTCCCGTGTGGCTGCAGCGGTGGACAAATCAGCTGTTCCCAAGGCTGTGTGGGCAAAATGGTGTCTTGGACAAAGGGAACATTGGGTTAAATAGGGGGTGAGCAGATAGGGGTGGAAGCCCCCTCGCCCAATGGGGACAGACGACAGGGGAGTGACACAGAACACGGCAACCGATGGGAACATAACAGGGGTGGGTACAGGGTTCTGGGACGAAAAGGAATGCAGAGGTGGGGTGATTGACACAGAACTTTCTGTGGGGATGGGGAGTGGTTACAAGATTGATAGGTACAAGCTCCTGTAGCAGACAGCTTGGAGCGAACCATTGTGAGGGGAAAATGGGGATACATAGAGCCAACCTAACATTTATTAAAACCCCTAACTGAACCAACCCGGCATGCAACAGGGCACTCATTTTTTTTGCAGATAAATAGGAACATTAATCTGAGCTCAGTTCAACCTTCCCACAGTAAAATCAGCAGCAATAAAATTTCACTACATGATCATAAATGGAAAATGGCAAAAATCTAATCTAGTGTGAGACTGGAGAGCTAGTGAAGCACTGGAAAGCACAGCTGATTCAGTTGCTTCCCAGTGAAGTTCATGCCAAGAGTATCTTGCATTCTAAAATGTATGAAGATTCTGTTTTGCTCTGGAGCGCAGAACTCAGACTTATAGGTAAAGCTATGCTGCAGTGGGCAGAGTTACCAGCATTTTTAAGTTTACAGCAGCTTGCCCTGACTGGCAGTGAAGAACCCCTTGAAATCCAAAACAGTGCACACTAACTAGAACTTTGTAATCTTGTGTGGTTATGCATTTCTACTAACTACCACTCATTTCAAAAAGGCACAGGTGGCACTTGGCATTTCACATAGGTACGGAGATTGTTGGACAAGCCAAAAAAACAAAACCAAGAAAAAAACCCAGCAGCAACAACAACAACAAATAACACCCAAAAAATAAAACAAACAAACAAATAACCCCCCAACAAACCCCAAAAAACCAAAGGAAAAAGATGGAAAAAAAATTGACGTCTGCTTTCCTAGTGGTCTCAGCACTAAAATCACAACAGTTTCAGTAATCATTTCTCAGCTACTACCATGGGATATTACCTGATCCCGTAGTACCCTAAACACGTCTTTCCCTTGAGGCCTCTAGTTTTGCTGGGTAATTGGAATTGGTAACCTGTGACCAACCATCTAAATCTGACTGTACCAAAGAGTGTAAAAGCCTCTTCTTAACCTCCAATTTTTGCTTAAAAATACCCCTCCTACCAGACACTAAAATACCTAAATACTTCAACCTGCAGTATAAGCTGGATAATGCTAAAGGCCTTGCTGCTGTCAAAGGAGTGGTAGAAAACTGCAGCAATTACTTTGCTGTCCTGGTAGACTTTGATGAGTGTGAAGTCCTGTGAGGGGAAAATCTGCTTATTCTTTACTGATTTTATAATTGTTTTCTTTTACTCTTGACAACTAAAGACAAAATCCAAAATATACAAAAATTTTGTTATTTCAGAGGTTTCATTCTCATAGGCAAAGAATAATGTGGCCCTTCAACCTGAAGAAACATGCATTTTAGAGAGCTAATACATGAAATTGGTAGATATGCTTTCAGCTGGACTTTTTTTCCTCTAAATTATAAACCACAGTTAAGGATAACCTCACCTTTTACAAATAATGTGAGGATTTGCGGCTGATGGTATGCAAGATTTCTGTGGAGATGTTAATTTCTCATCTAATGATATTTAAGATCATGCTCTGATTTTTGGAGACAGACCAGAAATATGTTCTTGATGTGTACTTCCCTACTACAAATAAAAGCTTTGCAGGCAAACTGGACTTCTATCTCTGCTGCTTCATAAATTTTGCCTACCTTCAAGAAAAGTATGTGAGTTAAGCATCAGCCAGTTGAAGAAGAGAGGATGGATTTGCAAACAGTTCTCTTCAATGAGGATTTGTTTACGATAAAATCACAAACCATTCTCATTAAAGTATTTCTCTAACATGATACAGCCTCCCAGGAAAGACAAACCCTGAGTAACAAGAAGAGATAATGAAAAATTTGCCTTCATTACCTTCTAAGACAAGACATTTTTACATCGGTGAAACTTATGCCTTTCACTGCTAGAACTACAATGGGGAATATTTCTAAGCAAAAGTCTGGCCTCTGACAGAAAAAATGAAGCCAAAACTCAAATAAGCCAATGTTTTTTTCCAGTTTTCCCGAGAAAGGGAAGAAAATTTTCAAAGAAACCAAATTTTTGTTGGCTTATTTGATTTTTTTTTCCTCACAAGAAAACCAGACATTATTTTGTCCTCATAATCTTCACTGAAAGGATTTCATACAGCTTTACTGAATTGTAGATTGTACACAAAAGTTGCCCTCCAGAGCTATGACAGATCTTTTCTATTTGAGATGTCTTGATTATACGGTTAATAATTTATTTCATCAGTGGAAATGAAGACTAGAAATTTATATTAATAAATCTATAAAATGATATTTTGGATCTTTGTTTCTCTTTATGCGAGAAAAAAAGGAATTAGAGGCCATCTCCAGAATCTAAAGAAATTTAGTTATGTGAAATATATTTGACATACTATGGTTCAAGTATGTCTGAAAAACAGCTTAGAAAATTCTTTGAGGAACAGTATTTATGCATCTTCTCCAGGGTATCCATACTTGCAAAACCTGGTTTTGCAGAACTTTCAGCTTGTGATGGCAGAGAGTCACTCAGGATACAGGAAGAACATTTTTAATAGTTGGCAGTCAACTTTCCCTGTTTAGTGACAAGAGACAGACTGATTATATTTCTTAATGCAGACTTCATAACTGAACCACAATTTAGTCCAACATCCATTGTTTCAGATGGAAAGAGTCTATGTATGATATTTAGAATTTCTTTTCTTTTCTGACACCATTGATCTGCAAGTTCTTTATAAAGTACTTTCAATGTGTCAGGTTGTCCAGAGGGGTTGTGGAGTGTCCATCCTTGGAAATACTCAGAAACCAACTCGAAGAGCATCTAGTCAACTAACTGTACACAATCCTGTTAGAGCACAGTGTTTGATAAAATGACCTTCTAAGGTCACTTCTGATTATTTTGGGCTCATATGACTCCACCTCTACAAATATTCATAGTTTGACAAATTAGGAGCAACTAGACTGGAAATTCTCAAATGAATTAAAGTGAATTTGAACACCAAAACATGACTAGATATTCCAGCAACAGTTCAGAAACTTCAGAGAATCACATGAAAAGTCCATGGCCAAATTACCAATAGAGGATAATACTGTCCCAACAGACCAATTTCTCCTCACCTATGTGGAATTTTATTTCCCTTCATGAGGGGAAAAAAAAAAAAAAATGTCCTAATTTCTCCTTCTTCAGCCCTTAAAGTGAGATTATCAAATATTCATGCAAGGCATAAAACCCAAAATCTCTTTTTAAAATGTATTTGCCATGCAGAAAACAACAAGAGCTGCTGTTTGAAACTTCTGGAACGCTGAACTGGACTAGGAGCTGGCTCTTAGCAGCTGGGTTGCAAAATCTTCACCTATAATCTGTAGTAATATATGCCCCTTTATGCTCTGTGAAAACCTGACCGAGATATGCAAGTTTTCATTTGGTGTCTATGACGTCTAGCTATATCAATTTCTAAATCTATAGCTGAAAATTTCCATTAGCTGTGCTTGGCCTCATTTTTCTCTGGAAAAAAACCCCTGCCACTCCAAATCAGAAAAATTACCCCTAAAGTCAACAAAACAAAATGTCTTTGTCTGTAACACAAGCCTGAGAGGCATGTGGCAGATTACATCTACTTTTACCTGAGGCATAGTGAAACAAATGATGTTATAGTCACTTTCATGTGAACTGATGTCTTGTTTTGGAAGCTAATAACAAACTATTTTATAAAATGTGATTTTTTTTTAGCACAATGTAACTTTTCCTAACTTTTCTATGTTTTTATTACTGAGTGACAAAAATGCCTTCAATGTGTATTTCACATCAACGGATTTTATGTATTTTCTGTCACTATGTGTTAGTCTAATCCAATCTAACATAGAAAATATCTTCCTGAAGCCTTTACATAGAATAAATGGTATATTTTTACAGAAAAGAAGTGTATTTTTTGAATGTAGAAAATAATTGTAGCTCCTTATATATTTATATAAAATAATACTTAAAATGTTCTTTTTTCACCCAGGGACCAGAGAGATTAGTAGTACTATATAGATCATATAGCAAACATATATCAAATGAAGTTTTCTGGTGGTGTAAAGTCAAATTAGTAGGAAGTACACCATGCTTCCTCTGGAGTCTGGAGGTTTACTTTCACCAAAGTAGAGGAAGCTCACAAAAGTTGTACAGCTCTGCAAACCAGACAGGAAGAAAACTGTAAGGGCATATTGCCTCTCTTATAATGTATCTATGTGTCATGGAAAACACATTTGTTCTCACTGTGTAAGCTACAAAGCACATTGTCACCATAGCAAAATTTTATATTGATATGTACCTTGTGCTTTTTTTTTTTTTTTTCTGTAGGCCTTTGCATTTTTTTTTTCCTACATGTTTTTGCATCATTTTAAGGACATTATTTTAAGACAGGATTCTTGGCTACAACCTGAGTTTTTAGGCTGCTCAGTGCTTGGCAGGCCACTCTGAAACTTGCACTCTTTCCAGGTAAATTAATGTGCTTTTCAAAAAATTTATCACTCAAATCATGTGCTTGGGACCATGTCCAGGCAGGTTTTGGAGGCTGTAGACTCCCCAGCCTTGTAGGGCTGTCTGCTCCAGAGTTTGGTCACAAAGTAAAAAACCTCTGGTTTTCTTGCCTTTAAAAAGATTTTTTGATTTTCCCATTTATGTCCATTGCCTTCTGTTCTATCAGTGGGCATCATTGAGAAGAAAGTCTGATTTCATGTTCTTTGCATTTTCTCATCAGGTAATTATACCAGTGAACTAGATACCCCAGAGCTTTCTATTCTCTGGGTAAGCAGTCCCAGCTCTCTCAGCCTCTCCTCATGTGAGAGATGCTCTAGTCCCTTCAGCATCTTTGTGGAGCTGCACTGGACCAGTAGGTTCATGTCTCTGTTGTTCTCAGAAGATCAGAACCGGACCTGTCACTCCAGGTGTGGCCTCACCAGGACATGGCAGAGGAAAAAGTTCACCTCCCTCAAGCTGGTGGCTGCATATCAGGATGCATGCCTCCTGATGCATCCCAGAATACTGTTAACTGTCTTTGCAACAGGGAGACATTGCTGGCTCATATTTGAATTTCTGTCCATCAGAAAACCCACCTCCTTTACAAAGCTGCTTTCCAGCTGGGTGGCCCCCACTCCATATTCTGATGCCAGGGCTTGTTCCTCCCCAGGTACAGGATTTAGCATTTGTTTACCTAGTGGATGATTTAACAAGGGAACACAGACCTGTCATTTTAACAACAGCTTATGAATTACATCTAAAATGAAAAGAAAATGGATTTTTTTTTCCTTCCAAAAGCTTCATTGAGCAACTTATACTGCTGAGAACTGCTCTTCCCCTCAGGCATTATAATAAAACCTGATTTTATTTTTAATTGTCAAAAAATCAGCTATTGTTTTGGAGTTACCATAATCCCACTTCTAGAAATGGCTTTAACATTTACAAGACCTTCTGCAAAACCAAATTATGTAATGTAACTTACCCTAAAGCAGTAAAACAAGAAGTGGATAGAGGTGATGCAAGTTTTACCCTTGCATGCACTACTCTTTTGTATAGCTCTTTTTCTGCCATGCAAAATTTTTATTCAATATCTACCTATCATATTTATGTTTTGGTGTTCAGTGTGTATCTTTAAGAAACTATTTCCTTCAAGATCCACCAGATTGACTTATTTCTGTTCCTAGAATGTGGAACTATGACACAACATTGTCCAGATCAAAGAATTTAACAAAAACTGGTAAATTTTGTTTAGAAACCTAAAGAGATCCATACAATGTACTGGAAAGGCTGTACTACAAAGACATCAGTTGGACACTGATGGCATTCAATTAATTTTTATATTAATTCCTGACAACATTGTGTTCTTTACTTGGACACTGGATTCTACTGAAGGTTCATGCACCTGAAAAGGAAGGATTTGCTCTGGTGAATCTAAGCAAGACCAAAGTGATGTTGGAAAAAGTTTAAAGTAAAACTCAGATTTCTCCCCTTCTGTCATTGGAGGACTGATGCAGAGAACTTTGGTTCAGAAACACATGCTTCCATTGAACAAGGTTTCTGAGCTGCTCTGCTCATTCCCCTAAGCAATGCTGACACTGGGATGAGTTTAGATGAAAGGACAATATTAAGATATTACGGAGTGTAAAATAAACTACCAATACAAAACTTTTCTTATCTGGGTTTTTGAAGGTAATATTTTCTATACAGTCTGATAAACTGAAATGAAGGAGATTTAAAAAACAAAACAAGATTATTAACATGGAAATAGCAAATTACTCTAGATCTCTGGAAAGAGGAAGCAAAACCTGTACTTGGAGTCACTGCAATCCTCATACATAAAGAATACATCCAGTGTTATTCAGAATGAACACAATTTAAATCACATTCTGTAAGCTGGATAAATAGCAAGGAATGTATGCCAACAAAATTTCTACATGGAATAGTATCCTGTATGTTGGTTTGAAAGAAAGTAGACACTAAGAAAATAAGGGTTTTGTGAAGCTAAAAATGAAAGAAACTTGCCTCCTCAAAACAAATATTTTTCTTTCAAATAAAAATGATATTACAACAGAACAATCACAGAACATTATTTCTTCTAGTCATGAGTAGCTGAAACCATTTTTTATCTGTCATAATTTTTTTTCCTTGCTGAAACCAGCAATGCAGTGGCAATAGGTTTGGATACAATGTATATCAGAAAGACAGCCTATTTATTTTTTTTTTTTAGAAAAAGTTGTTTTTAAGTGGGATTGAGATATAATTAGTACAGATGTCAAAATAATGCTTTAAGCAAAAATAATGTATTCATTCATCACTTTTACACAGGGACTGCAAAATATTCTGCCTTTCCCTTTCTAATTCCTAGATACGCATATACTCAGAAATGCATGTATATTTCAACACTCTTCAGAAGATTAAAAGAAAAATAACTAATAATTATAAGAAATTATTATTCTCAGGAGCATAAATCTTAATAAACAAATGATTTTGACTCAGGTATGGGAATATAAGAAACAGAAATTAGGCATCTACATGACATTAGAAAACCTGTGTACTTTATTATCCTTGCTAAAATATATTGTCTCATTGTAAAAGTGAGTGGAATGATGCTTTCAAAATGTATTGAGAAAACTATTTATTAGTTTCAAGTACACTGGGATATGAATGTCCAAGCTGAAATAATTTATATGAACTGCTATCCTGAGAAATTAATTGGCTTGAGGTAGGAAACCAAGTACAAATGTAAACAGCGAAAGCACTTTTCTCCATCTGGGGCTATCAAATCCTTGTGAAAAAACCTACCTCCCCAGCCTAGGCACCTGGATACAATGGGGCACTTATACTTCCTTCACACCTGCAAACTACTGCTACAGTTTCAAATACCATTGCAGGTGAGTCTGCATTACTCTATGTAAAGAATAAACCAGATATTGGTGGACCTGAGTGTCAGTATTACATTACAATTTTGTGTGTATTTATTACTATGATTTGATCTTTCTATTTGAATCAACTTTGTGAATCATGGATTTTTCTGGGGACAAATCACAGCTTCTATTCCTCCCATTATTAAATTAAAAAGAAAGTAGGAAAAACAAACTGAAGTTTTTACTTTTATGGCCTCCTACAAGACTCAGGAACAGTATAGCTTCTTGTCTTGGCTGTTCACCTGACATAGTAAACCAGAATAGTTTTGCATGATCATTGCTACTCCAGATTTAACATTTGGTGGCATGGCCTCACATTCTAAAATTACCTTTATCAAAAGATTTGGGTTGCTGGTTGTTTTTTTTTTTTCCTGAGATTTGTCAAGAGGAGAAGTTGTGTGCAAACTCTTGAGCTTTATCACAGTAAAGTGCCATGCAGTGGAGTGGAAGGCAGTTTATATTTATTATCTAGGTAGCTCATAATATTTATTTATACTAATTTTGTATTGTTTAGAGGATAGAACACATGGATCTACTTTATTAACAACCAGATCACCCTTTTAGAAGTCATATCATTATTTACTTCTTCTTTTCTTCATAATTTTTACATAATCTGGCTTGTCAGTGTTCCCGTCTGCTCAGGTCCAATACCAAACAGAGGAAGTGATGATCTTACATTTTACTAATGCATAGAAATTAAAAGTAGAAAGATCACAAAGAATTGAATATACTACCCAGGCTAGGATTACAATGTATGACAAAATATTGCTTAAGCAATAAATGAAGCTGCACTTTCTCTGTAAACCCACTCATTTGTTTATTTCACCTTAACTATGTGAATGTTAAACATTATTTGTTTAATTATTCTGAGATGGTATATTTTTATTAGGCAAAAAAATTGTTGCTAAAATAACGGTGACTTTATTATGCTAATAAACAGAACTTGTGCCATTCGCATCTGCTTAAGTTTATACTTAATTTGGAATTTTTTCTCTTTTTTCCTTCATTCTTTAGTGAAATTGACTGCCATAACATGTATTTACAGTGTCTGATGAAACACAGGCCTGGCAGTAGGCTTAATGCTGCCCTGATTGTTTTGTGTTGTACTGAACCCATTTCTACCTTGATAATTGGTTAGTATTAATGATGGCAAAGAACTGCTGCTGATGGGAAGCAGTTAGCATTTCTGTGTCAAGTTTTCCTGAAGTATCTCCAGAGTATTAGAGATACCTTTGGGCTACTAGTAATGATGATTCTCTCTTCTTCCTACTAGATTGCATGGCGTGACAACTGTGAGCTGCAGCTTTCTGTAACTTGGGTTTGCTGCATCCAAATTGCTCTAAATACAATCCAACTGAAGGCATTCTGTCTTTATCTTTACTGTCTTTGTCATTTCAGTCTAATAGGAAGATTTTTTTTTTGACCTGTGTTGGTCTTAGCTAAGAATGGTGGGGTAATCTTGACTTTGCTCTGAGCCAACTATGGCACAAGTGAAAGGCATAACTGGCATTATCTTATGGTACTTCAGTTTACCAAATCTATCCAAAAAAACTGTCTGTATCCCTTAAAAAATCTTCTGTAAGGTTAAACAGTGTCCTATTTTCAGGATCCTATCACAGACTGACTGCATCATGTCTCTCTAGTGCTGTAGGAGTTAGGCAGTTTTGGGACAAGCTATCCAAGAAAGATGGACCTTGTTCTTCGTAGGATTAACTTAACTCTTTTCTTGCCTGACAACCACAGCCTCCCTTCCAGCAGAGAATAACATGCAGGAAGGAAAATCTGATACCCACTTGAGTCTCACTTTGACATGAATCCAAGACTCAGCAGTGGTTTGAATCCTGTCACAAAAGGTTAATTAACCACAAAAGTGTTTTTTCTCCACCTCTCAGTTCAGATTTTAAAATTTGAAATCTATGAAGGTTATTAAAAGCTGAAGGAAATGTGTTGGTTAATTATTACAAGTCAAACAGAACATGATGTCCTTTCCATGTCCCTGGAAAGCATTTTTACTGTTTCATTCAAAAAAGCTAAGTCTTCTCTAATGCATGACAGATGACGGGAAATAATCAATAACTTTGGGATAAGGGAACAGATGAGTCTAAGTCCCAGATAATGTTTCAGGCACTTGCACTGTGGTTTATGTTTGATGATCATTGCTGCCAATTGACTTGAGAAAATATTAGCACCTAAACCTAGGATGACAACTAGGATAAAAATACCAAAATTTTTCTCTGAATATTTCAAACTGTTAAAAAACAAAAAAAAGTCAATGTCACCAAATTTATGTGACATCATGCAGGATAGAATTACAATCATATTTTGCAACATAAGTTTTTCAGCACCTTAAGAGAGTGTGAAAAAAGGCTGAGGTAAAAGATATTTAAAGGACCTCACAAAAAAAAAAAGTTACTTTGATTTCTGTTTCTAGTTCCAAGATGACATATTAGTATGTGTTTGGAATCTGATTCAGAAAATTCCTTTGATGAGAGTATAATTTAAATAACACAAGTAGTTCTGTTCTCCAGGTAACTATTATGCAAGCACAAGGTTGAAGATTTAGATTTAGGAGTTGTGGTTCATTCTCTATTTCTTTCTTTTTCTTATTTTTAATTTTTCCTATTTTTAATTACAATAACAGTGAACTTATGAGCTTATGACTTATCTTCCATTACAGCTTTTGAAGGATGCAGTAAAAAAGAAAACAATATATGGTCAAATTTGACTTTAGGAATGTCACATTTTGGAAACTGTAGGAAATAAGATTCTGTTTTTTCCAAATTATGCTCTACTGGGTCTGATGTCCTTTTTCTTAAGCTTCTCGTGTTTCAGTGTTTCAGATCAAGAGAAGAAGAATCAATGTGCAAGATGGACTATGAAGTCTAAGTGAAGGACCTTAGCCCATAATACCTATGGGTTAAAATTAGAAAGTGATTTTAGTTATCTCTTATAGACATAGGGTAACATTACTGAGTTTTCAAGAAAGCAAGTCAACCCTTGATTTTTTGAAATCTGAGAAAAAGAGGTGATGACTGGGGAGAGATTCAGCAAGTAGACAAGAAAAAGTCCCAAGAACATAAAGAGCTGTGTTGACTAAATAAAAATACCTTTTAATTTGGAAGCAATTAAGAAGCTTGTATAAATGACTGATTGGATTTTATAAATAGGAATTAGGTTAGTAGTCACAATCTGACATGGTCCAATGAAAATTAATTCCCATGTCCTTTTCTATTAAAAAAAAAAATTACATTTATTTGATGACTCTCATGAAGAAAGTATTTTCACTAATCTCCTGACAAATTATTTCATTGGTTTCAGTTTCATTCAAAATCAAGGCCTAAAGCAGTGATGCCATTGTGTCATTGTGTTTAGAGAAAGTCATATAGTCTCAAGAACATTGAATTCTATACTAATTCTGTAAAATTAGTGACTTTTAACTTTATGAACTTTATAAAAAGAAGCACAAACAGACTTAATTTCTACACTACTTGAATTCTTCTCCTGTGTATACTTAGGAACCTTATAATTTCTTTCTGTGATAGTCACTTATTTGTATTTGGTGAAGATGGAAAGAAGCTATATAGATCTGGTGTTTTCCTCATTTGCTTGGTTGTTTATTCAGGTTGAGGTTTTTTTGTTTGTTTGTTTATTTGGTTTTGGTTTTTTATTTTGTTTGTTTGTGAGTTTATTTATTTTGTTTTGTTTGCTTTTTTTCTTTGTTTTATTTTTATGATGTTCTCTTCTGTTGAAATTCTCCCCCTCTTGGTCGCCCAAAGCACAGCCGCAGCCATTGGGGATTTCAGTTGGATGGCTTTTCCTGGCATGAAAAACACTGACAAAACCATGATAATTTGAAAAAATCTTTCAGTGCACAGCTCAGCCTTTCTCAGTGATCTGTATTTTCAATCTCTCTCTACTGAAATTTTGTCTCCCTCTTTATGTATTCATATCCTATTTTTTCCATCTCATTGTGAACTCTCTGCAATCCCTTACATCTGCATATGCAGACCCAGCAGTATTTGTGTAGCTGTTTACAGTAAATTTCTCTGTCTTACACTATGAGGGAAATGGTTAGACAATATGATTGCTACTGAGAGCAATAACCTAATTGGTGTCAGTTTTACTGCAAAAGCTCTGCTTCACTTTGTTCTGAATTTTGTCTTTTATATCCAAAAGCTTTGCCTCACAGGTGATGGCCCAAATACTGTATGATGTGCATGCTGTAATCTTGCAAACAACACGTTGAGCAAAAATAGTAAGCAAATTAATTCGGTGCAATACTACAAGGGAATAAAACCAGATGAATTATTTGACAACTGTATTGCTTAGAAAGCTGCCTAAGTAACAGAGTCCTTTTGACCCGCTGACAGATAGTAAAACACTTGTGTTTTTGCTGGCTGATCAGTAAATGAGCACAGTCC
This sequence comes from Anomalospiza imberbis, assembly GCF_031753505.1. Classification (NCBI taxonomy): domain Eukaryota; kingdom Metazoa; phylum Chordata; class Aves; order Passeriformes; family Viduidae; genus Anomalospiza; species Anomalospiza imberbis. The sequence goes on along the minus strand of NC_089721.1, from coordinate 57,819,464 downwards.
CATGCTGTAATTTGCAACGACACAGCTGCAATAGACAAGCCACTATAAAGCTTTTTGGTCAGGATATTGACAAAGTGATGGTGCTGAAATTTTGATACAGCTTTGTGCATTTCCTACCAAAGCATCACCATTATATCTTATTGACAGTGGCAACACTAGTGCTATAACTTATCAAGTCAGAAAATCTTTTCTGAATTGACTTCATTAGGTGAGGTTTGGTTTAAGTTCATTTGTTTAGTTCTGCCATTTCAGTTATAAAGGTCTCACTTCGTCCCTTTGCTAGGTTAGAGAATACTTTCATGACACTTCAAATCATCTCACAACAACAACTGGCATTAAATAAGTCTTAATTCAGAGCCCTACATTTAATTGGAAACTCCAACAGATTCAGCTTTGGAATTTTTGTAACAAGGACCATGAACCACCAAAACTCTGCTGAAAATGAATGGTAATTTAACCTTTCTGAGAAGTGGGGTTTACCTGCATATGATATTTGGATTGTAATTTCTCAGCTTTCTTCTATTTTAACATTTATTCTCATTGTACCACAAATTGCCATACCTGCTATATATAGACACAGAAATACTTATTCTTTGTAACTATGTCCAGACTCCAAAATAAATTTCCTGTTGAGAACAGTGGTTACGGTTTAGCTGAGAAATTTAGTTGACTTTATAATGGGTACAGGATAAACTACTCTAGACAGAAATTTTGTGGGCTTGCATCTCAAGAAATGCACTCCTACTTGCAAAACATATGTTTTGATTTCTGTTTCCCCACTCCATGCTGATATAAACTTTTACAGAATTATGTGCAAAATAGAAACAGTTTTTTGATCAGAAGAAATAATCAGGAGGAGAAAGAGGGAGGGGCAGTTCCTTGGCCTACACAGGCTAACCCTTTGCCACAGTTTCCACACTGCACTGCAAAATTCCATTTGTAAGCATACTCATGCTATGTGCATTATGGAAATCCCTGATGAAAAGAATTTTCTCCTCTCTATTTGAAAGCTAGTAAATCCCTTCTAAATAAAACCTAAATTCACCTGTGAAAAATTGACTTGTTTTTGAATAACAAATTTATTCATGTCCATAATTCAGAGATGTAAAGAAATATGTATTTTTCCATGTTTATTTTAGTAAAGACTACTGGAAAATGGCTTCACTCAGTTTTGTTTTTCTGTGTTGTTTTGTCCTGGATGAACATAAAATATTTCTTATTTCAGTCACCAATAATATTGGTAAATTTTTACAGCGAAGGTGCTCATAACAACTAGTATTTCTACATTCATATCTATCACATCTGTAACATGAACTATTTTACCCTTGGAGAAATATAGCTAATACAAATATTTTTTTTTATTATTTTTGTCTATTTTAGATGTATGATCAGCTACAATGGAAATTAAAAACACAAAAGAAAATATTAATGGTTTCAAAACATGTTTATTACTAAAAGTTCCTCTTGGAAGGATTTTTTCCCTATACTCACATATATCTAGAGGCTAATATCAGTTGATGACAATAAATCTATGTAATAGTATTGTTCTTCCACAGTCTCTGAATTCTAAGAAGCCTCATACTATTTTTATATATCTATATATCTATATCTATATCTAGATCTAGATATTTACACACAGGTTATGTAGAAGTCTGCTGTATTTACCTAGATAAAAGTCTTTGCTGTTCCTCAGCTTTTTTTTTTCCCATAGCCCATATTAGTGTTGTACGTCTTCATATATGTATAGTATAAGTATAAAGCTCTGCATGTCCAGGGAATCATAGGAGGGGAAGAAATCCCACAATTCTTATACATGTAGGATTTAATCTGTGAACAAGGCACCAGTAATCAAGATGGTTTTCTGTATTTATTTGTGTGTACTGTTATTTACTTTAAAAAGATTTGAAGAATTTTGTGTGGAGAAAGGCTCACAGTCTCTGCACATCTCTGTAATTCCTACATAAATGCCAGGGGGTCTTGGTGATTTGTACTCATCCCTAGATGCAGCCTTTGGCCAGAAGAGCAAATATGGTTAAGCACAGATGATGAAGTAAAAATCTCTATCTGAAGTAAGAACTAGCATCCTTTGGTTAGGCCACAGCAGAAGTTATGGTTTAGAATATGTCAATGAAGAAACAACACCGTGACAAGCAAAAATGCCAGATCCCTCTTCCCATTGTTGCTATAAATGTTGGTGTCATCAGGGGATGACTCTTTTCTCTTTTACTGTCTGCATCTTGCTGCAGCCTGGTGTATTCAACCAAGTCCCCAAAATGCTGAGGGGAACCACAAGAGAAGAGAGCTACTCCTCCTGAGGACTGAAGGAAGAAGACATAAACATGACCTTGGAAACTGACAATGGTATGCCTAATATTCATGCTGAGAATGGCAAATATGGGCCCTGCTTTTTTTTCCTTGACCAATTTAATAGGCACAGTAATAATTTATCAGCAAAAACAAAAGACCAAGAAAAGCTAATCTGTTCTCTGGCCTCCATCTGAGCACTTTGTGGGGTCCCCCGGTTAGCTCTGGAGCCCAGCTTCGCTGACAAGAACAAAGGCAAAAGATGTGAGGGGCTCTTCTTAGGATGAACATCCCACAACTTTGTTGTGGAACACCTCCAGCGAGTAAAGAGGTATCCCAGAGGAAAAAGAGAGGTCATGGGTCTTGTGGCAGGGGATTTTAAACCCAGGGGACAAGGGGCAGAGGAGAGGGACCACAGCCAATGGGATACAACTGATCGGTGGGGCAAGGGGAGGAACTGACCCAGGGTAAGACCACCCCCACAGGACCTTGGAGGAGGAGGTGTGTGGGGAACAAACCACTTAGTGCAACATGGAAACTACTCTGTGCAAAATTCCAATCACCCAATAACTAAATAAACTACTCAGTGCAACACAACCTTCCCTCTTTGCTTCTTATTTGCCCTCCATTCAGTGGTTCCCAGACTTTCAGTACACTATGTGCCTCAAGTGTCATAACTTAATTTTATTCTTTTTTTTCCCCATTGATCACAGGTCCTTCCTACAAAATACCTTTCATTTTTTACACTCTTTCTTCCTTTTAGGAATAAAACTTTGCACTGGGACCTATCCATCTCAGGGGAGGTAGTGATTTTTTACACCAAGAGAGATCAAGTGCAGTTTAGTTTTATTTTTTTAATATTTTTGACAGATAGTGTGTCTACACTTACTTTTGCAGGAAGATGTACACTCACAGTTCTCATCTGCTTGAGTATTTGCAATTACATGGTACAAAGTCTCAAAGTAACTCACAGGCTTAGCTGCGATCCAGTGTCAATTTGGCAATAGTTATATGGAGTTGGGTTGACTCAATGCAGACAAAGTGAGGCAGGATATTCTTTTCTGGCTCTTACTTCAAATATCAGATTTAAATATATTTGGGTTGCGTTCAAAAAATGCTATTACAACTGTAAGGGTGAGAAAATTGTGTAGAAGAAAATCCTGATTGAATAGAAAAAATACTGAACAATGTAGGAAGCATAGCTCTTTCAGGGCTTGAAAGTGGTCTAGCAAGCAAGACAGAAGAAATTTGCTTACATCTCTGAGAGAATCCTTTAGGACAAAATATCCGGCCCACACCTGGACAAACATATCATGTGATGGGGTCACAGATTAGGCACAAAGCATTACAGTGAATGAGTGACATCAGACTGGCACCCCAGAGAGGTTCCACAGGGCTCCATCCTTAGCCCTGTGTTCTTCAGCAGCTTGATAAATGATATGGGCAGAGTACTGGAATGCATGCTAAGGAAGTTCACAGATGATACAAAACTGGGAGGAGCGGTTGACTTCTTTGAGGGCAGGAAGGCCCTGCAGAGAGACCTCAACAAACTAGAGGGCTGGGCAAACAGCAGGCATATGAAGTTTAACAAGCAAAAGTACGAGATTCTGCACCAGGGACGGAACAACTCTAAGTACAGATGGTAATGAAATGATAGAGAGCAGTGACTCAGAAAGGGACCTGGGGGTCCTGCTCTGAGACAAGCTGAGCATGAGTCAGCATGCCCTGGCATCCAGGAGGGCCACTCATGTCCTGGGGTGCATCAGGCACAGCATTGCCTAGCAGGGCAAGGGAGGGGATTGTCCCACTCTGCTCTGCACTGGGGCAGCCTCACCTCGAGTGCTGGGGGCAGTTTTGGGTGCCACAATGGAAAAAAGCCATTAAGCTGTTAAACAGTGTCCAAAGGAGGGCAATGAAAGTGGAAAAGGGCCTTGAGCTGAACTCATATGAGGAGTGGCTGAGGCCATTTGGTCTGTCCAGCCTGGAGGAGACTGAGGGGAGTCCTCACTGCAGTTACAACTTCCTTGTGAGGAGAAGAGGAGGGACAGGCACTAATCTCTTCACCCTTGTGGCCAGTGACAGGACTTTAAAAAATGGCTTGAAGCTGTATCAGGGGAGGTTTAGTTTCGACATCAGGAAAAGGTTCTTCCCCCAGAGGGTGGTTGGGCACTGGAATAGGCTCCCCAGGGAAGTGGTCACTGCACCAAGTGTGTCAGAGTTCAAAAAGTGTTCAGCAAATGCTCTTAGGCACATGGTGTGATTCTTTTGGCTGTCCTGTGTGAAAGCGGTAGCTGGACTTGGTGATCCTTGTCAATCCCTTCTAACCCAGGATATTCTATGATTCTCTGAATCTAAGTTCAATGTTAATGTACAGCTTGTTCACATTCTCAGAACCACCATCTGGCGCGGCTGCTCTTTACTTTTGTCTGCCCCGATCAGCTCCCAAATGCCCGGCTTGGGCGTCTCAGCTTTTTGTCGGGGCCGGGGCTCGCCGCAGTTTCCGGGCGCTTTTGCTGTCGCGCTCCAGGGTGGGCTGTTGGCCGCCCTTTGCCGTCAGCGCGAGGGAAGAAACAAAGAGGCAGGGAATTCGTCCGAATCCATCCGCGTGGCGGCTGGATGCTTTATTGGCTGCGAGAGCTGCGGTGGAAAAGCTGCAGCCGATCCCAGCTTCGCACGGACGCAAATGGCCTCGAGCATGCCGAGGAGTGGGATGATATAGGGAAGGGACAGGGTGGACGGGGAGCCCTCCTGCCCAATGGGTACAGACATCGCAGTGATGACGTGTACTACAGCGAACAATGGGAACACAGCAGGGGAGGACACGAGACTTTGGGGTGAGTGGGACCGCGAGATCAGGGAGATGGGCACGGAAACCACAGGAGTAGGGAAAAACTTGGGGGATGCACGATGGTACAGAGAACTGGAAAACTAACAATGTAAAAACCCATAATTTGAACCCAAACCTGGGATGCAACAATCTGGAGGTGCTGGTATGGAGCAGGACCACATGGAAGACAATTGGATTTCCCAAGCGTTCTCAACTATTCTCTTGTTCCTTGTCATGTAAGACTCGATGAACCACAAATAAGAATATCCTGAATGAACTCTGTGTGTGTGATGCCTTGCTAAAACAAACAAGAAAATGTCTACAGTCTTGAGCTTGCAGAAAAAGGAAATAAAGTCTGAGAAAGAGAGATTCTTACTTGCAAATATGTTGATGTGAGAGCTAAAACTTGCCCTACCTCCCCTATTAATAAATGAGTTGTCCCAGTGTGTCCTTAACTATGTTGTACTTTAGACTGTAGTAAAGCTGTCAGGGGATGTGCTGAATGTCATATACCATAATTCTGTTTTGGGTGGTAACAGTAACGTTCACTTAGCATCACATGTAGCTTTCCCTTTCCACCTTTTTCCCTTTATCTCCAGAGCTCTTCCTCTGCCTCCAGTGTCTTCTGCCAGCAGAGTGACAGTGAAATGTCCCTACTGATCATTGCTCCTTGAGGCTGGGAGCATTCATTTTTTAGGTGCTCAGATCTTTCACTCTCCAAGATGAACTCACAGGAGTAAGTGACTCCAACACCGGAAGTCTGGAGAATTCCTTTTTTCTTTTTCCCCCTGGAAGTATTTTAAAGATTGACTGATGTACTGAGATCAAGGAGGTCAAGGAGGCTCTGTGAGGGCTGAAAAAACAAAAGGGATGCAACCAGAGTTCACAAACCTATTTCTCTGTGATCACCTTCTCTTTTCAAACATTCCTCATTGTTTTTTTTGTAGGGCATGCTCACCGTATGCCTTGCTACACGCTTGATTCCTTATATTTGACAGAGAGAATATTACAATCTCCAAAGTGGCTGTTTCAAAACAGCTTGAGACCTACCACATACATTTCTTTTCTATCTGAAAATTATAATTATTATCTCATTGCATATTATTTAATTTGCTCTTAAAGACTAGAGAACCTCACCTAGAATGCCTGTGACAGATGATTGCCCTCTGATAAATGTTAATGTTCCGCAGTCTTCTTCCTGTATGTAAAATATGTACTTGAACTTGGCATTGTGTATTTTGCTCCTGAGGAGAATCTTATTGATTGTGAGGAAATTAAATCAAACAAGCCTTGGAGAATTAAGTGGAATGCTTCACAAGATGTGATTCTGAGGGCAGTTTTAGCAGTCCTTATGGCAGTCACTGAAATAGACAATATAATAGACTTATGGCATTTAGTCACGCTAAATAAGTTTACCAGCTGGAAATTTTGATATTGGTGTGGTGTTTTTCTTTTTTTTTTTTTTTTTAATTCCATGTGAAATGAAATAAGATTTTGTTTGGTTGTAGCTTTTCTGTTCACTGTGGCTAACTGATGAAGTAAATGGGTTTAATCTTGTGAATTCAAAGCTGTGGAACCTAAAACTGTTTATGACAGCTTGTTTACTATTTGTGATACAGACACAAGAATATTTGCCTTAATCACTAATAAGAAGAGAAGTTTTACTCTTTTTTTTTTCTTTTTCTGAACTTTTAAACATTTTAATGGAATGTAACTTGAGATCTATATAGAAAATATTATAAGAGTATATATATCGCTTTCTATCCAGACTCATATTTCCTTCAATCCAGATTCAGCTATGCATTTATTTCATGTGTAAAATAAAATTCATTTTTATCCTACAATTCTATTTTCCTGTGCATCAAAAGATTTATAGTCTTAAAACAAATGATCCCTTTGATGTGATCCCCTGATACATGCAGTTTAGAATAGCATATGATTGACCAAGCTGAACTGACTTCTGATACAGCTTCACTGAAGTGTATTACAATTGTATCAATTCATCCCAAAAGAACTTCTTGCAAAAAATACTAATTCACTGTAATTCTCAGGAGACGGTGCATGAGCATTTTATGGGGATTGAGAGCTGGATTTGAAAGATTATCATCAGAGTATAATTGTAGGGATTCTGTGCACTGGATAATGCAGTAAATTGCTTACTCCTGGTTTCAATTAACAATCTTCTAGGGACAGTCAGATAGAGTCTCCACTGGTGTGGATCAGCATAGCTGCACTGAAATAAGGAGAGAAATACCATTCATTTACACAAGCTTATTTTCTCACTTGGGGCAAACTAAATGATAATGAAACCCACAGGACATAATAAATGGGGAAAATGTATGAACGTCAATAAGGATAGAGAAGTAATAAGAAGACACCCTAATAACAGAAGATATCTGAATGGAAGATTAAATTAGATTCTAGGCTGGAAAACAAACAAGTCTATCTTGGGAGAAAAGAAATTATGCTGATACTTTACTCCGGCACAGTAAGAAAAACCTAGGAAGTGGTAATTGTGTGTGATTTGGAGAAGGTACTCAAACTGGAATTTGACTCTCAGTGTTCATTGACTTTCAATAAGATTGGGATAGTAGCTCCACTCTCTCCATTCAAAAAGCAATTAATCATCAGCAGTAATTTATGGTGGTATATTCAGGTTTATTTTGTACCTTTAAACCCCTACTAGAATTTGGGGATGCAAAACAAAGAATTTTCTTTTAGGTACAGAAAAAATGAGTTCAGGTCTTGCCAAAGAATCTTTATGTGCATCCAGAATACTGTTTTATGTTTCTGGAGAACTTCTCATTTTAAACAAACTAACCTACAAAGGAATTAAGGACACCAATGCGAGAAGGAGGAAGACAGTTGCTTTCCAAATGCATGCTTCATGTTTTCTGTCCTGGCAGAACAATGAGATAATTTGGGCAAGGTGTGCTATGCATATTTAATGTTATGTCTCATTGTGTACAGAATAACGGTCCAGTGTAAACTGCAGGAAGTCATGGTTAACGACATTGTAACCTCAAATGTACATGCTAGATGTATGTCAAATAATAGGACTTTGTTAAGGGAGAGGACTGGGCAGGCTTTTATTATCTTTTCAATGTCAGCTTTTAAAGTAAGTACCCAGATGCAAAGCATTAGTTTCTTAACTTGAAAAAGGCTTTTACATAGCAGAGAGACTCTTCTGGTTGCTAAGGTTCCGTTTTTCCAGAAAGTGACTCCAAATGGATGTGAAAATGAAGAAACTATTTAATACTGTATGTCTTTAGAAATAGTAAATCTGAAAAAAAATATCTGCTTCTGGTAGTCATCTTGTTCAGCCACCCCAAGTGCCTTCAAAAATTTAAGACATAGTATTTTTTCCAGTTTATACCATGGACTTAATATGGGACTGCAGATACTTGTTTTATTTCTCTATGCTTTTGTGTTTTCATCCCTAAAATAAAGATGATATCACATACCAAATGATTAATATCTTCCTCCTCTCCATTTTTAGAATTTACTGTCACATTCAAATACTTCTTTCAGTTATTTCAAAACAAGCTACCCATGAAACTATTTTATTACAGAAACACATCACCTGTGAACAGTAGAGAGAATGGTAACAAATGCATGGAGGGGGATTAAACAGGGGTTCTCTGTAGCTTGCTGTGATATTAACACTTTTTTTTTTTTCTGTATAATGCAGACCGTTTTTCTATAATGCTAGGAGAAGGCTTTTTATTCACTAACATTTTTCCTTTTCTGTCTTTTTCCATATACGTGTATTTCTCATGTTACTTTCTGCATGCTGCTATCAAGATTTCCTTACATGGTTTATAAAAGTAACTGTGAATCCCTTACCCACTTTTAAGCTTTTCTATCAATGGTTTCCTAATTTCTTACACCTAAATTCTAACTGCCTCCCCTCCAAGCCACCCTCATTGCCATCTGTCTCTGTGCATTTGCCTGCCTTTTATGGTCATAACTGCCCAATGTTCTGCAAATATCTTGCAAATGTTTGCCCTGAGTAATTTACTCTACTTTCCACCAGATAGCAATTTTTAGCTCCTCCTTAGTGAAGCTGGTATGCATAACTTGTTCAGAGAGACCCTTCAACACTAGATCAGTTCTTCAGCAGTGAGAAGGCTGAAGAAACATAGCATATTTCCAATGTTTCATAAACTGCAACTGGCCACTGGTCAAAATCAATGATTGGATAACTTTCAGTGGTAATAAACCAATGGATAGAGGTAAAAGGAAGTGTTTTTGCTTGTGAGTGCTTAGGTTCTCAGTGTGAATAACCTGACTGAAACTCAAGGTCTTGCCTACCTCAGTCAAGTTAGACAGAAATGTTACTTCCTTTGTAGGGACCTTGCCATTTTTCTGTGCTACCTAACCAACACCAGGGTCTCAGTTAGAAACTCCACATCCTTCACTCTTTTCTCTGTAACAAACACCTGGTGGAAATCTACAGGAGAAACTTTCAGGACCCTGGCTGCTGAGGATGGGGGGGCCAGATTTTAGAGAAAGTGGGATTGAATGATTGGCTTTTCTGAGTTTGCATATGCTGAGGTCACATAAAATAATTTAGGAAGGCAGATGCAGGTTTGTTCTTTGTTTGGGTGCCAACTTTTGAAGTTTGTTTCACTAGCTTCAAAGTAGGATGAAAGATCTGCAAAGAAAAGTGCTTACCTTGAAGAGGAGACAGGTCAAGATGCAAGATGAAAGGTTCTTATGCGATGTTGAACATGACCTCTTAGACTAGTGAACCCTGTACACTGCTCCAAGCACCCAGAAATACATGGGAGGAGTGGGAGGATGGTTCCATTGTGGAACGCTACAGGTTGTCATGGAGCTGTGAGTCTTGCTATGCAGCCAGCAGCAAAAATGGCTTAAAAAGACAGAAAACAAAGTTGTCATAGGGCTCCTTATATGTATTATTTTCCCCTAAAATTAATATACTTTCACAGAAAAATGCAGAGTATTTAATTTCTCACCTATTCAGAACCTCAATAGACTTCATCTGAGTACCAAGAAATCTTGCTTCATATGTTAGTTCAGATGTTTCTTGGCAGAAATGTCATTCAGCTTCTTCATTGCTCAGCTGTTATCTGGAACATTCTTCGGTTTGGATCGGACACACTAGCCAAATCAGAGCTGATGTTGTGCCAAAGCCCAGAGCTTTGGTGTTATCCCAGGTTAGACCAGGCTAGGTATTTGAAAATTAATGGAAAAATCAGTGCATTGAGGACAATAATATCAGCAATCATTATTGTCCACTGTGTAACAGCTGTGAGAGGATATAAGACAACATGAACTTGCCCTAATTTTGACGCCATCTCCAGAGGTTTAACATTCAGGTACAGCCTGAACTTATTAACTCTCTACAGACAAATCTGTCCTTGTCCAAGCAATTTTCTCCTTCTCGGACCTTGCATTGAAGTTTTCCTTCTGTCTTCAGTTCATGACAGACTCTCTTAATAAAAAGCTTTTTATATAACTACCTCTGAAGGATGGAGTTTAAGAGCATAAACTTTTGTAATGTACTTCATCACATACTGCCATGCATTTTAAGCAATGTTTAAAAAGCCCAGTATTCAAATCCTGTAAAAAAATCAAACATAGAATATATGGAATGTAATGCTGGGTGGTGCATTGGGACATACTTGGGGGTGTGTGAAGATCTTTTTTCTTTAGATTAAATGATTTCGCTGTAGGAAGAGTGAAGCCAAACCCCATAAACTGAGTCTTTAAGCTGTATATTATGTTCTTAATAATATTTTGCCTCTGTATGCTTTTTGCCTTTTCTGGACTGTAAAAGGTGTCTTAAATAAATGAATTCAACTGCTGTTCATTCAATACTACCATTGCTCCTTGTTAAAATTTCTGGACAATGTTTGGAGTTATAGAGGCACAGATAGTTTATACTGCAATCCAGGTACATTTCTCCTTCAATAGTTTGGAGGATGCCTTTTGCTTTTTGTTTGAGTATAGTAACTGTCTTTTGTTGGAAATGGCAAAATATAAGAGATAACAAAGATCTGGGCATTTGAGTGATTTTTCAATATAAAATGGAGAAGACTAGTGCAGACTGATGTGAGAGAGTAAACAGGAATGCTTCAGCCCCTGTGTCTGTCAGTGCAGAGCCGTATTTCAACTACCTCACATATATTTTGCCAACTATGCTTCTGTTTTAAATCTGCTTATCTGCAAAGAATTTCAACAAAAAACAAGGCCTGTCTTTCTCCTTATAAGCTTGATCTGGTAAGGGTGTCTCTTGAGGTACCAGTGTAGATATGAAGCCATTGCTGATGACTGATTGTTTTCAATAATCTCATAAAATTTTGCCACACTGTGGTGCGTGGGTGGGTAATATCAGATTAAAATGGTCGTTATCTCTTTGTTGCAACTGTTTTCTTCAATTCTATGAAACCTGTTCATGATCCTAGTTGTTTACACCCAGAAAACCACATAGTTTTGTCTGCTAACTCAATACCCCTAGATGTAATGAATGATCTAGTCATGTCCATATATGGTCTGAACTGACTTCAACATGCCATAATTGGATTTTTTACATTTTTTTTTCTGTCTTTCTACAGAAAGTTTTCTGATACTACAGACATCAGGGCACACCCTTCTATGTACCACCTACTTCTAGTGATAGAGAAAGAAAATGGATGCTGTTAAAAGTATCTGTGTAACCAGCGCACATGTAATTCAGTTATAGTTATATGCTGAATGAGTATGTCTCCTGCAGCCAGAGGAGCTTTGGCATTCACAATTAATTCAAAATTATACATTCATGAGGCAAATAAGCTTGTTAGGCACCTGTGTGGATTTAGCTTTTAAAGAGAAATGTAATTCACCTACAAATTCTTCATTCATCACCTCAGAATGATTGAAAGTTTTTCAACGCAGATGTGTCCCTGGAGTGAGTAGGAACACTTTTGAGGAAAATCCTATAAAAAGGGTAAATTTTCAAACATTAAGAAATCAATTGAATTCTTCTTGCTCTTTTGCTCCCTCATGCTTTATAAAAGGCTGTTCAAGGTTTCCCACTGCAAAAGAATACTTTGTCTGGCCATTTTTGGGTTTAGTCCCATATTTACTCACTTGATGCTCAACCTTTCTATAGCATATAATTCTGTTACTATAAACAGAATTAATCACATTAAATATGTGCTCAAACATTTCTAGGAAACAGCTCTAAGACAATACACAAGAATTTGTCTTATCTAACTCCTCCTGTTCCTATGAAATTATTTTCTATTTACCAAATGAATCAACAGTTGTAAAGCATCTGAAGGGATTTGCAAATCTTCTGAATATATTTGGCTAGAAAAAGAAAAATTACTAACTATCTTGGAAATAATAAAAACATAATCAGCATGTTCTTATTTTTAAGGTTGTAAAAATGAATCATGGAAGTTGTCAGTATTCCCCAAGGACAAGAAATAAGCAGTTTCATTTCCTCAGTCTGAGATCCCTGGAGCCCATAGGCATCTCCTCACCTCCAGGTTGCACACCCTAAAGTTGTCTTCTCCACATTCAAACCTTCACACCTCTTAGCTCTTGTTTCAGTGTTCTATTACTTTGTGCTGAATATAATGATAACTTCATATCCAGAGAACTTTCTGAGAAGTGAAATGCCTACCAGCACTCACCTCTGTTCAGGTTTCAATAAATATTCCTTTCAAAAACTACTGTAGCTTCTCTGTGAGAAATGAATCAAACTCTTCTTCTCCTTCAATTTTACTAGAAGTACATAACAAGGAACACATTGAAAAAAAATTTGAAAGGCTGAGTCTGTTTCAGATTGTGTTTTCACATTTCAAGCTCTGGCAAGTTTGAAAATGAATCTTTGAATAGAAGTTCATCTGCTAATTTGCCATCTCTGCGAAAATGTGGCACTATAAATTGTGAAGTATTAGCATTTCTTCTGCTTAAAATCTTTGTTTTTCAGTTTATTTTGTTTTTCTTTTTCTATGAAAAAACTCTTGGGTTTTTCTTTCTTCTTGACTTGTGAAACTTATCTTTCATACCAGTAAATGTTAACTTTTTTTGGCATGGTGAATACTTTTCACCACAGGGATGTTCCTCTGACAATAGATATAAGACATAATTTCCAGAACTTCTGAACAATGATTCAAATATTTTTCTTATTCATAAACAACTGCAGGATTCCTGGAACTTTCTTAACAAAAGCCATAGTAGGTATGAAAGAATAAATGAGATTTTTTCAGTAATATATATTCCAGTCTGCTAAGCAAAATGAAAAGATTCTATTTAGGCCAAATGAAAAAAAAAACATCGTCTTAATTTCTAAAATAAATTTTTAAGATTACTCCCAAAGCATAAGGAAGCATGGCTGATGCAGAAGTAGACCCCTTGGGATGTATTTTGTTTCGGATTGTGACAGATATCTGGTTTATCTGAGACTCCTAATGGAGTCTCTTGGCCTTTTTTCTTAGCATGGAAGCCTTGTTGCTGCTCATGGACTGTCTTCAGCTTGCCTTATCAGTGCTACAGGTTAGTGTTAGTGACATGTAGCAAGTGTGTGGATATTTTTGAGGCACTTCTTTTACTAAGCCATAACCAACTCGATATCAGGTTCTCCTTTGTGTTAAAATACAAAGGAAGTTCTTAATGATTTTAATTGTTTCCTTAATACTCTGGGGGTCATATGCTTATTTATCTTGCTTTTCAGTGAAATTAATATAGAAAAAATTATCTGCACACAAACAGGCAGATAATATATGATCTTTAAAGTGAGTTCTACCACATGCATACTTGATTGTTTTCTTGTTGATTTTAATAGGGATCTGTGGCTGGAGAATCATCAGAGCTGTATTAAAGAATAATTTAATTTTTTTTTCTTTTTTTATAATCTTGGCTAACTCTACAGAGAAACACAACTGCCACACTCATTATACACTAACTTAGAGGTCTTGTGAAAATTTAAAAAAAATTCTCAGGATGTGCTCCAAATCTAAACAAATTCACTGAGCACATTCCGGTTTGCCTCAGTGGAAGCTGGTCAGGGCATTCACAGAAAGTCATATTTCTCTGAGTACTTGAATAAAAATACAGGTGTCAAGAAGCTCAGATTATCAAAACCTATAGCTGCAGTTCCTAAAACAGGATGGTAAGATCAGTGATCACTACATTGATATGTAAGACACTGAAGATGAAAGAGACATTTTAATAAATTATGGATTGGTCTTACAACACACTGCATAGCTTAAGCATCATTTATGTTAAATTCACCACTGATTGGGTCAGAAAGACTAACACCTATATCAAAACTCTAAGAGTAGCCATCCAGAAATAAGTTATCAAATGTCTGTGGACAGATAATGAAATAAGGCACCTCATTTTACAGTGTCAACACTGTAAAAAGAAATAAAACCCCAAGTAAATCCCTTTGATTCTCAAAAATTTTCTAATTAAAAAAGAACAGTGTCTCAGGACTTTCACTTGCTATAGATTATATGTACATACACAGGTGTTTCATTTTTATAAATTTATTTTTAATTCTTTTTTGGGTTTTTTTTTGCTTTTAAAAAATTATTTTTAGTAGTTTTGATCTTTGTTTCAATTCTACCCTGATGTTCAGAGAATCTATTTTGTGTGATTCATAGATGATTGAAGCAAATGCTTAGATCCCCATCCACTCAGCTATATTTGGGCAAAGTTTCTGGTTTTGTAGGTAAGCATTTATATTCATGGATTCATAGCTGCTTTCAGACCTGACATAATAAATATAGAAAGTTCTGGCATATTTTGCCTTCAGGAGAAGGGTCAGTGAAGAGTAAATGATTGAATGTAGCTTAATGTCAGTCTCAGCTGGAATAATTAGTGTTCTTCAGCATCTGCAGCTCTGTATTTACTCAGGATATCTTTGGTTAAATGTGGATGGACTTTCCATACCGCTCAGATCAATCAGAAGTCCAAATGAAAAAGCAACATTCAGTGAATTTGTAATGAGCTGTGAAGACTTTATGTCTACTATATCAGCATGAACAAGCGTCTTCATAATCTCTTTTACCCTTTGGCAATTGACAAACACTGTGTTGATACAGATGGCATGCCTGTACTGCTTGTTTGATCTAAATGTATTTGTTTGTACAGACCCTGGGACTGTTTGATTTCTGTTCCTTGTTGCATCAGTCTTGTCTTTTTAGGAACCTAAGGAAACCAAGATGCAAACTCAAATAAAGCCCTGTCTTTTGAGATAATTGAGACAATTCACATAGTGAACTGACAACTAGCGAAAGTTTCCATATCTGTCAACTTGTCACATGAAAACAGTCTGGCTTGCCTTCCAAACTTACTGCAAATGTACAGTAGACTTGCTATGTTACAGATCAGTCCTAATGACACACAACCAAAGTGATCTGTGATGTTATCCACACCCAAACTTCACATAAAACCTGTATTCAAGGGAGCTTGATCAGTAGAGAGACTTTGTGGGCGATGGTTATTGTTATTCATAAAGGTCAATTGTTCACAAAAGGGAGAGATCTGAGGAAAAAAGAGGTTTTTTTCTATGTAATTTCTAGTACTGTTAAATGCGTTTTCTTCCATCAAATGTAAGGAAATAAATTTGGTCCCATGAAGAGAGGGCCAAAATGCAAGATTATTAGCTAGTCTGTAACTAGCTTATGCTAGTTACTTGCATAAGCAAGTAACACATAGCACTCCCTTGTGCTACTGGAGAAAGAACACCTTTTGAGAAAAATATAGTCTGGGACCTTGCTCATAAATACAGAAGTAGATAATAGGATGTTGAAGTGGATCCAACCAGTGGGAATCAGAACTGGAAATTCAATGACATCAATGCTTTTGGAATTGCTGTGTTGAATATAACCTGAGCTCAATCACTTGAAAGAGATATCTGTACGAAAGCATTGCATTTTTGTGAATATTTTGGGCTTTCTTGGCCATATGGCCACTCTGCTGGTTCATGTTTAGCTGCCATCAATGAGTACCCCCAGGTCCCTTTCTGCCTGGCCACTGTCTGGCCACTCTGTCCCCAGCCTGTGGTGCTGCAGAGCATTGTTGTGGTCAAAGTGCAGGACCCGGCAATTGGTTTTGTTCAACCTCACATCATTAGATTTGGCCCAACTTTGGGACTATTGTCTTGTGTCATCTAAATAAGTATTCTTCTGGGGTACTTCAGATGCAATCGGCTTTGACAGACCATGCCTTTTGCTTATTTATGTAAAAAATGCCAAAATGCATATGATATTATAACACTTCCCTTTTGAAGCAGTACGGAAAGGCAGGATATAAATGGTATGGGCAGTTTCAGAACAGTATGTTTTTAACAGTGGCATGTGAACCAAGACATATAATTTCTTAAAATATATTTCAATCACTGGAATTTTTCTGAGTTCTGAGATCAATCCATATTTGTATGCTTCATATTATTTGTTGTCAAAACAATGAACTTTCAGGACTGTCTTGTAAAATCCATATGTGCCATGTGTCTGGGCTTTGCTTTATAAATTTCTCAGTATCCTTAAGAGGAAATAGTCTCACTAATGTATATTAAGGAGATTTTCCAAAGCTTTCTAGTTACAATAGCTCTTTCTCTATAGGTAGCATTTGTAACTTTGTTACTTTTGAAGGACAAAAGCATGATTGTGCAGTACACAAAGCTCCAGAATTTTGTAGCAATGGAGTTCTTTGACTTCACTGGTTTCTTGACAACAGCAGGAGTTAGGAATATTTCTTGCTGGGTCTGAATCTGGATTATCTCACTCATAAAAAACAGTGACACTGTCTAGCAATTGTGACTTGCAGTGGTTACTTTCTCAGAATTATAAGCACTGCACTGTACTTTCTTTACATAGCTTTTTGATAGTTAATCTCATGAATAATAAACAGCACATGAAAATTATGGTTCTGCTAATCTCTACAAAGTAAACAAATTTCAACCCCCAACATTTTATGTAATATAAAATGAGATTTTTTGAAGAGATGCAATTGCATCTCCTAAGTTATTTTTCTGAAATAAAATGAAAACATTAGCTCAAGCATGCTGCAAATTTGACCTTTATTTCAGACTCATTAAAAGATTTGCTACACGTCCATCTATTTAGATGGTTAATTGCCTTAGCATTGCAGCCAAGTGTCTGACAGTCAGAGGCTTTGTATGGCATTGAGAGTTGTGTACAGATCAGGTGAAACATCGTATCTTCAACTGAGATTTGTGTTGCCTGGAATAAGTAACTTAAACCATAGCTCAGGTTGTGTAAATACAGCGTGTGGTGATGAGATCGTATAGGAAAGAGTGCAGTGGCTCCCCTGCCCATGGGGAGACCAGATAATTGCACTTAATGTAATAGACTAACTCTAGAGTAGGGCTCCCTGAGAGCTTTTCTTGGAAAAGTACTTGGAGTAACTTGAATAAAGGCAGATAACCTAAAATATGTACATATAATAAACTTTTTAGAGATTTCAGGAAATATATAATGATGGGCCAGATTTTGCTTTTAGATAACACTGCTCAATTTGGCACTAAGTCATAGTGTAAAATTGAAATGAACAGCAATACTGAATAAAGATCAGTTAAGTGGGCTTTTCAAGATAAAACTCCACTAAAAGCTAAAATGCAAAAAATAATCTAGAAGAATTTAAATAAGCAAGAACTGTTTTTCTTATGAACTAATGGAAATAAAGACAGTTTTATATGGGTAAATATTCCTAGAATTAAGTATTTACTCTTAGGTGGCATCAGGATTAGAAGGAAATAATTACCTGCATGTTTCCTCAGAACAGTGAATCCAGACACTGTTGGGCTAAATATCTTATAAACAAAAGAAGAATTTTCTATAGTATAATTAGCTGATTAATCAGTAATTGAGTAATTGCTTAGTTACATAAGGCAATACACTGAATTTCCTTGTCATGGGTCACTATAAATTACTTGCAATAGCTGTGAAAGCAGTACGATGAACTCATAAAAAGGAGATAGGCTTGGAGGTTTATGAGACAATAAAGTTTAATTGGCTGTATTCCATTAAGAAATGCCCATGTAAAAGCACAAAACAGTAAGCTTTTGAGATCTTAGCTATTATTCCATTTACCTTGTAGATTATCTCTGCAGACATATAATAGGCTGGCTATCAGAAGAATACCATCTCGCAAAAGCTCAACTCTTTCTAAAGACACCAAGAGTGCTGTAAGGTTTCTGTGCCTAAGTTCTTTCTTTCAGTTCATTATCCTGTTACTGTTTTGCTCTTTTGCTAACTTTTGTCACTTTTCCCTCTAATTCAGATGCCTAATGTATTCTAATTCTAGTATTTGGTTAAATGTGTAAAGGTGTCTTGATGTCATTGGGCTTTAATGACATTGGTGGGGTTATAGCTGATAGGAAAGCCAGCTTAGTTTTGTAACATTTACACTTCACATTTTTTTAAACTCTTAAATTAGAGGGAAAAAATAATAAATATTATTTAAATAATATTCAGTCCAAAAGTAATAAAATTATTACCATGATTTTAAAATACATTTGATTTTACTAATAAAGCTAAGAAGCTGTTTTAGAACAGGGGGAGAGCATGAAGAATTTGAACAAACTGATTTACACCACGTCACAGTAGCAAAGTTTGTTTAATGAAATCACTGTTTTGCTGAGCATTCACGGAGCTATTTCCTGAAGAATACATGAACAGTGGGGTCGAATAATCTCTCAGAGATGCATTTGACATCTAAAGGTAATGCCTTTCTGTACTGTTGCCTAGCAGAGCAGCTCCTGTGATTAGCAGAAAAGAGTGGGAGTGGAGAAGAGAAAACCATACGTTATATAAAGTTAGTCTATGTGCATGTTCCAAACATGCTGAATATTTAACTCTTGAAGGTCATATTGACAAAAATTATACCTGGCAATGAAATTATTCCTTTGAATTTTGTCTGACACATTGCTTTTTTTTTTTTTTTTTTCAAATTAAACACCTGGAACTAATGTTGGAGAAGAGTTCAGAACAATTGTATAGTGGCAATCCTTTGCAATCATGCCAAGTACTGGCACTTCTTTCTTTTGCTTAGGCGAATTAATTGAGCACTGCACAGGTGAACTTAAACATAAATAGCTTCATGTCTCCTTCATTTTCTTCTTGGATGACTAAGTGTAGCCATCAGCTAGTGTTATTTCTGTCTTTCTCTCTTTCCCTTGCAAGAAAATCAGAGAGTAAATTTAATTAAGTTAACATATATGGTGCTTTCCATTCAGAAAGCATAAAGCTATCCCCATTTTCATGTCTGGATGTGCAGCTAATGACTTCAAAAGCTAAACAGTCTTAAATACATGATTGACATCCTGTACAGGCGAGTGCTCAGGCAAGAGCTAAACTGTTCCATATCCTACCAAAGTGGAAGAAACTTATACTTTTTTTGGGTTGGTTTTCACATCTAAATTTTGACAAGCATCTGATTTATGCACATGAATTATACATGTTAGCATTAGATAATGTGTATCTGTGACAAATTATCTCCTTGATAGACATTTTACTATCACATGCAAGAGTGCAGTCTGCTGTTAACTATGGATAGCAGTTGATGATCACTTCTTGACTGCTGCTGGAAGGGTTTTAATTTCTTTCCCCAAGCCTTACAAATCCCACTGCAGAAGCACAAATACAGTGATAGCAGATGCTATATATGCTGTGAACAACTATTAGGCAGTCTTAAGAGTTAAGTTGTTGAACAATGATGAGGTTTAGAGATGATTTTGAGGATGTCCTTTTAATAGTGACAAAACAGAATTGTACTGTCCACTCATCCCTGTATGTTTCTGCTACTAGGAAGGCATCTACCACAGACCTCTCTACATCAACATTACCTGCTATAAGACAGCTGACTCAAAAATCTCTATGTGAAGTATTACTATATTTTATTCAAATATGTGTTTGTGTGTGCTTTTGTATTCAGACAAGTGAAAAATAATTTGTTGATGTTTCTTGTCAGATGAAGTGCAGAAATGAGTTTCTGAAGCATTCTTAAGTCTGATATCAGTTGGTCTGTATGCTAAAGTAGCACAGAATAAATACAGAGAAATCCCTGAAGTAGGATCTTGAATGTCTTCACGGTCTAAGAAATAATACAGAAAAAATAGGTAAGTATAGGAGCTACTTTCTGCCAGGATTCATCATTTTCTAATTTATTCCCAATTGAGACTGGAGTAAAAAAATCCCAAAAAAACCTGTTGATCATGATCTCTATTAATACCAACTCTGAGGGCCTTCCAGCCCAATTACTTCTGTATGAACCTTGAAACACTGAAAGAATTTAAATAAGTACTTTTATTTCCTTTAACCTTCACTCTTGATTTCCATGGGTAAGCCTCACAGTTATTTAAACAGCTAACAAAGTCAGTATATTTCACCTCAGCTCTCTATTAATGGCAAGAAAACAATATCTAGGATCTCTCACTGCATTCTCTTTTTATTATTCAAATTTCAGTTGAGCTTCCTGATACTGCAGGATTTGAGTAGAAATTTTAATTTTATACTGCAGGATTTGAGTAGAAATTTTAATTTTATCTTGTTCGTCTTGGTTTTTTTTACCATTTTATAATTTTCCTTTAAACAGTGAAAGAACAAAGTACAATGTCAATGAATACCTATTCCATAGCCTGAATAATTTAAAAAATATTTTAGTATAATGTATTTTAGATGTCAAAATAATATAGTGCTGATTGCAATATATGCATTAAAAATGAACAGTTTTCCTGTAGGCAAAGATAATGAAAGAAATTATGTTCATATTAGTTATTGCTTGATGTTGAGGTTATCAGATAATTGGAAACATTTGTCACTTTCACTGGAACTGTTATTTTAACTGTAATAATGGAATCCTCTACATATTCCCACTCCTTCCACCCCAGCTGTGGATACTCTAAGCAAAATTGCAGGCAGAAAACTATAAGACATTGAAATAATATGAAATTTTCGCTATTTTTCCATTAAACTCGTGTGCAGTATTGTTGTGTAACATCATTCTTATGAATACAATTGCTTTCACTCACAGTGAGATTTTTTGATTGCCACTAAATTTTTCCTTTTTTGGAGTCTTCATTCCTTACTGTCCAATACTTACTCCAGAAGCAGCTGAATTAGTAAACTGCTGTATGATAAAAAAACACTCAATTTTAGGTATTGTTTTCCAAGAATGCAACAAACCAAATGAAAGACATAATTTTCAGAAGTACGGTAAATATGACCTAGAAGGAGAATCTGAATATTTTGCTTTGCATCTAAATCTGTGCAAATATAGATATTTGACTGACAGAAAAATCACTACAAGTAGGGAAAAAAAAGGTCTGTCTTCCATACATGGGGGGGACAAAGTAAAATTTATCAGCCATAGAAAAAAGAGACGGCTTTAAATTATGCATTAGGAAAACTTTCCTAGTGGCCCATAAGAAAGCACTCAAATATATTGTCTGAGGATGGCATGGAGTTTCTCTAATTGTAACTTAGACAAACATCAGTCAGGAATCAAATCAGTATTGCTGAGTTTGCCTTATGCAAATAGATAGCCTAGATTATCCTTAAACTATGCCTTCAATCTTGTCATTCTGCAGCATTAAACATCATAAAGGAGGATCATGATTTTAATAGGTAAAAGTATATTCCCTGTACAGTGGCAGTTTATGTGATTGTAGAGAAAAATATTTTTTCCCAACAAAATTAATTTGTTTTTGGAAAGAGTGGTGTAGGGTGGAGTGTTGCAATTTTGAAAGTCAGGGTTATTTGGTTTGAGATTAAAGTTTAAGTCCTGCTTTTTCATCTGTATAGTTATAATTTTTGTCATAAACCAGCAAATGGTAAAACCATCTAAAATATGTTATTGTTTCAAATTATATAAGCAGTCTTAATATATTGCAGTGTTACCTACTTGCTACAAGCACTAGAAAGATTTGAAGACTTGGTGATATAATGCTCTGAAATTCTTTCTTATGGAATTACTTTTCTGACTTTTATCATGAAAGAAGAAAATTCTTATGGAACTATCCCATCAATACTCACTAGTTTGCATTTTAGAAGTACTGAAGAGCACACTGTTTATTGTTAGTAGAAATTGTGGACTTAATTTCTTTTAAAAACCCTCCAAAAGCCTCAAAAAAGAAATAAGAAAAAAAAGAAAAAAAGGAAAAAAAAAGAAAAATATAAATTAGAATCTCCACAGTGTTTAGAATATGAATAGTTTATCATTTACCCTAGACTAGAATAAAATAGATTAGGTTAGAATAGTTTGCTCTGGCGCATACTTCAGGATAAACAGCTATTCTTGTTAAATTCTCTTTTATTCAGTGAAACTCTAATTTTATATTAGGCATAGCACTTAACAAGAATGCTTCCATAGGACATTGTCTATAACACTGCTTCATTAGCACAAAGTGGTGAGTATATAATGCTGTCAGAATATGCTGTCAAGAAGCAATGGTGTTTTGGGGTGACGTTAGTATTGTACTTGAAACTACATTTGCCATGGTATAGGTGAATTGTGTTGTCCTGCACTTTAGTTTTACTGTGGATAATTAGACACACAGACCACACTTTAAATAACTCCTTTAATTAATGTGTTGTGCCTGCTTTTTATTTGCTTGGTAACTCTACTATTAGAGCTTTAACTTTCTCTAGCAATTTGAATTTTTTAGACTTGAGATGTTAGATTGTAGTCGTTAATGTCCAATCATGTATATTGCAAAAATGTCAAGTAGAATGGGATTGAATCATGAGTCAAGTTATGAAATAAGGTTAATGGTTCTGAAGTGCAAAGCAAGATCTGTGGGTTCACTTCTTGTAAAGAAGTAAGAATGTGAGAGACAGAAATAATTTTATCAGTCAAAGGCCAGAGATTATCTGACTGAGAGAAGTGCTCATGAATAGGTAAAACTGTGGCTACTCATAGAATTAGTGACCTCAGGAACATGCACATTGCCTTGAACAAATGTTCTACTTGATACATGGGCTGCAGCTTGATATCTGAAGCAAAAACATTATATCAAAATTTCTCATTGATAGCAATAAAGCCTTTGCTGTCATAAGGCACTTGCTAGACAGTTTCAAACAGCAAAGGCTGATGACATCTGCTCTGACTTTGTCAGTCTCCTTTCTAAAGAAAATCAGATCCATTTTTCACTGTGGAAGGTTGCTCTTTATTCCTTGAAACTAAGCATTTACTCCTTTCATTTGTGAGATTTTTCATAAAAGTTTTCCACTAAGCTTTCTCTATTCAAATTTTTGCACTGCACTTCTATTTACTATTGGAGCACAAATAGTTGTAATAACATTTCTATAAGGCTTTTGATAATTTCTTCTGTAGTTCTGTTGATAGCAAACATGTGAAAAAAACTTTGAAAAAACCACCACAGGATGTTTTTCTTATCTCCCATTTTCATTCCCAGTATTTCAATCTGCTCTAAACACTTGTCTTCTAATGTCAAATATAACAATCATAGTTGTAATCTGCTAGGTTAAATACAGTATACTAAAAATGAAGTATTTGCTGTTTAATGTTCAAGACCATTTGTATTTCCTACATTTTTATTTAAAAAAATAGAAAGTTATTTTGCCTTAATATGATTATTACTGTTCAGTTTTCATACATGGCCTGTGGCCATTTTACAAAAATTGTCATAACTTCATGCTGAATAGGCAAGTGAAAATCAGGTACTTGTTAAGAATAATGTAGGTCAGATGAGACCAGATGCTTCTTAGAGAACACAAAGTTATTGTGAGTGTTTGAAATTCTCATTGACTGGATTTGGAAAAAACAGCATTTGTTTTTACAACAGGAGCAGCTGGATGCTTGAAAATCTGGTCTTTCATTTGTAGGCTTTAGGCCTTTTTCTAAACTGAGAATTTACTCTGGCTTTGTTAAAGTAACCTCAGGGCTTGTCTACATGGGTATGTTTGTGAGACATAAGCTAGGATATGAATTTTTAGTATCACAGCTGGTTCCGATAGAGGGATGTGAGTGCCTTGCTGTAGTTAAGGTTCATCTACCAGCAGAACTGGTTCTCTCTGCTTTGTGCAGCTATACAGTCAATTACTCCTCAAATGTTCCTATTCTTAGAAGTTACTAATTAATTAATTAATTAATTAATTCCTCAGGTATTGAAATTGGTTTGTTATCTCCCCTGACAAACTTTATTTCATTATTGCCTAGAATATTTCAGGTGCAGCTACCATGCTATGACAGGATTTTACCAAGTTGGTTTTCACTTCTGAGGCAGCTTTGTGCTTCTGTATTTATGTATTTTGTTAAAAAAAAAATGAAGATTTAAGACTTATTTTTGCCAGATGTGATAAAGAACTTTTGAACTTGAACCTGAAGCTCTTTTAAATTTGATTTTTCAAATGTATCTACTTGCTTTGTAGTAGAAAGTACCTCTGAATTAAACAAAGTATCACAGAGCACACTGATTATATACTTCTGATTCCATGAAAATTGTGACCTTTACGATTGTCAATAAGCTTCTACGCTGCTTTAGTTGAAACACAGTCTTTTTAGGTTTTTTATATGAAAGCAGATGTCAGCTTCCTGTATTTACACTCTCAATTTGTTAACTGGGGACAGATGAAGGTGTAGTAGGTAATTTATGGAAATTACATCAATATGTTAACTATTTATTTTTGTTATTCTCCTCATCTCTTTAATTTAGAAATAAGCAACCTCCCTCAATATTTCTCTCCTGATTCAGTGGGTAGGCTTGCAAAACATATAAAATACTGAACTTGCTCCGCAATAAAAAATACTTACTTTGTCTAACAGGGAGAACCTTTTATTTTCCTTATTTTCACACTTTATAATATTTTTTGATTCTATGTGTGAACTTTTATGTATAGTTCTGCAGATGCATGGGTATTGGATAATGTAAGGGAGAAGACAGAACTTCCACCTGGTGTTAGATCACTGGGACTGGGAGAAATTTATACTTGTGTGGCAGCATGATGACAACTCCAGCTAAAAAAAGGATCAGACTTTGTTGATATAAAGCTCCTCCTTTTTCTTTATTGGTTTTATTTTATTTGCCTTCATACCTTCAAGTGATGGAAACAAACCAAAATAATAATCTGTGCTAACAAGGAAAAAAAAAAAAAAACCAGAAAGAAAGAAAGGACATGTGCTTACTTGAGCAAAAAGAATAGTAGGTAAAACCAAATACCCATCTGCACTTATACCTGCAAAGTGGTCATTTATATAATTGCAAAGACTGTATTGGAGGACTGCCCCTTATCCCCAGCAAAAGGTAGACTTTTTATGTGTATTCTGCATTTACACTGTAGGCTGTAGTAACTGATACCTTTCATAGTTATTTAGCTTAACAGAAGTTCTATCACATGGGTTTGGGTTTTTTTGATAGGTAAAGTCTAGACCTGACAAAGAAAAGAGGAATTGTCAGTGCTAAGGATATATTTTGAAGAATTAAAGAAGTAAAATAAATTTATTTTTCACATAGTGAAAAAAATTATTAAAAGAATGGAGTATGTCAATACTTTTTCCCCTTAAAAGGAGGAAGCTGGAGGTGTACCTGGGAGGAGAATCCCTGCCCTTAAAGGTTATCTGCACAAGCCCCTTTTAAATGCAACAAGGGATAATAAGAAGGAGGAAGATGGAGACAAAATATGTAGAGATACAGACAGGGGACGTGTGCTCGCTAGTAAAGCAACCTGGCAATTTGCTATGCATCTTTGCTATGATTTGAGCCTACAACCAGGAAAGTAGCAGCCCATGTCCCTGGGACACTGGGCTAGACTCCAACATGTGGTCAGGGGACCCCCAGGTTGGAGCAGCTGAAGCAGCTGGAGCAGTTGGCCAAGCTCCTAACACCCCAAAGAAGTATCTTGATAATTTCTCCTTCTTTTGAAATTGCATAACTACATAGAAATTGTATGTCATTCCCTTGCTTATTTGGAACAAAATTTTTTTTACCAATGTGGCTTTAGTTGCACAAGGAGCTATGGTAAGCAGATCAAAGCTGCTGTTATCTATGATGTGGTTTAATCCCAGCTGGCAATGAAGCACCACACAGCCACTTGGTCGTTTCCCCACCAGCAGGACTAGGGGGAGACTTGAAAATTAAAAGTGAAAAATCTCATGAGTTGAGATAAAAACAGTTTAATAGGTAAACACCTCACACACAAGCAAAGCAAAACAAAGAATTCATTCACTGCTGCTAAGAGGAAGGCAGGTGTTCAACCATGCCCAGAAGATTAGGGTTCCATCACACCTAATGGTGACTTGGGAAGACAAAATCCATCACTCCGAATGTCCAACATTCCTTCTTATCCTCCCAGCTTTATGTGCTGAGCATGATTCTGTACAGTGTGGGATATCCCTTGAGTCAGTTCCAGTTTGGTCCCCTCCCAGCTCCTGGTGCAGCTTCAGCCTAACCACAGGCAGGGCAGCTCAAGTAGCAAAGGCTTTGATGCTGGGTATGTGAGGCTCAGCAGTAACATAAACATCTTTATATTATCAACACCTTTCTCAGCACAAATGCAAACATAGCTCTGTATTAGCTACTTTAGAGGAAATTAACTGTACCCCAGCCCAAAATAGAAAAATGACAATATAAATATTTCTTCTGAAAGCTCAGCTGGACAGGTGGCTGATGAAGAAAATTCCAATTTATCTTTCTTTGTGCTGACTCCATTATAATGGCTAATTCAAAGAATGATTTCCCCTGGTAGCTACCAGCTATTTGAATTAGTTACTGCTAAATGACATCTGTTTTACAGTGACTCTAAAAAATGACAAACTGAAAAGATATGCTGAAATGATCTTTCATGTGATTATGTACAGGGCAGGCTTTTCTCAGCTGTTTTGGTAACTGAGTACAATTACGACACTATTAGTTAAGAGACATATGCAAAACTTTGAGTGCTCAAGACTACCACAGTTTTTTTTTGAGTTAGGGAATATCAGCCTGAAAAGCACAACAGCCCCTATCCATGTGGTACCATGATGAAAGGTGGCTTTTGCAGTTTAATTTTTTAATTCAGGAAATATTTTCTGACAATTCTTTGAACAATCAAATAATTCATTATTTCCATTATTCAGTCCCTAAGTACAGTGACATTACTCCCCTTTCATTCCCAGAACTTAATTTTCTTAGAATTTCATCCTTGCTCTTTTCTGCAATCACACAAACACAGCTTCTTTTTCTGTTTCATTTACCAAGCCGTAAGTATGGTTTCAGAGCTTAGCAAATAGTACACTTGTGCTGCTGCTTTTGCTCTGCTGCATTTTCAGTTTTACGACTGTGAATGTGCTGGGCACAGTAATGACAGCCTGGAGAGCTCCAGTCATTTATTGCAAGGCTACTTCTTTTCAAGGCTTGTGAACACCCACAGAGACTCCTCCATCTGCAGAAACAAGAGGCTGATCACACAACTGTGAACCACACAGGTGCCAGCAAGCTCTGCTAATGCTGGGCAACTGCTGAGGTACATTTCTGCCAAGAAACAGAGTGAGACTTCCATTTTTTGTCACCGAGAGCTTTGATTGACTTGCTACCAGCAGTTATCATTCTGGAATTGCTTTGGAGCAGCACTCAATGCACAAAAGGTT
Source organism: Anomalospiza imberbis (assembly GCF_031753505.1). Taxonomy (NCBI): domain Eukaryota; kingdom Metazoa; phylum Chordata; class Aves; order Passeriformes; family Viduidae; genus Anomalospiza; species Anomalospiza imberbis. The sequence goes on along the minus strand of NC_089721.1, from coordinate 57,791,761 downwards.
ATAATCACTCTCTGGAAAACTAAGCTTTTGCAATCCATATCACCTTTAAAAATGCCCCAATTCACTTTAAAAATGCATTCCCGATCACTAGATAGGACAGGGCTAATTTTGCAAGCAAACCCAAAGGTTCAATCAAAATTGAGCAATTCAGCAACAACAGAAAATAAACTCTGCAGTTTCTATGGCTTCACTCTGAAACTGCTGCCTGTGCTTCTTACTGGGGAGACAAAAGAAACCAAACCCAAACCAAACTGTCACTTATTTTAGAAGTGAATGATGTATCATTTTGAATATGGCACACCTGTTAGGTTATGTGATATAAGCTCTTTGCACACCTACAATGGAGCATAATAGCTACCAGTAACCCAAAATATGGACCAAGAGGAAAGAGAAGATTTTCTGGGCCTCAGCCTGTTTCAGCCCCATCATTCAAGCCTAAGGTCTATCAAAACTGAGATCAAGGGGTACCTACAGGGTAAACACAATATCTGAGTCTAGCTGCTGGGTGGATTCACTCATGTTTAGGAAGTCTTAAAGAAGGCTTGAGGGTGATCTGTTTGAGGCCTTCCAGTACTTGAAGGGAGCCTACAAGAAAGAGGAAGAGAGATTTTTTAAAAGGGCAGGTAGTGACTGGACAAGAAAGAATGACTTCAAACTGAAGGAAAGTAGGTTTAGATTAGATATTAGGAAGAATTTCTCTACTGTGAGGGTGGTGAGGCCCTAGAACAGAGTACCAGGAGAACTTGTCAATGCCCCCATCCCTGGAGGTGTTTAAGGCCCAGTTGGATGGAGCTCTGAGGAACTTGGTGTAGTAGAAGGTGTCTCTACCCTGGGCAGGAAGGTTGGAGTTGGATGATCTCTAAGATCTCTTCCAATCCTTAATTTTCTGTGATTCTCTGATTACATGTTTATGGTCCAAATCAAACCATTATATGACTCTATGAATTTTCCTATCCTATCTCCAGGACAATTTCCAAATTAAACTTCCTGCCATTTTAAAGAAGGTTCATATGGCATAGAGTTCCTGAAACTTTTTTTGCCTTCTTCTTACTCCTTGTAAACTAATTTTCCCAAGGACAGTTTTGAAGAAGGTTGACTTAGTTCATTGAAGACTGGTCCAAACCCTACACTGAGCTGCTGAGAGAAAACTATGCTGATATGCTGGTGGGGTGATGAGGTGGAGAAAACATTTTGAGGCTACAATGATCCCTTGACTGACTTTTGCTTTCCTAGGTTCTGACCTTTTCTCCCCAGGTCCTAAAGGGCACATTTTATCTTACACTAGCCCAATCTCTTACCTCAAGGGTATTTAAAACAGAGTGAAATGGCCTAAACAGACATTACTATAACTGAAAACTTGGACTTCACACTTTAAAAGTCTCAAAGAAATGCTTTTCAGATGCAATTAATGCAAAACTATGCTTCAGGCCTGCCCATGGCATTTTTCCTACTTTTTTTCCATTGTTCCTTCCACTGCACCAAAATGCTGTCCACTCAAGCCTGTTTTTTCACATCTTTTCCTCTGGGATTTCTTGGGCACTAAGTCACTTGATGCTTGTGTTTTTCCTTTTTGCATTTATCACTAAGTTGTACTAGTCTAAATTACTATATAGTCAAATGATGCTATTCTAGGAACATTAAGAAGGCATTTCTCATTTTTTTTCCCTATTGTATTACAAAGACTCATAGTCTTACTAGAGCAATTCTGTAGTGATACAGATCACTGTGTGTCTACAGGTAAGAAAACCCAGACTGCTGTCTAGATCTTTCAAATGCATGGATGAACTACTTGATCAATGAAGCATCACAGATTTCAAGCATTTATTATCATCCTCAGCTCCTCCACTATTCCTTGCTTAGTTTTGATGTATCATTTTACATTAAGAAGGGTTGTAATTTCTTCAAACCCAGATTCATTTTGCTTCTATGCTAAAGTGATGTTGCATAATAGAAGCCTCAGTTGTTGTGCTTATTGTCATTCAAATCATATTGACAACATATAAGCATATGAATCCAGGCAAAAAAAAAGTATTTTATAGTTCATCACAAGGAAGCTAGATTTTGTGATCTCTTATGTCAGTAAGAGTTTACACCATTTTGGTAAGTCCAGTTTTAAGTCTTTAACTGACTGGTTCAAGACTCAATGTAAACATGCAGTCTTAAAAATGCTGTTTCTACTTTGAGTCCTTTCAAAATCTGGACAAAATATATATGCAAGATTTTATTTTCATACTATACTGAAAGATAATTTCATCTAATACAATAGAACATAATGTAAAATTATAAAATATTTTAAGGATTTTATATTCTATTTTGTTTGGTTTATGCTTTGTTTTGGTTTTATGTTTATGTCCCTTTTTCTTGTTACTATTTAGTCAAGCTGTAGATCTCAGTACAGTTATCTCCTACTGGGAGAAGCTGTAGGAAAATTTGGAGCTCACCATGATGTAGTAATGATGTTCAGTGATTCCTTCTCTAGTTAAGGTCTAAAAGATAAAAAATACATGTTGATTTCTGCATGAGTCATTTAGTAGATGTTTATGGGGGAAAATCACGCTATGAAATTTGAAAGAATACCAATATGTAACCTGGGGAAGAGGGAGAAACCTTCTAAGCATAAGTTATTTATAAGAAGAAAACTATTCTAAAGAATGGATAAATCCATTACATTCTGGAAAGTAGAAGTTAAAACAGGAAAAGTATTCACTGTGCACTCCCATATCTGTCATTTATTCCAGAACTGGAGATATATTGCAAACAAAATTTTCATAATCTCTTTTTCAATCTATATCTTGTAATTCTACAAAGTTCGTTAATTGGTAGCTTGTCATTCAGGAAAATGACAAGCTCTGTAGAAGAAAAATATTTAGGTTCTGTGCATAAAACAGGAAAGACTAGAAATGTAAAACTCGTACTTTTCCTCTACAGTTCATACATGAGCAGTGACCATGACAGTTTCAGATTAATAGATTTGGAATCCAGATTCTCACCCAAATGCTACAGGAATGTTGCAGTAAAATTCGGTCCTAAGGGTAATTGGTACGTACAATCCAATGGAAAATGTGGTAATTGTTAGAAACCTAATTATTCAGTATTACTATTGTATCCTAAAAAAAACTGACACAGCAATAGAGGGCAAGAATGAAATAGAATGATGTATTTCCAACCCATAGGATGAGAAAAAATGCCAATATATGTCTTTGTGAAAGAAGCTAGACCTGAACTGGTAAGACTTCTCTGAAGGAAGATCTTTTTTCCTTGACTGTCTATTATGTAAAATGGTCATGATGATCTGTGAAAGAAGCTTGGAAAATGCAGATCTTTTTGCACAGAGCAGCTGCTGTGCTGGACACTTAACGGGAACCTGATATTCAAACCCACTCCTCAGACTGAATTTACCCTCTCCATTCAAGATTGTAATTCTCAAGATTGTAATACAATTGTGAAATAATGACATTAAATTTGATAAAATGTTGGGATATTTTGGATACTGGGATGCATGCTAAATGTGATATTTAGGAGAGATAGTGCCCCCTGCTCATTAAGCAGACAGGCTTAGACCAAACTGTTGTAACCATGGCTCTGTGGGGAAACACATTACTTATGTACAAGGTACTGATGTCATTTTTCTCCACACTCTGGGGTCTGACAGATGAGAAATACTCTTGTCACTCCAGTATAATCGGCTTGCTTTCCCCAGATATCTCTCAGGTCAAGGCAGAGGTCTCTAGGACTCAAACAATTTGTTTTGCATAGGTAATCTCTCTCTTGGGAGACTTCATAGGTAGGGCAAAAAAAATGTGTTACACAGAAGAAAAAAACCCCACATTTTGCATGTTTACTCTCATTTTTACTTCATAGTAAAGGGTGAGCATGGAATTTGAGAGACTATTTTTACAAGTCTCTGTTTTATTTGGCTTTGCTGTCAATTGTCAGAATATGAGCCCCTCAAAAGAGGCTCTGAAAATTAGTGCTTTTCATGTGCTAGAGGACACGTGGGTTCAACACTGATCTAGGGACACTGGGCCATCCTACTCAGCTGTGTAAGAAGAAGGGACCTGTGATCTACAAGTGAGTTTAAGAGATGAGGAGACCTGGAAATGTTATTTAGACACTGTGGCCTTTCCTCAAAAGAAATACTTCTATTCAAATATAGTGGCCTTGTGACTCACTAGACCAAAAACTATCACCAGTTTTTTCCAGACCAGTGAGTCATATTTGAGTAAATTTGTGGATGATTATTTTGTATATATGTTAATGTTTTTAGAGAAATTTTTATGCATATAATCGTATTTTTCCCAGTTGAATATACTGAAAAGTCAAGGACTATCTTTTCAAATGTCAAAACTATGTTTAACTTGCCTGAGGTTACTCAGGAAATTTGCAATACAGGGAAGAACAATTATTTGTATTAATTTTAACTGTAAAACTATTCTACGTCCCTGTATGTTCGACACAGTCACACTCTGCAAAGTCTTTTCCAAACTGCCATCATGCAGGAGTGACGGACCATGCAGGATTGCTGATGATGGGGAATACCTAAATTTGGGGAACATCCTTACTTTTTCAACCCACAGTACTTTTCTGAGAGGCTAACACAATGTGCTGAACTGGTGAATTTTGCCTGTAACTATGGTTTAAATTATGATGCTTCTTCACCTGACAATAGGAAACACAGCAGAAACTATTTAAAAGACAAATATCTGAATGTCTATTGTGGTAGTAATTTTTATGTGTATGATCCTATTTATGCCCCTCGGGAATTTAGATGGCAATTAAAAATGCATTCACATATAATGTGAACTTCACTGTGCATGTAAGAACACAGCAGATAAGCTGCTTGTAGGTAAGACTAGGTAAGACAGTTGTTGAAATGGGAAATGGTTTTGATTTCCTGTTAAACACACAGGATTTTTTTTTTATTTCCTATTAAATACACAGGAAATTTTTGCACTCACAAAGTATGTGAGTTCAAACACATCCCTTAAATCTCTGCCTCATCTATTCCTTTCTCCCAGCCCTCCAATATGTGTATTTACATCCCAAGTTCTTGAGGGGAAAGAACTATACACCATTAAGAGCTGTCCTACCCTAATCTGAATTTCTAGAGTTTACTGCATGATGCAAGCAAAACCAACTGTGCTAGGCAAAATAACTAAAACAACTAAAAAAATGTTAAGTAGTAAATGCTGACTGGAAGCAGATTATTGTATGTGATTGTGTATCTGAGGCAGAGACTTGAGTGAGAGTGTGAGCTGAACAGTCAGGGCAAAAACTTTGAACTTGCTACTCCTTAAAAAACCCCAGTAGACAGATAGCCTAAGGGTGCCCTTGAGCACTTAAATTTTGTGAGAAGGAGCAAGGAAAAGAGCGGATTACTTTGTCACAGGAATGCTCTCTTATTTGTCCACAGTTACCACCAAAATTGTGCTAAGACTGCTCCAAGCTGACAGTTCTTGCCAGGTAGCAATGGGTTACAAGAGAAAACACAGGAAACCCAGATATGTCATCAAGTCCTATGGACTCAGGACAAGTGTACTGTGAAAGAAAAATAAGCATTGATTTACAGTGGCTCTCAAGAAATAATCCATCTGAAATCCAAATTAGTCTGGCTCAGTGCCTGTTGGATATTAGAGGTCTATCTTTATAGCATTTTGAAGACACTAGCTTGGCACAGTTTCAAGGGGAGCTGGTTAACTACAGTGCTAGCATGAAAGCAGAAGTTAGCAACACAAATTTTATTTTGTTAGTGGGACATGTTATGGCTGATTTCCAGTATTAAAAATTTGCCAGTAATCTAGAAGTTACTGCAGGAAGTTATGGTCACAAAGACATAGGGACTTCATGGTGGTGTCTTTCAGAAGGTTAAGCACAGTTATTCTTGGGATATATGACAATCTCTGTGGGCCTCTAGCTGTTTCCAGGGTAGCACGTCTCCCACCCACTGCCACTATAATTCTCACAAGGGTGTCATGAACAGCCACCAAAGCTCCTCCATTCAAAGTAAATCTCTGAGCTGCATTTAATTTCCATGGAAAGATTGAATAGTCCTTCCTCCCCCAAAGCAAGATGTCTCAATGTTTATGTACATCATACAGATGTCCAGGGTAATGACTTTAAAGACAATAGAAAGTTGGTGTTCTACCAGATTTTAACTATATTGTGTGTGCTTGCTTTCAAGTTTTTGTGGTGATGAATGTATTAAAGTATTTCACCATAACAATAAAACTCCATGCCTGTAAAATACAGGTACACGTAAAATACACACATGAATCATCAACGCTGCGCCCAAATAGTGGCCACTGTGCTATATTTGGTCCTTTGCCAAAAAAAAAAAAAAAAAAAAAAAAAAAAAATTCCAACAACTCCAACCTGACAGCTTCTGCAATTGCAACTCTTTGTCCCCCTAGTCAGTGGATCTGAACACTGACTTAGAGCACAGCTCTAAGCTTTTTACAGCTCTAAGCTTTTTACAGCATTTCTGTGACTATGCCTTATAGTTGTGAATGTCTGACAAATTAGACTAGATCTTGTTCAAATAATCATGCTGGATAATATGGATGATGCTATCACAAACATTCAGAGGCAGATCTGGTTAGCTGGAATTGCCAACCGAGATGCCAGTTTGTGGGTGTTTAGAACTTCATCTTGAACTGTGTGGTGCTTTATATGTGTATTCTGTAATAAGACTTTGGTGATAAATTTTTAAAGCAGTAATACATATCTGGTGTTTTATATGCTACACTTTTTGCTTTAATAAGTTGTTTAATTAAAAAAACAGGTGAACCATAATAGTGAGCCATTGAAAAGACAACAAAAATTGTAAAGTAAGTGATTACATACATGCAAAGTAAGTAAAAGGTTCTTAAGCCTAAATGGCCTTGTCTTAAATGCAATGAAATTATATCCAGGATATGCCATCATGTTTGCCTATTTGCTCTATGATATTCCCTGGTCATTCATCAGATTGCAGATCAAGAACTCCCCAACAGGTTTACATCAGCTGATTATTTGGCCCTGTCACACCACAGGTCAAATTTAATTAGTGCTGGAGATCAGAATTGCATTGTAGCCTACTTTTAATAAGCTGTTTCCCCAAAAAGCTTCAATTAGCTGGATTTCTACACCACGTCTGCTATATATTGGCAGCCAAAGGAAGTATTTGGCAAATTCATAATTCTTAGCAAAATTATGTTTAATTGAATTTAAAAAATGTTATTATGAGAGTCTGGAAAAGCAGAGCTAGCAGGAACAAATTACTTTGCCTAGAGGAGTCAGAACATGATCACTGAGACACAAAGTCTACATGAGCAGAACGGTAAGGTTGCTTTGCATCTGCAACAGGCTGAAAAAATACACTGGTCTGAACAACTCAGCACAGCCCACTTGATTTGTTAATGTTCATGGTGGGATGAACACTCCCAAGTCAGGGCAGAGAATCTCAGGCAATTTTTAATGCTCATTAAAGCAAATTACCTGTGCTTTGCACAGCTCTGTACTGCAATTGCATCTGTTGGTTGTGTGATGTGACAGGAGTAGAAATGCATTTACACCAACACCTGGTATACATTCTCATCAAGCCATCAGTTCTGTACTGCAGAAACTTTTCTATTTCTCTCAAAGGCTTCCAATCTCTACCTATATCAAATTAACCAATTTTCAACTTCCAGCTACAACTGTAGGTGTGACTTACTTTCATGGTCTTCCCATCACTCCTTCAGCAATGTGAACCTCTACAGTTACACAGCTTTTCAGGGTATTAGCAATAAATTGCAGTGCTTTGGTGAATAAATAAAATTTTAAATAATATTTCTGAAACAAAACATCTCCAACAAGGGTTAAGAACAGTTTCTAGATTCAGAGAGGTGGGTAGTATTGCCATTACAGTCAAATTTCTGAAGGCAACACTATTGTGGCAGGAGACAACTGATCCTTATTAAATATATGTGACAACATCTGACAGAACACTGACTTCTTAGGTTGCCTTGGAAATATTTTACTGGAGAAGAAGGAAATAACAAAATGCACAGGAGAGAAAGCTTTCATCATGTAAGTTCAGAATGGGAAGCAAAGAAGAAGCAGAGCAATTTTTAAAGCTCTGCTTTTCAAATTACCCTCAAAGAGAATATTGACTGTACCATCCTTGAGTGACACCAAAAAGGAAGGTAAGTATTTGAGGTCAGAGTAGGCTTTTGAGGGATAAGAGTTTCCCAAGGAGCTCCTATTTTATTTCTACCACCCCATGAAAACAGTGTTTTCATATCTTTCAATGCAGTATCAGAATACTTTATTTCACAAAGGGTGTATCTCCCTTCTTAGTCTATTTGTATGTATTAAGTGATATGTTTATCCATACTGTGAGGGTTTCTTGTGAACCTTCCCTGAAGGTATTTGGAACCCACCTGCAGTTCTGAAAAAAACTATTTTACAATGGGTAATTTGTTACAATTTTTTTCCAACTTCAGTGTTAGTGGTTTCTGAGTTGATTATTGTGGATCATATGACATAAAGTATAGGGATTAACCTCCTGAAGATAAAGGCATATCTGCCTCTTTTCCTTGGAAAAAAACATCACCTCCTGGACAGCTTTTTTCACCATATGCAAGGAAGCCTTTCTTAGAAATTGACATTTCTCAAACTGAGATATTAAAAAAAAAACCATATAAGTAAATCCTGTTACCTCAGTAGCCTCCTCAGTTGCCTACACAAGTCCCAGTCACCACACTTATGGAGAGTTATTTCCTCTTCCTCCCGTTTCAAAAGATAATGAAGAAAAGCAGAAACTTCCATGGAGTGCACTTTCCTATAGCCCAAACCAGTTGGAGTACTGGTGTCCTGGACTTGGTGACACGCATATGCAAATTTGAAGTTAAATATTCCAGCACAACTAAGGGCAGAAAAGTCAACCAAGCACTACAGAGTACTTTAATTAATCAGAGAATAAAAAGAAACAATAAAAATAAAATAATATTTGCAAGAGGATTTTATTAATGCTGTAAATTGCATTCACACAAACACTCAAGAGCTCTCTAAGCAAAATGGAAAACATTCTTTTTTTCTTTTCTGACAGATTACTTTTAATTTTTTATGATCAGGCCTTGAGATCAATATCAACAAGCTTTATCTCCTTTGCTTTACATGTGGAAAAACACAAATCCAGGAGATAAACTGCTCCTCTGTAATTGCATTTGTGTTGACAGTTTATTTTGTGGTTTTGTAATTTTATTAAAACCACTTATATACATCCTACGTGATTCCAAACACAGTCTGTAAAATGAACTATTTAAGCTGTAGTGGTTTGCTGTGTAAACATATTTATCAGGATTAAATTGCCAGTAAGCATGTCTGCTGTAGAGAACCTGTTAGGAAAAAAAGTACACACACCCTTTTACATGGCATTTTCCTGTATTTTAATCAAATCAGAATTTTCAAACTATTATCATTGTTCAATCAAAAGCTCCACTGTCTTAATGAAATCCTTGCAGTGCCATTATCCAGATTAGTAATATGCAGCTTTCCTTTTACATCAGTTCATAGATGTATAGAAGTAGAGACAATCACTGAAGATACCTTCAGGCAGTTACATAGGACTCAAAGTTCAAAGAAGAAATACATCTATTCTAGAAATTTCATGCCCTCCTTTTAATTTCCTGTGTTTGGGATTAAAAACCCCAACCAATCCTTTACTGTCTGCACTAAAACAGGATCAGCAGTCTCTGGCCCCTGCAGAGACTCAGTTCCTCATCTAAAAAAGCACGTCATTTCACTTGAATGAGAAGCATAATGATAGGGCAAAAACCAATGGACTCAGGTCACGACATGGGAATTTCCAATAAAATAGAAGGAAAAAAAAGTTTTTTGTGTGAGACTGGCCAAACTGATAAATAGGTGTCTAGAGCAGCTGTGGAGTCCCCAACCCTACTGACACTAAAAAATCTACTCAGTAAGGCCCAGAAACATCTGATATGACTGTACTTACCACAGCAATGTGTCAGACTGGAGCCCCAAAGGTCCCATTCCACACAAATTAATCTCTGGTTCTCTGATTCAAACTGGGGAACAACAAAGGAAAAAAGGGGGAAATGTTCCAGTTTTATGTCTATGTATAAAATAAGTCATCTGGAAATTTCATACTGTCCTGTAGCAAAAATAAATTATCCTTTAATGTTGAAGCACCATATTGAGCTTCTATTTTATATCATTCTATTTTCTATCACTCTACTTCATTTTTTAAACTTCTCAGTATATGGCTATTCCCAATCCAACTTTGTCTCTTTTTGGTTATGTTGCTCTGATTGCCTTTCAGATTTCCCTGCAGATGGTGGTATATCGTCTTCTCCTGATGATTCTGTTTGGATGTCTGCATTCATGTGTTTTGGAACTGAGTAATCATTCATGGTGCTCAAGTCAGCAGACTTTAATTTCTCTCTGTAGAATGCTGCATAGAGTTGACAAATGTAAGCTAAGGACTCTTCTTTCAGTGAACATGTCTGAGCATAAATATTCTTCTCTACCACTAAGAAGACCTGCAAAAGCTAACAGCCCTTCCTTGTGAGTAATCCTCCAGGGCCCATATCACCAGTCCTTTCTGCAAAGGCACTTACTTAATTTGCAATCAATTTTCTTATGAGCCAGTCCTTGCCTCTGTCAGGATATAAAACAGTCACAGGATAGTGGCAGAAATTATATTCCTTTTCCCTCCCAGATTAATATTCTTCAGGAAACTGTTTTGCTTGGGTTGTTTGTTACATCAGCCTTATTTGAAAATGCTAATAAATGGTAGGCCCCCAGCTTTCACAATATTTTGTCTAGAAATAGTTTTCCAGATCCTTGGTAAATCCATTCTCCTCTTCCTTTGTGATCTGAGTCCAAAGAAACGGAAAAACAATAAATAGTAGAGGATTTCCAGTGCAGCAATTGAGACAGAGGAATACTGAGAGGGAAATAAATGCGATAAATTATTATCAAAGTTCACTAATTGCAGGTAAAGATGTGCAATATTGCAGATACTCCTCTACTTTGTTTGTTTGTTTTTTTTTTTTTTTTTTTTTTTTTTTTTTTTTTTCTTTTCTAAACACCGGTAATAGTATAAATAGTTTTAAATAGTGCTATAAAGATGATCCTAAAATATGTAGCTTTAAAATTCCACTTCAGCTTTTTTATTCAATCCTTCTGTATCCTCAACCATGTTGTCCATCTATTATCTCCTTCTAGCAAATTGTTGTCTTTCCTCTATGTAACCTACATACATCCTGCCTTAGAGCTCTAAATCTGTATAGCATTTGGTCTGTAAGGACATACTGCAAAACTTCCAAAGGTATTGGTTTGTTTCTCTCAGGCTCATTGTGAATGGCTTCCTCAATGTTATTTCAAATGTCCTAATATTTTTCCTACACTGAAACATTGGCTGGTGATTTGGTTTTCATTGGTGATTTTTTTTTAAGAATGCAAACCACCAAAAAAGCAAATGATGTCTGCATTATTCTAGCTGCCTTTAGATTTTAGATCACTATACTCTAAGGCACAAGACTGTGATTTTCAGCCAAGCATAAACCTCCTCATAGTATGTATATCAGGACTGGAATCTATAGATATCTACATAGGCATAGGTGTGTTGGCTTGTGTGTGTTTCTGTGTGTCTGCATTTTGCATGGCCTGTAGGTAGACTTACTGTGCTATCAGGCTTCAGTTAAATATTTCTTCTATCAGATGAGATCTTTGTTATAAATGAAATTCCAGCAGCAGAGAAGAGTGCTTCAAAGCCAACGAGCTCATTAAAAATCAGTGCTGTTCCAGCCGCGTATCTATACTGCAAAGAAGTGGGGAGATTCCCAAGCGGGCCTTGAACAAACTTCCTGGTTGCAAACACATAAAAGATTAATATAAGATTTTACTTTTTTTATTTTTAGGAAAGTGCCTGGCACACTTTTCCTTTCAGCTTATAAATAGAAAATAGAATACTTTGTTTAGATTCGCAAAATTATCACTGTAAGGGATTTTTTACTTTGTGTTGATCCAAACTGCCATGTTAAATGGCCTTGAGAACCCAAATATGTGTTTCTACATCTAGTCTAAAATGTCTAAATTCTGCTTCTATACACACATCCTAGTCATTAGAAACTATGGAGCCTTTGGCTCAGCAAGATGAAGACTATCATTAGTAAATGTAGTGATTGAGCAAGGTTTCTTCTTATTTATTTAGACAGGTATGGCACTTGGTATGTTTGTGTTTTGAACAACTGATTCACTAGCTGTGGTTTTTTTCATCCCCCTAACTGAGCACTACAAGAGAAGGTTTTCCACATTTCTTTTCAAATACTTCCCTCTTCCCCTCTGCCACTGTCAGTCTGCTGCTCCTGCCTGCTCATTTCCCCAGGTATTCACCTCAAATTTGTGTGTATGCTGTTTGAAGGCCAGAGTATTTAAAATACTGTCAGACTTTGGAAGGACTGTCAGATATGTTAAGTGTGGAGGATAGGATTTTTTTTTTGTAAACGTTTATAATTAATCCTGTAGAGAGAGATAGAAGAAAACATAGTTTATTTGCATGTAGGAAACTAACTAGTATTTAATTTACAGCTGAGAATGTCAGGAGAAATATTTTATCATAGTTAATTGCATTGTGAACTTCCCAAACCTCAAGAACACAAAAGGTTATTCCCTACACTGGGGAATAGTTTCAAATTTATTTTCTCTTTTCCTGACATAAATGTGTTTGGTCTATAAAATGTCAATTAAGATAGATAAAAGAAAAAAATATACATAGGCAGATAGTTATTGCAAAATACAGCTTTGCAACTGAGAAATCCCATGTGAGCATAAGTTAAATATCATCTGCAAATAATATTTAACATTAACATAGGAAGTACCTAATAGAAATAAATAATAAAAAACTATGAATAGTAATGAAAACCAACAGAAGGGAAAAATTTGAGCTTTTATTCAATGATGCTTTATGAAGAATAGTTTTATGGTTGACTGAAGTGAAAGGTCATATAAACATGACCTCCTTCAAATGAAATACTGAGAGTGAGAAAGCTGTCATGATTTGCTTATTATGTTTGGCAAGCCTTCTGGAGACCTTCCAATTATTTGTCTGTTCATGCTAATATAGCCCATGCAGCCTTCTTGGAAATACTCATCTGTTTTCATATGGGCATTTATATTTAGCTTTCTACCTTTTTTTAAAATAGAAAAAAAATTTCTTATCTCTGAGTTTCTTGTACACCTTGAGGTCAAGGAAAGTTTCAACTACTTGGAACTACTTGTTGTACCAGACAAAGGGTTTTTATTGTCAATGAATACATATTTCATCATATTTTGCTGGCATTCCCCATGGCTTAAAATATCTTAGTTTCTTGTAGGATAACTGGAATTTATGTACATTTTTGAAATAAAAAGCTTCATCAACTGGGACTGCTTAAACTGGCATTTATGTACTTCTACGAAAGTTTCTATTTCTCGAACTACATAAGTTGCACTATGAACAAACAAATTTCATTTCTTGGCAGGATTGTTAAAATAGCTTAGTGTATTTCTCTGGCAAGGAATACCTTGGTGCAAGAGATCCTAATCTTAATCAATTTTTCCAAGACCTCCTATACTGGAAATTCTAATATCTCAGAATCAAGATCTTCAATAAGCTAAGTACTACTTTAGGAGAAAAGAAATTGACTGCATCCAGAAACTCATTAGTCATCCTAAAAAAGTAGTTTAGAATTTCTAAAAGACCAGATTCTTTCTAGATATCCAATGCTCAGAAATTCATGAGGCACATGAGTTTCAAACACTTTAAAAAATAGTTTTGATATCTGTGAAGAAATTTTTGATGGCTTTGAATGGAAGGATGTTTGAAGAGATTATTAAAAATTGGTGATTCACAAACTTTAGTAGCATTTCTACATAGTGCTTGAACTCAAGTGGATGGCAACAAATAGAAGTACATCTGGGCAAGTTTGCACTTGTGCACATTTCTTCCAAAAGCAGGTATTCGCATGCTTTAGAATGAAAGATTTGATATGCCTGTATGCATGCAGCACAGCCCTTGGCCTTGGAGTCACATAAGCCCTTGTTCTTCTGCAAAGGAATGAAGATCAAAATAGATTGGGGTTAGAAATCCTGCAAACAAAAATAATCTTGAAGTCTTTGCTGAGATTTCTCACAGGAATTCTGAAATCTCCAGGAGTATTACAGGGGATGAATCCTTCCTGTTCTGCTTCTCTCTGAATTCTGAGTCTGACAACAACCGAGGTTTTACATTTGGTTTCAAAGTATCTCATCAAATACCCAGGTTTCCTAACTACCATTTTTAACTGATCATTTTGGTCAAGATCAGACTGCTTAATATGAATAAAACTTGAAAGTTCATGTTCATCCAAACACATGATTTCTCATAAATATTGGAAAAATATTTTATTGAATATCTGAGTCCCCTGTTTCCAAGTTTTGAGAGGCTTGTGGCAAGTTCTGCAATTACATCAGGTTTCCTCATCTTTAGTCTGATAAAGGCTTCATTATCTGCATTACTGTGTATCATTCTCACCCATGTCAGGAAAAAAAATCTAGATTAACAATAGCATTTCCAGTTTTCTTTTAGTTTAAAAGAATTTTAAACTAAACTCTCACCCATAACACCTTTCATTTCACTATTTGTGGTTATATTTATAGGTACACTATAATAAAGCATTTGCAATGTTTTGTGAGTAGAGGGAATGAAAATCAGCTAGCACTAGCCTTGTTTAAGTAATTACTGACTTGAGATGAAACATTAATAAAAGTACACATATACTGATATCCTGTCCCCTCACTTTGCTATTAGTATGCTAGTATCCAGTGTCCATGTGATTTTATCATGGTTGTTCATAATAAATGGTCATGAAAACACCATTTTTGAGAAATTATTTCTGTGGGGATGCAGACATTTTATATATATCTTTTCAATGTGGTTTTGCTTCCAAACATATTATCAAGAAAACCACAAATCACAGAAATGAAGTTTCAGGCAGCTAAGGCCTTGAGGTAGATGGATCACCTAAGGGATGACAGGTATGCTAAAACATCTGTGCTAGTAGATTGAGGTAAATGAGTCATCCCCTCAACGAACAAACTATGTCCCTGATGAGTTCTCCTTTCTCCTGACTGTAGCTTACACCAATGAGCAGTGCCGTTGCACTGACTTCACTTTGGGTCCGTGTTTGCATGGACCTGGAATGGATCAAGGAAAATGGAAGAGAGACAATCCAAGAACTTCTAGGAATTTTCCCAATCCCAGGTCACACTTCAGATACCTGATGAAATCCTTATTCCAATGAAATAAAATCGAGTTAACCAGTCATTAGCTTCAGCTCAGAATGCCATCTTCTTGAAAAAACTTGGCACTAGTGACTTTGATGTGACTAAGCATTTTGGTTTGTTGTTTTTCAGTTGTTTTAGTTCACCTAACTGGACTTTGAGAGTACTGTTTCCATGCTGGAGAACTGACCAGTGTGTGAAGTAGGGAATATCAGACAGAACAATTTATTAAACAGAAGCATACATCTTGGTGCTTCATAACCTCATGTTGCTGAAAGCTTATCTGTGTAACAAAGAAAATTCAAGTACACATCCTAACCTAATTTATAAAAAATTTCAGGCATAGATGTAAATAATTTTATACAAAGAGATACTTCTCCTAATCCTTTATCAGGGTGTGATGGGCCCAGGGTCCTCTGAGGACTGGAAGTGTAGGGAGTCACCATGGAATGGCAGGTAGGGACCTGGCAGCCAGGACTATCACACTGTTCCACAAGGTATCATGGCAGTGGAGGGGCAGCTGGGGCAATCCCAGCCCCAGGCAACTGATGTCTGCCTAGAGACAGGGAAAGAGTGAGCTCCAGCTGAGATGAGCTTGTGAGTGGTTTTAAGATTGCTATAGTGCGGACACATAGGGTCAGATACTGCCCCAGGATGGAGCGAGGGAGAGAGGGAGGAAGGTGGGAAGGCAGGAAGGAATGAGGGAAAAGAATTGCCCAGGAAAGAAAAAGGGACCTATAAAACTCCACTCAAAACATGAAAATCTGAAAATCAGCATGACACTTGAACCTCAGAATTTACACAGTTAGCCTCAGCTTGAACTTATACTGTAACCACCAGCTTTGAAGTGTTGCCCAGGAGCACTATGCCTGTCTTTGATTCCACCGTAGGAGTGTTGTTGAAAGCAGAATGGGCTATGAAGATAGACTAGAGGAAGTAGTGAAAGGCTTGGTCTGTCTTCTACAGAACTCTTTTGCCCCACTCATCCTCTGTGAGAGAGGTCCCTGTGCCTGAGGGAGAAGCTCTGTCAGCTAAAGCATCTGACTCAGAGGCAGGCGATCCTGGACACAACTCTCAGCAGTGCCTGCTTCAGAGTTTTCAATGGGAAAAATGGAGTTGTCTGCAATGCTCAGGACATGCCCTTTCCTATGACTAGGCCTGGAGGACTGCTCTGGTCTGGAGGTCATATACCAGGATGATCCTTAACCAACATTCTGCCTTCCTCTTCCACATTACAGAAAGAAATTATGCCTTTCCATCTCAAGAGGACTCTTTGCACACAACTGTGATCCCACACTGTAAATTTCACTAATATCCCTGATGAAATTACTGTGTTTTTGTACCCAAGCACCCCCAGCAGCATTGGCTTGACATTAGACCTCTGCTGGAGCAATCATGCCCAGAGAGGCTCTGAGGGAAGCAGCTCTTTGTGTAATTTGCAGAGCTGGGGCACACATGCACTGGAAACAGAGGATGTTCTGCCACTCTTCCTGTAGAATATGTTGGCGCTAGGAAAAAAATATCAGAGGAGACCTGCACTCAAGTCTCACAATTCTCTCTAGGTCCTGTGTTGCACATAAATGTCCAGGACTGAAGTCTGTGACAGCGCTGCACTCTGGAGTTATTCCTGTCTCATCATCCTCCAACACTCTGTGGTTAACAGAGATAGAGAAAATAATTGCCACACGGATGCTTTTGTGAGCCATGGCCATGGAGGTGCTCTGAACTGTGCCTGTTTCCTACATGAACTGCAGTTCAAAAGATTGTCCATTCTTACTCTTCCTCTTCCCTCCTAAGTCATTGCCATGGTTTAACTTAGGTGCAAAAACTGACTATGTGCTGCAGCCCCATAGCCCATGTGAAAACGATTGTGATGTGACAGAGGTGTTCACCACCACCTAGAGGTACCTCTTCCTTGCCTTTGATACTGCTGGAAACACAAACTGGCAATTTTTATTTAATGTGCATTTTTGAGAACTAGAGTGTTGTTGGTGTCACTGGCAGCAGGATTATTTAAAATGGAATTCTCTGGGGTGGTAAATGCCTGGCTCTGTGCCCTGCAGGGATGCGCACACACAGTGTCAAGGAAGACACATGTCTTCCTCGCAGAATGTACTGGGGCCTGGAAGGATTTTTCACTGATGTTTCTGTACCTGGATTTCTGAATGAGTACAATGAGTACCCAACATTGCAATTACTCAGAAACCTTGACTAATGAAAAGTCCAAACCCCATCAGAGAAGAATCCAAAGCAGGCAAGTCAGTTTTGATTTGCATGTCCCATGTACAGGAAAGTTGCACTGGTACTTGCCTGATATGATGTGAATGATGTGCATATAAACAGCTTTTTGTAGGAGTGAGACCATTTCTAGTAATATTTTAGAAAGATGACCTCCTGATTTCATTGCAGTAGCAAGTTTAAAAACCAAAACAGAAAGAGTGATGCAGCACTGGACCTTATCCTCAAAGCCTTTCAGCAGAGAACAAGTGGGAGCAAGGAAGGTGCAAAAGTGATAACCCTTTGCACTCTGGAGAATATAGTGAAAAGGACTCTCTCTCCATGGAGCCTTCAGGGCTGTATCACACCTCTCTTTTCCTGGCCACTACCACTGAACTAGGTCACAGAGCCCTGGGTTAGAGCACCTGTTAGAGTCAGTACTACCGATAGATTGAAAAGTTACAAAATCATGAAATCATAGAACAGCTTGATTTGGAAGGTACATTTACTATTCAACTAGTCACCAGCTCATTAATAAAGACACTCCCCCTTTTGAGAAAAGTTAATCCAATCTGATGCCAGAAAGCCTGTGAGTCATCCTATTATCAAAATCCCCCCAAATTAATAGATTGGGTGCATCTGTTTCTTCCAAAGTCACTGCCCAGAACTGAAAAGATAGAGGAAACAATAACCTGTGCTCCAATACACTTATCCCAAGGTCCTAAGTGCTGTTTCATCATCCTTGGACTAAATTTTGTGACCTCAATGTCACGCACATGAAAGAATAGCAATGATAGTAATCCATGGGCTTTATCAGACTAGGAAGTTTCCTAGTGATGTCTATAACACAGGGCCCAGGAAGGCAAAAAACCTCCCTTAAAAGAGGGTCTGTCCAGCATACTGAATCCTTTGTACCTTTTAGAAGGGACTCATACATAACTCATTTTTCTTCCTTGTGGTGGTGGCCGTGATATCAGGGACAGGTCTTTTTGATCCTGGTAACACCTCTGATGTAGATGGATCATCATCATTACCTATTGACTGCACATGAACCTCCACCAACCCTGATACCTATTGTACAGAGGCTCATGTGGCTGAGAAGACTAAACTGCTGGTTATGTAGCTGTGATGCAAAGAATTTAATTGAGCAGGACAAGGACATTTCAATTGCAGAGGAAAACCGGCAAGTCCATGAAACACAGGAAAAGAAAAAGCAGGAGTTAGCCCAGCTGTGTGCTCAGATTGAACATACAAGTGCAAAAGGTGAGGAACTAAAACACCAGAAAGAAAAATCTGGAAGAATTGCTTTGGAAGAATTTGAGAGGGCTCTAATTATTGCCCAGAAGAAAGAGGGAGTCTGGAAAAAATTGCAGCTTGACAGAGATGAAAAAACCAAACTGTAAAAAAAAGAAGCTCCAGAGGGATCCCAAATTTAGACACATCTCCAAGAGGAATTTGATCCTTCCTTAAAAGAAAACGAATAACTTACTAGTGTCCTGCAAACTCAGCTATCATTGCTGAATAGAGGTTACAGAATCATCAGATATGCATGTAAAAGCTTGACCCAAATACCTTTGAACCACAAAATCAAAGTCCAACAAAAAGAAATGAGTTTCCACAGAAAATACCATGGAACCAGGATGAAATGAGGGTAACAAAAGTTCCAGTATTAAAACACTGGAACATGACATGAAACTACACCACAGAGATTCAACAGAGGAGACAGCAAGGCATCTCTTAACTGGAATGTTCTGATTGACCTGGAAGGATGTAGGCAATTTGTAAATTCCTTGTGTCTTGTCATTTGTCTTCATCAGCACTTCAAGTGAGAACTATCTTTGACTGAACACAGCATATTTGGCCCAATGCAGATGGCAAAATTGCCAGAATTCTTCCTGCTGGTTAATAAGTTTTGTCTGGTATGGTGAAACAGAGAAAGAAATAGCTTAAGGAGTAAGACATTTGCTTTAGGCAATTGTCAGCCATGTTATGGGAACACAAATGTAATATGTCTCCAGTGCAATCAATTCAGTGGCTGCTATTTTTTATAGAAGGGCATTTCCATTAACTCGGAGAAATAATACTACTATCAAAAAAAAAAGCCACATGCTTTTCTCAGTGGCCTAGTAGAACATGCCATTCAAAATCCCCACAGGCAACTCAGCAGGAAGTTAATTTTAAGATCTGACCAACAGGTCAGCTTTGCAGAAGGCTATATAAATGAGTAGACCAACAACATTAATAAATTCTATGATGTTTCACTGGAGGGTTTCCTAAGGCACTTGAAAGCTTGAGGTTTTATTGCACAGTTTCCAAGGTATTCTAAGACAGTTTTCAGGTGTCTGTCTTTTCAATTCTGAAACATGGTGTTTCTCATTTCCATGACTGATCTACAGCAGAATGACTCCATTCATTAAGATATTGCAACCTTGCTCCCCTTTTTATAAGAGTAATTTTATGACACTATCTTAAAGGCCTTAAAGAAGCATCCTGAACAGAGAAATGCTTTACTCTGCCACCTTCCTTTCAAACTGCGCAGCTGCAAGAGCTAACTGACAGAAAAAAGGGTTTATAAATTAGGCTGCCAATTTGCAGGGAAACTCCAATACTCTAGCAGTTGCTCCATAACACTGGTAAATACTGCAAAGTTTATTCTTTCACTTCTTCTAATTTGCCCTGCTTGCCTTCTCCAAAGCTAGCATCCATTTTTTAAAGAGGACCACTAACAGAATTTTAGAGGTGATGCTTCAGAGGATGCTCTTTCTAAAAGTGGGGGTTATGATTCCTCTGGAAATTCATCAGTCTGTCTTGGCTTTTCAAACATGAAAGACAGTGTCTTCACAGATTCATCTGCCAGTTCCCTTAACCTAGATCTTAACAGCATTTGGGAGGCCCATTTACAGGTAAGTTCTGCTGTGAACTGGTTCTCTAGGTTTTCTTTGCTTCTCCTAGTTCATTCAAAAGTGACTATTTCCATCATTCAGGATGACTAAACTGGTAGCAGGAAAGGCCTGACGGGTGCTTAGCAGGTTGTCAGGTTTGCCAATTGAAACCACATCTGAAGATTTTGATGACCAGAAGCTATCCCTTTTGTCAGGGAATGAAGGATAAAAAAAAATACTCCTTTACATCTGGTCTATCATGCTCCAACTGTCTACGCCCAGCCAAGCCTTCATCTTTAAGCCTGGCATCACTTTTGTCATGCTCTTCATTCACTGCTCAGGCTTTTTATAAGGCAATAAAAAAGGTAATGTGGGCACATTTTAAAAACTCTTACATCCTTCCTCCTGATGGAGCCCTTCATACACCAGAGAGTACAGAAGGTGACCACCCTGAGCTTGCAGGTTGCATGGTCTGGTGGACCCCTGCTCTGTCAGAACATCTTTTCTTGTGCTTGGAGAAGGCACAAAGAGCCTGAGGCATGGCCTTATACTGGAGCAACCTGCCTCACAAAAAGCACAAAAAGCCCTGTGGTCCAACATCTTTGCTAGCCTTCTTGTCTTGATAAGTGGGTAAAATTTACTATGGGGTTTGAATGGAGAAAAGTACAGGATTTGTTCAGAGACAACTTCCAGCAACACTTACCCAGCAAGTACAGGCTGTGATGACAGACTGCAGGGCAGAAGGCCCCCAGCAATTTGCAGAGAAGCTTTAGGCAAGAGAAGTAGATCAGTAGGGGACCTAACAATGGCAGCTCAGCTCCTGGCTTGCTGGTCAGAGGAGCTGTGACCACAACCCAACCACAGTATCTGTGAGGTCAGGGCTGCCCTAGGGCACCAGGACCGTCCCTCAGTGTGCCTGGGGCAGCGTCCTTGGATGGATACCTGGGGAAAAAAGGGCAGGGTTGCAGTGGGGCTCTGATCTGCAGGGCCCCCCCAGCCAGATCTGAAGTGGTCAGTGGAAATGCATTGCATATTCCAAACTGGAGATGGAGATGAGCCATCAAAATTCATGAGGGATATTAATTTTAATATATATGAGAAAGAGAGTGACAATATGCAAGCAGTCATGCTCTGCGTGATGAATTGCAGTCCACTCATATGCAGTGCTTGCAGTAATATCCATTTGCAGTGATATATCATTTTCTCTATTATTTAATCTCATAGATCTTAATTAGCACATTTAATTTTATGGTTGTTTCAGGGCTTGAGGGGACATGACTAGAAATTGTGTGTAAAATCCCTCCCCATGTGACATAAGAAGCCTCAGTTCAGCAAGTTCACAATTGAAATGCTCTCTGGATTTACCTTGGATGAGTGGTTGATGACACAACTTACTTTTTAAATGTGATTTTAAAAGACTTTCATAGAGGGAGAATTTTAATTTTTTCATGTCAAATTGGCAGTGTTCTGTCTCCCTGAATGCAGAACAGGTTCATCCTGTCTTGCATTGATGAGAGCCTCAAACGGCCTTTGAGGAAACTCCTCAGGAGGTTTTTTACCATGAGTCTTCCTTTAAAGAGGAAAAGATTGAAATACATCACAGGTAAGAGCATTTCTAGACACCAGTTTTGCCTTAAATCTTGCTTCTGAATTAAATGAATGTTATAACCCCAAATTTTTATCATCAGTTGGGATCTCTAAATCAATCTTAGAGGATATGACAACCATTACATTGAAACATATCTGCTAATATGTTGATAGCTTATCCTTTAATCATCTCCACTGGTGTTTTCCAAGTTCTTTAATAATATTAAGATCACTTGTAAAATCAGAACAAAACAGTTGAGATTATATTGACCAAAAGAGGTAGTTCATGATGTGATTAAAGAAAAAGGCAATGGGTGTCCCAGATGACATATTAGGATATTGAAAATGTGTACAAGGGCAAAGTAAAGAATACAAAAGATTATTAAAATATTCAGAAAAATAAAATTATCAGAAAATATTATATTATTATAAAAATGTTCAGTATTATTAAAAAATGCAGTTTCAACAGTTAGATGGAGAGCAGTTGTAAAATGCAGAACTGCTGACTGAGTTTCTTGGAAAACAATTATGAGGGCAGACCTGAAAAACTGGGTTGTTTTTTCTTCCAGCTGGGAAAATATGTTGAACAGTAAAAGCTGCAGATCTGTTAGAATAAAGGTTGGCAGCAACCTGCTTCAGTTGAATAGCCTAAACTGTGAAGAATAGCTGAAAACATAGGAATTGCTTCAAAAAGATTTGGATTCTCTAAGGACTGAGAAAATGCTAGCAGGATGAAATGTGGCTGAGCAACATTGAACTTCATTTTTAAGGCATACTTTCATAGCCCCATAGGAAAAGAGGGCTGTAAGCCTTGCCTCAGTTTTGAGGATAACATCTAATTCTTCCGTATCCTTACATGCAGTTGGAAATGCTGATGTTAAGTGAACATGAAGAGCTCTTGGAGCAGGACTTTTTGCAGGTTCCTGTGGCTTTGCTGAGTATTGAGCAAGTGTGTTATCAGGACTCAAGTAGTTAATGATAACACTGAAACAGTACTTAATTAAATCAGGGAGAGAGGATGGAAATATTGCATCAGAGATGAACAGGTTTTGTATCCCTTTTAGTACCTGACAATTTACAAACACAACGTCCTTATTTTCAGCTCCATTACAGAATGGAGTACCTAATTCATTGTGTCTTGTGTATCATGTTAATGAGTAATTTGACTTGAGCTTCCAGTACTTCCAGTACTTGAGCTGCAGAAAGAACTGAAGCAGCAAGTTTGAGATCAACTATCTATATGAAAAATGATCTAGCTTAAATTCTGTGTCATATTATTAGTGACGAAAAAGCAATATAGATGGGACAAATAGGTTTTGTGTATGAAGAATTACTTTTACAGGTGTTAAAGGTTGTGTTAGGTGTTAGAGTTTACAAGTGTTACAGGTGTTAGAGTTTTTCAGACTGGAAACCTGGATCCTAAGTGAGGGAATGGAATCATGGCTTTGACAGACATCTAAAGTTTGGTCCACTTAACACACCTGAAGGATGGGATGCCATCCAGAGGGATCTAGATGTGCTTGAGAAGTGGGCCTATGAGAATCTTACACAGTTTAACAAGACTGCCATGGGTAACCCAAAGTGCTGTTGTATATCGCATCTATCTGTATACAAATTGTTGCTGTCCCCTTAAGGCCGAGTGCTGTGGCTGGGAACAGGGCCATGGGCTGCCTGGTTTTTTTAGTTGGAATATGGAAGCAGAGCATGCGTGGACTCGTGGTCTTTTGACTCATGCAGAGTATCTACCTCTCTTGCCTTTTGGTTTGCTTTCATGTCCCTTGCCTCACTTGCCTCTGGGTTACTGGTATTTAAAGAGCTGAGGCAGTTTGGGAATGACTGTGTGCTGCCACACCACAGTCACTCCAGTCTGGCAACTAGGCCTGGCTGAAGTGTGAAAAGCACTGAATCTGAGATGCTCCCACCCACTCCTTCTGTCATCTCCTGACCTGAGGAAGGTGAAGTCTCACTGCGAGTTCTAGCACCTTGCCCAGGAAATTACCAGTGAGAACTCCAGCTGCTGGAGAAAAGGGGTAAGGGGAAGACTGAAATCATCTTCCCTTTGTCCTTTGAGCCACACACAGTATTCCACCATTCTGTGTGTTTCACAGTTCCTATGGTGTTCCTGAGATTTAGCATTTTTGTAGCCAGAAGTTATTTATGATTATTTTGTTTGCCTGTTGCTGTTCACTTTGTATATGCTCACTTTTTCACTTATATTTACTCATATTCATTACTTATTGGTGGAAAGGCAATAAACCACCTAAAATTATAATGGGAAGCAGCTCATTCCAGAATGTTTCTTCTTAAAGTGTCTTAAACCAAGACACAAGATCAAGTTCAAGGTGCTGCACCCAAATCAGAACAGATTGAGAGCAGCCCTGCTGAGATGAGAAGCTGGCCATGGGCACTCTCAGCCCAGAAAGCCAAACGTGTCCTGGGCTGCATCCAAAGCAGCGTGGGCAGCAGGGGAGGGAGGGGATTCTGCCCCTCTGCTCTGCTCTGGTGAGAGCCCACCTGGAACCCTGCATCCAGCACAGGAAGATCATGGACCTGTTGGAGTGAGTCCAGAGGAGCAGAGGAGGGACACCAAGATGATCAGAGGGATGGAGCATCTCTCTTATGGGGAAAAGCTGAGAGAATTGGGATTGTTCATCCTGGAAAAAAGAAGGCTTCGAGGTGACCCAATTGTGGCCTTCCAGCACCTGAAGGGAACTTACAGGAAAGATGGGGCAAAATTATTTACAAGAGGATATAGTGACAGGACAAGGGGTATATGTGTTTAAATGGAAAGAGAGTAGATTTAGATTAGATATTAGAAAAAAAAAAAAAAAAATCTTTGCTGTAGGGGCACTGAGACACTGGCACAGGGCCCTGAGAGTCTGTGGATATCCCATCCATGGAGGTGTTCAAGGCCAGGTTGGAAAGGGCTCTGAGCAACCTGCTTTGATTGAAAGTTTACTTGCTCTTGGCAAGTGGGTTGAAACTTGGTGTTTTTCAGTGTCCTCTACCAACACAAACAATTTTAAAATTCTATGATGATTTTGTAGTTAGGAAATAACTTTTTAAAATTTGTATTCAGGTGCGCCCCCCAAAAAGAAACTTCAAACAAACAAAAACAAAATAAAAACAACAAAAAAAACCTGTCAAAAATTGAATAAAGTCAGAAATATTGTGATATGGGGTTAAGCACAATGGAGTTAATTATTTTACTGTGATTTGTTCAGGTGTTTATTTTCAGCTATTCCACAGTTCTGTGAATGTTCACTTGACCCATTAATTAAAAATGTTCATTGTGGTTTGGGAAAAGATAAGGAACATTTTTCCAGTCAGATTTCCAGGTGCCAGAGGAAGTTAAAGGGAGTTTGTTCTTTCTGAAATAGTAATAGGTTGCATTTACTATACAGCTAAATCACATTGCAGAGAGAGGTAGTTAACATACAACATTCATAGCATGAAATAAAAAGACTTTGAGTGCTGAGTGTCAGATGAAGGCATTGAGGATGGTAATCAAAAAATGTGCTCCAGTGTGCCTTAAAATATTACTTCAATCTAGTTTTTTTATAAGTGCATTAATTAAAACATGGGTCTTTTAAAATGAAGGTTCTTTAACTCACCTTTTTTGTCTCTAAATATAAAAAAGATGCATGAACCTAATGCTTTTCATTTTCTTAATGTGCTAAAGTTGCTTAAATAATAGGGAGGATTGGAAAAGGTTATTTTGACAACTTCAGTGGCAATGTCTACTTGATTAAATACAGAAAGGAATCTACAAAAGGGCTCCTTATACCTTCATTAATTTTCTGCTACTTGCATACTGCATCTCATGTTTATACACCAGATAGAAATGGGTTTGTGACTTTGACTCTGGATTTGAAATTAAAATATGTGTGCTTGTAGGGAAATAATCCCAATTTGTTGACTCTTGAGAACTTGCTTAGGTAGTGATTTAAACTTAAATAGCCTTTTTGCAATTTTTTTTTCTTATGATTTCTCCACATTCCAAATTCCTCATGTCTTTAAGGATAGTAGCCTTCTAACCTCATGTTGTGTAACTGTGGTACTTTGAATTCCTTCACTGTTGTGTTTTTTGTGGGCGACGTAATCTGCAAATTTAGCTCTTCATTTCTGCAAAGGAAAGTAATAGTCCAAGGATAGATAGGAAGGGAAGTCCATCAGTATTAGGAAGGATAATAAGCAAACCAAAAGCATATCTTAGTGTTAGATTCTTGCTATTGTCTTTGAGCATGGACTGAGCCTTGACAGCTTTTATGTAAGTAAAGAATAAATCTACAATTTTTGCCATCCCACAAAGGGCTAGGGCCAGTGACCATACCTTTTTTTCTCTGTCAGTTAATGTGGTCTTTAACAAGCTGTGGACAAAGTTTTGAATTCACCAGAGCAGTTGGGTTCTGCTGTTCTTGGGACCATACAGCATTTACTGTATGGTTTAACATTTTTGGATTGAACACTTCTAAATGTCTGTGGCCTATGAAGCATTCAGCATCCTTACTGGTTTTATATTATGGAATTTTTTTTATGGTAAACATTATAGTTTACAAGAGTGAAACAATATTCAGCATCAAAACTAGAAAAAGAGTGCACCTTTATGGTTGTAGTTTTCAGGAGTTAAATCTTGAGGTAGTTTTGTTTAATTTTATTCCTGGACAATACAATTGTTCCCTGTTATCATTCATTCTGCCTCTAGTTTCTGATTGATTATTTTTTCATATTCAGGTCTATTAGTCATTCAATTTTGAGTCATTGCTTCCAATGTATCACCAGTTAACAGGTCACTGGCTTTTGTGGTACCCTGGCAAACCTGACCAAAATACTTTTGGTTGGAAATTTTGGAGACAGCTTAGGTTGGCTGCAAGTCAACAAAACCTAGATGATGTTAATCTCCAAATATGTGAATGAGAATAATTCAGATAACTAAAATTACCTATTTGGATACCTACTCTTTCTGTTTCCTCCCCTCTGTGGAGCTCTCCTGGGTGTGTTTGTTCATTCTTTATTTAGGCTTAGTGTTGCAAAGTATTGCGCAGCCTTAGCCAAGGTCATTCATTAAAATGTGGAAGAGGAGATGTAGTGACAAGCAGTGGCGACAGCAAGTTCCTCTCCGTGACAATGTGTTCCTGACAGTGCAGTATTCAGATGAAGAATATATATGAAGAGGTGAAATACTTCCAGACATCTTTCAGTAACCAGGACCGAACATTCCTGAGTTCTGAAGACTTGTGTGTATCACAATTATACTATATATACCACAAATATACTGTCTGATTGGAATATGTTATCTCATAAACAGAGAAATATCCTCACATTTCCTTTGTCTTAATAAGTCTTGTATAGACCTTTGCCAGGAGGTTAAGTCTTTTTGGTTGAAATTGATTTCTCAGTTAGCCAAATAGAAAAGAAGGAGCAGGAATAAAGAGAGCATAACTTATGTCTTGGAGGGAGGCATTTTGTTTGCCTGAGTTTAGATTGATTTATCTGAATACTTCAATATTTTTCATATTGGCTGGAGTACAGTAAAAAAAGAAAATTTGTTTTTCTGCTATAGAAAATTTTGAGCAACCTAAAGAAAATGTCCTTGGTGCACATTTGTGTTTCCACTATTCCCTGCTATATGCTTTTTCTATTCCCCAGTGCTAAGTACAATGCTGACAAAGGTCAATCTCCTTGTCCTTTTCACAAAAAGGAGTATTTTGTCCTGTTCAATTGTATGGAGAAACTCAAACAAAATTCTTTGTGATTGTGAAGATGTGGTTCTACATGAAAGGAATTCTTCAGATTAGGTTATACTGAAGGCCTGGGAAAGTGGCACGGGGAAAAATGCTTGTTAAAAATGCTTGAAGGAACTTTTGTCCCTTCAAGAGGAGAGCCTTGCAGAAGGGCAAGGCTGTTTAAGTTGGGAGGAGCAGTTCAGAATCAAACCTTATTAACAAGGAGGATAGTCCTATTCTGGAACTACTCAGTGGGTTTACATGGCAAGATTTTGTTTGTGAGGCGGGGGCTACAGGGGTGGCTTCTGTGCCAAGCTTCTAGAAACTTGACTCTTATGGAGCCAGACAGTTCCAAGACAGATATTTCACTTGATGAATAGAGCCCATCTGTGAGAGAGACGTCTCTGAGAGCGCGAGCATCTTCTGGATAACCTCTTGAATTGAAGAAGGGGAAAAATTGCTGTTTTAAACAGCCAGAAGAGAAGTGAGAGCATGTGAGAAAAACAGACTCATAGACACCAAGACCAGAAATTCCCCTGCAGCCCTGGAGAAGACCAAGGTGAGGCAGGATGTTTCCCCTTAACCCATGAAGGTCCAAGGTGGAGCAGATAACCCACAGCCCGTGGAGGACCCCTTTCTGGAGTAAGAGATTACACAAAAGAGGCTGTGACTGTGTGGAGACCCCCCACTGGAACAGGCTCCCGGCAGAACCTGTGGCGCCGTGGAGAGAGGAGCCCATGCTGGGGCAGTTTTACTGGCAGAATTTGTGACCCCACGGGGGTCCTCCCCATGGTGGAGCAGGCTGTTCCTGATGGATGAACCATGCGGAGGGCACCCATGCGGAATGAGATTGTGAAGAACTGCACCCCCTAGTAAGGACCAACATGGTAAAATCTTGGGAAGGACGGTTTCCCATGGGAGGGACTATGCACTTCAGCAGGAGAAGAATGGGAGGGGTCCCACCTCTGAGGAGGAAGGAGCATCAGAGACAATATGTGATTAACTGACTATAGCCACCATTCCCCATACCCCTGCACCACTGTGAATGGGAGAGAGAGAGAATCTGAGGGTGAAGTTTTTTTCAGGAAGAAGGGAGGAGAGAGGGAGAGGATGTTTTAAGATTTGGGTTTATTTCCAGTTATTCCACTCTGATGTGATTGGTAATAAACTAAGGTAATTTCTCTGAGGTAAGTCTGCTTTGTATATGACAGTGAGAGTAAGGGTAATTGGTAAGGGATGTCTCCCTGTCCTTAACTTTACCTTCTTTCCTTGTATTTTCTCTCCCCTGTGCAGCTGAGGAGGAGAGGGTGATAGGTCAAGTTTGGTGGGGACTTAGCACCTAGGGTCAACACAGTACACCTTCCCACACTATCATAGATAAGGGAAGACAATTTTTTTGATCCAAATCTTAATTTATTAAAAAAAAAAGAAGAGGAGGAAGAATTAGGAACTGTCAAAGTTTGCAATGGCTTAAGGTCTGTCTAATTCCTAGTAATTTCATAAATGAAACAGTGATTTTTTTTTTCCCTGCTGGAAACCTGATATAGCTGAAATATTTATTTGCTTTAAACACTGCCACTAAGATTGTTGTCATCTCTTATGTGACCTATGTGTTATCTAGTGAAAATAAAATCCATTTTTTCCCTGCCTTTACTGGTCTTTCGAAGACACCTTTTCTGTCCTGCAATAAATGAATAAATACTGACCTCTGGGTTCTCTGAGAGATGTAGCTGGAGCAGTTATGTATGGTACCTGCTCTGATTCTTCAAGGAGTATTGTGGGATCTTCATCATCAGATCTAACTAGCTCAGCTAGCCCAGAGCCAGCCCTGCTATCTTTTGACCCAGTGGTGTCTAGCAGATGCAGAAATCCAGGAGGTATGAAGAGTGAGCTTTCTTGGGCCTTGACCCTTTGAGTTTGTTTGACTTAAAGATACTGGAACACTAGTAGGATTCAATGTCTTAGAAACGCTGCTTTTTGGCTCTTTTCATATGCAGAAATTGCAGCAGTGATTGATCACCTCTCATCTCTTGCTCCTTGCTGCACCCCTCTGCCCTCTAGGAAATCAGGGTTTGCTTGAATAAGCCCATGTGGAAGCAGCATCAAATTTTCCCTTTCTGCAGGGAAGCAAAACCTCTGTACTTTATGCTTGTCTCCTAGCTGTACGTGTATGAGATCAACAGTAGCAGCAGTAAGAGAAAATAAAATAAATAAATAAATAAGAACCTAATCTAATAGGGCTTAACTCTGCTTTTGGAGGAGGCATCTCTAGGCGGCAGCTCAGCATTGCTCCAGGGAAATAATTATCTGAATTTCATTGAGAGGAGGTCTAGAAGGAAAACTTCTGAATGAATGACTGCTTTCATTTCAGGATGTGACAGCAATCTTTTGACTGGTTTCTGTGAAGACTCAAATTCTCCTTAATCCTGCAGAATATTAGACAGCAGAACATTCTTCAAGTTTGATCCTTTTTGAAAACAGATTTTCATGTTTCTGTAACTATTTCTGCTGCATTGCCAGATCTTGCTTTGTACCCTCCATATTTGAAACATTCATCCATTTTGTCAATTCTCAGGATCATGGAAAAGCAGGAGTGTTTGACAACTCAAAGAGGCTAATAAACAACCATTTTCAATGTATGGCATTTTTTCCAAAGTGATCTCTTTTAAATATTAGCATCTCCTTGTTGTTAATTTTTCTGAGTTTTTCTGCTCGATGATAATTTTTCTTGGATTTTCTAGAATAAAAAATATGCTTCCAATAAAGGGGACATGTATTGCTATGTGAAACTGATGTTAATGCAATGAAGCAGTTATGAGCTTCTGGATATTCTGCAGGTTGCAGCTTTTTGGTATCAGGTATCTATCATCTGTCATAGGATTGGAAAATGAAAGAGATTTTCTGAGAGGAAAAAAAAAAGCAGTAGGGAGACAAAAGCACTCTCATTAAAATCCCAAACTAAAAATCTTGACATGCCTTTTTTGAGGTTTTTGTTCAGGATATATCTACTATTTAGCACAGTGTGCCCATGTTTGAGATTCCTGGATGTCGCCATAATCTATGTGCCTGCAAATTTTTGAAGGGTCCAGCAAGAGTGGCACCATTTTTTAGGAAAATGAGACCTGGCACCTAGATTCCCCCATTGGTTTCAATGGTTAGAGGCACTTCTGATTTTGAGGGTGAAGTATGACAACTGTGTTGAGCATGATGAAACTCTTTTCCTCCTCTTGTTTTGTGCTGATTCTTCATTCATGGTGATGTGGGATGTTATCCGGCCCAACAACCTCAGACCTTCCTTTCATCTACCTTTTTGTGGGCAAGTCCTGTCCAGTCAGGGGAAAAAGCCTGTTGCAAGAGAGCAAGAAAAGGAATGGTGGCTTAAGCATACAGAAGAAATTAAAGAGTAATGTGAAATTTCTATTAAAACCCCAAATTAGTAACAGGATGGAGTAAGAAGAAAATGAAAAATCATGAATTCATATTGATAACATACTACTGCCTTGCCTTGCCTTCCCTCTCCTCCCTTTCCTCCATTCCCTTCCCTTTCCCTCTCCTGCCTCTATTACACTGAGGAAACCAAATTATTGGGACTTAATTAGACTGAGTGCTGCATGGGGACAGTAGTGAAAGAGTTTCCATCCCCATAATGCTGCTGAAATAGGAAATACAATTATTTATAAGTGTTTCCATCTGTTCAGTGAAGCTAGGGAGGCTAGCAAAAGTTTCAGAGTAAAGGTTTAATTTTTTTTTATGGAATAGTGAGGGGGCATGGTAGAAATATTTTCATTAAAGGACAGCGAGATTTAAAGATAATACTTGTTGTTTAACATCATGATTACCTGTGGATACTTGTTAAGCATCTCCTGAAAGGAGCAAAGTTAAAGAGAGGATGAAGAGGCCCAGAACTAAACACTATGCTTCTAACATGTCTCTGTGCAAATACCAAAGTCCAGAAACTGAATATTGAATCCAGTCAGTGGTGGATATGCTCTGTTTCTATCATTCTGCTGACATCAGCTCTGGAGCTAGAAATCAGGCAAGCACCAGCCAATACAATGTACACAGTTGGACCCTGTAAGATTGTGATCCTAACTGGAGTACAGGATAGGACACAATTGACTGGAAACCCTCAGGATGAAGGAAGCACATCCAATTTGTTTTGTCCAATGTACACACTGGAATTACAGTTCTTTCTGTCTGTTGCTTGACTTGCTAGAGTATTTATCTGGCAAACAAACAGTTTTTGTGCTACTCCCACTTTCAGGGATAAATCTTAATTTTTAATTAATATAAAATACTGTAAGGGCTTCATTGTGGTTGTAATGGTATATTTAATCAATGTTTTCAGCTTTAAGCTGAATCAAGAATTGTGCCATATGATGAATAAATTATCATGTGCTTTTCTCATAATTTTTGTTTTCATCAGAGGTTGAAAAATCTGACTGTTTCTGCAGTTCACTGAATATACCACAACAGTATACAAGTGAACTGTTTCTGCAGTTCACTTTTATATACCACAACACGCTACATAGAGCAAAACATTTTCCCCTTCCTTGGATACATTCCTGTAGTAACATCAAATGTAAGTTTTCTATCTTACTGCTTTTGATAACCCTGAAGTGCATTTCTAGCACTTTCTACTGGAGCTAATTTAACAAAACTCCTTATGCCCAAATGATGGGAGACAAACTTCCCAGCAGACTGTGGTAGCAAGTGCTATATGCACAAGGGTGATTAAAGCACATCATAACTGATGCACAACAAACTCTATAATATACCGATTTCCTGACACAGATGACTCATTTAAGAGGTGCACGTAAGAAACAGGTGAATTAAGGACAAACCTGTTCTTATTCAGAATGCATTGAGCACAACTGATTCTGACATCAATGTCTTTCTCTCACAGACTTTCAGAATTGGTTTGTCCTGTGGATGAAACTGTAAATGGCTTCAAAAAAATATGAGACCAAATGACACACAGAAACTCACTGCTGCTTTATGCCCATTTCTTCAAAACAAATTGACAAAAACAAACATACAACAATTCCCATCCCCCCTCCACTACTCCCACAACGAAACAAAAAGCACATCAAAAAACTTGTGCCTGGTACAAAGCAATTTTACAGTAGTAACTTTTATTATGAGAATTTTTACAGTGTAATTTCAGATGATTTCAGGTTTCGGCATAATACACAAGTGTTTCCATCTTAACAGTATATATGAGGTAAAATGATCCATCATTTGAATAACCATGATAAAAAAATTTCCAAGTGCACCAATGAATCTTGCCTAAATAAATGTATTTACTATTGACCTATTAATAAAATGTGTATTTCTAGTAAATAATATACAATTTAAAAATATTTAGAGGTATTTTCTAATACATATCCTTAGGGAGGCTGCAAAACACTATTTCTTCCTCAACAAACAACAAGTAAGTATTGTTGAAAAGGAAGCAAACTGATATTCATGTAAGGATAATATTGCCACTTCCTACCTTATGATTAAAAATGAATTGTTCCACAAGTGGCTGATGGAGATTGATCCCTTACTGATCTCAATTCTTTATGCATTATCTACTCCAGTTTCCTTCTTCTTTCTGCTTTCAGCACTGAAGCACTCCTTTTCTTATTCTCTGATGCCAAAATAACACTGCTTTTTTTGTCTCTAAACCATCTCATAATCCCTTAAATTTCTTCTTCCCTCTTTGTTGCTGGCTGACTAAGAAAGGATATGAATGGACTGAGGTAACCAAGTTGATTAGCCTACAGAAATGTTAAACAGAATGTACTGGTATTAAAATTATACCCTTCTCTGCTTCAATGTATAAGTTACGGCCTTCTTAGGGTATGAATTTATAGAAATTTCATAGCTTTCAGACTTCAGACTTCAGATTTTCTTAAAAGATTTGAACAAGATATTCCAAACTTTTTGAGGATAGGTGCAGTCAGTTACAATCAATGTGGTGGCTATGAAAACAAAGTTTAAGGGAGGAAAGTTGCAAATCTTTAATGTAATATGTGAAAAAAAAAATATTGACCAATCGATTGTGCTGTATGTCATATAGCTATAGTCCAGATTAGTTGATGGACCTGTTTTGTCTGTTGGAGTCTTTTTGATCCAGTCTAAATCCAAGTCATCAGCATCTATCTGGGTTGCTGACTGGAGTCTAAACTTTGCTGTCATTTTCTTCCAAATGAAAATATTATAGCTCATTCTAGCTTTATAAAATGACAGTATATGTTACTTCATTTGTGTTTTTATGACTCTTAATTTTAGTATCATTTGGGTATTACTTCTCTTATAGAAAGTCATCAGTAAAAAATTTTATTTAACTCTGGTGATCTGAGTGCAAGCTATTATTTTTACAGTTGTTGACATAACAGTAAGATGAAAATAATAAAATTCAAATATTAATACATCTGTGGAATTCCTTTAAAAACATGACAGGTCTTTCAGTCAACATACAAACCAACTCAAAGACTGACAGTATGAAACTACAGAACACAAAACCCAGGCCTGAAATCTGTTATAGTCTGCCAATCAAAACAACAGAATGTATCGTTTCATGAAAAAATATTATGCAGTCTTAGATTTCGTTTCAGACTCACAAGAACCTTATCACTCTCTGACTGCAGTGAGAAATAGACTCTCTGCAGGAATCCTTGTAACTGAGATAATGAGAAAATCTCTATTCTTTTAATGTCTACAAGTCTTTTCTTCAAAATAAATGTGACTCTTTTTTTTTTACCTTAAGAATTTTTACTTTGTTGTGCATCTAATCAAGTTACAAATAATTATAAACACCAGTAATTTAGAATTGAATTTGTTAAGTGCAAGTTTGGTAGTTTTACATGAGTGCCCTATATTTTGTTTCACTCTTTGTTTCATATTTCATTTCATACTGCCATTCATGTTTTTCATCTCATAGATTTTACCACATCAATGAATATTAAGTAAAATGCTCAGTAATTCCTTAGAAATAGTAAGGGGTTTTATAACTTTAACCTGTTTCTCTTATCTGAAGTGAAAAGTGGAATATGAAAACAGGTTTTGCTTAAGCAGCTTGAAGATGTAGCACAGGTCATGGACACAAATTGGTGACGATTAGGATGCATGTTTATAGTTCCATCTTCCACTGGAAATCACATTGTGCATTCAAATAGTTTATCTTGAAGTGTGTATTTTCTGCTGGACTAGAGTTCAGGGATCTCTCAGTCTTTGCTATAGATCAAGCTCCAAAATCTTTGTCTCAACAAATGAACAAATGAATGTATTCAGTACTATTTCAGCTGGTCTTTGCCTTTTTTTTCCCCCAGGAAAATATTTCACCTTGGTAGCAGTAAAACATATGATTCATACAGAAATTTTTAAAGCATTTATGTTTATTTTTAATTGTTTACTCTTCTCCTCTTCCACCTTTTGTATTTGTGTCTTTTTTTTCCCCCTGGGAAATAGTGTTCTAAGAAATTAATCTATGTTTCAGAAAAGCATCTGTTTCCTCAAATTCTGTAATTCAGCAAATGCAGTAAAAAAATGCAGTAAAGTAAATTACCTGCCTCTATGCAAAACTGAATAAGGTAAGGATTTGGGCAAGAGTCCATGAGGGTTTCTCTGATAATGTCTTTTTTCAATCTAATACTTTCAGTTGTATCTAGTGACCAGTGAATCAAATAATTTGAGTCAGTGGATCTCTTTAACAGTCTTTGATAATCCTTTGATGACAGACCTATACTGGCAGTAATTAATATTGACAACCTGAATATTAACATTTTGTTTCCAATGACAGACAAATCATGTTCAGGTGCACTTAGAAGATAAATGGTGACACTTATGGGGAGTTTCCTAACACACATGTGCTTTTCAGAGCATTTTTCTGAAGAATCTGCTCTTTTTCAACTCTGCAAAAATAATTTAGAAATTTGGTACCAAACCTAGAAATATTTCCAGTTTTATCAGGTGTTAGATACCATAATTGCAATGTTTCTTCTAGCTATGCAGATCTTCAAGTTTTCAGGTTGAAGTAAAACCCTGAATAGGGTTGAAAATAATATCAGACAAATTCGTAGGAGTTGGTTAAAAAATTTGGATAAATACAGTTTTTATTTTGCTTAAGATGCTGTGCACGGCAGTATATTCATGTGACATTTTCTTAAGAATTTGAAGAAATCTTCCTAAGTTGAAAAAAATTCTCAATTCTCTGAAAAAAAAAATTGTTCAAGAAATTTGTTTTCTTGAGTTATAGAGCTGATATCAGAATCTGACAGAGTACCCTATTGCAAGGATAAGGATGATGGCATAAGGAAGATGCAATAAACTACCAGTGTCAAATTGTGCACTGACTTTCTCTGCATAGGACACTGGTACCTTGAATATTTTAATTTTCTTATCATACTTTTCTACTCTGATTACATTCCTGAAGGTGCTAAATATTTCCACAGTTCTCTAAGGACAGCAGAAGAAACAAACACTTCTTTGATGAGCAATCCAGCTACAACAGCTACCTACAGCAACTGAGAAATATTTGTTTTGGCTGCTCTCTCTCCTGGCTCCAGGGCAGCCTAGCTCTTCTGTGATTTTCCTAAAAAGCCTGTCCACCCTTATGGCAATAGAAGCAGTGGATTTCTCCCAAATGATATTATTGTGAGATAATTGAATAGCTGGTGACTAGATTAATTGCCCCAAACTCTTAACCCTGAGTGTGTTGTTGGGGTCTAATATGCAAAAGTAAATCCTGAAGAAGTGTACATTTCACTGGATTGTTTAAGGCTGTGTCTGGAACATATTCTGGTGTATAATAAAACTTTATGTCTGCAATAATTCAGTCCTAGCAAAAAATAGCATGTGACAACTGACAGTGTCCTTTCTTCTTGCCTACTAGTGACTGTATGTCAAGATAACGATGCATGCAGTGTGCGTAGAGAACAGAATAAGCATTACCAGCAAGCTGTTACAAATGGATAATATAAAGGTTCTGCTCTAAAATCTTTAATGCATTACCCTCACAACACCAGTCTGCTCTTCTGGGTGTGCTTGAAAAATTTCAGCTCATGGTGAATTATGGATGATGTATAAATGCATATCTGTCAAATTGCTAAGTACGGAAGGTGGAGGGAGAGGAAAGTACGTTTACTGGCAGCAAACACCAAGCTAAAAAGTTGAGCCTTTACAACTTTTAATTAACTTCCTGATCATTTGTATTAGTGTTCATGATTCCTAAGGCAATTCACCCTGTTTCAGAGGTGTTTGTATTTAATCTTCCAATCATGTGAGAGACTGTACTTGGAACTGCCAATGTCCTCACGCCGTACAAGTGTATGGATCATAGATATATCTGCAGTCAGCTCAAAGGAAAAAAAGTGCTACTATGAAGCTAATCTACCTTGGAGAAAGGCAGGGCTTGGAAGATAAGGTACAGCCCTGATCTGACGCTTCATTGTGCTTCAGAGGGGCTGGGCCAGCATTTCCATCAGCACAGTGTTGCACTGCTCCACAGGAGCACAGCTTTGGAATACTACATGCCTTTTTCTGCCATACAAGATAGACTGGCCCAAGTCACAGCTCATCCTGGCAAACCATCCCAGCTACCAGAGCAGGCTGGCTGCAGCCCTTTGTTAGTAAACCACTGCTCATTTCCTAAGCAGACAATGCAGCTGCATGCTTTTTCAACATCTTTTTTCCCCACAGCCACTTACATTGGAGGGAAAGGGATACATTTGCATAATTTGAATATATGATATGTCTAATGAGGGTTAAAAAGTAAGAATTATCAGCAGTCATTGTTCAAAATGTATACTAAATGTCAGTGGGAAATAAATTTAAAACTATCCATTTAGTATTCTATAAATGTCACCCTGCCTTCAGTCCATTTTGAAAGGGTGAAATACTGTTGAAGACACTGAAGCTGTTACTGACTAAAAAATGATGAAAGGGCAGAAACTGGTGTTTCATGTTTTCTAGAGGTAGAAAGGCATCTACTTTTGTAAAATAAATGCTATTAAGGTTTTAACACAGACATTGCCCGATATTAGTGGC
This sequence comes from Anomalospiza imberbis, assembly GCF_031753505.1. Lineage (NCBI taxonomy): Eukaryota > Metazoa > Chordata > Aves > Passeriformes > Viduidae > Anomalospiza > Anomalospiza imberbis. The sequence continues at coordinate 57,754,023 of NC_089721.1, read as the reverse complement.
AATCCATAGCTGAGTGTGATGATTTTAGGCAGCAGATGTGGGAAGAAACATGAGAATGATTCTAGAGTTATACAGAATTCCACCTTTGTCTTGTCTGCTGAGACTTTGTTAAATGCTTCCAACTATAATGAAAGCACAAAAGGGTTAATTCTAACATGTGGTCTCAGAAAAATATAGAATGTGAGAGGTTTGTACTTTTGGCACATCATGCTTTGAGGTTAGTTAGAAATGGGCAGACTAGTTTCTTGCTTTTTAAGGATAATTTCTGTTCAACTGTACTGCATTTCTGTTCACCTGATTTGTTTTCATTCCTATTTAAATAGCAATGGTTCCAGAACACTGTTCAACTAATTGGTCTGATTTTACTGTTTATGTTTAATGAATGCTGTGGTGAATGAATTTATTTGTGTAAATAGTTAAAGGAGTATCCTAGACGTTCTACATTTTTAAACCTATTTTATTACTTATGAACAGAAATTTTCAAGAGTATGGTACTGGAATTCTCAGCTTTATGGAGAACAACATGACTGATGAGAAAACGGTTCTCTATTTTTTTTTTTTTTTCTTCTCATGGGCAAAAGCCATTCATGAGAATGGTTCTGATCATTTGCAAGAGTAGAGAATATGCCCCAGAGAAGCACCTGTCTTGAATATCCATTTTTAGAAAAATTCAAGAAACTTAGAGCAGCTCTCTTGAGGAGGATTGCTCAATGAAAAAGATGCTTGAAGAGTAGGCTTCCTGACAGTGTAAGACTCATTGATTCTGTACAATTCTTCAGGTTTAAGAAGAAATTTTCTTATCTCACAAGGGATCTGTTACAATTTCTCAGGTTGACTGCTTCAGTTTCTGTCTGAAACTATGGTTTCTTGGTTGAAATATTGTCTTTGCTTTCTTGATCTGATTCTGTTTTCTCATATAAGAAAACATTAACTGTATTTATATATGTACAGCTTAGTAAGATCCATTGGAAATAAACCAGTACAGATTTTTTTCCCCGCCACATTCATTTCACAGTATTCCAGAACGCTGCCTAGTTTGTCCACTTCTTCTGGTGTACTGCAGAAAATCTGTTTAATCTGTCCTTGGATAGTCACACCTGGTAGATCATCACCTAAAGGGTTTGGAGCAGGCTGGTGAGGCTTCTCCTTGAAGATCAGGGACTTAATGTTCTTCATTCTGAGCCAAGTGAAGGAATATCTTATCATGCAAATGGAATACAGGTATTGATCCAGACCACATTTATTTCCCCATGTTAACTGTTATTTTTCACTTTTTCCTTTGAATCACAAAAGTTTAATCAACTAGTTTATTGCAGTGCAATCACAAGGAAAAAAAACAATACAACCTTGTAGTAGGAGCAATGACTATTTTTCCACTACTGAATCCAAATCTGAAAGTTAGGTGATTTATATGAGGAAAAAAATTGTTTTTTATAAAATCTGAGCGAGGTGCTGTAAGAACTCAGGCTGTGGGGGGATCTATTGCTCCTCACTGGAGTCAAGGGCAAATGTCTATAGACTGTGGAAAGGTTATGATGTTCTTTTGCATTTAAGTCCCTTCTAGTATTCTGTTATCAGTAAAGTTACTGTTTTTCCACTTAATTTTCTACCACCTTACATGACAACTACGTTCCTATAAGGCGAATGATAAACATTGATATAAATTTATCTATTTCAATAGAGCTGGACCAATTTGTACTCTCTGGAGGGATGACCTTTGGTACATAAATACATCACATCTTGCAAAATTTTATCACTGGCATTTTGGTTCCTGTAACTAATGAGCATCTTGGAGCTTACCTTTTTCATGAAGCAAAATTCCAAGTATCACCATCAGAATATCTCATTCTCTTTCTAAAATAATGTATTGGCCAATATAACAAAAAATGAAGTTAATAAATGTTAAAAACAAAAAAGGAAAAAAAATGTCGTATGACAAAACTGTTTAAACAAAAGTTTATAAATATCTTCTATGTACGTGCAGGTATTTTCATATAAAGCATCTTCTCCTTTACTTTTGGTTATTTGGAAAATCATAGTACATTTTCTGTACCCACACAAGAACAATGGGTGTACTATTTGTTTACCAATATAAATCTCTTCAGTTTTTCACAGTGCAAAAAACATGTATTATTTACACTTTATTTCTTCTTGTTATGTATAATGTCTCCTTCAGCTCTGTATACAGGAATCTAGACAAGTTACTCAAAATGCTCTGTGAAATAAATTTTCCTAAAGGCATGCCATAAATTTGACATGATACTAGCAAGCTTCTGATTCTGTAATATAGGCATGTCAAGTTTAAGGACACTTATGCATTTTAAAGGAATATTTAATTGGATTTTCAGTTTGAACCTAGAAGAGTTCAGGTGAGCTTCACAGGGTTCTTGGTTTTTTCCCTTTTTCACAAATAATTTTGTACAAAATCCAGTTAATTTCAGTAGGATTGAACACAGTGAGTGAGAAGGTGGTTTCAGAGATCATGATTTCATGCATATAAAACAATGGCTATGAACTACCTGTGCACCAATGGATGGTGCAGGCTGTTACCTCAGATACTTTGGAAATAACAAAGTTGATCAGATCCTTTTTTTCCAGTATCTTTCACTGTTCTTTTACCTTTCTCCCACTCATACTTGTTGCCAGGAAAAATCCCTTTTGTAGAATCATAGAATCATTAAGGTTGGAAGAGACCTCTACTATCAGCAGACCAACAATTAACCCAGAACCACCATATGGAAGTGAATGATTCAGAGGTTATAAAATTGATTGCTCCAGATGTTAGGTAGTGCTCATCCAAAGAAAAATGTAGAAAGTTCCAGACAATCTCAACATTGTTACCATAAGTGGGACCAGGATTTCATACAAAGAGACAAATGTACAGACTGACCTACTGATAAGCAGCATTTCTGTTTCTAGTCCCCACTCCTATATAAGTAAATCTGGTCGCAAAACTTGTCATTAAGACTGCTCAATTCTTTGGAACAGGACAAAATAAATGTTTTTTTTTCAAGCCAGTAACAGTTGTTACTTGATTCAACAGCGAGATTTCACTCTGGATCAACTAATTCCCAGTTATGACTCTCTGAATACAGAACTGCATTTTCTGTGGTCATTCAAACACATGACTTTGACATTTTCACTGCAGAACAAAGATGATTCCTTTATATCTTACAAAGGAGAAAGTAAAAAATGTTGAACAAGTGAGTTGGTGCTCTTCCTACATATCCCTTCTTGCAATATGTGGGTATTTATTAGTGAGTAAGCTTACATGCTGCAAAGGTGAGCTCATTGTCATTGCTTGTCTCTGACTGACCTGGATGCAAGATGGAGTAAAAGTGTGAATGATTAAAACAATCCATCTGATTTGCTGAGACATACAGTTAAATTTGGCAAAGGAGATCTAATCTGTATTTGGACCTGTACATCACAAACTGCTATTACATTTATTGGAGAACATGAAATATTTGATTTCACCAATTTAGGCCACTTTATTAGTTAAGGTGGAAGATTAATGTATAGCTGTGTCTTCAAATACAAGAGGTTAACATTCAGGACAGGACTGGGAGACAACAGCACTATATATTACTATACAGCTGGAGCAAGGACTACAAAAACAAGGCATGAGTGATTAAATGTGATTCTGAATCAATAAGAAAGACTAAATTTAAAAATTCTGTTGTCTGCTAAGTTTATAAAGATACCTCTACAACAAAGGACATCTATTACTCACTCTCCTGTTACCTGCAATAAGCTTTATTGTAAGATCTGAGCACCCCATTATATTTGGAAGTTTTATCATGGAAAATGAAAAAAATAATCCATGGCTCTTCAAGCTTTGGTAAATTATTTTTATTCTGGAGAATCTGTGTAGAAAAATTCTGGAGAATATTTTCGATTTAATTTTATGGATTATGCATACTGAAAGGGCAGGCAGTCACTTGCCAACATATCTATACAAATAAATAAGTAGTATTTGTAATATGTAGTAATATGTGGTTCTTTCCTTGTCTTTACTGGATTCCATATTTATAGTGGATTGTGTTGCACAGATCTAACTCTAACTACTTCTTCAGCTAGGCAGATCTGAAAAGTCTGGCTGGGAATTGAGAGAAATGTTTTCCACATCCCCAGGCATGCCTAGTCCTATCACTGGGCCCACACAAAGAGGAAAAGTATTAGACCTTTCATCTAAATTTTCCCAGCCTGTATGTTCTGGGGCCAAGATGCCAAAGCAAAGTCTATAAGCAGCCTACTTCATGTTCTGTCTGTGTAAGTGTGTATGCTGTTGCACTTTGCCTGTGTGCAAAGAGAAAGGTACATAAATCAGTGCAATGAGCCTGCATCAGTCCGGGTATAAATCAGTGATCAGAGAACCATAGAATTGTTTAGACTGGAAAATACCTGTAAGATCAGGAAATCCAACTGTACATACAGCATTGACTGATCATACATCAAGAATCAGCTTTGGTTGAGGGACAGTCATGTAAACTCACTTTTGGACCAGGGAGGTTTCAGGACTGTTTATAATCTCATTTTGATGCCTTTCTGGTTTTGCTAAGTATATCAGGGATGCTAATTATGCAGATGGAAAGGGAATATAACCCTGGATTAGGCCCTAGCAGTCCTTTCTCCATTTTTCCTCTATAATACTGGCTCATGTGGAGGCAGACAAAAGAATGTAAAAGTGGGATAAGTTGTCTCCAGATAATTTTGATATTTCTGAAATCTGGTGATTGAATTGGTGTGAGAGAATTATATATGTTGGAGTAATACACTTTTAATATTCTTATAAGGTTCTTGTGATAATTTTCCTTCCTTGGAGTTCCTGCTAATTTTAATAGAGCTTTGTTGCATGGTTAGATAATTTATTTGTTGATGTTTTCTTCTTCTACTCTATCATGTCTTTTTTTAGAATTTTAAAACATGCATGCTGATTGGCTTGATGCATTTCCAGATACAAAAGAAGACATATTTAATTCTGAGGAAATTTCATGTCTAGTACTTGTGCAAAGCCAACAGTATGCTATGCTGGACTGAGTTTATCAATGTCTGATTATGCCAGCTTAGCTCTGCCAGTCTCCTCAGCAGTTTAATCACTAGGTGAGCACCTCTACATCTTATGGTCACTCAGAGTTTGTGAACACTTTGTTAATATTTCAGGATCTTTTGTAAGAATAAATTTGGCCAGAAGTAGTAGGATCAGTCTCTGAAGATTTATTGATATTCCTATTTTGTATGGAATGTGATTAAATCATCAGTAACAGCTCTGATGATGGTTGCATTAGGTCTTTTCTAGTATCAGTGTGTAATGTCTCATTGTCTGAATTTACATAACTCTGATGCAAAGATGAAACATAATCCAAGTTTATTACTCAGCAAAGGGACTGTTAATGGTCATTCAGAATTATTAGAAGAAAAGTCATCTAAATCTAATGAAAATAATAGCTGCTGTGAGTGTAGACTCTTAAATAGTTACAGCACCACTGATTTCTAATTGTTGGGAATTGTACAATTTTCTGTAATTTTAAAGGCAACACAATAACTGTAGTTTTAACGTTTGCATTATTGAAGAAAAACATGTATCTTAATGCAATCTGGAATCATAGAAAGTTCCTCTGTTTATAGTTCATCTGTTATTTACCTAGTCTTCCACTTGTTAGCAACAAATATTGAAGATGAGGATCTTCAACACATATACGTGCTCAGTGCTGGGTCCCTGAACAGGAACTAGATATGGGGTTGATGGTCTTACGGAGGACAAGGGAGCATCCTGATTCATTTTGAGATAAACTGGCAATAAGTCAGCTACAGTTTTAATTGCTTAATCTTCTCTTTAAAATGAAGATCAGCTTTAACAAAGAAAAAAAATAGTAAGCCAGTGACAGTAAGTATGGATTTTGGTTTTGTTTTTTTTTTTTTTTTTGGGTTTTTTGTGTGTGTGTGTGAGGGGTTGGGGTTATTCCTGGTTATCTGATACTTCTCTTGCTTTTCTGCAGGTAACACCCAAACAAAATGTAAAGCCAAGAAACAGCAAAAACAACAACAAAAAAGAAGCCCTTAGTGTACTTATTGATTTAATTTGATTTAACACAGGTCTAAATTATTTTGAGATTAATGTATAAAGTTTCTTTAATTGCTCATACCAGAATAAAGCAGTAAATGAACCATGACCAGTCTTGTAGATAGGAAGTGGAAGTGAAAGAAAAAGGAAGGGAAGCTCTGGGAAGGGAAGTTCCAGGGAAGGGAAGGGAAGTTCCAGGGAAGGGAAGTTCCAGGAAAGGGAAGTTCCAGGGAAGTTCCAGGGAAGTTCCAGGGAAGTTCCAGGGAAGTTCCAGGGAAGTTCCAGGGAAGGGAAGGGAAGGGAAGGGAAGGGAAGGGAAGGGAAGGGAAGGGAAGGGAAGGGAAGGGAAGGGAAGGGAAGGGAAGGGAAGGGAAGGGAAGGGAAGGGAAGGGAAGGGAAGGGAAGGGAAGGGAAGGGAAGGGAAGGGAAGGGAAGGGAAGGGAAGGGAAGGGAAGGGAAGGGAAGGGAAGGGAAGGGAAGGGAAGGGAAGGGAAGAGAAGGGAAGGGAAGGGAAGGGAAGGGAAGGGAAGGGAAGGGAAGGGAAGGGAAGGGAAGGGAAGGGAAGGGAAGGGAAGGGACTGTGGTAACATGAAAAATTAACTGACTCCAATGCCATTTCTAAGAAAGCCCTCCCTCTGCTGCGACTTGCATGGAGTAAGCTGCCACAAAGATACCCCTTTTTTATCTCTCCTTGGTAATGAGAGATATTCGAAGTAAAATACTTTCCTGGAAAAGCTTGCTTCAGGTATTTTCTTTTTCACTAACATCAAGAAGCATCAAATTTAAATGTCATCCCATTTGGCAGCAATGAAGTTGAAGGGCAAGCTTCTGTCAGGTAAAAGGAGGACATTCAGAGTGATATGGATCAGGCCAAAACCAGCAGTTTTATTTCTGTCAATGATAGACAGCCTTGATCTGAATGAACTTTCTTGTCTGGCCTTCTGTCTTTGCTGTTAGGTGTTACACTGGGATGCTGGCCCTTGGGATATGGCTAATGTCCTTGAGTGTCTGAGCACATCACAGATATTCTCATGGTGTGTTGGCTTTGAGCAAAGCTCCTGTAAAATCAGTATCACTTTATTTTCACCCTTTCCTTTGGCTTTTCTAGTGGTGATCTCAAGTGGTTTCTGTCTAATTTCTTACAGAAGCATAAAAAAGTGGCCTTGTGATCTTTTTGGAGATTTTATTTTTGCTTTATTTTTTTCATGGTAAAAGTGTACATTTTGCTGTTGCGCTGCTTCACAGTACTTTTGGTTCTTTAGCATTTGTTGACCCTATGAGACATCCCTTTGCTCACTCCAGAGCACATTCTTTTACTTTGCAGTCTGTAATCCACCCACCCACAGGACTCCTGGCAATGCTTTCAACTTGCTGCTCAGCTGCTCTCTTCTCTGGGCATTGCTCTTCTGAACCTTGCTGGCCCTTGTTTCTTGTGGATAGTGATTGCCACTGATATTTAAATCATCCTACTCTTTCTCTGCCTTTTTATCTTTTTTCTTTCAAGATTGTAATTCATAATTGTACAGTAAATTTCCTTTACCAGTTTCCTCATAGTTTTTAGTCTATAAGTTCATATTAGAAAATATAGTGCCTAGTAGACAGGAAACGGATCATGTCAGTTTCTAGTAAATATTATCTAATAGTTACACGCGGCTGCGCGTTACTTTTCTCGGCCCTGGTCAGCTCTCAAGTGCCTGGCTTGGGCGTCTCAGCTTCTCGTCGGGGCCGGGGCTCGCCGCAATTCCCGGGTGCTTCTGCTGCCGCGCACTGGGGTGGGCTGCTGGCCGCGCTTTGCTGTCAGCGTGAGGGAAGAAACAAAGAGGCAGGGAATTCGTCCAAGTCCATCCGCGTGGTGGCTGGAAGCTTTATTGGTTGTGAGAGCCACGGTGGAGAAGCTGCAGCCCGCTCCCAACGTCGCACAGACGAAAATGGCCACGACTGTGGAGCGGAGTGGGATGAAAAAGGGGTGGGACAGGGTGAACAGGGAGTCCTTCACCCAATGGATACAGACGTCGTGGTGATGGCTGTTGTATTGTGTTTTTATATCTTTGTAACAGTTCTGTAATGGTTTGCCCCTTCACCACCCATTTTCTCCCAATGGTTCCACCCTGAGCTCTCCCGCCCTTCCTCCAATGCCAGCCCTCCTGGGTGCCTTGTCCATCACGCAGCTCCTGATCCCACCCTCCCAAATTTTACCACCTTGGGCATCGGGTGAGTGGACAAAGGCCATGGGTCCCTCCCTTAACCTTTCTCCATTGGTTTGTGTTTCTGTCTGTCCTCCTGCCTTCCACTCCCCTGAACTCCACCATTGGGCGGTGAGCGTCCCTCCCCCTTGTCTTCATCCCAGTACTTAAGGTGATTATGAAAGCCATGTGACTGACTTTCAGCTGCTGCGACATGGAACTCTGAGCTCCCCAGAGCTTAGAATAAACCTGAGACTTTTGCCCGGCCGTGAGTTGACTCCCTCATTACCTTCTCGGATGCCGCCTCTCCTCCATACAAGGCAGACAGCGAAGCGCTCTGTCTCAGCCGCTCCCCGAATCTGCCACGAGACACAGGGGAGTGTCCCTCACTGCTGACTGTGCCTCTGCCGGGCAGGCGAAGCCAGGGGGCTTCAGAGAGAGCACAGCGGAAGATGGCGTGTACTACAGCGACCAATGGGAACCCGGTAGGGGCAGACATGGGGCTGTGGGGTGAGTGGGACCACGAGAATGGGGTGACGGGCACGAAAACCTCAGGAGTAGGCAGGGAGTGGTTACAAGAGTGGCAGGGGGAAACTCCAATGGCAGGCAGCCTGGAGTCTGGTAGGGGGGGAAAAACCCGGGAGGTGCACGAGGGTACACAGAAGCGGCAAATTAACAAAGAAAAAACCCATAATTTGAACCCAAACCCAGGATGCAACAGTTACATGCTTATCTTACTACCAATAATGTAGACAATATTTAATAATGCTAATATCAATAGTTGTAGTGCCATGAACAGAAACTACCAGTTGGGTTGTTGTGTTAGTCTCAATGAAAACTGTAATTGTACTTTTAAGAAGGAATTAACAAGGGTTAATTTTCATTATTTTCCTCATTCTCACTGTCTCCTTTACTAGAGAGGAGGATGCTTTTTCACAGGATCTCACTGCTGGTTTCTAGACAGCAGGCCACTGTGTGGAAATCTTGCTTTTTCTGCACCTCTTATTTTCTGTTCTGTGTTTGTTTTCTGTTGTTGTTTTGGGATTTTTTTAATCCCTAAGGTAACTTTGAAGCTGATGTATGCACCCTCCTAATCTAGTATTTCATCTTGCCCCATGACAGCTGGTAAATCTGTGGAGAGTGGGAATTCACCTGCACAAATTAATGCTCCTTTAGTCAGTTTGTTGCTCTTACAGAGGCATCATATCAAATTACCGAAAAAGGACTTTCTAACGTTTTCTACTTGGAAAATCATTAAAATTATGTTTTGCTAATATTCAGGTGACTCTTGGAAGTCTCTTCAAGGCTGCAAAATCTCTGCAGACAAGCTTCAGATTAAATAATCCTTCAAATTAAAAAAAAAAAAAATATTCCCTGCAATTTTTGAGTATGAAGATATTGCAAATAAGATTGACAAATAAAATGTGCTTTACACATAAACCATTTTGGACAGATACACACCTGAGAAAGAAGTGTACAAAACATCTGTACAAGATATGCTTAGTTATATTTTTCATTTTGATCTTGAATTTGAAGTGACATTAGGTGAGGCCATTGGCAGAAGGGTGCTGTCACTTTCCACAGTAGCACGTGAATACATGGTAACCCCCATTGGCCACCTGGTAGGGTGGCAGAAATTAATGCCTGCTCCATCCTCATCTCCAGACATCAACAGCCACAGGCAGGTGTTTTTCCATTCTGCTGGTGAGTTTGGTCTGAATTAACACAGAGATGGAGGGGTAAGCTCAGAGGGTAAAAGGCAGAGCCTCAAAGGGACCTGCCTGCCAATGGGGTTCTGCTGTGGCTGGAGACACTGGGGATGAAGACCAAAAGGTTGTGACAAGAGGACACTGGATTAAGAGGCCTGTCAGTTTCTCAACCTAAATTTGCTTTTCCACTATTTACCCTGAAAATATGATTTAAAAATCTCATCCAGTTTTCCACTCACTAGTAAGAAAGTGCTTTGACAGATCTAATTTCATGTTTGCTGTGGGTGACTGTTAAGTTGGCTTTTTGTTATCTTAATTTTGATTTTTCCTTGGTACAAATAATACAAAGGCCTCTTACTGTCAATAAGAGATTTCATTTGTTGGTTTAAGGAAAAGACTGTGCTGTCTGTAATATTTTTATTACCTTAAATTAGCTGTTTAAATAAAATTGTTGACTTAAAAGGATCCAGTAATACAAGAAGAGAGAATGAATGTTGCTCTGTTACAGTAAAGGCTATTATTATTTCAAATTTATTGGTCCGGAATACAATAAGAGCCACAATGGATTGCTTAAAATCATCCAAAGAAGTGTTAATACATTAAAATATGAATATTTTATGCAGGTCATTAACCTTGATAATTTACCTTAAAATAACTTTGAACTGGCTTTATTTTGATTAGTTTCTAATGGAGCTTGAATCATGTAGACGTTAATCTTCCCTGTATGGCTGCCAGGTTTTTGAGGTATTATCAAATTGATAATGATTATCTTTTCATCATTCTTATAAACCTGAGATGTGCTCAAAGAAAAAAAATAATTGTGCCCATACCACATTTGTACCTAGGATTCTTTCTTAGTACTGTTTTAAAAATAACAAGGACAGGCAAGTCTATAATGTCCCCAGGCAATCAACCTTGGAGCTTTCCTAACCTGAGAGCATGGAAGTTTTCCCAATTTCTAGTGCAAAATCAATACAGAAACTACACAGTTCTTTTTTTTTTTTTTTTTAAAACATAAATTTATTTGCTTTTTAATACTACAATTAATTTGGATTTGTTTTCCTGACTGTCCTCTGCTCTCTATGTTGAAAGTGTTTCTCTCACAGGACAGCCTTTCTCACACAATCTAGAATCCAAGCCAGTCCTACAAGGTGCTCATTTATGTTTGTTTTGGGATTAGTGTAGGACAGAGGGATTAGCCTTAACAGACAATGGGAGAAAGGAAAATATGTTGGATGGGTGACTTGCAGTCCTGTATAGAAATCTCCTAGGTATTCATGATATGCTGTAAGTTTGTTTAATTTTCATGTTATTTGTTACCATTATGGTAGGAAAATGTGGGTTAAAAAGAAAACTTATCAACTGTCTTTTTATAGTAAAGAGAGCATGGAAAATCCAATGCTATTAAGGAACTTTTAAACATGGGTTGAGTTAGGGATGTTCTTACAAGGACATGATTCCAGTTGAAAGGAAAAGTATGTCCTGAATTAGAAGAAGCAAAGAGAAAGGTGGAAGAAGCCAGGAGAGAGACACTGACAAAGTGAGGTCCGACCATCAAAACAGCACCAGTCATCACAGATAACCTTGTGTTGAAGACCAGTCACGCTGTAAGGAAAGTTTTGTGACATCTTCTGTCCCTGGATATGTTTCTTTCTGCAGGACTGGAATGTTTAAAATATTAAATTAGGTATGCAGTAGTAAAATGTGCAATGTATTTGTTTACAAGAGGGAACAGTAAGTAGAGACTAATAGAAGATATAGAATTAGAAAATGGATTTGAAATTTTTGGTTAGCAAGAACTCCACATACCTCTTCACGAAATGGTAAATTATTATAACTAATATCAGAAAAATATATTCAGAAAGAACTAGGTATTTTTGTTTTATTCCAGGAGATCCTAAACCCCTGATTGCCTATATAGCATATTATGTAATCTCATAGAATATGGAAAAATCCATTTTCCCACCAAGACTTCAGTTTCAAAGCAGAAAAGAAGGAAGGAGAAATAAAAATTTTAAGCAGTTTATTCTAAAAGTATTTCCATTTGATTAGCATGAACTGGATTGATGCATTAGAAGAATTCATTTGTTCAGTTGCACAGCTAGGCTGCTCTGGAACTGAAAAATTCAGCCGAGGGATTTTGGATACAAAACAGTGAGTTAATTCTATCTCACTTTTAACTTCCAACAAGATTTTGTCCTTCAGCACTGTCTCACCATGGAAAGGTTAAAAAAATATTACATCTTCTTAGCAAGGTCCCCAAAAGCAACCTCTATACGCTACATTTCACAGTAGCCATTTCTCTTAACCAGCTTCAGTCTAGGAAGCTCTTTTTGATTAATTTCTTGTATGGTACTCCTTTTTGCATAAGCCTCTCTTTCAGCCCCAGGATGTCTTTTTAGGACTCCACATTGTGGTTGCCTTTTTTCCCACCATTTTGCTCAGTGAAAGACAGTGTACCTAGCTAACACTAGGTGGTATTGGAGTTCTTTTATTCTCATGAGTGCTTTGAAATATATTGCTATCACCATGTCTCATGTATAACCATTTGACAATAGTTTTATGACCTAAAATTATTTATCATGTCTTTGAAGAATACGGTTTCACTCAGTCTGAAATAGTTTGCCAACTCTTTCACCATTCAACAGTCTTCTTGAAAACTCAGCAAACTGCTCTAAAACTCTAACAGTCATTTTAGATGTGTGAGCATTGTTAGGATAACAATGAAGACAGAGAAGAAAAGGATGGAAGATTAGATGGAGAGAATTCAACACTTGAATTTGGCTGTACTTTTAAGTTAATGATGGGGGAGAGCTACTGAAGCATAAAAGAATAGTTCAAAAGTTATTGCTATTTGATAGGTGTATTCTCCCTAAGTTTTCTACAGATTGCTTCAGAAATATTTCCTCCAACTGTTTGAGGGATAAAACAGAGGATCAGGCAGGGAAACCATAGGCTAAACATTCAGAAAACTGCCTTTGTTTGCTCTTGGTTTTGTTTGCCAGGATGCATGGTAAAATGAGATCTTTGCAAGCCTGTTTGATGCTTGATTTCAAAGAAGAAGCAGGTGATTATGACTTACATTAAGAATTGAACATCGTGGGTTATTTCAGTAGACTATCCTGACAAAACTTCAACATGACTGACACTCTCATTGTGCTTGAGAGTGATAGGTGGGTGGTGTCCTGAAAAACTGTTCTTTGTGCTGTTAACATGATACCTTTTAATTGATATATCATTCCTTTCTTCAACAGCAATCCAAGAAATGATACGAATTGATAAAAATCTGTTCAGAGGTAGCTGTTATTTTAGAAAACTTTGATTTCTTCCACATAGTGGCGTCTAAATAATGTATTCCAACTTAATGACTCCTCCTTCTTCAAGCATATAAAATGTCTGAAAAGCAGAACAAATATGCATGAGAACTTGTAAATTACAGGTTCAGTTTCATGTTTATAAAAGCATGAGAGACAATAAAGAAAGTGAAAAATGTTTTATATATCTGAACATCATTCCTATATTCTTAGATATTCCCCATTACCATAGCAGTGATTAGATTTTCTGTGTTAAATTTCCTTTTATTGATTTGTAGCACACTGATTTGCATTACAAGGTGTGGTGATAAAACTAGAGAATCAATACTGAAGTGGCCAGCATTCTGTATAAAAGTACAGTGAAAAAAAATTTGGAAATTTGCTAAACATGCACATGTTCTCTGTTTATCACATCATTTTGTCAATGAAGTTAAATTTCCTGTACATAAATGCTCATGTTTGCCATGAACAGACAATTTTCATTCTCATAAATCTGTCTTGCTTTTAGAGATTCTTATTGAATATTTACTTTTTTGCTTTTCAAACTTTTTCAATTTTTTCCAATCTAAAATGAATGACAATTCAAATAAATCTCTTTCCTCCTCGGGCCTTGGAAAATCTCCATATCCCACCATGAATAAAGGGGACACACTTTTCTGCTAATGTCTTTGGGAATAATTCTCTTCTTTAAACTGTTGCTCAACCAAGATATTTTACTAACATTTGAAACAAAAAACCAGCAAATGAGTGGTCACTGATAGTGACCATGTCACTCATGGGTATATGAGATTATGTGCACACTCTGGAGAGAAAAAGCACCTATCATCTCCACAACCCCCAAAGATATTTCTGCATCTACTGTTGTCACTCATTTAAAGATTTTTTAATTGATTTTTTCCCCCCAAGAAAAAAACTCTGGCTTTCCTGTTTTTCAGTAGGAATCTCCTTTCATTGAGGTTTTCAACTGTCTGGTTTCTTTGGAAAATCTCTAATGTCCTTCTGTGAAAACCTTTGCATGGAAACAACCTTTCCATTCTGGTTTTTAAAACACAACTTAATATGTAAAGAAAAACAGATTGGTTTACACCACTGCATTTGGCCTGAAAGTTTTTTGAATTAGGGATTTTCCATTTTTTTGTCTGCCCATAAGAAAGGCTGTCTCTTTTCAGTATGTAAAATGTAGAATCATGATAATAATCTAGACTTCTGCTGAAGTGCCACTGTGCAACTGTAATTGATTTTGATTTTGGATACCTCCATAACCTGATTATTTAAAGCTGTTTTCAAAAAGCTGGTTATTATATCATCAAAACATGAAACAGCCATGTGTATCTTGCTGGGACTTTGATCGCAGCAGCAGACTAGAGGACTAAGGATGTCTGCAGCTTAGTCTCAACATTAGATGTGGATCCTTTTTTTAAGGGAACTGTAAAATTGGAGCATAATACAAATTTATACTCTGGAAACCCTGGTCACCTATTATAATAAATCATCAAAAATTGGCTTGATAAATCAGGACAGTAGAGGATTTTGAGGGGTGAGAGAGGAGTAAGCATTCAAGTGCCTCCTTGTTTGCATTGGCTATTTTTGCATTGTACAAGATAAATTCATTTACATGTAAATAAAGAGTGTCAGGACATTGAAACTAAGTGGGCATAAATGAATCAGATTGAAAAAAACAGACTTAACAAATTCTGCAAGATGTGCCAGGGATTATATGAGTTCCCCCAGAGTTTCTTTTAAAATACTCTTCCTTTAACTTGAAGGCCTATTAAGATGACCTAATATTTTTCAGGGATGTGAGCTTCTGTTATATTCATGGAATTAATAAAAGCTTATGATTCTTCTGTTATAAAAGCTTTTGCTCAAAGAAATTATCTAGTCCATGACTGTTTTTTTCCTTGATTTAATTTTCTTAGGGTAAAATTGTTGAATGAAGAGCCCCACACAAGGCCTAACAATTGATATTTTTACATATTCTTCTTTGCAAAGCTATCTTCTGGTGAAAATTAAAATGTCTTCTCATGTCAAAATCTGCTTCTAGATTTATATAAAATGTGGAAGAAGATGAATGACTCTTCCTTGTTTGCACTCTCATATGCTAGTTTCTTCTTTTTCCCTGTTCAGATAAAAGTCATTAAACAATTTCTCATACTGGTTTATACTAGTACACTAGTTACTAGAGTAACTACTGTTCATAGCCTAGTTTCATTCCAAAGGGTTTTCTTCACTCCAAGTGGACAAAGCAAGGAAACAGAAATGCAAGTTGGAAGGAAAAGTGGAGAAGGCTTAAATTAGGAGGTCAATTTATGACATTTTTACAGGTCAAATGTCTACACAGGTCTTTACTGAAGTAAAGAGCTCTTACACTGATTTGTGTGATTTTCAGTCTCTCACTATTATTTGTGTCTTACGTATTTATGATGCTAGAAGGCCACACTGGCCAACCAATTAAAAAAAATATGAGGTCTGCTCAGAAGTGAACTTCCAGATACATATCACTTTGAAACTTCACTTATACCCTTTAACCTTTAATTTGTTATGTAGAAAGGGCTTTGTTTGACATAAAAAGATTTTTAGCACTCTGAGATTTACCTCTAATCTTTTACAAAACAAATATGCTGATATTTTTAGAGAAAACAGAATTTTTCCTCCTGTCAGGACTGAGAACCTGAGCACACTCATAGCTGCAAGCATGCCTTCAGAACAGCACCACAAGCTATTTTCCAGTCTGAAATTAGAGAAGCAGGATTTGGACCCCCACAGTTTGATACTTAGACACTGGCATTTTTTCAGCATTGATAACAGATTAATACTTGTTGTGAATCAAGAGCTCTCTTTCTACGTGTAGCACTGTTTACATATATAATTTACTAAAAGTGGTTTTCTTTTCACCTTAACTACATTCTTGTGTTTTCCTATCTCATGGTCTAGTCATTTTAAAACATACCAAAATACATTTTTTCTAGGTTATGATTTTCTCTTTTTACTCTTTTAAAATACATTTGTCTTATATCCTACTGTAACTTAAAACTTTGTTATGTTTCAGTAACACTAATGAGAAAAATGTTAAGTCAAAACTTGAGGATTCTGTGGATTCTGCTGTTGATTTTTCCTTGGAAAAATGGTGAGGATTATGGCCATTACTAGTGGAATCTAAAATTATAAGCAATATCCTTTATTTCTTTTTCCCCAGAAAGATGCACTATCCAAAAATGAGAGCTAGAACTTTATACAACTTTTAGAGGAGAAGGTTTATTTTGGTGTCTTTTCTTTCATGGGTAAATCTTAGAAAGTTTTGAATTTTTATTTCATGGAAACATGAAATAAAATTTAAGTCCTATCCTGTGTCTGTGTGTCTGTTATTTGTCCTGACCAAAGTGCTTGAAAAATAAATGTGCATGCTTTGGAAGTTGCTATTAAAATCTAAGAGTAAAAGATGGTAAGATTTTTTTTTGAAGAAAATGAAGAAATAGTCATTTTTCAACTTTTTTTTTTTTTTTTAACTTTGCTTTACTTTGTAAATAGGCATAAAAATTTGCAGGTTTAGAACTTTTTCATCTTGATGCATTTTTATATCAGACTCCATCAAATGCAGAATGAATATATTACTTTTCTGTGTGAGTCCTTCCAGTACACGCTTTGAAGAATGTCTGTACAGTCCAGGAATAGGAAACATTGCCTGAGGTAGCACATTTCAATGCACATTTCTCAGAGCTTGAAAAATCCATAATGGGATTTTTTTTCTGGTATTAACTCATTTTGCCAGAAACAAAAAATGTATATGTATCTGTATGTGTCTGTGGAGTGTCTAAAAATATTTTTTAAATTATATATTTCTGAACCTAAAATTGAGTATGGAAATTTTTTTGTCATCCTCAACTTTGAGGTGGGATTTTCATTCACCAGAAATTGCATGTTTGCAGTAAGAAAAGCATGATGTTGACAATAGCAGATACATTTCAGTTATCAGTGTTGTGAAAAAGGTTTTGGGAACCCCTCTCTTTGGTCTACCTTTCTGTACAGAAACCCAAGTGATCTTTTTCCCAATTTACATACTCATCATGGAGACCCACAGTGCGTGATCAGGCTCTTAATGGCTGAATCTATATTTTAGATCCAGTCTCTTTTATTAACTGGAGTGTCCAGGTTATGCCACTTCTTTTTCATCCTTGTTTTAAAATGTAAAACTAGCCTGTTCTAGATTAAGCTCCTAAGAGGAAAAATCTTACTAAGGAAATTTGTTCCAGGACCCAACATTCCTCTCTACCCCTTCTTCCTCTTACCCACTGTCTATTCATGCTGAGCTTAAACTGCCTTTTTCATGGCTGATATCATACCCTTTTCATTTTAATTTGGACTGTTTCATAAGGCATTCTCTAATGTCATAAACACTTAACAAACCACCAGTGTCATTCAGACATGAACATACTATATTAAGATTCAATTAGTAATTCTGCTTCCAATGGAATAATGTAGAGATATTTTGGTATTTATTTTATGGGGTAATACTTGACATATGAACCTTGCAGTGTAATTTATTATTTGTTAATTATTTGCTATAAGTAACCATATTATACTTCATGACTATTTTAAAGGTTGTACCTTATGAGATCAGCAGTTGCAGCCTTTTCATCTGTGTGGTGTGTTTGATCAAATTTCAGTCTCATTTTCTACCCCCTGGATTTTGTGACCTGAGCTATATACAATGGGGTCAGTGAAGTTAATATTATTGTTAGTCCAGGATCACAGCAAACCTTGACTGAGTCTAGCAGGTGGTCCGGCGTAATTGCAATTGCCAAACTCATTGACAACAACTAGATGACACTGTGTCATACACCACAAGTAACTGTATAGAAATCCACGTAGTTATTATGAAACACATCACCGCTGGATGTATTTTCATAGGTAGTGGCTCTTGAAGCCTTGAGGGAACCATTTCAAGAAAACACTTACTTTTTCAGATATACTATGGGTTCATGGCTGGACAAAATTTGACTGTTCATACTCTTGGTTACTGGTAATACTTATGTGATGGGTTCTGCACTTACTCCTTTGTTAACTTTTGTAATAAATCCCTTCTTATTTATACTAGTGTCACATGGAGGCATGGAGGGCAATGGACAGATGGAAGACTTCATGATTAACCCCTGATCTCATAGGTAGGCTTCTGCAAACTGGCCAGGAAATCTCCACCAGCATCATGGTGCATTCTTTGAAAATACATGAAGTGATAATCACAAATATATAAGCAAACACACATTCATAAAGTACAGAGATCAGTGTTTGCAGGACTGCAATAGGAAACTTAGTTTTTGGTGTTACTTGTAGAAGACAAGAAGATCTGATGATTTTTATTAATTGCCATCTTTGTTCCCCATGCTGGAATAGAGCCCTTTGTAGGAGTGCCCACTATACACAATGAAGCTTTTTTCCATTTCTTCAATTGTCAGTTAACTTTCTTTACATTAAACATATAAACTTTCTATTCTAGCTAACATCAGCAGTCATATTTATACACAGGTTTTATCCTCATTGTGCTGTTTTATCTTCCCTTCCCTTCCCTTCCCTTCCCTTCCCTTCCCTTCCCTTCCCTTCCCTTCCCTTCCCTTCCCTTCCCTTCCCTTCCCTTCCCTTCCCTTCCCTTCCCTTCCCTTCCCTTCCTTCCCTTCCCTTCCCTTCCCTTCCCTTCCCTTCCCTTCCCTTCCCTTCCCTTCCCTTCCCTTCCCTTCCCTTCCCTTCCCTTCCCTTCCCTTCCCTTCCCTTCCCTTCCCTTCCCTTCCCTTCCCTTCCCTTCCCTTCCCTTCCCTTCCCTTCCCTTCCCTTCCCTTCCCTTCCCTTCCCTTCCCTTCCCTTCCCTTCCCTTCCCTTCCCTTCCCTTCCCTTCCCTTCCCTTCCCTTCCCTTCCCTTCCCTTCCCTTCCTTTCCCTTCCCTGGAACCTGGGGGCAGCTGCAGCCATGCTGCAGGAGGTGGGGGAAGGCGGAGGATCGGGACTGGAAAAGAAGGACTCTGCTGGGAAAAAAAGGGAAATCCTAAACAGTGTGGAAAGCGCCATTTTTAGAAGGAGGGCCTGGAACGGCGTAGCTATCACCATCCCGGGTTCTGTAGGTTCTGTAACTGTTGCAGTCCATAGACCTTACACCCCTTATCCAGCTTCCTTTCTTCTGCAACAGCACACAAATCTGAATTATGTTAGTTATGAAAAAAGAAGGAAAAAACCAGAAAACTATACACAGCCTAAGGTGCAACATTTCTGTCTCAAATCTGGAATTATCCCATGATTTATGACACCAGCTTAATCTTGAACTGGCTTACATCTAAAAAATCTCACTGACATATGTCCTTCCTTACATTAAATTATGAATTAGAATTTTATCTACAGTGCTCATTGCACAAAATTACCTCTAAATATCACACATTGTACCAGGCTACACAGATGAGTAAATATGCATGCAAACTTTTTCCTCAACAGATCAAATAAAACTGTGCACTGTTTGTTCATGGTGGAAATCTGACCAAAGCTAGGAGAGCTCAGAAAAAACAAAATCTACATCCATAAATTATTATAAATCTGTGGATTTGGAGTGAACATTTCACAAATTAGATTTCAATAGTGTTGAAGAACTCTAGTTCTTACCTTCATAAACCTACCTAGATTCATTACTTCCGTAAAGAATTCAGCTCAGATCTCAGCAGTATTCCTCTCCCTCTCTTTTCTTCCAGCTGAAGAAGGAAGAAATAGTTATAGGGAATATATATGGAGTATATGTATAGGGAATATATGGAGTATAGGGAATATATGTACCTGATTCATTTTCATGTGTGTCAGCTGTTCTGAGGATATGTCAGCAGTATCCAGAGTGACAAAAAAGGGATTTTTTTAATGAAGGTTCTGTTCTTAGCTTTATGCAAGAAAGCTGAATGGATTATGTAAGGCAAAAGTTAGTGCTTTCCCTTACCTTTATAGCTTCTCAATAATAGTACAGCTGCAGAATGATTTGTGGCCAGCAACACTAAAAGTTAAGCAACTATATAACCACAATAATGAAAGAAAAAAAAAAAAACCTACCAAAAGTTAATTAGAAAGCACTGGAAAAAATCAACTTTTTAATCAGATAGGACTAATGATGTTCATGCTGGGAGAGGAAGGGAAATAAGTTAAATAAGCAAGAAAGCTATATGTCAGTCTGCTTATATTTGATTACTAGAAAGTCCAGAAATGTTAATCAAGCAAATCATTCATACTCACCTGAAAGGCAATGCGGTAGAAGGAATTATTTCTAGAGTATGGTAAAAACAAAGTGGTTAACATTTTCATGCAGGAGAAGATAGCTGTCTCACTCTCCACAGGACTGACTTGTTGCCTTGCCCCTAATATCTTCTGGCATTTTATGAGGAAAAACAAGAAAAAATGGTGCTTCAGACACATGTAGATTAAGCCAGAACTTAGTTTTTTTAACTTTGGAACAAAATGTCTAGATATGTTAGAGAAAAATTTATCAATGCCTTCATGTCAAAGGAATGGAATACACAAATTATTAAGAATTTTCTGAAGCTCTGTCAGTAATAATACAAACAAAAATTATTTTGATTTTGGGGCAGGCTGTGGGATCACTGCCTTCTAAAATCCTTTCAGCTACGTTTTTTTCATTCTGTAATTATTAATATTCTTATCTACATGAATGCCCACACATTTTGAAAGGAATCCTTTTAAGGGATCATTTTCAGGGATGTCTTGTTGCATTTTCCTTCTAAATTTTAAAATGGAACACTTCCTTTAATTGATGTTAATTTTTTTGATAAAAGCAAATAATGAAAAGTGGTAAACTTATGTGCTTGCTTTCCTGGCTAGCATTCATTATCCAACATTATTTTAAAAGGATATGACAAGGAAGGGTCAGGTATGCCAGGGGGTTATGTTCTCTTGATAGTGTCTTTTTGCATTCAGATTGTTGCTACATCAGTTAAGCAATATGACATTCAATTAATCATTCAAATAAGAAAATAGAATATATATAAACTCCATACAAAATATAATAGATATATAGTCGACAAATATACACCAATCTTAGTGCATTTTAAGAATTGACTAATGTATTTTTGACCAGATATTTTCATATTTTTCTTACTCCTTACAGGAAAGGATTATACATTTTTTCTGAGTATTACTTTGGTTTAGTCTGATAATTCTATGCTATGTTTTTTCACTTCTTTAAAAAATATTTTCACATGACCTTACTATTACTTCCACAATCTTGGGGAATGAGAAGAAAATTTCTTACAGAAAACTCAGGCAGACAGCTGACTTGAGTTTGTTTCTGTTCTGAGCGTGACCCCAGTCAAGCAAGCAAAGACTGTGCACGGTATGTAATGATACATTTGAGATGCAGTTAGCTCTGCAATATGCATCTGAATGCACACTGCATGTATACCACATCCTCTGTGTGACTGCACAGAATTTAATAGCAGCATGTGGAAACACGTAATTTTCAATAAGATGAAGAATAATTTAGTATTGCTTTTCCATTAGTGTACCAGTATGAATGCATTGCATCTATACTGGAGCTCTGATGGCATGGGTTTGGGTGTTTTTTTGTTGTAATACCAAATAGCAAAATATAGCCCAGAAAAGAAAGCCTTTAGCTAGACAGAAAGAAAAATACATAAAGAGAAATATTTGAAATTAAGTTATAGCTGTATGTGACCTTGAGTGATCTATGAAATAATGGCATCAACAATCAAAGCTGCACTATAACAATCGGAATGTTTTGGTTGGTCTTTTTGCCATGTTTTATAGGATTCTCCTTTAAAGACCACCACCTTAAAAAGTAACAGCCAAACTAGCAATAAAAATGTTTGTGTCGGTCATGTTGTTTTTAACAGTTGTGAAATATAAGGGGAGATACGAGGAAGGTGGAAAATTTGGAACAGAGAGGAAACTATGTCAGTGATGTCTGTACCTAAGCAGTCAAAGGTAAAGATTAAGTATTGGCAGGTATGCAAGCATGAAGATTTAAGAGAGGATAGTAAACAATGAGAAAAAATAACTGGACCATAGCTGAAGTAAGAGGGCAAGAAAACATCAGATATTAAAACAAAAATTGGAGGATATTCATATCTGTGTGTTAAAGAAGTTCACTGCTGTACTCCAACATTTTTGAAAATTTGCCTTAAGTAACGGAGTGTCACAAGAAGAAAGGGAAATTCTGGGAAAGGAAGGGAAGTTCTGGGAAAGGAAGATCCAGGGAAGGGAAGGGAAGTTCCAGGGAAGGGAAGTGCCAAGGAAGGGAAGGCAACGGGAAGGGAAGGGAAGTTCCAGGGAAGGGAAGGGAAGTTCCGGGAAGGGAAGTTCCGGGAAGGGAAGGGAAGTTCCGGGAAGGGAAGTTCCGGGAAGGGAAGTTCCGGGAAGTTCCGGGAAGTTCCGGGAAGTTCCGGGAAGTTCCGGGAAGGGAAGTTCCGGGAAGTTCCGGGAAGGGAAGGGAAGTTCCGGGAAGGGAAGTTCCGGGAAGGGAAGGGAAGTTCCGGGAAGGGAAGTTCCGGGAAGGGAAGTTCCGGGAAGGGAAGGGAAGTTCCGGGAAGGGAAGTTCCGGGAAGGGAAGTTCCGGGAAGGGAAGGGAAGTTCCGGGAAGGGAAGTTCCGGGAAGGGAAGTTCCGGGAAGGGAAGGGAAGTTCCGGGAAGGGAAGTTCCGGGAAGGGAAGGGAAGGGAAGGGAAGGGAAGGGAAGGGAAGGGAAGGGAAGGGAAGGGAAGGGAAGGGAAGGGAAGGGAAGGGAAGGGAAGGGAAGGGAAGGGAAGGGAAGGGAAGGGAAGGGAAGGGAAGGGAAGGGAAGGGAAGGGAAGGGAAGGGAAGGGAAGGGAAGGGAAGGGAAGGGAAGGGAAGGGAAGGGAAGGGAAGGAGCTGCATGGCGGGGCTGCTCAGCCCCGTGAAGAAATCAGCCGGCCTTGCCAACCCCCCCCCCCCCCCAACCCCGGCACTTGCCCCACTCCAAGCCCTATCCCCGGGGCTCTTGCCGCTTCCCTCGCTTCGCAGTCATCATTATTCAAGATAGCAACACCCATAGCACCAGTGCCAAAGCCGAGACCAAACACTAAAGACTATACCCCTCATGAAGAGGAGATCAAAGAACTGCACTCCTTTTGGTGAGAAGATCAAAAGCTAAAGGAGATTGAACTGTTAACTCATTAAGTAAAAATATATTCATTTAATCAAGTATCATAATTTCTGTTACTTTATCCCTTGTGATTAAGTCTGAAATGCTTTTCTATTCCTTGTTAGTTTAGCTTAATAACATTCATTTTGATTTTGTAAACTCTTAAATTCATATTCCTGAGAATCCCCTTATTATAAGTTATTCAGAATGTATTGATCAGTTTAAAAACGGGAATTGTGGAATGCCTCTGTTCCTAAGAGACAGGAATTTGATCTTACCCCTCTTGTGTTGCTAATAACTCTTCCCTTGACCCGAATTCTAACTCCACCCCTGCGATACCCTGTAAAAACCCCAAGACTGTGCCTTTGCCTAGTCTTTTGTCTCCATCCCGCCCCTCCTCCCTTGGGGTTATAAATGGGTTCTTGAGCTTTCTGAAACAAAGACCAGTCTCGTTTATTCCCATGCCCAGCACTGGCAGCTGCACCCTCCTTGGACACAATGAACCCAGTTGCAACTCAATGCAAGAGTGCATTCTGAAATTCTGGTTTGTTGTTCAATTTGATAGGTTTTGTTTTTTCTGAAATCTTGGAGGTTTGTTCTTCATCTTCTGGGGTAAAAAAAAAAAAAAAATCCTTTGCCTCTTTTCTAGGAGAGGGTTTTGTTTGTTTGTTTGATTTCTTTATTTCCTTCTTTGCTCCTGAGAAGTAAACTTAGTGGTGTCTTCCTCTGTCCATTCATCACACACTTGTGCAGCGTGGTATGAAAAAATTCTTGCAGGGAAGCTATTGCAAAATAGTGGCTGCAATATTTCTCAAACATGGAAGATAGTCCCTGCTTACCTGCCCACGAAGAGCATTCTTTTAATTTCATTTCAGTGGCACATCTCTGGGGTTATTGATTTGATTTTTTTTTTTTTTTTTGCTTCTTTTAGGTATAAGCTGGTGCTGGTTTTGAGACAATGCTCTTGAAATCTGAGAAGCCGTGACAAATCTGATGCACTGCTACTAGAAGCATAAAAATCCTCAAGGGTTAAAATTTCATGGTCATGGTTTTCAAAGATCTGTCTAAAAGAAACCCAAGATTTTTCTTATAGAGACAGCTTTTCAAGATACATTACAGAAACAGTTGACTGGCTGGTTTTCTTGACTTGTCCCATGAAAAGTGAATGGAAGTTAGTGCTTATCTAAGGTTTGCAAATAGAACCAGCTATCTTGTAAATCCATATCTCACTTTTCCCTGCAAAATAAAACTTGGTTGTACTTGTGAGTATTCTGAGCAAATTTCTTACTGGAATACTTAGAAACATAAAGTTAACTACTTTCCATTAAAAGAAAAACAAATCAGGAGATATATAAATAGTCTATAAAAATCATTGAGAAGGTTGTCATATTGAATTACTGTCTTGTTTAAATACTTCTTGATGCAGACAACTATAAAAGACATGCCCCTTTCTGTAAGCACCTGTTCCTGGTAGAAACAAGGGTTATATTGATTTTTTACAATTTATTTTCTCCCTGGGTTCTGGTTTTGACACTGTAAGAAGATTAATTGGAATTAATGGCATCTGCACAGCTAATTAAAGTCACTCTTCCTTCAGTCAAATGAATTCCTTTTATCAGAGACATAACAAAGTCTTGCTTAGTTCCTGAAGTCTGCATGTAAATGTTCCTTGCTTGAATAAGCATCTCTGCAGTCATTAGTGGTTGAATACAGACACTATAAATGATACCTGGTAATTTCTTCAGCACTTGAAAAGCACTAATAATATACCCATTTATTCTTATAGATAGTGCAACAAAATCAGAATTTTTTAAAATTGAAGTTAATAAAAGACAGGGTGTATTCTTACTCCTGAGGAGGATTCTGGAGATGAGCATAGTAGTATCAGAGAGTGTACCGTCAGATTTTCATTATCCGTACAGAAAAAAATGGTGCAACTCAAGGAAATTAATTCCTGTGTATAATCCAATGATGCAATCTCTCTGTCTAAGCATGATGTCAAATAGCTTATTTACAAATTGCTATGTAAAAAGGTGTTGTATGGAAAACAGAAAATAGAGTAAAATCAATATGCTGTGTGTGTCTACTGAAAATGGAGGAGGCATATCTTTTACTACAGAGTAAGGCTTTGGAGGAATATTTTTCTTAAACTAATCCATATTGCTAGTGTAGTGCTTGAGCTTCCCTCTGAGTTGGCATTGAAGTCTGAACAAGGAAGGGCCGAGTTCTTTTTCCATGTTACAGTGGATTTATGTTCTACTTTGATTTCTGCTTTTATATGACATGACAATGACAAGAATCCAAGGACATATTGAAGATGTTTGACTATGGATTTATTACAAAAAATTCCTATTGGCTGAAGTATTTAGTGTGAATGATCTTTTAATGTATATGGAATCTTAATTCATGTAATAAAAAGAGAAAATTTTTTTGTAGTTCAGAGATCACAGAATATTTTGAGTTGAACAATCAAATCCAACTCTAAAGTGAATGGCCTATACAGGGGTTGAACCCACAATCTTGGTGTTATTAGCACCATGCTCTAACCAACTGAGCTAAACTCATTTAATAAGATATTACTTAATCATATGGCTGTGATTACAAGTTCTATTTCCTAGACACAGATCTAATTTTCAGACTCAGAGTATATTAATTATTTTTACTTTCAGACTAGATGTACTCTGAAAAAATGTGATGAATAACATAATAAAAAAAATTAAAATTAATCTCTCTGGGCAAAATGTATGACTAGTATTATTTACATGGTCTTTTGTGAATGTTGAAGTAAAAGTTCTTGAACATTGACATGAAAACAAAGATATGACTACCTGCACTGGTAAATGCACTATAAATTATGATTTCGGAAGATGTTAACTCTTGAGTTTTAAGCAGTAAGACAAACTGCGATTTGCATCTTGTATCCATTGTATGATGGATCAGCCAGCAAGTTGCAAGTAGAAAATTATGGAGAATCAGGAGAAAGAGGGCAAAGAACAAGTCTTTCTAAACCACATAGAAATCTTTTGTTACACATATATTAGAAGTAACACTGTATTAAATTTATGGTTGCATTGCAGCTGCAAAAGCAGACTGTTAAATTAATTGAATATGTGTCTTTACTTTAAATAAGCCTTCCATAATCACTTTAAAACAAATTTTTAAGGATAACTTGTTGTATTCGTATTTCCTGGTTGTTGAAGTAGAACATGAAATTCTGGTCCTGTACGGACATGCAGAAGAAAGGTTGTTTTACAGTGAGAATATAATATAGTACATTTTGTCTGCAGAGAGATGGCCGCAAGACCTATTCAGGAGATATCCCAATTTTTAATGTAGTAATTTCTACTTTAGAGTACACTGGTCTCTGCATTGAAGCTGTTGTGTGTGAATGGAGCCTTTATATCATGTTGCAGGACTATAGCATGCATTGCTAGTTGGTTTTACATGTGAAAATTTAAATAATGTACAGCAGGTGCAAAAAGTTCTTTTTCTCACATCCCTACAAAATGATGTTGATTCTTTGATGCAACTTGGGGTTGTTCAGCCTGGATAAGAGATGGCTCTGGAGAGATCTTATAGCAGCCTTCCTGTACCTAAAGATAGCTTACAGGAAAGCTGTAGTGGGAATTTTTCTAAGGGAGTAAAATAATGGGACAAGGGGGAATGGCTTTCGACTGGAATAGGGATGTTTTATATTAGATGTTGTGAAGAGATTCTTTACTGTGAGAGTGGTGAAGCACTAGACCAGGTTACCCAAAGAAGTAATGGATGTCCAATTCCTGGAAGCGTTCAAGGCCAGGTTGGGTAAAGTTTTGAACAATATGTTCTTGTTGAAGGTGTCCCTGCCCATGGTAAGGGAGTGGAGCTAGATGACTTTACTACTCCAAAGTGTTGTAGAGAGCTTTTAAATGCTGATTTAAAAAATCCCAAGCTTCTAAGTAGATTTTTTTCTCCTCTTAATTGCATTGAAATTTTATACACAAATACAATAAATTGATATAATATGATACACATAAATTATTAGGGAATTATATACCACAAAATAATATTACATGTATTTTTTTAAATCATAAAAGTGAATATAATTTTGACAGATTGTGGAATGAAAATTATCCAGTACTCTTAAAAATTAAAGAAAAAAAATTTAAGAAATTAAACTTACCATGGGTTTCAGAGATGAAGAGAGTTATTTTGTCACATGTTTTGTTTTATGGATTAATTCAAGTATCTTCACAGAGAAGTGCATTGGAATCTTCTTCCATCATGCATCTCTTCCCTCATGCATTCTTTAATTTAGAGCAGTTCCTCTGCTTCTTAAAGAGCTTGGCTGCTGTATATTGTGTAGAACATTCTGTCAATATTCTCTGCTGAGCACCTGCCTCCACAGAAACTTTCTATCTCTCACTCTGGAACAATTAACAGCCTGAATCTCCATGTAGTTGCCTGCTGAAGCAGGGTGGTGGAAGAAGTAAGTTCAGCCTAAAAAGCAAGAATGTTGATACCTGAAAAGAAAGTCTGGGAGAAACTTGGATGGAAGACTGTTGGATGGCATAATCAAAGTCCAGGTCCTGTACAGGTGACCCTAAAAATCAGGATATGACTTTAAATGTGTGATCTAAAAAGTCACGCTGTTTCACATGTAATCTGAGCCTAGTTTAGTAGATAGAGAGCTCCTGCCTAGTACAAGTAGCAAAATCCAAACCTTGCAAAAATGAGAGGCTAAACTGAAAGTTAGCATAAGAAAGGGGACATCAAGCAAAATGATCATCAAAATGGTGCAAAAATGTGTTTGGAATGCTGTGACATGCACAGTTAATCAGTAGAGGGGAGATCACTCCAGGAGCACTGTCTGAGTTGCTCAAAACAGTAAAATTGCTTTATTTTTCTTTTCACAGATTCTTATGGTTTTGAACTCCTAATTCTATCTATAGAAGTGCCTTACTATACAAAAATTAGGAATGCTAGTCACTGCAAGTGACAGTAAATCATTCAGAAGAAACAGTACACTTCTTCTTGTTTTGAAAACAGGAAAATATTAAGCTCAACAAAACAGCTGTGAAACTCAGACATGGAAGCAATGCTGAGAGAAAGAAGGTGTTGAAAGCCTGAATGTTCTGTGAAATTTATATTTGTAAGCTATGTTGTTAAAGTCTGCAGTATTTCAGTAACTTTGCTTTTGTGGCACGGTTTGTTTATGAGTACAGTAAAAGTCAGCTGCTTTGTCACAAAACCTGAACATGAGCAGCTGTTGCTGCTTTTTTCACTTCCTGTACTGCCAGCTGTTTGATGCAGACATTAAAGACAGAAATAACTGATGCCAAAATTTACTGAGGCCGGAGGGTGCTCCTACTTGTGTGAAAGGAAAAGTACATTGTATCCTGTGCTTCTATTTGTGTGTGGAGTGCTTGGAATATCAGACTTGGAGTGTGCTAGTCAGAGGAGGAGTTGGCAGTGGCTGGAGAGATGTCTAGAAATCACAGGATGTCGTGGTCACGGATGAATACCTGTGCCTTGGAAAATAAATGCAGATAATATATCAAAAGCTACAAGGACCATTTTTTCCTTTACACATTCTGAATTTTATATGTCAAACAAAACTCACAAATAGTGAATGATAAGCAGAAGATATGTAGTTATTTTGCAATTCTTGAAGCCATGACACCTAAACCATGAGCACTTGCATGTGCTAGTTGATGTCATCAGGAGTGAACCAGGCTGCTTTCAACTCATAACAGAGTTAGAGAGTTGTCTAAATAGTTTTTGGACAAGAAACTCTAAAAATGCATGTGCATCCCAAATAATTGTAAAAACAGGGAACTAAGTAAAATTATTCTTAAAATGAAAATTTTATTTTTTAGGAGCTAAAAAGCACTATGGTACCCTGTGGGACACGGCTGTTCTTTCTGTGTGAAAACATTAAATGGTGCTGAAGTCTGTAGGAATGATACTTACTCCAAAAGTAACAAAGAAATTTTCAGTGCATGGAAACATGGACAATGGAAAGTTGACTCCTTCTGTCAATGCTGTCAAAGCAAAAATTATGTAAAGAGAAATGAGTTATTC
Source organism: Anomalospiza imberbis (assembly GCF_031753505.1). Classification (NCBI taxonomy): domain Eukaryota; kingdom Metazoa; phylum Chordata; class Aves; order Passeriformes; family Viduidae; genus Anomalospiza; species Anomalospiza imberbis. Next base: position 57,724,539 of record NC_089721.1, on the reverse strand, counting down.
AAGAGACACACTAAGGACCTCCACTAAAGTGCATGACTTAGACGATGAAGTTATGTGGCTGGATGGTGGGGTGCATAGGGATATCAAGGCCTTCTCCCCAGAGCTACTCTCTGTCCAACTGACATTACTTCTGGGGGTCTGCCTTCTGGAGGCAGAGCTACAGGACTGTGGCCCAAATATCATGGAGGCCCTGTTAGCCCCTTCCTCACAATGGTCTCATTTCCTCTGAATAGCGACTCTGGCGTCACAAGCATCAATTAGTCCCCTGCAGTTTGGAACCACCTGTAAACATGAGAGGCATGGACTTTGTCACCGAAGCAGATCATTGCTAAGAGGCTGCTGTGGGAGCTCTCTTGTTTCCAGTCAACATGCAGTGAATTATCCACCAACCATCCCTTTTTGAGTAAAATTATCCAAATCTTTTTCTCATTCTTCTGATGGTGCACCCATCCAGACCATAACAACTCAACACAGAAGAACACTTGTGGGGGATGGTGACAAAAACAATGCTAGTGTCAAGGTGAAGGACATCTACACTTTTCCTCTTAGTCACAAATACATATATGTTATCACAGCAGGCAATTGTCTGGGACTGATATGGTTCACCCATTGTCAGTCTATACTGGCTATCTTGTGCACCCTGAGTTGTGCTTCAACAGGATTTCTTCCACGGTTTTCCCTAGTACTAAACTGACAAGTCTGTAGTTCCTACCCTTTTGAAGTTGGGTACAGTCCTTGTATTTTGGGTTTTTTCCCTGATCACCACAATATTTCTTTGGTGCTAGAGAGCAAGCTTGCATGTACACAGGCCAACTCCCTCAACCTCAGCCCTGAGTGCAGTCTGTTGGCTTTGATCCTGACAACGCCTTGCTGTTTTCTGCAGAGGGATGAAATGTACAGTGATGCCTCTCAGCAGAAAAGGTAAACTTGGGCATGCTGTCTCAGTGGTGCAGATATCTGCTGCTGATTCCAGAGCATCTGTCACAGCGAATTTGGATATTGCTGCTCTGCAACACATGAGTGCCATGAATGCATTTTCCTGGTTTCTCCTTAATACACAAGGGGCTGCCATCCTGTCCAGGAAATTCTTTATGAGCTTCTGCAGTGCTGTTGTACTTTTGGTAGGATCAAAATGTGAGACATGTTGACCTCTTTTGAACAGCTGGGATCAAGCTGTTGGTTTAAGAGATCAAATTATGGTGTTATTCTTCATTATCCTAATGGCTTTCAGGTTCTTCTGGATTTCAAATAATTGATAATGACATCACCTTCACTTCCAGTTTAATATTATTTGCCGTTATGTTATCAATTTGCCGCTGGTGTTCGGAACTGTGTAAAACAAATAGCTTGATCACATCAGATTTTTCTATTGCTTTCTAATTGGAAATTAGGAATATTTACTTTCTACTTGACTACTTTACTTTTCTTGATTAATTTGTCTTCATTTACATAAATTTTTAAATCATGTTTTTTTTTTACTCTTTTTACTGTTCCAGTGCTTATATTAAATTAAAATAGGATTCAGATGCATACATATCCTCTTTAGTTTCTGAAAATGATGCAGTTATTAAACTAAGTGAATTTACTTATGTAAGAAAATGTTTGCATTTACTTACTTGCGATTTTTGCCTCACCAAAACCAGCCTAAACCAAATTAGGAAATCAATGAATTCTCACAGCGAATAAATCTGGCTTAATTTACTAATTAAAGCACATCTAGTGAAGAAAAGGAGCTACGTCATGTGACCAGTTAAAACCATTCAAGTGTTACCATTTAATGTTCTAATCAAGCAGCCCACAAATGTGTGATAGAAAAATAATTTTTATTGTAACTCTTTGATGAATAGTTTTGAATTACTGATATCTTCTGAGATAACTGCAGTAAAAACTGTAGACCAACTGGAAAATTATTCTTTACAATTTATTTCTTCACCTCTAATTAAAAACAATAAAAGCTTCTTCATGAATATTTAATGTCAACAAAAGTCATACCAGTTCCATTACTGTTCTTTGCAAAGGTTTATGTCAAGAAAGCATATGATCTCCTATTTCTCTCTTTTTTTTCCTTTAAATGCATGAATATTTTAGAACAAATTAGACTATTTTTTTCCTGACAATAAATTTGGCCTATGAGTTAATTTCTTTAGAGATAGCAGTGTTCGAAGAGGATACAAAACCATGAGTACAGATATTTTTAATCCTTTTATGGAAGGGAAGAGAGAACAGATTTTCTAAATGAAGGTCAGGAACACTGATCTGAAGATGTCTTTATAAGTGTGTTTCAGATAATGGCAAATAATCAAACTTTATATATCATTGCACCTGATAAATTGCTGAGCTAAAAAATTGTGTAGAATATTGATCATTCCCCAGTAAGAGAGAATCATAGAATTATGGAATGGTATGTGTTAGAAGGGACCTTAAAAATCATCTAGTATCAGCCCGTCTGCCGTGTGCAGAGACATCTTTCAGTCTCAGCTGACATGGCCTTGAACACTTCCAGGGTTGGGGCATCCACAGCCTCTCTGGGCAACCTGTTCCAGTACTTCATCATCCTCATAGTGAGTAATTTTTTCCGAGGTTCTAAAAACCTACTCCTACTCTCTTTCAATTTAAAACCATTGTCCCTTGCCCTGTCACTATCTGCCCATATAAAAAATTGCTCTCCCTCCCTTTTGCAAGCCTCCTTCGCATACTGAAAGGTCACAATGGGGGCTCCCTGGAACCTTCTCCAGGCTGAGCAACCTCAGGTCTCTCAGCCTATTTTCACAGAAGTGCTCCAGGCCTCTGAGTTCTTTGGGACCTCCTCTGGAACTCCTTTAACATGTCCATGACTTTCTTGTGTTGAGGATAACACAAGAAAGCATAAACACCTTTATGTGGGGCTTTTTGCTTTTGACATATTTATAGTATTTTGCAGCTCTTCCTGTATTGCCAACTTAACATAATTCAGTCTTTTCCTTGAAACCTAATATTTCTACACCTTTTCCTGCTACAGAACTTTAAAATATGATTGAAGCATTACTGTCCAGACTGTTGTTTGTAGATGAACCTACTGCAAATTGTAGCAAGGCTCGAATTAGCGTAATAATTTGACAGACAAATGATATTCACTTGATTTTGACTGGTCTTTCTAGCAATGAAATGAGATATCAGGCAGAATAAGGATGCTTATAAAGATCAGACAAAAAATTTGTAAAGTTTAGAGAGTAAAAATTTGAAGGTTTTCCTTTGTATACAGAAGGACTCATTTGTTTTTCTTTTGCTATGGGATGGACCAAAGAAAAAGGACTTCAAGCTCATTGCATGACGCATTTGCTACATACCTTACTGCTCTGTACATCAGACCACACCAAAACAGATAGATCTTGAATGTTGTGGTGCTGAATGAATTCCATTTATATTTACATTCAAATTTATTTTAAATGATTGTATGACTTTTTAGCAGTCACTAAGACCCTGGCATTAATATAAAGATATTGTGCATGTTCTAGATGTTTAAGGGATTGAGATCAGCACTGTGGAAATATACTCGGGCATACTGGTGGGTAAAAAATTAGACATTGTTTGGCCATATACACTCAGCCCAGAAAGCCAAATGTGTCCTGGGCTGCATCCAAAGCAGTGTAAGCAGCAGGGGAGGGAGGGGATTCTGCCCCTCTGCTCTGTTCTGGTGAGAGCTCACCTGGAACCCTGCATCCAGCTCTGGGGTCCCAGCACAGGAAGGACATGGACCTGTTGGAGTGAGTCCAGAGGAAGGTCCTAAAAATGGTCAGAGAGCTGTAGCACCTCAGTGAAGAAGAAAGGCTAAGAGAGCTGTGGTTGTTCCCCCTTGGAGAAGAGAAAATTCTAGGGAGACCTTATTGCAGCCTTGCAATATATAATATGTGTATTTGGCTTATAAGAAAAACAAAGATTTGCATTGACTGGACAAAGGGCACCAGTTTTAAATGGAAAGAATATAGCTTAGATTCAGTGTAAGGAATAAGTTTTTATGATAGGGGTGGTGAGATGGAGGAAGAATTACCCCAGAGGAGCAGATGGTCCACCATATAGGAGGTGTTCAAGGTCATACGGGATGTGGCTTTGATCAACCTGATCTAGTTAGAGAGATACCACATGATCTTTCAGTCTCTTCCAACCCAAATCATTGTATGATTTGCTATTTCTGATTCTTTTGCTGAAGTAACTTCTTAGGGTTCATTAAACTTTATACTTATTATGTTTTAGCTCCATTCTTCAACTTGGTTCATATCATGAACGTCTAAATTATACACAAAACCTTAAAATTTTTTGGTTTTGTTTTTTTCTGTTTCTGCATGTATTTTGTAATTTTTGTTTCTCTGCTATAAAGCATTGTGGTTCTATTCATGCCTACAAAAAACATAAAAAGAAATTTTTCATGAATCTTAGGGAAAATGTACTCAAATAATAAGACTGTTTTATATTCTCTATGTATGCCAAATACAGACTCTCCAAAATAATTTTGGGAGGATACAATCCTCAGTTATTTTCAGTCTTCTGAGCTTTATCTATAACCTAGCAAAAGAGACACATTTAGAATCAGAATCTATTGCATCATGTGCAATTTTTCCATACTGAATGAATGCCATCCAGGCCTATACCAGTGTATTTTCCGAGATGGGTTTTGATAAGTGAGAACTACTCTGCCTCGACCCCTGTGCTAGTACTAATTTAATCACAATGTCCAAATGCCGAGATAATTTGTGAATATATTTAAGGTTCAAGTTCAATATATCTTATTTTTTTCTCTCCTTATTTTTGTACTTACTTGACTAATCACAAAATGCTGATTTATACATTTAAACTCTTGCAGTTCCTAAAAAGTTTAGGTTCTCAGAGCTACCACGTTTTGGAGAACTCCTTTATTATTGTGAAAGTCCCTCTTTTGCCTTCATAAAACTTGATCTGTTTCTCCGCATAGATCTAAGTGTGTTTTCGAATATAGATAAGATGTTCTGAAATACTGAAGAAAATATTAAGAGCTTGAAATTATTCCCTGTATTTTCCCTGCACAATTCCCAAATTGTAATTTAAAGAAGAAAGACATTTTCATGCCTTCTGATCTCTGAGTGAAGCGAAGACAGAATCAGGGCTGTGGAGGTGCAGGGAAAGTACATCCAACACAATATGAAACCACAGAGCTTTGTTGAAGTCTGAAGAAACTGTTGAAATTTTCTATGCCATGCTTGGTGAAATATTGGAGAAAGTGAAGAAAAGCTAAACCCTAATGATAAGGCATCAGGAATAAATCAGGCATAAGCTCTGACTTCTGGTTCTGATGGGATGGTAAAAAGTGCTAAGAAAGAACCTTCTTTGACTTCCCTTTTCTGGCTTGCATACCTTCCTGATGTTCTTTGTGTCCCTTGTCAGGTTCAGTTCCAGCTTTGCCTTGGCCTTCCCCACCTCACCCCTACTATGCTCTTCCCAGGTTACATGTTGTTGTTGCCACTGCTTCTGCATTTGCTTATTTTTTTTCAGTTTGACCAGCTGAGCAGTGCCCTGCTGAGCCATGTCAGTCTCCTGCCTTCCTTGTCTGATTCCTTGCTCCTGGGAATTGCAAGCTCTTGCCCCCTTGGAGATTTGCCAGCTCTGTTCCTCTCCCCTGCCCCTAAGGAGGCTTTCATGTGATCCTATGGACTTTGTCATTGAAGAGCTGGAAGTTTGCTTTCTTAGGTCTCAGGGGCCTATCTTTACCTCTTTCCTGATCCATATCCCTGTGGACTGTGAATTCTTCCAATGCATGGTCACTGCCTCCCATCCTGACATCCTCGATTAGCTCACATTGGTGAGCAGTATTGAATCTCCTCTGGTAAGGCTCTGTATTATTTAGGTCAGGAAGTTTTCCTCTGTGCATTCCAGGAGTCTACTGGCAGCTCACCGTGCTATTTTCCTAGAAGATATGGAGGTCGTTGAAGTCCTCCAGAAGGACAGGAGCCTGCAAATACAATGCCTCCTGCTGCTGAATAAAAGAAAGTTCCATCAATAGGCTCCACTTGATGAGGGGGCCAGCAGTAGACACTGACGACAAGGTTCATTTTGTTGCTGTGGTCTCTGATTTTTACCTACCAGACTACTAGGTGCTATGAGAGAATGTATTTACCCATGTGAAAATGTACAGTTCTAATCCTCTTTTTCATAGTTTTTTCAGGGATTGGTAGGTGTACATAAGAGTAGTTTTAAAGGTGTGGATATGACTGTTTTAAAGGAGCTGGGAAAGTGCTCGAGTTCTAGTAAAAAAAAACCAAAACAACAAAACCACAACCCCCCCCCCCCCCAAAAAAAAAAAACAACACCAAAACCACAAAAAAACAAAAAAACAAAAACAAAACAACAGCAACAAACCCACAAAAAAACCCCAATAATTGTTATAATTTGCTTGTGAGTGACTTGGAACTATAAAAGCAGGACAACAGGGAATGTTGGGAAGATCTGTGGGGTTTCTTTTTTTGCTTCTGTAGTGAAGGATGTTTTTATATTGCAGCTAAGAGTATCTTCTCCAGGAAAGGTTTTTGTAAAGAATCTAAATTTATTTCTATGAATTTGTTATGTATTGGAGAATTTATAGAAAGTATGTTATATTTTCTTTTGATCTTCTGTAATTTCACAACCATCTTTTCCTTTTTGTGATAAATTAATGTAAGTAATTCAATCTACCAACTAGAGGCATGAAAATGTCCTATATTCTGTCCTCCCATCACTTCCACAAATTTAGCCAGTAAAAAATCCTGAAGCAAGTAAGTGCATTCAAAATACACTTCTGATACTGATTCTTTATTTTCCTTAGACAAATCTTCTAACCACCTAAATTTTCTTTATCATTCTTTTCAGAAGAGGCTCCATTATGGTATTTGGGCATTTTAACAAACATTTCATGGTGAAAGTCTGAATCTTTACAAATGAGAACATGTTGAAAAGATGAAAAAGTTTGCCCAGGGTAATCCCACAGATTAGTAATAGGTGTGGTCAGCACCTATTGAGTCCAAACCCAGTAACACATGAGCTTTCTTTAAACACAAGTTGTTGTTTTAGAAAATTATTGGAATTAGAAATTATCACAAAATACCATTACAGTACAAGAGACATAGAAAAATAAAATCTATTGATTGCACTTAGAGATATTATTGCAGCACACACACATTTTTAAGGAGTTATGAGTGAATGTCATTGTGTAAATAGTAGGTTGAAACATAAGAATTTTTGGTGTGTTTCATTCCCTTAATATTCCCTGAATATTTAATTCCCTTTCATTTCCTTTTATTTCAACTAATCACAATTATCTACTAAACATGGGTGTGCCAAGAAGTATGTTTTCCTGATGTCTTGTCTATATGTTTTAGTTAGAATAAGGAAAACAGGAACAAAAGAAACATGCTGAAGTTTTTTGAGGTGGTGGTTTATAATGAGTCTGATGCCTTGAGAAGGCTGACCTAAAACAGAGGTTAGACAGAGTTAAAGAATAAAGAAAGTAGGTATTTGTTAAAAGGCCTTTAAAGGATACACCTTGGGCAGTACAAGAGCCTGGCCGAGGCTACACCCAAGATTGCTCCAAGATGGATGATGGGTCACACATGTTCACACTTTTATAAGTTTTGGTCCATTTACATATTGGGTTAATTGTCTAATTACAGCTTCAGGTTGTGAAGTTCCATCCTCCCAGATTGCTGTGCTCGATTTGCTGTTGTTTATACTTTTTGGGCCTGAAGCTGCACTGGTGTCCTTGGTCCTTGATCCTTGGGTTGGAAAAGGATTGTTTTGTCTAACTAAACTTGCTGACACTTTATAAGAAGTTCAGAGTTATATACTAATGCAGTACAAAATCTGAAAAATGTGAAAGCTAAAACTTAAGACATCAAGTCCAATGCATGACTTTTTTTTCATCTTCTAGTAGCTACAGTCTCACAGCCATTTATGTTTATATAAAAAGCAGAAACCTCCATCTCGAAAGAGAGTCTCTAAGAACTGGTGAAAAAATGTCAAGCTAGACAGTTTAGTCTGACTCTCTAATCTGATAGTTTCAATCTCTTCAGCTGGCACACGTTATTTGCTCACTTTAATATTTATTTATTTATTTATTTTTAAATTACTAATTATTTTAATGTTCCATTCAAAAAATACCCATATAGAAAGGGATGAACTTCCTTGTTGTTTTATGAATTAAAACTTGCTATGATCTGTTCAAGGCTTCAGTGTGACCTTTTGCTTATATCCACATGGATCATGGTCCAACTAGTTGAGATGCCAGTGGCATCGAAAGCAGCACTATGTAATAAACACTTGGGCAGCCACCTTGTGTTGGGTCCCCCAAGCTGCAGTTGGACTCTGATCTAGGAGTGCAAAAGATGGGCCATTCCTTTGATGTAACTTGGACTATCAAACCAATCCAATAGCAATCTTAACCTTTGAATGAGTGTTGCAAGCATTTAAATTAAATTGTATTATCAACTCTTTTTGAAAACAGTATATCTTAACTAAAAAAATGAAAAGCTGCAAAATTTTAGCCCATCTATTTTATGATATTGAAATAATATTTGCTTAGGACTCTATAAAAGCCATGAAATCATAAATGAAGAAACAGCAGTCTAAAGGAATGATACACACCTGTTAAATACACACAGTTAAAAATTATCAGCTTTACAGCTTTAACAGCATAGTACATTAAACTACTTTTCTTCCACCCCATTAGCCAATGGCCAGCATATCAAGCAGACCTCTATATGAGAAATGAATGCATGCTTTCTGAAAGCTTAAAGCATATCCATGAACTGGTGTGTGGTGAAAGAAAAAATCTGGTTTTCATTGTGCCTCTAATTTTAGGCAAAAATTTTTCTGAGAATGAGCTCACCATTTTGTCTGTGTCACAAGATTTATTGATAGCTTTCATATGTCAGCCTCCAGGTACGAGTATTGCACATGTTAAATCCTAAGATAAGTGTGTTCTGTGACACACTTGCATGCTTCTACAGGTCTCAGTAGTCTTATCTATTTTTATTCCCTTTAATAATTTGATAGAATCATAGACACATTTTATTTGAAAGCCTGAACTTATCTCTAAAATTTCTGCATCATCTTGACAGAGAAAATGTTTTAAGTGTCTTAATGGATCATCATTACTTGCTCCTTCCTTCTTAAAAATCTGTGATCTCACCTACAGTGAAAAGGGTATTGATTCTGGCAATTGTGACATTTTCTCTCTCTGCCCTTTTCTTTAAAATCTGTGAACATGTGAACATCTTTTGTGTTTATCTTCCAAGAATATGTACCAACTTGATGGCTGTCTTGTGCTTTAATGTATCAACCTTTTTTTAGTAACCTAAGCTACTGTTAAATTTTAATGGTCCCTCCTTTGATGATCTTTTCCTTAATTCTAATTATCTATACCAACAGAGATGTTTGAGGTTATGTCCTATCCTACTCTTTTAGTGGTTCAATTTTAAGCCTTAACCACATCTTAAAGCTCTCCAGTTACACCAACAAGGTAGGTGATGTGTCTGAGAGGATTGAAAACCCATTTCGCCAGGAAGATATATTTACCGGTTCTACCAGACTATGTGTAAAACTCTGGTATCTAGGTTGAGAATGAAAGGAAACAGTGGAATATAGGAATAGAGACTAATTTAAGTATGAAGATTTAAAGGTATATCTGTATTCTGTCCATAGTTTATGGCATCAGTAAGACTGCATAATATCTATATATATGTCTCTAAATGATGTGTAAGGAAGTTTGAGCAGATTTTAAAGACAAAGAATTTGCACAGTTCTTCATGGAAGAATTTTTAGATGCTAATTTCTTAGTAGGAAAATGCTTCAGTGAATGTCTGGGTGAATGCCAGGGAGTTCAAAAATTTTATTGTGATGATTTCTTCTCTTTCTCATGTACTAGGTAGAGACATAGGTTCTAGTTCTTTGATTTCTTCCCATGAAAATACCAGAGCCTTGACACATCTGAATAGCTCTGGTTCCAATTTACAGAAGATGGAATTTGCAACTAACTCTGCAAGTTCACCCTAGATTTTGTACATTGCTTTCAGGCCAAGTTATACAAGGGAAGCCTTATTTATATTGTTTTGCATTTGAATTAACTTGTAAATAGGGGAAAAAAGGGTATTTTCATCAAAGATATTAAATTTTGCCTATATCTTATATAACTTTTCTTATCCAAAGTGTGTGTGGGAGGGATGGGAAAATATAATCTAAAACAAAATTTAAAAGAAAGGCAAGTACCAATTTAAAAGAAAGCAAAGTGGAAATTCATGGTATTGAATGAAATCAAACGTCATTTGCTACTGATTTTCTGACTGAATATCTCTGCTTGTTCTTTTGTGTTTCTACCTAATGATAAATGATCTGCTTTCATTAAGGAATAGCTGGTCTAATGTAAAATTTTCACAAGTTATAGGAAAGTTTTTGTCAATTCCAGGAGTTAAGGGGTAAAAGGAAACAAAGACAATCTATTCCTTTATGTCACATGTATGTTATTTTTTCCCTGTGGTGTTTGTTTATTTGTTTGTGTGCGGTCTTTTATATATTGGTACCTTTAAGAAAAACAATCACACTGTGGGTAATGTAACTTCAAACACATCAAGATAGTCTTTCATTCAGATGGTTGTACTCTCTCTTCTACTACTATGAGTAACAGTTTTCATTTACCTGATGTTAGCCACTAATTTATTTCTTAACACATCCTTATTCTTCTGAGGTGGAATTTCTTATGGCTTCTTTATGGAATATTGGTCAATGAAGCATTGCTAGTTTGATGTGGTGAGGCTATTACAGTGTACATTGCATAAAGTTCAAATAGCTTGCTTTATATTCACCTGAAAAGACTTTTTTTTTTAAGTCAATATTTAAAAGGGGTCTGAAGGGAAGGACCCCAAAAAGTAATGTAACTACTTTCCTAAGTATTACTTAAAACTTAGTGCAATACAATTAAAAAAATTGTGAACAACAAAACTAAAACCACATTTTCTTTTACAAAGATTACATTGTCACTTTTTTCCTGAATTTTAAGAGGACATGTATTTTGAATACTCTAAATATGACCAGCAGCGTGTTTCTTCCTTTAAATTGTACATATGCAGCTTGTCCCTTGTAAAGTGAACATTTCAGTCCTTTTTTAGCAAACATTAAGTTCAAAATTAGTTTAGAAAATATTGCTGGCTTCTATTGATAATTATTTGACCAATTAATCCTGACAAATTACAATAGTAAGTCTAATTTATGCAGAAAGAGAAAGCTTTTGTTAAATAGCTTTATGTGTTAAGTTTCTTCCTAACATTTCTGTTCTCAAGCAAAGGAGCCAATTCATTTCTTTTATAATGTGTAAAGTTCATAGGGCAGTATTATGGCTGAATTTGGTGAATGAAGTGTGCGTCTGCTATCAATATACGTATGCCATTTATACTGTCCATGTAGATATACTGTAGATCTACTATTTAAAGAAAAACCAGAATTTATTATCTGTTCCATATAAATTCACATATTTTTATGTTGCACCTATTCCCTGTTATTCAGCACCTTTACCTCATCCTGATTTACATTTCCCAGAGCATGGCAAAGCTTATTCTTTGATGTGAGAAAGAAATTGCTGGAAAATTAAGTATTTCTAATATATGTCAATATATGTGATTATGAGAAGAGATATATTTATTGATTGACTACATAAAACATGAAAAAAACATGATGAAGTGATGCTCTGAATATGTATTTAAATACATTAATGACTTTCGTTGTACAGTTTTATATAAAAGGTCATATAATGGAATTAAGTAATTCTCCCTCCCTTTCTCTCATACCTTACGTCCTTCTTTGTTCTCTTGGTTTATTTCTTCCTTTCTTCTTTCTCCTTTTAGCATGGGAAAGAAGAATAATTGTGTTTGTAGATCAAGTTGCATTGCTTGTATTGAATTACATATATTTTAGTGGAATACCGACTGAATCAATGTCCCAGGAGGCCAAAGTACATTTTTAAGGTATCCTATTCACTAATTATGGAAGAGTAAGTAAAGTAATCTGCATCCTACAAAGGGTTTAAACATTTATAACTTTCTAATTTTACTTTTTTTTCATTTATCACAGTGCAGGAATAAAACATTATTTAGGCTGTTCAATTCACTAGGCTTTTGACATTAATCTTCAGCAAGTGAAGACAAGTCTTCAACCGATGTATTTCAGGAATAAACCAAACAGGTAGATATTTTTAGATGAGGTCATTATTCAAGAAAATGTGAGACTGAAGTAACGTGTGCAGAATTATAGATAGCTTCAGATACAGAAAAACTTTCAAACAGAAACTTGGCCACATTGGTCTGAACAATTTGGGAGACATGCTTAACTTTCTGGAGTAGATTGGATGCACTCAAATGTTGGCAGGATGTGGTCCTTCAACTGGCACAGAATTTACTACAAGTTTTTGTAAAATATACATTCACGTCAATTCCAATTTACAGTTGCAGTTAAGAGTCCAAAATGAGTATGAGAGATAGGAGAGAAAAAATGGCCCCTGAAGATATCCCAGGCTCTATGCCCAGATTCTTGATACAAGTCTTTTACATCCTGGACAGATACTTTTAAGATATTTCAGAAAGTGAATATGATCTGCCAAAATAGAATAAGGCAGAAATCTTAAATACATACTAAATCAATAACCATATGCAAAACATTGAAGTATACACTGTCTGAATAAATTTAGAATAACAAAGAATGACAGCATTCTTTGTTTTTTCTGTCCTATTCAACAAAGTGAAGTAAATTAGTTTCACTGTTCTTAGCGCGATATAAATATTGCACTGAGCAGAAGACATTGCACTACTGAGTGCAGAAACAGATTCTCTGGAGGTCCTTTTGTCTAAAATCCCTTTCTACAGCAGGAAAACCTAGGGTGGGTTGTGTGGAGCAATGTCCAGACAGCTTTTAAATATCTCTAAGGATGTAGGACTATCACCTCCTTGGGCAACATGTTACATTGTCCAGAAATGTCCTACATTTATTTGCTTTAGTGCTGGTGAAATAAGTTAGTTTAAACTAATGACCATTATAACATTTTCAAATTAATACTATTACTTATCTTCCTTTTGAAACTTGGTGGTCAATCAACCACAACAAAACTTCTTTATCTCTTCACTGGTCTGAAAAACATGTGTGAAAGAGGGACCTTAACTTTTCTTCAGGATGAGACTGAGATTATTTTCTTCAAGATGAGATTGAGCTATATAGATTTTGCAGATGTATTTCTTTGCATAATTTTCAGTATGTTCCATGAAAAGCTTTTGCAAATGTTCTCTTTCAACTATCTGTAATCACTTTTATCAAAACCTTCTTTCATATCTCTATAATAGGAAATTCCTCACTATTTAAAGTCAGCACTTTTTCAGTCTCTCCTAATTTGAGTTGCATTCTGAAACACAGGAATTCAATCCTTTTATGATCAGGTAGCCTTCTCAATGTATAAGGGAAGGACTGTGGATGTCATGTACCTGGAATTCACCACAACATTTGACACAGTCTTCCACAGCATCTTCCTGGAAAAGTTGGGCAGGTGTAGCCTTCTCTTGGTTAAAAAAAAATAGATGGATGGCGATGCCCAGAGACTGGAGGTGAGTATCACATCCAGTTGGTTGCCAGTCTCTATTTGTGTTCCCCAGTGATCAGTGCTGGGGCCACTCCTATTTAATATCCTTATTTATTATCTGAAAGATGGGACTGAGTGAACTCTTAGTAAGTTTGTGGATAACACCATGTTGGGTGGTAGTGTTGATCTGATGGAGGGCAGGAAGGTTTTGCAGAGGGATCTGGACAGTCTGGATCCATGGAACAAGGCCAGTTGTATGACGATCAACAAAGCCAAGTGTCAGGTCCTGCCCTTGGGTCACTACTACCCTGTGCAAAGCTACAGGTTGGGGCAGAATGGCTGCAAAGCTGCCGAGTGAAAAAACACTGGAGGGTTCTGGTCAAGACCACCTAAAAGTGAGCCAGAAGTGTGCCCAGGTGGCCAAAAGACCCAGTAGCATCCTGACCTGTATCGGCAATAGTGTGGCCAGCTGAATCGGGGCAGGGATTGTCCCTGGTGAGACTTGAGAACCTCAAGTTCTGTGTCCAGTTCTGGGCACCTTTCTTTTTAAAAAGGACATTGAGGTTCTGGGCTATGTTCAAAGGAGAGCAACAAATCTGGTGAAAAGGATAAGTCCTATGAGGAGCAGATAAGGGTGATGGTATGGTTTACCTGGAGAAAAGGAGGGACAACCATATCATTCTCTACAAGTACCTCAAAGGAGGCTGTAGCTAGGTAAAGGTGAGCCTCTTCTCCTGGGTAACCACTAACAAGACAAGAGGAAATTACTTCAAGCTGTACCAGGGGAGATTCAGATTGAACATCAGGAATTATTTTCATGGAAAGGGTTGGTAAGTGTCAGCACAACGGTTCCCCAGCCAGGTAATAATTGACATAGACTCCATGCATTTGTGGAAGGCTAATAATAATCTTTATTAAGAAACCCATATTTTTTATACCCTAGTTCTCTACAGGTGGACTTGATTGGTCCTTTAATAAAAGCACCACCATTGGCTAATTAAGGAACCATCCTTTAGTAAAGACATCTTCATAACATATTCCACATATTCACAATACCAGGTGCAGCAAGTTAAGATAAGAATTATTACTCATTCTTTTCTCTGGTCATCTCACAGCCTTTTTTCAGAACAATGCCTGTGAAAGTTGTCTGTTTCTTTCTGTGGCCAGAGAGTTGCTGCCACAGGTAAACACTGAAGTGGACTGACCACAGAAATGATGCAGTCACCAGCCATAGAGGTGTTTAAGAAAAACTGTCTGTGGCCCTTAGTGTCATGGTCTGGTTGACAGGGTTGTGGCTGGTCAAAGTTTGACTCAATGATCTCAGAGATCTTTTACAGCCTAAATGATTCTGTGATTCTATAAGAGGTTGAGTGAGTAGCACTCAAGATACACTGGTTTGTTTTTTTTTTTTTGTATTGTGCCTTCTTTCTTTTCACTTGTGTGAGGAAAATGAGAATATTTGTAAGCCTGGATAAATAGATGACTTCTGAAAACATTCTTCTAAAAAGTGTGTAATGGCATATGCAGTTAGGCTCTAGCATTGGCTTCAATGGAAGCAGACGAGCTAATGCAGCATACTTCCCGTGCCTCAGCAAATCAGCAATTCACCAGCTACCTTGTTGTGTGTTTTTGATGCTGCTCTATAATATATGCTGTTATACTGTATCATATACATTGAAATTCAAGAACTTCATAAACTTTGTTCTGGAAATATTTCCCTTTATATTGTTTTTATTTTAAGTAACCTCTTTTCTGCTTTTGTTCACTTCCTAGATGGACAATTTTTTCAGGTAAGCTGAAAGAAACTATTACCAGAGGTTTACAATGTGTCCTAGTGATTCAACAAAGAGGAGGTCTCAAGAGGTACACCCCAAAAAAATGAGTCCAGTAACAGCTGACCTGTACTCTAGGAACAGACACCTAACATACCACACACACATTTCCATTCTTTCTTCATGGGATAAAGGACATTGTTGTTTGTCTTTTTTTCTTTATTTTAGTAAAAATATCAGTTTTCTATGAGGAATGAATACCCTGCCCCTACATCTTCCCTCTTAAATGGCAACGCTGAACATAATGAAATTACAGTGTAACTCTGTTTGCCTCAGTGTCAAGCATTGACAGCTCAGCATTCTTATGGTGTTGTAATGGTATTGTAAATGTATGGGGGAGCCGAGTCAGCTCCTTTTAATTTGTAATAAAATGTGTTTCAATGAGAGATGAAAAAAGTGTGCAGGAATAAGACAGTTTTGGAAAAATCCTATCCAAAAGTGCTTAATGATTCATAACTTGCCTTTCATGCAAATAAGCAAGGGATGGCAGAGAAAATATTCCTTGCTGTATGGTTTTAAGCTGTGATACAGTTAATTTTGTACCTCATAGCTAGTATGGGGCTATGTTTTGAATTTGTACTGGAAACACATTTGATAACACAGGGATGTTTTACTTCCCGCTGAGCAGGACTTACACAGACCCAAGACCTTTGCAGCTCCTCACCCACCTCACCAGTGAGGAGGCTGGGGCTGTGCAGGGAGCTGGGAGGGAACTCCGCTGGGACAGTTGACCACACACCACATGGTGTCACACTCAGGGGAAAAAGGAAGGAGCAAGGAGGGGTCATTTGGAGTGGTGGAATTTGTCTTCTCAAGTCACTATGAGGCCTAATGGTGCCCTGCTGTCCTGGAGATGGCTGAACACCTATCTGGTCATGGAAACTGGTGAATTAATTTCTTGTTTTGCTTTGGTTGCATGTGAGACTTCTCTCTATTAAACTGTCTTTCTTTCACCTCAAGAGTTTTCTAGTTTTTTTCCCATCCAATCATCTCCCTTATCCTATCAGGGGAGAGGCTATGGGATGCTTAGTTGCTGGGTGACCAGCAACTTAATTGTTAAACCACAACACTTGCCTATTAACAGAATTCACTGTATTCACTGCTGATGGTCTTAGTGTATGTCTTGTAACAGGTGTTCACCTAGAAAAACTTTCTGTATTATGCAATTACTTTTCTTATTTTTCTATCACAAAATAATCTCCAACTTGTGGTAGCACTGAATCGTCAGAGACTACTACTTTGACAACCAATGTATTTTCAAGCAATATTAGAAGAACCATAGATTTTGCACTCATCATATCTGCTCCTTTCACCTTTTTTATTTTCTTTAGTGCTTCTTTCAGCTTTTTTTAAGTGCCTGTTATTTAGATACTTTAATAATGTATGTTTTGTTCTATTCCTGGTGATAGTGTTTCATCTCCCCTTGTATTTTCTATTTTTAACCTCCGTGTGTACAGTCTGACCTGTGAAAGGTTTACAGCGGTGATTGCAGGAGGAAGCTAACCTTAGCTGGAATATCTAGATTTTATTCTGCTATAAATATCTATTAAACATAACTAAACATTACATTTGCATTTGATGTCGCTTTTACAAACTTCAGAAGACAGAATTAATGCCTTGAATCATATTTCCAAGCTTTCCTTGCATATTTCCTTCTGTATACAACTCTTTTAAATGAGCAAGTAAAAAGGCTATTTACACTGGTTGTCATTTGTGTATCTCCCACTCTGGACAGTCCAAGTTGCCCTTGTGACCTATTGCATATGGTTTCCAAGTTGCAGAATACAGAGAAGGAATATGTAAATGTTTTTGCAGCTTGAGTAATGAAGGATTTAGTTCTTATCTAGGTGATGGTGCACAATGGCCATCAAAATAAGTTAGGAAATAAAAGAAAAAAAAAAGTTCAGCTGAACTATGGCCTTTGAATGAAGTGCTCTTGATAAGAACACACATGCTTTTAAAATGCTTTTACCTTATCCAGCTGTTGCAAAGCAAATAAGAGAAGCAGGCAATATATTATTCTTCTCTCTTTTGTTAACTGTTTTGCATTATAGCAGCTCATTAACATTTTATTTCAAAGAGAAAATGGAAAGTGATGGTAACTGGGCTAGAGTTCAGAAAGTTCAGAGACACAGAAATAAGGATGAGAAAATATTAAATTAAAAAGGGATTTTAGGATCCTTCTTTGGCAAATGATCCACATCAGTGCTGTGAAAGTAATATGAAAGTGGTATGAAGATATAATATGTTAAAATGGAGCCCATGTGATGTGGTCTTCTGTTGAAGGCCTAGTAGATTTCTGTGGTGTTATATTTTAGTTAAATGCTATACTCTGTCTCACCCCTGGAAAATGTATGGTTTATTCCAAGCCTGTGGTCCTTCCCTGCAGTATCCCGTGTCTGTAATCCCATTGGCCCAATCGGTTCCGCGCCCACTTTGAATCTCCCTGTTAAGTGTGCCGGGGGGGGTGGTTCGCTCTCTCTCTCTTTGCCAACTCTCCTGGCTGGTGCCCTCTCAGCCCCTCTCTCCCCCTCCCCTTCCCCCCCCCTCACTCCCCTTTCCCCCCCTCTCCCTCAGAAACCATGCTGCCTCCTGGGGGTAGGACCCCCAATAAACCCTCATCTAATTAGCACCATCAGAAGCCGTGTGGAGTCTCCTTGCCTGCCTCCTGCTACCAGCGAACTCACAGCCTGGAGGGGCCCCCCCAGGGACACCCCTGGGGGTCCCCTCCCCCGGAATGCGCCGCCACAGATTTCAAAGAACCTTTTTTTGTAGCAGTGTATTCTACCTTTGTGAACCAAAGAACTGTTTTCCTGTTCAGCTTGAAATTTCCACCCATCCTTGAAGAGAACAAGTAACCCACTATTTAATGCATGTTAGTCTTACCAGAAAGATGAATGTTCTAGTTAAGCCTAAAGCCTGAAGACTGCTGAGTCAGAAATTATGTCCATTCTGCTTATCATATGCTCCTTTTCCATCTCTACTGTAGTTCAAAAAAATTTATGTTGCTGCCCTCCTTCTTTAGCACGTTAGCTATTTATGGCTACGCTTCAGGACTGCTAGAACTGTAGTCATAATAAAAAACAGATTCCTGGCTTCTCCTGGTGACTCAAAATGTTAGTGTAGTGGTTAGCTTCCTAAAATGGAATATCATTTTCCAGCTGTCTGATCTCATTCACACTGTTGTCAGGACTAACATAATGATGTGACGCAAAGGTCTTGTCACAGGTGTTTTGAAATAAGTGAATTGAATCCTGTGATGGGTGACTCTGGCTGGACACCAGGTGTCCACCAAAGCTGCTCTGTCACTGCCCTACTTAGCTGGACAGGAGAGAGAAAACGTAGTGAAAGATTCATACATCAAGACAGGGAGACATCACTCACTAATTACCATCACAAACAAAACAGTCTCAAGAAGTGAACCGAATTTCTTATCAATGGAAACAGAGTAGGATAATGAGAAGTAAATCCAAATCTTGTAAGCCTTTTAAGCCTTTCCCTCCACCCCTCCCTTCTTCAGAGGTTAAATTTCACTCTTTGTTTTCTGTATCTCTTTCCTCCCAGAAACCCGTGGAGATGGGGAATGGGGGCTGCAGTCAGTTCATCACATGTTTCTTCCCCCTCAGTGGAATGGCTCCTCACACTTTTCCCCTACTCCAGCACAGGGTTCCTCCAATGGGAGACATTCCTCTATGAGCTGCTTCAATGTGCATCCTTCCCAAGCGCTGAAGTTCTTAATGAACTACTCCAGCATAGTTCCCTTCCATAGGGTGCAGTCCTTCAGGAACATATCATTTCAGCATGGTTCCTCTGTGGGATCTTATGAACTACCAGAAAACCTTCTCTGATGTGGTCCTCTCTTCATGAGTGCTCCCAGGAGCTTGCTTCATTGCAGGCTGTCCACAGCATCACATCCTACTTTGGGTGTCCACTTGCTCCGGCCTGGCATCCTCTGTGGGCTGTAGGGGCACTGCTACTTCACCATGATCTTCATCACAGGCTGTAGAGGAATCTCTGTTCTGGTGCCTGGAACACCTCCTCCCTCATTCACTGACCTTCATGTCTGCAGGGCTGCTCCTCTCACACGTTCTCACTCCTCTCTTTTCTGTCTGGAGATGTTGTGCCTTAACTTTTCCTCCCTTCTTAAATCTGTTATTCTAGAGTTACCACCACTGTTGCTGCCTGTCTCAGCCTTGGCTAATGGCAGGACTGGCTTGAAGCTGGTTGTCTCTGACTCCACTGAACTTGGCAGAAACTTTTAGCAGCTTCTCACATTAATCTCCTCTATGGTGTGTGTGTGTGTGCACTCATGTGCGAATGCCACCCTCCCTTGTTTTAGTCTTTTACAGTCTAAGTTCTTAATCTTATTTATTGCATTGACAGTTATATGTGGGTAAATGGAATGCAGTCTCGTTTAAGGCATTTGCTTTTCAATACAATTAGATCTGTTTAATAAGTTTTTCAGGGTATATAAGACAGTGCAGTTGTAGATTTAACTAAAACCTACATTATCTTTTTGGGGTTTTAATGCTTTACAATAACTAAAGCACATTTAATGCTTAGTAGTAAGTCTTCAAAAGTTATACTAAATTCAGAAATTCTTATTTTTTAGCTGACATATTTACTATGAATGTTTAAAGTGTTTAGATGTCGATACTACGTTGATAGCTGAGTTTTTTGTAGGTGTAGGACAACCTAAAAGGGAACACAAACCAACCCTTGTTCACTGCAGGCTTCAGGCAGGTAGCATTTGTGGAGGAAGGAGCAGGGTGGGAAAAAAAACCCACCAAAACAAAAACAAACTAAGCACAACTCCCAGGATTTCAGAAGAAATTATTTCAGGAGAAAAATAATGCTTATCTAAAATTTGGATGCTGGAGTAAACGTCACCAAAGACAAGTTAGACAGCAGATAACTGACAGGAAGATAAAGAATATATGTTTGGTTAGTAAATCCCATCTCTGAACTCCTAAGGATAACACCTCCACTTGCATAGTATATTAAATTATTGTATCTATAAAACACACACACACACACACACACACACTCCATCCCACTTTATACTCAGCCTATTAACATTTCCAAAGCACTTGTCAAATGACTGTCTAAAATTTTATGAAATCAAAACACGACCATAAGTATTTCACAAGTTTTAATTAATTATCCTTATGCCAGACAAAATTATAAGCTTCATTTTCTGAAGAAAAATGATTGCAGCACTCCTACTCTGGTTGTTTTATAATCCTACTTTATTGCTTTCACTCAGGCCCTTTGGGAAAGCTTGAGTTATAAAGCAGGTCTTATAAAATAATCAAATAATCTAAAGATTATAAGGTGATGACTTTTCTTAGATCTAATTGTGGAAAATATTTCAGAGTCTTGGACCTATGCTTAGCTGTTAAGTGTTGTGCACTTGTTGATCACAGCACTAATGGCCACAGATGAAAGCCTTGAATCTGTGCCAAAGCAGTGCACTGCAACAACTGGCAGCTACAGTCTGTGAGAAATAAAACACAATCCAAATTTTTGGAAAGCCCTTCATATGTTTCCCAAACAGTTCCTTTCCCAAAGTCTAAATAACTTATTTAAGAAAGCCTGCTTCTTTCCTAACTTTTGAGAAACTCATCCATCACTATCACCCAAAGACACATCGTGGCTGTGCGTTATTTTTCTCGGCCCCGGTCAGCTCTCGAACGCCCGGCTTGGGCGTCTCAGCTTTTCGTCGGGCCCGGGGCTCGCCGCAGTTCCCGGGCACTTTTGCTGCCGCACTCCGGGGTGGGCTGTTGGCCGCGCTTCGCTGTCGACATGAGGGAAGAAACAAAGAGGCAGGGAATTCATTCAAGTCCATCCGCGTGGTGGCTGGATGCTTTATTGGCTGCGAGAGCTGTGGTGGAAAAGCTGCAGCCGCTCCCAGCTTCGCACGGACGCAAATGGCCTTGAGCATGCCAAGGAGTGGGTGAAATAGGGAAGGGACAGGGAGGACGGGAAGCCCTCCTGCCCAATGGGTACAGACATCGTGGTGATGACGTGTACTACAGCGACCAATGGGAACACAGCGGGGCAGACACGGGACTTTGGGGTGAGTGGGACTGCGAGAACAGGGAGATGGGCACAGAAACCACACTAGGGCAAAACCCGGGGGATGCACGATGGTACAGAGAACTGGAAAACTAACAAAGAAAAAACCCATAATTTGAACCCAAACCCAGGATGCAACAATCCCCCGCTTTAAATAATATAAAAAAGACAGTTGTTTCTGTTTGGATTCTTGCGCAGTGACCTCTTCTCTTAGCTTTTTCTTCTGCTGTGACTGCTTTGTAGATGGAGAAGGCTTGGGGATGGTACTGGAGCTGTTTTTTTCTTGGGTGTTTGGGGATAGGGGAACTGGGACGACAACTTTATTATAAACACGGCCTGGAGACATACATGGTCTGAGGTAGATGTGGGAAAAGTGCTTTTTAGGGAGATGCTGAGTCTCTCCCTTTTCTGCGGCGCCTGCAACTGGATGCAACCCTTGGTTGGTGGGATCATTGGTTGCATCCACTGGCACTGTATCGCTCTGACTCACTGACTGTCCTGGTGTGTAAGGTTTGACATGCCTCCTGGGGATCCACTTGACTCCTGAGGGCGTGGATATGCAGGCATATCCCCGTCCCCAAGTCAAGAGTGGGAATGGACCCTGGATTTCTTTAGAGTCTGGATCCCTCACTAATACTGGAGGCCTCTCCTCTGGCTGGAGCTCCTGATGTTGTTTGAAATGTCTCAGGTCTGGCGGTTCTTGCCTGTCAAAAGAGCAGTTTAGGAAATTGATGGTAAACAAGGCCTTGCAGAGCCTCTCGTGCGGTGACAGCACTCGCACATCTCCCTGCTGCTTCTGGAGGACCTGTTTCAGCGTCTGGTGAGTCCTCTCTATTATGGCCTGGCTGGTGGGGGAGTGAGGAATCCCAGTTTTATGTTGGACCCCCCATTCCTGCAGGAAGTTACTGAGCACCCTGGAAGTATATGCTGGACCATTATCAGTTTTTATTGTGGCTGGGACCCCCAAAGTAACAAAGTCGTGTATGAGGTATTTTCTCACGTCTGTGGCCCTTTCCCCTATGTGGGCTGAGGCAAAAACTGCTCTTGAGAAGGTGTCCACGGTTACATGGACATTTTTGAGTTTCCCAAATTTGGGGACTTTGGTGACGTCCATCTGCCATACCTCACAACTGCGGAGACCTCTGGGATTCACACCTGCTCCCAGTGTTGGTAAAGCTGCCTCCTGACAGTTGGGGCATGAGGCTACAATTTCCCTGGCTTGGTCACGCCGCAGATGGAACTGGCGTACCAGACCTGGGGCATTTTGATGGAACTGCTGATGGCTGAGCCTGGCCTGCTCAACTATGTTTGGCTGGCCTCCCAGCTGTACTGGGGCTGCCAAGGCGTCTGCTCTGCGGTTCCCTTCGGCAATAAAGCCTGGGAGATCCGTGTGTGACCTCACATGTACCACATAAAAGGGATGCTCATGGTTAGAAACCAGGTGTACCAATTCTGTGAGCAACCTGAAGATGACTTGATTTGGAACCTCGTTACAATTGCATGTTCAGCTCTAGACACTGCTCCTGCCACATATGCCAAATCTATGACTAGATTAAAAGGTTGATCGAATTTTTTAAAAGCCCTCACGACAGCATCCAACTCAGCTACTTGTGGGGAACCTTCCACCACCTTAACGTCTGATTCCCACAACTGAGTCTCTGGGTCTTTCCAAGTCACTACTGACCTGTGGGACTTTCCTGACCCATCTGTGAATACTGTCAGTGCTTTGAGTGGCTTTTTACTTTGCAATTCTTTTGGCAACAATTTGAATTCTGTATTGAACAGCTGATGGCCAGGATGCCCAATTTGAATTTGGCTTGAGAAGCTGTCTAGAGCAAACTGCAAATTTTCATTTTGTCTGAGAAGGTGTTCAAAGGTCTCCTTGGTCATTTTCCCTGTGGATGTTTTGATGGGGAGGTGGATACATGTTAAGTCACAACCCGCTAGTACTTGCAGACGAGCCCTGGCCCGTATTATGAGTTGAGCCATCAGCTCTTGTGGTTTGGTGATACTTTTGGACTGTCTGTGGCCAAGGAACACCCACTCTGTTATCAAGAGGGGGTCCTGTTGGCCCTTGTCCCAATGGAATATTATAACGTATAAATGGGGTAACACCTAAGATGATGAAGTGGAAAGGCAGCCCTGGTTGACAGCGATGGGCTTGCCTAATCGCGATGGTGGTTTGGACCTTCTTGAGTGTGGCTCTGGCCTCCCGGGTCAGGACTCTTGGGGAACTTAAACCCTCATCCCCCTCCCTTTCTGCTAACAAGTCAAAAAGAGGGGATAGTTCTCTCGTGGTGAGTCCCAGCCATGGCCTGATCCAATTTAGCGATCCGCACAAGCGCTGGATGTCATTCAGCGTCTTGGGGTTGTTACTTATCTGAATTTGTTGCGGCCTAATCGTTCGGTTACTAATTTCTAGGCCCAGGTACTTCCAGGGTGGCAGTAACTGTACCTTCTCTTTTTGTAGTTCGAATCCGGCCACCGACAAGGCCCTAATAGTGTCCTCCAGAGCTGCTTGTAGGACCTCGCTGTCAGGGGCACAAATCAGCACATCATCCATGTAATGATAATACAGGATAATACAGGATGTCCACTTGGCACGCATTGGAGACAGAACCCTGGTGACATACCACTGGCATATAGTGGGGGAACATTTTAGCCCCTGGGGTAGTACTGTCCAGTGGTAGCGCTTCATAGGGGCTTCCCTGTTGATGGAGGGTACAGAGAAGGCAAAACGGGGAGCATCATCCGGATGGAGCGGGATTTGAAAGAAGCAATCTTTAATGTCAATTACAACTAAATTATAATTTTGAGGTAGCATAGATGGAGGTGGCATATCCGGTTGGAGAGAGCCCAGATTTTCTAAGGCTTCATTAATTTTCCTTAGGTCATGGAGGAGTCGCCACCTGTCCTTCCCCAGTTTTTTAATTACAAACACCGGAGAGTTCCAGGGGCTGTTAGTTTCGACTATATGTCCCTTCTCCAATTCCTCCTCCACTAGTTTTGTGAGCGCATGCAGTTTTTGTTTAGTTAGCGGCCACTGCTCCACCCAGACAGGCTTATCTGTGAGCCATGTTAATTTCTGTGTGGGGTGCTCCTTAGTGGCCACACCTAAAAATGCTGGGGGGCCGGAAATTCCAATTTGGCTCCCCACTGGGACATGGCGTCTCTCCCCCACAGTATAAATTTACAATCGATCACGAATGGATGTACTAGGCTAGCAGTCCGTTCAGACCCTTAATTTGGATAATATTTTTTGATTGCTCTGCTGGCTGGGGCCCGCATAGTCCTAAGACTGGCGTGGCCACGCTTTGCAGCTCCCAGTGTGACGGCCACTTGTGTGGTGGGATGACCATCATGTCTGCCCCTGTGTCCAACATCCCCTGAAGGTATGCAGAATGCCCCTCGCACTTGAGTTTACACCATATGAGGGGTTTTTCCTCTCCCAACTTCCCAGCATAAAAGACTGAGAGTTCCAGGTCATTACACAGAGCATGAGGAATAGGAATTGCCTGTGCAATAACCTGGCCCTTCGGTAGGAAGAGGGGCGGAGGGACACAGCGTGCCACGAGATAGAAGAGCCTCGGATTAAGGGTGGAAATTACCGGAGGAATTTCTATCTCCAGTGGGGTGCTTTTTGTGTCTCCGACCACGAGGTACCTGCAGTTCAGAAGGTCCTTCTTCCTCCTGGTTTCACAGTGGCAGATGTGTGATAGAATCTCTGCATCTGCTATGAAGAAAGGCCAGTCCTGGGAACAAAAGTGGACAGAATTGGTGAGTCGGAGCCGATAAGGCTCCCCAATGTCAGTAGTTGAGAGGCAGCCGCTTACAGATGGGACTAGATGGTGTATCGCGGCTCCTCTCGCGGCACTGCGACTTGCCTCATTTTTATCAGCACGCAAGGCAAGTGCGCATTCCTTTTCTAGTTTTTTGGGATTGTGGGGTTCCCGTCCCTCCTCCCTCCTCCCGCAGCCCTGGGTGGTATAGTCCTTAGAAGTGGGCAGCGATCCTGAAAATGTCCCTCCTGATGGCAGTGGAAGCACCGGCGTGTGGATGGAAGTCGCTTCGGAGCTGAGTTCCTTGGAGGAGCAGCAGCAGATGCGACCAGCTTATCTTTAGGTCTCTTTGGGGCCTCCTCCTCCATCAGGTGTGATTTCAGGGTGCACTGGTCAAGGGTCGGCGCTGGTGAGGCCGGCAGCGACAGGATGATCCTTTTGCACATGGTGTTGGCGTTCATGTGCACCATTTCTAGGACTAGCCCGTCTCGGTGTTCAGGTCTCTCCATCCGTCTCTCGACTGCTGCCCGGACCTGGTCTACGAAATCTACAAAAGGCTCTGCGACACCTTGTTTAATCGCTGTATAGGGAACCATCGGGTCCTTGGTGGGCATGCCCAGGAACGCACGCTCTGCTGCACCCCTGGACATGTCCAGCACAGCTGTTGGAATTCCCCGAGCTTGAAGTTGCCTTTCACTCCATTCTCCTTCACCCATGAGATGGTCCAAAGTGATTCGTTCTTCCACGAAATCCAGGCTGTAAGGCCCTTCTAGGATTTCAGGAAGCAGGTCTGCTGCCAGTTTCTTCCACCTCCTCTCCCACAGGCTGTATTCTGATGGGAGAAGCAGGCAGCTAAACACACCCTTAAGGTCTGCTGGCACTACGGTTCTAGACGTTAAAGTCACTTTTAAAATGGCTTTAAAAAAGGGGCTTTTTTTGTCCAAAATCACGTGATGTTTTGCAGATCTCTTTTATGGATTCATAGGGAAGGGGTGTCCATGTAGGGTTTTCCCCTCCCCTGGCGTAGGAGGCTGGGGTGTGGAGCAACTGCTCGACTTCGTAGATTGGGCCCTATCCCCTCCCCTCCCCCCTCCCCCCCTCCCCCCTGGGTATCCGAGGAGTGGGAGGACGTGGGGGCGGGGTACGAGGGACAGGGTGGACAGGGCAGGGAGAATCTTCTCCCTGGGACAGTGGGGCAGAGGCAACAGAGCCAGAACCCTCCCTGTCGGGGGAGGGTGGAGCTGATGTTGCGGCAGGCAGGACATGGAAGAAGGGAACACCCACCTGAGGGGGAACAGGGGGAGGGGTGGCAACCTGATGCCTGGAGTGGGCGGTGCCCACATCCACAGGGAAGCAGGAGGGGGTGGGGTCAAAGGTGGGGATACAGGGAACAAAGGGGACAAAGGGATTATGGGAAGAAGAAACCCCTCCACGTGACCACCTTCCATCTTGGGAAGACAGAGGCCCTAGCCACGTGGCTGCGTCTTCGTCAGGGGGACAAAGAAAGGGATTCAGGGGAGCAGAGCAGTGCGTGGTGGCGCCAGAACTAGGATTTCTAACTGGGAAAAAGGGATTGGAAAAGGGGTTTGGAGTTAGTTCCTCAGCAGAGTAGCTAATTCCACCAAGGCGGGGGTGCTGGGACGGCTCGGGGGAGCCAGGAGCACGGTCCACGTCTGTGGAGCTGCCCTGCGCCTCAGAGCGGCGGAGTACTCCCCTCTGCCTACCCGGTTTAGGGGAAAAAGGGGTAGGAGAGGATGGGGAAATGGATTCAGGGGAAACAACAGTTTTGCCCGATGGCTCTTTCCTTTCTCTGGCCGCCTCTCGCGTGGACCCCGCTTTTACAACTTCCGAGATCAGCAAATGGAGCTTTGGGAAGCAGTCTTTCACAGAGGGATCCCTGTCGATTCCCTCTGCTAACCTGGCTCCTACTTGCTCCCAGAACTCTGTTCTGTGAGCATCCTCCACAGTTACATGTGGAAAGGAAAAGCAGAGCCATCGTACAAACTGCTTGACTGAATTTTTGGGGTAGGGGCATTTTACCAATAATATCCCCTTAATTTGGGTATAGAATTCCCTTTGTTAGGTAGCTAGCGTGGTCCCCATTCTATTTCTACCCACAGCCTCACCCCTGGTGAGGCAGTAAAAGCGAAAGAAAAAAAAGCAAAAAACGCGAAAGACCCCGGCGGCCCGCCGCACACACTGTGTGCTGCGTGATCCATACCCCTGGAAATGCAGCAGAGCCCACCCACGTGAAGTATTAGCCGGGTACCCCCCGCGGCTAATCACGCACCAAACCGGAATCTTCGCAAATAAAAGCCGCTACCTGGGTCTTCTTTCCCGGGAAGCGTCCGTTCTTTGGCTTTCCATAGCTATGAATGGTTGCGCTTCCAGTCCCACGTGGGAAAACACAGCGTGTTTTCCTGTGGATGGCAGAGACGTCACTGACTTACTTCGGGGGGGCTCTTGCTCCCGTTTTCAGTCTGGCATGAAGCACTTTCCCATCATGACTGCAACCCTGCGGTTGTGGCGGCGGTTTTCCGCGTGGATCGCGCTCGCTCATCTCGGCAGTGGCGCTTGCTGGTCAACGGTGCGGCTTTGCGGCAGTGGCGTTCTCTCTGTGCGGCTCCCGGGTGCTCTGTGGTGACTCTCTGCCTGCTCCGCAGCCTTGCGCTGGTCATGGCCCTGACGTTGGGCGCCACTCGCGGCTGTACGTTATTTTTCTTGGCCCCGGTCAGCTCTCGAACGCCTGGCTTGGGCGTCTCAGCTTTTCGTCGGGGCCGGGGCTCGCCGCAGTTCCCGGGCACTTTTGCTGCCGCGCTCCAGGGTGGGCTGTTGGCCGTGCTTCGCCGTCGACATGAGGGAAGAAACAAAGAGGCAGGGAATTCATTAAAATCCGTCCGCGTGGCGGCTGGATGCTTTATTGGCTGCGAGAGCTGTGGTGGAAAAGCTGCAGCCGCTCCCAGCTTCGCATGGACACAAATGGCCTCGAGCATGCCGAGGAGTGGGTGAAATAGGGAAGGGACAGGGAGGACGGGAAGCCCTCCCGCCCAATGGGTACAGACATCGTGGTGATGACGTGTACTACAGCGACCAATGGGAACACAGCGGGGCGGACACGGGACTTTGGGGTGAGTGGGACCGCGAGAATGGGGAGACGGGCATGGAAACTGCACTAGGGGAAAACCTGGGGGATGCATGAGGGTACAGAGAACTGGAAAACTAACAAAGAAAAAACCCATAATTTGAACCCAAACCCAGGATGCAACAACACATGAAATACTTCTATTCAAAACATGACAACTTTTTAACATACTGGAACAGTAAGATCGTGCTTTTTTTTCCAATCACAATGACAAATGCAGTTCATCCAGTTTTCTTTTTTCATTTATTTTTGTTTGGGTGGGATTTTACCACAGTCTTCAGCCAAGCAGCCAAATCCTCTTTTCCTTTACTTTGGAGACCTCAGTAGCAGAGTGTTCTGTACACAGAAAAATGCCTGTCTTGATCCTCTACCTCATTAATTTTTGTTTCACAGCTTCCTAATGAGCCAGGTAGATCCATAGAATAAAAGAATTGCCTGAGTTGGAAGGGACTTTAAAGATCATCTAGCTCTTACATCCCTTCCATGGACAGGGACACCTCTGAGTAGAGCAAGCTGTGCAAAGCTCAACCTGGCCTTGAACACTCCTAGGGATGGGCATCCACAACTTCTCCGAGTAACCTGCTCCAGTGCCTCACCCCCCTCACAGTAATGAATTTCTTCCTAGGATCTAATCTAAACCTACTCTCTTTCAGTTTGAAACCTAGTCTCTCTTAATTTCCTTTGTAGGCTCCCTTCAGATATCTAATTTACTAATTCTGCAGAAAAATGTCAGTGGTGCTCAATTAAGGTGGATAAAGCAAAATAACACCATGAAATAGTGAGCTGGGACATCCCTAAATTAAATGCTTACAACCTCTAGCATTACATCAAAAATGCAAAAAAGCTAGTTAATTGCCAATTTATAGAGTAACTGAAGGGTTAGATTTACGAGTATATATTATACCCCCTATAGAATTTAGAATACATTATTATATTTTCTGAAAAAAATTGTGTGGAACATTAGTCAATGCAATCTCGTGTGATATGCAGTCTGCACTGCTGGTTTTCGCTACAGTCTTATCTGTGTTATGATCCACCCCAGAAGGTGAGGGTACTAACAAAGGCTCTTTTTAATAGATCCCTTTGGGCAGATTGGAGTGAAACAGCACTGAAAAGCCAGCAGATATACACATATACATATATATATACATATATATATATAAAAGTATGTGTATGTGTGTATGCACACATATATATATTAATTTAGTTGTAATGGAAAGGAGGTTATTATTGGCTATTATTATCTGTAGTAATATAACAATATAAAAGCATTAAAACAGCATTTAAAAGTGTGTAAGGGAAAGAAAGGAAGGAAGGAAGGAAAGAAGGGAAAATATTACCACTTGTGGATCCAGTGACATATTTGATTATTGCAGTTTCCAAGTCCACTGGTTGAAGTAATGGTCACAGTGTTGGTCTGTCAGGAGTGGGGGAAGCCAATGAAACACAGAGCTTAATGGCTTAATATACACTCAGGTTTATGTGGGATGTAGGAATGCTCTGGTACTGCCCTTTGAGTGGGTGGGAGTCTTACACCTGATGGAACACTGTGGATAATTCTTAGGTGCCTGGTGGATGGCCCAAAAAATGAGTCTGGGGGCACTTTGGT
Organism: Anomalospiza imberbis; assembly: GCF_031753505.1. Taxonomy (NCBI): domain Eukaryota; kingdom Metazoa; phylum Chordata; class Aves; order Passeriformes; family Viduidae; genus Anomalospiza; species Anomalospiza imberbis. Next base: position 57,694,508 of record NC_089721.1, on the reverse strand, counting down.
GGTCTATGACACCTTCTAAAACAAGACAGTTGCCCCTCATATCAGTGTAGTTGAGCCAGTTATGCCCCACCAGAAGGGATGGACAGCATCAGGCCTACGCGTGAATGTCCCAGTTTCTCCTTGGGGAGCTTTACACCTGAGCCAGTTGTGTAAGGGAGGACATTGGTGTAATTAAAAGCACTGTGGTGTCTCAGCAGGGACTGCTTCTTACTTGCCTTCTCCCTTATCTAGATCAAAACGCAGCTTATGTCCTCCAGTGGTGGGTGTCAACTGCTCTGTCTGAGGTGGATCAGAGCTTTCACCACCACACAAAAAACTCTCCTCATCCCCTTATTTTGGGGGCAGGGGGTGCAAACCTGGCCTCAGCAAAGCACCCACTGCTTTTGAACATTGCCCATTGTTTGAGTCATTAATCATTAACATTTCAGTTTCTCACAATCTGCGGTGTTAATTTTAAGTTCTGACCTGCTTCTCTCATTTGGATTCTGCAGTTTTTCATGCTGCAACTTTGAATCCTGGTTCTAGATTAATTTTGGCCCATGGGCTTCTACTGGTTTTCATAAGTCATTCAGCTTACAGAAAATATTCATATGCTTCTCTTCCTCCGAGGACCCATTGGTAGTTACATTTTAATTCACATAGGTAATTAATGTCTTTAAACAGCAGAGTGTGAAACACTGAAATTGCTCCAACGAGGGTGTAGCAGCCTGAACTGCTACAAGTAAAGTCCAGGGTAAAGAAGCAGAAAAGGGCCTTTGCATGGTAACCACAGATGTTTAATTCAGCTGCGCAGTGAGATGTTCAGAGTTCCCCAACACACACATCTACCAGCTCTCTCTGTCCTGTCCAGAGGGGTCAGGGGGTGAACCTGGTCTCTGGGCAGTACAAAGATGAGGGCCAATCAGGGAATAGGGAGGGAGTGGCTCACGGACATAGCAATAGACATAGGAATAGGGAAAGGAGCAAATGGGGTCTAACAGCTTTTTGAGGGAAGCTTCTTGTGTCTCCCTAAACCAGGGAAATACCCCCCAGGGTCTCCAGAAGAGGGAGCCTTACAAGAACTGACACTGTTAGTTACCTGAGAATTGGTTTACATCTTGCTTATTTCTAAGGGACAAAACCCTTTCTCTTGTGTGAGACTCTCCATCGATGATAAGAATTTTTCATGCAGAAACTGAGTCTTATGGATGCCCACACAATCACACATGAAAGCTGTCCTTTTTCTGCTAACTCCTGTCTGCTACGGTGGATTCTAATTTCTGATTGTCCAGATAATTAGCTATTTCACAGGGAATATATGAAACACAATAAAATCCCTTTTATTTTTGGTAAGACAAACAAGTCCATACAAAGGCATTTTATTCTAAGAAGAAATATAAATATAATAGTTCAGAGTAGAACAGGAAATGTCCAAAACATATGTAAATCAAAAGTTTCAAGTGGATCTTAACAGCACCTTAAGCAGTTGTGGTTTTTTTTTGTAGAGACAGAATCCTCAATATGACTTGAACCATTAGGATCATAAAACAACCTGGCAGTATGAAAAATCTGGGTCTGGAGACCATGATAAGGACAGATTGTGAATGCAAAAGTACTGTCTTGAGTCCTGTGATGAACAATGCAGGTGACCTTCGGTGGCTTCCCTGGGCAGGTGCTGTCGAAGTGCCTGTGGCACCGCGAGCAACCCCACAGTGGTCCACAATGACAACTTCCCAAGCCCACCAGATGCCTGAACCCAGGTGTTGTAATTGTCGCCGCACCAGGATATACGAGAGGGTCCTCCACTTGGTAAGGTCCAGTAGGGTTTATTCAGGAAGACCTGGAGGGTCCAGGTAGGGTAGGAAGGTAGCAGGTAGGCAGGGTAGACACGGGAGCAGGGAGAACAGGCTGACAGCCACTACTGAAGGGCACCAGAGACAGAAGGAGCCAGGACTAAGGGAGGAGCTGGGGTATATAACTGAGGAGAGGCAGGAGGGGTTGGAGTACAACTTGACCAATGAGGAGAGAAGCCAGGGGAGGAGTTGGAGTGGGGTGACTGAGACTTAACCAGTGGGGAAGTGGGGAGAGAGTGGTGTTTCAGGGAGAGCCAATGGGGAAACACAGGGTACAGAACTTTCTGGAACTGGGAGGGTACACAACAGGGGACTGACAGCACATCATTTGCATTCACAGCAAAGAATGCTGGGGAATTGTGTCATTGTCTCACCATAAGTTAGACAATGGTGTTCTCCCAAGGCATTCAGGCCCTGTCTTCCCCACAAGCGTCTCCCACAGAACAAGTTGTTTTCCATTTGTTTTCTTGCTTGCTTGGAGTTTCTTTTGTTATGTTTTGTTTTTATGTTGTACAGTTTAGACAGCTGGTTCAAACCATCAATTATTTTTCTTTCTGGTGTAAAATCCTTAACTTACCCTGTGTGGACAATAAGGTACCATAATCTGACTGGGCCTTCTAAGTGGTGGACTTCTAAGCGGTGGGGAAGAGCAGGCCCAGGAGAGATCTTGCCAATGTGTATAAATACCTGAAGAGCCAAAACAGAGGGCAGGGTCAGACTTCTTCCATCAGTGTGCAGCAGCAGCAGAAGAGGCAATAGAAACAGACTGAAACAGTTTTCCTCTGGACATTTTTTGAACTTTGAGGGTGCTGGAACACTGCCACAGGTTGATCAGAGAGCAACTCTCCATCTTTTGAGGTATTAAAAATTTGTCTTGGTAGTTTTGTTGAGTACTTGGATGGGAGGACTGTACAAGGCAAACTTCAATGAATGTTTCCAACCTCAAGTATTCAATGATCTTCTGTAATGGAAAGAACCAGTCTATACAGAGCTCACAAAAGGAATAGTTCCGTGCACTTTCATTTCAGAACTCTAGTCAGGTGTGTATTTGGTTGTCCCCTAGTTGTAGAAATGCTTGTGTGTGTATATAAACTTTATTACTTGAATGACCCAGCTTATGTTTAGAAAATGGGGCATCCAGTTTTAAATCTGGGGTAAAAAAGGGGACAGTCTTGAAATTATCTTTTTGTGCTTCTCTGTTCCCTATTAACTGTAAGCTAAGCATGGCAAATCTTTCCTTTATTAACTAATGGAGATGATTATTATGTAGCTAATATGCATTGGTGATTTCTACTGAGCTTATTTCATTTTTTAAGGTCAAGAAACGAAAAATAGTTTGCCAGTAGTATTCCTGGAGTGCTGAAAGCTGCCAGTCTTGCCAGCACTTCACAAATACTTCCAGAAGTTGATATTTTTCCTTCTTTATTATACTGACAAGGTGATGAGGTGAATGTAAAGGTAATGATAGGTATCAGAAGCCTGGATACAATTAAAAATTTTTCTCAGCATTACTGTTTGAGAAACAACAATTGGTTTGGCTGTCTCTAGTTTTATTTCCAGTGTCTAAGTATTCTTTGCCTAGTGCAATAATTCATTGACTAATTTCATTAAAATTGGACAGAGATAAGTACATCACAAAGATAAGAAAGTTTTTATGTGAAACTAGGAAGCAAAACTGTGGAGAATGAACTAAGACACTTCAATGGTAGGAAAAGCAGTACTGTGACTTCCCACAGTTTAAAAACAGGGAAAATATCTAAACACAGCTAATGCTTCTGTCAGAGCCAGCAATGGAATAATACAAATAAGCCTATAGATGAAATATTTATGCATGTTTTGGTCCCCACAGAATTATTTGTGGAGTACAAGGCTAAGTAAAAATCCATCATTTCAACCACTTAAAAAAATCATACCAAACCAAAACAAAAACTAAATAAAAAACTGGATCTGCCACACACTCCCTGTCCCGCAAATCAAAGAAACTCCTCTCCCCCAAAAAAACTCCAAAGCAGAAAAATAAACCTACCAATGATCTGACTCTTTTACTTTGGGAGACTTTAAATACTTCTTGTGTTTTGAACAGAAATTTAGATTTTGGCAGTCAGTTAGAGCAAGTTCACAGAAACTGCAAAACATTTACTGAAGGTATGTATGAAATAGCAGACTGAGAGTGAGCAGCAACTGACCTGGGAGCTCAGAAGGCTGGAGAAAGAGGGGCTTATGGGGCAGTGGCCTTGTGACAGGAATCTAGGTGGGAAAACTGTTGCTTATAACTGAAGAAACGAGAGAGAAGGCTGAAGGAAACCAGATCAAACAGAACTTGAATACAGGTGAAGCAGCTGTGAAACTGAACCACTTCTTCTTTTTATTCTTTTCAGGTGTTTGATTTGTTCCCTTTCCTAATATTTTAAAAGTTAGGATTGGGGTTCGAGAAGGCAAAAACTAATGGAGAACTGATTGAATGCATGTATACAAATTGCAATGGCTCATCCTATATAGAGAAATAGTAAATTTATAAACCAAGATTTTAACTAACACCCGACTGCCAGAATAAAGTAAAATAGATATTATCACACGGTGCTGTTTCAGGCACAAAAGCTGTTCAGGGAAACTCTAATACACTATGTGCTTGTGTACTGAATTAAAAGATATTTTTATTCTTTTTCCTTATTTTTCTTAAAAATAATATTAAAATGATTTTTAATGATTTGAAAAAAGCATTCTTTAAAGACCTTTAAAATCTTCTTCAGAATAAAATGGTGCCCCAAACTGAACGTGTATGCACCAAAATTAAACAATTTGTGTGCCCAAATCAGAAGGTATGAGCGTGGACAGCAGATGATGCAGTATCACTTGATTCAAGCTTAATTTTTGCATTAAGTTTTGATGTTTTGGAATGAATTTCATGTAATATATATGGATTGCCATGATATTACTTTTAGAGTTGGAGATAAGCTTATTTTAACACTGCTTCACTTGTGGAACATCAGTCAGTAACACAGAATTATCTGCTCAGCCCACACAGAACTCGCAGGACAGTTTCCTCTGAACTCCTCAAGCACCATGTCTGGTGAATGCCTCAACACAAAAGGCTTGAGTGCATGTCAGCCATGATGTCAGTTTGTTGGGGCTTTTTTTACCCATAAGTCAGTTCTTTGTATACACGCTGTAGAAACAGTACAAGGGGAATGAAGGACTGTGATATTTTTGCTCCTTGTCAGTCCTAGTGAACTGCAGAAGATTGTTGGCTTTTGTAGTAGCTTTAGATTCCTGTGCTATTGTGGAAAAATGCTGTTGGTAGAATCATAAGGGATCTCTCTTTAAATTTTATTACTACTCTGTCAACTCTGTTCTGCCTTTTTTTATGCTATATCCCTCAGGCAATAAATACTAATGCTGTTTTAAACCATGATAAGAAAATCAATCCATGAGTTATTTTTCCATCTGTTGTCTTGCAGTACCTATTCAAGAAGTTAAAACTTGTCCCAGGACTTTACTTTCTGGTCTGATTAACTACAGAGATTATTGATTGACCAGATCATTCAAGGAAAAACGCTACAAGTGATGTGTTATTTATATGTGCCTGGAAATATCTGGTATGCCATTTGACTGCAAGCATGTTACATTACAGGCATCATGAAAGAGTTAATTACAAACTTCATCTATATATAAAACCAAATTATGTCACTAGTTGCTTACAGATTTTTTTTTTCTGGAAGAACTTGCTAATACTTTTCCTGAAGCAAGTTTGATGAGGCTTTGGTGAACCTGACCAAGAAAGGTATCCTTGCTCATGGCAAGGGAGTTTCAACCCAGACAACCTTTAACCTACAAAATTGAACCAAACTAAACCAAACTCAACGAAACCCTTCTGTGATGCTGCCACTCTCTATTTCTTTGCTACTGAATATTATTTAAAATTAATTCAACAAGATTTGAAAATGCGCTTAGGTGAATTCTGACCCTTGAAAACTTACTAATGTATGTTCTGCTCATGGTGGTAGTGGTCATGTCATGCTGGCCGGAACAATTCTCTGGTGTAATGACTGGCTGGTAATCCTTTTCACCTCTGAGCCTTTCCCTAAAATGAGGAACTTTGAGTGCCACTGTGATAAAGCATTTGTACGAGTGCTTTTTTATCAGACAGTATGATCTTTGAGATTACTTGGGGAACATGCCTAGACTTAGTAAGGAGATTTACCCTTTACCCCACCTTACCCTTTCTCAAGAGGCAGAAAATGTAATGGCAAATATCTTTCTACTAAAAGACAACATTAAACAGATTTTTGCATAAATTTCCTTTGAAATTTTTCTGTCCAGATTCTTAAACCCCATAATCCTACAGAGGCAGAATGAACCCTGAGTAGAAAGAAAAGTCTATAATAATCTCAAAACCCATTAAATATTTACCAGTGAGAATATTTTATTTTGACATTTACATGCAGCATTGTAACAAAGAGAAAATAATAGGTAGGTGCTCATTCCCATTTATGGGGATCATGTCCCCATATGGAAATATTGCTATTACCAGATGAGGAATTTATCTGTACTTTAAGAGTCGTACATGTCCTTTTTCTTCCTGTGGAAGCGTACTTCAGAATAAGGAATATAACAGAAAATTGAATTTCTTCGCAGTGGTAGCAAGATAAAAATTTTGATGTCTTTTGAGTGCAAGAATTTATGTCCTTTCCTTGAGTACTGCAGTGCTGATGGCTTGGAATTGGTTTTGGTGCTGTGACTTCATATTAATCAACCCTGTGGTTCCTGTCTTGTTTAAACAAGTACTTCATGTAGAGTTTTTTTGAGCTCTACTACCTTTCCACATCTTGAATCAATCAAATGCTGACTGGCTCTTATGTTAAGCAAATTAAATTCCAGTTTCACACAGCCTTTGCTAGATTATTCTGCCATGGGAAAAATTTTATCATTTACAGAAGATGATTGAAAACACATAGTTTTGTAGCTCTACTAGCTATAACTTATGCAATGCATAAACTAATCTCCAGGTAGTGTTTCATACATTCAAGCAGCACTTCCTTATATAAAATCATATATAGAAGTATTTCAACAATTTACTTTTTGTCTATTACTGAAAAGTGTATTTTAAAATATGCTCTGTCCATTTTAGTCACTGCTAAATGACAACTGATATGGACAATAAATTTGAATTTATTCAGGCTGTTATCTAATATACAACATGAAATTCTTTTAAATACGTTTTCACTGCATCTAAAAGTCAAACTGTAATTGTTTAAATGCAGATTTTTTTGACACTACTGCGGCTGGTAAAGTAGCTAGAATAAACTCCCTGAGACAGTCCTTCTAGAAATAGAATATATTTTTTAATTTAATCTTTTGGAAGTTTGGAGATATTTTTCTGAGTCAAAAATCTGAAAATATAAACTCAGTTCATTTATTTGTTTATTTATTTTGTCCATGAGAATTTTTTAGACTAGAAAGGAGAAGCCAAAAAAGAAATACAGAAAATAAATGGAAGTTATTTATTTTGTGATTGCAAATGTTTCTGAAACACCATAGCAAAGGAGTAATGGGAAAAACATGAACTTATGGTATAACTCTTTACTCTAGGTAAGTTTCACAGAGGATTAATTGGGAGATGTTTTTAACTCATCTGTAGTTGTTCTGTTCTATCAAAGTTATTCTGTTTCCATATTCCAACGATCTCTTGAAAATGCAATTCTTCAAGGTAGCTTTGAGCCCGAAAAAATGTCTTGAGCCTTCATAAGGCCAAAGGAATTACTACATATGTAAGGACATTATCATCTTGTTAGTTTAATTTAAATATATTATTTATGTAACATGAGTTTAATTAATTAAGTCATTGGCTTTCAGTCAACACATGTTTACACTATCTGCTCACTACCAAAAGACCTATGAATTGTCTAAGAATTTAATCTTTCAGAGAGGTAAGCACATAAACAAACTTGTTTATTCTTCTGTTCCCAGTTAGTGGTCCTTCCCATCTGCCTAAAATGATTTAATCATTACCTGAATTTTGTTGGCTTTCTTAATTTTATTTTCCTTTTTTTCAGGGGTAGTAACAGTGGGTACTGAAAAATATCCATTGGAAAGTCAACTCTGATTTAGCTGGCTGTCTCTGTTCTGTTCCATCTCCATCCCTTACTTTAACCATGGGCATTTTTTTTTAATCACTCTCCTGATCACTGTTCATCTGGAAACTTTTCTACTGCTTTCCTCAGAGTCTGGTGGTGTTTTTTTAGTATAAGGCTGTTTGTGAAGGAGTTTGAAAGAGAATTTTACTACTTGAAACAGACTGGGAACTAATATCTAGTCCTGGAGGGCATATGACGATTGCTTTTGGAATAGTCCTCCATCTGTTTTCTATTAGCTTATTTTAAACCATGTTCTACCTGTGGATAAGTTTAGTAAAATAATGACTACCAAAACATGTTGTACGCTTTTCTTCCTCTTTCTTTTTGTTCCACAAGATGGGCTGAAGAGGTGGCAATGGAATTCTTTTGTCTTTCCAAAGACATTCAACACCCTTACAACACTGCCTTGAATTTTTTGCAACATTGTTGATATATCTGGGCATAAAACACGAGGAGGTTCAGCATAATAGGAATGCTTCCAGACATGACATTTCAAGTCCAGAATCTAATTTGAATCTCTGCCATGAGAGCTTACCTTGAATTCCTCTGTTTCTTCCCCGAGTAGGGCTTTGCTGCAATTCTCTTCCTAGTACTGAGCACGAATATCTTCACTGATTTTTGAAAAGTTTTCGAAGTGCTTGAAGACAGGCACCTGATTATGCTTCTGCACTAGAGATCCAAAGAGCTGCATTTAAGATTGTAAGTGCCAAACTTAATACAAATTAATTTGTGATATATTTGCTGGAAACAAACAAACAAACAAACAAAAACAACCAAATAACAGCTTTCTTTTTTATACATAATTCTGATAACTCACACTCTGTCTCTTTTAATGTCCCTCTCACTCACTCATTTCTCCGTGGCCTGTCAAGTGGTTCTCGATGAAGGGCTCTGGTGATACTACCAGTGTGGTAGGAAGGATGGGCCTAGCAGGGTGCAGGGCAGAGCTCTATGTAAAGATTACTGCAGTGAAATTCTTTACATTTCTTTAGCATTGTAGACTACATTTCATTTTACGTGGAGTTCTTTCTTGAGTATCTTGATTAGCTGGACTGTGTGTTACATTTCACAAAGTGCCGTGTCTCCTTCAGACACAACACACTGAAATATGTAGAAGAGAGAAAGAAAATGTCTAGATTCAAATGCTCAGCTAAATGTTTGCCTCATACTTGCTACTACAAAAGTGGGCTGGAATAGGGACTAAAACTTTATAAATTTACACTGGTTCAAATTCCAGTATGAACAGCAAATAGACATATATGACTCATCAGTAGTGACTGCAGTGTGGACTACAACAAATAAGAAACAAAGGACTTTGGTCTTGAAAAAGGAATAGTTATTAAATAAATCAGAATTGGTTTATTACCTATACTTTCAGCTTTATTTTAATGGTACTTACATTTTTTTTTCAGCTTGGATTCTAAAAGATATTAGATTGATCACAATTCAGCTCTAAAATTCAATCACATCTTAATAAATGAAAATACATAGCTTTTCTTTTCTCAGTTGAGGTAATTTCATATTTTGTTTGCTCATTTTCAGCAGTCCTATTGAACCTTTCTGTTTCCTTGACAGATGAATAATGACAGATCAATGAGATGAACACTAGAAGTTCAGAAACCAAACTTTTCATTTTGGTAATTTAAACTATTCAGAAATTACATGGTTTATGTGTTTGCCTCAACCTTTTAGATTTTGGTGATTGATATTGCAATGCTTGTACACCAATGCTAAAATTATGGCTTTAATTTTTATGCTCTTCTTGTCAGCCACAGCTCAGGAAAAGTACTTAAACTTCACTCAAGTCCTTGAACAACATTCAAATCCTTCCTAGTGGCATGTCTTCTTTTCAGTCTTTCAAGCTTTTTTGGTTCAACAGAACAAAGTTTTTGGCTGATATCTAAGATAATGCCTTAAAACAACAGATAAAATACTCTGAGTGGTACTGTACACTTGTTAAGTATCCCTCAGTGCACTTGGTACTAACAACTTTCCTTGAATGACAGCTCATACATGTCACTTCCATGTTACCAGTACCGTTAAGTCTCATTAAGTCATATGTAAATACATATTACCAGTACCGCTTATCCAACTCACACACTCAGGATTGTAGTGGTTAAGGTGCCCCACTTTACAGGTATCACCCTAGTTATGTCCCAACTTGAGAAGGTTTCAACGCAATCAATTGTGTAACCCAGGGCTAGAGTGTTGTATTAATTAACAAAAATAAATTTTCTTTGTCAAAGTCATGGATATGGTATTTTCCTCTTTCCCTGGTGTTACCTGGGAACACTGTAAGTCAACTGTTGCTGTTTTGGAGGCCAACTTCCTTTGTATTTGTGGTGTTTCTTTCACCAGAAAATTTGAAATGGTCAGAAGTCCTCCTCAGCTGTCCTGATATGAATGTGAAACTTCTCTAGCTGATTTTTGTACTGCTTTAAATATCATTCAGTCATTGACATTTGCATAAATGACCACAAAGCACTCCCAAATTAGAAAGACCATTTCACATAAATTTTTCATAGATATAAAAAGGTACTCAGTGGGCAAGAGTCTGGCTGCTGAGAGCTAGCTTGTGTTTGCTTTCAAGGCTGTGTTTAACTCCACCATTTACTGTAAAACATGATTTTCACTCTCCTTAAAGCTGATGTGGAAGTGCTTGCATTACTAATGTATGACCTTGTGCTTTGAAGATTCAAATAATTAGTGAGAGCAGCCTGCTCATCCATGGCAGACAAAAACTCACGTGGACAAGACCAGGGGGATTCCTTCTGTCTGTTTCAAGTGTTTGATGCCACAAATCAGGCTGGCCCCTGTTATCACATCTCCGTCTGCCTGATGTTTAGACATTAAGTCAGTGCAAAGCCAATTGATCTGCTGCAGCTTGGAGGAAGGCATTGTGGACAACTGGGATTGGCAGCACACCAAGCATGTATGTATGGGTTCAGTTTTCAGAGACTGTAGCAGAGGCTGCAAGCCCCTCAGTTGTGGAAAGAAGGACAACAAATAACACACTTTTATAGATTTTAACTATGAGGACTGAAATTGGACTGTTATTAATTGATTTTAAGTAAAAACTGCCTTACTTTCTCGAAGTTTCTATATAGAGTTCTGCCTCTCTTCCTGCCACTGTGCACTTCTGAGGGAAGTAAGGCATTAAATAAATCTTTAGGAAATTAAATCCATAGCACCTTTCTGCTGTAGTCTACAACCATTAAAAAATAACCAGATTCCCAAGTTTTTAAAATTATTTTGGCACTGCAAATCTAATTAGTTAAATACAGATCTGTAAACCCAAGCACAGATGCTCTGTGAACTGTGGTAGTAATTATGAGATGAAAAGTCTCTGGATTTAAATAAAGAATGTGAGTTTCACCTTAACCTGGCTGTGACAGGAAAAAAAGAAACCCAAAAAATAAACCCTAAACTCTTGTTAATGGAAGACACTGTAAGAGTTTGATATTGGTTTTGAAATGTCCAGGGGTTTCTATCTCTCTAATGTTCATATAAATCCCTTCTTTGGAAAATGCAGATATGTGTTGGAGTAATTAATTCCATGTCTCTGCTTGAATAAACATTTGATATTTGTCCCTCATTGTGATATACATGTAAAATGAGATTTTCTGTCCTGAGATAGGACTCATTGCAGAGGAAAGGTGACAGTTATAACAATGGAAAATAATTTTCCTTGCTAATAATGCCTTTCTTGAGGAAGGCAGGCTTTACCTAAAGACTGAAAATGTCTAGTTTTTTCCTGTCCTTTTGTTTTTTAGTTTAACCAAAGAAAATGCATTAGTTACAGAGTTTTTCTGAAGCAACTATAAGCATCAGTTATTTCAAAGACACAGATTTTTGCCAACATATTAATTGGAAAGAGACAGTATAATCTAACTGTAATTTAAAACATACATAATCAACACCTGATCTCTTTAGAAGGATGATGTTTATGAAAAAATTACCATATATAGAAAAATATATTGATGCAAGACAAGGGAGACATCTTCAACTATTTGTATTTTCATCAGTCCACAGAAAAAGATTGAAAAAGTTACCAGAAGCCTGAAAGCACAAATGAAAATACACAATAACAAATGATGGTCTAGGTATTTGTTCACATTTATGTAGGGAGCACAAGCTCTTTACAGAAATGTTAATAACTCACCAGTCACTAGCTTACATGGACATTTTCATAAGTGTTAGAGTCTTGAGAAAGAGCTTCTAGCAACAGCTCAGAAGTTGCTTGTGACTTAAACTATCTTTATTGTAGGTTTTTTGGGATATACGCTAGAAAAAAAAGGATCTGTGAAGTTTAAGTCTAAAATGGACATTGCATATGTATTAAGTTTACCTGCATTAGATGTTTTTTTCCTCCACATTTCACTATTCCTGGGCATTAATGAATAGCTCCTCTGCAGTCCTGGACAGATAGGACAAACCTGTTTTAGAGTATTTTTTTCTCTAAAAAATGTGCCTTAAATTAGAAAAAAGAGGTAAGTGAAAATATTTTAGAGACTTTTCAAAAAAGTAAACAACCTGTCTCCTCCAAAAACACAACCAATTAAACAAACAAAGAGAAAAAAGTATACATACCTTAGTTTGGTACTTTGTGGTTTTCAAGCTCTCAAGAAAATTCAATCAAGGAATCACATAAAACTATTTTTTATTGATAGAAAAAAAATGAAAACTTCGTCTAGCCTTGGCCATAGTTTTTTTCTTTTGCCTTTTGCCAGGGGAAGTCAGACAGCTGCTGCCCCTAGCTAGTTCCATGAAACAACATGGAACATCCAGCCTATCTTACTCTGACACGAAACGTCTTCCCTCAACCTAGTTTACATGTTTTCATTTCAATCTCCATTGTATCTCTAATTCCTAAGCAACTAGGACATATATGTGTTGTTGTTTCACTCCATCTGGCACAAAAGCATCACACACAGCCGCTCACTCTCTCTTCCACCAGCAGGACTGGGGAAAGAATCAGATGGGTAGAAGCTGGAAGACTCAAGGCTTGAGATAAAGACAGTGTCATGAGGTATCCAAAACCCACATAAGCAAAAAATACCAAAGAATTCATTCCCATGGGCAGGCAGGTGTTTCACATCTTCAGGACAGCAGGGCCCCCTCATGCTTCAAGGCAACTTGGGACACAAACACCTTCCTCCTTCTTTGCCCCAGCTTCAAATATTGAGCAAGATGTCACATGGTCTGGAATATCCCTTTGGCCAGTTTGGGTAAGCAGTCTCCTACCACCCTTTCAGGCACCCAAAATTTCCTCACCAGCTTGACAATACAGAAAAGCAGAAAAGACCTTGGCTCTGTGTAAGCCCTGCTATGCAATAACTTAAATATCACTAATGATCAACCCTGTGTTCAGCACAAATCTAAAACTCATCCCCATACCCAGCACTGAGAAGAAAGGTAACTTTACCTCAGCCAAAACCACCACAACATGCTATCGGGTAGAATGGTTACTAATGTCCTGACTATGAGTAAAGAGACAAGCGAGGAGATGAGGATAGTAAAGAGGTTTTATGGGTAGAAGAGTGGACTGGACATTAACACGAGTCATGAATACTTTAGCTGGAGAGATCATAATGGTTAGTCTAAATCTGGATCAGTTCTATGGATGCACATTATTATTTGAGTCCTAGTGTTCCTTACTACTCTTCAATTTTACAGATATAGTTAAATGGGTACAAACAGTGATACTGTTATTTTTCTTGAACAGAAGTGATCAAAAATGTAGTCCATCCTAATGAAGCAGCTACTCTGGTTTTCCATTTTGAAACCAGCTGCAGTGTATTACCAGAATTAACCAATGGAATACATCCTGATAGCCTTCCCTTCCAAACGTCTGACAGACCTCACTTGGACGACTCAAAACCTATGCTGCCTATTTCTCCTCGTTTAAACAGCAAACAAGTGTATCTGTATACTCAGTGAATGTCCTTGGGACTATTGTCAGTGAGACTCATCCCACAGCTGCAGAAAAAGCTTATAAGAGAATGAATCAACAATGGATCTGGAAGCAGAACTAAAAAGTCATTAACTCTAACTTCCCAGCCACTGAGGTTTCATCTCTTCCTCAGCACCGGCTTGCTGCATGTACATGGATATGGATCATAGATCTGTTGTGCAACTGTCCCTGAGAGACATCCAAGTACGTATGCCTAAAATAAGCCCATCTGCAAATTACATTGCAAGGCATTCTTCAGTTGATGCTGGGGTCTTTTCACTGCTTTCTGTTTAGTAGCAATAAGACTGGAGGATTGATGTTTGATATACTGTAGCATTTTAAGTCATGGTTCACTGTGAACTCTGAATAACCTTTAAGGCACTCAGTGACAGACAAAACACTTTTGCATTAAGTGACAACTAATTATTTATTTCAATAGATGGACACAGCCTGCATCAGGGGACAATTGGCACATCTCATTTAACATTTGAAAACTGCATAACCACACAATTACAGTTAGACCTATGGACCTTTACTACATTAAGAAGACTGAAAAAACTGTGATAGTTGTTTCAAACAGAAAATGTGGTAGAAGCTTGTAGAATAAATATTTAATTTAATTTAAAGTACCTATAATCATCTAATTTGGGCAGTGGAAGGAGAAAGTCTATGAACCAAATACAGACTACATTACAACAGAAAGGTGTTTCAAATTCTGTGCAAATGTATACAGAATCATCAAGATTGGAAGAGACCTTTAAAGTCACCTAGTCAAACCATCCATTGAGCAGTGCCGCTGTAACACCTAAACCACTGAACCACATCACCCAGCACCAGATCCAGGTGCACCTTGAACACCTCCAGTGACTCCTTCACCTTCCCGGGCAATCTATTCCAATGCCTGACCTTCCTAACAGGGAAATTTTTTTCTAATATCTAATCTGAATATCCCCTCTCTCAGCTTAGGGTCATTTCCTCTGTCCTCTCACTGTAGAGGAAATTCTACAGAGTAGTCTTACTCTGATACTCTAGGTAACAGATTAAAGGCTTGTATACTTGAGAGTATGGACCAGATATTAAAAACAATTAGACTTTGGGCCTGTTTATTCCTGATCGCTCCTCCCAAGAAACATCAAAAACCAAAACTTGTTTTATTTTAACAATTTTAAGGGCTTTTTTAATGTTGATATTACCTGAAAGGCAGTACAGACTTTTCTATAAAATAAATAAATGCTTTTATAAAAAAAAATAAAATTAATAAAATGCTTTATAAAATGCTTTTCTATGTTGTCTGCTGTATCTAACTTCTTAAGGTAAAGAAGGGATACCTGCCTCATTTAGCTCCCATTTTCTCTTAGGGAGTTTCTGAAATCTGCAAGAGAAATGTCTGTGATCTGAACAAGATTCCTTCTCTTCCTTTGTAAATAATGAAATTTTTTGGTAAGTTTATAGGGAGCAATATGAAAAGCTAATAAGAGTACTCATACAGAATAAGCTAAATTATTGATTACTTAAATTAATCTATGCCACCTAGACACAACTGGCAAAACCATTTAATTTGCTTGTAAACCACAACGTTTGCAGATAAGCATCCCCTTTTATTTTGGATTGATTATTCTTGGGATACTTCCATTATACTTTTGAATCTGGCTTCCATTTTTGAACCTATATGTTCCCAGGAAATCTGCATTATAGTCAAAGCAGAAATGGAATTAAAATTTTAGTTTTGTTTTATTTTATTTTCAAGGAACACTCGGATGTAATGAAAATTAGCAAAACATGGTCATGAACAAAATGACAACAATGAAGAAGAGACAAACTGGATTTTTTTGTCTGTGAATTGAAAAATTACTTCAGTGAATACTGGTTATTTGAATCTGAACAAAATTAAATCCAGTGAAATAAATTTGCTAAGAAAAACCACACATCACAACTTTTTATCTTCTTTTTTGTTCCTGGAAAGGCTTAAAGAGTTTATCAAGTGACAAAGCTCAGAATTTCACCATAGTGAGTTCATTTAAGTTTAAGGTATTGATTGGATTTGTAGCTCCTAGCATTTGTGGATGTAAAGCTACAACATCAGGTAAGAGATTTTAGGTCTTCGTCCATGATGTTTGAAAGTTAGTGAACATTAGGTGCATTACCTAGAGGAGAATTGCAGTTTGACATATTAGTGCTGAGGTGAATTCTTTTCTTTATTTTGCTATAAAAAGAATATATCAATAAATAAAAGAACCTTATTTTTTCTGACTCTCAGTTTAATTATTAGCTATTTCCTACAGATAGTGACTTCTAAAATAATAAGCCAAACTCCCAGGTAGTTTAAATTGTTGCAGCTCATCTGAATGAGATGTGGTCTTTTCTGACAGCTGAGAATCTGCTGCTATAGAGGAACGAAAGATTTGTTCAAAATTATTCTAACATCAGCTAAAATATTTTTGCTTGCAGATCAAAATAAAAAAAAAAAAACATCAACAGTGTCTTAATAATCAAATATTATTGCTGTTGACAGCACTTAGCAAAAGATCTTTTTACTAAGATGTTATTGGCAGGAATGCCTTACTCCATAGGAAGAGACGTGTAAATGTAGTTCCTGAGTTTTAAGGTGTTATAATGAAATTTTCAGGATAGCGTGGTGAGATAGAGGTCATGAGCCTCATTCATCATGGCAACAGTTTTTACTGTAATGTCCATGCTCAGTGGTATAAATGTATTCCCACTGCATGCCGTGTAGTACAAAATGATATCTTCCTCTCATATTCAGCAGGAAGGATATCTCAGGGAGAGCTAGATCTCTGAAGGCTCAACAGTCCCAGTCAGTGCCAATCCTAGGCTTTGCTTAGACTATAAAGGTTTCAGCTTCCACTAATAAGTAACATCTTACATCTACTTGGAGAAGGAGCTCCTGAGTCAGCTCACTTTCCTTGGATCAGAGTGAAATCCTGCACAGAACATGGGGGCTGCACTTTGGGGCTGTGTGAATCACAACCCTCTGCCCCAGGCCTTCCTTTACCCTCATGCCAAGGGCTCACCTTCAATTTTCCTTCCTTTTAAATGAAATGAGAAACCTGCTGAGGCATCCCACACCTCAGCAGGCTTCTATCCCTTCCATTTCTGTGACTCAGGGTCTGGGTACACTACACACTTCCCAATCTTCTGCTGGGCAGTTTACCACTTCAAATACCCAGTTTCTTCCTAAAGCATGACAATTTTTTATTTTACCTCATCAGGGATTTGCATTAGGCTGGCTTCCAGCTTCAGTAATAAAACTCTGTAATATCTCTGTCATCCTGCAGATATTAATTTAACACCTTGTAAATGCAGTAACATTAATGCTTACCAAAGCTGGTAGAGTGATCTTTGAATGCTTCATGAAGCAGCTACACCCTGCTTTGACTCAGAATAAGCATTTTACCAAAATTGAAACTGCTCTTGGAACAGGTCCAAGCAGAATAATGAAGCATGGACAGTATTAAAGGTTTTTGAGCCATTTTCTGGATCCTCACAACACAAGGTATAATGCTTGGTATGTACAATTCTTTAGCAATGGGCAGCTCTGTTTCTCTGCTATACATATTGTTGAATAAGGATGAGCTAACTTCTGTTCATCCGCTGTTTTCCAGAAAACACTATAAATATGCTATAAATCCCAGTGTTATGAGTACCATTCTGTAGACAGTGTGATTTAGCAGCTCTGTCTAAAATCAGAACTGTTTGTGTGCTGAGAGAAAATCTGGACATAGTAGCATTTAAAAACAGGTAGAATCATCTATGGTTTCTAAAAACACATATATAAAAATGGTCAGGATTAACATTAGAAATTACAGAAGTTAATAACACAAATGCTCACATATTCCCTGAAATGAGTTTTTAATAGCTCTTCTGTCTCTTATCTTGTGTGTCAAGTTTTCTGATGGGTCAGGGTTTCCCCTAAACCCTGGACTTTACTGAATCATGTAATAAAAGTACTCTTTCTTTGAAGAAATATATTAGTGAAATGCTAGAAGAATTAGCACTTTGTGGTTTGAAAGGCACTGTGATGTGAAGGATCATCCTTGAAATCTTTTGTTTTTAAAGTCCATTTAATAAATTCAAAATTCAGTTGCAAATAATATTTCATAGGAATACTGTTATAAGAGACTGATTCTGTGTCTCATTCTTAAAATGGAAGAAATTAATATTAATATGAAACTCACTGTATACATAGAAATAATTGAAATGCCTGATGCCTACATAGTTAGACCTACCTTCTGCTTACAGTCATTCAGCACTTAGTAAATAGACTGAGATGGGTTTGGTGACAGTTCACTGAATTTACTACCTGGCTGGTTGACTGAGTCTTTGATGGTTTTACCAGGGACTTTTCATTGCAGACTCATAGTCTCCCACTGATGCTTCAGTGCAGCAGAATCCCATAATGTTTTAAATGTTAATCCATGTACATGTCTCTCTGACTGCAGAATCTCTAAAAGCATCAGAAGAACACATAAAGACAGAGGCATTATATGTAAGGGAAAGAAATTAACTTTTTTTCTTGTCAAAGTACAAAGAATGGGAAAAAAAAGTGGAAAAAAATGGTTTCCTACCACATGCATCCTAAAACATTTTAGGATGTTTCCAGGGTCTGTGATTTTAACATTATCACTTTTAGACAGGACCTAGAATGGAATAAGAAAATTAAAAAACTGTCAGCAATAGATGTGGTATTTATTAGAATGAAGGGCTGAGTCCTGTTGATAAATATTTTTATCCCCAATGCTCTGTAAACAGTGATGTCTCTGCACAACCTTTCACCCCATCCATAGAAGTGTCTAAAAAGTGGGTCTTCTCTTGCAATTATGCAAATAATAAAAATCTGCACTAGACTATTACAATGAGAAAGCAAATAACAAGAAGTCTAAGAAGACTGTCTGCAGTCTTTGTCCTTAAAATTATTTTTCTAGGATGGGATCACAGTTGATCCAAAAAGAGATATCTTTTATGTTGTTTGCCCCAGAGGTGGCAGAACCAACTATATATATGTGATATTAGTCCTGAAAACAAAGAGAAAATTCTTAGAGGGAAGAAAAACTTTGGGCTATAATGTGGGGAAATAACACATTGTGATGGATTTCATATGCAGAACTCTGAGTTGTACTAGGAGATATGAAAGAAAGCACAGATTAAACCTACAGTTTCTGAGCAAAGAGCCACAGAAATTTTGTTGAAGAGGATGTAGTTGAGATATTAGAAGCTCCTAGAATAATATTTTTTTACTGTAAGTGACAGCAGATGTAGCAGTTTGTTCCTACAAAATGGAGTCAGAAGATGTGCAGAAAGAAGTGTATATATGCTCAGCAATTGTAGTGTTGCTCTACCAATCATAGTTACCAGCATCCACTGGACAATCTACCTTGGCACATCCAAGACAGCAGCCTGGAAGAGGCTCTCAGGAGAGGATACAAGTCTCCAGCGTGAGCCTGTAGACCTTTAAGCAGTGTGGAGCCTCACTGTGACCAGGGTGGGGGTGACAGTGCTGTTGTTTTCAGGGTGGCTGTGTGGATGGAACATGCATGGTGCCAAATAAAACTGCTGCAATGCTGAAGTAGAAGGTGAGCTGGAAAATAGAGAGTCACTGCTGAAAGCTGAGGGATGTCAACTTCTTGTACCAGGAGGACCACTCCTGTTCTCCCTGTGGGTCTGCAACAGATCAAGTAGTGTTCTGACAGCAGTGGAAGGGATAGAGGCCATGACCAACCTATCAGAAGTGCCATCAGTACAACTAAGCAGCAGCACCAGAAAGAAGGGGTGAGTGTTTGTAGGTGAAGACTACAATTAGGGATATTCAAAAGAAAACCACAGAAATTAAGTTTAGCAGCACAAAGGCTGCAAAACTAAATTGATCATATCTTAATATCTTTTTAGATGAGTCAGTTCAGAGATGTCTCTGTAAACTTGAAGCTATAGGGGTCAGATTTTCCAACATATGTCATCATAATCTTGTTTAATTTTTCATTTTTTACATATCTCTTTTTCCAGGCAGAATTTCTATATCAAATTTCAATCAACATGACTTCAGGAAGATCCTGCACTGTGTTTTGTTGAAAATATTGAGTTTGGCTTCTGCTGCTGTGCTCACTCTGAAGCCCCCTGGCTTCGCCTGCCCGGCAGAGGCATGGTCAGCAGTGAGGGACACTCCCCTGTGTCTTGTGGCAGATTCGGGGAGCGGCTAAGACACAGCGCTTCGCTGTCTGCCTTGTATGGAGGAGAGGCGGCGTCTGAGAAGGTAATGAGGGAGTCGACTCATGGCTGGGGTAAAAGTCTCAGGTTTATTGTAAGCTCCGAGGAGCTCTGAGTTCCATGTCCCAGTAGCCGAAAGTGGCCACATGGCTTTCGTAATCACCTTAAGTACTGGAGTGGAGACAAGGGGGAAGGACACCCACTGCCCAATAGGGGAATTCGGTGGAGTGGAAGGCAGAAGGACAGACAGAAACACAAACCAATGGAGAAAGGTTAATGGAGGGACCCCTGGCCTTTGTCCACTCACCCGATGCCCAAGGTGGAAAAATTTGGAAGGGTGGGGTTAGGAGCTGCGTGATGGACAAGGCACCAGGGAAGGGTGGCATTGGAGGAGGGGCGGGAGAGCTCAGGGTGGAACCATTGGGAGAAAATGGGGGGTGAAGGGGCAAACCATTACAGAACTGTTACAAAGATATAAAAACACAATACAACAGGCTTCCTTGGAATAATGATGTGGATACCCAACCAAACAAAATTGTGGGATACATAACAGTATCTTGCAATATTTTTTCTTAATCTTGTAGAACAAAGCAAGTTCATGTGGCTCATTAAGGAAAATGCTGAGGGATTAAGCAGAAACTCTACTTTTCAGTATTTGTTTCTATTCCTTACCTCCTAGATCCTGGCATACCCATGAGTTCTCTAGATACACCATCTCAAATGGTTTTCTTTCAGAAGAAAATCTGAGTTTTCCAGGAAAAAAACAATACTGAAAAATTTGAAAAAAAAATTTGGAGTTCTATATTTTTCTGAACAAAGAGTGTTTTTCATTTTAGAAGCTTGTTCTGCATTTTGAAAGTGAATGATCTTTATGTTTTAGAAGAATTTGCATGCATATGCATGTTTATATCTCTGTAAATAAAAGCCTCCATCTTCCTCCTTTTATGCAAATTTGTGAAGTAAATAGGAAAAAAAAAAAAGTGAGTTGAGAAAATGAATTATTCTACAGTAGATACCATGAAAATACTACTTTAAAATAATAGTATTCAAACAATAGTTCATTTCTAAAATAGTCTTAAGTAAAATCAGTGCAACTAGTTGAACATATCAAAGTCACCTCATGCAGTAGAGAACTAAGATGTCAGAATTAATGAGTAGCAGAAATGGGAACTGATCTAAGATGCTAGATCCATTAGCACCTAAAAAAGTGGCATAAGAGTTTCACTAGGTGCAGGCAGCCTTTACAGACTTCTGGGACATGCCTGCAAAAGAAAAAGGGCTCAGCTAAAAAGCATTTATCATATTTTGCCCAATGCTGAGCAACAAATTAGTGAAAAAAGAAATGTAATAAAGGAATGAAAAAGAAACTAGCAGTCATCTCATATCTGTCTCTCGTGGGTTCAAACAGTTATTTGCCTTCTAGAAATTACATTGCTGGCATACTAAACCTTATGTATGCCCATGCTGCTAGAATAGAAACAACAGAATTTCTTTGGCACAGAGAGTTACAGGTTTAGAGGTACTTTCCTCTCACTCACGAATGGCTCACGAATGGCTACCCAGGCTGGTAAATGAGACAGATTGATTCCTTCATTAAAACGTAGGGCAGTTTTTGCATGATTTCTGGTTTTGGGCCTCCTGAGATGAATACACCCTTCGAACACTGCCAGTAGCTCTCTATTTGTGCAAAGGAAATGGTAGAAAAAAGTGTTGGTGGAAGAAGGCTCAAGGGTGACCTTATCACTCTCTACAACAACCAGAAACGAGGCTGAAGTCAGGTGGCGGTCAGTCTGTTTTCCCACATAGCAAGTGACAGAATAAGAGGAAATGGCCTCAACTTACACCAGGGGAGTTTAATGTAGGATGGTAGGAAAAATTTTTTCACTGAAAGGATGGCCTGACACTGGAACAGGCTTCCCAGGGAAGGGGGTGGAATCATCACCGCTGAAGGTGGTCAAAAGGCATGTGGATGTCACACTTGGGGGCGTGGTTTAGTGGTGAACACCACGGTGCTAGGCTAGCATTTGGATTTTATGATCCTAGAGGTCTTCTCCAAAGTAAATGATTCTATGATTTTAAGTTGCAAATTCATCCAATGAACAGGATCTGTCAGGGATGCTAAACATGAAACCCCGTGATTTGTATTTCATGTGGCTGCATGGTGATCAGATAGTAGGAAACAATAGCAGAACAGGATATTGGTATTTCATAAAAAATAAAAAAAAAATCATGTTTGTCTCTGCTATCTGAACATAGTTCCAGGGGGAATACATAGTGCTTATTTTATGCATTTTTATGTTCACATTCAATGACAGTGTCATTCCTGAATATGCAGTTCTCAGCTCCATTTTGCAGAGTCCTTTTAGTACAGGGGTAGTGTTAAACCTTGTTTTAATTAGCTTCTGAAAATTATCAAAGTAGGAGGGGAAAATATGAATAACGCAGAAACTGGAGGCAACTGGATCTCAGTGGCCTATCAAAAGTACTAGACACAGGAAGCTGTGTAAGAAGACCACTCTTCCTCAGTGATGAGCTTCTCAACTTGCTCATTTCTCAGCAAGTTCACCTACAGGAGGAACATGATGGCAGTGGAGCTGAAGGGCCTCTTATATTTAAACAATCTCATGTTGAGCAGATCTTAAGATGTCTACACCCTACTGTCATGCAGTGCTTATTTTTCTGTTGCTAGTCTGTGGCCATATTAAGAATGAAATAAAATTCCTTAATCCACAGAGAATTTAAAAAGAAAGAGATTCTAATCTACAAATCTACTAGTCTCTCTAATCAAGTCTAAGAAACTTAATCTACTCTTTTCCTTCCACAACAATTCCAATTCCTTAAACAAGGATTTTAGATGTTTATATACAGAAGTAGTCCTGCAATTAAGAATGATGTTTAAAGACATGATAAAAGTTTTTCAAATTAAAAGTTTTGTTCAGTTTTATTAAGGTGCCAAGAAATGTCTTTTAAATTGCTGGGGCACAGAGGAATTATTTGGAACAAATTCAGAAAGCCCTAAATGAATAATTCAATGCACAAAGCAAAGGAAATATGTTCTGCCTTACTTTGCACTGCCTTTGTGTGCTTACTGTTCCAATGGAAGAGAAGCAGCTATCATAGAGAAAACAGAAGAGACTATGTGTATGCTGTGTGTGTTTTATGTAGGTTTATATTGGTATGAGCTGTTGGTACTGCAGCATTTGTCCCTCAGTCATTTAAGAGATACTGCATCTAAAGAGGGAAATTATTTGAGCTCTTGTCAAAAAAAAAAAAAAAAAAAAAAAAAAAAAAGGACAGACTCTGTATACTCCAGTTTGCCAAGAACTTCTGAAAATTTTCAAGGTTTTGTGAGATAAACATTTGAGTGGGTGTTTGGTGAACTCTAGCTAGATGTCAGGTGTATGCCAAGGTATTTTCTTACTCCCCCTGCCCAAAAGCACAGCCAGGAGAAAATGTGACAAAAAGGTTGTGAATCAAAGTAAAAACAAGAAGATCATTCAGCAATTACTGTCATGGGCAAAATAGGATTGGCTTGGGAAAACATTTAGTGTCTTGCAAATTAAAGCTAGACTCTTTAGTTCTGCTTCTAAGTTCTTTGCCACGTTTCCATGTACAGAGACACCTTCCACAAGACCAGGCTGCTTGTATCTCCATCCAACTGGCTGAAACTTCATCCAGGGATGGGACATCCACAGATACTCTGGATAACCTGTTTTAGTAGTAGGTTTTTTTCAGAGCCAGGCACAGTAAAACTTTATCAAGACCTTACACTGATTTTTTAAGTGAAGAAGGTAGCATTATAGTTAATACCAGCAAAACATGGATTTAACTCTGAAAATTTGCTGTCTTCAAAGGGTACCTTTACTAATAAAGGATGATTCACACTGAGGAGAAGCAGAAGATTGTGGTAATCTCAATCAGGACTACAACCAATGGCAATTTGTTAAGTGACTGGGTTAAAAAAACAGAAGAAAACAAAAAGGAAATAAAAGGAAGAATATTCTTCTTAAGAATCCTTAAGTATATAATGACATCTTTTCAAGATGAAAAGATTTTGTAGTAATAATATTCTACTTCTATCTGTATAATTCTATGCAATGAGTTAGCTTGATTTTTTTCTATCAGTGTAAAGACTCCTGCTTTTTATTTAAATTACTATTTTAATAAAGATTGAAAATTGAAAAATTAGATGAGTACTGAAAAATATAAATAAAAAGTACTCTCTGAATTTCACACTTTCAATAGAACTGTAGAAAGTTTTCATGTGAAAACTGTAATCATAATAAATATAACATGATGTATCAACAGCTTTGTTTAATGCAAAAGTCACTACTGAGCTTTTTACTGACACTTTTGAAGTTATGTAGAATCTCCCCTTAGGTTCTTTTTTGCTTTCCCTTCTTCTTCAGCAAAATGCATCTCTCTTATGCATCTAATTTATTCTGAACTCCCCACCTTTTTTTACAATGAATCACCAAAACAGTTTCTCATTCTCAGAAAAATATGCTTGACATCCTGTGAGTCAAACCACTAGAAACAGAAAAGACCCTTCTCATAGACAAGGAATATGGAAGTAGTTATCCTGGGCCAGTATTTCCAGATGATAGTTCAGGTAATGGGAAAAGGTACAAATTCAAGCACTGCTGTTGCCTCTTTAATTGGTCCCTTTGGAACTGCAAGAAGGAATTATT
The DNA here is from genome assembly GCF_031753505.1 of Anomalospiza imberbis. NCBI lineage: Eukaryota > Metazoa > Chordata > Aves > Passeriformes > Viduidae > Anomalospiza > Anomalospiza imberbis. The sequence continues at coordinate 57,669,679 of NC_089721.1, read as the reverse complement.
GTGGGAGTGTTGCATCATGAAAAAAGCTGTCATTTTCCATCTACCTACTTCAGGTTTTTACTGTGTGGGGAGAAAAGTTTTGATGGGGAAGGTTTTATTGGTTCTTTTTCTTTAATTATAATTATTTCTTTCTGAAAATTTTATAGGCTATCTCATGCTCTTCATGTGTATTCGTCTACCATAGCAATGTAGTTCCAAGAAATTATATAAAGCACTAGGTATGGTGCAATTGCATGTTGTCTTATGAAGTAATGCTCTCAGAGTATATTTGAACTAGGGTATATGAGATTTCCTTTATTGCTATTCCCCAGGAAAAGATTATATATCTTTTGTGAGAGTGACTCTTTCTGTGAATGAGGTTTGCAGCATGCCAGGGGAATCTCAGAATTTATGACACCTCAGAAGATGTCATCTCAATTTCCAGTAGCCTCTGAGACAGCGTAGACAAGAAAAATTTCTCCTCATATTTCCAGAACTAGTTTGACTTGTGCTAGAGATCACTTTCTAGTTTCTTCATTCTTCACATCTCTTACACATGCAACATGGGTAGCAAAAAGGACAAATTTGTGGTCTACACATCTGTCATGTCACAATCTCAATGGGATCATGGAGATATAGTGGGTCAACTCATACAACTGGAGTGCTGCTGTGGGTGGATACAGTCTCTTCAGTGTGGGCAGGACAGGAATATGAGGAGGAAGAGGAAGGATTCCAATTGATGTGAAAGCAGCTGGTATGTATGGAGCTCTGTGCCTAGGGATGGATAATGAGACAACTGATGGTTTGTGCATCAGGATGAGGAGGCAGACAAACACACATAATGTTGTAGTGGGAGTCTGCAATGGATTGCCTCATCACAAATGAAAAGCAAATGATGCCATCTTCAGACAACTGGAAGAAACATCACATTCACAGTTACAGGGAACTTGAACTATGCTAATATATGCTGGAGGAACAAGAAAGCAAGACACAAGTAAACTGGGAAATTTCTGGGGTGACTGAAGGAAAACTTCCTAACTTTCTGCTGGAGATGCCAATATTGACAGCAGGAGTCCCCTCTAAGGAGGTAGAGGGTCTGGGAATATCCATGGGGCGGTCCTCCTGCCCCTTTGGAACTGGAGGTGTCCTTTTGGCCCAAATGCCTCTGGTCCTCTTCACTGCATTGGTGCACAAAGACATCTATGGGCCAGTGTAAGAATATTGCTATGTGGTCTTGTGGACTGGGCTGCAGCTCCTCGACTAAGACTTCCTTGTTGAGTCCTAGAAGGCATAGACTGGTCATGATCAGGGTCTTTGCTGTAACCATTCGGAACTACCATGTCGTTTAGATCTTCTGCAACAATTATTGCAGCTGGGGCATCATGAGCTCCGGGGTTTCTGGATAGCCTTGGAAAATGCTTGCCCAGATGTCTGGTGGGAGACCACACACAGCAGCCCTGGGTACTGTCTCTGCTGCCTTGTGGAATGGTATCCTTTGGGAAAAAGCTGGTGGGTGTCTGGGTTGTCAGAGCTGTTTCTGTATAGCTGCTGGCTTCCAATGGCTCTGTGGTAGGCACTTTAGTCTAAAAAGTCATCATCCACCCACAACAGAAACTTGATGCACTGGAGAAGGCCCACACAGAGTGGGACAGTCTGTTTTCCTACTGTCCACCACATAATGCAGCCAAAGCAGACCTGGTGTAGACACAGGATCATGAAGGTCAGATTGAGTTTTGCAGGAGATGGAATATGTCCAGTCTGCTGCTGTGGTCGTGGTCTCAGTGCATTGCAGAAGGCTGGAGAGAGCTCAGGGCAGCAGCTGCTTTCCCATGGCAACCAGGGAAGCACAGCAAACAGCTTCAGAGACAGGCGTGGAGAACTGCTGCCAGGAGCTGCCAATGCACCATTCAGCATCAGCCAGAGCCTTGCTTGACTCTCCAGGCATTGTAGACACAATCAGCAGGAGTCCAGGCCTTAGAGAGGCTGGACAAGCTCTGACCACTCCTGCGCATGTGTAGTGGGAGTCTGTGACTGCCAAAGTAATGGGAGTGGGGTTTGGTGAGAGGGTGGAGGCCAGCTGCTTTTCTTGTCAGAACTCATTCTGGCCTGGAAGTTCCTGGGCAGCAGCTGGTGTCAGCGCCTTCCTCAGACAGGAGAAAAGATGTCTTACTGCCCTGTTCCTCCACTGGTGGTTGTTAGTAGGCAGACAGACAGGAGAAATAAAGACTGAAGCTTGAGTGTTTATAAAGAGGCAGGGAAATGAGCACATCCTATTTAAATTGTTCTTGTCCATTTGATTGAAGTGGACATCTGTCCTCATTTCATATAGACCTAGCAGATCAGGATGTTTGGATCAGAACCTAACATCAGTATGGTTGATTTTTTTTTTAATTTTCTGGTTTTGTTTTGGATTTTCTGTGGGGTTTTTGTTGTTTAGTTTTGTTTGTTTGTTTGGGTTTTTTCTATTTTAGATTCAATTTTTTATTTTGTTGTGTTTGAAATAACTTTTCTCAGTTAAAGAAAATAGTCATACCACAAGTCTGATGTCTACCAAGGCTGTATTTTGCAGAACTGTGAAGGAAGGAAAAGGAACAAGTCATAGTAACAGCATAAGGAAATCTTTTGTTTTAAGAATAATGAGATAGGCAGCGGCTTGTGACACTCTGAGGTAACCATTGTTTCTCTGCATGAATTCAGAAGAGTACTAATGTCTTTGTAAATCACCATTTCCTCAATAACATTTACACTACAGCTAATTATACTCTTTCTAAAAAGATTTTGTATCTATACTCAAATTTTGGAGGATGAAAAATTTTTGGAAATCTTACTATTGACATTTGAATAGGTAAATTTGCATTATGTGATATTATTCTTAGTTATAAAACTGTAGAAATATTTCAGTAAGGGTATTTCTGTGTGACTAGTTTTTTCCATCAACAGAAAAATTCCCAATCTCCCTTGCACCCCCTGAAAACAAAATTTGCCATAATCTCAAGTACAGTATGGACTTGCCTGTTACTCCCCTTGTTCACATTGGTCACATTAGTCAGAAAACCATACATCTGAACTGATGCAGCACTTTACTTCAGGTAATTCTTGTTTCAAGCTTTTAGAGCTATATGGCTTTCAGACCAAAAATTGGCTACTTTAGATTCTACATGCCTCAGCTCACCCAAAATTATACACATGGTATTGAAGACCTGGGCTGATTGAGATTGCCTAAAAATCCCAACAGAGGCTTAATTCTATTGGTTTGCAAATTCAAGTGTTATATTATAGCAGGAATGAACAATATTACCAAAACAGCAGCAGCAGATCTGACATAAAGCTAAAAATGAAACCCAGAATTCTTGCTTCCCAAAACATGGCAAAAACCACAAACAAGTGGTATTTTGTATTTCTAATTACAAGCTTTGTGACTTCTTCCATGTTCCTGATTTGAAACTCTGCATTTCCACACGATTATTGAAATGAAACTGATTAGAACAGTAGAGTCTAATTTTCTGGGTTAGTCCACGGTTTTAAGAGACTCTTCCATAGGGGTTTTGACATGCAGGCAGATAGGGACAACTACTCATGAGCATGCTCAGCATGTATTCGTCTGAGAAAGGCACCATGAAAACCTGATCCTAATTCCTTGTTGACATAAAGCACTGAAGTGATTCTGAACTGAGCTCCTGACTTCTGTGCTAGACATGACCAAGGATATCTGATATATATGTGCAGTACTTCCACATGTCATCATAATTGTTCAGCACTGTTGGCTTATGTGGACAAGCTACAAGTAGGCTGGAGCAGCCGTGCAAAACGTTATATGGAAATTGTGGTCCGGTGATTGATGTAATCAATGTCCTTGTTTTTTACACTCCTATTTCAGTTGCTATTCTTGTTCTTAAGTCTTACTGTTATCTTGCCTCTGTATTTTTCCATTGTCTGTCTTGTGTGGGTCTATTCTGCACATGTTCTCATCATTCCTCCTCACAGTGCAGAAATTTCCTCAGAAATATGAGTTATGTTGGTCTCTGGGCTGTATCAAACTTAGGCTTAAGGTTTCAACTAGAGGTACTTCAAGGAAGATTGGAGCACAAAGCAAGAAACCAGGGCATAAAAAAAAAAAAAAAAAGAGAACAGGACATTTGAGTTTGTAAACCGGCCAGCTTAGAAAAGTGGAAGCTGTTGATTATGATCTATTTATTTGATACATTCTCCATATCTGGAAAACAAAATGAGAGCCAGTGCAAGATGAAAAATTGCAAGTTGAATTTGTACGAAGATAGTTGACCCCTGATAGCATTGTCTATATTGAAAATTCACTCTCCTTGCTAAGATGGTTACAGAATTTACCAGAGCGCTCAGCTGAAATCACTTTTATAGATCAGTGAAATCTGATAGGTGAAACTCTACTTCAGAAAAAGGAAGGGCTAAATCAGAGAGTCTATTAAGAGTAAACCTTTATCTAAAAAGCAATGTTTACAATTATTTTCATCTTAGGATACATGTGTATCATATCCCATTGTCAAATATGACTTTTGGTTGTTTCTAATACCTGTGGGGCTAAAATGAATATATTTAAAATTTAACAAGAACTCCTAGTGTAGCCATTCGTTGCTCTCTCAGCATAGCAACATATGGAGGAATATCTTAGAAACTAAGTGTTTCTCTTAAGCAGTAGCTATAGCAGTAGAAAACTGTAATTTGCCTGCTCTTCTGAAAGAATGCAAGATCATTACACAAAAATATAGGAAAAGACAGAGTTGTACAGATTTCAGTCTTGTAATAGCAAGCCTGGATGATTCCTTCCTGTTTCAGGATTACTGCTGGTATAAGTTTGCAGTGTCAGCTGGCTTTCAGATAATAGAAAAGGGAAGAAATTGGACTTTTACAGTGCTGCTTGCTCCACTTTGTCTGTTGCTGGGATAAAAAGAAGAGATAAACCCTTCAACTGTTACAGAACTTTTCTGCTATGCAGCACACAGTAAGAACTGTAAGCCCTAAGAGTTTAGAGCTTCAGAAGTAGTTTTAAGTCTTGGTAAAATGAGAGCAAAAGTGGAGCCAGAAGAAGCCAGGTAACCCCTAGTGCTGAACTGTTATACATGAGGGCATCTGCTCCAGGCACTATGGGGGCTTTGCAAGTGGATTTGTATCAATCATTATAAGGACTGTAAGTTACCACTACATTCACTTAGCCTTTTTAGTGATCCTAGATGAAAAAGGCATACAATTACATTGATGTGCTAATGCTGCAATAGTTAAATGAAATGGATATTTCTTTTCTTCCTATGAATTCCTTTTTCAGAAGAAAACACGGAAGGTCAGAAAAATCTATGTTTTAAAAAGGCTAATAGAGGAGCTTTTCTTTTTTCTAGCTGGTTTGGAAAAGCAGAGTAAAACATAGGATGCTAAACAAGAAAGTGTTGTTTTTCCTATAAAAAGTTATATCCCTTTCAAGATGTCACATTGTACTAAAGAAATTCAAAACTCAAAATCTTGGTAACCTATCATTTTTGTAAAAGTGTTTTTGACTGATATGAAATGGTTCACTTAAAGTTAAAATCTCATTTTCAACTGCAATAATTTTTTTTGCCCTGTGTGCCTGAATTTGTCAAAACATTGAAAAATGTGTCTGTTTCTAAGCTTAAAATGACTTTTGAAAAAAGAATATATTGTACTTATTATATCATTATCTCATTTTGCCTACTAATATAAGAGTAAAATAGTTGTTTCTTCTCCCATTTTTTTCACAGTGCAGAATCTCTTTAGGCTAAAAAACAACATTGAAACCACACTCATATATGGATTGGTAACTAAGTGCTGTGTATTTTTCAAAATACTATATCAGATATTCCTAAATCTAGCTGGTAGATGAGTGGATGGCAGGTCTATGTCAATAGAACTTTAATGTTTTTCCTTTTCATTGATTTCCCTCACAATGTTGAGCAGATATTCTTTGTACTATTAGTACTTTATCTCTGACATGGACACTGAGAATGCTGTCTGTAATAATGTCACTGACCTGAAATAAAAATGTGAAATTAGGAGGAAAGGTCACGTAGAGAAAAAGTACCAGAACAAAGCAAGCCTGTTATGTTCAATCAAATGCCCTTGATCTCAGTGTAATTGCTGAGGACTAAAATTTATATGCAAGGAATTATGCATGCCTTAAGTAGATAGTTGCATTGATCTTACCAAGCACTGTAACTTTCTCAAGCAGAGACGAAAAAATCTTTTTCAAGCTCATCTTCTGTAGCTGTTTCCAAAGAGTTTAATACAGGCTTATTATTCATAAGAATGTGTTTCTGTCAGCCTTCCTCATCTTAACCAACTAGCAGCATATCATATTAAGTCCATATCATATTAACAAGAAAACTCTTTCTAACATTTAATACATAATATTTTTATTGGAGTGGATGTATGTGACCTCTTTAAAGAACTACTTGTCATGCAAATAACTATTGCAATCACAATTTAGAGAACTCATCTTCAAAAATAAAGTATTGCTTCAATTTTAAAAATGAAGAATGTGACATTGTTGATTTGACCGAATTTTTTCTGCCCCCCATTTTTTTCCATTTCCCCTTCACTCTTCCAAATTACTATGATGGAACTCAGCAGCTGAACAGCATCCAGTTCACATTACTGTTTCATGAAACCCAAGTAGCACCTTGGGTGAACATTTTTGGCCTGTAATATGTGTGATAAAATCAGATATTTTGCTGATTAATGTTCTGTGGCCTGCAAACAGCAGACTTGTTGTTCTCTCTGTATCACAACCCATTTAATTTTCTTTCAAGATTTTGCTTGTTTACCTCCTTTTTATAACTAAAAATTTAATAATTCCTTATGTGTAGTTAGTATTTGTCTTTTGCTATAAGAAACACAAATCTGGAGGAATAGGCAATGTATTCCTACACTTAAAACCTGTCACCTACCTTCATTATCTTTTTATTCTTCTCTAAATGACTTCTTTCTGATATTGTTCTATGACACTCTTCAAGTTATTAACATTTGTAGTGTAAAAAAATAGGGCTTCTAGTAGTGTTCTTTATTAAAGAGAATATAACACAACTCCTGTAATCATATAGTTATTTTTTAGAAGTTTCAGCAGTTGAAAGGGGCAGAAGGTACGTTTATTTACTGTGAAGGAATTTCTTGGAAGAGAAAAACTGTCTATGACTTTTTTTTCAAGCTGAATTGGATACTGGCTAGCATGGAAAACTGATGAATCTGACAGAAGATGTGGCAATTCCATACTAAGTGCTATAAGTAAATAATTGAATCTGATTTTTTAACTGCAAAATACTCTGAAATGTTCACTATTTGAAAGTTCCTTATACTGACTATAAAGAAAATTAAAATACTTAACATAGAAGCAGTTTTTGCAGGCTGGCCAATCATATATCAGTTAAAAGACTCCAAAGACAATGAAAAAAAAAACCCAAATGTTTTGTAGCTATATTAAATATGTATGTTTTGAATGTTTTGAATTTAAAATAAATGTTTATTTTAATTGGAAATATTTAGGGAAAAGCATACTAGAAAAGTGGGCTTCACAGTCTTGGATAAGTTATCTGACACCACTCTGAAGGGTGTCATTGATGCACTTGAAGGAGGACTGGACAAGTAGAAGAAATGGGTCCATGGGAATATATGAGATTTAAAAAAACTGAGGGCAAGATGCTGCACCTTGGTTATACCAGGCAATCCCTGGTACTGATGCAGGCTGGGTATGAACAGATTGAGAGCAGTCCTGTGAGAAGGACTTGGGGATGCTGGTGGATCAGAGGCTGGACATGACTTGGCAATGTCCCCACATGGCTACAAACTCTTTTTAGGTAGCTGTAGAGAGTGATAAGGCTGTCTCTGAGCTTTTCTCTAGGCTAGACAGCCCCAGCTTAGCTGCTTTTCATAGGACCTGTGCTCCAGACCCTTCACCAGCTCCTTTGCCCTTCTCTGGACTTGCTTCAGCCCCTCAATGTCCTTCTTGTAGTGCCATTAGACACAGGACTTGAAGTGTGGCCTCACCAGTGCTGAGGATAGAAGGACAACCACTGCCCTGCTCCAGCTGGCCTGGAGCTATTGCTGATGCAGGCCAGCATACCATTGGCCTCCTTGGCTACCTGGGAACACAATGGCTCATGTTCAGCTCTTGTTGTCCAACACCCCCACATTGTCTTCCACGGTGCAGCTTTCCAGGCACTCTGCCCCAGCCTGTAGCACTGCATGGGGCCAGTGACTAACCTACCAAATAGTGCCAAGCCATGGGCTGCTAGCTTTTTCAGGAGAATGACGTGGGAGACAGTGTCAAAGGCTCTGCTGAAGTCCTTTGCACATTCAGCAGTCAGATCCCTTGTTCATGGAGGAGACCAGGTTGCTCAGGCATGACCAGCCTTTCCTAAGCCTATGTTGGCTGTTGATGACTATATTCCCTCACACTTTGAACAAAGAATGGAGGTTTTACTTGGCACTTCTTTTGATATTAATGTATTTATAAAACCACTATTTATTATCCTATACAGAAGTGGCCACATTAAACGAGCTTTTACCTTCCTAATTTTCTTTCTACATGATCGAAGTTGAGGGAAGTGATTCTGCCCCTATACTCCTATGAGACCCCATCTGGAGTGCTGCATGCAGCTCTGGGATCCCCAGCACAGGAAGGACATGAACACCTGGAGTGAGTCCAGAGGAGGCACACCAAGATGATCAGAGAATGGAGCGCATCTTCTATGAGGAAAGGCTGAGGAAATTGGGTTTGTTCAGCCTGGGAAAGAAAAGGCTTGTGGGTTATCTAATTTTGACCTCCTAGGACCTGAAAGGAGCATCCAAGACAAATGAAGAGACACTATTTACAAGGGCACCTAGTGACAAGACAAGGGGGAATGGTTTCAAATTAAAAGAGGGCAGCAGTGAGGCACGGGAAGAGGTGGTCCAGAGAAGCTGTTGATGTCCAGTTCCTAGAAGTGTTCAGAGCTGGGTTGAGTGGGCCTTTGCACAGCTTGATCCAGTGAAAGGTGCCCCCATTATGGCTGGGGAGTCTGGACTAGGTAATCCTATGGTTCCTTTCAGCCTAACTCATTCTGGAATTCTGTGATTCTATGATATTGGAATACTAAACTTCTAATTTTTTAAAAATTCTTGACTGATTGCGGAAGATTGCAGTGGTTGTAGAAGGAATGCATGTCACTAAAATAAATAATATATGAAAATACACATATACAACACTGGATTAGAAGAGTTTTTGAGGATCACAGGAGAAATAGGGCAGGGACACCACATAATATTTAGCCTGTGCATATCTCCCTGTGTCTCAGAAAATAAATTTGACTAAGCTCATTAATGCAATTGTGCTCAAAACTCTTAAATGACTGACTTCCTTTTCTGGCTAAACACAAATCAAGAAACATGGTTTAAAAAAATTCAGGAAGACACTACTTGACCTGCAAATTTAAGCTTAAAACTTCCTACATAGATAGCTTGGAAAAGCTATCAAACAAATGTCCTAACAAACAAAAAAAATAAATCTAGACCAAAAATACTGCTAACTCTAACATAACATAGATGCAAGATAGTTTATGGTAGCTCTTTAATCACATTACTGAGGGACTGTGGAAAAACATATGCTTTTGAGGCTCTATGCTTTATCTGCTGCATCAGTAATTTCTCTGAGTGTTTTTATATAAAAGTCAATAAAGTAACCTAGTGCAAAATGTTGTGCTACCATGACATAAAACAACTTTTGTTGATACTGCTCCTCTTTCTGCTTCCTTTTTTAATTAAATAATTGGCTTAATTGTTTTAATCTGCTCTTGAATGGCATTGGATAGAAAATATGTGTCAAGTTACAAATAAAGTCTCTCTAAGTAGCAATATATGTTAATGCCTATGCATTTTTAAAGGCATGCTTAGATTTGTAGTTAATTTGTGCCAACAATTTTCATTTTCATGATGAAATGATAAAAGACATATATGTTGTTATTGCCTATGTGCTGTGGGTAGCTTTGTATCTGCTTTTTTGTCCATGGTAACAAGATTTTCTTTCCTGTGCTTAATTTCTTAATTTATTGTTTAAATTTTTATTTTAAAGCATGAAGATTAAAACAAGAATTCTTTTATCTAAATTGTTTGAAACTAATTTTTTAGTATCAGTAACATAAAATTCCTAAAACAGATCATCTTTGCACTTCTTACTGTTGGGTGGGGAAAAAAAGATGAACTAGAAAGACAAGTATTAGAATAAAATTGTGAATATGCTCATGAGAACTATCAAGTGCAAGGAAGCAGTCTTCAGAAGAATTTAGTGAAAGTGCTCTAAAACAAAAGTATGCCAACAATAAGCTTGAGAAGTAGAAAGCTAGAAAGGTATACATGCATTGATTCAGATGCTATATACCTTATGCTCTTAGATAAGGCAATGATATCTATTTTAATTTGATTTAAGTGCTAAGAAAGGAGCTGGTCAAATGTTTTTGTGAAGTGTTTCTTGGGAAATCATTAGTCTGGACTGAAGCAGGCATGATCTGAGAGTATGACAGGTTAGAGCTTCTCATGTGGCTGTAAGGAAGACAGGGAAAGAGTTTGATCAACAGTAACATTTGAAGATAAAGATTTCCAATTTGACTCAAAGCTGAATTTATAGAAAAATAAATGCTTTCACCCATTCTGTAATGAGACTGGCACAGCAGAATTTATTTCGTGCCTCAGGGATCAAGTTGCTACAGGCTTTGGAGAGGCCAGACAGCTGATATAAACTAATGCTGTCTCCACAGATGTACCTGAGTCTGACTGACATGAGGGATTTCAAACACATTTTCCATCAGGCTCGTTCCCATTGCTAATGCTCCCACAGTGGAGTGATAGTTCTTGAAACATTTTTTCTCCATGAAAGCATGAACTTTCCACCCTAAGAGAAGGGTCTGCTCTGTAGCTGGGTGTCTATGCCTGACTTGCAATCAAGACACGCTTTCAAAGGAGGGAAAAACACCACCTTCTTTTCAAGAGTGAAATGGTGGGAAGAAGAATGGTACAGTGACATTGCATGCCGCAGCAAGTAATGAACTCCATGGCAGAGTTCACTCAGCCAGGTCTTCCAGAAATTTTTTTGCATATGTATTATTCATTGCTAGTATCTGTATTGTCTGCCTGGTTTTGTCATGGATTTGTTCATAAGACATGCATTCCTGTCACTCCTATATCCATTATTTTTAACTTAGTCTAATTAAGTAGCTGTCATCTCATGCTGTTTTTGGGGTTTCCAAAACAGAAAAATGCATTAGCAATATGTGTTATGATTATTCGAGAGATGCCTAAGGTGCAAAAAAGACCATACACCAAAGTCAATAGTATGGATTTTATTTAACCGCAAATGTGTGTGTGAGAGAGAGATTGTAAGAAACAGAAAAAAAAAGGGGGAAGAGAGAAAGAAAGTGAGAGAGACAGACAGATTAGGTAGAAATATAGCCACCCTCTCTGTGAATCTGTGAGTGTGGCTTTATTTCTCTTCACTCTGACCTTCTCAGGGGTGGAAGTCCCACAAAACATTAAGTTCAATGAATTAATATATATTCAGATATATGTGGGAACATCCAGCACCTCCCTGTATGTACTGGGAGTAGTTTTATACTGTCTTTTGCTACAGGCTTTGGATCTGTTTCAACTCTTTGGATTGCATCAGTGCTCTGGTGGAAAACCTTAGAAATGCATTTTGAGGGAACCTCAGTGGTCTTTGGTGGTTTGTGACCTCTTCTACTACGTCTCACATGAATGTCCTGTGTGAATATGACCTCCTCACAGGTGGGGAGTTTTACAGCTGAGCCAGTTTGTGTAAGGGAGGAAGGATAACTGGCATAATAAAAAACACTATCCAGCCTCTACAGCATCTGCTTGTAGCCTCTGGTGGTGGTGTTCACTCCTTTTGTCTTAGGTGGATCAGAAGTTATGCTATCACACCCCAAAATCTCTGCTGGGGGTAATGTGAACAAACTTGACCACAGTAGATGAGTCTCTGGGCTATGGCCTCCTCCTGCCAAACTTAGAGCTGATTTTCTGCACAGCTGCTGTGTTTTGCTTTCTTTCTGGATACATTCTTCCCCACCAGCCTTTACTGCTCCTTAGACCTGAGACAATTAGACAATAGCAGCTTAACTCACAGTCCAAATTTCCATTCACAGGCATCTTCAGGAGTGAGAGTAGAATGGCTTCAGTGGTCACAGGTGAGCAGTTGCTTCTTTGCACATTTTGCTACAGTGAGTAAAGTCCTTTGGTGATTTTAACAGTGTTTGAGCCAACAACTTTTCAGTCTCTCACAATATGACAGTTTCTCAGTGTTCTCTAAAGCAATTAAGACAAACAATGGCCTGGCCTACACTTCCAAGGGATTAAATGATTTCCTGCAGGTATAGGGAGTTGAATATAATACAGGCATCCCTCATTTCCCCATGGGTCAAGGCATGGTTGAACGAGCACACCAGTCACTCAAACAGGTTCTAGAATATCAACAGGAGGGTACCAAGAAACAAACACCTCAGGAAAAACTTTGCAAAGGTCTCTTCACTATTAACTTCTAAAACTTTTGAGAACTCGAATCCCCCAGTGGTAAGACACTTCGTGCTGCGCAGAGATCACAGATACAAAGAATATCCACCTGTTGTCATCTGGGACCCACAAACAACCAAAATCGAAGGACCTTTTAAGCTGGTAACATGGGGACATGGGTATGCCTGTGTGTCTACACAGCTAGGCCTGCAGTGGATCCCACAAAAATGGGTGAAACTGTATGTTGCTAAACACCCTAACAGGCCTCCTGACACTGAAAAGGATGTTGTGGTAGCAACTAAAGAGAGGGAAAGTCTGTTGGGTGGAAAAGGACACCTGAATTCTCCCTTCTACCCCAACTTTCTGTCCCTTAATATGTTCATTGGTGATTATGAAGTGTTAAATAACCTTTGTTAAACTTTATATTATTTTAGTAGGAAGCCATGTTCCCCAGGCCAGCCCTCATTGGAAATTGTTTCACCCTATTCACCCTAAACCAGTCCTCTGATGTGTGGATCGTCCCACAGCTCAGGAAAAATGTCTGGGTTACATTGGCAGAGGCCCTTAAGCAAGACCATATCTGCTTGTCTACAGCAACAGCAGAAAATCCTATGTCAACCTGCCTATTGGGGTTCCCGTTTAAACCCAAGGAGTACCCTGAAAGCCTGAAAGAACATAAAAAAAACATAAATAGCAAACAAAGCACCCACGTAGTTTACTGAACACCAAGCATGACCTATGAACACAAACTGCCCATTTACAAGCCCCTTGTGCTGTGGCGAGAATGGGTACGAACCAAGGCACCATATAGAACAGTACACCAGTGTCCTCCAGTATAAAAAAGATCACCAGGCTAATAGGTGGTGCAATAAGATTGAGCATGTTAAGATGGCATCCACAGAGGACCACCAACCTAGGCTGGAGGCTAGAAAAAGGCACTTTCCTCATTTGTGGGGATAGAGCCTGGGCAGGTATCCCCTATCGTCTGCCCAGACGTCTGTGCACATTTGGATGGTTGTCACTGTTCACACCCAACCAAACCTAAATTATGGATTGGAAACAGAAAAACAATTTGAGAATACAAAAGTGAAGCATTGATAATTTAGCTGAACACTGTGAATTGAAAATTATTCATTGGTCTAAGCTAAAAAGAGCTGCGGTCTCTCTATTTTTACCATGGGTTGAAGCTGCTAAAACACTAGGTGAATTAGGCTGCTTCTTATGCTGGGTAGTGAAACAAGCCAATTTAACAACAACTGCAATCAGTGACCTCCTAGATGATGAAGAAATCACTAGGAAAGCTACCCTAGAAAATCGGGCAGCTATTGACTTCCTCCTGCTGCTGCACGGACATGAATGTCAAGAGTTCGAAGGTCTTTGCTGCCTCAACCTAATGTCAAAGGCACCGGACGTCCACACCTCCCTGTGAAAAAAGCAAAAACAGATAACTGACATCAAAAAAGAATCAGAGGACTGGGTGGGGAACATCTTCTCAGGGTGGGGGTTGACTGGGTGGCTCTTTTCCATTGTTAAATTGGTTGTTTGATTAATTGTAATTGTTTTTCTTATTGCAATATCCTTTGCTATTGTAACAATATGTTGCCTTTCCACTGCCACACACCTCACCTTTTCCCCTTCTGAAATTAAAGTTACTAAGACCCATGATGCTCCTAACTCTGAAAACCCCAATGCCAATAACACCGATACTAATGATTTTCCTGACAACAGCCTCCCAACTCAATGGTGGTATGCATTATGCCCAAAATCAGCATGTAACCCCGATCCTTCCTCTTTTTGAAAAAGAAAGGCAGACATATTGCGGTTAGTGTTTTTGTTACCCCAGCTTTCAGTTTCGTAATCTGGGTTCTTTGATAATGGTTGCTTCCAAATCCTTCCCTATGTTCCGAGTTGGTTTCTCTCTAAATTGTATCCACCCCTATGTAAATCACTCCCCTTTCTCCTCCCCTTTGCTCTCACTGGAACTGGCTCTGTAAGCCACCCCCCTTACTCCTCCCCTAAGGTTATCCTTTTGGCCGGCTGTTTGTACCTGCCCACCAGTTTTGGCCTGTTTATAAACCCCTGGAGGGCTGAACTAGCCCTCTTTTGCTCCCAAATCTCTGGATTAAAGGTCTATTGGGAATTCAGGGGAAGAGCATCCTTTGACTATTTTACTTTTTTCCCTGATGCTGATAAAGTTAATTCCGCTGTGCAGCCACAGCTCTGAAGTTCAGCTTCTGGTGAATTCATCCTGGGGTTGTTCCATGCACCTCAGTGTGGCTGCTGGTGTTCTGAAAGAGCTAGCAAAAGACTTCAGTGTCTAGCATCATTCCTCCTACTCGCTAAACTGTTCATCATCTGTAACATGTTTCTCCTTCTGCAGTACTACTGTCTCCCATGTAATGCAGTCCCCCAAGGCACAAAACAAAATGCTGTACCAGACCAAGCATTTAATTTTTTTTACAGATTCAAAGACATCCACTGGATTGCTTTCAAGATGGATTTTTCCTCACTAGTGGTACCCTTTCACAAATAATTGTCATATACGCTTTAAATTCTCATCAACACATGGAGATCTTTTAGTTTTTAGCTATTATCATATATTTAGAGCTCTTAAGTGCCTCTACTAAAATACTGTTTATGTTCAGTGACATCAAGACTTGGTGTTATGCTCTACTCCAAGGCACTTGTTTGCCTAGATAAAGTAATTTGCTTTGACAAATCTGTGATACATAGAATTCAATTCTCTGACAAGACAAAGGCTTTTTTATTATTCTTAAGTTTGCTTTTTATTATTCTTAGATTTGCATACACAAAAAGTCAATGTTTGCAGCTAATGTTAACTGTTTGTCAAATATGGTTGACATTGCATGTTAAACTTATTAACTGCACATAACATACTCTTCAGGGAAGACTTTAATTTTTCCCTCCAGTATTTGTTTTCCAGATGCTCCTGTTTTGTTCTTTTGCTTCTTCCTAGTAGGTAAGAGAAGAACTACCAAAAAAAAAAAAAACCAGAGGAAAAGACAAACAGTAACTATAGGACGTAAAATGAGCATTTTCATAGCTTTGCCCTATACCACAGAGATTTTTTTTCAATTGTGCTTGCCAGGAATTTTCCAAAGGTTCCCATGGATGCAGCACAGAATAGTATTCTTGAAACTACCTTTACTATCGTGGTTCTAGAACCAGTTTCATTATTCATTGGGCAAAATAGCACATACTTTATAATGGTCAGCATGGGTAACAGCATGGGTAAACCTTAGATATATTATTTTACTGATAATTTACTCACCAGTCATGTGAGGGGAGATGCAACAAAAGTATTGGGATGAAATTAATTCCTGGATATGAAAGATTATTTGAAAGGTCTTGTCTACAAATTTGTTTTGATTTAAATAATAACATTTTTTTTCAGCTTTTTGATCAATAGCCATGGATATTGG
The DNA here is from genome assembly GCF_031753505.1 of Anomalospiza imberbis. NCBI lineage: Eukaryota > Metazoa > Chordata > Aves > Passeriformes > Viduidae > Anomalospiza > Anomalospiza imberbis. The sequence goes on along the minus strand of NC_089721.1, from coordinate 57,653,726 downwards.
TCTTGGAAATTAATATAATTAAACACAATAAAAAGAATATTATTTATGCATGTTTTACCACTCTCCATCAAAGCTAAGAGAAAAAATGACTAATAGCAACCAGCTGTCCATAAACAAAATTTTAAAACTAACTCCACACTGAAATATCATTGTACATCCAGACTCTAAACAAAACAGCTTATTATGGAGACATATCATTTTTATGTTATAGGCTTTGTTTATTTTGCATCTACAAGACAAGCAAAGAGAGTACACATCCCATGTTCAACCAAAAAAGTTACATCTGCCAGTACTAGGAGGGGACATGAGAATGAGTCAAGACATTTGTGGGTAACTACAGATTCTGTACCTAATGCTTGACTGGATTAGCCATAAAATCTTTTGCATTTTTTTTTCTAGCTTTGAGTTGTAAAAATTCCAAAAATTGTATAAACAAGTGTGACAATTACCTAAGTATATTGTACTATGCTGTTTCAAGCCAGTAAGCAACTGGTGTAAGATTTTGAAGTTATGTCTTCTCCCTGCTATCTCTTTTTAGACACAATTCTTGCTTTACATATATTATTAAAAAAACCTGAAATTTTATATTAAGATTTCTGTATTTGTTGCGCCATACATTATAAATAAATTGCAGATCCTTGTAAATTCTTTAGATAGCTGTACAGAGTTATGTAAACTGTGTACACCTGAAGTGCTCAGTGTAAACTAAGGAATCAAATGAAACCAAATGGGAACTGAGAGCAATTTGAAAAAGCTGATCTCTTTTCTGACCCAAAAACAGTTTAAATGATTTGGGAAGGAAATTAGTTGCTGGGGAAAGAAAACAATCAACAAAAACCAACAACAAAAACAAAGCAAAAACAAACAAAATCCCCCACAAAATCAAACAAAATATCAACAAAACAAAACAAAAGAAACCCCAAACCTAAAAAAAAATCCCAAGAGAAATAGCCTTTTGTGATGCATACATGTTGTGGAAGCATCAGCATGGTATATCATAAAAAGATCTTCACAGCTCTCTGGTAGGATGGGTCACTGCACCCACAGAACCTGGACTTTTGGCTGCAGTCCTGCTGGTGCCATCTAAATAAACTCTTCTTATTGGGTACTTTCCTGTGATCTGTATCAAGCTTTAATAGACCTTAGTTTTTCATTTATTTGGGAAAGGATATTAATCTACTGGCAAGCAGAAGATCAGATTTATTTCAGCTTTTATTCTATAAATATTAGTTGAATATAGAAGATGAATAAAGCTTGTTTAAGAAGTCTTGATGATTTTTTTCTCACTGGGCATGTAATAGAAGTCCTTTGCAGACAATATTTCTCTTTTAAATTAAACTCATTCCTTATTTAATCATATATGTTATTTCCTAGATCTATTTATTTTTTAAAAAAAGCTTATAATTTGCTGTATTTATCTGGTTTATTTTTCATCTGAATACTTCAGATATTTTCTATTGGACAGCAGTATGTCCAGAAATATAGCAAGATATAATGATATACGGTATTGCACCTCTCATGGATATGATATTTAGAGAAATATACATAATAAAATATACTCAATAAATTGTTAAATTCAGTTCATGAGCAATTCCTCACAAGACCAGAAAGATGATGAAGATGACATTTTCTACTTAGTCGTACTTATATTACTTAAGAAGAGACAACATATTTCTAATGTGTCAGTATATAGGTTGATGAATCCAGTGGCTTTTAATTAAGAGCTTTGTTCTCTCTGAATTTCATATCTGTACCAAGCTGAAAGACTGATTGAGTAGTATTCAAAATTGTTGCTACAAGTGGCCTTTAAAGGTTATAAAGATATTACGCTTAACCCCATGCTCAGAATAAATCTGAAAGGAATTTTTAAAGTTTTAAAAATTATTCAGCCCCAATTTCGATCATGTGTTCAGAGAAAGAGTCTCTTTCTACAATGATGCTGGGGGTGGGAAGAGAGGATTTACTATTAATCATTCATTGACAACTCTGAGTAGGACTGAGAAATGGGTGGCAAAACAACAGAGACCACTTTATTCAGTGAGAAAAATCAACAGTATTAAAAATAAACCACATCTCAGGTAGTACATACCTTATTTTTTATTTTCAGAATTCAGATTAGAAACTTTTAAAACATCTGAGGAAAATGTTTACAAGGAATGTAACCCAACCTCTTGCTGAAGGTGTCTGAATTTTTACTCCTATCCAGCAAATTTTCAATATCTCTGACATAATGGTTTCTTCTAAACTAAAATTAATTAATCTCTGTAAAATTTGACATTTTATCATACACAAAACTAAAAGCATTAAATGCTTTTTATTTTTCCTTTCATCTGATCTATAGTCATTCTCTTGAATACTGTATACTGGTTAATTTAATGAAGTGCTCCAATATGTTATAATAAAGTAACTAAATATGGTTATTCAGAAAACATTTGGACTAGTCACATTAGGCTGTAGAGCTACTAAATGTAATATAAGCCATTCATCTTGAGCTGACTGCAACACTGTTATTCCTAGTGAGAAATACCTTAATTTGTTAAGAATGACAGTGAGATAGTTACTATATTTCTATGACTTCTACAGCATTGCATAAATTTACCACATCTTAAAATATTAAATTGTGATCATTTCAGATGGTACATTGACTCCCTTGGAAGCAGAGGTGATCTAGGGAGAGACCTTGACAGATTAGAGGGCTGGACAATCACCAACCAAATGAAATTGAACAAGGGCAAGTGCCAGATTCTGTACCTGGCAACCCTGGATTTACAGACAGGCTGGGAAATTTGAGGCTGGAAAGGAGTGCCATGGAAAGTGACTTGGGGGTCCTGGTTGATGTCAAGTTGAACATGACCCTGCAATGTCCTGGCAGCCAGGAGGGTCACCTGTGTCCCGGGGTGCATAAGGCACAGCATCACCAGCTGGCCAAGGGTGGGGATTGTTCTGCTCTGCTCTGCACTGCGGCAGCCTCACTTGAGTGCTGGGGGCAGGTCTAGGTGACACAGAATAAGGAAAACACTGAGCTCTTAGAGAGCATCCAAAGCAGGTCAGCAAAGGTGGAGAAGGGCCCAGAGGTGAAGCCTTAAGAGAAATGGCTGAGGTCACATGGTGTGCTCAGTCTGGAGAAGAGGAGACCAACAGGAGACCTCATTGCTTCCCCTATGGAAGGGGAAGAGGAGGGCCATACACTGACTTCTTCTCTCTGACTACCAGTAATACCAACAATCTTCATTCAAACACTGGAGCAGTCTTCTGAGGGAAGTGGTCACAGCATCGAGTTTGCCAGAGTTCAGGAAGTGTTTGGAGAATGCTCTCAGGCATATGTTGTGACTCTTGGGGCTGTTCTGTGTGGGGCCAGGAGTTAGACTTTAATGATCCTTGTGAGTCCCTTCCATCTCAGGGTATTCACTGGTTCTATGATTCTGTGAAAACATATAGAAGTCTGTTCTGGAATAGAATAGAATAGAATAGAATAGAATAGAATAGAATAGAGTAGAATAATTCAGCAGGAAAAGACATAGAATAATAAATTCGTACAACTGATTGATCTCTTCAGGGCTGCCTAAAAGATAATGTAATTGAGGTCTCTCCAAATACCTTTTAGTATATACCTTTTAGAACACTGATAGTCTTGAAGGGTTATCTCATTGTCCAGATTTTTTCTCTTGAGTTCCAAGAGGGGCTCCCTGTTCAGACAAACTGCACTTTTGTCCCATTTGCTTGACTTAATGCATGGTGGAATTGCCTGCTCCTGGGCTTTTAAAATTAGTTCTTAGACAATCTCCAGCACTCATAGGCTCCTAAGTCCTCAAAGGCAGATTCTCGGTGTTCAGTGCTAAGTATGTTCCTGACTGGTTTAAAGTTTGCTGTCTTGAAATCCAGGGGAGCAGCTCTTCTGTCCTTTGTATTCATTGCACTGAAAATTCTAAACTTAACTATTTCATGATAACTGTGACAAAGCCAAACACTTACCACTGCATATTTCACAAGTCCTCTATCCACAAATTAGAAAACCATGACTGCATCTCTCCTAGTTGACTCACTGAGTACTTGTGACCAGAAGTGGTCTCCTACAAACTTCACACATTTCCCAAGCCTGCCTGTCACAGAAGTAGAGTATTCCCATATGTCTGGGGAATTGAAATCCCCTATAGGGCAAATGTTGCTGATCTCTCTTAATTGCCTATAGAATATCTTATCAGTGCTATCATCCAGGCTAGACCATTGGCAACAGACACCCACTACAACATCTTTGTTTTTCATCCTTTTTTTTCCTACAGTGCTACTCCTCCACCGTGCCTGCCCTGCCTATCCCTTCTGAACAACCGGTAGCCCTCCATGCCAGCACTCCAGTTGTGCAACTCATTACACCAAGTCTCACTAACATCAGTGATATCATAGTTCTGGGAACCAAGTGATAAGTCATCTGGCAGAGAACTTGCTGTGTGAATTCTGTAAAAATAAATTAAATGAAGCAGTGTTGACTAAGTTTTTCTTAAGCAGATAAATGTAATATCCAAGGCAGTTCCTCCGACTAAAGATTCTGTAAAGGTGGAAAATCCTTATTCTACTCCCTCCACCAATTATGAGACTAAATGCTAGTAATTATTTATATTGAATAGAGGGGTGAGATACAAATCTTGTTGGAATTCACTGGGGTCTACAGATAGTTAAGAATCCAAATGCCAAAGTCTGAGAAGTCTCTATTGATTTCAATAGGGTGTGAATTGGGCCCTATAGCCAGAATCCCATGTACTTGGATATCAGTTACAGTATTTTAAAGCGTAATATAAGTTAGAGAAATATTTAAGAAATTTACTTGAAATATTCCTTTATAAAACCTTAGAAACTATGGAACTTTGCTAGAGAATAAACAAAATATAGGAAAAAATATGAAATTGTTCTGCTTTTTAAGGGATTTTCTGTGGGATTTATAAGCCTATATTACTAGTAAGTTATCAGCTGGTGTAAGCTGTATTACTCATGTAATTTGGCATACACATTGAACATACCTGAGCTATGGATGAGAGCTGTTGGTAAGTTCAGCGTCACATAAACTTCAATTGTTAGAAGTTGTTTGGAAAAATCAGGTAGCACGAACAACGAAGAATATCCTGGTAATCCAGGAGCACATTTCAGTGGTTGTATCAATCAGGCATATGAATATATTTCTACAGTGGGTCAGAATACTTCTCTCCATTTACATCTAACCTGCACAATGCAACCATATCTCCAGCTTCTGTAATTTGTAGTGAAAGTACAAGGGAGTGATCTCATGGCAGGATTTTTTGTACATTCGAAGCTTAACCATCTCAAATATCATATATCTTTTATCTCTTTAACTGTAGATAAACTTATGATGGTATTGAAAATGACCATCCCATTATTGTGCCTCATTTCCAAACTATCATCTTTAACCTGTCTTGGTTGCAGAATGACAGCTGTTTTCAATTTAAAACTTTGACTGCTTCAGTCATGTGTCAATGTGTCATTCAGACCACCGATGGCTCCTCTTCGTGTGAAGATTTTTAGAACACAAACATCTGATTTTATTTTTTCTTTTGGATGTATAGCAACAGCAGTACAGCCAGAGGTCTTATGTTTCTGTATAATAGATAAGAGCTAAAATATCTAAGCATGGGAAAATTGGTCCATTGGTCATTGAATGATCCTGATTCCTCATTGTAGTCCTTCCTAATTCCTCACGGTGGAGGGTAAAAGATGAATTGAAAGGGAAGATGCTTTGCTTTTGTGCTACATCTGAATTTGATGTGTGATAGACTGCTAGTTCAGGGAGCCGGGGTTAAAGAAGTTTATTTAATTATATGCTTCCAAATACCCCCAAAATAAAATGCGGCTCCATGTGCTTATTCCAAATAATATCTGTATATTTAAAGCAAAATTATTTCCAAAATATGACTTTTAAGATTACTTTTAAGATTTAATTCTGTAGACTTTCAGTACAGGAAAATAATTTTTTCAAATATATTTGTAGTTTCAATTTAATTTTACAGTATCCATTTGGATAACCCAGTATCATTCATTCTTGCAGGGAGAGACAAACATTTGTATAATAAAAATAGGCATGTTTCAATTTAATTTTTTAAATAAGCTGAAGGGACAAAAAGAATAGGCATTGTTGCGTAAATGAGTAGTGCATGTTTAAACAAACTCAGTTGTTCCCAGGAGGAAACTACAACAAATATCATCATCATTAGGCTGTTTATTTTCCTGTACACCTTACTCATGTATTCACCTGGAACCTGATTTTCATCTTATTTTTGACTGTGTGAGATTATAGATCTGGTACTTTTTTCAACCATATATAACATAGAAGGAAGAACTAAGTTGCTTTTTTGAGGTGCGCTTTTCTGTGTAACAGAGGGGAATAATGGCCAAAGAATAAGTTCTACATGTCTTATTTCCTGGCTATTATATATGGCTAGGCATACAAATATGAGCAAGCTAAGATCCAAGTGGGATAAATAATCATCAAATAACTGTACTCTATAGATTTTTTTATTGATAACGTTTTTCAGTCCCAGGTATATTTTTAACTTTCATGGTGGACAAATTAACAGTCCTTTTGTGCAATTATTTTTGCAACAGGAAAGAATGTATACTATCTGGAGACTCCTATAAAGTGCAGTGGCACAGTACAAGCCAGGTAATGCAGCCTCCTGGTTTGCATTAGTAAGAAAATTGTCAGAAGGTCAGGGGAGGTGATCTTTCCTTCTATTCAATACTGATAAGACACATCTGGGGAACTATGTCCAGCTCTGTGCTGTTCAGTACAAACTCAGGGACTGACTGGAGAGAAGTTCATGCCAGGATCATAAATATGATGAAGGAATTTGCACATTTCTGTATTTGAAGAGAAATTGAGTGACTTGCGACTGGTTCAGCCTGGAGAAGAGAAGGTTTAGATGGGATATTATAAATTTGAGTAAATACCTAAAGGGAGAGTACAAAAGACAGAACCAGGATCCTACCAGTGCTGTTGTGACAGTGGTCACAAAATAAAACAGATTTTGGAATCTTCATCCTTGAAGAAATCAAAGGCCCAGCTGACAACACACTTGGGCAATCTGCTTGTGGTTGAGTAAGGGATTTAACTACATGACATTCAAAAGAGCCATTCTGTGATCCCATGAATATGAGGGTCAGGTTGCAGTACTCATATAAAAGTGAGAAGTGATTATCTGAGTGCAGTGTGCAGACTGCTTTCTGGTACAGAAAGTTTCACAGATGTGTTGATGTTTACTGGATAGGGAGGAGAACTCTGAGAGTTTCCTAGGGAATAATATCCACTGATAAAATGTTTGCACTACAGTGGCTGTTCATCTGCAGGCTTTATTTAGTTTTCTTTTACTTATTTACAAGATTTAATTATGACAATAGCATGAGGAACATCTAAAAGACAAACCAAAACAAAACATAAAGAAACCAGGAAAGATAGTTGTTATGATTTTTTTTTTTCTTATGTATGGTCTTTGACAGTGAAGAACTCAAATAATACATAAGAAATACCTCGGGAGATAACAGATACTTTTTATTTTAGTTCTGGTATTTTCATTAAAAAGTCAGTGAGGATCAAGTGAAATAGACGCCTCCTGTAAAAGTAAGAAGTTATATAATGTACCATGTAATTTTGAAAATGTCTATGTAAGTGCCTGAATGATTGGAATTGAGATGCTCCTGAAAAATACAGCACAAAGATACTATATCTTTACAAATCACACTACATTCTTGATTTTTGTGGGTTTTTTTGGCAAAAGGAAGATGCATGGACTTGAGAGTTTTTTTCTGAGTTCTGAGCTAAAGAAATATTACACATTTAAGTGATTATGAAATTAATTTTTTAACCTTGCAAAACTGACTTTTTCACACTGTTTTCCCATTTAGACTGAGAGTAAGGGTTTTCTCAATCATTAGAAATCATCCTAGGCTTGTTTTTATCTTCTCCACCTATGGACAATGCACTAATTTTAAAAAAAAAACCCACTTATTTCTTGTGTTGTCCTCTTGGATTGAATTCTTTATTTGAACAAGTTCAATACTACTGCCGGTATTGAAGCCATGCACCAGTCAAGTCAGGAGGGTGGGGAGAAATGGCAAACCTAGGCCAACATTTGTATTCAATCTGTGCTCAACTTTCCCTTGTATAAAGCAAAAATGTTTCTCACTTTTCTCAACACATCTATGGCATTTTTAAGTTACACATCCTAATTTGCAAGGCTGTTTCTTTGTGAGGTTTGGGACAGCTGTCCACAAAAAATGGCTCTGATGCCCACTACAAATTGATGTACAGAGTTCTTGTTATATATTGTTTGCATTTGATTTGCATACCTTCTTTCTGTTCTTAGAGTGGCAAAGTGAAAAAATCAGACCAAAAGCATATGATACTTTTGTTGAAAAATTTTAGGTACTTAGAGAATTAAAAATGAGGACTAGCTTTTCTGAAGGTGTATATAGATGCCTATATTATTATCTCCCCATTTTTAGTAAGAACTAATTTTAAGTCTGGACTGCTGCTCAGACCCCATTTTCACCAAGGACAATGGGAGGTAGGAAGCAATTTGTACAGGTATAAATTATTATGATCCCAAATACTCATGAAAGAGTATCAGTCTGAGAAACTTGTGCTTTTGAAATCTCTATAAAGGCAAAAATTGTTGTATTAGAGATAAGAACCACTCTGCCCCAAGGTTGTGGTCAAGTGCTGAATCTGTTCCAACACTTTATTGGAAATGTCAAATATCAACAGGCTAAATATATCAGCTTGCATTTACTTTGCTCTGTTTCACACCCTCTAGGTAAACCTTGCGGTGACCCTTCTGAGCTGAGTTTCAGGCCTGTTCTAGAGGCAGACATCACAACCATATATGATTTGTTGGTCCTTTAACTACAGAAGGTAGAAATAAACAACTGTTGCTACAGAGGGTAGGAAGAATGGGGGAAAATAATTCTGGCTTTTTAAAGAGACAGAGTTGCCTGTCTCTGGATATGAATAATCAGAATAACCCAACTATTTTTGAGCAGCAATAAGAAGATACTGCAGGCAGCTGTAGTCTTGTAATGTATCTCCACATGCCAACAGTGCGCACTCTTAAGCATGCATTAGCAAGACTTGTTTGAGGAAGTACTTAATGTTAGCATCTTCAGAGTTGGAAAGCCTAATGAAAAGAATGAAAATGTCATGTATTTCATTTCATTTGACTACTGTTCCCTCAAAACTGCTGAAATTTGCATCATTACACACCATACCCCATCACTCTCCAGGAATGTAGCAGTTATTTGAAAAAATGTAGAAACAACAGTATTTTACATAGCCATCTCCCTCCCCACCCCCAATTTTTTGCATTCTTTCAGTTTAGCTTGAGGACATTCGGAATTTTATGATGAAAATGCAAGAAATAATTTAGTTTTTTCACTAGAATGTATACTCAAGTTTAAATTACTGTGATTACAGTGCTAAGTTTAACTTGTTTTTAAGTGTTAGGAGAGTGATACTAGATACACGCGTTGAATAGCTGTTAATATGTGCAGTATGTAAATCACAGGTTATTATTCGGCTGCAAAATCATTACCTCTTTTAAATGTGAATATGAAATAATCTAAAGCAGGGAACTAGAATATCACATTTTGTGAAGGATCGATGCTGTGTCCCTTCTACATCCAGGTGGGGGTAAATCAAGTAGCTTAACTATCAGGGAGATTTACTGAAGCTAAAAAGATTAGCACAGCAGCCAGCAGATTTAGTTTCAAAAAATACTTGCATACACATAGATTGATTAGTGTTGGGGGATATTTCTACAGTGTATGATTAATTCCAGTGTATTTCTTTAAAGAAGCATTATACTATATTTTCTAGCATATTCTTTCTGATTATGCATGGAAATATATCTCAGTGACCCTCAGATTACTAGTAGACTCATTTGTCTCACAGCTAGAGATAAAAATTTATTAAGATACAGTAGAGTGGAATATATGAATGCTTGGGAGAAATAGAATCGCATTAAGTTTTGCGGTCAGTCTGAATCTGTAGCTGACAGTGAAAAGGTGTTGTATAATAAAGTTACCTCTATCTTTGAGTCGTACTCCATAGGGGCTACTTGAGATTGACACAAAACTCTGAAAATTTCTTGAAATCAGTTTTTGACCTTTACACTTGTAGTGCAGCGCAGCACAATGTTTGCAACATAAAGACTCCAAAGGGAAAACAGGAATATGTGAACAGCGACTTTGAATTTTGAATGCAAGACTGCCTATTTTCTGAGTTAGCTAAACAATGTTAGAGTCCTTTGATGATGTACTATAGCATACATGAACCCACATCTTTTTGATCCTCTGTAAAGCATGTACCCACCCACATCTATCTAAGTGCAGTGCAAAACAAACAAAAAGCTCCTATCTCAAACAATCTTGAGTCTGTTGGGAAAGCTGGGAACAAACCAGCTCTTTCTAATGCTTGGTTTTCATACATACCGAACACCTAAATCTTACATGTTGGCCTTTTACAGATGATTGTTTTATTTAGTAAAATTTAATTTCTACCTGATGTGGCAACATTTTTTTTTTAACTAACTTTTAATACTTTTAATAAAAGTGGACTACCACCTTCACTGGCATAGGTAAGAGCAGTGCTGTAAGAGACAGTGCAGCAGGTTTGGTTAACATATGACAAGTAGCTTGCTCACTGCTGTCTTCCATGTCCCACAGCCCCAGTCAAACTAAGACAAAGCTCTGCTGAATTTGTCAAAATGCCACATAGCAATACAAAGACTTCTTCAGCACTGCAAGAGCTGTCCATGTTGATTTCTCAATCATCTTGGAAGTGCCTCCACAGATCTACAGCTGGAATTAGTCAACATACCTACAGTGACTTAAAAAAAAGTTTAGTTATGCCAATTAAAGTTACTCATCTACTGTTATTATTATTTTATAGGAGTTGGCTTAGCACCAGAAATTCAGTTTTTATGATCAACTGTATCAACTTTTAATGATACTGCCTTAACCGTCAACTGAAGTTCAGAGGTTAAAAAAAATTTGTAAAATAGGTTCCCCCACCATGTTTTCTGAGTTTCAATATGCTTTTTCTTGGTCAAAAATATTTTCCAATAAGTTAAAATGAATTGCAGTACTAGTTTAAAAAATCCCATGTCATACACCCTAGGGAAAAAGCTGGGTTTACAATCTACCTAGCCTTTAAAGTCACTTGCAGGCCTCCTTTCTGTGTCAGTACTTATAAAAATAATTATGGCATCCAGATAACACCTTCATGTCCAAAGGATGGGGTTTGGATGTCATTCTCCAGTGTTAATTTGGATAGTTTTTCTGGAATGCCAGTTTGCTTCCTTAGAAATCCAGAAGTTTATTTAAGAATTTAGGTACTTTTAACCCTATAATTAGAAATACAAGTCAGTTTCATAAAAAATCTATTAAACCCTTTGTTTTCAGAGATTACTTACACATACCACTATTGCATTTGCTGTCATTTCTAAAATAAACTTCATGCTTCATGAACTGTTTGAAAACAATAGTGAGCTTCTGTGATGACAGTACTGTACACATACAGTGTAATTCCTTGGCAGGCTCTTCTTTAGAAATCAGTTTGGTGTAAACCTATCTCTGGAAAATGAGCAAAAGTAAGTAATAAGTGGTCAGATCATATGTTTATTATGTATATTTTCAATAGCTGTGTACTTGGAACAGTATGTTTAAGAACTTAGATGCTATCTTTATATCCACCATTAAAGAAAAATATTTTTTAATTAGTGTAAGCCTTTCTTTCATTTAATAGATGGAAGGTAACATATGTAAATGAATTAACACAGGTTTTTTTTCTCACCTTTCCTTCTGAAGTTTTCTTTAATATTTTCTCTCTCCATACAAATATAATAGAGTAATCAATCATATGATATTTTGCTTTTGACAGTTTTGGCTTCTTGAATACATTTATATAATCAGTCAGAAGCTCCTTATGCCATATCCTTTGTCTTGCTATATCTTGCCCAGTGTGCCATCTACTATTTACCTCAAACAGCATTCTACAGCCACTCAAAAATGATTATCTATCTGAGAGATCAATAAAATGATGGTCTATTAATAACACACATTATAAGGGGCATGCCAGCATGACTGTCATATTCTCTTGTGTGAGAGCTGCCTAAACATAGAAAAAGCTGTCAGAAGCCCATTAGAAATAAATCATTCTGACACCACCATTCTGCTTTTTTAATAGCAGGGTGTCAACCCCTCAATATTTTCATGTTCTGATAGATGGGAGGGGTGGGGAATAAAGTCCTCTGTCATTAACTAAAGACTTTCAAAACTTAAGTTCTGGTGTGGCACAAAACAGATACAGCAGACTTGCCGAAGAGTCACTGTTACAGACTATTGGTGCCAACACACTGAGCATTTGATAGTATGTCTACTTAGTTACAGTGAGGGACTCTTGAAAAGATTCACACCAGAATAAAACAAAAAATTACTGACCGGAATCACTTCAAGTTAAATTAAACCCATTTCTTTGATGTTATATGTTTGCTCTTAGAACATGACAAAGGATCATACTGCATCTTGTTCATCTGACCTTAATGACTATAAATCCTGATATGAGTAAAAAATCTGGCTCCTCACAAACTGCACCTTTGTCATCCATTTCATGGGATGATACAACTGAAGAATTATGATTTCCTGGTTTGCTCTGAATAATACAGAAGTCTGCTCTAAATATTACACAAGTCTCACAGTGGTCAGCTGCAATCAAGGGTGTGGATTTATTGAACCAAAGTACTTAACAAGTGATCTAGGTTGCTCTTTAAAATAAGTAGTATAGGTAAAGAACAATCTGGGGAAAATAATTGTAATATTTTCAGTCATTGTTGGGGTTATATTTCACAGCAGATGACTGTTAATTATCAGATTTGCAGCCTGATTTTTCACTTTTTGCGTTGTTTCCCAAGATTGAATGATGCGATCCTTTTGGAAGAAATCCTGCCAGTCAGCAGGATCTGTTTGTTTAGCTTATTCTCAGACAAGATCTACACAGGAAAGAAATTATTTTCATTTTTTAATTAGTGTAAGCCTTTCTTTCATTTAATAGATGTGGTCTCCTGGCTTGGAGGTTGGCAGTTAGGTGTGCATATTTTCTCAGACCATGAAGCAGAGAAGACCCTGTAACAATTCACAAAGGCAGGTCAAATTTATCTCTTGCTGAAATGAGAAGTAAAAGGGGGATGAGTTGATGCTGTGCAAGCTTGATTTTGAATTCATAGCCAGCCTTCTCTGACATGCATATTTGTGCTTTCTCTCAGCAGCAATAAACAATATATTCTGGGATACCACAAAACAGTTGATGTTAACCATGGTTTGCTACCTGTTTACACTGTATAAACAAAGTTTAAAATAACTTGAAATTTACATATTTTACGTAAATTTGGGAACATAAGACTTCTTTCAGAAGTTAAAAAATAGTTAACATTTGTGACTTTATAGTGGCTAAATGAAACTTTTAAACTTTAAAATCCTTCCTTCCTTCCTCCCTCCCTCCCTTCCTCCCTTCCTCCCTTCCTTGATCACATTTTGGCGCTTACGCCGTATGTTATGCGGTCATCATGGACCTGAAAAGGAAAACTGGCTCCAGAAAGGTGCTGCCATACCTTTGAACAGCCCCCTTTCCAGGCACATTCTGTTTCAACCAGCCTGCTTGAATGGTTATCAGAAGAAATTTTTTCATGGAAAGACTTGTTAAACTTTGGAATTGACTGCATGGGGAGATGATGGAGTAACAATCCCTGGAGCCATTTAAGAAATTACTAGATGGGGCACTAGTGCCATGGTCAAGTTGAAAAGGTGGTGATCAGTCTAAGGCTGGACTCAGTGATCTCAGAGGTCTTTTCTAACCTAAAAGATTCTGTGACTTTGTCATTGGTGTTTGAGAAAGAGCAATATATTAACTCCATATTGCTCTGGCTTCTGGAGAAGAAAGATGGTATCACAGCCATTTCAGGACTTCCGGCTGAGAGAATTGAACTTTTTCTCTTCCAACAATATTTTTTTTAATTTATTTTTTTTTCCAAAACCAAAAAGACTTAACTGTATCCAGAGGAGAGATAAATATATTATACAAGAGAGATCAAATGTGTGTTGTGGGTACCACTGACAGTTTTGTTACAGGAAACATATAAAATGGGTATCAGACAAAAAACCCCCAACCCTTAGCCACGCCCTGGGTTTGAGTTTGGCTACCTTTCTTATTTTGAGAGAGAGTTGCACTGGATATTTTTTGAAAAACCATGTGGGATAGTTTTTGAAGGATGTGGTGTCGATAACTTGTGTGAGTGTCCAGAAGTATATGTACTGCCACCAGGGAATGTAACTAAGGCGATGTGGCCAAACTAGCACTGCTCCTTATGTCAGCCAGGCTCTGCGCTCAGGGTCAGGTGGGACCTCCTGAAGCAGTCTTTAACTTTTGATTGACAACTCCTACAGTTCTTGTACTACACTATCCTTCCAGACACAGACAGACACCTTTTTCACATTTGAATCAACAGGGCTGCATCCAGGAAAGTGTGTCAATGGAGGTGGGGCTATGTAGTTGAGCAATTATAAACTCGTTATTATCCTACAATAAAGTTTTTCAATAAGCAAACATAAAGAGAAAAGGAGTAAGAACTATTGTACCAGATAAGATTATTCTAATTAAATCTAATTAATGTACTCTTGCACTACAGTATTTAAATTCAAACTAATTTAATAAATAAATTAATTATATTGATTAAATGGAAATTAATATGGTAATTCACTATGCCCTTCAGTTTCAAGAAAAGTGTTAAATCTTTTACCAAATGATATGCTCAGAATAGAGGAGACTGGGGAAAAATATAACTCAGCATTTTTGCCTTCTCAGAATCTTTCACAGTTAATAAGTCCTTTTGTAGAGTTGTTTTTCTTAACCTTTTATTCCAGAAGGACCACTTTACTCTTAAAACTGCCCATACTCCCATACTCCCCAGGTATTTTTGTCAGCTGGAAGGGAATTTAATTAAATGCTTGTTTATTATTTAGGTATTAGAAATGTCTGGTTTGTACAAAAATGCAGTGTGCTATGATTAAGAATGACACAACTAAATTTCTGGATAGTTAAAAAAAAAAAGAACAAAGTAACTGCATATCCATCTTCAGAATCTGTTATATATTTTCAACTTTCCATATGCATGCATTTTTTCTTCTTTTTGCATTTACTTTCAGTTCATAAATGAGCTTTTGGGAAGGAGAACTGTTGATTCATGAGACCCTATTTATGACTGCCAAAAGACTGAGCAGTACTGTTTTAGAGAGTTCTTCTCCAGTTATGAAATTTGTATATGGGCATGAATTTAAATATGAAATTTGCATGGATTTTTAATGCAGTAATCTACTGGAAAGAATATGTGCTAAAGTTTATTAATCCTGCATTCAGATCAGCCTAGATATCTGGGGCTTCAGTGAATGACTAAACCCCATTGTCTTAATGGTGTTTATGAAGCAGATCTGGTCAATCAGATAATATTTTCTGTAGAAATCTGGCAAATCTGCTTAATCTATGTGTGCTGTGTTTTTCATCTTTCAATCCTGACCTTTGCACTATCCAGAAGAGTGGGCATTTTGACCAACTGTGTTTGTGTACTTAAGTTTCCTTGCATGGAGAGCAGGGTATATGCACAATGATCTCATCCAGTTGTGCAACCAAAGTGTGGCCATGGTATCGATACTGGAAATAGGATTCTAAGGCGCAAAAAGACTGCATCAGTGGAAGCCTTTATCACTAATTTAATGATTTTTGACATTCTATTTCTGACTTTTACAGTTTGAATTATTTAACCCAAAGCATATTTCAGGGACTCACAGACTGGAGACCATATTCCAGTCCTGAAAAGTGTGTGTCTTATCAGGTGATCCTCACAGAGAGAGAGAGAAGTAAATGGGACATATGGTTTGTACTTCTGGTTATCTCATGCCTGACACTGAAGTGTAATATACCAAAACTCACTTCTTACTTTAATAAAATTGTCTTCTTGTTTCCATAATAGCTGATAAGTTGAGCAGAGCAATCACAAGGTTAAGGAGCTCTTTGAGGAATCAGAAATCATTCTCTTAGATAGCCTCACTGTCTTATGGCTGAGTATTACCACTATGCTGTGGAAGTGTCTGTGATTGAGACCCATTAGACAAAGGGACCTGGCAGCGGTGTGACATAGCAGAATAGAACTTTTTGCAGGAAAGCCATCAGGCAGAGCTCTGCAAGATGAAGGGTTGCGGGGTGAACTCAGCTACAGGGATCAGAGTCAGGAAAGGGGACCAGGAGCATTCTGCTTATGTTTAATATTTGTACTGAATCTAGTGGATCTGTTTTTTTTCTCCCTGTAGGATTAGAATTAAGTCAGAGAACCCAGAATGTATTGCATGAATGAATAAGAGGAAAATATATTTTAAAAAGTCTCTGACTGTACCAGAGACAATTGCTTTACTGTGATTTTATAGAAAATGTATATACATGTATATATATGTGTGTGTGTTTGTGTGTGTGTGGTTACTTATATACACATTATGGACTTACGGATTACGTCTCAAATACAACATTTTTCTTGAGTTTTATATGGAGGTCAAAGATATTTTTCATATATATTTATCACTCTTGTTTAAAAAGTAGATAATGATAATTTTTTAAAGCATATTTTAAGATAAAAGAAATTCCACATACCACTATTTACAAACGCATTGTAATTTTTCTTCCCTCTACTCCCTGTGTTTTGACAGTACCTTTTAGAAAAGCTATGCATTTAAATTTAGCCTCTGTAGTGAGGAATTTTGAATCCATTTCATGAAGGTGGATGAATAACATTTGACTTTCTCTATGGTTGCATGTTGCCCTTGTAAAGCCAGGCTAACTGCATTACAAAAGCCACTTAAGGGAATTGCGGTATTTGTAACAAGAGTCTCATTTTGCAATAAAGTTCTCATTCTTAAGCTCCCCAGTAACCAACTATTTTAAGTTGCCTTTTCTAAGCATTTGTACTCTTGGCGCAGCCCAGATTTCCAATACAACATAAGAAATCCCAAAGAAAGGGTGTAAAAATATGTCTCAACTAATTACATTATGGTAAGCAATTTTGCTGTCAAACCTGTTTCCTCATCCTGCCTTTTGGAAGATAGCAAGTTGCCATGGGTCACTTTGAGACTATGAGATAATGTTGAAGCAAATGGCTGAGACTTTTCTGTAGTGATACTATATCATTTTAACAAATGACACATTAATGCCCTTGGTTAATTAAATATCAAATTTCATTTCTTATATAGCAGAGAACTATGAAATATGACTGTTTACTACAGTAAAAAGCACCCACTTATCTTTTATTGAGTCTTTTCTGAAGATCGCTGTTTTAGTGCTATATTAAAGAAATTTAAGTTTAACTTAACCTCTAACTTAACCTTTAACTTGCCTTTAACAAACTATTGCTGGTTTTGATAGCTGAACTACCCCAACTATTAAAAAGATTTAAAAGTAATTTGTTCTGAGACTAGTTAGCTGTTACTTGGTTAAAGAGGAAAATTATTTGGCTTAGTCCTTACATTTTTTCTATCTCTTCCTTCAGTTTCCTTCAGGTTGGTAGTTTGACTGTTTTGACGTTATAAGATGACAGAACAAATCTTTTATTAATCATCTGACATTCTTTTCTTTTGAGATACATGCCAATTATCAGGATGATTGTTTTAAGAAGACTATTGCAGCATTCTTTCTCCAAAAAATTATTGGTCAATATTTTAGATATTACAGTGGGGTTCATTAATAACAGGAAATATAATACTTGTTGGTTTCATTTTTAGAGCCTCTACTGAAAATACTTTTTAGTTAAACTGCTAGATTCAGGTGGCAAAACTCTTTTTCTAATTATTTTATTTTGTGTGATGATTGTTTCATAAAAGAAATATGAAAAACTGGGTCAGTGAGGACCAGAACACAGGACTCTTTCTTTCCAAATCCCTAAGTTGATGCCTAAAGAGCTGGAACAGAAGCTAGACGGAGTTAAGAGGAATAAAAGGATATTTATTGAAGGACCTTCAAAGGCCACACCCTGTCAGTGCCAGAGCCATGGCTTTGGCTCTGTCCAGATGGCTCAAAGATGGAAGCAAAAAGAGGGCTTGGTCACAAGATCCCACATTTTTATAAGTTTTGGTCCATTAGCATATTGGAGCTAATTGTCCAGTTACAGCCCCAGCCCATGAAGTCCCATCCTTCTTGTTTTTTCTCTCTTCAGTCCACATTGTTTATACTCTTGGGCCTGAGGTCTGGATCAGCTGTCCTTGGGTCCCCGGCTAGAGAAGGAATTATGTCTACCTACTCTGTGAAGAAAGCTTAATATCCCTGTATATGAAAACCCACACCTTACTATCCCCTTGTATGAAACCGTGACCCACACACCAAAGCAGCACAAAATCGAAAAAAGGAAAAAATATAAAGTTAAACCCAAGGTATCAGAGTCATACTCATGTTGGTCTTTTTTCCCTATTAAAACTATATTCTATATTCTATATAAACTTATATTCATTGCTGCATCAGTGACACTGCTTCAATAGTAGGATTAGGAGGGATTTTTTTTTTTTTTTTTGGTGACCAAGCAGTGCAGTAAATAATTTATTTTCAGGGTTTTAGGGATGAAGAGAGAGTATATTATCTGAAAGTCAAGAAAAGACCCTGGAAGATGGACAAAGAAGATCAATAAAACAGAGAATGTGTCATCTTTCTTGACAAATTGTGCAAATCTCAGAAAAAAGCAATTTGTCTTTTCCTTTCACTGGCAAATCTGTGACTGGGATGCTTCCATCCTGTCTACTGGCTACCGGTTTAATAATTCTTCTAGTAAAATGACACCCTTTCATTTAATCAACCTTTTTCTTTAAAACAATCTATTTTCTATGTGGCAATAACCAATCTTCTTTCCTATTAGTTATAGAAAGTATGAAGGACAAAGGCTGGATGATAGCTCCCTCTAAGGAAAGGTAAATTCAGGGTTTTTCAATGGTACTTCAGTGATTCAGAACCCTCCAGTTTATTTAAAAAGTAATACTAGAAAACTTTAAAAACTAATTTTTTTTAGCTTCTTAGTGAGTTGACAGATTTGAGTCAAAAACAATTTTATCTTCTATCTCACAAAAGTTTAGTTCCCAAAAGTTACTATATACAAAGGTATCTTAAGAGCAGAAGGGAACCTGCAATTATGTCTAACTTTTGAATAAGTAAAAAATTTAAGTCTGACTCGGTGATGCTAGGGGACAAAGCATAACTCAATGTTTATTCATACAGAAACAATTGTTTTTTTCCACTCATGACAAGAATACTGTGTTTCTATAGAGTTTTAATTTTAAATTCTTGACTTGTTTTAGTTTTCAGAATTTTTCCAAAGACTAATTTTATGTCAGAAATATATGGTGGAAAGAAGACAAGGCACAGAAATACTGGATTATTAAAAAAAAAAAACAACAAAAAAACAAAAAAACCATAAATAAAATGACAGAGATGCTCCAGTTTATTTTTTTTTCCAAAGAACTGGTAAGCAAGATTTAATTTTGAAGGATAACAGTTATTACTAAATCTGTATTTGTCTGGCTCATGTTCTTCCAGATACTTGTTCCTCCAGATTATGGCTAGTTAGGGACAAATCAACCCAGGACTGTGCGTGGCAAATTGAACCTTGCTTAGCTAACACCAGTTGATTATTGTGCCTTTCATAGAATCACAGAATGTGATTGGAAGTGATGAACCAGGTAGACCACAGTGAGTCATCTGGTCCAACCTCCCTGCTCTGCTCAAGCAGGGTAATCCTAGAGCACATTACATAAGGATTGTGTCCAGATGGTTCCTAAATACCTCCAGTGAGGTAGACTCCACAACCTCTCCAGTCTGTTCAGGTGGAAATTCCTGTGCATTAGTTTCTGCCCATTACCTCTTTTTCTATTGCTTGGCATCATTGAGAAGAGCTTGGCTCTATCCTCTTGATGCCCTCCTTTCAAATACTTATAGGCATAATTGATCAGGTCCCCTCTTGGTCATCTTTTCTCAAGACTGAAAAGCTCCAGCTTCCTCAGCCTCTTCTCATAAGAGAGATGCTTCAGTCCCCTAATCATCTTTATGGCCCTCCAGAGGCCCCATTCCAAGAGTTTTATATCTCTCTTGTACTGAGGAGCCCCAAACACAAAACTCCAAATGCAGCCTCACCAGGGCTGAGAAAAGGAGCAGGATCACCTCCCTTGACCTGCTGGCAATGGTTTTCCTAATGTACCCAGGATCCCACTGTCCTTCTTTGCTCCCAGGACACACTACTGTCTCATGGACAGCTTGTTGTCCTCCAGGACCCCCAGGTCCTTCTCTGCAGAGCTGCTTTCCAGCAGGTCACCCCCAGCCTGTGCTGGTACCTAGGGTTTTTCTTCCCTAGGTGCAGGACCCAGTTTATGCCTTTGTTGAATTTCAAACAGCTTTTCTCTGCCCAACTCTCCAAACTGTTGAGGTCTTTCTGAAGAGCTGCAGAGCCCTCTGGGATATCAGCCACTCCTCCCAGCTTTGGATTGTCAGTGAATTTGCTGAGGAGGCGTCTGCCCTCTACCCAAATAATTGATGAATAGGGCAAACAACGCTGGCCCCAGTATGGAACCTTAGGGAACAATACCAGTGACAGACTTCCAACTTGTGACCCTCATTCAGCCAGTTCTCATTGTCCACTCATCCAATCTACACCTCCTGAGTTTGCCTATGAGGATGCTGCGAGAGGCAGTGTCAAAAGTCTTCCTGAAGTCAAGGTAGACAATACCCACTGCTCTCCCTGCATCTATCCTGTCAGTTGTTTCATCATAGGAGGCAATCAGGTCAGTCAAGTGTGATTTATCTTTTTTGAATCCATGGTGACTACTGACCACCTTCTTGCCATCTGTGTGGATAAAAATGGTCTCCGGAATGAGGCACTCCATCAACTTTACAAGGATTTAGGTGAGGATGACAGACCAGTAGTGCTTTAGGTACTTCTTCCTGTTTTTGAAGGCTGGGGTGACATTTGTTTTCTTCCAGTCCTCAGGCATTTCTTCTGGCCAAAAATGACCCTTCAAAGAAGTTTGTGAGTGGGCATTAATATGGTATCCACCAGCCCTCTCAGTTTTTTTGCTTGTCTTTATAGAGCAGCAAGTTGTAGTCCACACAGGCATCCCACCTCATCTCTGGAGGCACAGACACTCCTGTTAGTCACATTTGCAACTGTTTTCAGCGTGTTCCCTCCAGAAGGACCAGGTAGACAAGACTGGTCAGTAATGGCTTCTACTCATCTTGACCTTTATAGGGTGGTGATGAAAGGATTCTTCATGTTGTCAAGTTTCTTAGTTATCTGTGTCTCATCTGGTATCAATTTAAAATATTCAAATGCCTTATTTCTCTTCTGTCTCTGATTGAGGAATTTATATTATGTGCAACACCAACAGAAAAAGGTAATCCTTTCAGAATTATATAGTGGTTTGTAGACAAACTTAAGACTAAACATCTTTTGTTTGGTTGTTGCATTCAGAAAAAGAATTCATGCTAATATTTCTATTCTGATTGTACTTCAGAAGTTGAGGGAGATGTGTGCTTTGTGGTGCCATATTGTGTGTATATGTGTGTGTTTGTGCACACAGGTGTGTGTGTGTAGGGAGAGAATTCAGTGTTAAAAGGAATACAACATGAAGGAGGTACCTGCAAAATACATAATACAAAAGGAGAAGACGTATTTTAACCATGATACCTAGGAGGACTTTACTTTTTATGTAGCACATACAATGCTAACCAATGTAATTGGTGTGCCAGTTTTGGGATGAATGATGGTGTACTTCAGTCCTGGGAAAAAGAAATCCTTGCATTTGTTCCTTTTCATTGGCATTTACAAGGGGTTGTGGACAAGGGGATGGAGTTGGATATGAAGAACTTATGGGTCAATAGTCCCCACAAATGAAAATGGGTTGAGGTTTGGCTGAAAACCCATTAAAACCAATTTATTTTCCAGAGATATAGGCTCTATAAAATATTAATTAATTTTTTTATTTATTGAAGAATAATTTATCAAGATTATAGGAATTAGAAAGGTATCTATTATCTAAATTAGCCCTAAAAAGAGATTCAAATTCTTCCAGTGTTTTTAGGATCCATTTCAGTTGGTGCCTGAGACTTTAAGCTAAGAAGTGTTTTATGTACAACAAAGTTTGCCATTTGATAATCTCAGTAATAAATAGACAAAAGGAGTGTTTAAGACCCATAAACATGTCAGTATTTCTCTCTTTTGTATTATGCCCTGAGGACAGCACCACATTCTTTTAAGAGTGGTATTTTATACAGCATGAGATTTCTGTTCAATAAGGTTTGAAGTTTTTATTGTAGTATGCTTTGTGAAGTTTTCTTTTACTTGTGGAAAGGCCACTTATGGTCATGTAGCACTTCTGTGCACAACTTCCCAAGGGACTGCCTCAGACTATACTGGCAGTATAGGACCAGACACTGGCAGCATAGGACTACCATCTACATTTAATCCCTCCTGCCCACCACATAATCCCTCTGCCAGTCTCTGGGATGTGAAAGACAGGAAAAATCACATGCAGAAATTAAATGGATGGATCCTGATATTTTAAGCAGCAGCAGTGTCAAAACAAAATAACTGGAATATTTACCTGTCTCATGGGGATAACATGGTAATATTTTTGTACAGTTTTAGAGCTATTAGGTTTCCTTAGCATCTGTTACTGGAGATTTTTGGAGTGCTCCAGGATGCAAAGCCCACAGGCAGATGAACTGCTTGGATATACACAGATTATCATGTGCAGTAGTTTGGAAGCTTTCTGCACGGTGCAGTAAGTGCCATGTGGAGAGGAAAAACTTCTGTGACTAGTGAAGCTGCTCCAGAGAAGAAAAATAACTTAATATGCATTACCTTTCATTACAGTTACAAATTTCAGATACTCCTAAGCTTTGATCCTGACTCGGATACCAAGTTGTCTTGCGCATTTCTATTAAAATATGTCTACTTCCATCACTCCAATGGCATAAAAATCCTTGCTGGATTCAGGCAGAGGGAAGACAAGCTAGTTGGTATTCTTGAATTAGTTTCCAAAGTGTAATGATTTCAGAAGAGATATCTTTTATAATAGCTGAATATTCAGCACATGTCCACATTGTTACAGCAGTTGGATTATAAATATTTGTTCAACAGAAGCTTAGGGTAAAAATAGTTTAACAGGTCTGTCCAGAAGGAAATTAATCAAATCCTAGTACATTTTGCAATTACAGAAGTGCTAGTATTCATCAATTTTGTGGTGGATTTTTGCACTGTAAAACACATCATGATGCTTACTGAAAGAAAATAGACCTGCATGTCTCCAGTGAGCATCTCTGTATGTCTCACTAGCAGAAGATATACCAATGCACTGACTACTCCCTAAAGTAACAGGAAGTTATTTTAGTTAGTACAGTTCATTTTTCATTTAGCACAACAATTAATAAAGTACCTAGGCTAACATAACAATTCTCAGCATCTGTTCCCTAACCTCTACAGAGCAGTAAAACATGAATTCCACTAAAGTATTATCATTAACACCTGCAGTTCCCTACTTTTTGATACAAAAAGACATCAGCCAGAAAATAATTAGAAATGCAAATAGAAAACATAAAGGATACTCTGGTAGATGAGTAATATAGGATAAATCCTCAATGATATTCTGCTTAGAAGTCTAATTTACTCTGATTTAGCACAAATGATGGCAGAAGGTAAGAAAAGAAAGGGAAAGAAAGTGAGAAAGATAAAATCTAAAAACATCTAAACATCTAAAGATAACATCTATGAATCTAAAAAAATTCATAGTCCTAAAATCCCCTTAAAAAAAAAAGTGCAATATTTGTTTTAAATTACTCAGTGACTTGCCTCCAATTTTCCAAATTGATTTCCTTTTCTATAGTGACATGAATCAGATTTTTTTAATTGAAAATATTATTTCTTAAATTATTACTCTAATTGATATCTAAAAAAACAATGGGAAATCTGTCAACAATTAGCTGAGATTTTACTTTTTTTTTTCCTTTGGAAAAAAGCTGGGTCCTTAGGCTATAGGTATTCTAGAAATTCATTAATTGTGACTGCAATAAATGTCATTAGAGACAATAAAATAAATGTATTTGTATACATATTTAAAAGATACCCGACATATAGGATTTTAAGTGTACAAATCTATTGTCAAAACATAAAATTGAAATTATAGCAACTGTATTAAATGAAAGACAATAATATTACTTGGACTTGAACTTGTTTGACTGTGTCACTGCATTTGGTCTTATCGAGGTGCTTGTGCATTCTGTTTGTTCATATGGTCACTGTCAAAGGCATGTTCAGAATCAGCAGGACACTTGCATTTTTTTGGATTTTGTTTACTTTGTTTGCTCTTCTGTTTGCTTTATAATTTTCCTGCAGTATGATGATTTCTTCTGGAACTGGTCACCACAGTTTCCATACATATCTCATGTATTGGTAGCCTATCTTATACTGCTGACATTTTAGCTGTAGTGAAAAAGTATAAAATATCTGAAAATTATGATTTGAAATAATTTATTTTTTTAATTTTATCTCTGTTTGGAGGCAGAAGGCAATAAAATGCCCACAGAGAAAGTACAGTTTTCTTGAGAGGTAGTTAATAAATAGATCCTCCCTTAGTGAAGAAATGTTTGACACAAGTTCTCCTATGCTGATAGCCAGAAGTTGCTTTGTTATTTTTATAATTTGTATTGACCATATTTTTAGACTCATTTCCTGAATATAAAAGGTATACTTTGAAAACATTGGTCTTCCCTTGAAAGGAAATAGCTCAAAATGTTT
This sequence comes from Anomalospiza imberbis, assembly GCF_031753505.1. Taxonomy (NCBI): domain Eukaryota; kingdom Metazoa; phylum Chordata; class Aves; order Passeriformes; family Viduidae; genus Anomalospiza; species Anomalospiza imberbis. The sequence continues at coordinate 57,628,812 of NC_089721.1, read as the reverse complement.
AGGAAAAGTCAACAGAAATAATGAGATTGTAATAGGAACAAAAGCAGGAACTGCATGACAGTTTTGCAAAATTATGGTATTTATGTTTTTTTTTTTTTTTATAATTCAGGATATACTTTAAAACTATTTTTTTTCTATGTGAGCAAATCACATTTCATAAAAAGAGAATTCACTCAAAGGCAGAGTTAAAAGTGATCAAAGATACTGTGCTTTTACAATGAATAGTAACATAATAGTGTTATTTCAGTATAAGTGCCTCACTCCAAGAACTTGTCAGTTGTAAGAGACCTAACTATCATCATACAACAATGAACAGTATTCTGTATTTGGATTAATATATTGCTTCAATGTGTGTGATGGCATCATATTCAAAGTTTATGTATGTGTGTGCTGAGATTTGTTGCATTAGTGTCTTGTATGCAGGTTGATTTTGCTTTGTTTTGTTGAGTCAGGTTTGCAATCAGAGTGTTTGAGAAGTTGTTTCTGGATGCCCCATGTTTACTGACAAGCATACGTCAAGAAACAGCTGTTCTGGAGAATTGCCATTAGGCTACCCCTGTCTTTGGAAAGAAATAGTTACTTTTCATGACTACAAATGCCAATGTAAAGAGGGAAAAACACACCAAAAATCCAACATCTGAAATGTCTCTTTTTCAGATATTAAAAGGATATGTTACCCACTGAAAAACGAAAGTATTTCATAGCTACTGTGGGGGCAGCGCATATAAGTATACTTCAAAGGAGAGAATCCCATACAGCTCTAAGATTTCTCATGTATTATTAATACTCAGGTCTGAATATTGTTTAATCATAGTGTGAATTTGAAGCACTAAAAACACTTTGATTTTAATATTATGCAAGCTTGAAAAGGCATTGCACTGTTCAAAACAAGCTTTTATTATGTCAGCTCCTTGACAAAGTTCTGTTCAGGGTTTTGTTGCTCGTTAAAAACTTTTAGAAATTATACCTTTTTATCCATGAAAACACTGCTGGATTTATTTGGATCAAGACTGTGACCCCCTCATCCAAACTTTTATAAATAACCTACTTAATATTCTAAAATTTCTCTTTTGAATACAATTATACAAATAACTTAGAAATTAATATAAAGAAGTAGATCTTTATTTGGAGATGTCCAGGGTTAGTTTCTGAATGGACTTTTCTCTCTGCACTTATTTCTCTATGTGAGTTTAATAATGTAACAATATCTTCACATGTTGAAATCATTAATTGAAGCAATTTAAGTTCACCCAGCCCCAAGCCATAAAAAGCACTCTAAGGCTGACAAAATAGGTGATAGCTTAAATAGAGCACCTGAAAACAGAACTATGCACAATACTCCAATTTTAATTTATTTTTTCTCCTAGAGAGATTTTTCTCTTTGTTTTTTTAAAGCACCTTGGTTTTACAAAGATACTGAAGATCTTTATGACAGTGACCTTCTTGTTGACTGGGGAAAAAAAAAAAAGGAAAAAGAAAAAGAAAATGACCTATTATCTTAGCATCTATAATTCCATATAAGACCTAATGCCATAAAATATTTACTCTGATTTGAATAATATCTCCTGAAACTATTAAAGATGTTGTTTCTCACTAGAAAAGATCTTCATAATACATGTAGAGTATCTGGTGATGAAGGAGTTTAAATTATAATAATTGCATTATCAATTTTCACTTAATATGTTTCCCCCATTTTTAATAATAAAATTATTTAGGACTGAAGCCTTACATGAAGAAGAAAAGTGGTGCCAGTGTGTCACACTACGGCACAAAAAAACATACTTACGCTAGATGCAAAAGAGGGAAGAAAAGAGGAAGTTTATTTTCTGACTGCAATATATAGAATGCCAAAAGTGACACTGGATTGGAGGGTGAAATTGCCACTTCTCCAACCACACTGGTCAAACCAACAGTTCATCAATTCTCTCCTCCCACAAAGAAGAATGCAAAACAATCATTATTTATATGAACAGTGTGTGAGAACTCCAGTAGAAATAGGTAAACATCAGAAGACACAGAAAACTTTTAGAAGAATTTTGAAGCTTTTAAAAAAAACAAGGCAACACCAGTGTTTTGTGCATTTGTTTAAAGCTGAAAGGCATGGCAGCACAGTGTTGTAAAAAGAAAGACGCTGCAAGCTTAAAACTTCAGTGACAGTCTTCCCTCTTCATGAAGACGTGGCTTTCTAGCACTGATTTTTTTTCTTTCTTTGTACTGCAGTATTAAGATGAAGACCTGGAAGACACATGGTTGCTAGGGGTAACTCATTGCTGTAATGTTTATAGCAGATCTTCCAAAATTAATCCCTATTTCAGAGTAATGTCTTTAAATGTCAAGGGCACTTTGACATGGATGTATAGTTTTAAGTACATAAGAATATGATAAAATCATGTGGACTTTTCCTTCTAAGATTTAATTTTTGCTTCAAATCTCTACCATATCTGGCTGAAATAGAGCTAGTTTTCTTCATAGCAACCTGTATGGTGCTGTGGTTTGGATTTGTGACTGAAACACTGTTTGTAACAAAATTATGTATTTGTTATTGGTGAGTTGTGCATGCACAGCATTGAGATTTTGTTTTTCCACACTCTCCACCCACAACAAAAAGGCTGGAAAGACATTGGAGGTTGGTAGGGAACACAACTGAAGCAGCTGACCCGAGCTCACAATAGGAATACTCCCTGTCATACGATGCCATAAAATATATGTTAAACTAATAAGTAAGAAGAATATACATTTTTTTTAAGAATATTTTTGTACAATACATTTTTATTGAGACTGTTTTATTTTCTTCAAGCCTGTAAAATTTAACTTTTGTCCTGCACCAGAAATTTTTTTCTCCATCATGCAGGGCCAGGTAGAGAAATTAATAACTTAATGCCTGATTATAACACTGTACTAGACCTGGCTAGCAAAGAATTATTTTTCTTCATAACAGAATTTTGTTTGTAACATAGAATTTATTTTCTTCATAACATGCTAGTTTGTTTATTATATATCGAATTACTTCCTTTCCTTTTCCTTGACTTACTGAGAATGGAGGGAGAAATGACTGAGGAGCTTTGGGGTGCTCAGATGCCCACTGGGGTTTACCTACAGTAGCGATTATTAATAATTGAAATACTATATGGGAGAAGTAATATGGGACAGCCTTGACTTAAACACAAAACTGACATTTATGAAAATGAGTGACTGGTTGTTCAAACACAAGTTTTCACAACAAACAATCAAACAGAAGTATGAAAAAGTAAATAAATTCTTATATTCTACATATTATTTGAGTCATACTGATATAAGTAATGGACCCATTTTAATAGCTTCATAGAAAAATATTTTTACTAGAAGATAAAAATCAATTTAAGGAGAAAAAGAAACAGACTGTCCAAATGAATTACTTTTCTGTTTCTCACTATAGAAAGAACTGTTAGTAAATGTTCTTTTCAACTTCTGAAAACTGGCTATTAAGCTGTAGGTGTACAATATTTACATAATTTTTTATCCCTTCTTTTAATTTGAGAATTGTAGATCCTTAAGAATCTTGAAATATTTCAGAAATTTAGAATCTGTGCTTGATACTATACTGTTCTGGATTACTCATGTTTGTCATCCAGATTTTTTTTTGCTCTAACATCTTCATTATTGCTGTATATATTAGAAATTCATCCAGATTTAGTAGATAACTATTTGCCACCATGAGGCACACTACTAGGTAGCAGAATGATAAATAGCTAATGTTTTTAGGAAAACTGTTGGGTTGGGTTAGGTTACTTTTTTTCTAGGAAATGCCATTTATAATAATTATTTCAGGAAAACTCTTTAATAATGATCTTTAATAATGCTAAATTGTCATTGTTGACAATGTGGATGGTATGAAAATCTTATGAGTGTGAAGTTCAATTGCACATTACAAGCACGCCAGCATAGGCTGACAGAATTGCTATTCAAGTTCACAGTAGGCAAAATTACTTGAGTAAACATTTATAGACAGACTTTACAAATGCCAAATAGATTTTATAATCCAATATGTACAGATCTGGTCATATCAGACAGTTTTCTCAGTTTGGGAGACAAACTCTCGGGCTACAGAATCAAGATTTTTAAAGAGCAGCTGCTTCAAATCCTTCTTATCTAAGACAACGTGTTGACTGAACAATCGAGCTGTAGGGATGGAAGGATCTGGCTCAAATTCCTTTAAGGATCTGAGGAAACATAGAAATTACTAGGAATATTGGTATAGTTTTTCAGTGGCTCCAATATTGCTTCTTCAGTATTTTCATTGTTTTGTCACCTCGAAGAAGGAGTTTCTTCCTGGAGAAGAAGCAAATTGTAAGCTTCAGAGACTCACTAGAAATAAGAAATGTTCTGAGACCAGGTGAAAAGCTAGACTCTTCCCTCATGGAAACCCATTTCACAAATTATTTTGCCAGTACTTTTCTGCAAAATGATTACCTTTTCTTCTCATTAAGTTTTGTTATGTTTTCTACTTTTTCTTTCCTGATGCCATGGGCTAACTTTGGTTTCAAGGCTTAGCTCTTGCTTAGTACACAGTTTCTTGCCCCATGGATACAAAAACACCTTACTGATTCTTTGGTCGGTTTTGTTTCTTCTTGCTCTGTGGAGTGCAATTCTAATTTCAGATGAATAGTCCTTATGTGTTCAGGCATATTAGTTACATGCGGGAATTAGATTTTATGTAATTATTTCCCTTTTGCCCATGTGATATGCTCAGATTTTCTGATTTAAAGGAAGTTTCCACTCTTTGCCTTTCAAAGCATTTTTTCCCCAAGTCCATTTAAGAGAAATAGAATATATAATTCAGTGAAATTCCTTTCAAAACCAGACTGATAAAAGAAAAATATATTTTTGAAAACTATCAAAATCCACAACAAAAGCAAATCCTATACACCCACCTTCTTCCTTTATTGCTGTGAGATTAATAATTTTCATTAAATTGAATTTTGTCTACTTTTAGGTTTAATTATGAAAGCTGTGCACTTAGGATTTGGCATGTATTGGCCATCCTTATTTGTGAAGAAAAGGGCAAAGTGGATGAATTTATTTACTCCAAATTCGTTAGATTATCTTAAGCTTTCTTCCAGATTTTCCATTTGATCTTCCATTTGTGACAAGATAACAATTCAAATATTCAGAGATGTATACCTTTTACCTGCAAAAACACAGCACTGCTGTCCTAAAGCTTTTTTTTTTTTTTTTGCTGACTCATTTACACTGCTAAAACCTCAAAGATCATTTTGCTTTGAAATAAGAATATATGTTATATACCCTCAGAACTGTGTCCCAGATAATCTTACTCATGAATAACTGCTACCAGTGGAGAAAACAAAGGTAAGGTTATTTCAATTGCTGTGAGAAAAAGGATCCATGTAGGAATAAAAAAAAAAAAAAAAAAAAAAAAAAAAAAAAAAAAAAAAAAAAGCACAAAACAATTCAACTAAAGTTTAAAATTGCTGCAAGATATCAGACTGGATTTGATAAAATGTTGCTTACTCTCTGGGACACAGCCACAATGACTTTAGAAGTGATTCCTTACTATTCACCAAAAACCAGTACTTAAAACATTTACCTTGCTTTAATATTTGAGTGCATTGAACAGACAGGGAACACATGCAATTTTTTTTTTCAACCAGAGTTGTAGCTGCTGTCCTTCTAATTGCATTGCAGTGGTTTTCTATAACCTACTTAGTCATACACATGCCTTGTTTTGAAACTACAAAGCTATTAATATTGAATACTTGTGGGAACCAAAGGCTCTTTTGATGAACTGGAGTATGCAGGGCAAAAGATTATATTAAACAAATGTAAGTTGCTAAGGGAAAATAAGATAAACATGCAAATATCAAAAATTTTAGCTCCTCTGTAAAATAAAATGTATTCTGTGAGAGGAAATAAATTGTCTTCAGAAGTCTTATATTACTGACAAAAAGTAGATGGATAAGTGATATAGGAAAGAACTGAAACATGAAAGAATATTAGAGAGCTTAGAGTATTTGCCTACTTTTAATGCCTACAATATTCATAGTCATAGTAGTATGTTACTGGGATATTTGAGTTCTAGAGTGGTACTAAAGATGACTACAAATATGAGGTATGATCTCCTTTGGACCTACTTATTCTTCATTGAAATGTTGACCAGGCATTGGAATAGGCTGCCCAGGGAAGTGGTGGAATCACCATCCCTGCAAGTGTTAAAAAGAAATGCATGGATGTGGGCTCTGAGATGTGCTTCAGTGGTGAATATGGACATACTAGGTTAATATTTGCATTCAGTCTTAGAGGCCTTTTCTAACCTTAATGATTCCCTGTGATATCCCTTAGGTCAGTTGAGGCCAGCCATCCCTTGTGTGCCCTCCCAACACCTTGTGCACCCTCAGTCTCCTCACTGGTGGGGTGGACAAGAAAGAGAAAAGGCCTTGGCTTTGTGTAATCCCTGCTAAGTAATAATGAAACCATCCTGTGCTGTGTGTTTCCAGCACAAATCAAACCCCTAGATCCATGCTATCTACTATGTAGAACATTAGCTTTATCTCAGTCAAAACCAACACATTCTCCACCCTGATTCTATACCACTTACATCATCTTCATATCCCAAAGTATCCAATAACCCCCTTCCCAGTCTTTGGTAGAATACACAGATATCATTCCCTTAATCTGTGAGCCAGTCCCATGGAATATCAAAAAAATGTCCATACATGTCCAGAAGTGTCCAAAAAACATCCATTGAGTCAATTTAGTCCATGACTTCAGGCCCCATCTCCTACAATGGTAACTCAGGATAGGAGAGGTAGTGTCAAGTTGAGTTACTGGGAACCAAAGCCAGTTCAGGTGAGGTCAGTGCTGCACTTGCACTGGTTCTTACAACACTTCTCCTCCATTATTCAGTTTGTTTCCATTATAACATTTTGTATAATATACCAGTCAAACCATGGATTGCAATAATTTAAAGGTATATCCACTACTATCTCCACCACTGATGCTTTTTGTGTATCAGATGCAGCATGGACATCCAAAGCCACAGATATTTTGAGATGTGCCTTTTTCAGCATGGACTTACCATAGAGCCAGAACAATTTCAAAGCTATATTTGCAGGCACACAGCATGGCCACAAATACTTTGAGGTGTACCTCCTCTGGTATGGACTTGTCCACAGCCACAGATGTTTCAGGGCATCCTTTTCTGCTGTGGACTCACTCACTGGTCATAGTCCCTTCAGCTGAAATTGACACTGGAATTGCAGCACATTCAGTACAACAGCACAGGGAGCAGCTCAAGGTACAGCAGCGATGCCCTGGCCACCTGCCAGCCCAGGCACGTTGCCATGGCTGTTATCAGAACATTCCCAGGCACAGCAGAGGGAGGTGATCAGCACCACAGCACCGCAGTGAGTGGAGAAGGCAAAAAGCAGCTTCTAACAAGCTTGAGAGTCCAGTGTATAGTCAGGCAAGTGAGCCCCATGGAAAGAACAGGAGCTTGCTGATTTACTGCTAAACAGCAATAACAGACATAAATTCAACCTAGCACACCCTCACCAAACCCCCACCAAACCTTATCTTGAAGCTGTAAGCCTCACACTGGGTGCCAAAAATGATTGTTTTCAGCAAAAATATGAAACATGGCTTCATAGTAGGTATTAGATATGAGTTTGGTTTTGGGACTCTGAAAACTTAGTTGACAAAGCAAAAGTAGACCAGTTAATTTTTGTCTAGACGGTTTTGATAATCTCTTTATCGTATTGTTACTTCTTTGTCATCCATTTCTCTCTCCTACTCCTTTGTCTCTATAGATTTTAGTGTCTCTTGGAGGTACTGTCTTTTACACAGTTTCTTTCACATGTAATTTCTTTAGTAGGGTTATGGCACTAATAGTCTGAGTTCCTCTGAGTATCTTTTATCAGTGTCTGATTATATTTTATCAGTATCTGTTCTTAATACCTCCTATTCCATATATGTAGAGGGAGAAGGGAGGGCAGACCATTAACCATCATTCACCTTGTCCATAAGGCAGAATATACCTGAGAAAGGTATACAGGACACACAGGTCACAGAGGTCACACAGGTGTTGGCTAAAAAATTTTTCACCACTTGCACAAAATTGATAACTGAGAGTAGACCAATATTTAACATCCCAGTCCTTTTTAGCATTTGATTTGCAGTGTGTATCAGGATTATGATGTTTGGCTTCTCTGGTACAGGGCATAAGAAACCATGGACAGAGTGCCTTTGAGATAACATACTTGCCACCCAGCTTGTGAATGCTAGGCCACTGAAAACTTTTGGCTTTTGTTTTTACTGTCCAATTTTGTCTCTTAGTACTGCTGCGAAACATGAATTTATGCTGTTGTTTTAGTGATTTCTTCACGGAAGTTAAAGTTTTTATTCCTGTCCATGATAGTTTTTGTTCCTGTCCATTTCTTTATTCCTGACTAGAACACCAATAGTCACTGAAATTTTTTGTTTGCAGCCTGTATATCCTGCTAAACAGCTTGGCTTTTTCTTTCCAAAGACCCGGGTATATAGACTGTAATAGAGAGTCTTTCTTGGATTATTTCTAAGAACTTACTGTTTTATTTGGGACAACAAGCTCTGGTCTCAAACTAAATGCTCCTTCCTTTTTTAAGTGCCTGTTTATCTCCTGTTATATCAGGCTTTTATATCTCCTTGTGCTTTTCATCTGAAAAGATCTTCAATCTGTTTAAATATTCCATTCTTATAGATCTTGGTTGCAATGAATTTCTCCCTTTGCTCCTAGCCTGGAGTTAGGACCATAACCTAAAGTTATGACCATAAAGATAGAACTATAACTTAAAAATGACTTAAAGTTTGCAAAGTCATTTTTACTAACAGAAAATCATTACAGCTTACAAGACAACTTGTAAAGCAGACCACTAGAAAGATATCTTGCTGTCTCTTGTTCTCCTGCCAGATATTTTTTGCTTAGCTACAAAATTTTAGCAACTTTACATCAGTCTTGTCCTGCTGGCTGATTAAGTCAGATCGTCTCAGTTCCATTTGCCTCCACTAATGGAGGCACTGGACTCCATGACACAACACTCTCTGTCCTACTGTGTTATAGTACTGAATCAGCACCTTACTAACATCTCAAGGAACACGGATTCAGACATACATAAAAAGATTAAAAGAAAAAGAAAACTTTGATTTTATTTTATTCAAACTGAGTAGTACCTGATTTTCTGTCTTTGGAGAAGACGTGGTTTTGGTCTGGAAGCACAGTGCCAAGTTTTGAGTCTTCAAATGTCAGAGAGTACCTTGTAAACATCTTCCAGGAGACAAAAGATTTTAATTAATAGAGAAATTCTCCCAATATGGAAAATTGTCCCCATATGCAAAACAACCATGTTGCTTGTCTCTCTTCTTCTGTACTTTTCAGCTCCTACTTGTATCTTTCAGATCCATTGCTTTTGATATATTTAACTACCATGTTCAGTTATGAACAATATAACAAATAGCACTTGTTGAAGATAAGTTCCTCTCACACAGGGAATGCTACCTGGACACACATATATATTTCTTTCTGTAAAAAAATCCTATTTTAAAAACCTGAGTAGGGTGTGGGGGGATTGTTGAATTGTTTGTTTGTTTGTTTGTTTGTTTTTTAATTTGGTTTGTCTGGTGTTTTTGTTTGTTTGGTTGCTTAAAAGAATTTGTGGAGGTTCTTCCTCCCAGAACTCTTCTAAATTGTAACACTTCTATGATTCCATTCTATAATTCATTTCTTCTGCTTACTTTTAGTGTTTGCTGAACTTTACACCCTGCAAATGAATTAGTATAGTACAATGTATCTATCATGTTTACTTACATTGCTGTTTTGCTACAGGCCCATGTAAAACTTGCTCTCTACAATTACCTGAAAGAAAGTTGTAGGAAGGACTAGAGGACACAGCCTCAAGCTGTGGTAGGGTGGGGTTTGGTCATCTGAAGGAACTTTACAGAAAGGGTTGTTAAACATTTGAATGCTCAGGAAGGTGGTGGAGAACTAAACTGTCCCTGGAGATGTTCAAGAAATGACTGGACGTGGCACTTAATGCCATGACCTAATTGACAAGGTGGTGATCTGTCAGAGATTGGACCTGATGATCTCAGAGGCCTTTTCCAACCTGTATGATTCTGTGATTATGTGATTCTGTGATCTTGAAAGGCTCTAAAGCTCAGTTAAAAATAAAATAAAAGCAGAGATACTGAAATAAAAAAATAAAAGCAGAGGTACTGAGATACTCATCACTGATTCATTAAAAGAAGAGATTGTCTACTCTGCTGAAAAATTTTGTGGGTACTCCAGAAGGCAAGAGGGATGTTCTCAAACTACAAGAACCAAATGTATCTCTGAAAAATCAACAATACTTTCACTCTGCACAGGTTGTTGTTTTTGCAATTCACCACTAAATGGAATCTTGTAAAAGCTTTTACTAAAGCAGTATTAATTAGACTCCGAAAGAATATGTAAAAATGTCAGATGTCAAAGCAGAAATATTAGCAAAAGAGCTAAATTCATTACCTGAGGTAGGAATCGCTCTTAGCATAAAATATTGTGTGTTTAACTTACTGACAGAAATTGCAGAAACAGGTTTATTTTTTAAGATGATTTTGCTAATGAATGCTAGAAGTCTTTCCATAAGTTCCAAGAGCAAATAGGTGTGTAATTATTACTGAGTTTCTAAAGGTTTTTGGATATATTTTTCTAAAAAGAGCTGCTGGTGACAGTGAAGTGAAATTTAAACACCTGCAGGTAATGTAGAATACAGGCAAAGTTAAGTACTAGCTAGAAATAAACATGCTGAACACCAAAGGAGCTTGGTGCTTAATATGCTTAATATATAATATCTGCACTAAATTATTTTATAAGGATATGAAAATACTTTGCCATTCCCATTTATCCCACAGTGATTTCTTAAATGGACATCCCCAGTACTCTCCATACAAGACTTCAGCATGCACTTGTCCCACTTATCTTTACACAAAATTTAGATGTCTGACTTGCAGAGGGATAAAAATATCCAGGGTTGCCACCATTCACATAGATGACATCACACATAAAAATAGGAAACGTAGGAATGAGGCCTAGAATTCTGCTTACTTCAGAAAAGCTCTTCTGTTTCAAAATCATTGCTAAGTTAGAGTTGTCCTCTCAGAGCCATATTCAGAAGCCCCTGTATAAGTTTACTCCATCTATAAAACTATTTCTATTAAAAAGGATGCCTACACAGGTAAATCTTTATGAAGTCTAAATCTGAGATGTATCTTTACAACATAGAATAAGTAGAGGAACACTAAACCCCAGAATTTTTCATAGACTTCATAGATTTTACATGACTGTACATTGAGGTTTATAAAAACATTTCTATCTAAGGTATTTTGTGCTTGACCTTCATCAAATACCATGTAAGGACTTGAAATACAAATTCTTTCTTGTGAATGTTCAGAGAATTAGAACAGAACTGATCACAGAATGGCAGAGATTGTAGGCAGTACTGGTCATTGCACTGTCCAACCCCTGCTGAAGCAAGGTCACTGTGATCATGCTGTCCAGGATTCTCCTCAGACAGCTTTTGCCACTCCTCCCAGCTTTGTGTCACCAGTGAACTTGTTAAGGAGGCATCTGCTCTCCACACAAGTAATTGATGGATAAGTTAAACATTGCTGGGTCCAGTATTTTATCCTAGGGAGGCATTACCAATGACAGGTCTCCAACTAGATTCTTGTGCCACTTCTGACTTGTGCCACTGATCACCACCCTCTAATGACCCATAATTCAGTCATTTCTCAATCCACTCTCTTGCTCTCCACTCATCCAGCCTGCATTTCCTGACCTTGCACATAAGGAGACAGGATTGAAAGGCCTGATGAAATCCAGGAAGACAGCATCAACTGCTCTCCTCTTATCAATTCAGTCACCTGTCCCTTCCTAGAATGCAAGCAGGTTGTTTAAGCATGATTTATGTGACTCTTGTAAAAGGTGTTAACACTTGTAACAAGCTGCTCAGGTAGGTGATGGAGTCAACAGCCATGGAGGTATTCAAGAAGCAGCTGGGTTTGCACTCAGTGCTGTGGTCTATGTAATAAGGTGGTAATCAGTCAAAGTTTGGGCTTGATGACCTTGGAGGTATTTTCCAACCTTAATGATTCTGTGATTTCCTTTTGGTGAATCTATGCTGAATATTCCTGATAATCTTGTCCACCACATGCTTTAGAGATGGCCTCCAGGATGTGCCATTGCATCACCTTTCTAAGAACAAATGTGAGACTGATAGCCTCTAACTCCCTGTGCCATCCTTCTGTCTCTTTTTGAAGACTGCAATGACATTTACTTTTTTTTCCTATCTTCAGGCATCTCTCGTGAGGGTCATGACATTCCAAAGATGATTAATAGCCTTGAAATAGTGTCATAGTTCTGGAACAGGCTTCTCAGGGAAGTGGTTGAAGTGCTAAGCATGGCAAATTTTATGAAGCATTTAGACAATGCTCTCAGGCACATGGTGTGGTGTTTGGAGTGGTACTGTGAAGGGCCACAAGATGGAATTCTGTGATTCTTTTGGTTTTTCCAAGTCAGGATATTCTATGATTCTATATCCGCCAGTTCACTCAGCACTCCCACCAGGGCCCATGGTCTTGTTGATGTGAAGTTCAACTAAACAGTCTCTAGCTCAATCTTCCTCGTCAAGGGAAAGTCTTCCTTTCTCCAGACCTTTTCCCTGGTTTTCTGGGTCAAATAGAAGCTGACTCAGTCAGCTGGTCTGGCCCAGTCTGATCTGGTGCCTGGAATTGTTTCTTTCCAAGAGCAGGATTTCTCATTTCCCATTGTTGAAAGTCAAAATATTACTGCCAGCCTACTTCTCCAGCCCGTTGCAGTCCCTTTTAATGACAATACTCTATCAATACTCTCATCCACTCTATCAGCAACTACTCACACTTTGTATGAGTCAGCTTGCTAAGGCTCTGACTCACCTCACACAGATTCATGCAGAGATTAGACAGTACTGGCCTCAGTATCCTCCCCTGTGATACACTAGTGACTAACCTACAGCAGGAATTTGTGGCTTTGATCATTACCCTCTGAGCCCAACATGTGCATCTAGTTTAGAAGGCACCTCTGTGTCCAGTTTTCTATCCCATATGTCCTAGACTGGTAGGAAAGCTAAAATAAAGAGGAATTGTAGGAATAATTTTTTTTCAACTATGGATCAATTTTAAGACTCTTTCCAGCTGAAATCTGTTTCTTTCAAGAGTTTAGACGTCAGAATAACTGTTAAAATATTAATGTATATAAAATACTTAAACCAGTTTTTAAAAGCCATTTTTCCTGGCATTCTGAGGGTTTGTGTTTCTTAACTGGGGCGCTTCTATGTAATGAACAATTTTTCAAGCCCTGTGTCTGAGTTTTGACATTTGTCTGTTTTGCAGAAGGTGTGATATATTTCTAGTGCAACCAACAGACACTAAATAAACTTTTCTCCAGTAATCACTGCAGTTTCCTAAGCCAGATGTATTGCATTAACTTATATGATAAACCTTTAATAAGTCCTACAATGGAGCTTGAAATATGAGCCTTACATTGCCAGGCATGTTATGGGAGATCTGTATATAATTTAGCATTGTCTAATGTAGTTAAGTCCTTTGTATATTTTGGGGAATGCACTGTTAATCTATTTGGATGGAAATGAAAATTATCCTCATTACCATGCATTTCATGGGACTATTACTATTTTTTTCCTGAAAGAATAAAGTGATAATTTTTTCTTTGGTGTTATTTAGTCTATTGTATTGAGGGTAGACAAGTCTTTGTATTCTAAAATTTAGATGTGCAATTATTTTTTTCTCAAGTATTTACTGGATTGAGACTGATTTGCCCATATTAATTTTCTCCTGCGGAAGCACTTATTTCTGAACAGAACACTATGACCTTGTCAGTTCAGAAGAACAGTGTTCAGCTTAGAATCTTTTAGAGCTTATTGGCTCTGAAATTGAATTACATATTGTATACGAGAGTGTTCTCACATACATAACAGAGGAAAAATTGAGAACAACAGAGATGCTTTTTTAAAAAACTCTGAATTTGCAAATATATTTCTGTCATTATAGTGATCAGTAATGCTTCCACATGGAGCTTTACTTCAGCTCTTATTTCTCATATTTTCTAATAAAGACACATTTCTTCTATGGGAAGAAATTACTTAGGGTTATATATTAAACCAAACCAAACAACAAAACCAAAAAAGCTAGCCTTATAGGTCGTTAATGAAGTAAGAATATTAACTGAGATGTTCCAGTGTGAATTTGAAAGACAGAAAAGCAACATGGTTCTTCTACATACTGATAAATTCTAAAACAGATATGTGGTACAGGGTCATTTGACTTAAATTATTATGTACTTGATACTGACAATTCAGATTATTTTTTTAAAAAACCTTTTGAAAAACTCCAATTCTGTTGTACAATTCTTTCACTGCACAAAATTCATGCTAGCTCAGGTTAAGAAAAGAAAGGAGGGACAGTTTATATAACTCTGTCCTGAGGTCTGGTGTAAATGTTTGGAATAGCATTGTGGAGGAAGGGAAAGTTTTCCTGGATTTCCTTCATGTTAAAATTAGATGTTAGCATCTATTTAAAGTGCTTTCTTCTGAAGAAGTGTAAAAAATAGCTTTTGACCTATTGTGCATGTTTGCCCATCTGTGTTACCTGCAATTTTGACAAATTTCATAAATTCGTATCTATAAAGCCAGTTCTACATTATTTTTTCTTACAAGTTTGATTTGTCAATTTTCTTGGTCATATTCAAAATTGTATGGCAAAAGTTAAGTTCTTTGTTTTGTTGCATAAACTGGAAATGCCAATTTTTTGTCTAGCATTGATAACCTTAAATCTGTATGGTAGAGTGATAAGAAGTAATTTGCTAAAGTATATTAAAAAAATATTTTTGATTCACTGTATATTTAATATTGACTCACAGTATTTTTTAAGGATGTAGCCTAGCACTTTTGGAAATAGCTGGAAAAGTGTCCACTATCATGGATATTGGATTAAGCACTCATTTGAAAGGCAGCAAGTATACAGGAATGTCTTGGGTCATTATATTCTAGAATGTATATATCTGCTGCTTATTTTGTTGCAGAAATAAATCAATGCTCATTTAATGCTTGCTACAAATTCTACCAAAGTTAATATAGCAATGATATTATCTTCAGTACTCTTTGATTGGGAGGCTGGAGCACCAAATTAACCGCAGAATTACACAGGGTGACTGTGAATCTACAGTAGATTGGGGCCTCTTTTTAGATGCTAAAAACATCAGATTTTTTTGAATGAAGCAGTAATTTCAGGATTTAAGGGGCCAATACAAAGAGCAGCTAAGTAACTCCTAACTTTACTTTTGAAGTCATTTGCTAAAATAAGTATTTTGTCTTTCCAAAGACAATGTCTCTAGTCCCACAAATGAATCCTCTTAAGTGGCAGTTCCTCTATTTACTCATTTTCTTTCCATTGTTTTCTGTAAGATTTCACGTAATTTTGTGAGGCTGAACCTAGGTCTATTGGATCAGTAATTATCTCATACAGAGGGAATCAGTTTCATTTTCAGTGCAATTAGTGAGTGACATCAAGAGTGCATGTAGTTTCCACCTACAGCAAAAGAGATAAGGTGACACCGCACATCATCGGTTTTAGCCTTTCTTTGCCTCTGGCTCTGTGGAGCTAAGGGGAGTAATGGATCATGAAAAAAAGGATATGACACACAAGAAAATGACAAGATTTACACTATTTCCTGTGTCCTGCTTCCTGGCAAATGTCTATCAGAATAAGTGAATATGAGTACCTCTTGCTAGTCTGTAAAATATTCACTTGCTAAGGTTTAAAAGTCTCTAAATCAGTATAGCCTGTCTTAACTAAATTTGAGGTAAGAAAAAGCTCCTATTTAAACAATATAGCAGCCAGATCTGAGGTCTGTAGTGATTATGCAGTTCCAAGATTTCAAATTTTGGCTAGAAGTTCACTATCATCTGCCCACCTGGCTCAAGACAATATATGAGCAATACATGAGTATTTACTTACACACAAACACACACACAAACACACACAAATAAAGAGATGTATTTAAATTTCAAATTTAAAATCACAATTCTCTCTTTTACAAAAGTGTAGGTAGATTGATAGCACTGTGAAATTAAATTCTCTCTTTTCCAGTTGAAACATAAAAGATGATGACAGGCTCTTGTTATGTTGTTTTCCTGTAGCACTTCAAATATCCTGAAAGCTTGTTTGGAACAAAATGATCATTAATATACTACAGATTTGCACTGAATCTGTGTGATTAGGACTAATAATCTAGTTTATTACACATAAGATCCTAAAACTTACTAAACCTATTAAACATAAGATCCTAAAACTGCGATTGCTGTGGAAGATATATTTCTGTAAATGTCTCTCTAAAAGCAGCTCGCTATCGAAGAAAAGTGTCTATCATTAAAAGGAATTCTTTTTCTCCAGAAACTCCCTTTTTAATATCCTCTAAACTCATATGCTATGTGAGCATTTTATACAGCCTTAAGTATTTGTCTTTTCATATTTATCCTGTCATTTTCCCTCTTTGCACACTCTAGGCACATACTTTAAAGCATGTTTTTCTCCATATCTTTTTCATACTGTGCCAATTCATCCCAGAAACATCAACATTTCTTATGAAAATGTGAGTAAAGTGAAAATAAAGAAAGCCTAAATGATTCTGGTGTCAATATGGTAAAACTTTAGTCTGTACCATCCTTGTAGCAGTTCTTCTTTCACTGTTCTTATGTACCTCCCAATCTTGACAGCTGGAAATGCGATTTCATTGCAATATGTGTGTTAAAGGTGATAGTAATAGATGGACTAGGGAGACATGTGCTATATCCACTTGATTCTACAAAGAAAATAACTTATATGACTAAATCTATGTCTTAAGGCAGGGATGCCAAAAGTGAAGGGGAAAACTAAGTATGAAGACTTCAGTTTACTATAATTCAAGAGTTCATTGGTATAATTTCCAATTAAATAAAATTTATTTTAAGTGTGTTATTCTTTGGGGATCTTGCTGTACAGAGGAGGTGTAACCAGTGACTCCATCAATCTCTGACCAACTCACTATCCTGTCACATAACAGCTGTTCTCAGTGTTAGGATAAGTCTGGATCCTGAAACAGGTATGGTGTCATGATTAGTCATATTTGCAGGAGCAAGATGAAGCATAGCAAAGTTTACTACTGTAGCACCTCTAAAAGCTGGGAAAAAATGTTCATTATCAATGGCCTTTTTGTTAATTCTCTAAAGGGGAAATCCTGTTGAGAGAGCTCAACCCCAAAGATATGAATTTTTGATATCACAGATGGAGTTTTATTTCTTTTATGTAGGTAGTGCAACAAAATGTTTCAGGATCAGCAGCTCTGGTCCTTCTAGGTGTTTCCAGACATCTACTGGGAACTTAATACAGCAGAAAAGAGGTAGTCCAATAGGTTCTTAGAGTGTATGGAGGACAACTTTTTGTTGCAGCTGGTGAGTGAGCCCACCAGGGGAGGGACTATGTTAGACCTATTGTTTGCAAATAGAGATGGGCTGGTGGGAGACGTGGTGGTTGGATGCCTTTTGGGGCACAGTGATCAAGAAATTATAGAGTTCGCAATATTTTCTGAAATGAGGAGGAACATCAATTAAGATTTTTGCATTGGACTTCCGGATGGCAGACTTTGGGCTATTTAGAAGGCTCATTCAGAGAGTTCCTTGGAAGCAGCCCTTAAAAACAAAGGAGTCCAGGTGTTGTAGATTGGGTTGGTTTAGTTAGGAATTTTAATAAATGTTAGTTAGGTTGGTTCTCTGTAGCCCTATTTCCCCCTCATAATGGTTTGCTCCAAGCTGTTTACCACGGGAGCTCTCACATGTCAATCTTGTAACCACTCCCTGCTTCTTCACAGAAAGTTCTGTGTCAATCACCCCACCTCTGCAATGCTATTTGTCCCAGAACACTGTACCCACCTCTGTTATGTTCCCATAGATTGTTATGTTCTATGTCACTCCCCTGTTGTCTGTCCCTACGGCAAGGGGGTTTTCCTACCCTGTCCGCCTGCCCCCTATTTAACCCAATGCTTTCTCTGTCCTGGAGCCATTTTGCCCTGCATTGGCGCTGGGAAATGCTGCTCCGACCACCGCTGCAGCCACACAGGAAATAAAAGTTCTCAGCCTCGCCAGCAAAGTGTGCCTCTCTCGTCCCTTTGTTTCCTCTCAGTGGGAAGCTACTGAAGCTGCGAACCCACGCTGGAGTGCTCGGCACTAGCAGGGAGGCAAACGCCATAGCCCTGGAGCGCCCGTCCACGGGGCAGCCATGGTCTCTGCAAGGGCAGCTATAGCCTGGCGTTCCTGCTGCCTGAGGCTGTGGTGGGTGAAAAGCCGCATCCATGAAAGGTGGGTGTTCTTCAAAACAGTGATTTTGAGGGCACAGAAACAGACTGTCTCTCTGTGCTGAAAGATGAGTCAGCGACGCAAAGGTCCAGCCTGGATGGGCATCAAAGTTTTGAAGAAACTTAGGAATAAAAAAGGATGTATCATCTTTGGAAAAAGGGTCACGTCTCTCAGGAAGTATTTAAGGGGGTTTCTGGGGCATGTAGGGAAAAACAAAATAGGGAGGCCAAAGCTCAATTCAAACTTAATTTGTAAAGGATAATAAATTTTTTTTTTACAGATATATTAATGGCAAAAGGAAGGGTAAGACAAATCTTTACTGAATAACTGCAGATGAGGAGAAGGTAGGAGTACATAACGCCTTCTTTGCCTTGGTCCTTAGTGGGAAGACAGCTTCTCCTCAGGACATCTGTCCTCCTGGGCTGGTAGATGGTGTCAGGAAGTAGAACGGTCCCCTTGTTATCCAGGAGGAGACTGTCAGAGAACTGCTGAGCTGCTGGGTGTTCATAAATCTATGGGCCCAGATGGGATCCATCCCAGGGTGATAAGGGAACTGGCAGATGAGCTTGCAAAGGTGCTCTCCATCATTTACCAACAGTCCTGGCTCACTGGTGAGATTCCAGATGACTGGAAGCTGGCCAATATGACGCCCATCCACAAAAAGGTTGGGAAGGAGGATCCTGGCAATTATAGGCCAGTTACTCTGACCTCAGTACCCATAATGTACTGTGTGATGATACTCAATATAAACTGCTCCGTTACCTTATGGTAATGGAGCAGTTTATGTTGAGTGTCATCACACAGCACTTATAGGATAGCCAGGCATGATGTTGCATTCTTTTCCTTGGCCCCGTGCAGCTCCAGAGAGCTTGGAATTGCGCTGCTTCTCATCAGGACTTGGGGACGCCGCTTGCTTCCGGGCGCTTCTGCGTTCTGTGCACTGGGGTGGGATGGCCACGTTCTGTTGCCGGGCGCAAGGGGCGAGGCGAAGAAGGAAGAAACTGTCCACTCTGTCTGCATGGTTGGCTGGAGAGTTTTTACTGGCGTGTGGAGCCGTGATGGAGAAGCGCTGCCGCTCTCCAGCACCACGTGGACAAAATGGCGGTGAGCAAAGAACAGAATGGGATTTTATAGGGGGCGGGCCGAGGGAGGTGCAAGCCTTCCTCACCCAATAGGGGCAGGCTACAAGGGTGTGATGTGGACCGGAGTGACCAATGGGGATGCAACAGGGGTGGACACGGGCTTCGGGTTGAATGGGGTTGTGGGGATGGGGTAACCGACAGGGATGCCTCAGGAAAGAGCAGGCGGTGGTCGCTGGAGTTGATCTGGAGCCGGACACCACGGGGGGAACAGGGGTATACAAAGGGGTACCTGGAACCAGCTAAGTAATACATATCAGAACCCCTAATCTGAACCCAAAATCCAGGATGCAACAACCAGGTTATCAGACCCAGCCAGCATGTATTTAGGATGGGCGGGTCATCTTTGACCAACCTAGTTTCCTTTTATGACCAGGTGAAATGCTGGGTGGATGAGAGGAAGGCTGTGGGTGTTGTCTATTTGGACTTCAGCAAGTCCTTTGACACTGTCTCCCACAGCACACTCCTGGAAAAGCTGGCAGCCCATAGCTTGGACAGGAGCATTCTTTGCTGGGTTAAGAACTGGCTGCACGGCCAGGCCCAGAGAATGGAGGTGAATGCTGCTGCATCCAGGTGGGGGCTGGTCACCAGTGGTGTCCCTTAGGGGTCTCTGCTGGGACCAGTCCAGTTCAATATTTTTACTGACAACATGGATGAGGGTATTGAGTCTTTCATCAGTAAATTTGCAGACGACACTAAGCTAGGAGTGTGTGTGGATCTGTTGGAAGGTAGGAGTACTCTGCAAAGGGACCTGGAACAGTTGGATGGATGGACAATGCCTAGGAAAGGGACCTGAGAGTGCTGGTCGACAGCTGACTGAACATGAGCCAGCAGTGTGCCCTGGTGTCCAAGAAGGCCAAGAGCATCCTGGCCTGTATTGAGAATAGTGTGGCCAGCAGGACCAGGGCAGCGATTTTTCCCCTGTACTTGGCACTGGTGAGACCACACCTTGAGTGCTGGCCAGTTCTGGGCCCCTTAGTTTAGGAAGGACATTGAGATGCTGAGGAGCTTGGAACACAAGGCCTGTGAGGAATGACTGAGGGACCTGGGCTTGATTAGCTTGGAAAAAAGGAGACTCAGGGATACCCTATCACTCTCTAACACTTCCTGAAAGGTGGTTGTAGTCAGGTGGACTTGGTCTCTTTCTCCAGGCAGCAGCTGACAGAGCCAGAGGACACAGTTTAAGCTTCTCCAAGGGAAATATAGATTGGATATTAGGAACATGATTTTATGGAGAGAATGATAAAGTACTAGAATGGTCTGCATGGGGAGCTGGTGGAGACGCCATGCCTGGATGTGTTTAAAAGAAGATTGGATGTGGCACTCAGTGCCACGGCTTCATTGAGATGTTAAGGCATGTGCTGGACTCAATGATCTTGAAGGTCTCTTCCTACCTAGTGATTCTGTGATTCTGTGAAAAAGAAAATGAAAGATTATTCAGTATCAAAGAAGTCATGTGAAGGAAAAAAAAAGACATTTTGTTATTTTCCTTAAGGGCCTTTTGGCTATATTCACTCACCTATATCAATTAACATCAAATCAAACCAAGAAGGTCCATGGAGTGGGCACACCAAACTCAAATATAAAGATTCCATTGGTACATTCAGTGCCTTGAGATTCAGGTCAGATCCCTGGCTCCCTATGGCACATTTCCTGATGGCACCCTGGGAGAGGAAAAAACAGACATTTGCACAATGTCACTTCATAGTGAACACTGCAAAATAGTCTCCACTAGCACAGTGAAAGGGTGTGCCAGATGGATCCACAGATCTGTAACTCCTGTGCTTAGGTCATGAAATCCACATTGGTTTTCCCAAGTTCATTCCCATTATATATTATTTCCCATTCACTCGTCACTTCTGAAGCATTTTCTTCACGACTGGAGAAGACAGCATGAGAAATTTCCTGAGAGCAATAATTAGTGTTATTATATGGGAGTGCTGTGAGTTTGGAGTGATGAAACCTTTTACCGTAGGAAACTGACCTCAAAACCTTGTAAGTTCCTGAAGGTGCTGCTCTTCTCTTGCCACATACTAGAACATATTACCTTTTCTCTGAGTAATAGTTTTGTTATTTCAAAGTTTGACATGCTACAGTTTCTTCAAAGATGAAGCCTTTTGATATAAATTAAGGTTTTGTTTTCTCTAATTGTTGGTGTTAAAAATGTGTGGCATACCCTCAAACCATGAAGATGTGTGAATGCAATGACCTTGCTTTATGTTTCAGTCAAGATCAAAGTGTCCTGTATAGTCTGTTGATCCTCAAAACTTGTCCTGGGAAAAATATGGAAAATAAGGACAGGTAAAACATAGGACCACATTAATTGCTTGCTTAAAAGTCTAAAATGTGCAAACAAAATAGTGAGAACTATTATTTAGAATGGCTTATTGCTTAAAGCAATGGAAAGGTTGATAGTTATTTTTTATGCTAATCACTGGGGAAGAAATAAACCCCAAGACAAGGGAAATACAGTGGAAACATGCATAAGAATAAAAAGTCTTGGATAAGGCTGGCAACATGCAATAGATATGTCAAATGTATGAAACGTGCTTCTTTACACACCTTGAAATTTCTCAATATGCTGAAATTCTGTGAGAGTAATGTTAAGGATATTGAGATACCCAGATACTCTAGTGGTGAGAATAAATGGGATAAATAGAATATCTGGGTTACAAGTAAAGAAAAAAAAAGTCTGATTCACAATAATGACTTTCCTACAGTTGAGCTGATGATGCTAGTATTTATGAATAGAACTTTCCATATGTTTTCCAAATACTGTCTTTTCAATCAAAAAAATGGTTTGCATGATGAAGGAGCGAAAGTCTATTAAGTCCACAAATATTAAAGTAGATTTGTAATTTTGGTGTGAGTGGTATATAAGTATTGCAAGAGGGCAGCTGGTGCCAACAATAAACAAATGATGATGTGCAACTGAAATTGTTTGGGGTCCACATTACATATTTCCTGGGAACATCACATGGTGTTCTCAGCAGGACCACAGCAGGAGCTTTTATTGCAGGACGTTTTTTTCTGGGAAAGGAAGCAACTGCTACCTGCTCAATGTGCTTCTATTTTTTTAAATTCTACAGGTGCCAGTAATATGTTATAATTCTATCTTAGAAAAAGCAATGACTGTATTCATCTGTATACAGCAGGTATGTAGCTTGTCACAGGCTAGGATTTCATTGCCAGCATGGAAGACCTGGAAATGTTTTTCTTATGACATTAAGGAAATATTTCCTATCTGTCACTGTAGTCTTAGCATATTCTAACATATTCTTGGCAGAAAAGTACTTCTGGGGATCAAATCTAGTGAGTCTGTCTAAAAATTAAAATAAAGCTTCTGGCATTGTTTTTTATTTAAAAATAATTAATATTTGGGGTGTTGATTGGGTTTTTTGTTTGGTTGGGGTTTTTTTGTGTTTTCTGGTGTGGTGTTTCTTTTTTGGCTTTTTGTTTGTTTATTCTATTTGTTTGATTAGTTTTTTGTATTTGTTTGTTTTTGTTTGTTTGTTTGGGGTTTTTTTTGGGTTTTTTTGCCTTTTTTGGTGAATGAATCCCTTTTTCTAGACACTACTAAATATAGCATTCTTAAGATAGGATTTTAAGTAAATATTTGAATTTCCTGAATAAGATTGATTTTAGCTACTTTTAACTTTCCTAGCTTTTACCATTTCTTTGGTAGCTTTCTGGATTTAATTTATATACAGAAAGGTGCTATATGGAGTTTATGTAGAAATGTAAATGCTTTGAAATCAGTGCGGATCCACACAGAATGCACTGGATCCACTTAATTTTGCATGAATAAATACTGTGAAGTCTCAGTCCAAAAAGGCATAGTCTTGTAGGAGAAGTGCAAATAAAGCTACTGTCACATTCTACAGAGTTGTCTTCAAATGTCAGCTTGAATAAAACCTTCAAGTATTAAAGAAAATACCAGATAACCTATGAACAACTTTGGACAGTTGTTGTTTCTTTTGTTTCACCAAAATCACCTTTCCTTTCCAATGCCAAAGACCCATTGCAATCAACAAAACCCAGGGTAGATGTTATGATACCACTGATTCTCCACACAGCCTCCTGTGATTCTTTTGTGTGTTATATCTTGTCATCAGGCTTTTATGGGTCAGTATTGTAATACAAGTAGTTAGTATTTGTATTTGAAATTATTTAAACTGTTTTAAGGTATCTATAGCATATTAATTAATTTTTATTAACTGCGCTGGTCCTTTTCTTCACATTTCTTCACTTTCCCTTTCTAACTTCAGAATCAGATTATTGATGAGGTTAACAGAAATCTGTTCAGTAGTTTTGATGGGTTTTTTTGAAACAGTTTTTATTTTTTTTAGAGGTCAGTATAAATTTAATATAGACATATCACATAGCTTCTTTTGAAACAACTTTATTTTTCATTCCTAAGTATGTTGACATTGAGATAAGGTTGCTCTATTCACTACAGCTGCAGGAATACAAGAGGCACCTGAAAGAAATATTCTGAGAGAAATAACATACGTTATGCGTAAGTCAATAGGCTAACAATGCTATCTCAGAAGGAAACTATTAATGAGAAAATTTTATACAGGAGAAAAAAAAATCACTTTTCTGAAAGTTTAGTAAAGACAGCAGATCTTTACATGAAAAAGGGTCAAGAAATAGAGAAGAAATTGAATTGTCAGTGCTGTGACAAGCCCTGGAATAAAATTTTTAAATTCCTGCCTCTGAAATTTTGACACTCAGCTGATTTTCCACACTTCTGTGAACCCAGACTCCTCTTCCAGTTGTCTAAGTTACGCTGGTGTGTTTGACACATTTATCATCCATTTTCTCAAGGGGTTTACTGCCCAAAATAAAAATACACATAATACATTTCAAATCTGTGATTTTGACAGGCTTTGCCGACTGCTAGAGGTTGTATAAGCTATTGTTTCTGTGCAGCATGCCCCTTAAAGGACAGTTGCTAATAAGCACATAAAGCAGCAGCACCTTCCCTGCAGCATTCTGAATAGAACACAACAATTCTGGCATTGGTAATACTTTTGTGGTGGTTATTATTCTACATGTGTGTGATGTCATGTCGCATTAAATTGTCAAAAGTTTTTGGAAGTAATCAATTGATTTTCAATTATGTGGCTGAAAGATTTACTAAGCAAAAAAAAAAAAAAAAAAAAAAAAGGAAAAACGAAAAAGAAAATTAAAAGATTTCTCAATTTCTTCATCTCCTTCTGGTGGTCTGATAAATGGTATTTCCAGCAGTGCTCTTTTGGTTGCCATAAAAGCCTTGTTTGATTTATGATAAATGTTAATTGCCTTTATATAGCTTCCAGCCTGTCCAAGTAAGTGTTCTAAGACAATAAATGCCATGCTTATTCAAGCACACTGTGTACAAAATATTATCTATTAAAGCCACTGTGGATTAAATGAAGCAGATAATATGTGATGAAATGTTTATTTCCTTCTTTTGGCTCACAAGACAAGTATGTATGACTACATAGCTAGATATCTTGCCTGAAGGAAGAGTGTTTCTTTAAAATTGTGTGGCTCTAATGCACTGCTTTGTTTCTTTACACTGTTTTTTTTGTTACACTGCATGTGCATTACTTTTTTGCTGGTGGAGCAGGAAAGCACACACTTATCTGGAAAAGAAACAAATATTCTTGGGGCAAAATATTATTGCAACCTGAGGTGAAGAAAACTGGGAAAGCAATAAATTCAAATTAAGAATGCTCTTTTAAAAATCAACAGCAGTGCCTCTAAAACAGATATTATATTGTCAGTGTATTTTCTTCCAGTATGGAAGAATGAGAAAGTTTACTGTATTTGACTTAAATACACCCAATATCCTCTTAATTTTGAAAACTCATATTTTATTCCTTTCATGTCCATTTTTTTTAAGACACTTTGCCTTGAGGGACTTGGCATCAAGTAAATCCATCACAGGAAAATATCTGCAGTGACACCTCTATGGCTGCACTACATGATGAAAGATTATATGTTGTGATGATTGCAGCTTCCTCACAGTGTTGTTACCAACATCCCTCAACTTCAGGCAAACTCTGAAATGCCATTTATCCTCACAATTCCCTACAAGGTTTACTTACAATATTTTAATTATCTTTGTTCTAAGGGAAGCACAGGAATTCTGTCTGCATCTGTACCATGACAGCTGTATTACCTCCATTCCTCTCTATCTCTCTCTCCCCTCATCTAATCTCACCTCCATCAAATCTATATCTAAATCTATATAATCTCCATCTCATCTATATATATAATAATAGAATCATTAAGTTTGGGAAAGGCCTCTAAAATCACTTAATCCAAAAACTTAACATTGCCAAGTTTACCACAAAACAATGTCCTTAAGTGCCATATCTAAATGTTTTTTGAACTCTCCCAGGGATGGTGATTCCACCCCTTCCCTGTGCAGCTTGTTCTAATGCTCACGATTCTGTCCTGATGCATATTAAATATCTTAGGAGTTATGGAGAATCCATAGCCTCTCTGGGCATCTGTTGCAGTCCTCAGTCATCCTCACGGTAAAACTTTTCCTTGTATTCACTTCCCACGTTCCAGCTTCTTCTCATTGCTCCTTGTTCTATTGTTTGGCACCACCAAAAAAGTCTGAATCTACCCTTTTGACATGCTCCCTTCACATACTTACAGATATTAATGACTTCCCCTCTCAGTCATATCTTCCTAAGAGATTCCCCAGCCTTTTCTCATGAGGGAGATTCTCCAGTCCAATAACCATCTTTGCAGACCTGCAATGGAACCTCTCCAGTAGTTCCTTGTCTATCTTGAACAGGGGAGCCAATGCTGCACACAACACTCCAGATGTGGCATCCTTAGGGTGCAGAAAAGGAGCAGGTTCACCTCCCTCAAGCTGCTGGCCCCAATACTGTGTCTTGGGAATTCAGCCACCACCTGGCTATGTTCCTATTCACCACCACTCTTTGGGCCTGATCATCCAGCCAGCTTTTAACTCAGCAAGGAGTGCACCATTCCAAGCCATGTGCTCCCTGCTTTTCTGGGAGAATCTGTGGTAGATGGTGTCAAAGGTTTTACAAAGTTCTAGGTATACAAGCACATGTAAAAATATATATATTACTGCATGCATGCATGTGTTGATATATATCACCTCTATCTCAAATTCTGCCATAATCTCTATCTATATCTCTCTTTATAATCTATATTTAATCTATGCCATCATTTTTATATTTTTATCTCCATCATCCTTATCTCTATCATGTCTGTCTCTACCATCCCTATCTCCATCTCATCTATATATGCTGATATATATATTTATATATATATACACATATGTACCTTTAGTATCTATTTTTATACCTATATATCTGTATATATGATCTATATGTATCTATTTACATCTATCTATCTATATGTCTATGTATATTGTACTTTCTGTTGCATTTTTGAAATATGTTCACACGTTAAATAATCTGGCATTGGTGAAATTTAGAGATATTGGCAGAGAGAATAGGCAAGCCAGTTTGGGAAGTATCTGTATGAGAGATTATAGCACAAAAAGTATTATTTATTTCTAGGTAAGGAATCAAGATTGGCCCTCTTTTTAATCTCTCTGTTATTCCTTCAGAATTGGCATGTAAGGAGGAAATCATGGCATTTCCAGTGCTCAGTATAATTTAGTTTGTGGTTCACCATGACTCTTACTGAATTAGGAATGCTGAAAACTGAGAAATATACTAACTGAGGTCTGCATTTAAAAAATATTTTAAGTAAATAGAAGGAAAAAATGCACACGTAGAATGAATATTAATAATCTGGATTGCTATATATGTATTAACAGGTGTCCTGGCATTAGTGGGAGCAACTTAATTGAGAAGTAACTTGATTTTTGCTTACAGAATAAATGCATCTTTTTCTGTTGCATTTATGTTTTAATATATTTTCCGTTATCCTCTTCAGCCTGATGGCAACCCCCTCAAAAAACCCCAAACTTAATCCTTAAAGACTGTAGTATATTCTATGTATTTCATGAAACAATTAATTAGAAGTCTTTTCTTCTAGCTACTTAAAAACTTTCTTCTAACTACATAGGCAGTGATGTGGTTTTTTGTCTTTTTTAATTCAGACGGGAATTAACTGCCACATTGAAACACTTGTAGTTTGAAACTTGGCTTGTATCTGGGTTTACATTTTTTACAACATATTGGTGATATATTTGGTCTTTATACCCAGTTTTTTGCCATGTTCCCTTTACCTTTATAGAATTAAGTGTTTGTACTAGTATTCTTAATTCCTTTATTTAGGTAATTAATGATACAGAGTTGTCCATGATCTTTTCTTTTGGTGCATGTTCTTCTTTCGTTGTGCAAATGTGCTAACAAATTTATAAAAAAAAAAGTATTGTTTATTTTTTTTCCCAGAAAGTGTCTTGCCATATGCAAACTTCCTCTTGAGAGAATTTAACACTGCAGTCCGTTATCAGAGGTTGAAAATATTATGGAAGTTACAATGACAGATTTCAGTCTATTCCATGGTCAATACAGAATGTGCTTGAGCACTTTGTCTGTAAATGTACCAGGTAAATACCTTAAAAGCAAAATTTCCCACACATTTTCTTTTCCAAAAGGTCAGATAAAATATCATTTGACTCAATTTTTCATAGGAAAGTAATGATATTTTCTTTTTAAGATAGACACACAGCAGCTTCTACTTTAGCAGTGTGCCTAGTAACATCATAAGATTTCCTTCTTAGTGAAACCACACATTTATTATAAGGTTTGGGAATTTGTCCATTTCTCACTTTTTTTTTTTGAGTGAAAATATATTTTGCATAACTTATCATTTTCAGATAAAGAGGATATATCATATAGCTCAAAATGCAGCTTTTTCTGTGGTCCACTGACCTTGCAATAGGTGTTAATGACAGAAGAAACCCGTGTAAGGCTTTGACTGACATGTTTTGTCAATTTTCTCATAAGATTTGCTGTGTAAGATTTTCCAGTGTTGACATCCTGGTGTTCAAGGCTTGGTGAATCAAGATTTCTTTATGAAGTCAATTCAGTTCTCAGTTGTAGTCTATAAATTTATAGAGCCTACTGTAGTTTTTCAGCTTAGGGCCCCATTCCTCCCATGCCTTATTGTACAACAAATGTATTTCCCTATAAATCAATATTTTTCTAAGTCTTTAAAAAAGATATGTTGTTTTTGCTAAAACTTGCTAGTTATTGGGCCAAAAGTATTTTCATAGATTTTTATGGTGCATTTTTGCAATGTGTACGTAACAACATACAACTGATTCTTGGTTTTGAAATCTGGTCTTCTAAACAGATTATATAGAAAACTTATTTACCTATGCTGAGTTTTAAGCATGCTGTGGTAGATACATTTGAAGACAAGCTCACATCTGGGATTTGAATGCCTCCTGACAGGTATACTAAAAGAAAAAATAATGTTTCCAATTTTTAATATTATCTCAAAAGCTAGAGCATAAAATGAATATGCATAAAATCTGTTTTTATTAACTTGTTCATTAGTATTTTTAAAACTTTTGAGACCTTAATAATCTGGGGTTATTAAGTTGGGGTTTTATACTTGTTTATTTTTTGGTTTGAGTTTTTTTGGGGGGCTGGGGTTTTTTGAGGTTTTTTTTGGTGACACATGAGAATAGAACCATGATATGTTTTTAATTTCTCATGGAAAAATAAGAGTTAGAAATCTGCTTTGCCCCCAGTTCTGCCTCTTGGAGTTTTTAGATCAACCCAGACAGCACAAATCTGTATTCTACACACTAGAACAAAGGTTCTTCTAGACTCCTTAACAGCCAGAAAACATTTTCATACTGAATTTAAAATAGAAAAGATATGAAGTCTTGGCAAAAAAGACCTAATATGATGAGGAAAAAAAATAGCTCTTGTGAAAAGTTCCCAGTAGGCATAGTAGTACTGTTTCTTAGACCAAATTGTGTTGATTACTTTATGCACTTGGGTTTAAGAGAGTGGTTATAAGGCTTTTAAATGTTAATAGTTAAAGAGAACATTTAGAATACAGGGATATCTTGAAGGAATTTGCAGCTGTGAATGGAAAACATTTCATAACCAATGCTTGTCAAAGGTTCTTTATGAAATTTTAGACAAATAAACTAGTTTCTGTCTAAGTCTTAATCCAGCAACTGCGATATTTTTCATATTATCCTTCTCTTATAGACTATCTGATTAAATTTATGTATGTTTGTGAACTATATATGTTTCAGCACTATAGGAAGGAAGTGAAAAATCTGTAGTGTGAAGTTACTAAATAGAACAAAGAAATGGTAGAAATTTCTTACCTGCCATAAAGTCTGCAGTATACAGTCTTTTTGGAAAAGAGTCTCTCAATCTTCAAAAAGCCAAATTTAACTACATAAATTTATTTTCCTTCATGTGTGTGTATATAATTCCCAGACTGTAAAATAAAGACCTATCTGTTCTCTTCCAGTGGTAGCTGACCGGTACTGAGAATACCAGTAATCTCTGTTCACTAGTGAGCAGTTTAAAAGTGAAGTAGCTATGCTTGCTCATGCACAAACAATAACCTCAAAGAGAGCTAGTGGTCTCTGGGGCTTAACTGCTCTAGAGAATTAATATTTTGGTGAATTGACTTTTCACAATAGCACTCAATATCATTCTTATTCTCTACTACGAAATCTTTGGGAAATTTAAAAAATTTTATTACACAATAATTTTCTTCCTCCCACTTGATTTGCACACTACCATGACTCTACCAAGGACAATGTTTCTCAATGTAATCAGGAAGGATTTGTGTATGAATTACATAAGTACTGTCAATGTAAATCCATTTATACCCCTAGAAGCAACCCTAGTTACTCCTCCTGGAATGTACTTAATTTTCTATACACACATATCTACATCCTATTTATATCTGCCCAGAGGTCTTGGGATATGCACTGGGGACATACATAAGAAAATAAAATGGGAGATTGCTTCAACAAACATGGGCTATGGTCCATAAACCAGACAAGGTGTGAAATAAACCTGGCCTCTTAATGTTCCCATTGCAAGATATTTGAAAGAAGAGAATGGAGCCAGGCTCTTTACAGTGGTGCCAAGCAATTGGATGAGAGGGAACAGGCAGAAGTTCCATGTAAAATATGAGGAAAAACTATTTTACTGTAAGAATGAGAGCACTGGAGCAGACTGTCCAGAGAGGCTATGAAGTCTCCTTCCTTGGACATAATGAAAACTTACCTAGAAGGCAATCTTGTGCAACCCATTTTAGGTGAACCTGCTTTAGCCGAAAATTGGGCTACATGATCCCCAAACCTTTTCTGTATTGAGGATACTTTGTGTCATCAGAAAATTTAATTGACATGTGTTACTTATAAAAAGACTAATAAAATTAGGCAGGGCTGGTTTCACAGCAGGTCTTGAGGAGCTCAGCTTAGAGGAGGTTGCTTCTTCACTCTTCTGACTCCATTAATTTTATGCTCTGTCCTTTTATTCAGACCTCTATCCACTCTTTGGTTCCTTAACTAATGTCTTCTAATATTTTCTTTATCTGTTTCAGTGAAGATATTGAAAATTCACCTTAGGTAGGACTTCTTAGGCATATGCAGATTCTGTATATCTGAGACTTAAAAGAAAATGAGCCTGTGAGAACACTAAGTACAGAGGAGAATAGGTATACCTTGACCATGGTTAGATCAAAGAGGTACTTAGCAATGGAGATTCTGAAAGAACAGCTCCAATCCCACCTGGAAAGTTACCTGCTTGGGAATTTTTTTCTCAGTGGAGAGAGTACTCTCTCACTAAGTGACCCAACAGAAATGGAAAAGAAGAAAACTCAGCCCTTACTAGCTGAATAAGAGAGAATTTTCAGAGTTTTAAGAGAAGAATAAGTGGAAATGTAAAGGTGATAATTGTGAGCTAATTATTCCAAGGAGCACTTTCGGTACTCCCTAAGATGCATGCATGGCAAAAGACTAGAAACAAAAGATATGGTTTCTTCTGTGTGACCCTTAAGTAAATGTATAAATAAAAATATCCCAAAGGGAATATAAATCCCAGTTTAATGCTGTATTCCCAAAGGAATATCAGTTAACCTTGGAGTTTTATATAACAAAAGTGTAACGTTGATCTTTGTGTATCAGTTGTATATTATTTGCCTTTTTTCTTTTTCACCTTTATGTCCAGAAGAAAAAAAGAAAATAATTTCTCCAGTATTTTAAACTATATTTTTTAATGTTGCACTCATGCATTTGGTATTGGGGATGTTGATAAACCAAAATAATCCACATAGTGCATTAATCAAATCATGACATATAAATAAACCCAGATTTACTGTGAAAGAGGAACTCAGTATTCATCTGTAAGCATGTCTGTTCTGTTAGATATGCAGATAGATATGAAGCCCTGCCAAAAATAGCTGTTTTCTAAATAATTTTTTAGCTAATCTATGCAACAACACCTACAGTTGACTGATGGTTTGATTTCTTCATGGTGTACTGGTTTTGGATGGGGAAGAGTTAACTTTCTTCACAGTGTTGAGTGTGAGGCTGTATTTTGGATTTGTACTGAACACAAGGTTGATAATATAGAGATATTTTATCTATTGATGAGCAGAGTTTACTAAGAGGCAAGGCATTTTCTGCTTTTTATATTGCCAAGCTGCTATGGAAGTTGGGGATACTAATATATATCAGTAGTTATCACCTGCTACATATTTTCTATTTAATATTACAAAGCAAGAAGTACTGAAAAATGCATACATTCACTACAGAATTCTTTGATATAATTATAGGTGGGAAGGCTTGAATGTGTGTGGTATAATTCTGAAGAGTTAGGTATGTAAACCAGGAAAAGGCAGCTATTTAAGGCTGTGTGATATATTCATAGTGTGCAGTGCATCTCCAAGATCTGTTTTTTTCTTGTTCTCTGGATATTTTCACTGATCTTTTTCTCTAACAGAGTTCAACAAAGTATTTTTTCTCTTTTTTACTGAAGGAGTTAAATTTTTATTCTGCTACTTTCGGATGCAAAGGGGAAAGTATATCGGGGAAAGCATATTTTAAGCCCAAAATTAGCCTTAGAGACAAAGAAACAATGGGAGGTTAATTATTGATGTTTCAAGGTGGTGGTTATCACAGAAGTCAAGGTGAGAAGTGATTTCATTTTTTACAGAGTAATATGGTTGCATCTTAGAGGAATATGAACTCACATGATATGAAAAATAGCCTATTATTCTTTGAAAAGTGGTTGAACCCCTCTGACTTTCTGATATGACAAATCTATTCAGGTCCTCTGAATTTTGTTTATGGGCAAACCATAATGCAGAAACTGAATAATTAACTGTTTTTTTCTTTCTGGAATATTGAAGAGAAAGGATGACAAATGTAGAAAGAAAATGAGCAGAACAGCAAAAGAAATTAATGGGAAAAATGGTTCAAATAATTTGTATATTTAGCTAAATGTCAATTTAGTGAATATTAAGCCCAATAATTTGACTGTCATCAGGGAGTGGAATGCACATTTACAAGAGAAAACGTCTGTCCCTCTGGATAATATCACATTTTCTTTCACTGTATATACACATGCAAAAAATAAATCTACTTCAAATTATATATTTTATAATGAGACATGAGAATTTTATTACTTTACAGAAATATAGTGCTTTAATAACTGCATCTGTAATCTCAGAAATGTTGAGACTGGTGGTTTTGTTTGTTTGTCTGTTTGTTTTTAAAAATGCCTCCCATAAACATGGGAGTTTAATAATTAGGAACACATCTGCTCAAACTCTACATTCAGAATTGAGGAACACAATTTTGGTTGACTTTAACTTTGGTTAGCATTATTTTTTTCTAACTACTTTTTTTTTCTAACTACTCTCACTACTACAGTGAACTTTGTTAAGTTAGAAAATAATAATTTATAGCCCTCAGTAGAAAAGACTGAACAAAAAAAAAAAAAACCAATTAAATGGCATTTAGAATTTTTAGGCAGTATTAAATGCCAAAATTTATCTGATCTTCTAACAAAAACTGTTCAAATAAGTTTCTATATTGCCATTGATATGAATGCAAAACCACTTAATTATGGGCAAATAGCCTAATGCTGCTTCTTATCTAACTTGTTCTCCTAAAAACTGTTGAACTGTTCAAGGACTGAGACAATGTACACCTATATATGTAAGATCCTAAATATGTGATTGGATTTTTATTCATGTGCTTCATAGGGAAAACTAACTTCCAGTACTGAAGTGATTCCATTTCCTTTTTATTTTATTCTTCTTTTTCCTTCCCAAAATGGAAAAATTCAGAAATGCCATGTTTCATCAAAGAAAAGTTTTGATGACCTCCTCTGCTGAAGAAAGCAGCTTTCCCAAGGAAATGTTTCTCTATCCATATTTTGTACAAGTTTTAATTTGTACAGAATAACAACTGACTGAAATTATGAGAAACTGATTAGGTTTGTAGCCTGGCTTTTTGGTAGTATTGTGTGTGTGGAATGGGAGTGACAGAAAAGAATAACTTTAAAAATGTCAAGATTTGAACTAAGGTTCTACTCTGTACAATTTTAAAGAGATTTAAAATACAAAATTGTATGATGCCTTTCAGGCACCAACATGGAAAGGCATCTTCACATGGAGATCAGCCTTCTATTCTAGGATCAGGTCACCAGTCTTAGCTGTATTTGCATTTCTGTAGGCTTTACTTACAGATATTTAAATACTTTTATTTTAGTCCTTGTACAGTGGTATTCTTTAAATACAAACACAATAATTTTTGATGCTCGGCCCTGATGCTCAGGTTTTCAGAGTGGGATTTGCTGGAAGAAAGGGCAGCTTTGGGACACTTAACACCAGCCTGGTGTCTACAGAGAGGTAATTAAGAGGACAGGGATAAATAGTAGTGTGAAACTGCTGCCTGGACATGGAGGGTTCAGGCTGCACATATTGCAATGAACATATCACCTTGAGGGTAACTAAGTGGTGGAAGAGATTGACCAGAATGACTTCAGACTCTCCATCATTGGAGACTTTCATATGCCCGTTGGATAAAGCCCTGTGCTTCCCCATCTGAGTTCCCTGTTGGCCCTGCTTGAGCAGGGGGATCACAGTTGAGGCATCCCAATGCCCCCTCCAACCTGCATGATCCAGTGATTCTGTGTACAAAACAGAGACTGAAAATAGTTTGTGCCTTTCAACAGCACGGCTTCGTTTTACTTTTCTCGGTCAGCTCTCGAGCACCCGGCTTGGGCGTCTCAGCTTTTCGTCGGGGCCACGGCTCGCCGTAATTCTCTGGTGCTTTTGCTGCCGCGCTCTGGGGTGGGCTGTTGGCCACGCTTTGCCATTGGCGTGAGGGAAGAAACAAAGAAGCAGGAAATTCGGCCAAATCTGTCCGCATGGCGGCTGGATGCTTTATTGGCTGCGAGAGCTGCAGCCCGCTTCCAACTTTGCATGGACGCAAATGGCCTCAAGCATGCTGAGGAGTGGGATGAAATAGGGGAGGGACAGGGCGGATAGAGAGTCCTCCTGCCCAATGGATACAGACATCGTGGTGATGACATGTATTACAACGACCAATGTGAACATGGCAGGGGCGGACACAGGGCTTTGGGGCTAGTGGGACTGTGAGAATGGGGAGACGGGCACGGAAACTGCAGGAGTAGAGGAAAACCCGGGAGATGCACGAGGGTACACAAAACTGGAAAACTAACAAAGAAAAACCCATAATTTGAACCCAAACCCAGGATGCAACACAACAGCAGTTTTGAGATGGCACTTATAGGCCGTATAATGAGTAAGGAATACTCTGTCAGTGAAGCAGAATTCTAATAATCATTTCTGTTTTGGGACTTCCTTTGCTGTTTTTAGTATTCATGTAGGCACCAGTGCTGAACACATGAGCTTCCTCATATGTGATTTGTGAGTGACCTTTCAGTTTCATCAACTTTCCCATACATTTTCTATTATATTTCTTCACTTTTTTCCCTGTAGTTTGTTCTTCTCCCAGGTGCATAGGTTTCAATTGTGAGTGAAAGCCATTAATACACAAAGAGAGATGAGTTTTGTCGTCCTAGTCCTGGTAGATAGCATTCTCTGGAACATACATTTTCAATAAATATTCTTTCTTTCTCTTCCTTGTAATTATCACAAAAAGTTGGAATTTTACTTTATTAAGATTAATTTTTATACTATTCAAAAATAAGTTTTTTATTGGATTTTTGTTATTTACTGTAAAAGATAAAATAAAAGTTCTGAAAATTTTTTTTTCAATGTATGAACAATCATTTAAGCAAGACAGGAGTTTCTCTACTTCACCATTCTGTTTCTGGGAGCACTCAGTTACAAAGCCTTAAGAAAAGTGCAAATATAAAGCTGATCTATCTTACTGTGTCAGTCATGTCAAACTTGGCATAGTGGTGCACTTTGAGCTGAAACCTGTATTTGTCTTTCTGTTTACCATTACTTTGGGGTATGTTGTTGGGTTAGAAACTGGCAGGATGGCTAGGTCTAGTAGGTGGAGGTATATGGAGTTAAATCCAGGTGGTGGCTGGAAACTACTGGGGTTCCCAGGCCTCAGTTTTGTGGCCAGTTCCTGTTTAATATCTTTATTAATGATCTATATGAGGGGATCAAGTGCTCAGTAGCTTTGCAGAAAACTCTAAGATGTGTAGGAGTGTTGATCAGCTGGAGGGCAGGAATGCTCTGCAGAAGCATCTGTACAGGCTGGATAAATGAGACAAGGCCAAAGATATGAGATTCATCAAGGCCAAGTGCTGGGTCCTGCACTTGGGTCACAACAACCCAATGCAGTGCTATAGGCTGAAGGTAGACTGGCTGGAAAGTGGCCCAGTGGAAAAGGATCTGGGCGACCTGGTCAACAGCGCCTGAACATGAACTAGGAGAGTGCCCAGGTGGCCAAAAACACCAATGACATCCTGGCCTGTATCAGCGATAACGTGGCCAGAAGGGCAAGGGCAGTGATTGTCCCCTTGTACTCAGTATTGTCCTGGGCTCACCTCAAATTCTGAGCCTCTCATGAAGAAAGACATTTAGGTGTTGGAGGTGTACAGATAAAAGCAATGGGGCTGACAAAGGGTCTGGTGAACAAGTTGTATGAGGAATAGCTGAGGTTGCTGGCCTTGTTTAGCCTAGAGAAAAGGAGGCTGAGGAGTGATCTTATTGCTTTCTACAACTCCTTTTTAGGATGCTGTAGCCAGGTGGGGGGCAGTCTCTTCTCCCAGGTAGCCAGTGAAAGAATGGGAGGACATGGCCTCAAGCTGGGCCAGGGGAGGTTCAGGCTAGACATCTGGAAGAATTTCTTCATGGAGAGGGTTGTTTAACATTGGAATGGATGGCTCAAGAAGGCACGTGGATTCTCCATACCTGGAAGAGTTCAAGAAACAACCGAACATGGCCCTTAGTGGAATGGTCTACTTGACAAGGTGGTGATCGGTCAAAGGTTGGACACAATAATACAGGTATTTTGCCAATCTAACTGATTCTGTGACACTGAAGAATAATTCTGTGACACTTGGAATATTCTGAGTTGGAAGGGATCCAAAAGGATCAACCAAGTCCAAATCCTGGCCCTGCACAGGACAGCCCAAAGAATCAGAATTGCCCAGGTGGTTCTTGAGGTATGTCAGTCTGGTGCTGTGACCACGTTCCTGGTGAGCCTGTTCCAGTGACCAGCCACCCTCTAGGTAAGAGTAATTTCCTAATATCCAACCTAAATCTGCCCTGAAATTATTTCAGGACATTTCCTCAGATCCTGTCACTGTCACCACAGAGAATAGATCAGTGCCTGCCCCTTGTCTTGCCCACAGAAGGAAGTTGTAAGTGGAGTGAGTTTTCCCCTCAGTCTGCTCCAGGCTGAACAGACCAAGTGACCTCAGCCACTCCTCATCCAGCTTCACCTCAAGGCCCTTCACCATCTTTGTTCCCCTGCTTTGTACACTCTCTAACAGCTCAATGTCTTTTTTATACTGTGGTACCCAGAACTGCCCCCAGCACCTGAGGTGAGGCCACCCCAGCACAGAGCAGAGCAGGACAATCCCCTCCCTTGCCTGGCTGTGATGTTGTTCCTGATGCCCCCCAGGACAATTCCCTCCCTTGCCTGGCTGTGATGCTGTTCCTGATGCCCCCCAGGACATGGGTGGCCCTCCTGGATGCCAGAGCACTGCTGACTCATGTTCAGTCTGCCACTGACCAGGACCCTGTGGTGATGCATTACCCCCCACTTACAGTCCGCACTGCGATCAGAGAAACGCTCATTAGGCCTTGGCCTTGGAAACAGCACTTGAGCCCAGGTCTTCCAGAGCTTATCACAATCACTGTCTGCGCCCAGGAACTGTTGATGTTTAACAAGCTCCTCTTTTCCTTATGAACAACTTTGGAAACAGTTTTTCTTGCCTGAACAGCCTAACATTCCTGTTCTCACACTTTCAAAAGACGTGGTACCCCAAACTGTGGCCTGGATGGAAACATTGTAATGACTAAAGTCCACTCTCCTACGACCCTATAAACAGTGGTCCAGAATGAGACTCTTTGAGCTCTCCTGGACGGAAGTGACCTGCAACCAGCAACCTCCGAGTCCAACCCCTCTCAGAGGTAGCAAACTCAGGTCTGTTGCCATTGGAGGATCACTGAAACACAATGTAGCCTGGGCTGATACCCTGACTCTTTGAGGCCCAACACTTTGCCCTTTGGGAGAGCAAGGCATCCAAAGTGAATATTTCCCTGACCTCTGAAAGGAAATTTTTCACAGATACCTTGCTTGCACTGACACTTTATGTCTGTGTGCATGCATACATGCATATGCTACTGCAAATATGGGAGAAATGCTTCTTTCTTAGATGTTTAAGTACTTTATATATCTACGTAAGTTAGTCAAGTAAGTAAAGTCATAAGTTATAAACTAAGTTAAGTGTTGCTCTTTAGTTAAGTATTACTTCAAAGTTATAAGTTAGGTTGAATGGTGTCAAGGGTTATATCTCTGTTAAATTATTAAGGTTAAGTTATAAGTTAAGGTAAAAGTTAAGTTAGGTATAACTTAAGTGTTGTTCCTTTGTTAAATTGTCATGTTTAAGGTATAAGTTAAAGAGCACTGTAAAGTTTGAGTGCTGTTAAACTTTTACACTGTATTTCTTTTTATCTTTTCTCTCACTGTCGTTTTGTTACAAATACTTAAATACTCGTACCCACACGACCACCCCAGATGGTTCTCAGTTAATTTCTGTTTTGATTGGCTGGATTTTGCTTGGTTTTGTTGTTGCTTGTTTTCCCTGGTTGTGTCTTAACTGTTCTGTAAGGGGGAAAGTGAATCTTGACAATGGACTTGGTTGTACCGTTGCTTAATATTAAATCTGTCTTTTGCTTATACCCTTGTCAGTGAGGTTTTAAATAATCTCAAACAGTCGTTTTTTACAATTTGGTGCAGTGAGCATACTGGCAAATAATATCACTGACTACCTACAAATGCATGGAAAGTCCCAGTCCTAAGTTCTCAGACAAATGGTCTCAGGATAATTGACATGACTGGGAAGCTGTAAAATAACATTTAAAATTTGCTAGATACCATTCAAAGAACAGGGAAGATAAAATATTTGCAAAATGCTAGACACCTGTCTAGAAGCTGTCTGCCAATACTGAAAAGATACTATTAAAGGGAAACAAGAACTGAAAACTGAACTGGAAATTAGGAAAGTGACCAAGTTATTGCTGTCCCTGTAAAAAGAACAACTGCACAGACAGTTACAGGAGAAACAGAAAGGGAAACAATATCTTGTAGAAAAAGTTGAGCTAATGTTTATGCAGGCCCCAAAACCTTCTGAACCTTGCAGTGGACAGGTAAATTATATTAAAAAAAAAAACAACTCTATTTGATCCGATTAAGATGGCTAATTTGATGCTAATTAAATGCTAAAGCCAGGTGAAACTTCAACTGATTTGTGGTGTGTTTGTTTAACTGAAGGAGACCAAATCTTATTGCATGGTGAAGAGGCCAAAGGATTCTAGGTCCTGATGTTATTTTATGTTTTGGTCCCTAACCCCAAAACGATCCCCACTTGATAACAAGCAGAGTGGCATACTGGGCTTCATCCAGTGTGCGTGAGTGAGTGAGGAGAGCCTCTAGTAATACCTATTAAATCTGTGAATGAGGCTTTCCTGTCTATAACAAAAGCTGCCTGCAGCCAAGCCATGCATGAGTGATCTCAAACACTTGTTCATAACAAACCTCCATGTCCCTTTCCATAGCACCGCTCTCCAGCCTCTTATTCCCCAGCCTGTCTCTATGTCCAGACTTGCCCTGTCCTATGAGCAGAATCTAGCACTCTCCATTGTTAAACTTTATACAGTTGGTGATTGCCTAGCCCTCTAATTTGTCTAGGTTGAACTTGAAGTCTATGAACTTGAACTTTGGGTTTATGAATTTGAACTTTATGAACTAGAAGTTTATGAATTTAAGCTTTAATTTACCCTTAGGTCTCTTGTCCTATATGTAATATCCTATTACTAAAAATGTAACCACAGGAAATATCTTGTTTGAAAAGTAACTTTTATGTCTTTATGTGTTTTAAAAAGACCAAACCAAACCATATCTTGCTGGTAATGTATTAATAGGTTATAAGGTATGTATTAATATGTATTCAAATGTATGTAGTCTTATTATTGATCATCTTTTGTCTGAGCCACAGGCAGTTTTGTATACCCTCTGAAGGATTTACCCTGGTTCATATCCTTTTTTTGTCTAACAGAGGTTGGAACAGATAATCTGTGTCTATAGTGTTTTACAATAGAGTTTCCTATAAGAGAAATCTAATGTTTTCTTTTTTTCCATGCCATTTTTTGAAAAAGAAAGCAATCCCTAGAAAAGGGTGTGAGGACTATACATTCTCTTCTAATTTACAGTGCCAAATGGCTTTAATAAGAATCATAGTACATTTTTAAATTTTAATTCCTTTCTAATAATTCCTTACATTTGATTTTCTTTTCTGCTGCTGTTGTGTGTTGAGATGGTATTTCCAGTGATCTATCTGTAAGTATATCAGTATCTTTTCACAGAGTGACAATAACTCAACAGCATATATTTACAGATAGCTTGATGTGGTGGTTTTTTGTTTTACAATTTTTCTCTGTTAATGAGTTTATAATGGTTTATCCTATGTACCCTGTTCTGTCCCCTAATGGTTTAGCCCTAAGTTGTTTACTCCAATATTTTCCTGCCAAGTGCCTGTCAATCCCTATGTCAGTCTCCCCAGCCCCTCCTTTGTACCTCCCTTGCTTCCTTATAAGTCCTTGTCAATCCCCAGTTCACTGCCCCCTACCCCTGCCTGTCAAGTAGAACACATCCTGTTTGTTCTGGAAAGTTCCTGGTCGCCCTTTCCCCAGCACACCATTGGACTGTTAAGCCTGCTCTCTCCCCCGTTCTGCTTTCATTGGATCGCCCCAGCTGTGTTCTCCTCCCCTAGTACTTCCCTGTCGTTGTTGAGGTGGTCATGACACAAAGCAGAGACATTAAGTAGTCTATTGATGGCAACTCTTTATTACAGAAATGGCTGACCTTTTATGCGCTTTCTAATTGTTTATACTTCTTCTACGCTAACTTTTGGCCACAATAATTTAACATAAAACTGTTGGTGAAAAGTAACAGTGACTTCAGCTAACTTCTTGTCTAGCTGCAAAGTTCCCTCCTTATCTTTCTTCAATTCCTCTCTTCTCTTGGTCTCCTTGGTAGCAGCCTTGAAGAGAGATCCTTATCAGCTTCTTCTTGCTTCTCAGCTTCTTCTCGCTCCTTTAGCTAACAGGCCTGCTGTTAGCCCCTTTCACAATTCCCCCTTTTTGTTTTTAAACTGTAAATATAGTTGCTATGGATTTTTGCAGGGCTTTTTCCAAAAATCCAAGCAGACAGGGGAAGCACAAACAACAATTACAACTATTAACAAAAATTAACATTCTTATTTTTAATGCAATCATTCTTGTCTTTCATCTATGTATAAGTTAATCTTAAATTTAACTACTCTATCCCATTAAGTTATATGTCTAATAAACTATAACTACTTAAAGTGTTTAAAAGAAGATCTTGATAAGTGTAAACTAAACTGACATCTTTTAATTACTATGAAAACACATGAAGACTGATGAGACACATCTTGATATATGGCTTTAGCTAGTGTTATTTGTATGTTCTGCTTTAGT
The DNA here is from genome assembly GCF_031753505.1 of Anomalospiza imberbis. Classification (NCBI taxonomy): domain Eukaryota; kingdom Metazoa; phylum Chordata; class Aves; order Passeriformes; family Viduidae; genus Anomalospiza; species Anomalospiza imberbis. Next base: position 57,587,039 of record NC_089721.1, on the reverse strand, counting down.
TGTGGAACTATCTATTTTATTCTTTCTTGTACGCTCTAGATAAGGTTTAATACACTGAGTAAGAACTCATTGAGGACTACTATTTGTTAAAACACAAGTACAACCTGTCCCCCAGGTTATTAGTTTTATTGGACTAGACTACATACTAGCAATTAAATTTTTAACTTATACTTTAACATTTCTTCAAAAATCTATTTACTTAGAATTTAAAGGGGAAAAATGGTAAAAAATTGGATATAACTGTGAGTTAGGTAGGGGACGTAAAAAATTTAACACATAAACAGCTTTATCTAATTTCACTTGAGGTGACTCTTAATAGTGTTATGTTGAATTATTGTGGCCAATAGTTAAAGTAGAAGTATAAACAAGTAGAAAGTGTATAAAAAGTCAGCCATTTCTGTAATAGTTACCATCAGAAGACTACTTAATATCTCTGCTTTTTGTTGTGACCGCCTCAACAATGACACTTCCCATTGGATGTAAGTGATTTCCACCTCTTACCTCCTCCCCTCCTTAAAATGTGCTGCTCCCCTCATTCCTGAGCTTACTTGTCCCTGAACCCTCCTGGGTAATAAAGTACCTTGGAATTCATACAAGTGGCCCGTTCCTATTTCTTTGCCTCAGCCCTTCGTTTGTGCTTCAGAGCTGCGCTACCCACACCACAGACAGCCACAGGGAGCAGCAACTCTCTGTGAGCACTGCCACCCTAGAGGTCTCAGGAGAGATCTGGGGGCAGCCCTTCCTCTTGCGCCCTCCAGCCACAGGGAGCATGCTAGCCGGGAGACCTCCATACTGTGGCTGCAACCGGACAGCAACAGCTTGTTTTTTCCCTCTTCTTTTTACTTTACTTTACACTTAAGGACATAAAGTTCTATGTGCCATTTTTTGGCCGAACTTTTGGCACAGGTTGAGTCTTCAGCATGATTTCATATCAATTTTCATTTTGCCTGTCTTGTAGAAGTCATTTCACTTAGAAACTTTGTCATGGTAAAATTGATCTCGCTCCCAGGACTTTAAGAATAATTTGACATCATACTGTAAGGGAGATAAAAATAATCCTACTTCCTAGTTGTGATACATGGCCATATATTACTACAGAATAGTAATAATAACAGGAATTATAGTAACCTACTTTTTTTGTGGCAAGATTGATTCCTTTTTCTTCTTAGCATTTCTAAGATCTCTTGTTGGGAAAGCTTTCTAAAAAAATCACGTATATTTTTGTCAGACAGATTCCTATAATCTCTTACCTTTCTAAGTCCTGTGACGTACACCAGCATAGTTATGTGGCATGACTTCCATGTTAACTGTTTCCCAATACATCATATTTATCCATGTCTATTATTTATGTCTGTTTTGCAATGACTGAAAATGTCAAAGAAAGCTTCCTGCTGGACCATCCAAAAACCACTCTGCAAGTCAAACTTGCATCACCTGAGCTGGAACCGAAGTCCCTTCTCAGCTGCACCCCTGACTCTCACACAGTCAGACCAGGATTCCTTAACAGCTCAACCCTAGGTTTCTCATATCAGAGTCTCAGTCGTCTGGATCCTTCAAATAATTTAATCATGGGGTAACAATGAAATAAAATCTCAAGCTTGTGTCTCCAAGAGGGTAAACCCTGGCCTGTTATACTCCTACAGTCTAAGCCTGTGAAAGTCTGGGATTTTCCAGCTCAGTCATTGTCTCCTGCCCTGTCTCAGTGTGTACTCACCTGGCTGGGCCACAGGGCCCTGTGCCTTTTGTCATGCAAAGTACTGGTGCCAGTTCCTGGCCTCTTGCCTCGGACTCCCCTGATCCAGACCTTTGGATTTTGCCTCTCTCACTGCAGCTGTACACTGAGTTACATGCACTAAATGTTGTCCTCAACAAAAGGTTGTGATAATTTTCAGCATTAATAAACCACTGTGTTTCCCACACTTAAATGTTTAATTTTCTGAAATGTCTTTGTCTTCACTTAGATCAAAATTTCCAGCCATTACAAAATGGAGGTATTCATTTCTGGTTAAGAATGTCAACTTTATAACGTTTAAAAACAGGATCTGGGAATAACTAGTATACTGCCAATATTAATGAAGTAGGTTAACACTTGCTAACTTGAGTATCTTCTTTGTCTCAGAGAAAACAAAGAGGAAATTCTTAACTTTAGAGTACATTACTCCTTCAGCGTGTAAGGAAAAATGTTGTCTGTCTTTATAGACAAGTTTAATATACTAAACCAAATGAAACTTTCAGGTGTTTGCAGCTTGTTTTAAAGATCTATCTTCAGTTAAGAAGTTAAAAATTAATGGTTTTTGCATGAGAAGTTTACTAGGTATTAATTTACCCTAATAAGAAGTTTAATAATAACCAGTAAACTCAGATTTTCCACTAAAGTTGACTGCCAGATGTTCAAATCTGCTTTGGAAAGAAACAAAATTCTGCCATGAATGGAAAATCAGAAAGTGCCTGTGACCTGGTTGTAACCCAAAAAAAAAATTTGCTTTGCACTTGGCTGTTTTTGTGAATGTTAAATATTCATGACCAGATTTATTCATTACAGAAATGCTTACTCATATCATTAAGTCATTTAATGAATTGCTTCCCCCGTTGATTAAAACTTGTGTCTGATCCAATCTCATATTAAGTTTTCCCTATTCTCCACTTCCATTCCTTCTGTTTGCTGGGGTGTTCTTTTTTTTTTTCTTCTTCTTTTTTTTTTTTCTTTTCTTTTTTTCTTTTTAATTTTTTTTAAAAGAAATAACTGTAGGGCTGATATCTTACAGGATTAATTACAACCTGCACCATAAGGTTATAGGCACCTTACATTACACCTGTTAGGCCTTCTGAAATAAAACAACTACATAATAGATGACAGAATGTATGTGAAAATCTGCCTTTCCAAATGAAAATGAGCAATAGTTTCCAAATATCCTTCATACAGACTCTATTGTTATAATTTATTTCTAAATTTGGACCTTGGGCTTTCTTCTGATGAGACCCCTTCTGTGTTCCCAGCGTACACTGATTCCTCTGCATTCTCAGAAAACAAACACTATTTCTGGTTTTTGGTTCAGTGACATGATATTGCAGCAGGAAACAGAGTAGAAAGCAGAAGGAATAGGAGTCCAGACTCAGGTGGATTCTCCCCTTTTCCTCCATTCTCAAGACAAGGCTCCAAGGTTCCAACCTTACCATTTTCACATTATGTGAAAATTTTTTGTCACAAGTATCAGCTAAAGCCATCTCAGTGATTTCAGTATAGCTTCTGCTTTTCTACTACTCACTTATAAAGTTACTATGTTATTTGTAGTCACCCTCCAAGATTTACATTATACACAGCACTGCAATGCTTTTAGGTTAGGTTCATGGCTTTCCTGTTTTTTGTCCTATCACTAATTTTTAATGGTGTTGCAGATATCATATTGTGGACAAAACTGTTATAAAATGCACAGGTCAAAGGCTGAAACGTACAGTAAGATACATGTGTAATTCTGACCGTGTACATGGAATGACTCTCCAAGAATTTGCCAAACTTCTGTATTGGTTTACACAGCAAAATCAACAATCTTAGGAAATACAATAATAAATCTGAAAATTAGTCTCTTTAAGGTCCTCTCCTTTCTCTAACATCACCTCTAATTCATAGAAAACAATGGGAATTTTCAGGAAAAAATATTTTAACTGAAAAAATGTACTCCACAGAGTAGAAAACATAGCCTTTAGACCTGAATCACAATGTTCTTTGTAATCAGAAAGCAGTAGTAACAGTAAACTTCTACCACTGCAAGGAGCTGAAAGGAGAAGTACTCAATACACACATTGTCCTGCTGGATTTCAGGAGTGTCTGACACAAGGGGTGACATGGTGTTAGGTTAACTTGTGGATAGACCTCGTACCTTTTTGTGTGTGTGACTAGTGATCTGACACAAACTGACCTGGATACCAAATTTTGCTATGTACTGAAGGCCCTCAAGCTTACTTCTTCCATGCTGCTAACCAGGAGGATTAGGAATAATACATAAGACTTTGAAAAATGTTGTTTAGTTCTACATTTAAAGCAGAGCAGGATTTTTATAAATATATTTATGAAAAATTTATAAATTCAATTATAATGAATTTATGAAGAAATAATGAAAAGGACTTTTTTTTTTCCTTTTAGATACATCAGTTCACCAATTTATAAAATCTACTGACAATTTTTACTGTAATGAAATTTTTCATTTACTTATGATGCTGGAATCGGTGGATGCGTGAAATAATTATAGAGTAGAAAAACTGTTTAAACACTGCTTACCAGTATTATCTTACTTACAGTGGCTTAGGCAGAAATTCTTAAAGCTTTATTGATGTAATTAAGTGGAAATTTTCTGATCTTGTGGTCTCACCTTCTGATATCCACCTTCTTTCATTTTGCCTGTATGTAGAAAATAAAATTAAGATATTTCTACAGGATTGTAGGGTAAATCCATTGCATATTGTTAAATCTTATTGAATATTGTTTTTTCAAATAACATCTGGCAAGGCTCTAAATTCTTAATAACCTAGGAGGAAACTGGGATTTATGATTTATTCATTCTGAATATTTAAAGTTTATGTAAGATTATAAATTAAAATTTGTAAATAATAAATTATTCTACTGACATTATTGTATTCATTAGACTGAGAATTAGTGCTGGAAATAGTTGCCATATTAACCAAAAATTCTTTCTGCCAGAATTTTTTATTACTGTATTATTGATGTTATTTAATTTAATCTGTTTAATGTTATATGAAACAAAACACCTGCTATGAAAGAAGGTTTTAACTATTCTTTCCTAATAGATTTCTTCAAGGTGGTGAGATTTTTCCTCATTTAACTCAGTAGGTATTTGAAACATAATCTGTATTCTCCCAAAATAAGCAATAGAATTTATGGAAGTCAAGAATGACCTGGATTATGCAAAAGTTTGGTGATCTCCTCATGGCACTCCTAATGACAGCTTTTTTGTTTACTCTTGCTAATCCCCTAAAATAATAAATGACATTGATTTTCCTAAATATCCACTATTAAAGATGCAATCTTTGAGAGTGGAGTTTGGGGTTTTGTTTTAGAAGAATATAAGGATACATTGAATGCTTCCTTGCATGTACTAGGTGTTGCTATGTTCATTTGGATGACAAAGACAATTCAATTATCAACAATTTCTTCACAAATTATTGAAGCAACAGAGCATCCAGCCCAGGTTGCACAATTGTTGGTATTAAATGCTATCAGTCCAATAAAAGTAATCTATTGAGAAATAATTTGCACATAAAAAAGAAGTTGCTGTAATCCTGCCTTTTCAATACACATTATCTTTAAGCAAAGCTGGTTGGAGAGTGAGGACCCAAAATTATCAGTTCAAATGGCAAACTTAGGATTTTGAAACAGGTTGCTTTGCTGAATATAAAATTAGCAATGACAAGATACTGCATCATTGCTCCATAGTGAGCTGGTGTAAATTAAATAATTTTTTCCTGAAGCATGAAGTAAATAAGGAGTTTCTATATACTGCTGGTTTAAATTTTTTACTAAAACCTTCAGCAGAATTAAAATATTGAAATTTTATGCTTTGCAGTTCTGCTGAGATTAAATGGTTTTATCCAAACTCAGTATCTCATTATGGGTGTAGTATTACTTTTAATCCTGAAAATAAGGAAATCTTGCAAAATTAGAGCATTTTCAAAATCAGAACATAAAATTGAAGCTTATATTATAAAGTATTGAATCACTTGAAAAGAAAAAATTCTGTGTATTGTTAAAACCAGCCAATGTTATTAAGAATACACAGTGTACATAAACACAAATATGAATATTAATGTAAACATAAACTAAGTGTGGTTACCTTAAATTAAAAAAAAAAAAAAATATTTGGTTTAAATACTTACTGGAACAGAACTTTTTTTTTTTGTATTTTTTTGGGGGCAGTGTGGGGATGGTGGTGGTTGTTTTTTTTTGGTAGGTAGTATTTTGTTTCCCATTTTGTTTTCAGTGTCTGTATAGGAATTAAAGAGCATTAACAAAGCACATGACTTCAGGTAGAAAGTGGGAATCTCAAAGACATCTGTGGTTACTGTCAGCAACAATTCCATTAATGCATTTTCTTGCATAAATCAATGGTTGTCTAGGAGATAAAAACTTTTTTCCTTATGAAAAATGTTAACTTTCTTTTGCCACTTAAAAAAGCAGGCGTCATGATTCCTGTCAGACAGCTATGAAGAAAAAATAACTTTAAAATTCATTTATTACTTCAGAAGAAGTAAAAACATTAGGTTTTCTAATGTTTGCCATTCAGTTATTTTTCTTCTTAGAGTTTCAATACAAAATTAGTTTTCTTCTCAAAATAAACTAAAATGCTAATATTGTAATTTTTTCAAGTATTAGTTCAGTACACTAGAAGTAAAAAAAAACAAACAAAAAAAAAAAAACCAGAATAGTTGGTAATGAGTGGGAAAGAGACAGGTCAAAGATTTCTTCTCATTTATTTTGATTCCATTTATATTTATTGAGAAGAATATTCTTTTTGAAGAACATTTGCATTTCTTCCAAAGAAAACTAAGAAATCTGCTTCTTAAAGAAATACATGGCTATAAAATTTTAAAGTCTGAAGAGACAAGATAACTGCATACTTGCCACACTTCTAATAATTAAATAAAAATGGAAGTTAATATACTGATACCGAGTTATCTGTATGGAGTCTTGTGCAATAGTTTTGATTTTTTTTTTTAAGGAAAATATTTGTCCATGAAGGTGAAGCAGAACCAAAAGCAAAGAGAAAGACAAAAAAAAAAAGATAAAAACAAAAGCAAGAGAAAATTGTGAAGTAAAAGAAAGCATAAAATGAAAATTAAGTGAATAGGAAAAAGGAAGCCTAATGAAAGAAAACTCAAGGAAAATAATATTAAATGAAAAAAAAATGTTAAAAGAAGAATAGAATGAAATAAAAATGAAAAAAAGTAAAAAAAGAAAAATCAAAAGAATAAGAAAAAGAAGAAACAGAAAAGGAGAAAGAAAAGAGAAAGGAAATGAGAAAGAAAAATGAAAAAGATGAATAAAAAAGATAAAATTTGGTCTCTGATTTTTCTGTTTAATTTGTTTGATTTAGATTAAATCCTCATGACATTTTCTTATCCAATTTTACAAAAAACTAGAAAACTGAATTCATACTAAAGAATTATCAAAATGTAGGAGCTTACATATTTTCATGTTTCAGTGTGGTTTCCTTTTGGTGGAATAGAAGAATATGTGCCAATGAGTGGAGCAAATGGCTGTTGCAACATAGGACAGGAAGTGCAAGAGCAGACTCGTGCCCATGAAATATGCATATTATTACAAAGCAGAATTTCAAGAATAACAAAAAGTCAGTTGCTGTTTTAATATATGATTCTCATGTGTAGAGATATTCTGACTTTCATGTGAGTGTTGAATATGTTTTCTTTCTTCATAATTGAAATAATTAATTTTGTCAGAGTTTTTAGAATTAGCACTATCCTGAGCAGGAGAAATAGATTTATTAAAAACATTATTAAGCTGATTAAAGTTCTAGGATTCAGTGTCTTCATAATTAAGTTATGTACTACTGATCTGCCTTGTCTTTAAATGTTTTAGTGCCTGAACAATCCCCAAAGGAACATTTGTTCTTTCTCTCAATGTAAAATAATTTAGTAGGAAAAATAAGCTTTTAATGAGGGAAGACAGTCTGATTTTTTTACATTCCTTCTTTATCTCTAACATGCCAGACTTGTGTAGCTTACTGAATTAGTCTACTAAACTACGTGAGGAAACTTAGGTTCGAAAGATTGGTAGGAGTTTCAAAGGCTGAATTCATGCTGGAGTTGAAACAGTGACACATGTAAATATAGCATTTAGATTCCCATATAAGAACCCAGTAAATGCTACACCAATGTCCATCCACAAAATACAGTGTTCATCTGTATCATCACTCTGTCTGCCTCAATGTGTTGTAGCAGATGCACACAGAACAGCATAATGTCACCTATGCAGAACAGATTCACATGTGTTCCGATCCACATGTTGCCTATTTTGTGTGCGGGGTTTCATCTGGTAAAAGTGCAAACTGCAGCTCTCTACCTAGGTTTTTTTTTGAAAATCAAGTAGGGCTTGCCTGAAGAACTGTCATTTACCTGCTCAAGAGACATCCCAAATGATCATCAGTGGGGTACTTATTGTACTATTTCATGATGTGGAGAATTGGACATTTTCTACAGCTTTTGACTGCTTCTTCCCTGCCATCAAAAGCTGCATGAGTTCCTCACTGGGGTGGTGGCACCAAAGCTTAGCCAAATGTCTCCCTTGTCAAAAAAAAAAAAAAAAAAAAAAAAAAGTTCTAACTTGTCAATATTCTGCTTGAAATCTCTGTACATGCAACAAAGTTCAAACAAATGTGTACCCACTTCTGTAATACATTCTCCACTTAGAATCTGCTGGCTTTGATCTTTTTTTTTAACCTTTTCTAGCAAAACAAGGTAAGCTGCCACAAAAGGAGCCTATTCCCAGCTAAACCATCTACTGTTAATCACCCAGCCTTCGTGTGGTTATTATGTGTCCACAGTCCATTTTGTTTCCTAACTATTGTTAACAAAAAATTTACTAACATATCTTGCCAGCCATCAAGGCTCCTAGCAATTCTATGTATTTTCTTGAATCAAGTAATTTTTGAAACATCCTATTTGTCCTAAACTTGCTTGGTTTGTCAGGAAAATTGTTGTTAGTACAGTTGTGGTCTTTGTTAGACCACAGCATGGGAAGCACAGTGCAAGCTGTGGAAGCACAAGCTCCTTGCAAGTGATTTTTCTTACAAAAAGCAGTTTATAACTAGATAATTATATTTCCTGCACTGTGGGTAGACTAACGATTTTTCAGTTACTTGCAGATTATTTAAAAACATAAAACCTCTCTGTATTGTCTTCTTTTTATTTTTTGTTTCACAGAACTCATCCACCACTCTTAGCCACTTAGTAATGAACAAAATTTTAAGTAATTGTTAAGTCACAAAAATATCTTGGTATCTGAAGTCCTACCCATGTAATTTCCAGATGGATTATTTTTTGAAACATAACACTATCAGCATATGTCATCTACTCTTATTACATTGATTGTATTCCTTTCTTGTCCTGGATTGGATGGTTGGATGAAGCAGACCTCTGCTTAAAGCTAAAAAAACCCCCACAACTAAAAAAAAAAAACAAAAAAACCCAAAAAAACCAAAACCCTATTGTATTTATAAATGAATCGATGTCCTTATCTATTTTAGGATTCATTTTTAAGAGTAAAATTAAGTGATTTAGTGATTTTACTGCTGTTTTGAGGAGTTACATCTTAAGGAAGTTTGAAGCAGTATTCTGTTCTTAATCTACAGTACATAGTAATATCTATACAAACTTTGTGTTCATATGTTCAGATTCTTTCTAATATCCTTCTAATATTTTGCTCTAAAAACCAGCATATTATAGTATTGGAAGATACAGCAAAATTAAAGTATGAAATATGTCTCTGGATTTTCTCCTTTTTTCAGTCAGAGGAAACCATAAAGAAATCTTCAACTTAGCACATTTACCTATCTCTAAATTACTTTGCCATTAGGCCTAAAATCCCAACATGCTAGACAAATTGCATAATTGAATCTAGAGTTATGACATAAGTGATTCTCATAAAAAACATTTAATGTCTGTTTTTGGCATGCGTTCGTATAAGAAGTCTTATTGAATCATGAGCATTTGCTTCATTCTTTTGAAATCAATTCCACAAAGCCCCTCTACAAAAATAAAACATTCAGGCCATTCTTTTTAAGTGATGCACAGAGCAACATTTTACAATAAAACCAAAAAATCTTTTTTGATACCATAATTATTGAAGTCATAGGGTGTGACATTATAATTAATAGTTAATATAGTTAATATTTCACTCATTTCAGCAATAAATTGCATTTTTCTCTATGTGTCTACTATAATGTTTTAAGGAAAACACTTTCACTTCACTCATTTTACTAGTGAAACAATACATTAACTTAAATCATTTTTCCTTTGTTCTTTCAGAAAATGTGCCATGATTTACTTGTAATTTTCTCAGAGCATTCAATCCAAATATACAAACAGTGAAAAATTTTGCATGTAAGTGAATTACCTGTACTCTGAAAAACTAATGCAATATTATCCTTCCTTTTCTGCCAGAAAACTACCCTATAATTTTGATATTCAGTTAACTACACATAAAGCATCCAGGAGAGTTTTACATTGTGCTTGTCAGAAACCTTTGATTCTGAGAGTTTGAACTACAAGTGCTTAAATCCCCCTAATTGAGAAGGCTGACATTTGGGCTTCTTTCTTTATCCTCTCCCAAAATGAGAGGCCTTTGAAACACCTCACTGGAAACAGATCATGGTGGGCAGTCTGTCACCTACCTTCAGACAGTACTGCACTAGTAAAGGATAGATAACTTTATTGGTAATGCACTGGATTAATATTTAGGTATTCTGAGTGCAATTTAATTCCCTGCTTATTTCTATTCTCTCACAAAAATAATCTATTTCATTTACCCTTCTGTAAAATAGCAATAATGTTGCTGTATGCAATTGGATGGAGGGCTTGTATGGGACACAGATATTTGTAGTGATTAGGTAGGAAGTGTTTCACATGTGTTTCAGGCTTAACTCTGCATCCTTGGAAAAAGTGGATGTTATTTTTGTCATTTTTTTCATGAGGATATTGATCTCACTTGTGGTTTTGACAGAAAATTAATCCCTGCTGATCCACATTATCTCTCGTCTAATTATTTAGAATTGTGTAGGATTGCATAACCAAGGGGAAAAAAATTCAGAAAGGAGGCTTGCATCTTTTTAAACTTTAGAAGCTGCAATACAAAATATCTCTTCAATGTACAAATGGTTTCTGAGTTCATTTATACAGCATGAGAGAAACTAAAGTTTTAATCTGATCAGAGGTACTGCTCATACAGAATGAGACACCAATTTTATAACCCAGCAAAAGCAGGGAAATATTTAATCTAATAACCCAGATTTTAAATTTTCACAGTAAATGATAAAGAGCATATTCAAATTCTGTTTTCCTGCATCTGCAGATTTACCCCATCTTGTTCTCTACAAAGAGAAGTGATATCATCTTCCATCTCTGTCATCCTGATTTGAAAACAAACAAGCACACATAGCCTATGAACTCTGAATGAAGAAAAACATCTGGATGTAACCATGTCAGAGAAAACCTACTGGGCCAGAAGTTTAACTGGGAAAGAAATAGCACTTCTGTAAAAGCACCACTGCTGTGGCTTGTGTTTCCTCAGAAATACTCACCAAAAACTTTGTAGTTTGCAGTGATTACAGCCCAGTTATTTCCTTTCAGCAAAAACAGTGCACCTTTTTGCAGCTTTCCACATTAATGTGCAAAGACAAATAAGACCAGTATCTTTATCTTACAGATCCTGCCCTCATTCCATTAGTATATTATTCTATTACACAGCTACCAGTCTAGAATCCAGTCAGGGCTTTAAAATCTAATTGGGCCAAAATAGTGGAATAGCTATTTCATGAGGCTAAATGAAAAAGAAAACTGGTATTTTGTGCTTTTCTTGAGTTCTGTGCCTTTTTATCTTTGTAGGGAATTTTTGTTTTTTCTTTTCCTCTACAGAATAAATATAAATGTGTTTCTAAAAAGCAAAGGAAATTATTTTACTACACTTGAAAATTAGGAAAAGCAAAAAGATTCTTATGTATTAAAGCCTCTGTGTACTGTGTCTGCATTTTTGGGTGACTTCTAATTTACCGAATGACCAAAAGGGTTGGTTTTGGTTTTTGTTGGTTTGGTTTTTTTTTTTTTTTTTTTTTTTTTTTTTTTTTTTTTTGTTTTGTTTTGTTTTGTTTTGTTTTGTTTAGTTTAGTTTAGTTTAGTGTAGTTTGTTTTGTTTTGGTTGGTTGGTTGGTTTATGGGTTTTTTTGGGTGCAGCATTGCTTGTTTATTGTGGGGGTTGGTTTCCCAGAAGAAAACTTGGTAGTTCTTTAACCTGTCTTCATTTTACTCTACCTGCAACTTCGGATATGATGATGTAGCTTTCTTTCTGAAAGGATGTAAGAATTTTAGAGAAAGAGATTGGTATTACCTCTGCATTATGTTTTTCTTATTCTAACAACAAGACTGTTTAAATAGTAAGCTCTTGGTAAAAGTAAGTAATATGTGACCTTTGATTAAAACACCTTTTACAACCTTATCATAACAAAAATTATTACATTGGTACATTTATTCAAGTAGTATATTCAGTGTTAAAACTGATGAAACAAATTAATAGTAACTGATTATAGAAGTGGTAGTTACTAAAATGGATAACAGAAAAATAAAAATATATTCATTCTTCATCACAGTCTCAAACTAGAAGCTGGCAAGGGGGTGTCAGATTGATTTTATTTTTACTTACTAAGTTCACTCTGCATTTTAATAATGCATTTTTAAAACACAAAGTTGATTATCCATATCACCTAGGAGCTAATATTGCAACACATTTCCAAAAATTGCAATACATTTATAGGCTAGAATGAAGCAATGCATTGAAAGAGTAGAACTGAATCCTTTTTTGGTGATGACATGTTATGGAGACTGATGACTGAGAATAGACATTGAAGTATTGTTCTCAAAACTTTAATTATTATCTATGAAAATGAAAATTTACTACCTACTATTCAAAAGCCTGAATGGTTTGCTGTGGTCCATATATACCTGCACATGTGACTACTTTCATACTTCATAGAGAGTAATTCATTACACAGCTCAGTATGTATTTCATTCTGTCTGTGTGAAATTCAGACTTTTAATTAGGTATTCCTAATACAGGAAGAAGGCAACAAAATATAAATAAAATATTTCTGTTTCTTTTATTTCTTAATCTTTCTCATATTACTGCCAGTATCATGCTAATCCCAAGGTATTTGTGAGTGCTGCAACTGTCACTGATTTCTCCAGCAATCACTTTGAAGTAGCACTGGTTTTGATCAACTACTTCAATCATAATCAGAGGATAAATCAACTGACTACAGCAGTGGACAATTGTTTAAGAGTATTGCCCAGATAGCACTGTTGGAGAAGTAATATTGAAAGTGTCAAGGGCTAGTCAATTTCTTTTTGTTGTTGTTGTTTGTGTTTTAAATTAAGATTCTTTGTGATATAAGATTATCAGGCTATGCTAATGATTGAGATGAATGAGGTACCAGGATTTGGAAATTTTCCCAAGATTTTCATAAACTGAAATGAGTAGTAATCTCTATTAAGCCTGACATGTGGATACATTGTGTTAAATGCCATTAATGTGATTTGTTTTTCCTACAGAAGAAATATGGAAAATAACTTGCTGGGCCTTTAGATGGCCTTTGATCTTTTGAAAAAAGGATAAAATGCAAGTTATAAGATGTTTAAATGGAACATCAGTACTTTACTGCAGATAAGATGAGACCTATAACCTCTAAAATATAATTGTCTGTTAGATGCATAGTGTTGAAACTATAGTAGACTTGCAAGATTTCAGAAGACAGATAAATAAAGCTTATAAAAGAAAAAAAATATATTATGTCATCTGACAAGTCATCAAGAGATACCCATATTGTGTAAGAGATCAATAACTGATGGACAAATGGCAAACTTATGGTCTAAGCTCAGCCTGGGGAGAGCCTGGATATGCTTTTACTGAGTTGAACTTGAAGCATGCAACTGTCTGAACCCTACTTCCACTTGGTTTCTAGCTGATATTTTTTGAAAGAGAAGGAAAGAAAGATCAGGGTGATCTTAGTTTTTCCTCTTCTATTTATAGTTCCTGTATTTTAGTTCAAAAGCAGGTAACCAAATTCTAGATGACAGTATAAATATCACATCAGAGTCAGGGCAAAAAAAATAGTGTCCTTTAAAAATAAAAGCCTCAAAGAATTCAAAAAAACAAAGCCGGTTGTCTTCAAACACAAATGAGACAATTATTGTCTTCAGGACAACGCCTCTCCACCATTTCCACTTGGGTGCATTTTAAATGTGTTTGTGAATGAAGGGAGAAGATGCAATATTCTGCCTTCCACAACATTTAGTACTTCCAAAAAAAAGAACAAATTTCTGTCCATGCAGACCACTTAATTATGGATTTTTCTTCATTATGTTGGTTTCTTTACATCTTGTCACAGAGATGATTAAGGTAGGATCAGATTCTATAGTTATGTAGTCCAGCATAACTGAATAGAATTTTTTTTACCTGTACCATTTTATAGTACTCAAGTTTATACCATGTGTTATTTGGTGTAAGTTTTAAAATTTATTTTGCAATTTTCCATCTTATCAAAATTGGAAGAGAAATGTAAGCTTTCCCAAAAATTCCTAGAATTATCTGGTTCTCTGCTGATCCATTCTTGCAAACTGATTACATTGCATCTGTGACCCTTGCATCCTCAAATAGACCATGCTGGAAGAACAAGTTTCAATTTCTTCAGTTAGTGGAATGTAGTTGGATTGAAAACATGAGTATAAAGATTTCATGTAACATCTACAACAATTTCATATAACCTATTAATTCTTTCAGTGCTCTTTATAAGCCTGCATCACTTTACATTCACCCTGACCCTTAACAAATAAAATCAGTAGGTATAATTTAGCAAGAAATCAGAATCTGATAGTTCTTGTTTACATAATAGCTCATGATATCTGCCCCAATCAAATTACAAATTTATTGAGTAGCAGTTTCAAAACCTAGTTGTTCTACTGTCCTGTAATCAAAACAAATATGTTTTATACTGTCAAAAGAAACTTCTGAAGAACTTAATATTGTACTATGTAAAGAAAAAAAAAAAAAAAAAGAAAGAAAGGGAAAAAACCCAATCAACATTGATGTTCCTGACACTAAGAGGATGGGAACTCTGTCTCAAGCTTGAAATCTTATTTATTCTTGTGCACCATTGACCATATATCCTATCAGGCAGGTTTTTGTCCTGAGATCTGCAAACTTTGCCTCTCAAGGTAGTCGAAATGCATTTAATGTTTATTAAGATTTTTTTTGTCTTACTACATAAGACATTACACTATGTGTAATGTCTTATGTAGTATTTTTCACTCTAAAGGCTGACTGGTGCCTCAAGGCTTTTGTCATAGTCAGGGCAGTCCTGAAACTGGTTTAATGACTGTGGAAAGTAGCACTGCCAGTAGGCAGGAGACCAATAATACTTTCTCTCCTCTACCTACCTACATATAACGTTGCAATGACTGCTGAAGGAGGAAGGAAGCTGCAGCAATTCTGGGAGTGTTATGGAGTCCTTACTTCAGGTTTGAACATCAAAAAATGTTTAAAATAAAGGGCATAGCTTTTACATTTTCAAAGGAAAGAAAAAAAGAAATGGACTTTCCTCCTTACTCTTTCTCTCCCGTGTATTCTTGAAATTCACTGCCCAAAAGCTTGAAAATCATTGTAAGAAACAATGCTAGAAACAATACTTATTAGGGTTGTCTGATACAGTTTTCACACAGCAGTTATTTAGGCTTGATAATCTTTCTTTTGCTGGCTAGATTATAACTACATCATTCCACTGTGATTGGTGTGTTGTCCAAGTATACATACAGAAGTTCATTGAGAAGTCTACTACATACTTTAGCTGCTGCTTTCTTTCCCCATCTCTATGCTATGTTTAGAGATTATGAGGCTTTTAATGTTTCTTGCTACTGATGTTATAGCTGGTACAAGAAGGTATAACCCAAATTAAAACCAATTCCTCTCCCTCAGCAAGCTCTCTGAAATTACTTAGGTGCACGTGGTTTTACATCTTCAGACTCCTTTTACTCTGTATTTTAATACTTCATGTGAGGCTTCAAGATGCCCTATTTCAGCTAATGAGTTTTGCAGGCAACATTCTGCATTGCAGATTTACATAAATTGCACTTTGTTGATATTTGAGTAAAGGTTGAATGTTCTTATCTATGTTTATATCATTACTAAAAGACATAAACTCAGAAAGAATAACCTACTTATTGCTGTTTGTTTAAGTATTCACTGATTACCATTAATTTGATTAGTACAGCAAATTAAAACAGAAAACAGAGTTTATTCATGGTTAAATTGCAGAAATCAGTGGGTTATACAGTATTTGCATTTTAATTAAGTAGTGAGCATTTAAGTCTATGTGCTGGAAATACGAATGGATTCTCTGGTGTCATTGAAATTTAACATTAATCTCATTTATTTTGGGTATCTTTGTGTCTGATATATAAATGTAGAAGAATGCAATTCTGTTTCTAATAAATGCCCATAACATACTAAAATTAACAAACAATTTGTTTCTATAGACCATCAAGATAATCCTAAATCTGCACTACAGGTAATTCCATAATTTGTTTTTATTATAACAGAATTACAGAATATGCTGTGTTGGAAGGGACTCAGAAGGATCAAGTCCGACTCTTAGCCTGCACAGGACTACCCCACAGTCATACCATGTGCCTGAGAATATGGTCCAAATTATTCTTTATCTCTTCCAGGCTTAAAACATTCCTGGGGAGCCTGTAGAATAGCCCTGAATCCTTGGCTGTTGGGAGATACAGATTATGTGTCGAGAGAATCTTAGATTTGCAACACCAGAGGACATTAAGTACTGCTAAACTGTAGACCAGAAGAGTTTTCCACATTAGGACCTGTGCAATGTAAATGCTTAGCAACATGTAGGCATCTGCTCTGCCTTCTGAAATTCAGTACAAAATTCTTCTTAGGCTGTTTTTATGCATGTAGAGAAGGTTAAGAATCTCCTGGGTTAGTTCACAGTAACCAGACAAGAGTGTGGAGAGAACCCCTTCAGTGCATATGGGCAGCCCTCTGTGAGCTTGATACTTCCAAGCAGGGGCTTGCGGTCTATCTTCAAAATAGCTTCTTACTTTTTCCTTGCTGTCTTTTGAGAGATTTAAGGAGGATGTTATACCACTTACTGTCATCTGTAAAACAACCATGATGAAGTGTTCTCCAAAAGGAAGGGGAACATGAAGATTTCCCTGTGTCTGGAGGTAATCCAAAGTGTAGTCTTCCATTTTTAAAACATACTCACCCATTAGTGATATTTCAGATGAGGAGAGAGCTCTTACTCATTAAATTCTGCTGAAGTGAAAGCTAGTACGGGCAAGCAAGGATTTCATCTGGATTCATTTTATCAGGCACTTGTCCTAAAATCTTATTTATTACATTGGTCAAGGAATATATCTTATTATTCCATGAAGATTGGAAAACAGAGATTGAGGGAGTTAAGTCATTCTTTAGGCAAGCACTTGTAAGTCTCTTCTGATGGAAGGGAAGATCTAGATCTAAACCACACCCAAGAATTAGCTACTAAGAGGACGCTGCTTTGTTTTTCACACAAGTTGGAGCTGAGATAACAGCGCTAAAGTGACTTGAACCTCTCATTCATTCAAGTGAGAAAAGGTGTCCTGAAGACATATCACTTTTTTCTTGGCTCCTTTAGCTGCTTGGTGAATCTGAGAGTTCTGGAGCTGTGAGAAGATACCAGGAGATTCAGGGTTATGTAAAGCTGTGCTTCACCCAGTCTAAAATCTAACATCAAATTACAAAAACAGTAAAAAAAGAAGGTGTCAAGGGATTTTGTTGCATAGCTCCCACTGGCATTAGTGGCAGTTCTATGACTAAATCACTGTGGTGAGCAAAAAATTCTTTCTTATAAAGGAACAGATTAGGAAAAATAAGGAACTAATTCAATGGCTGAATGCAACTTCTGAAAGCTTAAGGTACAGTGATTTCTTTCTCCATTTTATGAGAAAACTACTTTAAACATACAGAAAATTGTGACTGGAGGAAGTACTGAATGTTCTACAGCTTCAGTCCAAGCTCTGTCTGCACTTGTCATTGGTATGTAGCACATGCACCATACAGAGTACTGGCTTTAAAAGAGTTGAATAGAGTAAATATCAACACTAAATAAATTCTATTGCAAACAAGCTGCCAGGAAATGTCACACTTCTGGTAATGTGCAAACCAGTTATTGCACAATGAGGAATCATACTTTATATTACACACATGTTGATCATAAATGTTTATCAGACTTTGGGTAATTTACAGAATGTTGAAGAGACGCTATAGTTTGTTGATGAGAAGGTCTATCTTCTCAGTAAGCTGATTTCTTCACTTTAAGTATAAGCAAAATGTATTTAGCTAGTGTTAGATGGTTTTACCAGAGATAAAGGGAAGAAGGATCTCTTTTTGAACAAATATATTGTTCAAAAATATATTTGTACAAATATATAGATATATATCAGAGATATTCACTTTACAGTGTTCTGATAATCTTCTTTTGTTTTCTGCCAATTTTATTTTAAGAAAGATGCAATATTTTCTGATAAATAAAGTTGAAAGATTTTCGTGGTATCAGTGCCGTAGTAAACATTACTTGGATTTCTAGAGGTCTTGATTAGGAAACCTTAAAGTTAGCAAGGACTTGGTTATAGTTTATTTGGGTACAGATACAGGCTGTAGTTTCTACTGTTATAGGAGATACATGCTTCAGTGTCAAATTTTAAAATATGCATACCAAACCCACTACACAAAGAGACATAACATTATGTTGCTGATCGGAACTGAGAGAGCAACTTAGTGGCCTATGACAGAAGAAAATAAAATTTTATCTATTTTTATATCCAGACTCATGCCCTAAATGTCACATCATTCTTTCATTTAGACCTTCCCATAAGATCCAATGCTTACTGCAATATTGCTGTGATCAATCAAGAACAGGGAGAATTCAAAGGCATCACCCTTTGAGGGCAAAGTGAGACTAGTGGTCTGAATTTTCCTCAGTCTGAGAAGAATGGCAAAGCCTCCTCCACTATTTTCTGTTTTGATTAGAGCAGTGATTTCAAGATGCTTTTTCCTTTAAACATATCTCTCTTTTCCCCCTGCATTTGAATTCTATAAAAAGAGAATGGATCTAAGAAAAGGATTATGTTAGCACAAAAACAAGTCTCAACAGGCAGTTGTCACACAATAAAAAACTAATAAATGCACACTCTTTTATTTAGGACAGAAATCAGAGACTTTTAATCTAGTTCAGTGGAACATTTAAATTGCTACATAATAATTAATTCCATTATTATCCAAGAATTTCCAACTGGCAATGGAGTTATGCATACCTTAGCATTCTTTTAAATATGATCCTGAGACTTTCTCCCTCCTTTTGAAATAAGGGCCAATTTTAAGGCCTCAGAAATAAAAATTTCAAATGACATAAAGGTTTTGAGGTTTTTTGTTTTGCTTTGTTTTTCTTGTTGTTTTTTGTTTTGGTTTTTTTTTTTTTTGTTCAGTAGCTGCTAATTTTTTGCTTTAGGAATGCTTTGGGCTGTTACAGAGAAGTCCTTTTTAATGAGGTATGTGCTTGAAATAAGATCAAAGGAATTTCAATAAATAAAATGAAAATGTGGTCGCATAAAGAATTAGTACTGAAAATAAAAAAAAATCCTCAAGAGTGTGATATCCACTTACTAAAAAACTTTTGAATTACCTCTGATATCAGAGTATCATTTATTATGTAATTTATGAAAATTAACTGCTCTGAAACCAAGACTGAGTACTCTGAGAGAGGGCATTGCAAAGGGTTATACATCTATATATTAAAAGCCTTTAGGCTCAGAATAACTACCTTCTGCAAAAGGGGTTTCCTGCGGCAGTAAGGTAAGAGTATTGTGTTCTCACAATTTTTCTATTCCAGTAATTAGAGAAAAGTATGATTTAGTAATGGTTCTGATAATAAGCCAAAATGCATTTTAGAAAGGTACAAAAAATACATGCTAGAATATACCTGTGACTGCTGAAAAGTGTAAGCTAATGGAACCTAAAATGATTCAGTGTGGAAAGAACTCAATTTTCCTTTTACTGGGATGAAAGAGGGAAGACAGAAGGTTGTATTTTAGGATGGAGATTGTACATGTCTTCAAGGGTTTCATTTTCCATATGAAGTGTTTGTCTATGCTGAATTGGGTTTGCATGGCAAGAATTTGGTAGTGGCATACAGGGGGTGGTTACAGAAGTGGCTTCTGTGAGGAGATGCTAGAAGATTCTGCTAGGCCCAGTGAAGCCAGTGCCAGATAACTCCCAGATAGGTCCACCACTGTCCACAGTGGAGCCCGCCAGGCACAGAGGTAGTGCCTGTAGGATAACATCTAAGAATATTGGAGAAGTAAATGGAGGACTGTCTTCCAGGGAAAACATCCCACACTAGACCATGGGAAGGATGTAAGTAGTGTTCTTCCTGGAGAGAATGGATCAGCAGAGACCATGTGTGATGAACTGGCTGTAACTCCCACCCCCCATTCCCCAGCAGCACTGAGAGGAAAAAGGTAGAAAAAGTCTTTGTGGAATTGTGTTCAGGAAGAAGGAAGGAGAAAGGGAAAGGAGTATTACTGTTGATTTTCTTTCTCATCACCCTACTGATTTGATTGTTAATAGACTAATTTCCCTGAGCTGTGTGTTTTGTCCATGATAGTAACTGGTGAGGGATCCTTTCCTGTCCTCACCTTGGCAGACAATTTTTTTGTTATGTAATTTCTTACCTGTCCAGCTAAGGAAGGGAGTAATAGAACAGGTTTGGTGGACATCTGGTATTCAGCCCGAGTCAACCCACCACACATACTTCTGTAGTTCTTAAACAATTATTTTATTGCTGCAGCCAGACTGAATATACAGAGTAAAGAATAAGTTGTGCTGCAAAGAGCTAACAAGTCAAAAAGCACAAGATTAAAGACAAAGAGAAATGACTGATGTCTATTTTCACAAAAATGAGGAAAGAAGGTCTAGAGAAATAAGGAGAAAGCCTTACAAGTTGCTTAAATAATAATTTGTGAGAGTTTGACTTGAGCAGAAACTTGAGCAGAAACTGAACATTCCTGAAAATACTTGCTACATTCTTTCCTGCACCCAAAGAATCCTGGATTCTATCACCAGTTGTCTTGCTAGGACTTTAAAGTATCAGCATAGACAACTATCAAAAAAAAAAAAAAAGACTTCTGATGCATGACACAAAAGTCACATGTAAAATGATATGAAGTGTAGGATGATTGCTAATCATGTTCAATTCAATCCCTAATTGCATAAGGAATGCAGGGTAGAAGTCTTCACAAGGACATTTATAGACATCTTGAAAAATTAGTGTAGAATATAAGAACTGGATTTACAAATGACTTCTAAAGTGGGATTTCAGCCATCATCAAGACTGTGTAAGATAAATGATCTTGTACTGAAAATCAGCACTTTGGTTTTCACCTTTATTCAGATTATTAAGCACCACTTGAAACTTCTGGTTTCTTTGTTTCTTCTTCATACCTCAGTACTTACTCAGTATAACCTAGCTGTGATCACTGTCTACCATTAAGCATTGCTCTCTAATTATTTATTTTTTGCTTTATTTTAGTAAATACTCTTGGATTCTACATAATAAAGCAGTTCATGAGTGAGTTGCCATGATGATTTCAGGTGGCTGAAAAATGTTAAGGTACAGTATGTTGTGCATGCAAACCTAAAAATATGAAAACAAATGCAAAAGTTATTTTTTTGACCACAATGGGATAGAAAAGTAGCTAGATCAAAATCTAGATGAAACTGAAAATGCTAACTACCGTGTAACCAATAAAGATGTTACATTACCTTTCAGTCACTAAACATTGAACAAAAAAAATATTTGTCAAGAAGATGTGTGTATGTGTATGCATATAAATTTTTACACTTGACACTGTCAAATTTTCCATAGACTATTGCCTTTGCCATTTCAACCTCTGGATATAATTTTTTTTTTTTTGTAGAACACTGCAGACATGGACAAAATCTTAGTAAAAACCTCAGACACTTTAAGTGCCACCTGTGGTATTTTAATTTGTTCTTGCATGTACACATCAACAACAAGTACATAAACTCAATGGATACTTTTGCTCTGCACAATGTGTCATAAAGTCAGATATAGGAAAGAAAAGGGAAGTTGGAAACTGAATGAAAACTAAGCCTTAAAACTGGAGATCAACAGAGCTTATGGAGATGTACTTGGGCCTTTGATAGTGTGTTGATGAAATGATTTTGAACATGAGGAAGACTAAAAAGTTAGTTATTTCTAGAGAAGAAAAATTTTGAATTAACTCTGTTTTTTCTGAATGTATCTTTATTTATTCTCTATCTTTAGATATTATGTATCTATATAGGTAAACCTGAAGAATAAAGTAAGTTTGTCTACATGAGAAAGTGATTTTCAGAACAATCTTTTAGGAAAAAAAATGCTAACAAAAAATGAACATCATTTGAAGCACAATTTATGTGTCAAGTAAACATGAACAGGATTTTGATTTTGAATATGTACTTTTATTATTATATTAGAAAATATTTATTTTATTTGTGATTTACTGCATATTTCTATTAAACTTACAACAATATAATGTTTTGTCTCAATTATATGAGTCAAAGAATGAGCCCAAGTCCCCCAGACAGTAATTTCATGTTACTGTGTCTGTACTGAAAAGAGAATAGCTCAAAGGTAATCTGTTAATCTAATATTTTTCACTCTTCCAATCATTCTGTATATTTTACGGGGAAAATACCAAGTAGAAAATCACCAGTCTTGCCCTTTTAGTACATGCATCATTGCTGCAATTGCTTCCCATCCCCAAAGCTCTTCCCTATTGCTGGAGATGTTCCTGCTGTGCACTACAAATGGGGCCAGAACTCTAATTTATGTTGATTGCCATGTTACATAGCTATTTCCCAGGCATGGGATTGCCTTTGGAGACTAGATAGTCTTCTTTTCTCATGTCTGTGATTTTAAAATATATAGAATATCTGAAAGACTCACCATGACAGTGTTGGAGAGTTATTTTTGGTAATGGGAGCTAAGTCTGCAATAGTCAAAGTTTCTACTGCCTGCATGGAAAACACC
Organism: Anomalospiza imberbis; assembly: GCF_031753505.1. NCBI lineage: Eukaryota > Metazoa > Chordata > Aves > Passeriformes > Viduidae > Anomalospiza > Anomalospiza imberbis. The sequence continues at coordinate 57,564,096 of NC_089721.1, read as the reverse complement.
CAAGAAAAACCTGTTCTTAGCAAATCCAAATCTAAGAAAACCACTTGTTGGATTTCAGTAAAAAAATAAAATTAGTCAGAATCACGTGTTCTCTGGTGAGGTTCTTCTAAAAATTTCACACAGCACACACAGAGATGTAATATTTAATACAATATTTACTTATTTTATAAGATATTTGATGTTACACAGAATTTCTTTCTCACTCTTGTTTTGCAAAGAATAAAATGCAATAAAAAATTAAGTTGCACTTGGCAAAAACCCCAGTTATTGTAATACACAGCTTAATCACAATACCTGTTAGATTCCCACTACCTGTCTCTGTAGCATGCTCACTATCATGACACTGGCTATCCCCAAATTCCAGGAAAGCATTTGTGGGTGGAATCCAGGTCAAGCCCATTATTCTTTATCAAATCCTGCTGTTTGTTCAATACTTGTATTCTTTGATGAGTTGGGACACATATTCAGTTCCCACATGCTGGTCTGGTTAGCCCAGGGGGACATATTTGAATGAGCTTGTTGAGAAGCACTTAGATCACCAATTGATCTGCTCAGCTGTTGATAGCTATTTCTCTAAAACATGGGTTAATCTCCAGTCCCCTTCATGTTGAAATAAATTCAGTTTCTTTGCAATAGCCATGGTGAGTCACAACCTGCATTATCGAATGAGCACATTCATGTGCACAACAATGTTGCTCATCTGTTTTAATCCTTCTTACATTTGAAAGGTTTACTGCTCAGTCCAAATATGAAGACCATGCACATAAATATAAATATAAATATAAATATAAATATAAATATTAAATATAAATATAAATATAAATATAAATATAAATATAAATATAAATATAAATATTATATATATAAAAATGGAGGAGGATCAGCAGCATTCAAAACAGTAAGAAGAAAGTCAGATTGAAGGATGGCCAGCAAGTTGAGGGAGGTGATACTGTCCTTCTGCTCTGTTCTCATGAGACCCCACCTGGAAAACTGCATCCAGCTCCAGGGTCCCCAGCAAAACAAGGACATTGACCTGTTAAAATGAGTCCAGAAGAGGGCCACCAAGCTGATTAGAGGGACAGGTAACTTCTACTATGAGGAATGCCTGAGTGAATTTTGTTTGTTCAGCCTGGAAAAGAGAAGGCTTACAGCTTTTTTAATGTGAGGGTGGTGAAAAACTGTAACAGGTTGCAGAGAAGTTGCAAATGCCCCATGCCTGGAAGTGTTCAAGGACAGGCTGGAGCTCTGAACAACCTGATCTAGTGAAAGGCATCCCTGTCCTTGGCAGGGGAGTCGGAACTAGATGATCTCTAGGGTCCATTCCAATCCAAATGATACTATTCTATAAAATGGATAGTGTGGAAAAACACATAAACACTATAGAAAATGTTTCAGATGAGATGTTTATAACATGTTTTATAAGGGCTGTGTCACAAGACTTTGCTTACATACACATTGATGCCCTAATTCTAATAAACAATTATGACAAGCTAATACTTTCATGGTGCCTTAACTGCTGTGCTACTAATATAAAAATATTTTTTGGAACAGGACTCTGGTTCTTACTCAAAGCATAATATGGTGGGTGTGGGAAAAGTGTTCCCTTTTATGTTTCTGAAGTACTGTTTTTGTTAAAAGTCATGATGACCTATCTGGGAAACTTTCTTCATCTACAATAGAATTCTTTAAAATGTAACCATGGAGCTATGTAAAAAATAAATCAAGCAAAAGAATGTAGGAAACTATTGCTAATGCTGAATTACTACCTAATTATGTTTTAAAACAGTAGTTTTCAGTGTGAACAATACAACTAAAGGTCTTTAAGTTGCTTTATGTTTGTAAGTAGTGCAAAGAAAGACAAGGTCAAAACATTTTAGAAGGGCCTATTGCAATAGGACTTGGTGTATGGGTTTTAAACTAAAAGTGCATTGATTCAGACTAGATATTAGGAAGAAAACTTTTATGATGACAGTGGTGGTGAAACCCCAGCACAGGTTGCCCAGACATGTGGCAGATGTCCCATCCCAGGAAACAATCTACATCAGGTTGTATGGGCCTCTGTGCGACCTCATCTAGTGGAAGATGTCTCTACTTATTGCTGGGGAGTCGGACTGGATGACCTTTAAAGATGCTTTCCAAATCAAATTGTTTATTTTTTCCTGGCAAGGTTCTTGGGTCATACTACTAACCTCTTAAAGCTCTTATTTTCTGTGTATTGCTATTGCCTTCTATCACCTGTGTGCTGTTACAAGCCTGTTTTTTATATGCCTGTTTTTTATATGCCTGTTTTTTATTGATAGTATATTTTCTTAATCAAAACCACTCAATTATTTACATTTCAAATTATTATACTTTATGGAAACATTTTAATTTTTACTCAGTTCCCCCATCTGATTCTGTTGAATAAAAAGACTTGTAACGTTCACCAAGGATAACAATAAAAGCAATTGCAACATAGATGATTATATTTTTTCAGCCTGCATCTTAGAGCTTTTATTTTCATTTGGTTTTAATTCCAAACTCCATTTGTTATTAACTTTCAACATAGGAAGAAAATAGCTTTGGTATCTGTTCTTAGCTACAGGAATGAGTACTAATCAGCTATAAATTAGTTGTAGTAATTCATAAGCAGTTAGAGTAGGCTCATGATGTGGAAAATAATAATTAAAAAGCTACCCTTCTTGGAGAATTTAATTTCACCAGCAGAAACTAGCATGGATGATTTGCCATAAAAAGCTGAGATAGTCTACTGTAAAAAATGGATTTTTTTGCTCCTTCTAATATTGTAATATCTGACCATCTAAGGTGCTACATCAGAGGTAGTTTAGGAAAGAGCTCATCATTAAAAAGCTTCCTGTTTCTTATTATGGAATTTCAGGCTTTTATGGAAATTCAGAGATACTACTATAAATGATCCCTAAATACTTCATTTTGACTGACTGCATTTCATACTTCAAAGTGTAGTGTGTGAAGTCTTGTAAAGTACCTGCAAAATATGAAATCTAAGTGTAAACACTCTTTCCACAGAAAGGAAAACAATATCACGTTTCCATGATTTTACTAATTTTTTTTTCACAGGGCTTTAATTTCTATTGGTAAGGTAATCAAAGAAAAATGCTTTTAGCCTTAATTAAATATATTTTTCATCTGAACTGATAAGTGAAGCATTAATTTTAGAGCTTTTTCTAACAATTTAGCACTCTGAATTTTAAGTTAGAGTTTTAGCTACTCAGGTATCAGAAGATGCAAAGAATTTTAAATTAAAAATATTCAGTATCCCTCTTTGGATAAAAGAGAGAGTATGTTTAAAACTCAGTTTGGTGGAAAATTAAGATATTTTATTCAAATGTAAATCAGAGAACCATGCTTTGTAATACTGATTTGTATACGTATCAAAGTATAATTTTCCACTATTGACAATGTCATATGAATGTAACCAGCTATAAATGTAAATTAATCCAAGCACAAAAATTGTTATTTGATCACATTCAGTTTTGGCCTCTGTAGTGCAAGAAAGACACTGACACAAACCAACTTACCAACTTACTTTTCAGACTGCTCAGGGCTGGACCACTGCATGTAAAAATAAAAGTTGAGAAAGCATGGCTTCTTCAGTCCGGAGAAAAAAGGAGAAAGAGAAGTTTAGCTATCTGATGGGAAAATATTGAGAGAGAACAGATCAGACTTGGAGAAATACCACAGAAGAGCAAAATGCAATGGGGACAGGTTTCTAGATTTAATTCAGAGATGTTGGATGAAACCTGTGCAACACAATCTCACTGGACTTTCACAGTATAGGAGGTTGCCAGAGACACCTTCAAGAGGTTGTTTCCAACCTTCAGTACTGTGATTCCATGTATCTACTTAATGAAGGTTACTAAAGGATTTTACATGAGTTTGTAGATTATTCTGGTGAATTATTGCAACTCTGCATATTTTTTTTCTTAATATTAACTGGATTACATAAAATACATCCTAAAATATATCAGTGTGTCTTTGTCTATCTATCTATCTATCTATCTATCTATCTATTCATAAGATAATAAATACATATCATGTTGCAGGCTCTTGGGCACATGGTGTGACTCTTGGGCATGGTGTTATGTAGAGCAAGGAGTTGGAGTTGATGGTCCTTCAGGGTCCCTTCCAAATCAGCTAATTCTGTGATTCTGCTATACTGACTATTAAAAAACATTGTCCTTTTGTCATCAAAGTAATTGAGAATACTTTATGATAGTCCAAGTCATTTAAAGTAGTGAATACTATCTATTTTCCCTGGTTGACAAGCAGAAAGAAAGTATAAGAGGGGCTTTTACACAAATGCATGTAGTGTTATGAACAAGAGAGAGTGGCATTTAAGTGAAGAGTAGGTTTAGATTAAATATTAGCAAGAGATTCTTTACAGTGAGAGTGCTGAAACATTGGAACAGGTTGCCCAGAGAGGTGTTAACTCCCAGTCTCAAGGTGTTCAAGGCCAGGCTGGATGGGGTTCTGAATAATCTGGTCTAGTGGAGGATACCCTGTCCAGGGTGAGGGGGTAGCGGCAGAAAATCTTTAAGGTCCTTTACAATTCTAAACTTTCTAGGATTCTAACTGGAATAGCATCCCAGTTTAATCCATGAGTTTGTACAGTCTTAGCTTGATTTGCAGTGTGTAAGCTTTCTGATAACAGATAATTAAGCCATGAGAATCTAGGCATACTAATTCAGAAATAATATTTTGATTTTAATGGGAATAGTTACATTTCATTTTTAACATATGCAAATGAAAATTGTTGTGGTATACCATAGAACACTGTTCCTCCTTAGGATTAAACTCTCCATGGACAAATTATTTTAATATGCAAGTTACCATTCCAGTATATGTCCATTATAAAAATTAAAAATCAAGTAACATACAAATGGTTCAACAATTCATCACTGACTGTAGAGGCATATCTGGATGATATTGATATCAGCAGTATTTGGAAAGTTTAATGTGCCAATATAAAATCTTTCAGACAGTGTAAAGGTATATATGTTTAAAAAAGAAAGAAAATATTTTTCTTCCTAATACACTGTGTGCTACATTGTGGCACAATAATATCCACACATGAATCTGTCAAAAATTAACTATAAAAATGTCTTAATAGATTAGAGTCTTACTGGATATCTGTAGTGAACTTGAAAAGTTAATTATTATTGTGCTACCATCTATTTATTTTGGAACTATAATTTCAGAGTTCAACAGCAAATCACTGCAAAATTCTGTTTTATTAAAGTCCACATAAGAAAGAATGGAAATTTCATCTTGCAGGGAAAAATAAAATCAAATTCCATCTGCCTTCATTACCTAATTATCATCAAGTGACTTAATTTCTAGAAAGATTGTTTAAACTAGTAAATTCCCTCTGTTCTGATTTTCATTTGAATTACACATGGCCAAAAGAAAAGGACCAAGACATTACACTCTGACACACATGACACTACTCTTCATGTACTGATCAAGTCCCATGCAGTTTAGAGAAAGGATTTCTTCTTAACCCAATATCTCAACCTAGTCCCTGGAGTTGACAAAACAACATTGTTTAAAATTAATTGTAATGTACAAGAAGATAAATAGGTCCTTAATTTAGAAATTTGATTTTATATCAAATACTAAACTTAGTATGGTAACTCCCAATTCTTGCTAGACATTCCTGTCAGTAAATTGCAATCACTTTTTGTGGCTGACATCTGTAAGAATACAATAGTTATCTCAAGATGATCATGGAGTCCAGTTGAGGCTAAGGAAGAAAACCACATCAAGACTTCCATAACAAGCCTCATGTGAATTACTCTCTGTAAAATTCATCGGTATTCAAGAACTTTGTGTCCTTCCTGATGGCTTTGAGAGGCGTACTTTTTGCTGGGTTAAAAAATATCTGGCTATACCGAGAGAATGGAGGTGAATGCTGTCACAGCTTTTTGGTATCCAGACAATAAGAATGTCCCCAGGCTCAACTGGAACAGGCCAATCCTGCTCCATATCTTTATTGATGATCTGGATGAGGGGATCAAGTGTATTGTCAGTAAGTTCACAGATGATACCAAGATGAGTAGGAGTGTTGACCTGCTGGAGGGCAGGAAGGCTCTGCAGAAAGATCTGGACAGGCTGGATTGATTGGCCAAGGCCAAAGGTGTGAGGTTTGACAAGACCTAGGATTCTGCACTTGGGTCACAACAACCCCATACAGTGCTGCAGGCTGGGGACAGACTGGCTGAAAAGTGGCCCAATGGAAAAAGACCTCCGAGGGATGATGGCCAGCAGCAACTGAACATAAGCCAGGAGTGTGTACAGGTAAGGCCAGTGGCATCCTGGCCTTTATCAGGAACACTGTGGCCAGCAGGACCAGGGAAGAGATTGTCTTTCTGTTCTTATCACTGCTCCGGCTGAACCTTGAGAAAGTCCTATGAGTGGCTGAGCAAGCTGGGGGTGTTTATTCTGGAGAAAAGGAGGCTCAGGAGTGACTTAATCACTCTCTACAGCTACTTGGAAGGAGGCTGCAGCAAGGTGAGGGTATCTTCTCCCAGGCAGGCAATTTCAGGGGGAACAGGCACGGTCTTAGCCTGCACCAAGGGAAGTTCATGTTTTACATCAGGAAGATGTTTGTTCACTGAATTTATTCACTGAAGAAAAATTTCTTCACTTCTTCACTGGAAGAATTTCTTCAATGAAAGGATTTCTTCACTGTTTGTTAAGCTTTGGAAGAGGCTGTACAGGGAGGTGGTAGAGTAACTATCCTTGGAAGTGTTCACAAAATGACTGGACATGGCATTTAAAGTTACAGTTTTGATGATATGCTGGTGCTTGGTCATAGGTTGGACTAGATTATCTTGGAGGCCTTTCCAACCAAAATAATCCTATGATTCGATGATTAGATTTTTCCTCTAAGGAATGTAAGTAAGGATATGTCTTCTGACACTTACCCACAATATTTCTCATTACTTATTTTTCCAAATTTATCTGTTTGTTTTTTTTTTTTTTAGTATTTCTAATTGCCACTCTGATTTGAGCTATCATGTGTTTGTCACTTTCATATGTTTTTCTTTGTTTTAGTTTTAAGAAATGACTGATTATAATTTGGCATATCCTCATGCAGTTATTTTCTAGATTTTCTCACTCTACATTCTTGCTGTCCATCATGTCTTATCAAATAAAAGGGCCACAGTTTCCACCAGAAAGTCTGTATATTTTAGGAGACCAGATGCTACAGTCTAATTAAAGACAAAGCTCCAAAATTATTTTAATCTCCAGCTGCACAAGTACAGCTTATTCTTTATACAGTCATGCCACGAATTAGCAAATTAGATTTCTGCACATGTTCTTTCCTGTTGATATTGATGATACATCAGATATTTAAACAATAATCAGGTGAGTAACAGATGCACAGTTCCTATTCTAATGGTGAAGGTTTGACATAAAGATAACAAGGTGTCCAGTTTTATACCTCTGTAAATGGTGATTGCTTACTTGTTCCTTTGATAAGGTTGTGGAATAGATAGATCAAAGTGTCACAGGAGATGGTCTGCTTTTTTTGTTTTGCTTTGTTTTTTGCTTTTTTCCATTCTCCCCAGAATACTTCTATTGTCCTGTCTATGTACCTAATTCTTATCCTTTCCTGTTATGAAATGACATTTATTTATTCTCCACTTAATTCACATGGCACTCACATTAACTAAGATATCATCTTACTGTGTTTTGAGGTTTTTCCCCATTCTTGTTTTCAAGTGGACACCTGAATATCACACTAAAGTGCAAGTTGCCTCCTACTACTAATGCAAAAAAAGCATGATAGTAAGGATATAATTTTAGAGAAGTAAATGTGGGGAATTGAATTTACTTTCTTTAAAACATCCAGTCATAGGGAGGTAGTGTTGCAAAATTAACTTCTTCTCAAGTTTAAACAGGAAGTAAACCTTACACTCAAAAACTAAAATGAACTTTAGAGTCAGCTGAGTATTATGCCAGAATAGTTGTCCTTACTTTTTATTTAATGTCATTGAAATTTTGTGTAAATGTGCCTGCATAGACATATTATTAAACATTCTGAATTATTCATAAGACCAGAATTTTCTCCTTGATGTAGACATGAGGCTCACCCTCCAAAGACACACAGAGCACTCAGCTACACTTTAGAGAATCCCCACCATGAAACCTTTACATCATCATTATTTAAACCTTTAATTAAAACATGTTTTAGCCTTTGCAACATCATAACACTTCTACCAAGGTGGATGGCCAGTATTAGACTATTGTACCAAATATCCTTTAATTTCCCCTCCTTCTTCATTAACTTTGGTGTCTGCAGAGCTGTTTCTCTCATGTTTCTTCTCCTGACCATGCTCCTGTGCAGCATTTTTCACCCTTTCTTAAACATACTTTTACAGTCACCAGCAGTGTGACTGGTAGGCTCAACTGTCTCCTGTGGTATGTCTGTTTGGGAACCTATTAGAACCACTAGGAACTGGCTGTGTCTAATATGTACAGGTCCTGGCCTCTCCTCACAGAGTCAAGCCCTGCAGCTCCTGTGCTGCCAACACTTTGGCACCAAGATCCATTACAGATTAATTGGCCACACAAAATAAATTTTAAAAAAATGGTAGAAAATTGATGGTCATAATTTTTAAAAATAGGGATATCATAGCAAGTTTTGTTATTTTTGTATTGAAAAAATAATATATTATAGCATGCTTTTAGGAAGACGGCAGTATAATTTTTAGGATTAATAGTGAATAGAATAGCAAAAATGCCAAAATAGCATACAGCAGGTAAGCAGCATTGTTCACTATGCAATATTTAGATTTTCAGAAAAAAACCCAGAAACTTAAGACAATGTTTCATAAATTGAAAAACTGTTTCATTAATTGCCAAAAACTTAAAAGCCTTGGCAATGTTTTCCTTTTGATTTGTACCAGAGTTGATGCAAGCTGCCACTGCAATAGAGGATGCCACCATCAATGAAGGCAAGCATACTTAGTAGTTTACTGCCACTTTCAGCAGTGTGGGGCTCATCCCGTTCTTGTTTGCTAAATAATGTAATTTAATCTCCTAGAAATCAACTGACTGCAAGCAGCATTGTCTTCCTCATTTTCACCTTCCCTTTACATGGTTGTACTTGTACCCACTCAAACTCCAAAAATAATTTAAATTTGTGTGCATCTCCAACCCAATTACTTAACATTTATTAAATAGACATTAGTACCAAAGGTTCGTAGGAAATAGCCTGGAAACATCCAAGAAAAATTCAAATTCTTGTGCACTGGGACATGTTTTAGCTGCTTTTATTTATTTTTAGTATATAGAAGTGAAATATTTACACTGAAGTATCTAAGGAATTTTTTTTCTTACTTGAGAGGAAGATTTTGTAGCAGGTAAAATTTTCATACTGCCATACTTGGACAGTGTATTTGCTGTGAATCAGAGAAAAGTGTAAAAATTTTTTTCTTGTTTGATTTCATAAGGCTTTAAAAACATGAGATTCTATTTTTTACCCCTGATCATTCCTTATGAGCTAGTTCCAAATGTCTTCTTACAGTCTGAAGAATACAGGCTCTGTGAGTCCACCCCCAAGCTACGCCACATGAGAAAGGAAGGCATATTCACATTTTATTTATTTTCAATACCTTTCTAATTTTCCTCTTTTTTTTTTTTTTAACAGTCTTAGTTTCATCCTAGATAAAGCAAAAACATGGATATATAGGCTGCAGGTAGCACAGTAAAATATGGTCAGCTGTTTTCTACCCTTTTCTAGGTTTGGAAAGACAGGTGTCTGCTAAGGAAGGCAAGAGCCTCCACTGAAATGGAAAAATTGTAGACCCCAGACTCCTTCCCTCTGAACTGTTATAAATTTGAAATTAAGGGGGTCTCTCAGGCAAAAATATGGGAGCAGGAATAACAGTTCTTTATTAGGGAAGAAAATTAAAAAAAAAAAAAAAAACAAAAAACAACTAAAAACAAAACACCAATGCAGTGAACCTAAACAACACTGACAGAGTCAGAATACAACCTGACACCCTATTGGATGGGGTGTTGGCAGCAGTCCAATTGGAACTGTGGCTGCAGTCCTCCTGGAGTGGCAGGTGTAGTTCTCTTGGTGTAGTGATCCTGTAGAAAAGGGGTGTAGTCTTCCTCTGAAGAGGCAGTGGAAGAGGCAGCTGTTCCGCTGGGAAAATCCAGCGCAGAAAAAAGCTGTGTTGGTGGGCCAGAATCTCAAGACTATATGCAGGTAGGAATGCTTGGCTCCTCCCACTAGGAGGAGCATCTCACAATCGATGTTACAGTTTTTATCAGCCATACAATGACATTCAATAGCCCATTATCAGCAGATGTCTCCCCGGAGGGAGGATTGATTGTGGAAGAGATAAGGAAAAACTGCCCACTTAACAGGAGACAAGTGCCATACAGATGGCAGATAGAATACATCTTGCTTTCCAATCTGGGACAACCATACATACAAACATACATACTGTTGAGAAAGGGGAAGAAATGTATGAAGAGAAATAACTGATAGCTTCTCTCAGGTAATGATACTCTCTTCATGTAATAAGGTCAAATTAATTAATCAGCCAAAGCTTAATCTATGGAACTCTGACTCCAGCAATACCCTTTAATTTCATTTAATTGGAACCAGCTCATAAGAATCTATAAATCTGTCCTTATCAACCAGGACTCTGTTGGAAAAGTTCCTAAGAGAGACAAGGAGAAATGAAAAATTCTTACTGCATTCTGTTACTCTGCCAACACACAAAAAGTGTGGCAAATTCTGCTCCTTTTTATAAAATTTTAAATCTGCCCAGTAGTCTGTGGTTTTGAGAGCAAAGCTTAGTAGCCCTCTCCACATGTTCTCAGTGAACACTTAGGATAGATATTAGTAAACAGTGGGCAAGGAGTGACAAAATCTGACCCGTTAAATTAAAAAAATTCTGACCATCTTTAAATGAATGTTTCAGTTTCCTTGACAAAAGGATACATTCTGCTATGCTCATGAGTGTTAAATTCTGGCTTGATTCTACAGGGAGACATTTTTCTGAGAATGATTGGTTTCAATGGTTATCTTTTATCTTCTTTGATGAATGAGTTTGAGCCATATAAAGAAAAGGTAAGTAAAATTTTTGAGTCTAAAGACAAGGAACAAGTTTACATTTTCAAAAAAAAAAAAAAACCCTTCATAACAAGTATCAGGTCCCCTGGTCCTTTGGATTCAGTCAGAGTAAGGGGAGATAAATGTCCTCATCCTGTACAGTTAGCAAAATAGGAAATCAGCAGAAGCGTATGTGTAATGCATAAACTAGTATTTCCTAATCTATCTGCTTTATTTTTCTACTCTATCCAGAGATTAAGCAATATACAGATCCTACATTAAGTATCCTAAAGGAGCAATTGCAAGTAGCTATTTTTTAAGCATTGTGGATTTCTTTTTCTAATTACTTGAATAATTAAGAATTTGTGACAGTTATATTCCAAATTGATGACAAAGAAACGAGCTGTAACACATAGAATGCTCTGTTCCATTGCTTACAGCACGATTTGGGAGTATTATTTGTATTATGCTTATGCTCATTTCCTCAAATAGCATGAGTCTGACTGGGTGCAGTGATAATTAAAAAGTGAACAAGCTTACCTGCTTGGTTCATGTGAGAAGCAAAGGGACTCTAAATTGCCCTGCTCAGAAGTGGGTATATTTCATTTCCTAGCACATGATGTTGGTGAGACACTGCAAGCCGCTTGCAGGATTGATGTTAATGTAACCATGTTTCTGGAAAAAGAATAAATACATTGTGTAAGATAAGAAAGAGAGAAAGGAAACTAATTATTGTTTATTATTGTCATTATTTAGGTTTAGAATTTTTAAAAAGAGTTAAAAGATCAGTTGCATAAAAGAAGTAGCTGGCACTTTACAATTCCTACCTACTTCTTTGTACTTTTGTTGATGGAAAAAAACTTGGAATGAAGGCAATTTCTGCAAAAACATCTCTACCGTTGTCTGAATGAAGTATACCTTCTTGTCAGATGCTAAAGATGGATATCCATACTGATTGTTTTGAGGATGTTGGAACCAGAAGGGAAGCAGAGTCCTCTATTGGAAGGTACATATATTTCTGTTGTAAGACCTCCTCAGTTGTCTAGGAATGTTTTCTTCCCCTTGCTGAAGTGAAAGCGGAAATTTATGAAGTCAGTACCTATTTTTCATTCTAAATGTTAAAACTGTCAGAAAGAAAGCTTACGTATTTTTTTTTTTAATTAGAAGTGCTAGACAGTAATCACATGAGCATAAGTAAATACCTTCAAAATGAAGATGAACTGTCAACTACTAAAAAGAAAATGATATATTAGTGGAGAAATGTTACAAACTAAGGCAGACATTTTTGCCACTTGCTGCTATACAACTGGAAAGCAGTTCAAGAAGATGAATTCACAACCCTTGAAGTTCAGGAATATTTCTGATTTCCTCTGTCAGAATGAAAATTTAAGTTTCTTTGGAGACATTAATTTTTTGTAATACCATAAGAAACACCCTATCCACAAAGAATATAAAATTCTTTATACAGTTAAATACAGATTGCTTGTAGAAGTATCAGTCTGGGAAATCACCTGCAACATGAAACATAAGAAGTGAGGACCAGCCAACTGGCATTATAAAGGATCAATGGCTCTTGGAAATATATTGTCCAAATACTTACTTTCATTATGAGAAATAATAGCAAATTCTTGTCTCAAAAAGACACACCTAATTGGCAAAGTCAAATAATTTCAGAAGAGTCAAAGATCTTGCTGACCAAAGTATTTCATTGTTGTATATCTTGGTGTACTGACCCTAGCTCTCATTTGCACTGGAGGCCTATTAAGATGTATTTATGCTTTTGTCTACAGCACACTTCCAAGCTAGTGAAGACAGAACTCATTCCAGGTTTACAAAATTCCTAGGATTTTGGCAATGTAATTGTCTTTAACTTTGACTGTTATACTTTATATTGATTCTAAATATAAGTGCAGGAATATATTTGTACTGTAATCTTTCTTCCATTGGGAAAAAAATCCAAAATGCACCTGAAATCTCAAGATAAAGATTTGGGAAACACTAATTGCTTAAATCCATCTCAATCCAACAGATAATACATAAGAGTTAATATTGCTTTTGGAGCTTTTAGCAGTAGCTTCATCTACTCATGACACATATGAATCTTAGTGGAAGTATATTATCCTAGCTTTTCCTAGCATAAGTACACTTTTGCAGTTTCTAGTAAATTAAATCTTTTCACAATAAATCCGCCAGCACTTTTATTCTCATTAGGAGAAAAATGAAAGTTAAGTGTATATTGAGTGGGGGTTTTGATGGCGAAGGCAGGATGTTTTGAATTTAGTGTATTTTATTTTATATCTATATATTTACTAGAAGAACATTTTCATTTATAATTCATCAAGCTTGATTTTTCCAAAGCCCAGTATTCATTTACAAATAAAAATTCATTATTACACAGGAAAAAACCCAAACTTATCTGTCTTCATACCAGAGGATAAATTACACGAGGTAATCTTTAATAAAATGTGGAAGAAATGCAAAATTGTGATCTACCTTCCAAGGTAACAACACCTGATTTACAGGAGAACATCTTCTTGTCTACTCTGTTTTAGTAAAGCTTTTTCTATTTTGTACCTCTGCAAGCAATGCTGAGGATTAGCATAAAGAGGTCAAATTTAAAAAACATGGTCCTTCTATGAAAAAAATTGCAAATTCAAAACAAAACAAAAACAAAACAGAACAAAACTAAAATTCCATTGTTTCTGAAGGAAGTAGGAAGGGAAGATGGGGTCTCAACTCACTACTACTTGCTTAGGTACATAAAATGACTTCCTGTATCTGCAGTTAATCACCAGAGCCGAAACAACAGCACACTGCAGTATTGATGCTGCACATCATGCTACACTGTCGGAACCCAGAACATCTCTCGGACAATCTTGGGTGTTCCAGGCCCAGGTCAGAAGCATCTGAGACCCTGGAATGCAGCCACAGACCCCTGTGGCTTTGAACCTGATTCATGGAACAATTTACCAACTTTGCAGGAAGAACAAGAAATCACAGAAATTTAGATATTATAGTAGAAGTAGTCACAAAGTGAAAGGAAGAATTTTTGAGTGCTGTACAGGGGGGTTTTAGGCCTTGTACAGAGGGGTCTGAGTTTTGTACATGGGGGTCAGAAGTTCTAAGATGGAGGGACTTGGGTGTGCCCTGTCGTCTTTCCTTCTTCTTTCTAACCTCCATGTTCTTGGTGATGTTGGCACTCACAGATTGGTGTAGAGTAGAAAGTCACTATTCAATATAGGTGATAGGCATTGGGGAAAAACTGTAAACATCTGATACGTAATGTATGATATAAAAGAGGGCACCAGCCCCCTGGGCGTCAGAGTGTGCCCTTGCCTGACTGCTGAACAGACCGCAGCAGCTCAGGGAGAAATCTTTTAGATAACATACAATAAACTACCTTGAGACCGGACGACTGAAGACTACTGAGTCTTTCTTTGGAGACACGGGTTGGAGGAGAGACTTTTCCACCTTTCTGGCTCACCCCAACCAGGGGTGAGTTCCTACACTACACATATCACAAGTTTACTGGTAGAGAATTCAAACCTTGTGATGAAATATGTCAAGGCTTTTTTTGTTTGGGACACAGAATAATTAATTCATAGAACGGCTGGAGGACTGTAGAGCACTTTTGGCTGAATGCTGATGGTTGTGATGTTTATGAATGCTGGTGATGCACCAGCATGTATCTTGGTGCACAATGCTCAAGTGAAAATGGATTTATATTCTTTAACTAACTGTAAAGCTTGCATTGCTATTTCTAAGATGTAACAAAATACCCTTCCCACTCCCCAAAACTCCAAAGAAACACACACAAAAAAAAAAAAAAAACCCAAAAAACAAAAAACACCAAAACCAAGCTGTAAGCATCTGTTTTATGATAGTAGGTAAATTTAGTAATTTAAATTTACTTCAAACACTAGACTTTGATTGACAGCTTCCAGTAGGAAAAAATGATTGACAGCAGCTGTCACTGCTAACAGAAGAATTTAAAAACAAACAAGGAAGAGTTAGGAAAGATGTCAAGAGCATAATCTCTAGGGTAACAGTTTGATCATTTATCCTAGAAACAAAACAGTGTCAGAGATTCACCTTTTATCATAAGAATGAGCAGCACTGAGATATGACGATGAAAAAACTAAAAGCAAACTGCATATTAAAACCTTTAAATCGTGTTAGTGAAATCTCAGAATTTTTTAAATGACTGCAAACTACTACCATCACTGTTTTAACTGCCACCACCACTTATCCTTGGACATTCTATTAACATTTCTGACAGCATTCCCAGATGATGAGAGATCTGTGTTTACCATTCCAGCCTAAGAGTAATAAATACTTTCACAGTCATATTTCTTATATATTCCACTTTTTGACCCTAGAATACAACAATTAAGAAACTGGACTACATCAGAAAATTTAGATATTCAGAAGAGACAAAACTCCAGTAGAGCCTTCTATATTTATTTTAGGAGGATTATCATTTCAAGTTGAAATTAGCTTGTATTTAAAAAGACTGTTCAGATTTTGTTTAATGCCACTCACATTAAATATTAACTGTTTTCTGCAGCCAAACTAAATCTAGAGAAAAAAATAACAAAAACATGCTGTGAATTACTTATGTGTAACTTCATATATTACCCCAATCCCCAGATATACTACAGTACTTTAAAAAAAAAAAAAGTCAAAGCTTTAAATGAAAGGATTCTGATTTTGGTTTTTTTTGTTTGTTTGTTTGTTTGTTTTGGTTTGGTTTGGTTTGGTTTGGTTTTTCTTTAAAGTTTTCTTTTTTTTCACAGGTACCTCTTGAAAGAAAGAATTTTTGTATTTAATTTATATGCTTATATGCTTGGTTATATTTCATATTTTCTTTTCCTTTTCAAAAATCCACTAATTCATTTAACAAATTGTCAAAATGAAATGTGAAAATCCACTTCACTTAGGCCTTTCATTTAAATATTGTTGACAAATAACTGTTATTTTAATGTTTGTGTTTTTCACTGGTCTTCATCTGTATTAATTTATTCCAGTCAATATCTCCTCCATTTAGTGTCCTCTAGTTACTAAAAAGACAGCAATCTTTATCAACAGGCTGGTATTAAGGATTTTAATGATAGTTAGCATAACACCTAAAGTGTTATGGAAATAATTTTTTTAAAAAAGCTTAATTATCTACCTATCTTATTTTATCTTTGCACACTTTGGTATTTGAATTTTCTAAATATCTGAACTTTGCCTTAAGTGTTCATTTCTTCCATCCATCCATCCATCCATCCATCCATCCATCCATCCATCCCCCCATCTAGGTGACATATTTGTGTAGTGATTATGAAAAAATTTATACATGAAGCCCAGAAAGCAAACAATGTATGCCTTTGCTGTTTACTTAAGTTTTCTCTTTTTTTTTTCTTTGACAGTATTTTTAATGTTCTATTTGAGTCTGTACAGAACATACATATCAGAAATAGCAACACAGAAGGAGTATAAAAATGTGAGTAAAAGCTGCTGTGTTACAAAAGCAAATTATTGACATGTTGTTTACCACTAACTTCGGTAGTTTATTTTTGCCAACAGAACAATGACAATAATATTGTATGAAGTGCACTCAGACTTAAAAAGCATTTGTATCAGGATCTGAGCATCATTTAAATGTATCCACCAGTAATTTATTCTGAAATATATACCACTAAGAAGCAGCCTAGAACATAAAAGAAAACAGTATTCTCTAAAACCTGCAATGCAACAATATAATATGATATGTAGAATATGATGATATCTTCTGGAGATGGTGACTTGACAGAGTGTAGCACTGGCTTGTGGCAGGTAAAGAAAATGGACATCTGCTGTGCGCAGGAGGGGACTTACTACCAAAATTTGCTCAGAAAAGAACATGTATTTTCATCTTCAAGGTTGAGCACATTTTAATTCAAGAATGTTCTTGCAACTCTCCATAAACCAATGGATACTATAAACAATCAATAAGTCACAAGCAAAAATATAAAACAAGGCATAAATTTCAGGTATAAATGGAATATTAGCAAGAAGGTATTTCATTTAAAATGGCCTGAGAACATAAGTCCATCTTTTGTGCAGTCTGTGCTTGCCTATATCCAGTCAATCCTCCCCAGCATTGCCAGGGAGCAAAACACTGGTTCTGTTTGGAAAATATGTGTTTGTCATTAAAATTTGCCAGGCCACATTTTCAACTCAAGTGAGTAGTGTAATACTAACAGTATTAATTTTGCATATGACAGTAATAATTTTTCATATTTCATTTTTGTTGTTTTTTTATTCATTGTGCACACAGATCACAGTGAAGCAAACTTCCAGAGAGGATGGCCTAATTCATCTGATTTTATAACCTTAATTTGAAATGAAGAGTGTGCCAAAATGCACATAGATAAATAAGGTCTGAGAAAAGTTATTGGAGAACTCACAACAGGTTTTCTGCTTTGCAAGATAATGAGCCTAATAAAGTCTTACAAAACACTGAAAATATGCTTTAAAGTGTGGGGAAAATAACCTGAAATATTAGTAGTTACTTGAAAGGAAAGAAATTATTTCAGGAAAACACAACACTTCTCTATATTAACTTAGGTGACTCATTGTGTTCCTATATTGCATTAGAGTTTTCCAGAAGAAGAAACAGTTCCTTAGAGTACTTCTGTTAATGCCATGAAGAGGCATATTATTTCAGTCAGACGCATTTGCCTCATCATAAGCACTGAAACTTGAAAGAACTAAACTAGTATAACATGATAGCACAGTTTAAATTAGTGTTTGGAGCTTTAATGCTTTAGGGAGGAGACTTGAAGGGTGATGTCATTTTCTATAATTTCCTTATGAGAGGTCGCATAGAGAGCTCTTCTCTCTGGTGTCTGGTAATTGGATGTGAGCTAATGTCATAAACCTGTGTCAGGGATAGTTCAGATTGGGTATAAGGAAAAAGTTCTTCACTAGGAGGTTGGTCAAGCACCAGAAAAAGCTTCCCAGGATGTGGTCATGGCCCCATGCTTATTCCTGTTCAAAACACTTTCAACAATGCCCTTATAATTTATCTAGAAATGTTATCTATTGAAGTTTATCTTTTAGGTTCCCCTGTGTGGAATCAGGAATTGGACTCAATGATCCTTGTGAGTCCATTCCAAGTCAGGATGTTCTATAAGCTTTTAATCCAGTTGTTTGTTAAAGCATAAGATTACTGTATAAAATCGATTTTCATGAATTAATAATGAAAACAAAGCAAATTTAATATATAAAATTATTTTTATTTGTAATTTAAGTAAATTGAAAAAAATAAACTTAAGCTTTAGGTTTGTTTTTTTTTTTTCCAATGTGTATATATATAGGAAGAAAGATATTTTACCAAAGGCATTACAAATATACTCAATTTCAGAGGAAAAAATGTGTTCCTTTAAAGTTTTCAAAATTTCAGGGCTTTGGAACACTCTTGTTTTTGTTTGGGGAACCTTCTTTCTGACTCTTGCAGAATAAAAGGACTTTATCACATGCCTGTATACCTGTTATGCATGTGGAGGATACTTAATTTTTTCCTTAATATGTCATAAGTTGTAAAGAATAATTACCCTTTCTGTATGACCTCCACAACTGCAGTTTATACATGGACAATGTTGTATTATGTGGCAGAAAGTTGTTAGGCAGAATTATTTTTCTAAAGTTTTTTGCCTTCTTATCTGCTACAGAGTAATAGGTTGTAATCCTCAATTTAGTCTTTTTAGAAAGCATTTTTTCTAGATCAGAAAATGAAACTTCTGATTGATTTTACTCAGTGTTATTCAAAATAAGAGCTTGTATACTAATATATGTAGAAAACAAAAAAACAAATAACTATTTTTAATAGTCCAAAGTGCAGTTCATTAAAAGCTCTTTGTTCTCCTTGCATGAAATGGGAGTTTTTTGTGAGATTGTATTATATTTAAGATTCTATGTCAACTCCCATGTGGGCCACACCGTGCTCTGGTGGTTGCTGTGCCTTCCCATTGGTGTGGACTCCTAAATCAGGAGCCCACACCAATGTGATAGCGCACTTTCAAAAATTAAGTTCAAAGGCATAACAAAAATTTCTAATTTTGTATTATTGTACTTCTTCATTACAAAGTCTGACAAGGATCTTGTTCCACTTTCAGATACAGAAAGAACAGATAAAAAATGACATTTTTGAAGGTTCTGCTAGATGTTTTTTCGTATTATTTGCTTATCAGGTGAATTTTGAGTAATATGAAAAAACCTGGTTAGTTGTAACAAGCTGCTTGCAGCTATATCAGAAATGTACTAATTACTAAGTTAAACAAAATAAGCACATTTAAATGCATAAGTCTTCACTTTAGGAAGAGAATATTCTCAAACAAAATAAGATCAAATAGACACACTAAAGAGTCTAAAACCTATGAAAACACACTCTTAATAGCAAAAAGCATTTAAAATATAAATAAAGTTTTGATGATTCAGGTACCACCTAATACAAACACTAATTTATTTTAATCTGATTTTTCAGGAGAAATGCTCTGTGTATGACTATGCAAGCACCTGATATTTGCATGTCTAGGCTGAACACACACCCCTGAAATCCTATGCTTTATTCGTAGCTAGCTATTAAAGTGAGACTGTCTATTTGATCGTGGCATTTTCTTTAATACAGTTAAACAGAGTAGCCTAGACAGCTATACTGTTGCCACAAGCGCAGATCATGAAATTGAGAGCTGTAGCTAAGTTTTGAAAACAAACTCTTTCTTGAAAGATATAGATTTTGAAGGTTTTTTTTTATGCATAAAAATCTTAAATAGACAGATTTTATCGGAAGTCTTCTTAGGAAATTAAAAGCTAATCTCAACTTCAATTTGGAGTCCAGTCACAAATTTTCCTGTAAATTTATAGCTTGCTTATACTGCTGATGGGTATTGTATAGTATCTCTTAAAATTGATATGATTCAACTTATAACCAAAATGTTTCTGTCATATTTAAAACTTTATGCAATAATGCTATACATCAACTTTCCTCTTGCCCATGAAGTATAGGATATACATTGACCATGAACTCACTGATGTTTTTTTGGTTGAATTTTAACATAACTAAGATAATTATGATAGGCAAATACTTGCAGACTTAAAACCTTTTCTCACGCATAATTACATTTTTTCTGTGCTAAATGAAACTACTCATCATTATTCATAAAGCTACAATAAAAACTACTGCAGAAGAAAAACATGGAAATGGATAAAATGCTGAAAATAAAAAAAGTTTAAAAAAATTTAAAAATCAACACCACAACTGCCACCATCAATATTTGTATGTTTAAACATAAAAATTTTATCTGAACCAATGTTGGTTCTAAGTTTACTTTTCAAATACTTCTATCTGCCCCTTTCTTTCTTTCTTCAGAATATATTTGTGTGTATAAAAATAGATAGCTTAAAAAACCAAGTAGGTATTATTCGGAGATACTGAATTTTTGTTAAGCTACTATTTATACTAACAAAATACTATTATGGTTTTATAGTCAGAGTCCAGAATAACCCAATTTTCTATGACATAGATGAAATTCTGGACTCAAATGTTATTTAGGACTGCAGTTCCTGTCTTTTTTTTTCCATCTTCTCAGCCCATCCTATCTTCTATCTCCTGTCCAAGAAAATGATTGAAAATCTTCCAGTGCTTCAAACTCACAGTGTTAAGAAGTACTTTAGTGAATTGCCACTTATGACAGGTTGAAAATCAGTCTATTTTCATACAACCATTCTTCTTGTAACAGGTGAGTTTCAAGGAAATCATAAATGGACTTTTTAGAGTCTTTTTCTCTATGATTGTAAAAGACTGAAGTGCCTTTACAAGACTTGTTCTGACTGTACATTTCAAGAATGAACTGAACTCAGGAATTAAAAAAAAACCAAAACCTTGAAGTGTTTTCTTTTTTTTTTTTTTTCTGAAACACTGCATTAATTTAAGAAAAATAAAATTCAATCATATTCCATTCTAAAGTAATCATGCTAGTTGCAGTTTTTTAACATAAACTTTGTCAAAAGGAAGTCCCAGACAAAATGTTCATAAGTGCACGTTCAGATTTCAGATGTTGGGTGCCACCAAAATGCACACAATAAAATCCTGTATTCAGTGAAGGTATTGCTTATTGATAAAAACACAGACAAGCCCTTGTTAGTATTTTGGCCTGTTAATAGGGTTTGTTTCTCTCTTTTTTTTTTTTTTTTTTTTTTTTTGGATCAATAATAAAACAAATCTATGTTTCTAGTGCTAAAAATAAACCATTTTCTCTCTTTCTAAATTATCTTTCAATCCTGACTTCTGGAATGACCAAACTAGGGTGGTTATTTCCAACATGAATAGAACATTAAACTATATATAGTCTCAGTAAAAAAAAGGTTTTTGGGCAGAAAAAGAAACAAACCTTCAATGCACAGATGTAAAATAATGAGATTAATATTATTAGACATGTATTATACATACATAGACCTGTATGAAAATAATTTGCAATTCCCTAAAGTAAAATAAAATGCTTTAGAATAGATTTTGGTTAGAAAGGTTTCCATTATAGCTAATGGTGGGACTTCTAAAAATATGCAGCATTCTTACATAGTCAGATACTCGTAAAAGTCATGAATCAAAATGGGTGCTTTAATTTTATTACATAGTCTAGTATTGTAAGTCATTTTCTGTGACACCAGTTGGTTACCCATACAGTCAGTGTATGGGAAAGTGCAGTTGGCCAGGAAAAATAACTTACAGCTGCTTTGAATTCCCAGGGACTAAAATTTGCCAAAAAATGCTGAATAATATAACCTTCAGTTTCTAAATACGGAAGAGTATCACTTTCATTTTGAAAAGATTTATAGATTCATGTACATTGTGAATACATATTCTGAAAGAAGTGTCATATTCAAATTATTTGGCTTAAAATATAAAAAAAATATGCAAGAACACGACAAAGTAGCATAAATACTAGTGAATTTTTTATTTTCAAAACCTAAAATCCACCCATAAAATTAAAAAGGAAAGCTGTAGTGCCAGAGAGGATGAATTATTGAAATAAGCAGTAGATAGCCTGATTTTATATCACACAAAGATTAAACTAATACACAGTGAAAAATCACATAAATTTTGGACATAGATTATACAGAAAATTTGCTAGATGAAATAACATATTTGGAATCCAAGCACATCTTCTCAAATACAAAGAACAATAACAACAACAAAAGTAATGATGAAAACTACTCTTCATTGCAATGTTGAAATAATTAAGATTCGGTTCATAAAAATATGTGAGATACATCTGTTCATCTGAGGTTTTTGCATGTAAGTTTCAATGACTATTAATGTTGTGCCGTCTCTAAACCTTTCACTCCTTAAGAAACTTCTTGAATAGTAACTTTCAAAGAGGTAGGTACCTACTATGATGAAAATTAAACCGTGGTATGTTATTGAAAAAGTAGTTTTGTTAGTACTTTTCCCCATAACACTTGATGGGAGAGACATACATATGTTCAAGCTAAAATTGAGAGTGACTGGCTTTTCAAGAGATTATGGAGACCAGATGTCTTGTTGGAAGAACTGTTCAATGAACTTCAAATGAATTGCCTTTATCAGAATTCTTTAAGGAAGGATTTGTACCTTTAGAATAAAGGTGGGGGGCGCTATTGTTTCTATTTCAGTGAGTAAAATGGAAAATTTTAGAGCTCAATTCTTCAGTTAAGAGGTAATTTTTTCACTTTTTTTTTTTTTAACAGTAAAATGCACCCTATCATTTCACTGATGTGCGAATTTAATTCATACGTAACACAGATTTAACCTGAGATCTTGGCAATGGAAACTGGTCAATTTAATTGGAAAATTTTATTCCTCATCCATACATCAAATGAATAAAATGGTGCACATTGTTTTCACTAGTGAATCTTTGAATTTTTACTATATTTTATTTTTCAATATATATTTTTCTCAGTGCAATTTCTATGACAAGAGGCAAAGTCTTAGATGACTTAATTATGATGGCCTAGTTGGAAAGGATAGAATGAGCTAAAGCCTATTTCCGTTCATAAAGGAAGCAGCACTACTTATTTAAACTGTCACAGTTATTATGATCATCATTTATATGGAAGAAAAACCCAATGTAATTTAAATATGACTGCCCAGTCTAATTTCAGTAAAAAAGAAAAATTTGATGTTTAACATACTGCTCATTTGAGCAATGATATTTTTTTAAATAAATGATAAAACCTAGCAAATTATGAACTCCTGGATTTGGCTAATTAGTCAGAAGTTGCTACTCATGTATCCCACCAACAATCAAAATTGTAGGCAATTAAATGGGAATTTAATTGTTGGAAAAGCCGTTCTGTCAAGTCACAAGGTACAGAAAGGCCCCTTTTGCTTTCTAATTTCCTTAGAGAGGTGACTGTGTCTAGGTCCAGTCTTAGACCCAGTTTTAATCAATTGCTTCTGTCTAAAAGATATGGCAGTAACTGCACCTTTATACAACTTTGTTCTTCAGGATGGTAAACAAAATGGCATTCATTATGATAATGAATAGACTAAAATACCTTAATCAGAATTGTTTACTACACAGTATTGCTATTATTACTACACTAGGCAGCTATAACTACTATTTTTGAAAAAATATTGAAGCAATTAAATGAAAGGTTGCAAAACCAATTATTAAGTAGAGACTGGGTTCACCAAGCCATATTGATGACTGTGGGCAAATCTGTTTCTCTCAGCCTTGATGAGTAAAGTTGAGGGGCATCTCCACTGAAAGAAGGAAGGAAGGAATCTCCACAAATGCTCCAAAAAGAGGTGTGTTATGTAAGAGCTGTAATGAGGGATGCGTGACTCCAGGCAGCTCTTCAAAATGCAGTTTATTACATCAAATACGTTACAGCAGTGCAGGTCATGGGTGACAGAGCCTGCACCTACTGCTCTCAGGACCAGCTGCAGGCAAGCCTGAAGACCCTTTAATTTTCGTTAAAATGCATTATATACTTTTCTTTTCTGAGCATCTTAATACAGAAGAACCAATCTATACCTTAACCTTTTACCTATAGTGTTGCATCCCAGGTTTGGGTTCACATGGGTTTTTCCTTTGTTAGTTTTCCAGTTCTCTGTACCCTCGTGCATCCCCCGGGTTTTCCCCTACTCCTGTGGTTTCCGTGCCCGTCTTCCCGTTCTCGTGGTCCCACTCACCCCAAAGTCTCGTGTCCGCCCCTGCCGTGTTCCCATTGGTCGCTGTAGTACACGTCATCACCACGATGTCTGTACCCACTGGGCGGGAGGACTCCCCGTCCGCCCTGTCCCTTCCCTATATCACCCCACTCCTCGGCATGCTCGAGGCCATTTGCGTCCGTGCGAAGCTGGGATCGGCTGCAGCCTTTCCATCGCAGCTCTCGCAGACAATAAAGCATCCAGCCGCCACGCGGACGGATTTGGACGAATTCCCTGCCTCTTTGTTTCTTCCCTCGCGCCGACGGCAAAGCGTGGCCAACAGCCCACCCCGGAGCGCGACAGCAAAAGTGCCCGGAAACTGCGGCGAGCCCCGGCCCCGATGAAAAGCTGAGAAGCCCAAGCCGGGCATTCGGGAGCTGATCGGGGCAGACAAAGTAAAGAGCAGCCGTGCTATAGCCTATCATAACTACTATAATTACCATACTCATGTTACTATTCTCCAGTCACTAAAAGTTAGTACATTACAGTTTAAGTTAGAGGTTGTTTTTCAGTTTTCTTGCAGTGGGAAATTCTGAGACCTTTTTTTTTACTTGCAACATCAGCAATCTTGTTTGCCTGTGCTACCTTTCTGCTTGGTAAAAACATATTCTTGTTTGAGGTGGGTTTATCCTTTGTTCTAAGCCATAAAATCCCCTTCTAACTAACATACCCTTTGCATTCTTAGTTATCCAGTAAGACTGGCTTAGCAATTCTTTTCTTCTATATCAAAACTTGCTTCCATCTCTATTTAATTCTCAGGTTATACATTCAAAAATATTTCTGCCAAGCATGCATATCTGTGAGACTTTCTTGTCAAATTTTCATCTTTCCCAACAGTGTTAGAAGACCCTTTGTTTAGAAGAGTGATATTGGGCTTCTACAGAATAAAGTGGTTGACTATCCATCAGATGCTTCCAGGATGCAAGCTTTAGATCAGTCATTGGTACTATCACTTGTTGGTTCCTGTATCTGCTACTTTATCAAGTACATTGTTCATATTCAGAATTTTAACTGTGCATTTGATGAGTCTGGCTGTCTTCAACACCACCAGCAGTAATCCATTCACCACTGATAGATTTGCAAACAGAGCATTGATCAAGTTATTTTACCCTGACTCTAGACAGAATATGTTGCTATAATATGCTTTAGAGTTTCCTTTATTTTATATTTTATATTGTATATTTTATATTGTATATTTTATATTTTATATTTTATATTTTATATTTTATATTTTATATTTTATATTTTATATTTTATATTTTATATTTTATATTTTATATTATATTGTTTTATTTTATTTTATTTTCTGAATATTTTTCTCCTAGTTCAGCTGTTGATATCATATTAGATCTGCAGGAATGGCTTGTTACAATTAAGAAAACCAAACTTGATCTCTTTCAGGGAAATAAGCACAGTTTTTCAAAGCTCTGTTAGCCTCACTGGAAATGAGTAATGTGTAGTAAGGCTACTTAAAATTCAGATTTCAAAGAAGGAATTTAGGGTTGTTCTTCAAACTCAGTTTTCATTAGTGAAAATATGCATCAATTCAAATGTTATCTCCTGAATAAACTCTCTACCATTTTTAAAGTGCTTTCCAACGTCTACATTTCCTTTTTCAGTCATTGTAAACACCACCTTTTTCACTAGTTTCTGTATTTGTGTTAAATATTTGTAGTTCTAAATGATGTTTTATTTTAGCCTCAAAAATATTAAATGGATAAATAAGGGATTTGAAGAATAGTCTCATGTGAGCTTTCCCATGTGGCTGACTTAGATTAATATCACTGTTGGTTTTAGGAGTTTAGGTTGTTGTAATTGGTTTTGTGGTTAAAATACCACATATTTCTGTGTAATCATTGAATGTTTGTTTTTCTTAACAAAGCCTAATTTATGTTAATTAATTGTATTTTGAATTTTAGTTCTTTTGAATAAAGTGAGTGGTCTGATTATTAGTTTAATTTTTTGGTGTTCTAGTTCTTAAGTGTGTGGTTTTCTATTTCTTTTGTGCCATCCCTTAGCACTAGAAATCATGGTCTGAGTGTGTATGAAAGATTAAGTAGGCTAGGAATGCTAAATGGTGTGGTGGCTTTCACTCTATAGGAAAGAAAATTTCTCCCAATTATTTTTTACATAGCTTGTTATTTCTGAGTAAAAAATTTGAATTTGACTATATTTTAATGCAATTTTGGTAACCTTCACATAAAAACCAACACATAAAAGGTTGTAAAGGTGGTTTTGCATTTGTAAAATGCTTTATGAATATGAACATTAATCATATGGATGGATGAAGGATCACAGCCTACAACCGCCAACAACAAAAATAACCCTACTTTGCATAAAACTAAAATCACACAATAGTTACTATGCTGTAATATGTTCTTTTTTTAAAAAGGCAGCGAAACAATTATTGGAAGTTTGTAAAAGCTCCTGGTTTTAACACATCTCCCTGAACAGATGATAAGAAAGTTGAAATGTGTCACGGTGCGTTTCGGGGCGGACTTCCTGGGCGTGTCCCCGGGGGCCCCCCTAGGCTGTGAGTTCTCTGGTAGCAGCAGGCAGGCAAGGAGACTCCACACGGCTTCTGAGGGTGCTCATTAGATGAGGGTTTATTGGGGGGTCCTACCCCCAGGAGGCAGCATGGTTTCTGGGGGAGGGGGGGAAAGGGGAGTGAGGGGGGAAAGGGGACAGGGAGAGAGGGGCTGAGAGAGCATCAGCCAGAAGAGCCGGCAAAGAGAAAGAGAACTGTCCCCCCGGCACACTGAACAGGGAGATTCAAAGTGGATGCGGAACAGATTGGGCAATGGGATTACAGACACAGGATACTGCAGGGGAGGATCACAGGTTTGGAATAAACCATACATTTTCGAGGGGTGAGATGGAGGACACCATTTAACTAAAATATAACACGACAGAAATGATACTAAAGCAACCTACTCAATGGTGTTATCATGCACCAGCAGATACCTTTCCTAAACAACTAACTGAGTAAACTAAACATAATTTACCTTCATTTACTACATGGGTAGTACTACTACATTTATGTATTAAATGAAATTTACTATGCAGATCACAAAGAGCAAACTGCTAGCTCAGTACTGGGGGGAAAAAGCCAGAGGGACACAGAAGTATACAAATGAGTGTTCAGGGGCAGTTGACATGTCCCATTTGTGTCAAAGGCTGACATACATAGACAACTTAAAGCGCTCCTCCTTTCCATCATTGATGGGGGAGGTTGTGTGGTGTAAACACTATGCCTAATATAAAAAAATATATTGCTGTTTAATCAACTGAGTCATGCACAAATTACTCAAGACCTTCAGGGAATGAAAAGCAGAATAAATATAATGGGTGTATCTGTCACAAGCATTGGCTTCATAAGCAGCACATTGAGTAGTTACTAGCTTATGGACATGGTTTTTGTGATACTCGTATATGATATTATTATCAAAATTGGATTTTCAACATAAGTAAGACCAGATATCTGGTTCACCTAGGTCTTCTGGTTAGATTTGAAATGCAACATAAACCTAAGGATCATACACATGTAGATACCAAGTCAGCAAAGGTACAGAGTAACACCAGTTAGAAGTATCAGAATTTTGCACATTTGTATGAATATTTTTTTCTTCTTAAAGGGAATAAAATGGGATATTACAGCAAACACTACAACCCTGATAAAAGTCTCCTCACATAATGGAAAATAAAACTGTCTTGGGAATATTTTTTTGAAGGCCTTATTATGTTTGGAATGCTTCTGGTCCTTGTGAGCTGCAGGCTGCTCTTTTTCTGTCTCATAAAGAGGGTGCATCTTCTCCTGGTTTGATTTCACAGAAATTATTTTAATTTAATTCTTACAGGGATTATGAATAGTTGGTTTATGAAATCTGTATTGGTGAAATGCCATTTGATCACTGATCTGGGAAATTATTGTTTCTGATTTGATGAAGAAGGGTGCGATTTGCCTTGTCTCACATATTCATTTGATAGGACAAAAGGAACTGTTTGAACCCCTTTAGGTGTCAACATGAATGTTATTTCAAGCAGTGGATAAATTACGTAAAATTCTGGCTCTAAGCTGGAAGTAAATATTAAGAAGTTAAGCACTGCCTGCAAGTATATGGAAAAGTGTTTACAGGTAAATTCTTAGATGCACATGCCATAATTTCACTGCTGCTCATGCACTAGACTCATGACTTTCTTCACAGTCAGGTTTGGAAGCTGTTTGTCCTTTATTTTGTCTAATAGGATAGACTTTGTCATGAGAAAGTCTAGAGAGATCAAATGAGGAATGATTACTGATCTGGACATAACTACTATCTTGTACTGTGATGAAGCAGATCAAACATGTTTCAAGAAAACCCCACTTCAGACATAGACAGCTGGATACAGTTTTTACAGACTTTAAAAAGTTGCACTGAAGAGTGCCAAATTCATCACTGCAATTGCATATTTCAAGTAAATAAAGAAGAGTCACATTTCAAAGAGTACAAATTTTTAAAAAATGGAAACACAGTTAGCAGCTGCAATTAGCCTGTGAGAAAGAGCAATGCCTCTCAAAACAAAAGAAGCCACAGAAAATGCTTTTGTTCATATGGTCATTGAAAAACTCAATCCTTGATGAAATCTCTAATCTCCACCACTTCTGCCTCTGTAGGAGTTCCTAAACTGACACTTTTATGTTTTCTGTTAATGTCATGGTCCATATGCAAGGTTTACATCCCAATTACCCAAGGAGAAAGAGCTGAGAATGTCTCAAATAATTAATTAATCCTTTCAATTCCTTTTATTTCTATGCCTCTAAATTAATCTAGCTGGCATTGACCTGTTAGTCTATATGTAATTTTGTGTTCCTCTGTTTACACTTAAGGTAGAAAAAATTTCTAAATACGCTCTGCAAATAGGGCAGTTAGTTATTCCTCATCAACATGTAACTCATTTAGATCTTGTTCATTTTTACATCTACCTTCTTCTCCTGTATAGGTGAAAGAAAAAAAAGAAACATTTGTTTGTTTGTTTGTTTGGTAATCTGAAGCTCATACACAGCCTAATTGTTTGCCATTCACCAGACACAGAGCTTTTTCTTACATGGTAATGTTTATTGATACACTTAAATGTTTTCCTGAAGGAACATGCTCTAGTGGATTCCTTGTGACTCTAGACTGATAATCGATAGGAGTTAAGAACATTTTGAATAACTGACACAAATGCTAGAGATGAACCGTAGGCATTAAAACACGTTTAAATAATTTCTTGAAATAATAATTGGAAATGGGTTTCATAAGTGACCCCTTAGTATCAAGATCAGTTATTTTTAACTACAGTTTAAAAGAGGACTAAAGAGGAAATTGTAAAAGCTCTGTATAGAATCATTATAACCAAAGTGAGAAAAGAGAGGAAAGGGGAAATAGCTATAATAATTAAATGTCAATGCTATGTCCTGAGAAAACTCTTACTGAGTTCATCCTCTGGCATTCATTGCTTTTGTTTGGCAGAAGCCTCCCAGTTTCTGAACTAATTCTTGCCAATACACAGGTTTGCAATTTTGATTTAATGATTTTTTCAAGACATACAATATAGCAATGGAACACATAATAAAAGACCTCTTTTGAAGGCTGTGAAGCCAATTAGGTAGTTGGACCACATACCCAGGGATGATCCCAAGATGAAAAGGTAAAATATTAGGGTATTTATTCTTAGCCAAATTTTGTTCTATAAACAAGAGAAGTTACTTCACTTTTCTGCATTTTTGTTTTCTCTTTAGGATCCTGTAAGCATTTAATTTCTATTGCATTTTTTGGGGCAGAAACAGCATTCTAGGTCAAGTTCATACTCCCTGAAACACAGCAAGATTTATCTAGGTGGGTTCAACACATGCATAAAAACAACAAAGAGATCTTTCCCAGACTGAGCTAAGAAGATACTGTGTTTGAATAGTCAGTCCCAAGTATCTATACATGATGCAGTTAGAATGTGCACATACCCCTCAATTTGTTGTAAAATTTATTTGCTGCAATAGTGATAGAATCTGATGAATTAGTCTTTATGTTGTTTTTTAATGTTGGCAGATTATTCACTTTGATTTATCAGTGTGTATATCAGAGTGTGTGGAGGTTGCTGTCTGGCCACCTGAGACCTCTTTGTGTTTTCAGTACTGTAATGTTTGCTCTCAAGGTTAAAATCTGCATCTCACATGTTGTGATTCTACATGCTTTGCCTTTATGTGAATTTTGGATTGGTATGTGTTTGAGTTTTTAAACACTTCCTGGTTTATAGTCTAATATGATTGCAAACATCATTGGAACTTTAAATGAAAATTGGCCCATGCCAGAATGCAATATATTGATTGAATAAAATATAAGCAATTATAATATATAAATTTAATGAATGCTAGACATTAGCTGTCATTATGCATAGTTCTAAGTCACTCAAGGGTATACAACCATATTAG
Organism: Anomalospiza imberbis; assembly: GCF_031753505.1. Lineage (NCBI taxonomy): Eukaryota > Metazoa > Chordata > Aves > Passeriformes > Viduidae > Anomalospiza > Anomalospiza imberbis. Next base: position 57,533,325 of record NC_089721.1, on the reverse strand, counting down.
CACACTGATATTGTCAGCTTGAAAGCTACTCTGGATCTGTCACTGCACTCACTTCTGCTCCTCTAGGTCATCTCTATATCCAGCTTCTCCTACGAGGGGACTGTTGATACTCCGTTGTTTTCCACAAATAGCCTGACAATTTAATTATTTAGAAAACTTACTTAATTACCATTTCTTCCTTTCCTTCTCCATTCATTATGATAAATTACATGATATAGCCTACATTTATAGTCATGAGGAGACTGAAGCTGTGAGAAATTTTAATAATTTATGCTGATGTGTGTCTTAATTAGATCAAAGCAACCTTTAGAATATTTAAGTGAGGGAGAAATGAATACCCATGCTCAAAGTTCCATGTCCTTTCTCTCCATACAACACTTCACTAAACTGATAAACAGCACCATCACCAAAGGTTAATCATAACCTTACATGTACAGAGTACTCTCCTATAAAGTTGGCTAAGAATCTGAGGTGGAAGCTTAAGTTTTAGTGATATATTTAGGAATTGAGAAAAGACCTTTGAAAAAATCATCACATTCATATGACTTACTTTAACTAGATCTGTAGCTTATTTCTGAAGGAGGGGAAAGAAAAGATAAGAAAGCAGGTAAATACCCAATACAGTAGAGGTAATTAAAAGCCATCAAAGAGACTTGAAACATGGGCTCTTTAAGGTCTAGCTATATTTTCCTCCATGTAATTCCTCCATTAGATAGGATGCAGCTTTCTGACCACCAGCTGTTCTTAGCTGGGTACCTGAAGGAGATCTTCTTGAGCCCACTAACTGGTCCTAAAGGAGCAAAGTGATAGCACTGAATGACATGTAGTGTGCTTGACCACCAAGATAGGATACCTTGGTTGGAGTATAGGTAACTTTCAGGTACAATTTGCAAGGGATGCAGTTATGAATAACTTATTTTACCACAACTTACATTCTTAAAAGAAAGAAGATGAAGTAGCTTTTGACTGAGAAAAACATAATTTGGCTATTTCATAGCAAACTTATGACAAAATGAGCATCAGCCAAGGAGTTGACAAACAGCCAGAGGTTTACTCAATAGCAGTAATGTCATGATGGTATTAAAAAAGTCTGTGGTAAGTGTGAAGTCAGGCTTCAGATTGCTCATGTGATAGCAGTGATAGCAGTCATAGTAACATCTGGAATACGGTGTGCTGCTCCTGATTGTGGTCTCACAAACTTAATTATGTTTTCATGGATTTTTGGCACTCCTTAACTATATCTTCTAGACAGAAAGATTCTTTTCTTACTCTCTTTACCTAAAAGACATGTACCTAAAAATATTTATCTAAAAAAATATGCTGAGCGTGCTCTGTGTATGCTGTTTTTCATTTCCAAAACAAACCTTGAGAATTCTACCACACCTGTAGTGAGAAGACAAGAGAAAATGGCCCTCGGCTGATACAGGTAAGATTCAGATTAGATATGAGAAAAGTTTTTCACTATCAGGTGGTCAGACATTTGAATATGTTTCCCAGGGAAGTGGGGGAATGACCATCCCTAGAGGTGTTTAAGAGGCTTTTGAATATCTCTGGGTGATGTGGTCGAGTATTTTAGGGGTTTACAGTGGCAGGGTTGGATGTGTAGCTGGATTGGAAAATCTGAAAGATCTCTTCCAACACTGATGATTCTTTGATTCTGTGATTCTATAATTATGACTGTGGGATCAGAGGTTTTTCTTTTTTTTTTTTTTTAACCTCCAAATATGCTAATATTCACATATTCTCACAAGACCGTGTACAAAGCATTTCGCACATGCATGGTAGTTTTCTATTCTCATTTGCATAGAGCCTGAACAAGGTGATAAAATTATCCATCAGGCCATAAGATACATTATCACCTTCTAAAAAATGGTCTAGGCTGTCTATCAACCCCTGTAGAAACCTTGCTAGAGAGTTTTAGTATGAGAACTGAGCATTACGATACAGCATTTATCACATTTTCAAAGTTAACTCTCTGGAAATACAGGTGTATTGTTTTGGTCTATCACCTCTTCTCTTCCTCGTTTCTTCTTTTAGGTTTTTTATGAACTCTAGTGATATTTAAGCTCCAAGAGAGTGTATATATTATGCTAGTCCAACAGAAGGTTCCCATTTATTCTGAAGTAGTTAATTGAAAATATTTGTGTGGTTGAAGATATTATTTTCCTTGTATGTACACACCCTGTGCATCATTAAATGTATTCCATTAAATATTTCTCCATAATGATGGAACTTCACAAGAAGCATTTAATTTTCATCAAGGAAAGAAGAGGAATTTATCTTTTCCTAACACCATACTAAAAACAAACAAGATAAATATTAGTCAAGGAGATGCAGTTCAATTTTACTTTATTTAATATAAGGTCTCCAGCTCTTTTTATCACAACTGTGTGAGGAATAAGATTTAATTTATTTTATAACTTTTATGATAAGTATGAGAGATCTAAACAACAGCAACAACAATAATAAGAATAATTAAAATATCACATTTTTATTATAATTTTGCTCTAAATGTTTATTAAATTAACAGCATGTGAAACACTTCAAAATGTACACCTGGTGTACACAAATGTACACAAAGGGTGTTAGAGGGGTTTTTCACGTATGTTAGGTAAACAAATAAAGATTTATTATAGCCACTGGAAACCACAGCTCATTTGGCTCCCTCTTATTGTGGGTGGGTTTAAAAAACTCCTTGACTGAAATTTACTTTTCTGCTTCACAGATATTTTCACATAACCAACACTGTATAACAGAAACATTTAGTGAAATTAAATAGACTTATGTTCTCTGGATTTGAAATAGATGCAATCATAAATGATGGAAACATTGCCCAACAGACTTCATAACACAAGTATCAAATTAAGTTATTAAGTAACTTGGTTATGCAGGATGTGTAGAGCTCCTTAAATACACCAGATTTTTTATAACTAATAATTAATTTTTGGAACACACTGCCACAGGACAGTCTGGAAGCCAAAAGTTTAATGCAATTCAAAATTAGATTAAGTATTCTCATGGAATAAAAATCTACCAGAGTCATGGAAGGGGGAGAATATGAATGAACGCCTAAACACATATTTTCATAATCTGAGAACATATCTTGTGCAAACATGACTGTGCTCTCACAGCTACTGTCAGAAGCTTGATATTTGTGCTAAAAATCTTCATTTGTATCAAAAATTACCTTTTTTTTTCCTCTCCAAAATGGAAAAGACAGACAATATTCTATCATTTAGGTACTTCCTATACAACCCCATAATGGCCATAACTTTGTATTTCTCATGTAATACACTATTAAATTTCTCATTCTCCTTTTTAAAGTCTCAAGATCAAGATTACTGTTTACAGCATACTGTCTAGATGATTACTTATTCTTTCTTTTAGCTGTTGAAATTTTACAGGGGAATATTATAAATTGCAATAACTTTAATATTTTAAATGATGAATTGTTTTTAAATTACAGTGGGGATTAGTTTGTCTTATTTCTAGATGGAAAATTATTTTAAAAGTAAAGTTAAAATTAAAGAAGAATAAAATATCAGAGGAATTTTTTTCATGTCCTAAGCAGATATCCCTGATGGTGCCCCCAAATCTCCTTGACAGTTTCTGTCCCATTACATGCCAAACCAGAAAATATGAGAAAGAAGAAACCTTCAAGGAAGCCAGTATCAGTGACCCAGAGACTTAATCAGGTTGTTGAAGGTGGTTCACTGAACACTCAAGGCCACGTGATTGTTCATGTGCTCCCCCCATGGTGCTGTCTGTCTCACCATCTTTCCCTCTGACCCTGAATTGGCACTCTCACATCTGGTCTCCTATCCCACAGACAAGCCTTTGACAGCTAAGCTCCTCCATCTACAAATGACTCCATCTTCCTCTTCCTCCCTGCCCACTCATACTAAAAAGATTTTGCACAACTACTGCTCTCTGTAGTTTTGCAAGCTATCTTACCATGTCTCAGTTTTTGCACAGCTCCCCTGTCTCTATCTTCTGAGGGCCTTGCTTGAATTTTAAATCAGTTCAGGAAGCAAGCCCTGATTTCAGGGTTTCAGCCTTTTTTTGTTTTTGTTTTTGTTTTTGTTTTTGTTTTTGTTTTTGTTTTTGTTTTTTTTTGTTTTGTTTTGTTTTTTAATAAAGCTACCTATATATAATTTAGCTACCAGGCTATTATTTAGCCTGTCTGGAAAATACCTGGCTGTATTTAGCTATTTAAAGCTAAAGTGCAACCTTAAAAAACTTTGAAATTACACTGTTTGGAAGAACACAGGCATGGTCTAGTCAATAGCAATGTGTACGTATGTCTGCTTAGATGAAGGTTATTTCCTGTGAGCATTTGCTTCAGGCATGTGGTCTCCTTTTCATTTCTGCTCCCATCTGCACCAGTAACATCCTGATGAGTAAATGAAGAGAGAAGATTTTTCAGTTCTTGCAAGAATTTTCTATAGAAACCAGGAGGTTATAAAACAGTACTATGTAAACAGCCCAGAGCATATGCACAATTTTTTCTAGCCAAATGGAATTACAAAACATCAGCTGCAAAGGATGTTCTTGCTTCGCATGGGGCAACCTAGGTAGGAAAAAATCACTCTGACATCTTTGTCAGGATGGCTTTTAAGTCTGTATAACTATATTAAAAACCTGAGACAGCTTCTCAGTGGAATGCAAACTAAAGATTTTAGTCTAGAAATGGTAAAATGAAGAGAAGAGCAAGGAAAAACTGGCTGTTTCATACATCTCAAACAATATCACAACTGTTTCAATAGTGTATAACATACTCTGTTTTGCCATTTTCTTATTAATTTTATGACTCACCAGTAATATCAAGAACCTACATCAAGACGGAAGGGATGATTTCAGTTTGCATGGAGGAAGAGTTTTTAAGTATCACAGATTTTGAATGGTACAAATTGGTCTTGAAGGTGATACTTGAGCAGCTGATTTGTTAGGGATTTAGTCTGTGATATACATATATATGTAGATATAATTCTATGCTAATATTCATATGGAAATTGAACATAAAAATCAAACAGGAAGTCTAAGAAAAAAAGAGCTTTTAGGGATTGACCTACCCATGGGTGTACCTTGTCAACAGCACTGTCTCTCTTATGTACATTCATGGCTATTTTTACAATCTACCCTTCTGTTTTATGACCTTCCATTTTATTTCACAGAAAATTCTAGCTTTCTGATTTAGATTTAGTTTCTTTTCTAAGTCCTTTACCCATTTTACACTGAACCCATATAGACATTTTGCATCTACACATTCATATCTATTGCTCATTATGGGTTGAATAGTCCCATGTGATTTTTTTTGTATATTTCTGCTATTTACATTGGTGGTCTCTGATTCTTACACAAGAAAAAACCATTAATAGCTGACTCATTTTTTCTACAGCCTCCATAACACTAGATTTTGTAGAATTATGGTTGCAAAAGACCAAGCATCCTAAGTTCAACTATTTTTTTAAAGTTGCTCACTAAGTGATTTTTAGAATTCCATAGTATGGTCAGGTATACACAGATACACATACTCAAGCATGGAAACATTGTTCATGGAGACCATGTTCCTTCTTCTAGTGTTTTGAATAAATAAAAGACCACCATAAGGAAGTGCCTTTTGGAAACACAAGTACTGTTTATTAGTGCCTATTAGTTGTTCTAAAATGGCATTTGGAAATGTTTGGAAATTATTTCCATTAATTTACATATGAATAAAAGACCTTAAATTCTGATAGGCTCAGCATCTTGCTTCATGCCCAATACTAGTTCACAAGCATGAAAAGTTAAAACAGAGCTGGACTTATCTGCTAAAACCCAAAACTTAAAACATAGTTTTTCTTCTTCGGTGACAAGAAATTTCCTTACCTACAAGAAAAGACAGAGAGAATAATTTTCAGAAAGAATGTAGCTGACATGAAAACAGTTCTAAATTTTTTGCATGTTTATTGAGGTGATTTTGTATTGTCATATGAAATCGTAGACTATTAACTTGGTTGCGATTATGGCTTCAATTTATCCTTCATCCATATTTTAGTAAGTATTTCACAGATTAGTGACTCCTTGAACTTCCTAAATCAATGCTAAAATGACTACACTAATAATCCATCTCAATAAAGGGGTTACTTTCGAGTTATGATGTAAAGGTCATGGACAGATGGTGGTCTTTATCAAGGAAATTTTTACTTGTTTATCTCATATTTGCATACCCAGCTTCTACAGCCGAAACTGTACCAACACCAGAAATAAAGTTTAAAATACAGATTGTGTGTCTGAGACTAGTTCTTCTACATGAGCAAACTGACACTGCTGGAATTTCTGAATATCACTCTGGTGTTTATTGTATGATTCAGTGTGATAAACTGATCATAAAACCAGGATTTTGCAGTTTCAGCTCATCAGTTTTAAATTCTACCGCCCTTCTTTTTTCTAAGTAGTGCTGTCATTTAGTTGAATTGTTCTTATTGTGATCATCAATTTAAATGTTTTCAAATGGTTTATAGGTCAAGAATTAGACAGCATGACTATGGCAGAGTTTGTTCTAGTTATGCTAAGCCCTCCAGATACTGTCCACATATGAGAAAGTATGTGATAAAAGCTTTACCCTTAGAAGTTTCACTCGGCTATACCAATGCCTCTCTACTATTACAGGTCAAAATACACCAGACCTAGCTGCAATATTAATTTCAAAAAATGGTAGTTTGAACAAATTTCTCTAATTATAGCAGCTGCAGTTTTTCTCTACCATATCTATAGACTTTTTTAAAAAAATTAATCCCTCAGAATTCTTCTGTACAGGAGTAAGCTATGTTTCTGTGCACCCCAAAAACATCACTATGTAAATAAATTCTACCAAAGGAAGACATGATCATACTGAAATTTTCTTATTGATAATGTGACAAATTAATAAATGTCTGCTGAAGACATGGAATTTGATAAACTTATGTAAATATGGAATATTTATTATTATAATAGCAGCATATATGTATATTTAATTTATAAATCTTAGTTTATCATAGCCCTAAAAACTCATTAAAATGTAATTAATTTAAATTAACTTAGATAATTTACATTATTTTAGAAAAAAATAAAGGAGGCAAATAGAGATAGTTCAGTAATATTTTGATGGCAGCACAGTACACGATATTGTAATCAACCTTCTACAAGAGTTTAGGTTCAGAAGTCTGGAACATGATTTGGAAGATAATTCTAACAGCCTGAGATTCAGGTAAAAGATTTTTAAAAAAAGCCTTTTGATCATGGAGTTAACTAAATTGAATTTTTACAGTCTTGTAGTTCTCTAAGATACTTAGTGAGTCTAGTAATATTTCTTGTCATAGACCTTGTATTTAGAATCAAATAACTATCTAAAACAAATCAGCTTTTCTCTTTAACCTTTTTCTAACAAAGTTGCAATGCAAAGCTTGAAAAGATGAATCTTAAAAGGCCACAAGAATAAAAAAAATCCTCCTCTGACTACTTTTTTAAGAAAATCATATGAATTTTCAATAATTTTGGATTAATTATTTCTAAATATGAAGTCTGACATTTATATTACAAATTTTGTCTCTCTGATAACATCATTAGATGATCTGCCAGACTTTTTTCTTTGTCAGAGACATAGACTTATTAATATTATTCATGTAAAGGACAACAGGATTCTCAATGCAGCATTCTGATAACAATTACTTGTCTGGTTTCTTGGAGGTAATGTGTTTTATAGTTCAGAGAATGTATCAATCTACTGGAAAATCCATATATATACCAACATTTATGTATATTTCTCATATGGTTATAGGAAGTAGCAATGGTTCAAATAAATGAATTAATTGTCCTATTTATAGCTAAATTAAAAAGCAAAATCAGGATGACCATGAAATCATAGAATGGAAGGGACCTCAAGGGTCATCTAGTTCCAACCATTCCTACCCCTGCCATGAGCAATGTTGCCACACGCTGATGGGATCAGGTTGCTCAGAGACCCATCCAGCCTGGTTCTACTGCCAGGAATGGGTCATCCACAACATCTCTGGGCAGCTCATTGCAGTGACTCACCACCTTCATAGTAAAGAATTTCTTCCTAAAATCTAATCTAAATATCTACTCTTTTAGTTTAAAACCATTCTTGTTTTCCTATGACTAGATTTTACCTGTGTAAAAAGTTGCTCTCTTTTTATAAGAACTTTAAGTAAAGAAATCTCCAATACAGTCTCCCTGGAAACATTTCTTCTCTTTACTGAAAACTCCAATTCTGTCGGCATTTCTTAGCAGCAGAGGTGCACAAGCTATCTTCAAGGACTTTGTCTGGACTCATACCAAGAAGTTCACATCTTTCCTGTGCTGGGACCTCAGAGCTGGATGCAGTGTTCCAGATATGGACCAGAGGGGCAGAATCCCCTCCGCTGACCTGCTTTGGATGCAGCCCAGGATACAACTGGCTTTCTGGGCTGCCAGTGCACATTTTTGTCTCATGTCTGACTTTTCATCAATGAGAATTCCCAAGAGCTTCTCTGCAGGGCAAGTCCCACTGTCTTCTTCTCCCAGTCTCTCTGGTATTGCCCCAGCCTAAGTGGCAGTACCTTGGACCTGCCCTTGCAGAACTTCAGGAGATTCTTGTGGACACACTTCTCAAGCTTGTCCAGGTTTCCCCCTGGATGGCATCCCTTCCTTCTCTTTTGTCCCCTACATTTCACAGTGTTACATCATCTGCAAATGACCTCACTGTCTGTGTAAATGATAAATATATTAGCCAGCACAAGTTCAAGACAGAGTCCTGAGGGACACCACTCATCACCTTAAGGGACACCTATCATCACCAGCCTCCAACTGGACACAGAGCCACTGACCACAAATCTCAGTTTTTTTGATACAGGCATCCTCTTTAATGCCTGGGAGGAAAAGGGAGTCTTAGATATCCGGCAATCTAAACATAGGAAAATTCTTCTTATAGAGGATATAGAAAAATGCAGAAGGAGACTGGGGTCAGAAGATCTATGGTTCCTTAAATTAAAATATTTAAAAGTTAAAGATGCTGTAATGATTCCTTACTAAACTAATATTTGCTGAACTCATTTCCTCTATAGCTTTATTCCATGGACAGAGCATTTGCACCATGTCATAGTGGCATAGAGACTCCATAAAGTAGCTGTTTCACTAAAAACTAAACAAGCAGTATTTACCTTGAGAAATGTGGCAGTTCACCTCATCTAGTAAAACCAGTTCTCAAGAAAGTTTTTACAAAGAATACTTTTGTCTTTGAATTTCTGTGAAACAAATCAGTAAATTAAGTAATGAAAATTTAAAGTTTTTACTAGTCTTTAAAAGGAAGAAATAGCTGTTTTAATTTAAATCTAAATAGCAGAAACAAGGACTGCCAGCAAATATAATCCATGTGTAAGCAGTTACTCTACAAGCAGTGCATGAATGGTTTTTAGCCATTCAGAAACAGAAGAAAGCTAAATCCACTTCCCCCAAGGCTTATTAAAGTACATCTGTGCTCAGGGCAGTTCAGTAATTATGTGATAGGAATACCTTCTGTGATTATAATACATAATGGCCACCTACAAACTTTTGGCATTACAGTAGTAGCAAAAGCACAGCCAAGGGGAAGAAACTAGATGTACTGAAAAAAAAAAAAATCTCCTTTAGGTTATAAAATTTTACTGGCCAGTAATCACTAGGATAAGAAATCTAACTAGTGTGTGTTTGCTTTTATTTCTAACATAATCAGTAATTACAATTTTGTTTTGGTCTTACTTTCTCTTTCCTACTGCTCCCTGTATTCCATATCAGAATACAGCACCTAAAGCCTGTTAATGTTCTGCATTCCTCTAAAGGATACATGAAATATTATGTGAACTATTAAAAAAAAAAAAAGCAAACCTGTGCAAATTATATTTGGTAGCTCCATTTATGATTGCTTTGATGGGAATTGCAAAATAATCTTGAACAGTGTGGATGATTTCTATTTTATCTTGGTTTGTACTTCTCATTTGGTTTAGTAATTCAAGAGAGGAGGAAAACACAAATTGGTCCTAACCAGTTCATCAATTCTGTCCCTGCTGCTAATTGCTCAATTACTGCATTTTGTAGAAATTACTTTCTAGTTTCAGGTCTGTTGCTACCTCAGATTCTTACAGATTTCGGGCCTAGCAAGAGATTTCTGCTAACAAGTAATCTCTTTACTGTAGGTGTGTTATGATAGAATGTAGTTACCTTTAAAAGAAATGAATCTTTTATATTTGCATACTACTCATATTTATTTTTGTGTAATATACCAAGGAAAGCTTTTGTGTCTGGGCATTCTCTGACATCAGAAATACTGCAGAGAGACATCCAGAAAAACAGACATCAAACTCATTAGCTTTTTTTTTTTTCCCTTTTAAAAATCACTGCCAGAAAGATCTGTCTTGTTACAGTATTTAGCAAAATTTGCTGTAGTAGGTTGGATCCTTACTCTACAGAACCTCACCCAACCTGAGAAAGCCCTCCGACCAAAGGGAACCTTACTAATACCCAACATTGCTGAGCCTCAAAAGGGAAGAGTCCTTGCCAAGACTAATTAGTTAACAGTTGTCTTCTGCAGGTTATATGTACAAGGAATCAATTAATCTCAGAAGCTGTGATGCTATATTAATAGGTAAAATATTTTATACTGCTTTTCACCTGACCTTATTTCTTTGAATGTAGGGGGATATAAAGCAAAACAAAATAAGATAAAGCACTTTTTAATATATTATGTACTTTAATATTGTTTGATGACCTCTGCTAAAACTTGCTTATGTGATATGCAAATGTACAAAGTTTTTCTATGCCTTAAAGAAATTCAAAACAAACCCACGGCTGGTTAGCCCTATTAATCACAGTTTACAGCTGAGGAAGCTCAGATTAAAGAAAATAAATTCCCAAAGTCACAAGCAAAAAATTTAAACAGGCAGGAAGGAGATGTAGATCTGCATCTGAAAGAGCACTATAAAACATATGTCCTTCTCTGGTCAATCTTTAAGAAAGCCTGTTTTCAGAATTTCCTTCTACAAAACAAATAGTTTTTAATTAAATAGTTTGACATAAGATTCTTAAATCAAAATGAAAATTTACACTGGAATATGCAAAGTAGTAATGACTGATATTTTGGTACCTTTGATCCTCTCTGGATGGAGTCATTGAAAAGTTAAATTGACACTGATGCCTATAACATCCTTCCATCTTGTTCTTGCTGTTCTTAAGTCTTGCTGAGTTCTCCAGCCCTGATCTAGCTTGAAAATCAGCCTGCAAGTAGAAGCACATGCCTAAACATTAACAGCAAGTTAGTCTTCATGCAGTCTTTTACTATTAACACTATGGAAAAATCTCTGCTTTTTATTGCAACATATTTGAGCCAAAAAGCACACACAGCAACCGGCCAAACTGTGGATTGTGTTCAGAAGAATGTGGTCCATCTTATATCCTTGCTTGAAATATTGAACTATATGCAAACTAAACACTGCATGCAAGCACATGTTTACATAAACACAAGCATTAAAAGCTTAAGAAACAGAGAGCTTGCTTGTCAACAATTAGCAAAGAGGTACAATGTATCTTGGTTAAATGTGGTGGAGTACATGGAAGCTAAGTGTGAATGCAATTAAGTTGAGGTCTATAAAGTTCCATATTCTCACAGATTTCCTTCATCTGACTTCCACTGATTTCAGTGAGGTTGACATGTAATTGCCTTCTCCTAAAGCAAGCTACATTGTATAGGAATCTGAAAGAGAAACTTGTTTAATCAAAATAACATAAATGTTTGTTTGCATCAAATACAGTCTCACTCAGAAAACAATGCAGTAAAGAGTTAAGTAATTTCCTACGTAAGATAACAGTTAATTGTGCCATCCATTTTAATTGAGTTTACATGTGTGACTAAAGTATAGTCATGTACTAAAGAGTAGTTACATGCTTGAAAAAATCCTTCCCTGAGTTACACTGAAAGCAAATAACAGTGGATGGGTTTCTTTCCAGTAAGCAGATGTAGATCCATTTAAATTTGTTTTAGTTTAAGAGATAAAATCAAGTGTGTAATTTCCTTCCTAACTGTAGTGATATGTTCATATTGAAATATTTAGGAGGAAATTTATCTGAATATCTTGAAAAAATCCAGAGAGATCAAAATTCAGTCTTGCATTTTTTTTAATTAATTAATCCCAAAGCTTTTAAAGTCTTAGTAAATAGCCATAAAATAAATTAGTATAATAGCTAAATTAGTATGTGATCTATTTGATAACATAGCAAATTGCAGCTAATGAACAATCTGTTCTTTTTTTTGAATCCTCACAGAAAGAAGGTCAAGAGGGAAGAAACCAATTGTTTAATGAAATAAATTCTATTTTTATTGAACTGTTTTACTAGTCTTCTTATTTTACTGTTTTTCTATAATTATTACCAAGAATGATGAAAACATGTACTGGTTTTGACTGGGATAGAATTAATTTCATTCACAGTAGCGGCTTTGGAGTTGTGTTTTGGATTTGTGCTGGAAACAGGGATGTTTTTGCTACAGAGCAGGGCTTACTCAGAGCCAAGGCCTTTACTGTTCCTCACCTCACCCCACCAGTGAGAGGGCTGGCGATGCACAAGGAGTTGGGAGGGGACACAGTGAGGACAGCTGACCCCAAGTGACTCAAGAGATACCCTACACTGCAGGACATCATCCTCAGCATATAAATGTAAATTTTATTTCTCTCTGTTATTTTCTTTTAAATTAAATTACTGTTTTTTATTACTACTATTATAATTATTACCATCCTCATCATTATGTTCTATATCAGTTATTAAGCTGCTTTTATCTCAAATAATACATTTTTGCACTTTCACCGTTTTGTTTCTCTCCCCACAACCAACTGGGAAGGAATGAGAGAATGGCCATGTGTGGATTAGCTGCTGCTGGAGTTAAACAGTATCAAGAATATTAAAGAAAGAGATGTATTATATGGAAACCAAATAGGAATGGCTGTTCTTTTAAAAAATCCTCTATAACCAGAGTAAACTTCTTAACGTGGTAGTAAAGTGACAGAAGGATTCAGAAGGTTTTTTTTTTTTACAATTCTGAAAAAATATCCTGTTATTTATTTTTGCTGTTTTAAAAAGACCTATGCATAATGTTGAAAACAAAAGTAATGTTGAAATTAAAAGTCCGTCTTTTTAAAATTTCTTGTCCAAAGAAGATACAGCTGAGCCAAGAAGTTAAATTTTTTTATATTGTATGATACAAATGTGGGATGGAAAATAAATCCCCCCAGCAAGGGGATTCTTAGCAACTATGCAAATAAAAGTAAGGCAGGAATATAAAATTTCAAATTTAGAGAAAAAGATGTTGGTCAGCAATTTCTTCTTGAAGGTGCTCCCAGCATGTTACACCACAACAGAAAGTTTTGAAATTAAAATAAATAATAAAGCAAGCAAACACTTGTTTTCAAACAACATCACAATGGGGAAGTAATTACATTAAATAGTAACTGTGGGCTCCAGACAAAGATGTATAGGAATAATCACTGTTTCCTGTGCAATTGATATGGATCGCAGGCAGCAATCAGACAGAACTAAAAAAGTGAGTCACTTGAAAAAGCCACACAGAGCAGGCTGTACCCTCAAAGGGCCAATTATTAGAAGAGAATTTATTGACTTTTTAGAGAAGCTAAATATTCCTTGAATTGAAAGTGTTTTAGCCTTGCGACTTAAGCCTAGCCTTATGACACTAGCCTTAGTGTCATAGTCCACCCAATGAATTTGTAGACCCACTTTTTCACTTTTTTCTCTGTGGTAAGACAAGTCCCATGTCGTGATACCACGAAACTAGAGAATGGAAAAAAATATTCTTAGACAAGAACAAAGTTATAGAATGAAACTTTACATATATAATCTCTAGATTTTATCTAGCAATTCATGGAAACTGTTAAGAATCTGAGACACGTCATTATAAAATGTATGTTGCTTAGAAGCTGATAATGAGCAGTAGACTTTTTTTTGACAACGACCTAAATCCATATGAAACTGGCAAAACTCCATTATGTTATTACTACTTCTGTTGTAGCAGATTTTCTGAAGTTTTAATGTAGAAATTACCATTACTGACACTAATGGATTGTTTTGTTGTAAACACACTGAAATAAATGGGCAGGGAAAGGGATGGAGTTTATTTTTGCTTTCACATATATTTAGTGTGCAGTGCAGTCCTGTATAATAAAAGATTCAGAATCCAAGTAGGTATCCAGTGGACATATCCCTCAGAAAAACACACTGCGGCAACAATAACCAAACTAGCTGGTAATGAATGTGTACATAAGCTACACATTGGATTCTTGTAGACAAACCTAATCCCTTTATATTTATATTTATGTGGATACAGGAAACAACATTTTTTAAAGTGTATAATCCTTAACAACAAAATCTTCCAAAAAGTAATACAATCAAATCAAAATATGTTATTTATTATCTTCTTTTAAGTCTGCATCTTATGTAGAACCAGTTCAAGAATTATCAAATAAAAATTCAATGGGAAGATTCAACACCAATTTGAAAGCTTTAACACTACATTTCCCAGCTGGAATATGAGAAGTTTGAGGCTACAGATTGACATCATAAGGATGGATTGCTTATATATTACAGAACTCACAAGAATTACATTCTTTTCACTTATATTTAGTGCTAGATGAAAAGGTCACAACTGGTGATGACAGTGTCCATAAACTATGAGTTATAGTCCAAAGTTTTCTTGTTCATCCATTCTCACGTCTTCAGGATGGTATTCTCTGCACAGCTGCAGGTGGCTGTATATATATCCTTGCCATAAAATGTCAGGAGGTACATGATCAGTTCAACCAGAAACATGGATTGATGGCACTCTGCCAATACAAAGCAGACATAAAGGCCTGTCTGCAAGGCTGGTTTATATCCTATAAACTGATAAATCTACCTGAAGGAAACCAACAGTTTTGGTTTCAGCAGTAGAAGTCTTTTATAGAAAAGACGGGCTAAAAGTAAGAATTTTTAATTTAACATAACAAATCAATAATAAGTAAGTGATTTTACTTGTTTTAGAAAGTCTCTCTGTATAGTATCTTACTTTTTGTATACTAGATGGTCTGAGCTGCTCTTTGTTGTTGTTGTTGTTGTTGCTGTTCTCACCAATGTTTTGCAAGCTTGATTTAACATTGAAGTTTCAGACAAATTTTAGTTAGTCCCTTTACACACATTTTTTTCTTTGATCCAGATGCCTAGTGATGTAAATAGATATAGATCAATCCCAGCTAATAAAGCCCTGTGGATTTACATCAGCTAAATGTCTGTTACTTAGGTTTTAGCAAGAGTTTATCATGAAATGTTCCAAAACTGCACAGGGTGGAATATTCAACCATGAACAAAAACTACTACAAGGCTTTCAACTACTACTAGCTTTCAAAAGTTACTACAAGGCCACTGAGAAGCAATAGTAGACTCTGTTCACTTAGAGTCTTCTCATATTGTGAAGTAAAATAAATTAATTTAATGGAGATTCCTGGTGTTCCTTGCAATTGAAGTGCCTAACAATGTGGATGTTTTCTGTACTGCACCACAGCTAAATATGCCAATTTCTTTCTACCATGTAAGTCATCATTTCTCTTTACTTGAACAAACATCACAGGTTAAACTTATGTGTAAAAGGGGTTTAGAGTCAAATCACTGAACCTATTGTCCAGCTCTTCTTTCTTTAACCAATCTTTTCTCTGAATCAGGAGCAGATGGACCATGCAGGATGTTGATGGCAAACTCCCAGAATCTGGAGCATGGTGTGTGTTGGAACCTGAACTTACATAATATTAAATAAAAAAAAAAGTTAATTTGCATAATCCCAGTAGAGTACTCCTCCCATTTTAGGTTAATACTCTGCCTCCACTTTCAGTGGGAGACCCATCAGAACTATGGTGCTCTCTGGGATCCCTGCGAGTTTCTCTGTCCATAACCTGAAGATTAAGGTGGTGGATGCCCCCATTCTGCTACCTGTGTGGTCTATCTGAAATCAAATAGCTTATGTTACTAAGCCATTTAGACAAGCACATTGAAATCATCTGGGAAATACCTCTGCAGAAGAATGATTTTCACTGGATCTAAAATTTTCCAAAGAGAAAGATCGATGTTATCAGAAACATTTAGAGAGATTTAAAAAATCAGTAATGTGGGTTTGAAGTCTAATGTGTCATTGAGTTAAACTCAATGATCTTGAAGGTCTCTTCCAACCTAGTGATTCTGTGATTTTTATTTATATGCGATATCTTCAAGTTTATACTCAGTTTCTAAACAAGTTAGCAATACTACTTTTTATTCTCTTCATTTCACAACCCGAAAGTTTCACAGCACTTTATATAATTGGGGCAGTACCGTGATAATTTTTTTCCAGAAAGCTTGATTTATATACTCAGAATCTGCAATTTTCCATTACTTGTCTTAAAAAAATGTATTACCCATGATAGTCAAAACTGAAACAGGTGAGAATTCATGTAGAATTGGAGAAAAACACTGAAAGATTTCAAAGTAAAACACAATAAAAATGCTACAGGTATTCCAAAATTTTGTGAGTCATTTTACTCAAATACAAGACGTGTAAAATAATCCCAATAGGGAAGATAAGCTGTGTAAATTCAATTTTACTTACAGGGGAAAAAAAGGAATTAAGCTGATCAAGAGCCTTACAAAAGTTACTATTGATTTATTTGCTTGAAGTTCTGAAGTAGACAGTGTTCTTGGACTTTTATTTGCCAATTTGTCACTCTAGCCTATGCCCAATGTCACAGGGTTTTCCAGGTGAATATGAATGTTTCAGCTCTCATTTATACACGTATCATTTCAACCTCCTCAGCTGGTATAAAAGGCTTCTTATAAAAGGTAAGCAAATTATATTAACCTATGCCTATATTAATCTAAGAATTTATTCAGTGACTGAATAAGGTTTTTAGGTTAATATTCATCAGAGAACCTTCAGTATACTCTCTGTTTTGTACTTGGAAGACAAGTTATATTCAGGCAGGACATACAGACATGATAAAATGTGTATTTCTATGGCTGACATAGAAATCAAAAGCTGTCAATGTGTAGCAAAAGCTGCCTGTGAGAGTCATGCAGATTCATCTGTAGTTCAGACTCCATGTTCTGTGACTGAAGATGCAACCATTTGGCCTCTCTTCAACAGACACCTGAGGTCTTTTAACTACAAATTTCTCATGGCCCAATCATGCTAATTTATTTCTCAATTTATGTTGTATTCATTGTTCTGATTTCAAAGTAAGCTTTTTTTTTACTAAATATATATGTATTTATCAATCAGAGAGTCAGAAATTACAAACACCACAGATGGTGATCATGCTGACATGTCATTTATCATAATCACTGCATACACAAAACTGTCCTTAGCACTGATATCTTAAATCAGCTGTTTACATGCAGTTCCATGGAGCTAGTCCATGTGGTTAGAACTGATATCTGTGTCTCTGATGGTCTCAGTCAGAGATGAGGCTGATCCCCAGTCCTGGCTAGCTGGGTCCAAGACAAGTGGAGATTGGACAATGTGATGTGCAACTACAAGGAGGGTGGTAAGGAAAATCTGGGGAATTACAGGCCTGTCAGCCTGACCTTGGTGCCATACAAGGTCATGAAACAGATCATCTTGAGTGCCATCATGAGGCACATACAGGACAACCAAGGAGTTAGCTTGGGATTAGGAAAGGCAACTTCTGCCTGACCTTGATCTCTTTCTATGGACAGGTGGCCCCCCTAAAGGTTGAAGGCAAGGCCTTGGATGTTGTCTACCTGGAGTTCAGCAAAGCCTTTTGACACCATCTCCCACAGCATTTTCCTGGAAAAGCTAGCAGCCCATGGCTTGGAGAGGAGCATTCTTTGCTGGGTTAGAAACTGTGGTAATCACATATCCTCTGAAGAGAGAGAGATTGCTTTTCCAGGATTTTCCTGGGAAGCTGTGAGAAAGCTCGAAGAAAAGAATGAGAAACAATTAATATCTTCACTTGTTGCACCTGTTGTTGTGCACATGTGTAATATGTTATGGAGATTTGTTTTCTAAAGGGTGATTTCTTAATTGGCCAAGGGTGATGGGGTTTGGAGTTCAGTTAACCAACCTGGTCTGTCTGTCTGGACTGTCTGTAAGAGCAAAGCGTGTTTCTTAGTTGTATAGTAATATAGTGTAGTATAGTATAATAAAGCAATTGATCAGCCTTCTGCAATCATGGAGTCAATGCTAATTATTACCTGACAGGGACCCCTGCTGTCCCTGTCTACAAAGCCAGGCCCAGAGAGTGGTGGTGAATGGGGCTGCATCCAGGTGAGGTCCACTCACCAGTGGTGTCTTCCAGAGATCAGCACTGGGATGAGTCATGTTTAATATCTTTATTGATGATCTGGATGACAGGATTGAGTGCACCATCTCTAGATTCATGGATGTGTGGGAGTGTGAATCTGCTGGAGGATTGGAAAGCTCTGCAGAAGGTTCTGGAAAGGCTGGATCAATTGGCTAAAGTTCAACAAAGCAAAGTGCTAGGTACTACACTTGGGTTTCAACAACCCCATGCAGAGCTGCAGAGCTGCAAAGCTGCAGAGCTGCAGGCTGGGCGCAGAGTGTTTTGGACTCTACCCAGCAGAAAAGGACCCAGGGCAGCTGGTCAACAGTGCCTGAGTATGAGTCAGGAGTGTGCCCAGCAGACCAGTGTCATCCTGGCCTGTATCAGCAATAGTGTGGCCAGCAGGACCAGGGCAGTGACTGTCCTTTTGTACTTGGCACTGTTGAGGCCATACCTCGAGTTCTGCATTCTGTTCTGGGCCCATCATGACAAAAAACATATTGAGGTTCTAAAGCAAGTCCAGAGCTGGTGAAGGGCCTAGAGGGTAATTCCTATGAGGAATGGCTGAGGAAGCACTAGTTTAGGCTGGAGAAAAGGAAGCTTAGGGTGATAGTAAAAGGGTTTACAATCATGGGGATTTGGGGAGTTAGAAGGAAAACTAAGCTTAGTAGGCCCTGGGAAAATACCCTGGGAAAGTATAGGCCTTGTTCTTGCTAGAACTGCACCTGTGTAGCTGGTATATGATAAATGATGGAATTGTTAGATGTGATGATTGTTTAGTAATTAAATATAAATACTGTTTAATCATAAGAATAGTCATGGGAAACTGTGGTCAGGGGCTTGAGAAAGATCACAAGAAATTCATGCTTGGATAAAGTCAATGTATACAATAGAACAATATAAGTTTAATAATTAACATGTAAGTTATATAACGATAGACTATAAAATACGTTCAGCTCGAAAGCTATGTCGGAGTCAGATTTGGGTGTGTACCCCTGATTCCCAGAGCTCTGCAATAAAAGCACCTGCATATAATCATATCCTGTGATTATGTGTGTTCCTGAACGTTAACAAGGGGAGACCTTGTCACTCCCTATAATTCCCTGAAAGGAAGT
Source organism: Anomalospiza imberbis (assembly GCF_031753505.1). Lineage (NCBI taxonomy): Eukaryota > Metazoa > Chordata > Aves > Passeriformes > Viduidae > Anomalospiza > Anomalospiza imberbis. The sequence goes on along the minus strand of NC_089721.1, from coordinate 57,513,854 downwards.
TGTAACCAGATGGAGGTCAATCTCTTCTTCCAGGCAGCTAGAGACATAAGAAGAGGACACAGCCCCAGCCTGCACCAGGGGATCTAGTTTTCTCTCAACCTACTTATCTTAGTTTTGCTTCCTACTTCCTAAGCATTTCCTCCATATTTACAGTTACTTGTGCTTATTTTGCTCTTCTTTAAAGTTTGGTATTTAGCCTGTTTCTTAACACTGTTTCAGTACAACTGTACAAGTTATTTACTCTCTTAGTGGTAAAATTGCTCTCATAACTAAACATGTGGTGTATTTACAAGGTATATGACTATGCTATTGCAGCCTACATATTGCTGTTTGCACTAGTATAGCACTTTGTTTTCAAAGCAAGTGATTGTATTGACAATGGTGAGAAAAGTACTTACAGTTTTTAAGTTTCACAGGCCACATTTGTGTTGCCATGTGAATGGCACAAAATCATGTTATTTACAATTACCTAAAAAATATTTGGGTGCCATCTCAATTTCATACAACTATTCTTATTTTTCTTTTTTTTTTTTTTTTCTGCTGAACTATAAAGATATTCTAGCTAAGGTATCCACAGTCTAGCCTTCCCTATTCTGTCTCCTGTAATTTTATCTCCACATTTTCATCTGCAGTTGAGATGCAGAAAATTACTTTAGCAGATAATATTCCAGTCCCACACCCCATTTCCATTTTAACCAGAATCCTACATATTCATCCCTTTTGCCCCCAAGAACCACATTGCACAGTTACAGATATTTTAAGAACTTTCATCTGGTGCTCCAGAGTTCCTTTAAAGGTTGTTGCTGCTTGCTATAAAAGAGTTTGAATGAAAATGTGTTCTCAAAGAACTTGTCAATTTTGGCCTAAATTCTTATGGTCAGCATCTGCCATAGGTGTTGCCATGCCAATGAATGCTTGATGCCCAAGGAATCACCTGTTACTTATCACTGGAAAAACTATAACATCCCTTTAAACCATGTCTTGTGTCATTGCTGTTGTGTCCTTGTATCATTGCTGTTTTGGGTTTTTTTTCTGTGCATTTGTAACAGATGAGACTGACATTGCCCAATGTTCTGTCTCTGCTCAATGTGTCTTTGTAAACTGGTTTCTGATGCTTTGAAGGGAGATACTATATAAAATAATAATGAAGTGCATGTTCATCTTAAGATTTTATGTTCAATTTAGCAAGTACCTCAAAGAAATCTTGTGTAAGTGAAAATCTTATTTTCATTTGGATAATTATCAAAACTGCATCACCTCTTCTGTCTGGTAATGCTTATCCTATACAATTCTGCCATCTCAAATGTCTTTATTAATAATCAATCACATAAGGTTTTATTACATTGTGTTGCAAGACTCATGCAATGACTTGAATAAATCTCAGTCTGAAGACATAAATAATTCTAAGGAATATAATTTTACAAAATGGATACACCTCTAGAAGCATGAGTGGGGCTTGGTTAAAATTAAAAAATAAGTGTGAGATCAAGTCTCTTTTTTCTACCAAGTTACCCTTGCAATTTTTCATCAAGTGAGTTTTCTTGATAGGATATAGAGGAGTATATTCAGGTGGTTTAGGCAAATCTCCAGTAGTCTTGTAATAACACAAAGTCCAAATCCAAAAAAAAGAAAAAAGGACAGAAAAAGAGGATTAGAAACAATATTCTACGGAGGAGAAGATGACAAAACGGAGAGGGAGAAAGTAAGATATAATTCTTTATGCCCAGATGCACAGGTGCAATAACATTAAGAGAGGCTGCTGAGTGAAATAACAACAAGAGCAAGTTCAGGCAGGTCAGGAAGCACTCCTGTGGCCATTGCTGCTTACATGTTTGAGTTCGTGTTTGAGGTTTTTCGAGGATTCACCATGGGTTCAAACATAGAAAAAACATAGGTGACAGTATTTAAATGTCATCAGTTCATTTCATTGCTTGCTCAGTAACTTCTACTTTGGTGCATTCCCGATTCTTTCTTTCTGGTAATAAAGGAACGATGTAAATTAATTAGATGTTAAAAACCAAGTCCCTACTTAAAGACTCAAAAGAAGCTATCAAAATAGAAAAGCTAAGAATATGATTCCACATAAGGCTTCTTCTTATCCTGAAATATGAAATGGGTCTGGATTCACTGTCAGTGAAATCACCATAATCAATAAATAACATTTCATAGTGACACAAAACCTTCCACAAAGACATAAGAATTATGAGAGTCAAACTGTACAACTGTATGTGAAGTATCCTTTATATTTGCTGACTGTTCAAAGAGATGTACACCAGCAAGAAAAATATTATTTCTCCTTTGGAAAATTGCAAAAAAAAATTTAAATTAAACATTCTGCTTCTCTCTCTTTCTCTTCCTTCCTATTCTTCCTTCCCCTCTCCCCCCTCCATCTGAATTTAGAAGGATAGAGACCATCCAATCTAAATTATTATGGAAACAGTGGCACACACAAAACATTTGGTGATATTTGCAGAAAATGCCTGTGACATTTTCAGTTTGTTAAAATCAATGAAACAAGGAAAAACATTCCCAACTAGGAGAAAATGAGTCCTTGAAGAACTGAACTTCTAAAATGTGATATAACATCTCTATTTGTCTGTGACAATATGCTAACAAGATAAAGCAATCTCTTTTGGGCTCTCACAAACAAGATGTGTGTTATAAAAAATTTACTGAGTTGAAGATCAAGAATGACATATAGTTCATCCAATCTCCCACCCGATGTTTCAGAGACTTTCAAATTTCCTCAGTTACCCCTCTACTGACTCCATTACATTTTGTCCAAAGTATAACTCTGTAAGAGGGTCCAGTTTGACCTGAATTTGCAAGAAATGGAGTTCAATATTTTTTTGATATTTTGTTTCCAAGGTTAATTATCATTACTTTTAAAAAGTTGTTCTTCAAGTCTTATTTGAAAGGGTTACCTTTGAAGCATTGCTTTTCTGGTTGATCAAGGACCCTTACAAATCTTCTATATTCTTATTATGAGGATAGTCACTCTTTTTCTAACACTTACCAACAAGTTTCATTTTAATAGAAATGGACATATAAAAGTGTTTCAGCATACTGAGAGCTTTCAAGGCTTTTGCATCCCTTCTCTTTCTCAGTTTCTGTTAACATGCAGCTACCTGAACCACATTTATACAGAATGTCTTACTTGGAAGCATGGTCTGTTCCTTAACTCTAGCGCTCTTCTTCTTGTGGCACTTTTTGTCACAGCACTCCATCCAGAAAACCTGCTGTGCTGCATATGGTGTAGACCCTTGGACTATTTTCAGACTCATCATTTTCTGCATATCGTCTCTGCTTCTACAGATATTGCATACTGCACAGTCAAACAAAAGAAATTTTGCACATATGTAAATATATTTTTTCACTAACTGTTTATCAGCCAGACTTAACCTTCTCCTTAAAAACCAGAACTTGTTTATAATTCTGAAAAACCTTTCTGCCATACCATTTCTTTTCCTTCTGCAAATTTATATTATCTTTTAAACAATTGAAGGAAATTATTCAGGTATAGTATCAAGTTGTTTAAAAACTCATATTTGGTCACCACTAGTCCTTGCTGATTTCACCCATAATACCTCTCTACCCTTTACACTGTGCAAAAGGCTTGCTTTACCATGACTGGCTTCATGGCAATGAAGTATATATCACAGTATTTTTACTATCCCCATATCTGAAAAAGACCTTGATGCGAAAAATGCCCTTAACAGATATCTAGAAAAACTTGTTGCAGCAGCATTTTGAAAAGCAAAATGCTAAAAGCAAGAATAATTAAATACATTCAAAAGCAGAGGAAAAAAGAAATTAAACAAATCCAATAGAAGTATTTCACATGTTTCCAGAGGCATTTTTTCATAGTGTATTCATTAAAGCCATAAGCATTTTGTAAATGTCACTATTCCAATTACCACTTTCAGGGATGTTCTAGATCCAGTCTGAAAATGATGCCATTCATATTTTGCATCATGGGCATATATTCAGTCAGTTGTGCAGCCTGCAAATATGTATTTGAAGTCAGATACTTCTTTCGTCATTCCACATGAATTTGATTATAGTTTCCAATGTAACACACCTTATTTGGCGCATATTCATAAACTTTATCAATTTTTCAAAAATTTCTGGGAAATGTATTAAGTGTTCCTCAACAACTGTAGCTTTTTCTTTTTCACTAATTAACATGGTGGGACAGTATATCGATTTAAATTATGTTTGAAGGAATAAGTTTGCACTTCAGTCCATGTCCAGATGTCAAATTCCCCAGCACTGTAGTACCATAGATGGAGCATTTCTAAGCTGTCCAATGAAGTTTGTCTTAATAGGACAGTCTGTGACATTGATAACAAAAGTAATATTTCTTAACGCCATATCAGAGCCTACATATACAAAATAATGACTGCCAAGTGTTAGAAAGTTATTTTAACCTGACACTTTTTCTCTCTTAGACCTTTGCTTTCCCATTATTTCATTTGTCAGAGTTTTGCTGCAAGCATTCTTTTACAGCTTCTGAACCATTTTCCCATCAGTCTTTCTGTTACTACAGCTGGAGTCCCTAGTTGATTTATTATACTCTGGATGCTGGGATCACTGTCATCTTTATCTTTCAAAATTTTTTTCTATTTAATCCAAATGCTTTTATTGTATCTCCTTTTTACACTATTTTGCCATTATTTAAAAAAAAAAATATTTTGTTGCTCAGCTTGATTGGAGCTCAGTTGAATGCCTGGCATGTAAGAAGCTGTAGATTCCATTTAACTCTATCTTCAAGAGTGTTATTTTCTCTACTTGTGTTCTGGCTAAACCAGAACTCACAAAAATTCGGCTATGACTTTTGTACACTATGAACAATATTTGTTTCCTGGTTTTTTTATTAATACTGGTTAGCTTCCCCCAGCCCTCAAGTATCATGCATTTCCATACAAACTAGGTTTATGAAGGAAAACAACTCTGCAATGAAGACATATGTTCACAGAATCATGTGCTCACAAACATTAGTAAAATATCTCTCAGAAAGACGATGAGCTTAAACAAATCTTTCACTAAACAATGGGACTCAATTTGGATGATTGGAAACTTGGATGTCCAAGTTTCTAACAGTGAAATAAACTAAAAAATCAACCTGAATTCTCAAACCAGAGGTAGACATCTAGACATCTGTGAGTCCTGATTGCCTATGAGCTGTGGCCTAAGACTCTGCAGTCACCTTAGTGTGTTAATAATATCAATAAAATGCCTGTACCTCTCAGGGCTTTGTTTTCAACTTCACAGCAGATTTGCAGTCACAGATGCATCACAGCAGGAGCAGAGCTGATCTTCACCTCCTGCTGGTCTTCAACACTCTCTGATACAGGAGTGAGCTCTGTCCAGTCTGTATCTCTTGGGAGTACAATATACTGGTAGGGGGTTTTAGGCCTTGTTTGTTTTTCAGTTTCAAAATCACTTCCATTAGCTTCATCATTTTTCCTTCATATATTCCAATCAATTAATTTTTAAACCTTGGAATAATTTCTAGCATGTCTAGCAAGGCAGCTGCATGTTACAGTAGTTGTAAGAACTTTTATCACACTCCATTACACAGCTGATACAAACCATTGTTACAAATTTGGGAAGCCCACCCAAAGTGTCTTTCTCTGTCTTTAGAAATAGAAATGTAATCACAAGTCCAGTTTATAATCTTTATGCCTTTTGGCTTTCCCAAGCTTTGGGAAACACTGTGAGAGAGAACAACACTACTACTACTACTACCACTAAAATTGCTACAGAAATATAAGAATGCAGAAAAAAAAAGGAGCCATTAATGCTTAAAAGTTCGACCAATGAAATTTTGATACACTTTTTGTTGTGTTGTGCTGTGTTATTTAAATTGTACTGTTCTGTTAAGTGGTTTAATTTTGTACTTCTATGGACGTGGTCCTGCCCTGCCTTGCCTCCTCCCATCCCAATGTCAATCTATTCCTTCCTCCACCCCTAGTCCCTGGAACCTGCTGAGTCATTGCTGTAACCCCACCCTGGGGTCTGTCTGTCACTTGACAGCCCTTCCCTTCCACCTAGAACATTCTATCAGGGGCGTCAAGTATAAATAAACACCGGGTCCCCTCCTACCAATTTCCCTATTGGTGCCTGTCCATGCCCATTTCCCTGGTTTCCACTCCCCATTGTCACCCCACTGGTCCATGGAAAGACCATCCCTTTGTTAACAACCCCTGTTAAGTACTGTTGCACGATGCTATTCAGGGCTTTTGCAGGCTGTTTGTCCCTGGATCAGGAGAGTCCTTGGAGTCACCTAATAAATCTGGATTGTGAACCCCTACAGAAGTCAACTCCTCCTTCTGTTAGCGCCATTCAAGTCTTGCCTACAGCTGCAGGCCAGACCCAAAGCTGCCATCCTAATCCCCCAGGGAACAGGAAGGTAGCCCTTGCTGCTTACTGTGTCTAAGCAAGCTGGGCAGACGCTGAGCAAATGGCAAGGAAGACACCATGGCAACTTTTATTATGTTGTTTCCTTTCCTTACTCTCCTTGCACCCTTGTTATTCAAGGAGAAATCAGGAAGATGCCAGTTTATCATCAAGGCAACAGCAAACACAGAATTCCCACTCTGTTCTCTTGCATGCTCAACACGTCTTCCATTCATAAAGCATTGTGTATTTGCACTTGCACCAGAACAGAACTGGTTATCTTTTGCCCTAACTGTATCATCCTTCAGCAGACATCAATTAACAAACACATCCTTTCTTTTAATGAGAAACAGATACTCTGAAGCATAGCAGCCAATATAAGCTCATTCTAAAACAATCTCTGACAATATTTAGGGGTTTATCTAATGTTTTTGTGTATGGTAATTACATTTTTAATTAACATTTATGTGGAGAGGAACCAATCAGACCGTATCTTTATATTTTCCTATATAATAATTTGTTGCTCTTTTGAAACAAATATGTTGTCAGTCAAGGCTCAATACTCCCTGGTTTAAGTAATAATCTTAATCACCATACCATGGCTAATAATTCTGGAACAGAATTCACAGAACTTGAAGGTAAAAGAAATGGATATGTTGCTTTTGGTATTTTTAATGACTTACTGCAAAATGTCCAGTTTTACAGAGAGGAATATGAGACATGCTGCCCCAGAAAATTTAGATCACCATGCACATAACTATTACTTACAGTAAAAAGAAAGTCTTAAAAATGGGGAGAACAGGGAATTATGAGAGGTTGTTTTCAGACAGGGTTATTGTAGTGGTTTCTGTGTATGTGGTACATATTCAACTTTTACATTATGTGTTTCTGAATAAAGCTCTTCATGTCTGAAAAAGAGACTAGTAACATCTCAGTATTGTATGGCTCAGGCGAAACTGACAATGCAGACATCAGAGATTTATCTACATTTGCCCAGTGGCCAGTGACATAAAACAGGACCTGTACTAAGAATTAGATTTTTTGTACTATGCAGTCACTTGAATAAAACACTAAAAATATTGCTATTTGTGCAAATTTAACAATGAATTTTTGCTTCAAGTATACTGACAGAAGCTGAATGGAAGCACATGAAGTCAATGCGCGTTTAACACTGAAGATCATTGGATAAAGTTAATATTTTCAATATCAGCAAAATGCGTAGTGTGGTGTTATATTTTAGTTAAATGGTATGCTCTGTCTCACCCCTCAAAAATGTATGGCTTATTCCAAGCCTGTAATCCTCTCCTGCAGTATCCTGTGTCTGTAATCCCATTGGCCTAATCTGCTCCGTGCCCACTTTGAATCTCCCTGTTAAGTGTGCTGGGGGGACGTGCCTCTCTCTCTCTTTGCCGGCTCTCCTGACCAGTGCTCTCTCAGCCCCTCTCTCCCCCTCACTCCCCTTTTCCCCCTCTCCCTCAGAAACCATGCTGCCTCCCGGGGGCAGGACCCCCAATAAACCCTCATCTAATGAGCACCCTCAGAAGCCGTGTGGACTCTCCTTGCCTGCCTGCTGCTACCAGTGAACTCATAGCTTAGGGAGCCCACCGGGGACACCCCAGAGGGTCCCCCCGCCAAACGCACTGCTACAGTGCAGTTATTTTACCAGGTTGCAGTCAGTATTTGTCTGTCAGTTGGCCTTTTATGAAACAGATGATATAAGGATTTTTTTAAGAAGGTTTAAGTCATAGCAAATTCAAATCCATTGATACTTTTTGCAGAGGTGGTATACACATCTTGTCAAAATTGGAGCACTTAAGATAGACTGGGAAAATTGGCACTGCCAAGCTGAGGGCAAGCTCTTAGTATTTTCTTCTGAGGTGATCCAAAGGGACTCCATCAAACATCATTTAAGTGGATGTTTTAGTTACACTATAAGGTCTGGAAGGGCAACAATCACTATTGAGGTTTTCCCACTGTTATTAGTTTCTACCAGGAATAAGCACATCTGAGGTAGCTTCAATAAAGTCAAGACAAAAATTAGCCTCTAAAATATATCACAGGTCAGATTAATGCTACTCCAATCTTCTTTTACATATGGCTATCAAGTGTAACTCCTTGTTTGCAACCAGAAGCAGAAAAATCAATATCGATATAATTCAACTATTAAATTCTTCAAGATCAATCTACAAATTTTTCTATGCAAAATAAATTGTGTGTTATATGTATTTTCCCTGTCAGTTCTGGGCACTCCTTTGGTTATTTCACCATGGAAAGAAACAGCAAATTCCAAAAAACCTGTTCATTTATTGGACCTTCTATCACTCCTACCCTCTTATAATAGATGCTTACCTAAGTCCTTTGCACTGAACATTTGGGAATGTATTCATCTGGCAACATTTTTTCAGACGACATCATTGTATTCCACTCCTAAATGTTAAACTTCTTCAGTTTTACCAAATACAGCATTCTTCAAAATGTCTTTTCTTCCCTGTCTTCAATGAGAAGCAAATTACTTTCTTTCTATACCTCCCTCCTAAGCCCTCCTAATATTTCAGTTCTTCTCTGTGTTCTCAACTTCCTAAATCTAGGCCAGTTTTTTTTTTTTTTTTCTTTTCAGAATTCAGATTTCTCATTGCCTCAGTAATTTGGAAAGCTCTACCTGTCAAAACTTAGTTTTAATTTGCTAACTCATACTGTTTCAATAACAGTCAAACAGAAAATGTTGAACTGAAGTCACTTTACTTACTCGCCTGTGGTCTGGGCTGTCTAAATAGTCTTCATCCCCTGCCCAAGTGTGCATCAAGCCTCGCAACTTAGGAAGAATGTTGAAACACAAATGAGTCTGATGTATACACTATGGAAATTTAGGAAAGTCCTAAGATTAGTTATTAGTAATGTTGATAACTCCTGATGACCAGAGGACAAACGTCACATCAATCTACAAGAAGCACAAAAAAGGGGACTCAGGAAATTACAGACTCATTGTTTTTATGGCAGTCCCTGGGAAAGTAATGAAATGTGTCCTTCTAAAAACTATTATAAACAAAACCAAAGGCCTTGATGGAGAAATATCAGCATGTATTTACATATAGGTGTTGTAGATCACCTTCTACCACAAAATAATGTCTTGCATGGACACAGTACTGGATGCATAAGTTTATGTGGACCCCAGCAAAGTGTTCGGTGTGCTTTCCCACAGTCTTAACTGGACAAACTGTCAAATTACAGATGAGATGTTTGGCCTAGGAGATGGGTAGTAAATTCATGCATGATCTGGATGATAGAAATAAAAGCATCTTCAGCAAGTTTACTGATGACACTGAAGTGACTGGTGGGGTAGACATATCTGAAGGATGAATTTTCTTACAGATAGACCTGGATAGTTGGAAGAGGGCACTAACAAAAACTGTATGAAATTTAGCAAAGACAAGTGAAGAATCTTGAGTCTGGGAAAAAGAAGATAAAGAGACCAATACAAAGTAGGAGCTGTGTGGCTGGAAAGCAGTATTCCTGAGTAGGACATGGGCATCTTGATGATTGGCCAGCTGAATATTAGTCAGCAGCATGCCACTGCAACAACAAAGGGAAGTCATATCCTGCTCTGCATCCAGAGGGTCATTATAAGCAGAAATAGAGATGTGTTCATCCCACTCCCCTCAGTGCTTTTCAGGCTGTCTTTGGAGCACTGTCTCCAGTTCTGGTCCTCATAATTCAGTGAAGACATAGACAGACTGCATGTCCAAGGGAAGGCCATAAAGATAACCAGAAGTCCATAAAATATATTCTATAAGGAAAGACTGAAGGAGGTTGATCTCTTCTCCCTAGAGTTTAGTAGACCTAGTGGAAGCTCAGCATAGTATTCTAGTATATAAGAGGCAGCTACAAAAAGATCAAAGGCTCCATCTTCACAAGAACCCATGACTTTATATGGCTTGTCTCAGGAGATGCTTCAACTCAACATAAAAAATAAATTTTTTACAGTAAGAACAATCATTCCCTGAAAGAACCTTCCAAGGCGTCTGGCAGATTCCCTACTATTGGAGGTTTGCAAGATGCAAATGGAAAGCATACTAGAAAATGTCATCCATCCTTTCTTTGCCACAAAAATGTTTGATCAGATGACCTTTTGTGATCTCTTCCAATTTGTCCTGTCGTGTGATTCTACAATTGTATGAATTTTACCTGTTCCCTGAGCTAGAACCAATGTATTAGAGCTGATTAAGGAGAATAAATAAGTGAATGCAGCAGAAGCACAGTTAAATTTAAGCACAGTTAAATTTTAAGAACAGGAATTGCAAAGTGGAAAGTAGTGCTGATGGGCTCTGTCTTGAAATGATGCTCTTTAATATCTTTGTGGATAAGATAGTGAGATTGAGTCCACCCTCAGGAAATTTGCAGGGGACATGAACCTGGGTGGTGCAGTTAATACAAGAAATAGAAAGGATGACATCAAGGGGGACCTGGACAACCTTGAGAAGTGGGTCAACAAGAACCTCATGAACTTCAACAATGCCAGGTGGGTGGAATGCCCCTGTTCCTAAGAGACAGGAATTTGATCCTACCCCTCTTTTGTTACTAATAACTCCTCCCTTGACCCAAACCCTAACTCCACCCCTGCGATACCCTATAAAAACCCCAAGACCCTGCCTTTTCTCTCCATCCTGCCCCTCCTCCCTTGGGGTAATAAATTGATTCTCGAACTTTCTGAAACCAAGACCCGTCTTGTGTATTCTCATGCCTGGCGCCAGCAGCTGCACACTCCCTGGACACAATGAACCCAGTTACAACATACACTGCAACACAGGTGCAAGCTGCTCATCCTAGGTTGGAACAATGCCAGATACGAGTGCCAGACTGGGAAAAGTCACTGAGAGCAATCTTGCTGCAAAGAAATTGAGGGTTCTCAGGAATGAAAAGCTGGACATGAGCCAACATTGAGTATTATGGTGGCCTGGGGTCCCAGGGGTCTGTCCGGCCCCCCGGGCAGCCACTGCTGTAGGTGTCCTGGATAGCGCCGTGCTAATCAGCTCAGCCTGTCTGGGCCCCTCGGCTAGCTCCCAGCCGCAGGCAACTTAGCGAGTAACTCTGGAGTGATTTCAGCTGTGTGAGCTCAGCTCATAAGTGATTTTGCTCTTTGCTTGCAAGTGCCTCGGCAGATGCAGGGATATAGAGAGAGGAGAAGTCTGTATGGAGTTCTGCAGTGGTGTCTTTTATTGGCAGCTCCTGCGAAGGTTTCCAGTGACAGCTCTTCTGCCTAACTGGGCAGAGATGGGAGTTTCTGCAGGACACTGGGGTGTTGAAAATTGTCCAATGGCCAGGGTTGAGGAGAATACGACCTATAGCCTTACAGAGAGATAACAAGGGTCCGAAGACGGAAGAGGGGCTACTTTGGTCCACTCACCATGACTCTGCATTTCTTATCTTAGGCGAGTGACTGCCAGGGAGGCCTTGCAGGGCCTCTGAGTGCTACAGTGTGCTCACAGCCCAGAAAGCCAATTTTATCCTGAGCTGCATCCAAAGCAGCGTGGCCAGCAGGGGAGGGAAGGGATTCTGCTTTTCTGCTTCGCTCTGGTGAGAGGCTACTGGAACCCTGCATCCAGCTCTGGGGTCCCAGCACAGGAAGGACACGGACCTGTTCGAGAGGATCCAGAGGAGGGACACAAAGATGACCAGAAGGATGGAGCACCTCTCCTATGAAGACAGGCTGAGAAATTTGGGTTGTTCTGCCTGAAGAAGGTCCAGGGACACATCACTGTGGCCTGACAGTATTTAAATGAGGGCCATAAAAAAGATGGAGAGTGACTTTTTACTTGGGCACATAGTGATAGGACTAGGGGAAACAATTTTAAACTAAAAGAAGTTTAGACTAGATGTTAAGAAGAAATTTATTGCTGTGAGGGTGGAGAGGGAACCCATTGCCCAGAGTAGTGGTGTGGGCCCTGTTCCTGGAAGTGTTCAAGGCTAGGCTGGATGAGGCAATTGCAGGGATTTTCAGACTTGATGATGTTTAAGGTCTTTTCTAACTCATGCCATTCTATGATTTTATGACACTGTGCAAAATTCTTACTCTATATTATCACTACTATGATAATCACAGACAATAAAAGAGTATACCAGAATTAGATTTCTATCCAGGAATTTAGAGAAGTTGATATTGCTTTCTTAAAGCAACATATGCTGTAGTCTTGGTGTTATATTTCAATATTTAAGTAGTAAAAAATACCCCAAACAGGTGAATAAACAAGACAAAATGAACACCACCACCATCACCCCCTAAACCCTAAAACAATGAAAAAACCGAAATCAACATAGAGTATAGGTTTGAAATTCATTCATTTCTATCCTATATGCACAAGCAGCTGGTTGCACTAAGTATAACTTCTTAAAAAATTCCTATTAAAAAAAAAAGAAAAATCAAATAGAGGGTCAGACCTTCTATCTTACTTAAAAATAGATTTTCCAATCAAATTAATTGTTGGGGTGAGATTTCTTTCCTTTTGTTCTCTTTTACTTAGGGAAATTTTTTCCCTGTAAGTTGCTAGGAAACACTAACAACTAGATTCTTAAGGAAAACAAAAGAAGTGGCTGAGCTCAGGGGGAAGGAGGGTATCTGGTTTCTGGTTACACTTCTGTGATGCTGGGAGTTTCTCTCTGAAGGGCAGAGATACCACAGGAAATGGACAGGTAAAGCATGGGGTAGGGGAGTTGCTGGCTCTCCCTCTCTCTCTCGTCTTTGGAGGAAGACAGTTGGAGCTGCTGCTGGGGGAAGGGAATTCACTGCTGCCACTGGAGCCCAGCCAAGAGTTGCTTCTTCTGCTGTGGAGTGAGCCTCTGCTTGTGACAGCAGCCACTGAACTGGGAGCTCATTAACACTGACCTCACTAAAAGAGGGACCCATCCCTGTCTGCCCTGGGATCCTGAGCTCAGCTCTCCCTGCCCTGCTGGGACCCAGGCCGCCATTATTCCACCCCCATTGCTTCTTTGGCACTGCTCCGAGCTTTCTCTGCACTGTAGACCTGCACCCCCTGCCTGCCGAGACGTCCTACCAGCCCAGCTCAATGCTCCTCAGAGTCCTGCTCAGCACCGGGATCGGCTGCCCCAGGGTTGGTGAAGCAAAGCCTCCCCTCCATCTGTTCCCGTCTCGGCCGAGCCGCCACTGCCGCGTCCTCCCCGAGCCCGCGCCACAGCGCCCCCTGCAGCCGTGGGGGAGTCACCGCACCGGCCCCGCCCACCGGGAGCGGCAGCGCCCCTGCCGGCTGTGCCCGGAGCTGCACCAGAGGGGAAAGTGCCATGGCCGAGACGGCTGGGACCGAGTTCCTGGTTCTGTTTGGTGTTAATGCCAATGTTGATGTTTGTTTGCTTCATTACACACGCTAGTAATGAGCTGTTACTCCTATTCTCATACCCTTTTGCCTGAGAGGTCCTTAATTTCAAAATTATAATAATTCAGAGGGAAGTGTTTTACATTTTTCATTCCAAGGGAGGCTCCTGCCTTCCTTAGCAGACACCTGTCTTTCAAACCAAGACATTCATCTTTCCATTTGCTTTTTTTTTTTTAATATATCACCTTGATTTAAAATATTCATGGTTTGAAGCTTTTTACTAAGTACTTTACTTTGCTTGCATTGCTGCTCAATTTATTTCACAGTTAAAGTGTAATTGTTCAGGTCACATTTTCATATCCCACTCTTTTTTCCTATTTTCTTTCTATTTCATTGAACCCTAATCTCAACATAATTAAAACAAATGTACATCTTTCTTATTTGTTCTGATGAGGTACAGAAAGCCATGAAATTATTCTGAAAAGAAAGACAGTAATTATGGTACAGTAATTTATGAAACAAATGGCACAAAAATTCCTGCTTCTATGGATAAAAATATTTCCTCCTTTACTGGTTTATTCAGCATAGTTCAAATTCATCTCAAAAATGTTTAAAAGAACCAAACCAGATTAAAGCAAATGGAAATGTCCTCAGAATTCAGGGAATTTGTTGTATATTAGAAATAAATCCTTTGCAAATGCTCACATGTTTTTAATCTCAGAATGTGTTCTCACTAATCTCACAGTATTGTAGTCTTTTTAAATTCTAACTACATTTTCTATAAAACTGCTGGTCCTTAATAGGTAAACAAAAGAGTTGGTGCTCTGAACCCACCTTCTTTCTATCTCAAAAAGAAAATTTATTTTTCATTTATTAAAGGAGCTGTAATCAGTTCTCCTGAAGAGATATAAATTTAGCATAGCAGTAACTTAAAGATCACAAAGAAAACTCCATTTTCTTTGACCTTTTCCTTAAATGCCATCACACAGCTCTTTTTACAGCTATATTTCAAAAGGCAACATAATTCTTAGGAAGATTTTTCACTATACTTGGGGAAAATAGCTTCCTTATGTAGCTATTCATGATAGAATTTTATTATTATTATAGTTATTTTTATAATTATTATAGTAATCTTTGTGTGTGTTGTTATTTTACTACTATAGTTAATATAAGACAGTACTATTATAAAATTTTGTCATGGGATTGTAATATGTCACAAAACATGATTGAGTACTTGTAATGAGCAGTTAAATCAGTATATGGAAAACCTGTCCATCCTTTCCTACTTCTTCCTTTCCCGGGGCTGAATGGGAACCCTCTGATACCAAAACTGGAAGAAACCAAAGACTTTTTGTCTAGATAGATGTAAATTATTTTTCATCTTTATACAATCTTTTTTCATCCTCTTCGCTTTGAATTATATGAAGATATTTTCAAAACAGAATGGGAAGATAAATATTAGAAAATCATCTTAAGACAGTCTGGAATTGAGGGAGGCTGAAGCAAAACAGTACCAATGAAAGATACAAGATGCTCGACTTTCTATTTTTTTGCACTATTAATTTAAACTTTTTTAGGGAGTGTGCAGTATTTTGCTTTTCTTTCCCCCAGTCCTGGGCAGCGGGGGTGTCCAGCTAGCACACTGCTTCTCCACCGGACTGGGCCACCGCATGTGTGCGGAGCTCTAGGGCTGTGCCTCTGTGTGGGTCTGCCACACCATAGCCAGATGCTAAGGCGAGACAAAGGGTGAGAGAATGGCGCACTCTGCTCACGTGGTTGAGAAGTCTTTATTCCCGCCTGGCTGCAGCGGTGGATAATGCAGCTGTTCCCAAGACAGCATGGGCAAAAATGGCCCTGAACAAAGGGGCACGTGGGATTTTACAGGGGGCGGGCTGACGGGGGTGGAAGCCCCCCTTGCCCAATGGGGACAGAGAACGGGGGAGTGACGTGGACTACGGTAACCGATGGGAACACGACAGGGGTGTGTGCTGCGTTCTGGGATGAATGGGAATGCAGGGACGGGGTAACAGACGCAGAACTCTCAGGAGTGGACAGGGGGATGGTTGCAGGACTGGCATGGTGATTCTCCAATGGTAAGTGACCTGGAGCAGACCACCACAGGGGGAGCATGGGGGTACGCAGGGGTACACAGAACCAGCTAACTAACATATATCAGAACCCCTAATCTGCACCCAAACCCGGGATGCAACAGGAGTGTTCTGGAATATGTAAAGTACAGGCAGTCAGTGGAAAGGTGAGAAAAAGAGAAGCAATGTTTTTAATTTTTTACTTATCATTCTTTCTCTTTTGTACTATGAATTTCTGTAAAATAAGACAGACAACACCCACATCTCTGTGAAATGTCAGGTGCAGCATTCTCTTAGCACTCCTGCTGGATAATGTTGATTACCTTTAGGAGTTGACATAGGTTGTAAGGGGGCTCCCTTGGAGATGTTTTTCCCAAACACCTATGAAGAGATGCAATAAAAGTATGAAACTTTAGTTGAAAGAACAACTTTTCCCAACTATTGTAACTTTTAAAGTTATGGCTGAAATTCTTGCCACAAAGGATTATATTTAGAAAACAGAATGAAACCAATACAGGCTTGATTGCAGAGCCTGCGTTGATTGCCTAAAGGTTTACATTAGCAAAGAAGCAGTAAGAAACAAAGGTCAGATATGTCATGCTATCTTTAACTGTTCAATTTGTCACAAGGAAGTATAGACATTTGTTTTGCACAAAGATCGAAAGATAGAAAATGTCTTATTCATGTGGAAAATGTTGTGCTTCTGAAAATACCTAAATGCTCTCAACGTCTCTTTGGAGTGGTATTTAATATTTTTGCTAGATGTAAATCACAGAAACTTTTCTAAGTACTACTGAATCAATTTACAACAGATATGATTTTTTACTATTCTCTTTAATTCCATCAAAGACACATTCATATGCCCTGTCCTTGTGCACATTATAAAGATCTTCATTTTTCCTATGCCTTATCTGCACTTCAGCTGTCTGTTCAATGTGTGTTTTAGACAAAGTATTTCAAGGTGACATCGATGTGCAGAATGGGTATGAAGTATTTGATATTAGTTCATTTTTTCTTTAGAATAGACCTAATTATTTACCTCAACGTGCTCTATACATGTCAGTAAATGTATTATAATACCCACAGTAGTTTCATATGTCTCCATTTTACACACAGTTAAGCTTATTTAGAGAAAAGGTTATGAAACTAACCTTTGTTATGAAGCACGTCACCTGCCAAAACTGAAAGTGGAATGTAATCATTCTTCTGGCTCACAAATGCTTGCTTTTGTACTTCCTATTTTTTTTTTGGTGGGTGTTTTTTGTTTTGTTTTGGTTTTTTTTTTTTTTTTTAGTTTTTTGTTTGGTTTTTTAAAATTTTTTTCCTTCTGTTAATTTCTTTATTTCATCATGTCTTTTTCTTCACTCTCCTCTCTAAATCCAAGTAGCTCAGAGAGGTGAGTAGATGAGTCAGGGGAATGGCAGAAAGCAGGGAGGAAAATCCAAGAGGACTTCTTAGACATGAGGATGACAATCCTGTATGCTCAGATATGAAGGCAATATTTGTAATGTTGACAAGCAGAGTACAATAACTTTGGTATACTAAAAAAAAGACCAGTGTTTTTAGAGTGAAAGAGGAGTTAGTTGGGGTTTTAAAAAATTATTTCTGATTTTTTTCTTATTTTTTGTTTCTTTAACTGATTTAAGAACTAAAGTTCTGATTTAAATTTTCCCTTTTTTTTATATACACCAACTCTTTCTGGGCCTGAAGAGTAAACAAAAGAATTTTAAGTACATCTTAATTAGATAATTCTGTAGCCGATCCCTAGATATAAATATGTTGCTCTAGTAACAGCAACAATAAAGCTGAAATTCCATTAGAAAAGACAATATGTCAAGTAAATATTTTTAAAGAAAAGAAATTTTAATTTTGTTTCATAAAACATGATCTGCCTTGACAAATGATTTGAATATACGAGACAGAACAGTTTCTCAGGATTAAGAAAACTATTTCAAAGTCTTCTGTCTAGAACAAAATAACTTATTTTAATTATAGTTTAATTAAATTTAATTATAATTTTAATTTCTGTTAAAATATCTTGGCTTATGGCATAACAAATTGTGTAAAGGGGAATAGACCCTTTAACAAACCTTTAACACTGATAACACATGCTACATGCTTTCCATCTGATGTTTTGCAGTTAAGTTAACTGTGATAGAATCTTAAAGTTGAGGTGCTGAAATAAAGATTCAGGGAAAGTTACAAAATAGAAAGAAGTGTTTGGGGAAGAATTACACATATCCTGATCTTCATTCATGAAGAATAAAAAAAAAGCTTTCAACTTGGCCTGAGACTGGGATTTGAAATAATTGATCAAATGAAGTTCTCAAATGCCACTCCACTTTACAGATCTGCACCTCCTGGTCCCTGTTTTAAATAAATTAAAATGAAAACATCTACTGCTATGAAGAGCTAACAAGTTTGAGCTCTACTTTTAGCTAACAAAATAAAAGGCTATGTTTAAGGTCAGGGAATAGATGAAGAACAGCCTCCAGTGTGAGATACTTCTGGTATTCTCTGTCATAATCTGGCTTTGAACATGTACATAGTCTTGATCTGGTCTATCCAAACATCATGATGAAAAGATAATTCCAAAATGAATTTAGAGACCATGCATGTGAGCTTTACTATACATGACTTGAACTAAATTCAAAAATGTAGGAAATCCAGCAATTATTTTCTTCTGATGACAAGACCTTCAATCACATCTGCCGAAATATATGTGTGTGTGTGTGAGTCTATATGAAAGAGATAAACTAGGAGTGGACATTGTCTTTCAGATAGCAAGGGCTGTTGCATGACACATCTATTTTCAGCTCTCCCATAATTGCTGTCTGCCTTTAAGTTATTCTCAGACCTACATTTTGTCTGACAGTTTCTCTTCAGAAATATGAGTCTGAAATGACAAAATAATGTATTTCTAGTAGGTGTGAAGAGTTCATCTTGTCCAGAGCATCCAGTAGATGCCAGAACAGGAGCTTTTCCCTTCATTCAGAAGTGACCATGATAAAGGACACTTGCAAGACCATCCAGGAGAATAAGGTTTGTTCTAAGGTGGAGAGCATATGCTTCAGTGGAGTCCTTACCGCAAGAAGGCAACTTCATATTTATCATGTGGAACAAAGATACTTTAGAGCCCTTCAACCTAGTAAATTGGGTCATCCCAGTTTGGGGAAAATCTCAAATAAAAGACAAAGCAGAAAGGATTAATTTGTTAGCCTCTCTCATTTTCTCAAAGGTAGTATAACTTACTGGGGAATTATATAACCAGGAGAAGTAAAGGTTGTTACACATCAGAAACAGATAGGCACTAAATGACTTATGGGGATGCTAGTAGGTATTTATGGCTCCTTATAATCTATTTAATGTGAAAAGGTCTAAAGGAGGTTAAATTCCATCTGCATCTGACAACCAGATGAAACACAGGTTCAAAATATTTTATTTTCTGTTCGGCCAAGCAGTCACCTGACTTTGTATCCAGTGCAAAGAGTTTCATAAAACAGCAAAGAACATCACTTACCAGTAATTCATTATTCTCATCTGTTTAGATATAAATATAAATTCTCAAAATGGGCTTACCTTCCCTTAGCAGACATATTTAGCCAGAAGAGCCTACAAACATTGCATAGGTATGACTCAAAAAACCTTGCACCTGCAAAGGAATTCTTATTGGCACTTTCTGCATGGAATCTTGAAAAAAAATTTTGTGTAATTTTAGATTAACAGTTTTGCAGAGACATCAGAAGCTGGCACAATCTCTTCAGTCTGATTTAGACCACTGCCAATTTTTCTACATCTGTGACAACTCACTCCACATTGACTCAGATGCTTTGTCCACTACCCCACTCCTGGGATAAACCACCTTCTAGGCTAGGATGTAAGAAGGAATACTTGGAAAGCAAACTATCTTCCAGAGCACACTGAAGGTATTTTCATCTACATTAATATCCAGTTTAACACAACCACTCCCACAATGTCCCTTTCACCTTCCTTCTTGTTTACAAATATTTGACTTCTGCTCTCATTTATTTTGTTTTGAAGAAAACATTGTATCTGCAGGGATAGCTGTTTCTCTGTGCTGTCAGCTGGTGGTCAGACATTCTTTCTGAAACTCTAAATCTACTTGTCCTGCCTGCGATATAAAGCCAGAAACATCATTGACACAATGAGCAGGGAGATGTGCCAATACATCATAAATAAATACTGCGCAGGCTCTGCTGCTGTCAAACTTGGTATCGTGCACTCTCAGCACTCTGATACACTTTGACTGAAAAAAGTCCATCTTCTCAGGCAAACTATAAGGTTTTAAAAAGACAATAAAAGTGCCTGAAAATTTTGATAAGAATTCCCCTTTTCGTGAGTCTTTCAAGCTCAGACACATTGCCTTTCATGTAGTTCTCAGTCAGGAACTTCATTACTTTCATCAGTCTGTTAAGTGCTGTATGAATATTTTCTGATATGCTGAAGTCCTGGGTTTTGGGTTTGTAGTGAACACAGGGTTGATAATATAGACATGTTTTAGTTATTGCTGAGCATATTACACAGAGCCAAAGCCTTTTCTGCTTTTGAGATTGACAAGCTAGTGGGGAAGGTTGTGTGCATGGGAAGCTGGAAGGAGACACTGCTAGGACAGGTGAACCCAACTGACTGAAGGTATATTCCGGTATGTATGACATTGACCTGGGGAGAAGAGAGAAGAACTGGGGAATGTTTGGAGTTATGGAGCTTACATTACAAGTAACTCTTATGCATGATGGAACACAGTTTTCCTGGAGATGGCTGAACACTGTCCAGTCTATGGGAAGTGGTGAATGAATTTATTATTTTACTATTTTTACATTTACCTGTTTTATTATTTTTTTTCTTGTGTGTGCAACTTTTGGTATTCCTAATAAACTGTCTTTGGCCCAAGTTACAAATTTTCTCATTTTACTCTTCCGATTCTCCCCCTGGTCCGGCTGGTGGGGGAGTGAGTGAGGAGGTTTGTGGGGTTTGGTTGCTGGATGAGGTGAAACCATAACACCTTCCCTTTTCCATGACAGACTTTCCTATGGAGACTTCTGACTACCTAACATTGGAAGGATACACCTGCCTTGCAGAGAAGGCTTTGGGTTTTGTGGTTGGTTCAGAAAATACCAGAGGCTGCACTGTCACATAGAAGACTCCTGTGCTGGGATCATGGGTCCTGCAGCTGCATCCCTCACTCCTAGCTTCTTTCATATTCATCCTAACTATGGTGATAGTTAGGATGAAGAGAAGAGAAAGAAAAGAAAGAGAATTTTACCCAAGAAACAACAGATGGTGCAAGAAAGAGGAAACCTGGGCCAGTCCTGAACTTGCTCTCAGAACAAGAAATTCCTAGTACAAATGGAAATTCATTTGCTGAAAGGCAATGTTCCTGGTTTTGCTGTACATCCCATCTCTATCCCTTTGTTTGGAAAATTCCAATGTTGTAATCTGCCCAGAACAGGAGCAATTTTTCGGTGAAGAGACGTGAAAATCCTGCATGTATCTGCTGAAGATGTGTCCAACTATTTTTAATGCAGCATTGCTTGGGAAAGAGGTAGATGATCTCCAACATTAAGACATAGTTCAAAATTAAGAATTTTAGGGGACATTCATTCTTTGCTCCTTGGCTAAAGTATTTGTAATGTCTCAAGCTTACTGAGAGTTCATTTGGTAGAAATTGTATAGGCAACTAGTATGTAAGACATCGTAAGAGAAACTTGGAAATCCTCAGCTCATTTTTATCCCCCAGTTTCACTGATTTATTAATAATTAATAATCTCCAGCATTTTTATCCTGATCTTCAATCACAGAATTCAAATTGAGCTGCAAATGCTAACTGAGTTTCAGGGTATCCTTAAAACAAAACCTAGAGTAATCAAACTTTAAATTCTTTACTTGTATAAACATATGTATGTGAACTGACAGGACAAAATTTTGTGTCACTTCCTTGTTTCTTCTTTTGTCATGAAGAGTTGAAATTTAGCCATGATGAGGCATTGTATGTTTTATTATTAAAAAAACAGTAAGACACAGATGAATAATAGTTGTGCTAATATTATATCTAATTGTTGTGTTACTGTGATAGTTTAGCTTCCAAGACTACAGTCCTTTGGCTGTTATTCATGAACTGAAAGCCAGAGTAATTTTTAAATAATCATGTGACAACCTGTCAAACATCTGTTTGATACCTTATATTATCTCTGCAAGTGCAGATTATAACTCAAAAGAGAGCAGCTGTCAGTAGGAAACTTAAGAGCCTGAAAAATGGAGAACATGAAAAAGCAATCCCTAGAATGAAAGAGGTGCAAAAAGCCCAGGAGATAGCCCTTCAGGAAAAGAGTAACTTATTGACATAATAAGAAAGTTACTGAGGGAGAAGTTTTGAGAGCAAAAGGTAATGGCAGAGGTGGCTGGGAGAAGAAAAGAGGTTATAAAATGAATGTTTAAGGTTTTATCTGTAAGTATTCAGGAAAATGGTTTCTGCTCAAAATAGAGCAGAATTTGTACTGTGAAACATGTCAAGAAAAAAGAAAACTGAGTTTTGACTCTCCATTACTAGAATATGAGCTCCTTTACATATGTGATACATGCATCTTATTTCCTTCAATTTTCTTATTAGACACCTTAATTTACAATAAAACTTTTCTATGTGCCAGTCTCCTATGTGTTTGTAGTAACAATGCTATCTTGTATTTGAAATTACTGGTGTGTCAAGAACATTCAGATCGAGTTATGTTTAAATTTTTCAAAGTTTTTTTTCTTTTCCATTTTGATGTCTTCAAGAAACATCTCTAAGAAATTTAATGTAAGATTTTGAGCAGGGACTTACTTTCTTTGACCTAATCTTGAGGTACCAAGAGAACAGGTTGCAGAGAACAGGTTACAGTGACACAAGGTGCTCTCATAGGAATGCATAGGGTTCACACATCAATTAAAGTATTTGAAGTGCATTTACTTTTTTTATTATTATCTTTCTTTTTCATCTAATACTTTGTCAAAATGACATCTCAAATTAAACCCTTTTTGACTACCATGCATGAAATAAATGCCTCTTCTGTGACAATTTTTCAAATATTTTGGAAACAATAAAATTTGATAACATTGTTTTCCTTTCCTTTAAAAACATGAATGGCAAATGCTTTCTTTCCAAGAGGTGTTAAAACAGACATGCTTTGATGAAACAAACTTTATTATAGTAGCCCTTTGAAAGGCATAGATGGAATGAAAAGCACAAGACAATACTTTGAACATGTGTCGTGGTTTGACATGGAAGTGATTTTTTCAGGAAGTTGGGTCAAACCAATCAGTGGTCAGGTTTGGATATTGGCACCTGGACTGACCACTGAAGGTATGGACATGCCTCTGAGAACACAGGGGGTTAAAAAGCAAGAACTCCCAGGAGTTCGCTCTCTTTGGTTCCAGTCGTGGGACGAGTGTAGACCTCCCCTGCCCAGCCATGGGGCTGGGTGGGGGAGGAGAAGCCATGCGGCCTGGTCAAGGTGAGCCGAGGGGTAGAAGGACTGGAACCAAGCCAGCTCCTGTGGACGGAAGGGTGGAGAGAAGCGGAAACGCCTTTGTCTTCCCCCCCCCCGAGAGGGAAGAGACAGAGAGTCCAGAAGGCACCTGTAACTTTGCTGGCGCGGAGGAGAAGGAGGGTGGGGGAAGGTGCCCAGCCTTGGCCTTGGGAATTGGCTGCTGGGCGGAGATTTCAGCCATCCAGGGAGTCTGAACTTTTAACCCTTTCCTGGGAAACGAAGGCTTTGTAAAATATTACTCCTCCTTGATTTTAAGTAGAAGAGAGACAGTCTGGGATCTGAGATGATGGAAGAGGAAATTTTTGAGTGGGAGGAGATGATAGATTGGCTTGTGGCTGGACTTTTCTTGTTAGCCATAGACTGAACCAAATTCTCCTGCAGCAGAGACTGCATTTAGGGGGATATGTTGGTGGGCCAAGAGACCTGTTTCAGTGATTACCAACAGAGGAGTGGAGAGAACAGAGGAGAGTTGAAGAGGGTGTGGAGAGGCCCTTTGTCTTCAGACAAGAAGAAGAGAAGAGGAAGATCTCTATTCTTGGACCCTCGGCCCCAGGGGGAAATGGGCGGGGGGGGGGACTGCAGTCCCAAAAAGGAGAAGCTGTTGGACCCTTGTCCCCAGGGGGAAATGGAGGGGACTATAGTCCTGAGATGAGAAACTGAACTGTTGTTTTTCTTGGGTCCTTGGCAAAGCATCTTTAAAGGAGCCCTATGAGCAGTCTGTCCATGCACGGTGGTGAGAGCACTGTGATATGGAAAGGAGAGTGTCACCATGGCAGATGTTCTCCAGGCGGTTGCCATGTGTTACATGGAGACACAAGGGTGGCAATTGTTTCCTGGGAGAGTTTGTGGTGCAAGAGAGACTTCTCTCTCCTTTGAGGAACTGAGTGTTGATTATCTGAAGGGTGGCAACTTGATCAGGATCCTGGGTTGGTCTCTCACTGTAGGTTTGTTTGGAAATTAGGTGGGAGCAGGAGAAGTGTTTTGGAAGGTCTTCATCCTGGATTTAGTGTCTGTGCTCTATAGTAGTAGTAGTTTAATAAAGTTTTTTTTTCCTTTGTTATCAAGCTCGGGCCTGCTCTGCTCTGTTCCTGATCATATCTCACAGCAATTATTTGGGAAAGGGCATTTTCATGGGGGCGCTGGCATTGCGCCAGTGTCAAACCATGACAGCATGAAACCTGGAGCCATTAAGTACATAAAACAAATAAGAAGTGTTAATCATAATGAACACCAATTTTACAAAATACAAACAGGATCATGTTATTTTGATAATTTGTGATAGTCATGAAGCATAGAGTTTTAGGTGTATGCTTTCTGTGTGTTGGTGGTAGATTTAGCACCACATTTAAAGAAACTTAACTAATTGCTCATGCATCTGTTTGAAATATAGTCCTCTTTAAGAAGTACCACGTAGCCACGGGTGAAGCTGTAGCTGAGAAGCAGATTGCGTTGTGCTACCTCTTTATAATCACCCCTGTAGGGAGATCAGCTGTGAATCAAGTAGTTCTCTCATTTGCTGAGAGCTTTAAATGCCATTGTTGCAAAGGCAAAGGAGAGAATATAAAAGCCAGATGGAGGTTTTTGTATCACATCCATAAGTAATACTCATTCACATTGTATATATTACATTATATAAAATTTATTATGTATACAGACAATATTCATACCCAAGTCCACAGTGATACATGACAGAAGTAGGAATAAACCCAATACATATGTTTTCTAAGAAGAAGTTCAGATCATCAGGATGTTTGGACTCCTTCAATAAAAAAGCTGAGCTGACCAAACCAGTCTTGATTTGGATAAGAAATATTCTACCAGTCTATATGTTTGAATGTGAAGGTTTTGAGATAACTTATGTATTAGTTTAAATATGCAGACAACTAACACAAATTTTTTGGTTCTCATAAATACACGTGGCATGCAAGGAATCAGTAAGTCTTTGTTATATAGATACAAGGAAATGTGAAGAGGAGAGGGAATATATAAGAGGACAATCTCTTCTGAATTCTGGCATGGTTTTGATTTTTATAGCCCGATGAAAATTAATCTGGCAGATTAAGTTTGCAGTAAAAGAGTGATGGAACTGCATTTGAGAGAGCAGGAAAATCTTTCACTTGCTGTTATGCTGTTACAGCTAAGCACTATTAGAAAATTAGTGTAAAATGGAAGTTAAAGTCACCTTTCCCAAAACTATTAGTGTAAAGAAGTGTAAGTTATGTATTCTGCATATGAAGATGAAGGTTCATTAACATATTTTCTTGCATCTAACTTCTCAAGGAAATGACATTGCAATGGCAATAGTATATTTCCAAGGTACTTTTACCAACACAGAACTGAAAACTCAGAAAAAAAATTACCAAACTTGGTTTAAATTGTGCAAGTTTTCCAAGTCTTATGTCCAATAAAAAAAACCTTGTATGTGCAAGTACTTTTAAAATTTCTTGTAGAATTTTTTAAAATATATTTAAACAATAGGAGTTCTGGCTCTGTGGTAACACTGGAATCAAATAGGTGTTGTGCCTCTTATGCCTCATAGTCCATTATGAGTTTATTTAAGGAATGTTTTAGGATACGCAAACTGTAGCCCTTGCTCTCTGTAACCCCTAGTATAGTGTCACTGTGGATTTCGGTGTTGTGTACTGAGCACTGAAGGTTCAGCTTCACTACAGTGCAAAGAGTGGGCGGAACAGATGCAGGAAAAGTATTACAATGTACTGTCAAAAGACACTGTACACCAAACAACAGATGTGGTCAGAAGGTAGAGACATATATGTGGGCTCTGATTGTGTTATATCACACAATATTGGCTTTTCAGACAGGAGGTCTTAGTTACTTCTGATTTATACTTTGTATAAAAAAATTAGATGCAAAAACCTGCTCTATGCAGGTGCAATAGTGATTTCCTGTACACAAAAAAATAGGCAACCACAACAACAACAAAAAGACAAAATAGAAAATAGTTTCTCTATGTGACAGCCCTGAAACCGTGGAGAAAATTAAAGCAATAAATTAAAGCCTTAATAAGAATTTCGCATTTTATTAATTTTCAAGTGTCGTCTAGATCCTTAAGGACAGCAGCAATGACAACAAGTCTAGATCTGGATAAAGTGTGATAGATTTTATACACAGATTTTATATATATTAGCTAAACCATTAATTGCCTCAAGTTCTGTGTTTGAGAACCTTCAGTTTTTAAGCTGGTAAGAAAGAAGTGCCCAGGGAAAGAAGTTTCTTTCAAAATCACTGTCTAGTGTTTTTGGTTTACCTGTTTCATTACAAACTCTAATTTTGTATGAGTTCAAATAGATTTTTGCAGTTGCAAGTCATAAATGTTTCCCACAGTGTGGAAACCTTACTGAGGTGTGTTTACTCCTGGCTGCTTTGCTGCTTCTTTGTCAGAATTCACCTCAGTGTTCTGATACATCTGTCTGAGGTGTGCTTTTTTAGGTACATGGAATCGTCAGCTTCAAGAGTAGATCTTCCTGGCAATAGAAGTAGTACCATGGAGTACTACCATGGAGTAGTACCACAGAGTAGTACCATGGGCAGAAGTACCTTATAGTTTTCAAAGTAAGGCAGTAAAAGGAAGGCTCCAGTTTAGATCTTCTCCCCACTTCAAATGGCAAGAAAATATTAGAGAAAGAAATGTTGGAGCATGAAAGAGTCATATAAATGTAACTGACTGTATTGGTCTGCAAGTCGGCTTTGATTAATAGTATCCTCCATACTAAAATGCATGAATCTGTTTACTCTGTGTTAAAGAATGAAATCCTCCACCAGAAAACTAACCACTTGTAATCTACTTATTTGTTGAAGAATATTAAACCCCATAGAGTGTTGGCTTTCTTATGCTGTGTATTGGGCTCTTATACTTGGACATAATGGTGGAGAAAGACTGATCACAAGAAGTGAAAAAAAATTGGCAGTCAAGGATAAGTTTCAGTTGGTTCTGGTTGTAGTTTGCACTCATACATCCATAACTGCCAAGAGTAATTGAGAGTTTAACTTTCAATTGAAAAGAGAAAAGACAGTGAAAAATATATTTCTAGGTATCTGTCAATACACTGCACTCTGCACCCCATCACATATAATTTTGTCATGAAAATATATCCAGAAGAAGAGGCTTAGGTTTTTTTCAAATAAATGTTTTCATAAAAGTTTAGTCAAACACATATTTTAGTTAGCTATATTTTTCCTGTCTTCCTGATGTGTTTTACATTATAAAGACAAGGATTTTCTTCTGAAAAGCACTAGTCCTGGAATTAAATAAGTTATCATATAGCTTTATGTTGTGTTCCGACCCCAAATCATAAAACACAGAGGATAGGAGTCTTTACTATATAGCACTAAATGAAAGACAATAGACAAGTCTTTTTCTCTAGTAGTCTTGGAGATGCTCTCATTGTATCAGGGTCTGCACTGTATAACTATTTATATGATTACTTTATAAGTGGTTACTTTCTAAACACATAGCTGTGAAACTATCATGGAAAGATGCTTTGATTTACTGGGGAAAATATTTTTGAACCTCTTTTTTATTTATTTCTTTAGCTGTTACAGTAGACACATCTTTGTTTGAACATTCATGGCTGAGATCCAGTTTGCCTACCTCTAAGCAGCCTACAAAAGGAATACAAAGGACGTGAAGACTCTACACAGGATAAAAGTGAACAACTATCAAGGACGTGCTCACACATATTCAAGCTTAACTTGCTCTGTCACTCAATACACATGAGGAAATGCGGGAGTTATTATAGCAGACCTTTTAATTTGTATGTCCTTTTTCAAATATTAATAAGTAGCAGATCTTTCAGAGAAAAGTACAGCAGCTCAGTGATAAGTAGATAAAAATTAATTTGCTCACTAGGAAAGATAGTACTACATCCTTCTCAAGAATTAGAAGTTAAGCTTGGGGAAAAAAAAATCATGTTCCTTGTTTAAAATTTTAAAAGCTGGTTGAAGTTTCAGATTTCATATTTTTAAAAATCTCAGCAGTTTTTGATTGTTTTCAGTATAAACACTTCCATATCTTAGACTGACAATCTTGTCTTTCTGTCAAAAACTTATATTAGTTTGAAGGGACCTCAAGTACCTTGGATGTGGGTACAAGTGTTTCAAGTACTTATCTATGGAAAAGCTGCTATAAGATTTCTCATATCTTTGTAATCAACAAGAATAGTCATGGATTGACTGTGACGCAGCTTCACTTATGTTGTACATTTGAAATCTGTCAAAATCTCTTGTGAAAAATCTCTTAATGAAAACTAATTACACCCTAAAACCACTAGAGCAGCAGGGATGTTTTCTACTAAAAATATTAAGTAATTGTTATTAATTTTTTCACCAGAACTGAAGTACTGGCAGAAAATACAATCAGCTCTGTATAAGAAGATTCATAAAATACTGCCATAGCATCACATACATGAAAAGAAATTGCAGTCAGAAAGTTGTGGGTCTAATTTCAAAACTGACAGCTTGTGTTGAACAGATTTTATCATATTAAGTGTTAGAAAACACTGTGAAAAGGACCCATACAAGAACTGCTAATTTTTTATTCAAACTGTTGTAAACCTCTATCCAGTAATCTTCATAGAGCTAGTTGTTTTACAAACACTTCCATTTGAGCTTTCCTCTTTAATATATTCATAGAGTTTTCACTATGACTGAATATTAGTTCTTCTGTATCATTTTGTCATTGCACTTCACCTGACTTGTCACACTCACTCAATATGCACTTGTGAGGGTGATGAAAGACAGTTGGGTCTTTGTGTCTGGTCCCTCTCCCAACTCCCACAGTCTCTGATGGGCAATGTGGTTTGTGCTAGGACAGAAAGACTAGGCTGGTATTGCTGGAGGAACCATCCAGATGCTTACACAATTACTGCATTCGTGAGATAGAGAAGCTGAGGAGCTTTCAATTGACTTTGGTGCACGTGAACCTGCAAAGGGGTATAAAAGGCCAGTGGATATTGAGTCAGCAGTGAAAATCCATCTCTGTGAGGATGCAGATACTTTCTAAGTGAATATCCACCCTGATGAGGACACCTGCAATGTAAATCCAGTCCAAATACAGAACTTTTGTCACTTTTGCATAGGTGAATAAAAAGTGTTAAGACCCAGTCAAATATAGAGATAAAATACTTAAGTAGCTACATGGGTGCTTTTTTTCTTCCTTTGTAATTATGAAGTCTGCAGGGCCAAATAATGTAAACTTGTATGCTCCTAGATGAACCTGCTTGTATTATAATCTTTAAGACACAGATTGTTGAGGAAGTCTTAGACTAAGTGAACCCAGGGACAGTTAGGCTTCTCAGAAGTTTAGAGAACAAGGGGGTCTTACTGAAGTTTGTGACTCAACAGGAGAGATTATGACCTGATGGTGCTATAACACATAGAAAGAATAGACATAATAGCTAGATACTGAATTGACAATATTTAGATTCTGTTTTAGCAATAAATCTAATACTAATCATCCACATAATCACTGTGTCCTACTTTCTGCAACTGTCTGAACCTTCCGTAGAGGTAGGGTTCAGCATGACAGCTCCCTATGCTTCAATATTTGGTAAGGCCAACAAATACTTAAAGGGCAAGAGAACTAGAAAAACTTCTGTGCAAATTATTCAAGAGCTTTCTAAAGTATTTAGGCTAGGAAGAGAGGAATGACAGAATAATTTCCAAGAACAAAAAGAAAATGAGCCAAGTTATGTTATTTTGTTTTGGTAAAAAAGCAAAATTACTTATTTTGTAGCTGCTTTCATTTCCAGGTTAAACAACTGCATAAAATGAACTAGCACTGAAAGCTTAATTCTTGTCTTTTAGCAGGAAAAAAGTCAGTGAGTTTTCAGGGTTTTCTAAATGAGTTTAGGCATGTTATTCATGGGTGTCTGAACCAATTTCCAACTCAATTCAAATAGGATCTCTGTTTCCAGAATTCTCTCACATGAAGAGTGAAAAATCATAATCCTATACTAGTCCAAATGAAGTGGAATAAAATGGATGTATGAAAAAAATTGAGTAGGGTTATTTTTTAGAAAAATACATTGCAAGGAGCAAATCTCTGGGCAATACGGCCAGTTATAAGTCTCAGGTATGTTCACATACAGATTTATATTAGTACTGGATGGCATCTACCAATGGACTTCACTCTGCAAAGAGCAGAGGCAGAGGGACACTTCAGTGTCAGCTTCTCTACTTTTTATTTTTTCACATTTGAAACATCACATCCTACTCATATCCTCCAAAATAAAAATAGGATTTACAATCTAAGAGAAAGAGTTAAGAGGAAAATATGTAAAATAATACATGGTATAAGTCTAAATAAACCCATAAACCTTTAGATAAAAATGTGTGTAAGAATAGTTAGCTCATGATAGTTAACATGTCTTTGTCTTATATAGCTGACACTATACCTATTAATCTCAACTGGAAAACCTCTTCATAAATTATATTTAGAACACTAAATTACACTCCTCTGACTGTTAGGAGAAGGAGCTTTTACCTGTTTATTCAGTATACATTTTAAAATATGTATTTGGTACAGGCTACACATGCAAGCATATGTATTTTGTTAGGTCACATCAAAAGCAAACTAAATTAGGAATCTCTGGGTATCAAACAACATTTAGCTCTGCCCATGTCTTTGCAGAAGAGAACACAACTGTGGTGGATAGCCCTTGAACATGTCTTGGCTGGATACCAGGTACCCACAAAAGCCACTCTCATCATCTTTACTCCTGTAGGGCCCAAACAGCTTGTTCAATGAGACTTTTAAAAGGGCTTATGGATGTTCATGTAAATTCTTAGTTAGATGCTGACACTGCCTACCTGAGCCCAGGCTAGCTCTCTGATGCTCCGGAGCAGTGACGAGAATGGGGAAATGCCCTGGCTGGGATAAAGCCACGGACAGAACCTTAGAGCTGTTGCAGCTCTTACCCACGAAGCAGTGCTTCAAGGCAACAAGGCAGGAACTGTGTAAAGAAGGCAGAAGAGACTTTCCAGGTCTTGAAGTTCCAACTGGCTTATTGAAGCTGAAGAGGTCAGGACACAGAGAGAGCCCTGAGCCCCCCTGTGCACCGGATTATAAAGCATCACAAAACAGGGGGTGGATACAACAGGACAGCCAATGGGGTCATATTTGAGGTAGAGTTTAGGGGCAGAAACCAACCAGGACAGGGGGAGGAGAGAGGACTCATTTAGGAATTGGTTCAGGGGATGAATGACAGGGAACTTTCCAGAACAAGGGGCAGGGTTGCCTTAACAGGCAGGGCAGAAGGGACAAGGTTGCCTTGATAGTCAGAGAAGTGTCTGGAACAGGGGGAGGGGATACCTTGAGGGACAGCTGGAAGGGAGGGCACAAATTAGGACACTTGGGGAAAACGTGGAGGAAACAGAAAAAACCATTTAGCAATAACTTAATAAAACTTAATAGAATAAAAATGAATCACAACAAGATGCAAAGGAGAAATATCAAGAAGATACTCTGAGGAAGTCAAAACTACAAAAATAACTTTATGGGCAACTTTAGAAAATCAGAGAATTCTGGCAAAAGTTCCACATTCAATCAATGAAAAACACTTCTCAAGGCCAAATTAATACTTGGCCCGTTTAACTTAGCAAATTATAAGACCTTTCAAATTTAAGTTAAAAATTACAAGACGGAATTAGAAAAGAAGAGAAAGAAAGTCAGACAGAAAAGATATGGAAAAGCACACATAGGGCTACTTACTCCTGGATTCCAACAGTGTTCAGAGAGAGATTCCAAGAGGAGATAAGTTGAAGACATCTAATTGCCTTGTGTTTGGCCTTAAATAACCCTTGACTTTCCTGGGCCCTTCCTTCAGGTAGGATTTCTGGTCATTTGGCCACTCAGGATCTGGACTGGGGTTCTAGGGGTGGGGCGCAGAGAATTGCCTCTGGTGTGCCAAGGACTGGCAGCTGCTGTGGGATGAGGGATGCACCAGAGCACAGACCCACACACGTGCATTCCAAAATGTCCCGAAACATCTTTACAGTCTCTCACAGCTTCTCAGCTGGGCAGGGGAGAGAAAAGATAAGGAAATGTGAGTTAAGATAAGAACCGGGAAAGATCACTCATCAATTACTGCCATGGACATGGCTCAGGAGAAATTACTTTAGTTTTTTATCCATCAAATCAGAACAGGATAAGGAGAAATAAACCCAAATCTTAAAAGTCCCTTCTCCCCACACCTCCATTCTTCTCTGACTGAATTTCACAATTTTCTCTTCCTCCTTCCCTGCAGTAGTGCAAGGAGATGAGAAATGGGGACTGCATCAGTTCATCAGAAATTGTCTGTACCACTCCTTCCTCCACCAGGCAGGGACTCCTCACACACTTCACTTCCAGCATGAGGTTCTTTCCACAGGATGCAAATCTTCATTAACTTCATCATGGGTACCCTATGGGCTCACAAGTCCTGCCAGCAAACTTGTTCCAACACAAATTCCTCTTGCCACTGGTCCTCCCAGAAGCCTCCTCCAACATATGATTACCACATAGTCATAGTCTCCTGCCAGGTGCATCTACCTGCTGCAGCATGGGGACATCTATATGCTGCAGGTGGGTCTCTACTCCATCATAGACCTCCATGGACTGCAGACCACAGCCTGTCTCATCGTGATCTGTACCATAGGCCGCAGGGGAATTTATCCTCCTCTTTCTCTGCTGGTCTTTGTGTCTGCAGGACTGCTGCTCTCACATGTTCTTATTCCTCTTTTTCTAGTTAAAATAGTCATTTGACAGTAATTGTTCCCCTTAAACTTGTTATCCCAGAAGTGCTACCACCATATCTGATGGACTCAGTCTTGGCCAGGGGCAAGTCTGGCTTGGAGCCATATGGCAGTGAATCTTTTGGACATGGACAAAGCTTCTAGCAGCTTCTCACAGAAATCACCCCTGTAGCCTCCCCATTGCCAAAATCTCACAATGCAAATTCAATACACTATAATTTCTCCACTAGTGAAGTATTCAGATTCAGGCTAAAACATAAAAGCTTTCTTTTGTTAGAAACCAGCTTTTCCCTTCACATTTGCCTAAAGTGGTTTCCAGTTCTCTGAATGAGGCTTTTGCATGATTAGTGGAAAAAGCTGATGCAGCTTCTTTTAAGTGAGCCTTTAAAGCAAAAGACAACAGTAGAGATCCAACCAAACCGCAGACTTATGGCAGCTAGATGTTTGCTTATTTACATACCTATACCTTCTTAAGCAAACAGGTTGGCACTCCTTTATTGTATTATGTGACTGAAAATAAGCTGAATAATCTAACCCAGCTCCAGGAATACTTTATATTGCCGCCTGAGACTCATTCTTCATGCAAAGAGTGTTCCATGCTGAAGAAGAAATAAAGTTAACAAATGCAGTTAGTATCTCTTCTTGCTCAGAAGATGCCCCTAAGGCAAAATGCTGATCCTTTTATACTTGACAGGGATTTTGCTATTGACTTCAATGAGTCCCATGTTTACGTGTAATTTAGCCAGCTTTATTATATATATTTCCCTGAAGGCACCATTGACATTTTTGAAAGTTCTGTGCATTAATTTAATTTATATATGTATAGCAATTGTTTACAGAATAAAAAAATGAAGAGGAAGCCTAGT
This sequence comes from Anomalospiza imberbis, assembly GCF_031753505.1. Taxonomy (NCBI): domain Eukaryota; kingdom Metazoa; phylum Chordata; class Aves; order Passeriformes; family Viduidae; genus Anomalospiza; species Anomalospiza imberbis. Next base: position 57,479,880 of record NC_089721.1, on the reverse strand, counting down.
CAACAAACCTAGTCTACTTTGTCCTTCTAAATGCTGTCTTCTGCTACACTAAAATTTTGGTTAAATTACTAGTACAGTGTATTGCACTTGACAATAGTGGGACTTTTCATGCTCTCAAAATAGTGACTGTTTAAACACTGAATTTATGTACTTAAAATGAAACTTGATGGTAGGTGTTAATTTGTTTCCCTTAAAATTACTTATGTGAAGTAAACAGCTGCAAACTGTTAATGAGATATTTGCTGCTGACCTTCTTGCGCTTACCTAGGTTTTCAATTTTTTTTTTTTTTTGATGGTCACCTCCTTCTCTACAACCTTCTTTCAGGGAACTGTAGACACATGAGGTCTCCCCTGAGACTTCTTTTACTGCATGCTAAACAACCCTCAGCCAATCCTCATAGGTCTTAGTCTCCAGACCCTTCACTTGCTTTGTTGCTCATCTTTTGACCTTCTCTGGCACCTCAATGTGTTTCTTGTAGTAAGTGACCCAAAACTCAGCACTGAACAAGGTTCTGCCTCACCAGTGCCAAGTACAGAGTAATCACTCCCTGGCTGTACTGGCCACACTATTTCTGACACAAGTGAGGATGCCCTGGGTCTTCTTATCCACCTGGGCACCCTGCCAGCTCATGTTCAGCTACTGTCAACCAGCACTTCCAGGTCATTTCTCAAGGAGCAGCTTTCCAGTCACTCTTCCCCCAGCCTGCAATGGTGTGGGGGGCTGTTGTGACCCAGCTGCAAGAAATTCACTTCATCTTGTTGAACATCATGGAATTGGCTTCTATTCATCAATGCAGCCTGTCTAGATCCTTTTAAAGAACCTTCCTAACCCCCAACAGATCAATATTCAGTGTCATCGGCAAACTGACCAATCTCCTTTTCCAGATCATTGATAAAGACATTAAACAGGACTGGGGAGCATTACTTGTGACCAGCCACCAGTGGGGCTTGGCCATCCAGCCAGTCTTCTACCTAGTCAGGACAACACCCGTTCAAGCTGTGACAAACCAGCTCCTCTAGTAGAATGCTGTGGGAAATGGTACCAAAGGCTTTACTAAAGACAACATGCACAGCCTTTCTCACATCCATTAAGTGGGTGACCTTGTGTCATGGTTTGACACTGGCGCAATGCCAATGCCCTCATGAAAATGCACTTTCCCAAATAATTGCTGTGAGATGTGATCAGGAACAGAGCAGACCAGGCCCAAGCTTAATAAAAAAGGAAAAAAAAAAACTTTATTAAACTACTACTACTATAAAAGACACACACACACTAAATCCAGAATGAAAACCTTCCAAAACACTCCTCCTCCCCCCACCCAATTTCCAACAAACCACAGTGAAACAAAATCCTGGATTCCTGATCACATTACCACCCTTCAGATAATAACACTCAGTCTCTCAAGGGAGACAGGAGTCTCTCTTGCACCATAGACCCCCCTCAGTAAACACAATTGCCACCCTTCTGTATTTCCATGTCACACATGGTACCGCCCAGAGAAAATCTGCCATGGTGACACTCTCCTTTCCATGTCACAGTGTTCTCACCACCGTGCATGGACAGACTGCTCATAGGGCTCCTTTAAAGATGCTTTGCCAAGGACCAAAAGAAACAACAGTTCAGTTTATCATTTTGGGACCACAGTCCCCACCATTTCCCTCCTCCCCTGGGGCCGAGGGTGTCAAGAACAGAGATCATCTTCTTCCTGAAACAGAGGGCATCACCACACCCTCCTAAACTCTTGTCTGTTCACTCCACTCCTGTGCTGGTAGTTGCTGAAGCAGGTCTCTTGGCTCACCATTGCATCCCCCTAAAGATGCAGTCTCTGTTGCAGGAGAAATTGGTTCAGTCTACGGCTGTCAAGAAAAGTCCAGCCACAAGCCACTCCATCATCTCCTCCCACCTAAAAATTTCTTCTAGCATCTCAGGTCCCAGACTGTCTCTCTTCTACTTCAAATTGAGGAGGATTAGTATTTTACAAAGCTTTCATTTCCCAGGAAAGGGTTAAAAGCCTCAGACTCCCCAGACGGCTGAAATCTCTGCCCAGAACTCCAAATCCCACAGCTGGGCACCTTCTCCCCGCTTCTCCTTCTCCTCTGCCAGCAAATTCCAGGTGCCGTCAGGCTCTCTGTCTCTTTCCCTCTGGGGGTGGGAACAAAGGCATCTCCATTTCTCTCCACCCTTCTGTCCACAGGGGGCCTGCCCGGTTCCAGTCCTTCAGCCCCTGGCCCACCTCTACCAGGCCACATGCCTTCCCCTTCCCCACCCAGCCTGTGGCTGGGCAGGGGAGAGTCTGCACTCTCTGACAACTGGAACCAAAGAGAGCGAACTCCTGGGAGTTCTTGCTTTTAACCCCCTGTGTTCTCAGAGGCATGTCCATGCCTTCAGTGGTCACTCCAAGTGCCAATATCCAAACCTGACCACTGACTGATTTGACCACAACTTCCTGAGAAACTTCACTTCTGTGTCAAACCACGACACCTTGTAATAAAAAGAGATCAAGTTGGACAGGCCTTTTACAAACATATGTTTGCTGGGCCCAATCCCCTGGTTGTCCAGCATCTGCTGTATGATCACACAAAATGATCTGTTCCATAGCCTTTGCCAGCACTGAGGCTAGGCTGACAGATCTGTAGTTCCCTGGGTACTCCTTCCAAAACTTTTTATGGGGGGGGGTGGAGGGGGGAGGCATCACATTGGCCAGCCTACAGTTATCTGGGTCCTCCCCAACTATCCAGGATGGCTGATAAATGCTGCAAAGTGCTTGATGAACTCTTCACACAGGTCCCTTAGTACCCTTGGGTGAATTCCACACAGCCCTATGGACCCGAGCCTGTCTAAGTGGTGTAGCAGGGTGTTAAGTAGTCCCCTTGTGTTTTTGATAACAGGGCATAGGTTGACAGCCTCAGCAACACTTCCAAGCTAGATGAAACATCATCTCCATTACTTTTGAGCTACACATGCAGATCCTCATAGCAATTATGCAAGGGCCCCTGGGAAGTTGAAATAATCACAGAGGAGGTACACCTGCCCCAACAGGGGGAAACTTTTTGCCATTGACTCCTATCCCTTTAGTCAGTCCCTGTCCCAGCAAAGCAAGGGTGCAATTCCAGTAGTCTCTCTACTGAACTCCCATCATCTGTATTTGATGATAATGATTTATAATGATTTATAATGATACAATATCCTCATGGATATTGGAAAGTACCCATGAAGATTGTTGAATTGAATCCCTGACTCCAAGCTGGGCAATCTAAAATTAAATTATATATCTAAGAGCATTGTTTATTTGGATCTTGAATACCCACGGAACTGGGGTGATAATAGTTTCTCTGGGGGACTTTGTTCCACTGCTGGATCATCCTCTTAGGGAAGAACTTAGTAATTGCCTTAAGCCATTTTTTCATGTCCTATCAATCACTGACCCCAGAGATAAATTATCAGTACAACCCTCACAAATTGTATTAATCAACAGTAAAGTTAGTTTATACTTTGCATTAAATTATTGAAAATGCACAGTCAATACAGAGTTTCCTAGTCATCCATGAAGTAATTTTAAATCCAAGAAAAACTCAACAAACAAATAAGGAGAGGTGTTTCAGAAAATTTACACCACCGTAGCTGAATGTAGAAAACGTAGAGATGGAGATTTAAAACTGAAAGGAAGAAGATGTATCATCTATCTCAGGAAGACATGGATCAACAAAATAAAAAAATAATAACTTTCTGCCTCTGGATACCTGGTTTAAAAATGCATAACAAGTAAAAAATTGTGTTCTATGGCTTCTCTGTTTAGCTAGCATTTGTACTGTTAAATACAAAACAAAACAAAGAAACAGCAACAAAAATAAAAGACATAATTATTTAACATGACTGTCAGGTAGAAGAGAGCTATCAATAGCAAGGTAGCAGAATAGGAAGGTAGCAGAATAGGAAGAATATGGCAGGGCAAAATTGAAGTATATTGTCACCTGTCTGCAGTGTGTTGAGCTCTGATTAGTACTGCTAGTTTCTTATTTTTAGGAGTCAGACATCCAGTACACAATCGTGCACTAGAAAACCTGTAAAGCTGCTGCACAGGAATAGGAGAGGTCCTGTGGTGGCTCCTGCTGAGAATAGCCTGTGGCCAGCAGGGACAGCGGGCAGATGTCTGGCTGCTTGCCTGTGAAACAAAAGCTGCTGTGTTGGGTTACCGTGTCTGTTCACTATAGGTGAGATTGCCATGGCACCACCTTGAAGTTAGAAAGACAGGGACCTTCTGATGATGGCTTCTGGGTGGCTTTTGCTGAGCCTTACAACCTTAGCCAGTGGCTGGCAGTACCAATTTCCTCTGCTATGCAAAGAGAATAGGTTAAAATTATTTTGCACTGGATTCTTCAGACCACAATATATGGTAAAAAGAATTATACTATTTTTAAAGATACTATAGCCATATGCCTCATCATAAAATTTCATTACATAAACTCCACACTGGACAGCTTTTTGTTTTTTACACTCTAGCATTAGAAATTACATTGAAAGTGAATGAAAGCTTTTGTTATATTTTCACCATATGACCATTGTCACTTGGTCCAAAGGAGAGCTAACATCTGCTTAAATTTTCTTTGCCTTCAAGCAAAAGGTTGGGGTATGGATGCTATGGCAAACTGCAGGTCTGAGGAAAGTACTTGACTAGTAATTAACTTTGAAGAGTTGAAAAGGAATTGCTAAGAACCTACTTGTTTGTTAGAAGACAGTATCTGTAATGATTCAAGGTCTGAGGGGGTCAGCTGATAAAGAGCAGAATCTGGTGCATTATATTTAGAGAAATAGACTGAAATACATTTGCAGATTTTTTTTTTTTTTTTAAGATGCAAGTGTGTATATCATAAAAGAAGTTTCTAACCATATATAAGGGTCAAGCCAAGAAACAAGGAGATGTGTATTATAATTTGAAGACGGGTATAGTAGGGCATCTCCAAAGTGACACATGAAGAACTTCTCTGTCCTGGAACTTTATAGCAATAACTGGTTCAAGAAAATATTCATCCTGCAGGGAAGCTGGAAATTATAATTGGAATTAGTTGTATTGTTTCAGGTGAATGCACTGCATGTACAGAATAAGTAGGCTAACTCAGCTGACCTGAAGATTGAAAACAATTCAGTTGCCCTATCGCTGTCCAGTACGTCACATAACCAATGAGTGATGAATGGCAGGGTAATTTTGTAATATGTCTCTTCAAATGGTTTGATGCTCTCCTCGAGGCGCTGTGTCTGGATACACTACTAATTCCACAAATAAATGTTTCTTTGACACAATGCCTCTTCTTCCCTGCTGTCTTCCACTTCTGGACTCACTAGTAATTCCACATTGGGTATTTCTTCTCTGACACAACCTCCTTCTCTTCCACCTATCTCACTCATTTTCATCCTCTTGCTATAAGATTTGAGATGGAAAAGACATGGGTAGAAAAATCAGACTGTAAAAGCTTCTGAATTTGCTCACCTCAGAAACACACAAAGAAATAATTTCCAGCTATCATTAGTCAATAAGTATAATTTTCCATATATTTCCAAGGTACAATGACCACAAGAAAAATGCTTCAACAGGCACTTACAGGCAACTAACTATACAGGAAATACCAAGAATTACTGCTACAACAACCATGCTAAGTCAATTACATTGAAAGACAAAACTGGAATAATTCTAAAGCTTATGCTTAAAAGAAAAAAATCATTAAACCAAGAGTGAAACTCATGTAAGACAAGACGCACATTTGGGATAGCTTATATTTTGTGAGGTTTGACACAGCTATGATGAAGGCATGATGATATGGATTTAGTAGTTATTTTCTGCACATATTTTTTTGTCAGATTTGTGCTATCATATTGCCATACGACAGTGCCCTATTCTGTGTTTTTGTTGGGAAATGAGTCTTGCTGTCAGTGGTGTACCCACGCTATGAAGCATTTTCTAACCAAAATCATGGGTTTTGAGACTCCTCACCTGTCCTTTAAAACACTGCTAATTGTTGCAATCAATCGTTTGCATTTCAGAATGAATTGTTCAACATAAGAATAATTTGGAATCCTATATTCTTGCTCTGACAAGAGTATTTTCTACTTACTCCGATGGTATATTTTCTTGCATAGTCTGTCAGACAGTGCTTAATGGTTGAGGGAACTGCATTTGCAATGTGCAAGTGGAGCTCTGCAGAAGCAAGGATCAACTTACATCAGAAAATTTAGTAAAATAATTTATGGATCTCATTATTTCTTTTTGTCATTATGAGACACACAAATATAACAGGGTGAACTAAATAGCTTCTTCCTTAAATAACCAGTTTAATGATAAAAATGTAGAATTAAATAAGGAAATTAATTCTATATCTAGCAGTAGTTTAAGTATTCCTCTGTCAAAAGTACATGATAACCTTCTCTACAAAGGTATTTAAAAATACCTTTGTATTAAAAATACCTTTCTTTTAAGATTATATATATATTATATATATATATATAAATATATATATTTATAAATAAATATATAAATAAATAAAAAAATAAATAAAAAAAGGGTAAAGATTCTATTTAATTTAAAAATACCTTTGTATTAAAAATACCTTTCTTTTAAGATTAATCAAGGGTAAAGATTCTATTTAAGAATTACACTACAAAAAAAAAAAAAAAAAAGAGATCGAAAATTTTTGCAAACGCTACAAGAAAAAAATAAAAGATACATTTGAGATTTCAAATACTAGTAAATGTATTCTGGAATATCTTGTCACAATGTCAAAACTAGAACACCTTCAAGTTGTGGAAAAATACTTATCAAGATGGAAGCATAGCACCCTTTCTTAAGCTAAAACAAGCCAAACAATTTCATGAAGGCGATGAGAAAATGAAAGGATGACAGTCACAGATACTTTAAATTGAGAAAACCATGAAAAAATATGTTTTCCTCTTTCCAGAAGAAAAGAAAATAAAATGTTCAGGAACGAACAAGCCGCAGTGTGCTTTGATCCCATCACTCAACCTACAGTACAGCTCTTTCCTGTTCATCTCTGCCAGCAGACCACTAACAACAGCAATCAGACCAAACAAACAGAAGCCAAAAGGAACATCAAGAAAAAGCAGCCTTCTACTTCAGTGACAAAGAGCTGAATTTTGCAATATTGGTGATAGAAAATGAGATAAATGTTTTCATTATCATCACTTTTATCTGATACTTAATTGTTTATAGCATACTGATGGCTTATCCTGTTAGTAAACTGCCTTTGATTTACTTTTGTGAATGGGGAAGATTATGCTAAACTTGGCAAACAGAAAAATTATAAGATTCATTTCAGTGCAATATTCTTGATGTTTATTTCTGTCTCAACTTTTGTCTTTTAAATATTCCTTCTGAGAAAGTAGGATGGATCATGTCCCTCAGCCTTAAAGACTTAAAAATTATGCTGCTAATTCTGAGCCTCTATTGATTCTGGGAATAAGGTCCTTGAATTTTTCCAAAAGTTAGTGCATTAAAATAGTGCAGGCTCTACTGAAGTCTTCCACACAGGAAGACATTAGAAACATTATAACTAAATTATTCTGTGCCCAGGATAATATTTTTGTTTTATTTTTTTATTTTATTTTCTTCTTTAATAAGCATAAAGTCATTATTAAGATTAAGGACCACCTTTGTTTATTTTTCTACTTTTCTTTTAGCCACATTATCTGCTAAAGCATGATAGAGGTCTTGTTGCACAAGTTGCTCCCAAAATGCAGCTTTCTGTGTTTTTCTTCTTTTACATTATGAATTATGTTTGGTCTTTTAAGATAAAAACACTTTCTTGTCAGACTGCCACATTTCACAGATCATGCTGATGTTACATAAACTTTGTTTTAGTAATGGAGTGAACTGATGTAAGTGTATGCATCTAAGCAAGCTGTCTTGTATCGACAACAATAATCTTAGCATAATAACAATAAAAACTACCAACATTTAATTACAATTTGATAGTTCTAGGTACTTCATCTGATTTGTGATATTTTGAAGGTTACCAATAAAAAGCAATGCTTTTGCATTGCATGCTGGATTCTTCAGATGATTGCACCTGAGTAAGAATAATATGTTGATAAATTATCAGGCTTGATACTAGCATAGCTGAAAGAGAGAATATTAAAATAACACTGGTGACTTCATGTTCTTTGTCCGGCACAGTGTCTTCTGCTACCAATTGTATGCATTTAAGTTACTATCTAGTATTGACCTAAAAAGATGTTTGTGAATTGCTCCCTGCTTTAAGCTTTTTTTTATGTATCCATGTAAAATTTAAAATTCATGCCACTCATTTTCTCAATGCTTTTGTAGGCTACATACAGCTTACTGAATCTGTAAATGTCATAAAGTAAAAGAAACATTTAATTATTTGCTCTATTGTTAAAACTGACTGACTGCAGTCACATTCAAGGAAGCCATTCTCATAATTTTCTAAAGCACAAAAAGATAGAGGAAAACTAGAATGGAACCAATTAAACATACCTGATATTAATAAATTTCCTTTTGAATATCTGTAAGTAGCTTTGGTTTCTCTGCCCCCATTAACAGTTTATTTTCTGGTCAGGTGCACTATTGATTGTTCTTCACTGAAACTATTTTTTCCTCATTAGCTTTCCAAACTTTCTTGACTCAATTTTTGTCAGATACAAAAGCTGAGCAAGATTATGTGGGACTTGTTTCTTAGCAACAGTCCTATTCCTAAAATGATAGTGGCTGAGCACTCAATGTCATCTTCTCATGAAAGAAGTCAGATATTTGTCCATTTGTGCCACAGCATTTCAAGGCTTCTGTCTCTCTTTCCCTCCCCTACTCAAGTAAAAATCAAAGTCTAATTATTCATGAACTCAGTTTATATAATGCACATGCAACTAACATGCTCTTTGTATTTGGTGCATCTGTATTTTTCCATGGAAAAACAAGTGCTTATATTTCATCTTTCTACAGTGCAGGAAGAAGAACATAAAAGTGCTGATAGGTAGCAAAATTAATGGAAGGATGGGAAAAAGGAGAAGAGAAAAGAAGAAGAAGGTTTTGGAGGAGATAAAACCCATCCTGAGAAAACCCTCAGGAAAAATTTTACCCTTCAAAGAAGATTTTTGGCCCTTCTAGGATGCCTGGCCTCTTAGGTCCTACAGAATTCAAGAGTGTGGAGGCCTGCAGAAAAAGAAATGCATTCTGTAGCTGAGAAAAGCTAACATTTTTTTGTTTGTTGGTTTGTTGGGGTTTTTTTTAAGAGACGGTAATTTTTTCTTAGTGAATCTTCATCTCTTTACAAAACCAGTCCATTTTCATTCCTGCTATAATTAAATAAAATATAATTAGATAAAAATACTTCTACATTAATAAAATTAACATGCTGCTTAGGGGATGAATATAAAGACTGTACAGAACAGATGACATGTCCTACAGGAGAACCATTTGTACAAACACTGAAAGAATCTGAACAACAAGAAAACTAAATAGAAACAGAAGAGTGATGTGTTTTAACCAGACAACCTGTTGTTCACTCCAGTGGGACCAGGGAGAAGAAAACTCATGGGCTGAAATAAAGACAGTTCAATAGGGGGAGAAACCCCTGCATGCACAGGGAAAGCAAAACAAGAATTCTGTCGCTACTTTCCATGGGCAGGCAGGAATTCAGCTATCTCAAGGAAATCCAGGATCCGTTGCACCTAGTGTTTACTTAAGCAGAAAAAAAGCATAACTTGTTCCCTTTTCTGTCTATCTTTTTCAATTTTATATGCTGAGTATGACTACATGGTGTCATCATATGGTATGGGATATTTGCATCAGCTGGGGTCACCTGCCCCAGCTCTAGACCTTCACCAACTTCTCAAGAACATAAAGCTGGGGAAAGAATAAGGAGGAGATGGATGTTGAGGGTGATGGTGCTTTTCTGCCCAAGTTAACACTAAGCATTATGGAATCTTGCTTTCCTAAGGATGTCCATAGGAAGTGGGGAATTAAATCCTTATTTTTCTTTGCTTGTATGCAAAACTTTTACTTTTCATATTAAACTGTCTGTATCTCAACCCATGGTATTTTACCCTTAGGATTCTCTTGTCCATTATGCTGGGCAGAGTGAAAAAGTGTCTTTGTGGGGCTTAGTTGCCAACTGGGGTTAAACCACAATGGAACTTCAGAGTAAGGGACATCTCTGAAAAGCAGAAGCAGCTTTTCTGCAGATGAACCTCCACCAGAAATTTTCTGGTTTTAAAGAGAGGAAATACTGGCTCCAGCATTTCCAGCAGAATCCAGTAGAATTCAGGTTTTCTAAAATCTGTTTCTGTCAGTGGTTTGTCTAGTGGATTGATGACCCTCTTTTTATGGAGGGTTTGGTTAACTGAGTAAAGGAGGATGGAATTACCAGTGTGACATAGATGTTGAACTTGTGATCATCTTGGGGCTTGTATTTTAGTTCAGAAGGCACAGATGATATTCCTGATGGTTATTCCACCTCAGAGCCTTGCTCTCTGCTATTCACTGAGATGCCAGATGAGAGACGGCTGGAGGCAAGATATGCTCATCAGCCTCAGTGTTTCTATAAAAGATTTAAAGGTAACGATAATCTGTCCCTCATGCTGGCTTTCCATGTATGTGCCTGAGTGCACTCCATCTTGCAGTCACATTATGCATAGCTGTCACAGGCAAGTTATGTATGAAGTGGAAGGAGTTCAATGTTCACTTGAGCTCTTCAGTCTTCAAAAGCTGAGCTGTGATTTTTCAGGCAGGGCATTTGACCCAAGGGACCAGAGAATATACAAATTCACTATAACATCAGACAGGTATCTTCAAGCAATTGAGGTGGGAGCAATGCAAGGACCAAATATTGAAGACAGAGGCTTGAGTGCTTACTAGATATGCTGAGGCCTTTATAATGTTCTTGCTTACAAGCCAAGGTATCCTAATGGCATAAGAACAATTTGCTATCATGGTAGTATTTTGCTGAGTGTTCCCCCCTTTTCTACCTGATATAAATATTTATTAATCTTCTCAGCTGCAATTTTTTCTTCTTTTTCTCTATGGGTATAGTAAAGTGAGGTCCTGCCTGACCAACCAGACCTCCTTTTATGACCAGATGTCTTGCCTGCTGGATGAGGGGAAGGCTGTGGGTTTTCTGCTTGGACTCCAGTAAAGCCTTTGGCACCATCTCCCTGGTAAGAGCTGTCAACCCCATGGCTTGGATGGTGCTCTCTTTGCTGGGTTAAGAACTGCCTGCATGGTTGGAGATGGAGCATAGAAGTGAATGTTGCTGCACTCAGGTGGTGGATGGTGACTTGTGCAGTCCCCCAGGGATCAGTGTTTAATATGTCCTGTCCTGTTTAATATCTTTTTGGATGAGGGGATTGGATGAGAGGAATGACTCTACCATTAGCAAATTCAGGGATGACACCAAGCTGGGTGGAGTGTTGATCAAGCTGGGTGGAGGGCAGAAAGGTTCTGCAGAGGGACATGGACAGGCAAGACAAATGTGCTGAGGCAGACCATCAGCAAGATGTTCAACAAGGCCAAGTACCAGGTCCCGCACCTGGGTGACACCAAGCCCATACAGGCTGAGGGCAGAGTGGCTGAAAAGCTGCCCAGTGGAAAAGGACACGAGGGTGCTGGTTGAAAGCTGGCTGACAGTGTGCCCTAGAAGGCCAGTGGCAGCTGTTCCTTTGTCAATCGTCTAGCCAGTAGGTCTAGGGAAGTGAGCATCTGCCTGTAGTCACCACTGGTGCAACCATACCTGAGTTCAGTTCTGGGCCCCCAGCTTTGAAAAGGACATGAAGAAACTGGAATAAGTCCAGTGAAGGGCAACAAGTGAAAGGTCCAGAAAACATGACTTGTGAGGGAGCAATGGTTGTTCTGTCTCAAGAAAATAAGGCTCAAAGGGGAACCTCGTCTCTCTCTACAGCTGTGACCTTGAGCATGATGCTCTATCAGTTTCACACCGTGGCTGTGGGTTCATTCCTCACATGGACCATTCACTTGAAAGTTGGACCTGCTGAGTTGGACCTGTTGAGTTAGACCTTTTCCAACTAAGAATATTATGTTACTTACCTGAAATGAGGCTGTAGTGAGGTGGGGACTGGTCATTCACTGTGCTTGCAGTAGGAGGACAACAGGGAATGTCCTTAAGCTAAGACAGGGGAGATTCTGATTAGATATTAGAAAAACTTTCTCTCTGTCAAGGTAGTCAGGCATTGGAGAAGGCTGCCCAGGGAGGTAGTGAAGTCTCCATCCCTGGAGGTGTTTAAGAGGCATCTGGACTGGAACTAGGTGATGTAGCTGAATGGTTTAGGGGTTACAGTGGCAGTGCTGCATGGAAAGTTGGAGTGGATGATCTCAAAGGTCTTTACCAGTCTTGCTGGTTTTGTGATTTTATGATTCTTACAGAAAAGCTGTTTTCTGTTATACATCTGTGCCTTCATACAGAACCTTATTACCATGGCCTTTCATGCAGAGCTTTCACAGGTATTGATTTCATTTTGGCTGTCTGCACTCACAACTTGTCATTACCTATATTTACTCAGTCTCCTGTTCCTAAAATTAACATCGTCTGCTATATTTTTAAATGAGATTGTAGATTTACAATATAACTGACAGTATCATTAGCAGTTCAGATCATGTCTCCCTTCTTCCACTGACCTCTTCCTCACTGTCACTTTTCTTTTAACACTATTACCACATCATTCAGTTGAGACAGTTAATCATTCAGCTGTACCAATAAGTTGCATATCATCTAGTACAAAAATTAAAAAAAAAGAAGAAAATAAAGGAAAAAAAAGAAGAAAAGAAAGGAAAAAAAAGAAAAAAGAAAAAAGGAGGGGGTTGTTCCAGTGGTTAAAGAATTGGAAGCAAACAGAGAAATCAGGGTTTCTGCTGTCTGTGTGTTGCTCCCTGAGTTTGCAGTTGGTTTATCTGCATGATGTAAATAGGTTTAAGAAGTCACTCTCTAAGAGAGATCATCTCTCTCTGTTACTTCCCCAGAGTCAGTACATATTGAATTGAGTATTGAATAAACTTATCATGACACTGCTGAAACTCTTGTGCGAGAACAGAACATGAATTAGTGCAGTGTTCAAATAAGTTAGAGGGAGAAGCAAGGACAGACCATACTTGCTGTCAAAAGGTTATTTGTAAAACAGCACTTAAAGAACTAAACTTTCCAATTTTGAAGTCAATTTAAGTCTGGCAGAAATTGTAAGGTACCCAGTCCACTGGGTAGAAATTCTACTATATTCAAAATAATTACAAATTAAGAGAATACTTGGGCTACACCTGAACTTGCACCAACTTTTGAACCAAAGTTCATCGATACTAAAATCATAAAATTTTTCTATGAAACTTTTGCTATTTCCTTGCAACAGTAATGTTTTTTGTCTTCTGGACAGCAAAAGGATTTGGAGGGGAAAAGTCACTCCACAGTATGTGTTTTACTCCACCTTCCCAACACTTACTGCCAGATTGCAAGAACAAGATTTGATTGTTACAGCAAATAAAGCAACCACTCTGACTTTTAGACACTTATAAAACCAATAAGAACCTACTTTTGCCAAAAGCTACCAAAACTATTTGGCTGATCTTGCTCCAGCATATTAAACCATGGAAAATTTATGGTGTTGATTTTGAGATGGTGCTTTTTGCCTCTCTTTTTCTCCACTTAATCCATTTATACCTGTGAAAATGAAGCTGAGCAAGGTGTTCTTGGTGTAAAAAGAGGAGGTGACTATGTTGATAACATACTTGAGAATTTCTGTTCAGTCTTAATAATTTAATTTCTTTTCATTTTAAATCAATTATTGTGGTCTTGGTGGTATCATGTTAGTATCACTGCAATCATTATTTCTTAGCATATTTTATATAGCTTCTAGTACATTTCAGGAAATATTTTAGTTTTCTTTTGTTTTGTCAAAATTTTATTTAGCTATTGAAAGTTCAATCTATTTTTTTATTTTTATTTTTTTTTCTTCCTTCAGATTTGTTTTACTAGAAGTTTTGCTTTATCTTTTCCTTTATAATCTTTTTTTCTTCGCCTTTTATAATGATAATTTTAGCTTCATGCTTTCAAGGTTATTTGATTCATTATGTTCCTGAGAGTATTTTTGCATGGTTCATTCATCAGGATATCTTCCATATACATTCTTTTATTTTAATATTCCCTCTCTGTTCTTGTTCTGTTAATATTTCTCTATTTCTTATCAGTCAAAATGCTAATGCTTTCCCCACTGAGATGGTCCTGCTGGTATCTCATTAAACCACAGATCACACTTATTGCAGAGATACAAATAGTTGCCCAATAACTCTCCTATTTAGAGATATATCCCCTTCCCCTTCCACATCCCCTTCCCCTTTTCCTTCCCTTCACTTCACTTCCCTTCATCCACACCCCTCTTCCAAGCACAGCTCTCTTTGTAAGCAAAATTCATCATGTTCTGAAAGGTGCCATCCTTCTCTTTCTCCCAGGTTAGCTATTGAACCAGCATTTGAGTTTTCTGGAGATAAGTAGATTAAGTAGATACTCCAAGAGGCAATGAGTCTGACTTTTGTGATGAGCTCTGGAAAACATACGTCTCGTGGTGTTTTCCCGGTCCCCGGGCAGCTCCAGCACCTAGAGTGGTACCGCATCTCTCTGGGACCTGGGATTGCCACATGTTTCTGGACTTGGCTCTGTGCCAATGTCTGGGCAGGGTTGGCCATGAATTCTTGCCACTGTGAGTGAGAGACACCAGTAAAGAGTGAAGGAACATCTGTATTCCCCATGCGTGGAAGGCTGAAAGTCCTTTATTGTTGCAGGGGGCTATGCTGAGGTGCCGTGACCCGCTCCCAGCTGGCGCATGAGGAAAATGGCCGCAAGCACTCCAAGGCATGGGATTATATCAGGGGCGGGGTGAGGAGAGCAGGGGCCCTCCTGCCCAATTGAGGCAGGCGCCGTGGCAACGACGTGGACCCCAGGGCCCAATGGGGACGTGACCAGGGTGGACCCTGGGCTTTGGGGCGAATGGGGTTGGGAGATCAGAGTGACGGGCACCGAACCCTCCGGGCAGGATGGGGAGTGGTCACAGGAATGACAGCGGAAGCTCCAACAGTCAGGGGCCCGGAGGGGGAGAGACACAGGGGGTGCGTGGGGTACACAGATCACGGCTACTTAACAGATCAGAACCTCTAACCTAAACCCCAAACCACGATGCAACATATCACCGGTTTTTAATACATAAAGAAGAATGATGGCTTGGTCTTCTTCGCTGCTCGTCTGGTTGCAGCTTCTTCACTCAGCTTCTGCTGCAGCAATGGCTGCCCTTTGCAGATGGAGAGGGACAGCTTCAATGATGCTGGGGATGGGTTTTTTTTCCCTGGGTGTTTGGGTGTAGGAGATCTGGGAAAACTTTATTACAACACATGGACTGGGGACACACACAGACTGGGGTAGTTGAAAAGGTTTTTCTACGGCTTTGGGGAAAATTTTTTTTTTTTTTTTTTTTTTTTTGTAGGGATGCAGCATTTTTCCTCTTCTCCTTGCATTGCCTGCGGTTTGATTCCACCCCTCGATTTGTGGGGTCATCTGCTGCTCTCACAGGCACTTTGATGTTGTAACTCACCACCTGCGCAACTTGATAAATCACAGCCCGCCTTGAGATGCTGTGACCTGCCTTATTTCTGTCCTCATGCGAGGCAGATATGCGTTTGGGTTGCAGTTTTTTGCGAAAGTGCGGTCTCCCTCCCCTCTCCCCCATCCTGCTGTCCCTGGGGGTGCCCTCCCCAAAAATGGAAACTGGATTACAAAATGTCCCTTCCGATCACAGTGTAAGCATTGGCATTTTGATGGAGGTTGCCTCAGAACAGCGTTCTTTGGAGGCACGGCATTCACAGCGACCACGTGGTTTCTGGGCTTTTCAGGGATCTTAAGCTGTGTGTCAGCGTTCATGGATGTCGTTTCTGGGACGAACTTGTCCTGGACCTCTGATCCCTCTACATGTCTCTCAATTGTCCCTTTGACCCAATCCATGGAATCTGCAAAATGCTCAGAAACCAGCTCCTGCCCCCCGTTCCCACTGCTTCCCTCCCTCCTGGCTCCCTGGGAACCATGGGAATGCAAAAATGGAGGCTCTTGCTCCCCCCTCCCCCCTCTTCCCCCCACCCAGACTTCCAGGGCCCATGGGAAGACGAGGACAGGGTGCGGGGAACAGGATAGGCACTGCCTCCTTCCTGAGGCAGCAGGTCAGAGACAGCAGAGCTCTCCGTGGAGGGAGAGGGCGGGGTCGATGACTCAACTGGGAGAAAAGGTAAAGGACTGGAGGGAACACCCACACGAGGGGGAACAATGGGTGAGGAAGTGATCTGATCTCCCAAGGGGGCGGTGCCCATGCCCACAGGGAGGCAGGTGGGGGTTGGGTCAAAGGTGGGAATATAGGGAACAAAAAAGATAAAGGGATTATGGGAAGAAGCCCTTCCACGTGGCTGTCCTCCATCTTGGGAAGACAAAGCCTGGCTACGTGGCTGCGGCCTCCTCAGGGGGACAAAGAAAGGGATTCAGGGGAGCAGAGTAGCGCGGGGTAGTGCCAGAACTGGGATTTCTAACCGGGAAAAAGGGATTGGAAAAGGGGTTTGGGGTCAGTTCCTCAGCGGAGTAGCTAATTCCGCTAAGGTAGGGGTGCTGGGACGGCTCGGGGGAGGCAGGAGCACGGTCCACGTCTGTGGAGCTGCCCTGCGCCTTAGAGCGGCGGAGTACTCCCCTCTGCCTACCCGGGTTAGGGGAAAGAGGGGTAGGAGAGGGGGATGGGGAAATGGGTTTAGGGGATACAACAGTTTTGCCCGATGGCTCTTTCCTTTCTCTGCTCACTTCTCGCATGGACCCCGCTTTTACAACCTCCAATATCAGCAAATGGAGGGTGGCAAAGCAAGCTTTAACGGAGGGATCCCTGCGCTCAATTCCCTCCACCAATTTTGCACCCACCCGCTCCCAGAAATCCTTTTTGCAACCCTCCTCTGCGGTTACACATGGAAAGGAAAAGCACAGCCATCATACAAACTGTTTAACAGAACCTTTGGAGTGAGGGCCCTTCACTAAGAGGATATCCTTAACTAGGGAATATAGTTCCTTCTGTTGGGTAGTTAGCACGGTCCCCATGCTACTTCTACTCACCCGACCTCACCTTTGGTGCAGAAAAAGCAGAAAAAAACCCCAAAAAATGTGAAAAACCCCAGCAGCCACCGCCCACGCTGTGCGCTGTGTGTTCCATACCCTCGGAAATGCGGCAGAGCCCACCCCTGTGAAGTATTAGCTGGATACCCCCCCGCCACTAAATACTCACCAAACTGGAATCTTTGCAAATAAAAGCTGCCACCAAGGTCCTCGGTCTTGGGAAGTTTCTCTTCAGCTCTTCGTGGCCATGAAGAGTTTCACTTCCCCTCCCACGCAGTGAAAGCACTGCGTGCTTCCCTGTGGGTGTTGGAGAGTTCATTGCCTTACTTTGGGGAGGGTCTGCTCCAGTTTTCAGTCCAGCACAAAGCACTGTCCTGGCGTGGACGGTGGCTTGGCAGCGTGGCCCCGTGCCAACAATGGCAGCGGCTCTCCGCATGGCTCCTGGTGCTTTGCAGTGATTCTCTACCTGCTGTAGTGGCTCCACTGGTCCTGGCCTCACCGCTGGGCACCACTCGCGGCATCTCTCTGTTTTCCCAGTCACTGGGCAGCTCTGGCACCTAGAGCGGTACCGCATCTCTCTGGGACCTGGGATCGCCACGTGTTTCCGGACTCGGCTCCGTGCCGATATCCGGGCAGGGTTGACCGTGGATTCTTACCACCGCGAGTGAGAGACACCAGTAAAGAGTGAAGGAACGTCCATATTCCCCACATGTGGAAGGGTTAAAGTCCTTTATTGTTGCAGGGGGCTATGCTGAGGTGCCGTGACCCGCTCCCAGATGGTGCGCGAGGAAAACGGCCGTGAGCACTCCGAGGCGTGGGATTATATTGGGGGCGGGGCAAGGAGAGCAGGGGCCCTCCTGCCCAATTGAGGCAGGCGCCATGGCGACGACGTGGACTCCAGGGCCCAACGGGGATGCTACTGGGGTGGACCCCGGGCTTTGGGGCGAACGGGGTTGGGAGATCAGAGTGACGGGCACCGAACCCTCCGAGCAGGATGGGGAGTGGTCACAGGAGTGACAGTGGAAGCGCCAACAGTCAGGGGCCCAGAGTGAACAGCCACGAGGAGGGGGAAGAGACACAGGGGGTGTGTGGGGTACACAGATCACGGCTACTTAACAGATCAGCCCCCAGCCTAAACCCCAAACCACGAGGCAACAAGATGTAACATTTCTCACTAAATGGGTAATATGGTCTATTGGCTTTTCATCCTTCAGTTCATGTGGCTGTAAATGGTTTACAATGCATTGATTTTAGTTTGCCATGCAATGCAGTTCTCATCCTCCTATTGCTCAGACCAGGCCCATATATATGAATTAGATGTGTACATAGCAATCATACTGTAGACCAATGTGACATGCACACTGTAACTTTTCACATGATTTTCTGTTATTATTTGCTATTTTACCAATACACAGACATTTAGTTAAATAATATATTTAGACTGTATAAATCTTACTTAACATTTTACTTAAATGTTTTGTTTTCAGAATGTACAACATATGGCACTCAGGTGTATTTTTTTAAGCATCTCAAGACTGGAACTGTTTGCAAAACCCAAAATACCAAGAGACTGTCAAATTATAAGAAAGGGAAGTATTATTATGGAAAAAAATGGTGTCCATAATGATGGTAACACTTAATGATACATAACTGTTTACAGTTTTGAGAAGCTTATGGTATTCTTCTATTAACATTTTTTGTCAGAAAATTAGCATGTCTCTCAGTATGAAGTTCTAGCACTCATGCAAATGCATATATATTGTGTCAGTGTGCTTGGTCTTTCCATAAAACAGAGACGTCTTGTGGTACAGACATTACTGAACAGAAATTTTTATCTCTGAAAAGCCTCATGCTTTTGCCTTCTTGAAAATAGGTAACTAGTAAAAAAAATAATGGAAACCAGTCTTCATGAACACCTCTAAGGTCTCTGTGCTTAATAAAAAGAGTATTTAAGGAAAAGAAGGACCAGCAGTAGTTGAGGGTGGGTTCAAAGATTACTTACACAAACTAAATCCATGCAGTTCTGCGGGACCTTGGCAGGGGACCTGAGACATCTGGGTATATTCTTGTAAGGACACTGTCAAATATCTTTGAATGTTTGTGGAGATTAGGGTAGATTATTAACAATTAGGGAAAGGCAAAATTTTGAAACTTCATGCCCAGTTTCAGAAAGGACAAAAAATGTGGTGCAAGAAATGGCCAACAAGTCAGTTTGATCCCTAAAAGAGTAATGAAGTGGATCCCGTTGGGGAATATCTCTAGGCATATACAGGAGAAGCAGGTGAACAGTCACTGTGGCTTGGACAGAAGCTGATGCCAAACCTCACTACTTTCAGTGATAAAATGGCCGTATTTGTGGATAAGGAGGGAACAGGAGATGTTAGCAGAGCTTTTAACAATCTCCTAAAATGTCCTTAAAGCCAAGCTGGAAACTAAGTTGTCTGGATGGCTTTCCTGTCAGGTGGTTAGGCATTTAGGCTCAAACACGGTGAGAACCTCCTGCTTGGAGGCTGGTATCTCATGGGGTCTCACAGGACTTCTTCTGGGGCCTGTCCTTCTTATGATCTCTGTCTTCTACCTGGGGAGGTCATAAAGTGTAGTTTGTCAAGATGCCAATGACATAGACCAGTTGATGATCGCACATTTTCAAATCTCTCTCTGATCAAGAATTGGAGGAAATCAGTTTATTTATTTATTTATTTTTACAAAATATATTTTAACTGCTACAAGCAACCTTTTCCTGTTGGCTGTGCTCCAGATACTCTCTAAGAAAATCAGTGTCATGAGTCTTAAAAATAAATTAGAAAAACCCTTCAGGTAATGAGGAGTCCTTTTCGTACCGCCTTATTAGTTCAATGTTCCTTTTTCGGTGGAGTCTGACTTACCCTTTTACTTTTCTTTTGTTTCCTTTAGATGCAATATTCTATGCTTTAGAATGACATGTCAAGTGCAGTGATGTTTCATTACTTAAAGAATTTTTAAAGCTAAATTTATAATTTTTTTGATACTAATTTCAAAATTTTTACCCAGATAAAAAGTAAATACTTTCCTTATTTTTTAATTAAAGTGTTAATTCAGTGGAAAATTTAGTAACAAAGAAAGATGCCTTTTCTACTACAAAGATGTATTTATCCACATGCTTATTCAAGAGTAATGTTAAGGGAGAATTTAAGCAGTCAACAAATTTTTCTCTTGGAGAAAAATCATAGTGCTACACAAACTACCAGGGGTTTGAACAGTGCTATTTTAAAAATTATGAGCTTAATTGTATTCAAATTAAGCAGATAGGAGATCAAAACTGAAAGTCATTCTCTGTGTGTCGAAAGTGATCTGATTTATGCTTCAATCCAATAAAAATGCATGAGTGTTAGGCCCTCAGAGTAATAGAACAATCTTAGCAATAGAATACTAAGAAAATGAAGAAATTCTAATAAATTTTGCTGAGTTTCACTCATATTCATTTAGGATCCACCCTCTCACCTTGTACATATACCTGGCACCTCTTCCATGCTACTTGGCATTGTTTTAATTCTACAAGTGGAGATAACTAATTAGCTCATTGTTGGATTTACCCTCCATGGCCATAATGCAGTTATACAAATAATTTGATTCTTGACCTCTTAAATTAGATTTGGCAATATTTTTCCATCTTTATTGACCCTCTTCTTTACCTTAGCCTAAAATAAAACTAGAGACAGGAAATTTAAATTAACATAATATTTATTTGAAAAGTACCATGTCTAATGCACATCTGTCTAATAGAGATACTGTACTGCCTAACCTTGCCTTCCAGAGATCCCAAGAGTACTTTATACCCATCT
This sequence comes from Anomalospiza imberbis, assembly GCF_031753505.1. Lineage (NCBI taxonomy): Eukaryota > Metazoa > Chordata > Aves > Passeriformes > Viduidae > Anomalospiza > Anomalospiza imberbis. The sequence continues at coordinate 57,458,911 of NC_089721.1, read as the reverse complement.
TCTAAACAAATTATTCTCAGCCCAGATTTCAAAAATGCATAAAGTACAGCACTTTTCACTTTTATTTTGAATTATCAACATTCAGATATGAGTAATGTCTTTTAGATAGAGCCTTGTGTTATGATCTGATTACTGAAAGATGTGTCTGCATGAATTGAGATGAGAGATATATATGAAACCATATGCTGAAATCAATAATACCGATTTTATTCAACAGTAAATCTGAGGTAGAGAGATTGAAAGAAATAGATAAGAGGGGGTGGGGAGGAGAATAGAGAGAGATCAAGTCAGCACCTGTGGATCTTGCAACTTCTCACTGATCCTTCTTCACCCTGGACATCTCAGCTGGGGGGTCCTGGAGTCATTCTTCTGAGGGTACCACCTTCATGCAGGTCAGGTTCCATGTATCTGTGAGGGTGGATGCTCCCATGAGGTAGATGTTCCCATGACTTGGAGTGGCAAGTGTTTGAGCAGTTGTTTCCTTTCACACAGTTTGCCACAGTGGGAATTCTTTGTCAGGATCCATTGACTAGGATGTGCTAACCAGATCTCACATTTGTCAGCAAGTTCATTGTAACATTTCATTTAAGAAGGATCTTAAACTTTTTATTACCTCAGATCTTCAAAAGGAATTGATCAATCTTGCTGAAATAAGACCATCTATTGGCAGAATCCATTGACCTCTCAAAAGCTCTCATTTATGAAGAAGAGAAAAAAAGAATTTATTAGAAAAAAAAATCTTTTGGGATCATGATGGATCCATGGCTTTCTATATATGTGATGCTCAAATGTCCAGTAACTGGCATTTATTTCTTAATTAAAAGGAAAAAAAAAAGACAGGTTTGTACTGGAAATTAATAACTTAGTACAAGAACCCAGGGGAGGAAGTTTTTCAAAGGTGAGTGAGGACCATCATCAACAGCCTTGTATTCTTTTGCCCCAGGAATGGTACAATCACTTGATCTGTTACTCTGCAGGCACACAGCCACACTGCAAGGGAAGGGATGTTCAAAACCAAAGGTGTTATAGCTATAGTAGCAGTCCTTCCCATAAAATATAAAACTCTAGATAATTTGCACATAGTTGTAAGATTTTCATAAAGGACATTTACAGGCAAAAGAATTTTAAACAAAGGAACAAAATAGTTGAAGCTGAACCTTCAGAACTGATTTGATGTGCCTCTAAGCAAGGCTGTTTTGCTTAGTTCTAAGGCCAAAAGAAAGCAATATTATTTAAATTGAGCACTGACTAAAAAGTGCTGTGGCTCCTATTCCATTAAAAATATAGCTATGAGTCAAGTCTCCCTGGTAAGACAATAATCTTTTTCACTGGGCAGTTTTGATTCATAAATTGCTTTTTGTCTTTAATCTAATTAAGCAGTGAAGAAAGCAATTTTCTTTCTTGTAAGAAAAAGGATAACAGTTTGTGAGATACAACAGAATAGGAATGAGCTGTTTCATCATAAAATTTCCAACTCCTAATTAGTAGTAAATTCAAAAGAAACTTCACTATTTATTCATTGTTTCACCAACTATTTTTCTGAGATCTTTGTTTGCTGGACCTCAATCTTACCTCAACTCAATCTCTCTGAGTAGTGGATGGACACTAAATTCCCCTCTGTGTCAATCAATTGTGGTTCAACTGTAGTGGAGAGAACTTATAAACTGAAAGCAAGAAAACCCTTGGGTTAAGATAAAGACAGTCTGATTGTAAAAAACACCATCGCAACAGCAACAAAAACAAAAACCCCAAACCAAAATAACCAATCAAACAAAAAAACCCAAATCAAAAATAACCCCACAGTAAAAAATTAAGCGGGGGGGGGGGGGGAGGAAATTAGAAAAAAAGGCCCTTTAATTTCTCATTACCCACTAACTGGTTCCTATCAGTAACAGTCCTGACATACTTGCTCTTCCCCTAGTTTTTATGACTGAATATGATACCATAATGTATGGGATAATGTATTTGGACAGTTGGGGTCAGCAGCCCTTTCCAATTTGTGCCTCAGCCTGCTCACTTGTGAGATGGGGTGAGGAGCAGAAAAGGCCTTAGCTCAGTGTAAGCCCTGCTTAGCTGCAATTACAACATTGTTGTGGTATAAAGATTGTTTCCAACACAAATCCAAAAGAGAGCTACAAGAAAAATTAATATTATCCCACCTGCACGAACTTTATTTTTTGAAAAATCCCACCTGCCAGAATCAAGTACAATAGTATCAAAAGGCTTAATTATTTGCTTATTTATTTGTCATACAAAGGATATGATCAGATTACTGCAATTTTACCTTTTCCCATTTCTGTCCATAGAGGAAGTGTGATCGCCTCCTCTAGAACCCTTGTGTGAGGAACCAATTTAAATTTAATTTTTTTCTCAACATTTTTGATCAGAGGTAGGATGGGCTGCACAGATGCCATATGCAGAAGGCAGCTAGGAGAAAATTGAGAGAAGCGCTGTCTCTGGGGTCACTTAGCCTAACAACCATTTCATGTGTCACATGGCTTTTTGGCAGTCAGTATCCGTGAGGAGGAGGAGACCACCAAGGACATGGTGCTCTCTAGAAAAGTTCTGCAGCTGTGGGGTAAAATGTCTCCACCAATGGACTGCAGTCAAACGCTTGACTGACCAGTGTTCACCGGCCAGTGAGCAGGCTTTGGCAGGAGCCAGGGGATATAAAAGTAACTGCATCAGAAGCTGTGGAGATGGATGCTTGGAGGGATGCTTGGCTGGATGCTCGGTTCTGATGTTGGTTTGGCTTGCTGACTTCACTTCACTGACTAACCACCTGAGACCACCTCTGAGCCTCATCCTCCCCTACCACTTCTTCTCCCTCACCTGCGCCAGCCTTGGGTTGTCCTACCTCCCTGTGGTCCTATACAGTGCCCTGCCTGCTCTGTCCCTGGCTGCCTCATTCCTGTCTGTTCCACTGCTTTCAACCCTGCTTTGCCAGCCTGCCACTGCAATCTCTGACACAGCCCTGTGCAGGGTTCTGCACATCCTGCCCGAGCGCCCATTTGCTCAACCTGTGTCTGGCTGCCCATCGCCATGGGAGCTGCACCTCTCCAGGAGCTGCACAGTCTCCTCGGCAGGCAGCAACCACACTTCCTCACTGCATGGACATCGACAGCACACCCAGACCTTCTGGTGGTAACTCCCACTTTTTCTTTCTCCTCTCTCTCTCCTCCCCTCTATTCTTTTTCATTTACCTTCCTTCTTTCTGCCTTTTCTGTTCTTCTTTAGTAGGGCAATGCACTTTTGGTTACCCCTACATGGTACTCAGATCTAATATTTGCCTCATTTGGCTTAATTCTGTCCTAGAATATCTGTTTAAAAGAACTGCCCACAGTGTCCCCACACGACACTTTGTTGCTTCAGGACCAATGTGAACAGATTTTGACGCAATCAGAACTCAACATTGGCAGGATATGGCTTCTGTAAAATCAGAATTCTGAAATATTTGTGTGTAACATACCAAAATTGTCTCATACATAGAGAAAGACCGTACCTCTTATACATAGGCTTATTTTAATTTATATCACTTCTTTTAATTTATGCTAGAAAGATTATTTTCCTTTTCATTCTCATCCTCTCAAATTATCTTTTTTTTCCAGATTTTAAGGCTCACCTTCTGAAATTATACCTTTAACAATTTTCCAATCTTGATATCTTTTTTACCTTCAACAGATTCAATATATTAATCACATTTTACCACAACAGGTCTTCCCAACCTGCAACCTTCTTTGCCACGTATTGCCATTTACATGAGTAAGATCAACAGTTGAGATAATTCACTAGTTTTCTCTCTTCAGCAAAAGTATGCCATGTACAGCTGCTAAGGAAACACAATTCTACAGGCCAGAATAAAACAACAGCATTTAAAATAAATCCCATCTTAATAGACAGAGATACAATTTTCTATAAAAAACACCACAACCCAAAATACAATACAAAATAACAACACCAACCAACCAACCGACCAACACAACAGTAAAATGGACAAACAAAATGCACCAACCCCCCACCAAGCCTTTGGAGATACAGAGGGTGTAACATCACTGTTTTATTGTTGAGACCAGCTCTCTAACTGTGGGCCTGACCATGTATTATCTGTTACTATGATATTTCTGTCTCAAAACAGAGCTTTATTCATCTGTTGATACAATGATGGAGTGTCAATGCATGATATTTTATTTCTAATTTAGCGGTACATACACAACAAATCATGTATATTTTTCAAGAGAGCATCCAAAATTTTCATTATTCCTTTCTTATAAAAATGTACTTGTTTTATCTAAAGGAAATAAAATCTTTACAAAATATGTAGTATTTACTTTCCTTTTTTAAGAAGAATAAACTGAATTTTACAGAAGAATAAAAAAATTAAAATTATCTTGCCACACAAAAATGCCATTTAGAGCTTATTTTATCCTGTGTTTCTAAACAGTTACTCATAATCTGTACTAATCAAACTCGCTCTTTCTCTTTTCAAACTTGCTCTTTCTCTTTGGGAACATAATTACTTTTTTTTTTTTGCTCTGTTGTTTACTTTGTATTGCAAAGAAGGCAGCTTTTGATTTACCTGGTTAAGTGAGGTTCAGCCTCTGGGTGTGGTCTCTATCCCAACTGTTTCACACAATTCTGAGTTAAATGAAATCTCTCCTAAAAGCTAGAGGAGCAGAAGACCTACTAGTAGAGTGTTGGAAACCATATGAGTAAAGCCTCTTAGGTTTCCTTTTACATGGCAATTACTGGGCATGAAATGTAACCACATTTAACATGGAAGAAACTAAAGCAAATCTGTTTGCATGACATGAAATAACATAAGCATATTTCCAACCCTGAAACCATCAAAAAATGTGTGAGGTAGGGGGCACTGAGTTCCTGTAATATATGGTACAATGAATTTTCACTATTCTTTTTTTTTTTTGATATATTTTTGTTGCTGTTGCTGTATGGGCTGGGCTTTTGGTTTTGGGTTTTTGGTTTTGTTTATTTTTTAATTTTACTACAGGAGTAAATGTAGAAGCACTACAGGACATTCAGCATCAATTCCCTCTGAGACTCTGCCAAAGTTAACAGGCAGTACTCAGGTTTCCCCCAAGTTGTACTTGTCAGAGAAAGGTTTTCATTGTAAATTGCAAAAATACACATAAAATCATTTTAATCAAAGGCTTTTAGCAGTATGAACAAAGGCAACAGCAAGCAAAATCATATTAGTGATTTGTAATTAAAGTCCATAAATTGCTATATTTCTAGTTTACACAGGTAATGAAATTAAACAGAAAAATTTGCTATGTATTTTTATATCCTTCCAGGACTTACATACATATATACGTGTGTGTGTGTGTGTGTGTGTGTGTGTGTGTGTGTATATGTGTGTATATGTGTATATATATATATATATGTGTGTGTGTCTGTGTGGGTATATATATATTTATGAAAAAAAACCATTATTTTGATATCCTGATAGGATATCAGAGGAGCTGAATGTATCGGTCAGACTTTGTCCCTAGCACTGACATTCATAAGAGATTTGTCTGCAAGGAATAGGATCTGTTCAGACACAACTAAAACTAATTAAAGGCCTAGGCCACCTTCTAAATAAGAGAAGCTGTGATAAATGTCTTCTCCAGTAAATCACTCCATAATACTTGAAGTCCAATATATATATATATATAAAGTTGATTTGATAGCTGTCAGTAATTTCCCACTTCCAGTAAGCCTACATCCAAATATTGTGCCATTGCCCAGGGTATTTGCTTTGGCAGTACATTAGATTTAATGGATGCCTCTCAGAATTTATTTTTATCTTTTTATATATTGATCGCAACTTCGCGTTACTTTTCTCAGCCCTGGTCAGCTCTCGAGCGCCCGGCTTGGGCGTCACAGGTTTTCGTCGGGGCCGGGGCTCGCCACAGTTCCCGGGCGCTTTTGCTGCCATGCTCCTGGGTGGGCTGTTGGCCGCACTTCGCCGTCAGCGCGAGGGAAGAAACAAAGAGGCAGGGAATTCGTCCAAATCAGTCCGCGTGGCGGCTGGATGCTTTATTGGCTGCGAGAGCTGCGGTGCAAAAGCTGCAGCCCGCTCCCAGCTTCACATGGACGCAAATGGCCTCGAGCATGCCGAGGAGTGGGATGATATAGGGAAGGGACAGGGAGGACGGGGAGCCCTCCCGCCCAATGGGTACAGACATCGTGGTGATGACATGCGCTACAGCGACCAATGGGAACACGGCAGGGGCGGACACCGGGCTTTGGGGTGAGTGGGACTGCGAGAACCGGGAGACGGGCACGGAAACCGCAGGAGTAGGGGAAAACCTGGGGGATGAACGAGGGTACAGAGAACTGGAAAACTAACAATGTAAAAACCCATAATTTGAACCCAAACCAGGATGCAACAATTGATGTTTCTGAAATTGCATGATATAAAAATATTTTGCACTAAGTTTCTTGTATACTTAAAACTTCTGTGCCTATCTATTAAGTCACAAACTCCTCTGCAAAAAATCCAAATACAAAACCCGAAACCAAACCCAAATGTTTATAGTTTAGAGTCAACCGGTTTTAAGTTCAGGTAAAATCCCTCTAGTCAGACCAGGAATTTGGAGGTTCCTTCACATTACATTGGGGAAATTCTAGCAGACAACTGATAGAAATTAAGACAAGACTGAGCTCACCCTAACACTGCACAGTCCAACTTAATAAAAATTATAAAATAAAAATTAATATTATTGTTAAATACTATTAAAAATCTATTTTGGCTGACCCTGACATACTGTTCACCAAAACCACTTTATCACACCCTTTTAGCAGCAGAGATAGAAAGTGAAAAAAAAGGGCTTATGGGTTGAGATAAGGACATGGAGAGATCTCTCACTAGTTACCATCATGGGCAAAACAGACTTGACCTGGGGAATTAATTAAATTTATTTTCAGTCAAATAACAGTAGGAATGAGGGTAATGAGAAATAAACCCAAATCTTAAGACCCTTTTCACTAACTACTCTCTTGTTCATGGTCACAACTTCATTCGTGATCTCTCTACCTTCTCCCCAGCAGTGCCACAGAGGAACAGGGACCAGAAGCTGCTGTCAATTCATTCCATATTGATGGCTTTTTTCTTGCTTCTCATGCTATCTCCCTGCTCTAATGTGGAGTTCCACCCTCGGAAGACAGTCCTTTAGGAAATTCTCCAACATGGATACTTCTACAAGCTGCAGTTCTTCACAAATGATGGCATTGTGGGTCTTCTACCAGGCCACAGGTTCTGAGAGAAAACCTTCTGCACAGATTTCCTTCCACAGTCATGATTTTCTTCAGAAACCCGCTCCAGTGTGTACGCTTCATGGACTGCAGCCTTTTCATTGAACCTTTTCTGGAATAGAGTCCTCCATGGGCTTCAGGGTGGATATGTGCTTCATTGTGGACCTCCACAGGCTGTAGGAGAATTTCTGCTTTTGTTAGCATTTGGAAACGCACATAATCACAGATAGATTTTATGCATGATCTTTATAAAGGTGTGCGGGAACAAGGAGTATTGGTAACCTAAATCTAGCTCCGTCGTTTTATTCAAAGTGCACATATTTATAAAATTTCAGCTGTGGCACTGACCACTGTAACAACCTTATCGCTATTGCTTCATCAGAGCTTAGCCTGAGCTGTACGAACATGTACAAATCTTATCTATGGGTATCTTAGAAACTCCAAATACTGATCCCTGTTACTATAAACATTCTAGCTTGCTAAACTACCCTGAATACCAAGCATTCTTTTGGCCTAGTGATACATGATTTTCAGAAACATTTAACCCAGTACTAATACTTTGGCACCTGGAATACCTCCTCCCCTTCCTTCTTCAATGACCTTGGTGTCTGCAGAGTGGTTTTATCACATTCTCTACCACCTCTCCCCATCTGCTGCTTCACAGAGATTATTTATCCTTTCTCAAATATATTAACCCAAAGGTGCTTCCACTGTCACTGATGGGGTAAGGGTTTGGTAAGCCATGAATCTATTTTGGAGCCTCACTGACTCCATCGGACATGTAGAGGCAGCTGTCCTTCTGCTGTCTTCTAACAGAAACCACCATGGCAGCTAAGGCCTCCCCCCCACAGCCCCAGCCCCACTTACACTACCAAAATCTTGCCATGTAACTCAATACAACAACATGATAAGACCCAGGAATTAATTTACACTCAGCTGAAACCCTGGTAGTACAGCATGGTATTTCTCAGCACGTCACCTTGCTGGGAGGCCTGATGTAGAAGAAAAGAATCAAACTCTGAAGATCTCTGTGAAATCTTCTTCTGATTTCTGGAAGAAACTTGACACAGTGCCTCTACAAAATGAAGGAGTTTTTTTGAAGTTAAATGAAATATTTGCAAGGAATATTTTTTTTTTTGCCAAGTTTGTATAACAGTAGTAAATTTAATTGGTTTTCCCTGGATGAAAATATTGTGGCTTTTTTACTTTTTCTTAGCAGAAGTTGTTTATGTTGAACATCAAAAACAGGTTGGGAAGCAGATGATAGGCACTGAATAGGCTGGTGAACACATCCATTCTTTAAAGTCTTTTGACTGAAAACACAGTCCAAGTGCTAAAAAAGAGTGTATTGGGAAATAATGTATGTAAGCTGTGTTAAGTATTTTAATCCAGGATAGGCAAGCATGATAGTGAACTCAGTCAAAATGATCTAATTTACTCTCTTTTTCCTTTCTCTCTCTCTGTCTCTCACTTTTTTTTTTTTTTTAATAAGAATACTGATGAAACTGAAAAGTACAGAAGCACAGCATTATGTGACACCTACAAGACACTATGAGACATGAATGGAAATACAGATTGGTTAAATGAAAGTCTTTTTTTGAATTAAAATCTAAGTACTCTATATGACTAAAGTAATGTTGGTAGTTGGTTGTGTAGAGTGCACTCAGTAAGTCTGACACGACTACACTGAAATATCTTTTCAGTAACATGAAAATTAATAGACTTAATGTATATTTCCCATTATAATGTACTCAGGGACCTCTGTTGTTTCAAGATCTTTGGTGCTTGAGTAATTGCAAAATCACCAATAGTGATAGCTAACTTTAACAAGCAGAAATCTTCTCATTAAACTACTGAGAACATTTCAATGGCTGTAACAGAGAAGCTTATATAATATCAAGACAGGCTGGTGTTCACATACCCTTGTAGCATGTGGCACCCTTGAGCCTTGTAGCCTCTGCTTTCTCTCCACTCTTTTTCCACAGAAGCACACGTCTACATCTTTCCGACTGGCAGGGAATTGGCAGTCTGGAAAATCTTTCTCTAATACCAGTAATGATAAGCATTGCATTACAGAATGGTGAACATCTTCCCCTCAGACCTGAACCCTTATCCTAACTCTATGCAAGGTAATTTCCACCTGGGAAAGCTTAGTGCCTAGAAGGGCTAAACACGGCATCTCATGGTGTTTTCCCGGTCCCTGGGCAGCTCTGGCACCTAGAGCGTTACCGCATCTCTCTGGGACCCGGGATCGTCACGTGTTTCCGGACTTGGCTCTGTGCCACTGTCCGGGCAGGGTTAGCCCTGGATTCTTGTCACTGCAAGTGAGAGACACCAGTAAAGAGTGAAGGAACGTCCGTATTCCCCATGCGTGGAAGGCTGAAGGTCCTTTATTGTCGCAGGGAGCTGTGCTGAGGTGCCGCAACCCGCTCCCAGCTGGCGCATGAGGAAAATGGCCGCAAGCACTCCAAGGCGTGGGATTATATCAGGAGCGGGGTGAGGAGAGCAGGGGCCCTCCTGCCCAATTGGGGCAGGCGCCGTGGCAATGACGTGGACCACGGCGCCCAACGGGGATGCGACCGGGGTGGACCCCGGGCTCTGGGGCAGACGGGGTTGGGAGATCAGAGTGACGGGCACCGAACCCACCGGGCAGGACAGGGAGTGGTCACAGGAGTGACAGCGGAAGCTCCAACAGTCAGGGGCCCAGAGTGAACAGCCACGAGGTGGGGGAAGAGACACAGGGGTGGGTGGGTGTACACAGAACACGGCTAGCTAACAGATCAGAACCCCTAACCTAAACCCCAAATCGTGATGCAACAGCTAAATGAGTTTTTTTTTGCATAAGTTGAGGTGAGACGGTTTGACTGGAGAGAGAGGGAAGTTTGGTGATAGTGCCAGTGCAAAGAATCAGTCAGTGAGTGCTGCTCAGCTGGCACTTGGCTCACCCTTTGCAAAATTTAGAATATACATACTGACAAAATGGCTGAGAATTCACTCTTTTTATTTATATGTATGCACATAAAATTATTTTGAGAAAACATGAGTTCAGAAAACATATCTGTTTCTATAATTTTTGATTAAATAAATCAATTTCTAGATTCCTTGGAGGATACTATAAGTGCTATTTCTTCCAGGGTCCATTGCAGGGTAAACTGCAAAAGCTGCATTTCAATTTTGCTCAGCTTTCTAATCTCACCTGCAGATGAATTCTCCCCTGAAAAAAATTTAAAAGTTCCTTATGCTTAGACACTTTTACCGTAGAAGAACTGCAGCACCTAGCACTTCTTTCTTACTTGTAAGTTTATACCTGAAACCTAAATGTCTCTAGCAGTATTAAATTCTGCATATGACTATTTGTTTACTACCTGTATATTATATGTGTATATTTACATGTGTGTATGACACACACTGGCTTAAAAACATTTAAATTCTCATGGCTGTAGCAATATATTTTTCTCTCTAAAGAAATTAATTTGTGCTATAAATTTGACAGCACACTCGATACTGAGATCTTTTTCAAGCCTGGAATTTTGCGCATTGGTCCTATAGATTCAATCTTTCCATATTTATTGAAAAAGTTACAAGCAGGAGTGTCAATTACAGCATATAGACAGCATAAAGGCTATATAGTCTCTATGTATAATTTAGAATGCTTCATTGCATACCAAAGGAAAGGAAAATAGTCTTCTGTTGGGAGAGAAACACAAGGGTTTTTTACAGTGAGGTTTTTTTATTATTATTATTTATAAGATATTAGAAAATTTTTAGCCTGGTGTAAACCACTAATTTTAATGCTTCAGGGGTAGCTTAAGCTCAAGGAATCTTATTTCAAAAATTATAATTTATATTGTTGTTTAGGGTTTAGTTGTTTTGGAGTTTTTTATAATGCAAATTGAGGAAGCTTGCTGCCTTTTGTATCCTGTATAAATATCTAAGGCTGGGTTCAAGTATTTATAAAAACATGGAATCAAATTATCACAATGAATATATTTTTTTAATATATTTTTGCTATTGTATGCATTCTGAATACAGTCAGACATGGCTTTGCTGTAAAAATAATTTGAGGATAAAACTGGAAATAAAGTTTAAACTTCTGGTCTGGATTTCATTGCAAATTCTGATGACAGTTTTTTGCAAGCAGAACTCTGTGGGGAAAAAAAAAACAACCTAGCACCATCCTGCCATATCTCTCACTGATGAAAATCAATCAAATAAACCATGTTATCAACCATGAAGATGGCACCATAGTAACTCTGCAGTTCTCAATGGATAAAGAGATCCAACCCACATCCTGCCAATCCCTACTTTGTTCTTTCCCACCTTGATGGGTTTCCACATTCCAGGATAGACTTGTGTATAACTGTATCTACAATATTTATAATAGGATAATATATTATTAATATTATTTATATATTTACGAGAATTAATGTAATCAATACAAATATGACTTAGATTATACAGGACCCTTCCTGTTTTTTGTACTGAGTGTAGCCAGCCCAGAGAAGGTTGTCATTATGACTCGGTCTGCACTGGCAGAAGGCATGTTCCGCAGTGGTAGCCTCATGGGAACTGAGGTGATATTTTTGGTGATGTTTAGCTTGTTTTCTTTCAGTGCTACTTGGCTGCAAGGTGAATCCTGCCTACAAGCTGGTGTTTTCTTCAGACTGGAAGTTCAAATTATTTACTCAAATACTTGAGCATCTACCTTGCAATATCCCAAAAATACGTGGCTGTACTGAAGTTTAACCTAGGTTATTCAAGGCTCATAGTTTAATGTCCTTATTTCTTCTCGTGGATTCCAAAATTCCCAGGGGAATTTGCTTTGTACTTCCCAAGGTTTCTGGAGAAACATTATTGCATCAATTATAAAAACTGTAGATGAACTATTAAAAATCTCTAAAATAAAACCAATGTAAGTTTCTGTTGCAACTTTTTTCCCTCAAGAGAAAATATCACCTAAGATATGACTGACTGAAGATTGTTTGCATAGAAGAAAGCAGTCATATCACTTTATTTTCTTTCAGATCCCTGCATGTTTGCATGTTTTGATTAGGTTTAACACTTGAAGTGTAGTGCTAAGTTTTAAATTACTTTTGTTTAAGTATTTTTCTTGCATAAAAACATTTTACCTTCATAGATTCTATCTCTGCTTCTTTACCCCACTCTAAATTAAAATTCAGTTATTTTGCTTATTGCTCTTCTGCAATGGTGGAGAGGGTGGTTTTTAGATTACATTTTCCCCATTTGGTTTTCCTGATTCCATGTTTGAAACTTGCTATTATGTCTGTTATTGAAGCAGGATTACATCACAGAATCAAACATCAAACCCTTTGTGTTGGAAGGGACCTTTAAAGATTATATTGTTCCAATCCTACAATGAGCAGAAACTTCTTCAGCTAGATCAAGTTATGTCCAATCTGTTCTGGAATGTTTCCTTATCCACCACATCTCTGGGCAAGGTTTCACCACAACCACCTTTATTTTAAACAAAAGGTCTACCTTATATCTAGTCTGAATAACCAACTTTTAGTATAAAACCATAAACCCTTTAAACCCATTAATCCTATCACAATAGGCCCTGATAAAAAATCTGTCCCTGTCTTTCTTTCAAGTTCCCTTTTAGCACTGGAAGGTCACCATAAGGTCTCCCCAGAGCCTGACTTACTCCACACTGAACAATTTTAACTCTCTCATCCCATCTTCATAGGAGAGGTACTCCAGATCTCTGGTTATTTTTGTAGCCCTCCTTTGGACCTGCTTCAACAGATCTATGTGTCCCTTGTACTGAGGACTCCAGAACTGGACTTAGTATTCCAGGTAGAGATACAGGATCACTGCATCCCAGGCTGCTTCCAATCCTGATGTGACTGACTAGGTAACATCCATTGGAAACCAACTTCCCCTTTTAGAGAGCTGTCTATTACCTGTCATAAGAAGTTACCTTCAGTGCAGTCCCAGTCTCCTGGATTGTCTGCTGTGGTTACTCTGAGTGAATATTCTTGCTGACACATTACATGCCCTACAAGTTTGTTTGAGGCAGCATATACTAAGTACAGTTCATGTTTGAAGACTATGGTTAGTGCAGAGAGAACAGAGCAAGAAAGGATCAGAAGTAAATGCAGTGATATTTTAGTATGGTCAAGTGTAAATCAAATTATGATAATTTTAAAAATTGTTTGATTTGAAACCAGCCACCTTGGGTGTTTTTATAAATCATGATAGCTTAAACTGCTTTAGCATGCTTTTGTATAGGTTAGACTGAATTACCTACTACTTGCTTTCAGATAATTAAAAGATGTCATACTTAGACAGTCAAATTCTGAAAACTTAGCCATTCTCAAGGAAAAGCATTAAGATTGTCCCCAAACCTCTTTTTGCTTAGAAACAGATTTTCCTCATTTTTCCATTCAGCATGAGGGACTAGTTGTTTTCTAAACTACTTTCTCTGTAAAAATGTTTTGTAATGCAGAATAATTTTTTTTCATTGTTTCAAATAAGCCTGTATATTTCAGTTTACTAAAATATACATGTAGTCAAGAGCTTAAGGATGTTCTGATACTTATACATCTCTGTTTTCTCTTAATTTGGTAAGGAAGAAACAGGCTTATGCATTTTTTAAAGGTTTAAAAAATGCTTGGTCCTCCAGTGGCCATATCAGAAATAAAAGCCTATTATACCCTAGCTGAAAATGCACAATGAACCTCAAGCATTAAGGGAGGTTCATTAAAGGAACCTCCCTTAAAGGAGAGGATTAAAGGAGAAGATGCCTGTCCTTCCAAAAGATACAATGCTTTGGACAAGGGTGCTCACCAGTTAAACACTTCAAAGAGAAGCTATACCCATAACATACAAAACTCAGGGCCTTCTTTTCCTTTTTAACACCTCTGAGTTTGATCTGAATTGGATCCCAAGTAATTTTAAGTTCTCAAATAATTGCAATGAGGACAGACTGAAGGGTCAGGGAAATATTTTGAGGACAAAAGAAAGATCAGAACTAAGCCCTTCAGAAATCAATAAGCCTTCAGAATAGTAGTAAGTTCTTCCACATATCTGATGCAGGGAATGAACATAATATTTCTAGATCAGAGCAAAAAAGCAGATAAGCTAAAGTGCAAAGACTGCTAAAAAGCAAAATATTGATACTTTGATATACAACCAAAAAAAGTACTTACTTCTTTATAATAATTGTATCCCCTCCTATTCTATCTATGACCATCTATCTATGATGTGTGTGTGATAAGAGAGCCTATACCCAATGAAGTAATTAGGTAATCCTTAATTTTCTACTGATGGCAGAGACCATAAAGACCACAAACTATGTCAACAAGTAATTTTCTCATATGGAAAACCAGTGGACTTTCATAGGGTCAGTCAAGTGAAAAGCCATTTGTAGCTAAATAATATTAATGACCTAAGCACAGACTTAACAATTGCATTACTAGCTCTCTGGAATGTTTTGGGTAACAAGTTTCTTAAAACTTAAACCTTCATCTTCAAGTTCACTTGATTTACATCATGATCAATTGTTAGATGTGACATCATTGTTGCTGTTGTATTATGGTCAAGACTTGGGGGTAATGGTTATTCTTTTCAGAGAATGATTAGTGTGCAAATGCCCCACATGTCTTATCTATAGCATGTAAAAGTGGTCCATAAGCAAAGAAGGGTTCATGAAATAATGGATGGCAAGGTTAGAGAAATTACTTGTCAATTCTGGGCTCTGAATACAAATTAGCTTCTGGCCATGACAGCTGAGAACTGGATTTAGGAGAGCAGAGTTTCTGTTGTAGTCTTCCCCATTGTCCTCTGGATAAGTCTGGTATTCTGTCAGGAACAACTAAGAAAAGAAATGAACTATCTGCTGATAGACCTTTTAGCTGCGCTCATCTGATGTATGCTTGTGCAAGTGTTTGAAAGAAATCAGACATGATGCTTTAGGGAGAAAATGGAGCAATATGGCAATGAAGACTATGGCTGTCATTCTGAACCATACTGCAAATAATCCAGGAATCCTGGATAAAGCTAAAAAAATCACAACCTACTAACAGAATTTTTGAATGAGTCCATGGTTGTTGTTTTTGTTTATCTGTTCCAAAGTTCAACAGTATTATCGATTCAAAAACTGCTTAACAATTTAGACAGTTAAAAATCCTAAATATCTGGCTCTTGCCTTATAGAAGCACTAGAGGATATTAATATATATGGAACTATGAATTTGGAGGAAATAATGACATATGGTAAAGTACTGCTACAGATTTAGAATACTTCTATTGATTGTGGTGAAATATCTGAATGTACAGCAGGATATTGAAGGACATTCTCAAAGGATTGTCTTTGATACAAGTCATCAGGGAAAAGGCAGATATACAGCTCTTGCTATATTTGTATGAAGTATCTAAATATTATTATTAATCTTCCTGGCTTCTATAAGGTACTAAGCAATTTAATATTCTTCTGAACTTAATAGCAGAGATTTTCAGTCTTATCTTCTCAACATTGGCCCCTAAACTATTTTAGAAACTCTAAAGAATGATACCTGTTTTATTAATTACTTAGCCCTTCAAGTATGTAAGTATTTGAATTTTCAAGTGACGTTTTTCTCAGGCTCCCCATGGCAGTCCATGACTGCTAAAAATTGCTAATAATCTGACTTTAAACATTTTCCATGGATATACAGCAAGTTTGAGAAATGTACTGCTCAGACCAGCTCTGGTCCTGTATCTGACGTTAGAGTGCCTCTAGGAGGGATTATGAGAGTATTGAATACTCTGTCAGGGGACTATAACAGGAAAATCAACAGCTGCAGTGACTCATATACCCAATTGAGTACTTTTGTGACAGAATCTACAGCATCAACTACATGACCTTTAGGACAGTGTAGCGGTGAAGGTTGCGTTTTTTTTAACAAACAAATTAACAATCCCACAGAAAGCTTAAGATAAAATGAAGGAAATCTGTTGGGTTAAACAAAAACATGACTCTTCTAATGGATGTCTATAGAATATCTTGGTGTTCCTCCCCATTGTTATGGACCCAAGTTACTTCCCCACAGCAAGAATGAATCCTGCTGCTATTTGTGTCCCAGAATTTTTTCTTTTTCTTGCAGCTGAATTTAGAAGAAATCAGTTTCATGGTACTTCATTGAAGCTTGCTAGTGAAAAAAGCTTTCTGGAAATTTGACCACACCTTAGAAGCAACCTGCAGTTCCAAGGTTTGATGTATTCTGAGATGTCTGTACCTATCTACATTATTCAGCAATCAAATAATTAAATATTATATTATATTGTAATAAACAAGTTGCAAATTAAAGACACAGTAGAGTAATTAATAATGTAGCAGTAGCTGTGTCTTCCAGTCTTCAGCCACTGTTTAATCCTGGTGTAACTCTCAAGAAGGCTTCCTGTGAAAAAACCATACATATGTATTTGAACATGTTGAAAGAATTAATTATATACTAAGTTTCAAAAAGACAGTGTAGATTCCTTTCATATTCTTTCCATATTCTGTATTTTCTCTGCCTTGTCATAAATGCAAAAAGCAGAAAATGGAAAATGAGTAGTTGACTTCTGAACTTCTTGTTGTAATGAAATGAACCAACTTGTTCATGTGAAGAGGGTAATAGTATCATACAGTGTTAATGAGTGTGAATCTGTAAGGTTTGTAGCCTTTAGAAAGATATAAAAATGTATAAATAATAAAAAAATATTAAGGTTAAAGTAAGTCTCTAAATACTTGAAAGTATATAGTGTATTATTCTTTCTTGTCCTATATGCTCCCAGCTTTGGATTTGATAGAGTACTTTTAAGGCAAAAAATAGCTGTCACCAAATATAATGATTGTCTCTTAAAGAGGATTTCATGGTTGTGGGAAGTAAAAAGTTTCTGATAATTTTGTATTATATTATACAGACCCTTCGTTTGCTTTTCAAACCTAGAGTACTGGGTTTCCTATGAAAACCTGTTATGAGGGAAAAATTTAAATGTAGGAAAGAAACATTCTAAATTGTGAAAAACAGTGAGCTGCATGTCACAAAAGATAGAAAAGATGTATAATTTCCTTGATAAGTGACTCCAATGCTGATATCTGTTTATTATTAGTAAAAATTATATCTAATTTTTACTAATGGAGTTACAAAACAAAATATAATGTCCACCCTCTAAGAAGACCTTTGACTCTGCATCTTGGACTAAACACAGAAAAAAATGTTGTAAATATGACAAATGCAATTCCCTGTTTAAAGAAAATGTCAAGGGAAGAAATTAAATCACATTTTTAGGCACAGACTTTGAATTTATAAGTTACTGTTCTGTTTCTGTTAATGAAGTAGAGAAAATGCACAGTAGAAAAAAATTAAAATGTATAATTAAACCAGAAAATATTGCTTTGTCATTAGCTGTAAACAAACATTCATTACCTCTGATAAGGGAAATTGAGACATTATTCAATTAACTTATCAGTAGAGAATGAGAAATTTCACATGCCTATGTTGAGAATGACTATTATATATTTCCTTGTTCTGTCAAGAACTTTTTGATCTCACGTGGGAATAAAGGCTATTTTTAAGTCATTCCTGTGCTGCCAGACAGGACACGAATAACCTCATCTTCACATTTCTTTTCATTTTGTATAAAAATGATATTTCATCAAAAGTACTGCCAAAGCAGACAAAAGGCAAGTCCTGGCTTTTCCTCACTTCCAGACAGGTCTTTGATAAATATTTCAGGTTTGAAAGCACAGAATCTTGCTGAAAAACTGTCTTTTTGCCAAGTACATTTAGCATTGCATTAACTTCAAATACCGTTCTAAATTATGCATATCTTTAAGTACATACATGTATTTGTGTACCTAGATAGCTGGATAGATTGCAGGTCACTGGAAATCTAGTTTTTCTGGCAAAAGTGATCTTTCAAAGTGCTGGATGATTAATGAATGTCTATGGCTCAGAACTATGTTGATTTTCTTAACAGGATGTTAAATACACTTAGTAAGATTACAAGGTGGTAACTCACAGTAGGTGAGAACAGTTTTGTGTAATTTCAAGAGTCAAAATAGAATCTCAGATACAAAATGGACAATGTTGCTGTTTGCAACAACTTTCTTTGTCTTTTCTACAGGATATATGCTGATGACCCTTTTATTTAAATACGTGTAGAGGTTCTTAGCTGGAGTTTAATTCTTTTTCGTGTTCAAAAATTTAGGCTTGTGGTGAATGTATTAACATAAATAGAAAATACTGGACATGTAGTATTTTGCAGGTGTTCTCGTGGGTTTTACCTGTAGGTTTAATTTTTATCTCTCTCTCTAATTGTGCAGGGTTACGGAAACTGAGCATTTCAATGCATTTTCCTTGTATTTCAGTGGGCTCATTCCATGTAAGAAAGGCGTTGCTTGGTTCACCACTGCACGAGAATATTTTTCTGTGCCTCAGCAGCTTGGGCTATTCTGAATTTAAATGTGATAATGTTGAGACATATTCTCTGAGTATCCTGTGGCACAGATTATGAGGTAAATATCCTCATATCCTCAGGTAAATAATCTCTGCTGTAAATAAGAAATCAGTGAAAAGGCGCATTCCTCAAATTCTGATTGCTCTATTTGGAAACATTGAAAAATTCATCTTTCTTGATGCCAAGTCTACGTGAGTTTAAGCAGGGTGGGTTCTTGGTAACTCATCTCAACATCGTTAATATTCTTTAATATATACTGAGTGTGGATACGTGCAGGCTCCATTATGAATTTTTGAAAAACAGCAATAAATTACCTTGTATATTTTTAGTCCAGAGCAACTAAATCACAGTGTCTCAGAATCACAGAATATTCTGAGTTAGAAGGGACCCTCAAGGATCATTGTGTCCAGCTCCTTGCTCTGAAGAGAACATTCCTAAGAATCACAACATGTTCCTGAGAGTCTTGTCGAAGAAATTCTTGAACTCTCTTAGGCTTGGTGCTGTGACCAATTCCCTGGGGAGCCTGTCCTCTACTGCCCTCTGGATGAGGAACCTTTCTCTAATAAACTCAGAAGTGTTTCACAGTTTTCTATGTCAGATATTTCTCATTGTAGTATACAATACACTTTGAAGACATAATTTTATTACAATCTCTGGAACAATATCTGTTGACAAACATCCATCCATATTTGTCTTGATATATTTTATAGGAGGATATATTGTATTTTCGAAGTGGTTTGTAAGGACCTGCTCCAGCAAGCTGCACTATTGTGTTAACCGTAAGTCTAAATATTTCTGTTATTTCTTAAATTCTGAGCACAAATTGATGAAGTATTTTGCTTAGCCTGGATAGAATGATTAATTATTAATCTGCTCACCCCACTGACCAGTTAACAATAGCCTTAATAACTTCCAATGTTATATATCTCAAAGCTTGTTCAAATATTTGCAGGGGGTTTTGCCAGTCTAATGACTACAGTAAAATTAGGACTCTGTCACCTGATGTTGCCTAAACTATTTTTCCTGCATTGAAAACATATAAATGTTGTATAATTTAGCAGTGTGTGAATGAATATTGCAAGTGCAAAAACTTCCTATATTTCTTTGCCTAAAATTTCTCCATAACCTTCTATATCAAAATCCTCCAGTATCTTTCTTTCAAATATTCTTACCAACACTTTAATAAGTTTAAATAAGTTTTGGGTCGGTTTTTTTTTGGATTTTTTTGTTGTTTTGTTTTGGTTTTTTTTTTTGTTTGGGTGGCTTGTTTTGGGTTTTTTGTTCTGAAAATATTTAGACAAAGAAGAATAAATTATTTTGAATTTTGGTTGTTCACTATTGTGTAAGCTAACCCTGGCCCAAAATAGCAGCCTGCATTAGATATGCAGATAGAACAAAGGTTTAGACTGAAAGCAAAATGAGTTCAGTAACAGATTGGGCTGTTCAAACAAGGAAAAAAAAAACAGCAAAATTTACAGATACTAATCACTCCTGAATACAATGGAAGGCAGCAAAAGAGGTATCAGGCTCCCTTCATTAAGAAAATCTGTCTCTGTTTAAAAAGGATATTTGAAAAGTTATTTTTAAGCTGTGTACCATTGGAGCATTTTCACAAGGATAGCAAAGCATAACCACTTAGTTGTAGCCTGACTGGACATAGAAAAGATGTTAATGATGAAGGGTAAAAAAAAATCGCTTGCACAGGCTGAGCAGGCATGGGGGTTGAGAGCAAGGAAATGGAGGTACTGGTTGTTTTTCAGAGCAGGCCTTTCCTATAGATGAACAATGAAAAAAAATTTTGAATACTGGGCATGCACTCAGACCAGTACACTCACATTTTTTCATACCATGCCTGTATTTAGAAATACTAAAATTATGCTAAACATTGTACATTCATTTCTTCCAGCTAAATACTTTACAGAACAAGATAGATATTGAAATCACATATTCCACAGAGTACCTTCTAAGGTGCCATAATCATATTTTATAAACTAATACTGTTTCAAAAGTATGGTAAAAAGGAGACCTGTCACATTACAAATTTAATTCAGAATCAGTTTTCCTATCACAATGTAAATTTGTCATAAACTAAAAATCAGACCTGAAACAAAAAGGAAATACTCAGGAA
This sequence comes from Anomalospiza imberbis, assembly GCF_031753505.1. Classification (NCBI taxonomy): domain Eukaryota; kingdom Metazoa; phylum Chordata; class Aves; order Passeriformes; family Viduidae; genus Anomalospiza; species Anomalospiza imberbis. The sequence goes on along the minus strand of NC_089721.1, from coordinate 57,438,079 downwards.
CAAAATTTTATAGGGCATATCTACACAGTGTTGCAATCATAAAAGTAATTGCATACCTTCAATAATGTAAACAGGACATGAAGCATTCATGTTGTTAGGAAAGATTCTGTAGGACTGTCCAGTAAGAAGCAATCATCTGTACATAAGTTTGTGTCTGTGTAACTGCTTTCTTCAAATTCTTCCTGCCTGGTTAATTCTTCCTGCCTGTTTCTTTTGGCTTAAGTGTCAATCAAAATGCATGAGTCGGTCAGAAGTCTAAAAGTGTGTTGTGGGTTTGACATAATAGCAGACTGCACTGAGACTGCTTGCCTCTGGAGAGAGAATGAATTGCTGCAAAACTACCCTGTATTCCTAGGTGCGCAAAGTCCACACAGTCAATGAGCACACCACTCCCTCTCCTGCCCTTCTGACAAGCAGGCAGGTAGTGTGGGCGGAGTGGTCATCCTGAATGTAATTACACCTCCCACAGATCCCCACAATGACTGGATTTATTCTTTCTGTTGTTCTGTACAAATTCAATAAATTATAGATGATGTGGCAGTAAACGGACTGCATGAGTTCTTTCAATTATTTTGATTCAGTTAGTTTCTTTCCATGTCAGGCTCTTCTGTGTGGTAGCATAGTAATATCGACATGCTAGTACCAGTAAAACTAAGTAGGAGTTTGAAGTAAAATTTTAATAACTATGGATTTTAAAACCCTATCCACAAAACCCTGCATTTTTTCACCATGTTAAGTAATAGAGTAATTAAAGAATTTTCACTAACACTTCACTGGTAGTTGGTTTTTAAAAGTGAAATGAATTAGATACCAAAAGCATTCAAAATCTTTGTTTTCTTTGAAGATGAAGATATATGCAAGGGGAAAATCTCAATAATAAGGCATTATGTGTACAAACAAAATGTTTATTTTTCTGAGCAAATTCACCTATGAAATGGTAACTTACAGCAAACCTCAATAACACTGTTATTAATATTACTAAAAATCTCATTCTTCTGAATACAATTATTTGAAACCAACGTACAATATGTCAAATTTCTTCTTTAAAGATTTTTAGGTACAGGAAGTACCAATAAGCTGCTTGTGTTTGCCATATTTCCCATTGCGTATTCAGGACTTTAAAAATCTCATTGATTTATGTGCAGAAAGAATCATTATAAATGCTGCTGCATTTATCAGAAAGTGCATTAACAGACACAGGTTTCTAATTCATGAATAAAGGATCCTGGATTTATTTTCTTTTCGTATGGGAGGAGAAGAGGGAGATAGAAAGATTACTTTTCATACATCTCAAGAAAATGGTAAAACACTTATAGAAAGAAAACTTGTTGCTCAAACCTTTCAGTGAAAAAATAAGTGGATTATTATTATAATAAGAAGAAAAGGGAAGTGGATGAGATTTTATGGGTGGAGAGAAGAGTATTTCAGCTATAAAATGTTGTGTGTTACAAGCACTGGATGCACATGCCTTGGAGAACTTGCTACACTTTTTGCAATATATATCATATCAGAAACCACTGCCTCATGGGCCATGCACCTGAAGTCACAGCAATCATTGTGTGCTTTATGCTGCAACCACAACCTATTCTAGGTAAGACAGCTTTTTACCTTCATGAATAATCTGTCACCTCAGTGAAAGAAATCAAGCTTGTGAAGAAAATGTTTGGATTTTTTCTTCTTCTTTCTTTTTTTTTTTTTTTTCCTTATGACAGTAAGCAATCTGCTGTAAGCGCAATTTTACCAGTACTATCCTTGTACTCTGGGGGAAAGAGCTGTTACCTCTAAGTATATCCTGTGCGTTCTTAAGTTTTCTCTCAACATCTGTATCATCTATGTTAGAGAGGCTTTATTGCCTATGCAGAAAAGTATGTTTTCCTGAACAAAGGTTAAAAGTAACAAACCTTCAGTTTTGTGAGTATACTGTACTTTGAACAAAATGAATTTTTTAAATGGTTAAAAATGCACAGGTTATAGAGGGCAAGTACATATTAAGTAAATTACAGCTTAAAAAAAAAGAAGCGAAAAGGAGGGGGCAAAAATTTATACAATTTCTATAGCAAAACCTATTCCCATACAAGCTGCTGAAGTGCCTTAATTTGAATTATAAGCCTAAATGAAATTATGTGCAAAAGAATTATCAAGGTTTCTTCTTTTCTCTTGACCAACAAGTCTGCAAAATGTTGTCAGTTTTGAGTCCTAACTTCTGATCCCTGATTATAGTTTTACATAAACTGATTGACATCTTGGAAATTATATCATTTATGTATACAGTGAGTGGACAAATGCTGTGGAAATATGGCAAACTGTTTTCATTTCACCTCTCCATTACTTTTGTTTCCAACTAAACAGAGAACAGTAAATTATAAAAATTTTCTCTGACTTTGATTTGTGTCAGTTATCATAGGATCACAAAATGTCATCAGGTTAAAGTATTCTAATTAATCTAGAGTCACATTTGAGAATACTTATTGGTATGTATTGCTCTTTCTCAAGATGGACAAACATGTCTGAAAATTGGTTCAGCATAGAAATTGTCATCTTCGGGATAGAAAATGTCAATGTCATCTTCTAAATATGTTTTTCTTCAGGATAGCTAAACATTTCTTTCCTTCCTGATTCTCCAGATGACCAATTTTGAATTTATCTTCTTTACAGTAGTGTAGGACTGTTCCATTTTTAGCAGATGAAGAAGTTTGTTGACCTTTGGGGAAATGCTTACACCCTGGTCTTGTGAGGGTTTCCCTTTGCGCAGGTGTGTGAGTGATTGTGCCTGTCACACCTCTGCTGTCTGTGGTCAGATTCTGGTTACCTGTCCATCTGTTGCTCCCTGTGTTGGTTTGGGTTTATTCTCCTGTGCACATATTTGGCAGTTTGAGGAAACTTGAATATGTGATAAGGGTGAGGAAGGTCCATTTACCTCCCTGTTGCTGTGTTCAGAGAAATAGTAAGTTGCTCCCAGGGGAATGATGATAGCACATAAATTAGAAATATTATAAATGAGAATTATTTCTCCTTCCTGCATGAAACTCTGTGTCAATGAAAGTCTTGACCCTTAAGGAACAGAAAAAAAATGGGAGGAGAAAGAAAGGACTGACGACACAGCTAGAGACACCAGTGGTGACAGCCCTTCCTAGTACTTTGGAAATACAGCAAGAAGACTTATTCTGGCTGTGATTAAGGCATGCTTGAGCTTTCTCTGTGAGGAGAACAGGGATTTGCATCTAGGCTAGACAGTCACATTTTCGTGGTGCTTACTCCATGTAAATGAGCCCTTGGGATGAAGCAGGCAACTCAGAGCCCAGCAGTTTTGACTAGCACAAGATCACTGTACAGATAGTTTAGAAGAAACCCAAGATGTCTGAAAGAAACCTAAATCCAAGATAAAAAGAAAAAAAAAAAAAAGATTGTTTCTTCTACCATTTGTACCATATTTTTTGGTTTAAAAAATTAACATTTTTTTGGGTTTTGTTTCTTTTATTTTGTTTTGATGTTTTCCTTTGAATACGAGATTTTTGGGGGGTTATCATATTATTAACTTAAATTCTGAAACTTAAAAAAAAATGTTCCAAAAATTTCTTCTTTATTTCCAAAAATATCTTTATCAGAAGATATCTTTTTGGCTTTTGTAATTAAATTGTAAATAAAATTGTGGATTATTCTGTTTTTCAGACAGTCATATAGACTTACAGTGGCATAATAAGTCTAATAATGACATTTTATAAATACATTCAGTGATTTTTTTTCCCCAGAGTAGATAACTGATCAGCAAGGTTGTGTGTCTAGCACAAAACTTGTGTATGAGCTGGAAAGCCATAGGTAAGAAATGCTGCATTTAGTAGTTCTCTAGATTAGTCTTGAAAATCTCCCATGAGAGCCTGTGCCACAGACTCTTAGAATTATCCTGGGATTTTACATTACTCAGGTGTGTGTAGTGATTCCGTTAATATGAACCTTAAATGGCTTTCTACAACCTGGCTCTTCATATATTATTGAATGTCGCCTTTATATTGTACATGTAGTTTGGTTTAATCCTTTCTAATTATGAAATTGCAGAATTTTTGTGAGCACTTGCATTATTCCGTTGCTGAAACATAACTGATGCATGAAGCAGATGTTAGCAGCAATGGCAGCAGCAGCAGATGCTGTGTGCTGGGAGGTGTGTGAGGCTTTTGAGGTCCACAGGGAGTATCTGAGGGGATTTCTGAGTTCCTATCTCCCTTAATTTGTGTGTGTGAAGGGCCAAATTGGCAACTGAAAGGTCTCACAAGAGAGGTGGGTGACAGATGGGCAGTGTCCCCATTACCAGTTTAAATAGTGGGAAGCTGCATATAAACTGCCTAAAGGGATTACCAGCAAACAGGGCAGGCACAGAAAATGGAAGTGGCACAGCAGTGTTCATGGCAGTTCTTGTGGAAATGTGTGCAGAAAGGGCTGTGCACTCTGAGAGTTATTGGGTTGCCATGTTCTCTGCTCACCCACTGGTTTGGGCTGCAAACCCAGCAGTCAACTCAACAAACTGTGACTGTGCAGATCTATCCAGCAGCCTGAGGTCTTCAGAGAATAAAGGGCTTCTTAATCTGTGTTGTTATGTTAAAAGCATGGTGGTAGAGATGACTTGTTAGTGTCTGCAGCTGACAGTAACCAGCTACCTGGCCAGGCTAGTCTGTGATGGGCAGAGGTGTACCTGAACAGACCTACTAGGGAAGCTGCTGTTTAGGTGCAGGGCCAAAAAACCTGTATTGCTGTCCACTGGGTAGAAGAAGGTGGAAGATCCACCTGCACAAAGTGGTTAAGTCACTCAGGCAGTGGGAGGAGGAGCTGCAGAAGGAAGTAATCAGGTTACACTGTACAAAGGAAAGAGGATCAAGATCAATGGGCAAGATTCATAGGCAGAAACTGTACCTTCAGCTTATAATTAAAACTGCAAAAGGAGGTAGTTGTCAGGGCCTGCTTTTGCTTGGGATGACCCTGTGATTGTAAAAGTCCTTGTTCCCCTAGCCCAGCAGGCAAAGAAGAGGTCTGTAATGTGTGAAGTCGAGTTTTCAAGGTTGTTTATTTTTTCTTATCTATAACTTTCTCTCTCTGACCTGCCGAGGTCCACCTCGTACAGAAGTCATAGCAGTCTCTCCTGAGCCTTGGGCGGCTCCCACATTATATACTCAAAATTACATGTTGTATGTTTACAGATTTGTGCTAATGCCCACAACCTATGTTAGACAGTGAATCTCTACCTTAAAGCAACAGAAAAGTGTCACCATCACAACAGGACATGGAGGTCAAGACGAAGGAGAAGAAAGCTAGGACACGCCCAGATTCCTCCATCTTGTATCCCAAATTACTTTCTAAAAACCCCAAAATTCTACTTTTCCACCCTGTGTCAATTCTCCTATTACACTACTCAAACCCTTTTGGCTTGTAATTCCTCATATAAAGTTGGCAGCCTCTCCTATGGGCTAAAATCAAAGCCACAGGTACTTTTGACTTTTTGCCAAGGTCCCCGAGCCCCCTGCCAGGGTCTCAAGACAGCCAGGGCAGCCAGAAGGATGTCCTGGACTCCAACAGGTGGTGAGTGCTGGGTGACTTTTGACAGGCACAGAGACACTCATCTGCACACCTGATATACTTTTAAGGGAAACCTGCAACTTGCCAGGAGACAGGATTGAATTTGCTGTACAGAGACTGCCACAATTGGTTAAAAGCCTCTCCTCTACATCTTTTCCGTGTGGGCACAAATGCAAGCAAAATTTATGGAAAAGTCATCAGGACATCAGAGCCCTCAAGGCCCAAGAGAAGGGACAGATGTTCAAGTGATCTTGCGCCCTATCTTGCCAGTCAAGAGCCAGGGTACAGTTGATTTATTATGCAGATCGATACCTGGCTTTGTGGCTTATGTTGTTAGATTTTTGGTTCTTTGAAGAATAAAGCCTATTGGATGGAGATGGGATTATATTTAGAAGAGGCATGATAATCTTCATTACCAGATCACCTGGGTGAATTGTATTTTAAAGTAGGAAACTTGGGGTTATGGTCCACAGCTGTGACACCTGCATATCCACAAACCATGAGGCAGTTCAGTGCACCTACCAGAGCATTCTTTACTATCACAATATTGAAGAATGATCGCCAGCTCTTTCCAAAGGCAAGAGTATAACACTAAATCAGCTTAGGTGCAGGTATACCAACATATAATCTGGGAAACAGACAGCAGGAACTGGATCCCTGTGCCCAGTCTGAGATTTTGGACATCATATGAATCACAGAAACATGATGGGAAAAGGCACATGATTGGATGTCTGTGATGGATGGCTATAAAATCTTTTGGAAAGATAAGAAAGGAAGAAGAGGAGTTGGAGTTGTGCTTCATGTAAAAGAGGTAGTCTAGAGGCACGGAGGTATAGAGATCATGAAAGTTCTTGGGATCAAAACTGAAATGATTATCACCATGGGGGAATTTTTTGCTTGGTTTCTGTTACTGACCTCCAAATCTGAGTGACAAGACTAATGAAATCTTTCTTCAATTGCTCAAAAAAGTCTTGGGTTAACAGAACCTTGTTCTCATGACCGATTTCAGTTACCTTGACATTGTTTGGTAAAAGCACATAGCTCTGCCAATCACAAGATGTTCACCAGGATAATGGAATTAATTGAACTGCTTTCTGATGCAGATACTGGAAATGCATATTAGGGACAAGGTATTGCTGGATATACTGCTCATAAACTGGGCAAATTTACCTTGACAACATAACTTCAAAGAGTAACTCTGCATACAGCAACCACAACATTGTGGATTTCAAAATCCTACTGAGCACTCTGAAAATCAGTAGTACAGCAAACACCGTGGGTTTTAGAAGAAAGAACTTCAGTATCCTAAGACACCAGCTGTGAAAGATTCCATGGGAAGCAACAATGGAGGGCAAAGTAACTTGTGCGTGCTGAGAGTGATTCATGAGCAGCCTCCTGAAAGCACAAAGGGAAGCTGCAGGGAGGTCGAAGGTTTTCTCTTCACAAGGAACTAGATGGAGAAGACCAGGGGAATTTGGTATAAGTTGCACTGGAAGAGGTTTCATCTCAACATAAAAAGAAATTTTTTTACAGTAAGATCAGTTGTTCAGTGGAACATCCTTCCCAGGAGACACAGTAAAATCTCCATTACTGGACATTTTTAAGATGTGATGGGACAGAGATGATGGATGGATGGATGGATGGATGGATGGATGGATAGATAGATAGATAGATAGATAGATAGATAGATAGATAGATAGATAGATAGATCATGTGATCCAAGCTCTGTTTCCCATGAAAGATTGGACTAGATGATTATTTGAGGTCACCTCCTACAAAGTGTGTTATATATTTCTGTCTACTTACATCTCATTCCTTTATTTTCAAGGGAGAGAAACGTGATACTGAACATCTGCTGTTTTACAGGATATGTTCGAAAATGTATAAGACTTATTATTCAAACATAGAGATCTCTATTTTTTATATCTTAATATAATATATCAGTTTGCCAGAATAAATCTACTTTTGTATTATATTTAAGTCTGATTTGGATACATTTTTGGAACCTGAGCATGTGAGAAAGAGAAAACAATCACTGTAAACAAATATATTTTGTTTATTTAGTCCTCTAATAGGGTTTGCTATGTCTCAAAGTCAGTCAAATAGATGTTTAATAGAATGAATATGAAGGAATCAATACAAGAATCCATATTAATGAAGCCCCTCTTCATTGGTTTGGTGAGTTTTTTAGAAGGTAGAAACATCTGTATTTGTCTCAATGATTAAACTTCTGAGGACTTTGATAAAACAGAATTTAACATTTATTTTTATATGTGTTCTTTCATTAGCTGAAATAATCATGAACAGAAATAATCAGATTTATTCCAGCATATCCAATAATGCTTCTCCCATTTTACAGAGAAAAAATCCTTGCTCATTGGGAAATGGAGTAATCTATATTTACATTTTACATCTACAGCTCACCAATCTAAATACACCTATTCCTGTCTAGGAAGCAGTACAAATGTCTTTTAGGCATACATTCCTAACTATCTATTAATTAATCTATTTTTTTTGCTTCTATTCAACATATTCTTGCTCAATATGCACTATACATTTCTGAATATATATGAACATAACAATTTCTCATACACTGGAACATTTACAACATCATCTGGTGAAAAATATATATGCAACAAATATATAGTACTAAAAATTTCACTTGGAAAATAAAAAGTTGTATGCACATGAATCTGTTGTGGATAATGCTGCAATTAGCATTTTCCTGTAAAAGCTGTAACCCAGGGAAGTTAATTGGAAATTATGCATATTCACCCTTATAAATATTTAAATAAAGAAAGATTATGGAACAGTTTCATTGCTTTTGGAAAAATTAACTTTTATATCTATAAACAACAAATACATATAGCAGCATTTTCAATGCCACCAAAATTCTTATACTTAGTACTTTCCCAGTCGTTTACTGGATTTGTGATGATGGTCCATTGCAAGACATAAGAAATTTTAGATTTCAGGCACATCTTTATCAAAACAGCAACATAAGATGCTCATGGTTCATTTATTCATAAGCTCAATTATTATTTTCATTTTCAGACTTAATAATTAAGATTACAAATCAAAGCACTCAGAATTCTGAAAATGAAGGTCTTGGCAGCTGAGAAGCAGTACCACATATCTTGCTTGTGCAGATTATCATGCAGTCTTTAAACACACAGTCCAGCAATAAATGGTCCCCTTCAGTGTATCCAGACTGCCCTGGAATAAAAATATATCAGAATTGTTGAGTCCAGGAAGATATTGCCTATATGCTTCAGGTCAACTTGTTGAATAACCCAGAGTTTATGAATTAATGTGCTAAATACTGCTTCAGTCTGATGGGAGAAACAAGAAGAAAAAATTATCTTTCAACTGAAGCAGCTGAGCAATTTTTGGTGGCAGTTCTGCTACAGGGCTTCTATGGGATCCTTGACAAATGATTAAAACTGGGCTTTACAGCATACATCACATGTACTTTGTTCTGCTTCAAAAGATGATTTGTAGAAGTGTTTACTAAGGAAAACCACAAAGTGGCTAAAAATATAAGCTGAAAAATCAAAGCACAGATCTTCAAAAGATGAAAGGTACATTAAACCATTCTGAGCATTACACAGCTGAGCTACCTCTACCAACATTCTGACATAGACACCCTGCAATTTGGATATTCCCCTCTCTGTCAGCATTCTGTTCATTTTTAGTTTGGAAGCCAAATGAATATTTTTCACCCTGAGAACAAAAATTAAATGTAGGTGCTCAACAGCTATCAGGAGACTTTCATTGCTTAGAGCAGAAGGCAAATCAAAGGAGAATAATTTTTGAAGCCTTGGTTCATAAAGTTGTGGAAGCTGAAAACACCCACCAAATTCTTACTGGTGTCAGTCTCAGTTGTAGAGAGTCACATACATTTTTTTCATTCCCTCAAAGTTCAAGTGAGTCCAAATAATGAGTAACATCTTCAGGATTGAATATGGATTTCCTCTCATGAGATTTACAAACTGAAGTATTGTGCTAAGTTTCATGCCTGGGCACACTTAAACAGCAGCTTTATATCATCTAAAATACACTCATGGATTTTTGTCTAAATTCGGTAGAATGCCCTATTCTGTTGCAAAGACAGCATTATGCATCTTTAATGTCTCAGAACAGCCAATTTGCTACACCTGAGTAGTAATTTCTGTGTTTATTTAAAACACTGAAAGCCAGAAAATACTGGTTCAATGGGGACACCTCAGTCCAATTTAAGAAGAAGTAAAATAACTGTATCCCCTTGAAAGGACAATCACTGTATAACCTCACAATATCTCTGAGTTCAATCACCTCCCCATCCCAACTGTATTTCTTCACAGAGTTCAATTTCTCATTGCTCTGTGTGGAAGAAACATTGATCTCACATTTCTGTATGACTGATCCAATTTTGACCAACCCAAGTTTTACCTCTCTTTACATTCAGCTTCAGTTGAAACCAAGATGTTCTACTGTGCCATAGCTCATGCATGACAAGCCCTCATCTAACTGAATTAGTTCCAGTCATTTGTGATTTGAACATTATTATTGATCTGTTCTGACATTTCATGCTGCACAGCAGCCAGCAGGGTAATGAGAAGGCCATTTCAGCATTATTGCTCAGATTCTAGATAGCAGAGTTTATATTCAGTGTTATTTCAACACCAAGGAGCTCATTCCACTGTGATGCAACATACTATTTCTAAATTCACCAAAGCTGTATATTGCAGTAAATAATAATGATGTTCCCTTAAGGGTAAAAAAAATAGTTAAGCTCTCAGGTGGGTGGGTCTATTCCCTTAATAAATAGCAACACTAATTTCTCAAATGTAGCAGTAATATCAATACTTAATATGGACAGTTAGGTCTCAAATGATATAAAAATGATGGGGAATTAAAGAAATATCACCATAGTGCTATCTCATACTTGTTCAAGTCTTGAAAAGAATGTGAAAAGAATGTATTCTGATCATGTACGGCACCTTAGAAGTAGGTATCCACTAAATGCTTTATTTTGTTTACTCTCTGACAACCTGTGATATGGCCTCATCTATCAACATTGCACCACAAAGCAATCATGAGGCTTATCAAATGAATGATAATGACTTTCTTGTTGAAAAAAATAGTAAATCTGTATGTCATCAATTAAACTAAGATAACTTAATCCACAATTAATTTAATTAACATTATCATTTAAGAAAGAGTTGGAAATTATATAAGTTGAAAATCTCATGTAAATATATGGTGCAATCATAATGAACAATTAATGTATGATAGAGTTTGATTAGGGTGATTAAAATCAATCTATAGTCACAGCACAAAAGTTTAATTTAGGATGGAGGTAGTTGAAGATAGAATAATCAACACACAGCTAGAAAGGTTTGCCAGCTATCTTAATTCTATCTGTACTGGAAAATATGTAATCATCAGTAAATTTGCAGCAGACCTCATCTGTGAATTTCTCCATTCTAGGAATGTAGGGCATATTAAAAGCGTTGAAGTGAAATCTTAAAAGCAATCCAGGTGTAGCTTGTTGATTCAGTTTACACAAAATTAAAGTGTGAGTGGGAATAAATTATTTCTGCACATGCTGATTCATGGCTCATACAGATGCATGCTAGAGAAACTGAAAATTAACCTTTTCCAAGTAGACCAGGTAATTGACTCAGAACCTAAAATGGAAGGTATTTTGCATCCTATATTACATCTCAGTGTTTTAATGTTTCTGTTATTTCTTAACTAGGAAAACACAACTCATATACCAATTTTTTCCCCATTAAAGCCTATCACCCTTATTACTAGATACATTTAGAAAGGAAAATCAATTAAATCTGTTGTTCAGTGCCATTCAAAACAGCGTATTTTATGGGTTGTAAAGGATAAAGGAACAAAACAAACTTAACTACAATGGTGACAAAAAGGTAAACACGCAGGCCACAGTTAGAATATAAACATTGTAATCTAACAAATATGCTCACTTCATGCCAATGAAATCTGTTTTGACATCTTAAAACTTGGCCATAAGAATAATAAGGATTGTGCAGCCATCTTTGACCTTGGAGTGTGCAGGTGTCTAACTTTTCACCTTTCCCAAGATGGAAAAGTATGACACCATTTTGATTTCTGCTCAGCCAAGCACTTCAGCCTGTACTTCTCCTCCAAGAAGATTAAACTGGAAGAGTAAGAGTTAGAGAATTCTGCCTAAAGTTCTTTTTTCCCAAAAACAGGTAAAAATCCAGATTCAAAGTCCATTGATAACTCAAATGTATCTTCAGTCTCATGGTTTCAATGCTTTTTTACTGCTCTCTACTACTGTGTCAGCTTTCTGCTTGAACCTACAAGTTCAAGTAGATGGTAGATTGTTTCCGAAAATGTAGCTTACCATCTCCTTTCTTCCACTCACTTCATGTCTTATTTTCTTCTTTCATCATAGCATCCTGAAATTTACTATCAGAAATTAGGGTAGTAAAAGCTGGATTCAGGTTCATATTAGTTGAAACCGAAAAGCTGCAGCTGCCAGCTCCATGTTTGAAAAATCTGTGCACCAGAGTTTTCCAAAGCCATGTGGGAGGCAAGGCAAAATTGGAGCTGTCCCAGTGACAGTAACATTTGTGTAATGTCTTTATCGCAACTAGCTCTCCAGTACTACATAGCTATACTATGCTTTCCAGGAAGCAAAAGAGTTGGGAAAATGGGAATTAATTCAGTCTTTTTTCCTGTTTTGTTTGAGTAGTTTATTACCTTTTCCATAGAGTTAATCCACTCTTTCCTGCCCCACATATCACCTGCACAGAGCTTTTTCTGCTGTGATGCCTGTGTCAAGAAGAAATAACTCTACGTGGAAAGGCAGAGCTTCAGGGAAAATTTGGACTGAATTTAATAAGCACTCATGGATATAAAAAAAAAAAAAAAACCAGGAAAAAAGTCTCTAAAAACACATCTTATTCATTGTCTACTACAATAATAATAACAGTAGAAGTAGTAGTAATAATAGCAGTAATAGTAGTAGTACTAGTAATACCATTGCCACTCCCTGAAAGAAATTTTTATTTTGTTATTTTTGTTTCTTTGGTGTTTCACAACTGATATTTTGTATGGTATTTAATTCTCCTAAGAGGTCCTAGGTGATAGCAGAGAAACTCCCTTCTTCTTGTACTCTGCAATAGCTTTGTGTTCACAAAACCTAAAACATGGCAGTCTTCAAAGTTAGTATGCTGCCTTGTTTTCTAAATAACTAGATGTACACGTGCTTTATATCCTGACCTACATGCTGCTGTATTTGCATAATATCAGTATTTGAGGCACAAGAACATCTGTTAAATCACAACCATACAAACTGAATTGTCACTTGCAATCCAGGTTTGCAGATCTGCCTAACCATGAAAAGCATAATTTCAGGTTATTACACTTCAGTCTAATATAGCCATCCTTACATATTAATGTATCACAAATTTTTTTTTAAGAATTAGGAGTGTGACAGCAGAAGTGTTTGTAAACCAGGTTTTTATGCCTTTCCTAGGATTATAGATGTCACAAGACATTAGGAAACTATTTTGGTGGTATCTTACATTTTAAATGACATGTGCTAATGATAAAATATTTATATATGCCATGGTATTTTGATAGATTAAAAGACCTTGAGATTTCAAGGCTTGAAAGGTTATGCAAAGAACAGCCATTAATTTTCATTTATTTTTCAAAGGTAGAAGTGATCAAACCATATGGTCAAGCCTTTTGCTTACATATCATACATAAAGATATAAATAAGAAAGAAGAAAGCAGCTCTGAAGCTGCTTTTTTTTTAATTTTCCCACAAAAATATCTGAAGTTCAGAGTTCCCTCAGACCCTGAGAGTGATTAAAATATGACCTTAAATTCTCAGATTTTTGCTTTACTACCTAAATTTTGAAAATAAAATCTTCCACTTGGTAATCCACCATTAAAGAAGGCACCAGAGTTATGAGAATTTTGGAGGCCTCTTGCAGTAATAATTACTATATTTTAATTCCAGAAAAAGCAGTAAATCTCAGAAATCAAGGTGATATTTAGAAAATATTAGAGTCTGCTAAATCTTGGATGTCATCTTAGCTGCTGTTAAAGATTAGTTATTTGATATTTAGAGATTTAATGATAAAAAGAAAATACTTTTCCTGTATTAGATCTAAGAACAGAGGCTTTCTCTTATTTTATGTTACATTTTTTTCTCATGTCAACCTTTTTAAATCATCCCTATCAATATATACCTCAGTTTGATAGCTAAATAAAACCTACATCAATGTTTATATAATATATTCATGACAGCAAGCTATTCTGCAATGACTAAATACTTTTAATGTGTTCTCCCTAATAGCAGGCTTTCAAATTTTTTTTTAATTGATTTAGTTCTCATGCTTCACTTCTTAAAAATTATTTGTCTCTTGTATTATTTGTATTTTGTTATTATTATTTGAGTTCTAATATTGCTTTAAAAGGTATCTTAACAAAAATCGTAAATAAAAAGAAATAAAGGTTAATGCATTTATCCACAGGTTCAATTGTGCTCCATGTACATGAGACATTTACCTACTTTAAATGTCTTATGTACATGGAATACAATATGAAAGAACTTTTTGCATTAAAAGCAATTGTTCATGAAATAGTCTCCTCACAGGATGTGATAATGTCCCCATTACTGGAGGTTTTCAAGATGGAACTTGTCAGAATTCTAGATAAATTTCATCTAGGATCCCTTTCCCGAGAAGGTCTGGACCAGATGATCTTTCAAGCTCCTGAACTATTTCTCACCTGAACAATTTTACTGCTCTATGAAATGACTCTATGAAGAAATATTTAAATTAAGCAAAGTTTTGTAGGTCTGGACCTCAAATATAGGTGAAGATGCATGCAACAAACACCATCTGTTTCCTGATAACTGAATATACAGTTTTGTACGGAATGTATATATCATGCTCTACTGTTACTCTGTGTTGGATCTTTCACTCTTTCCCCATCCATCTTCATACGTGTACCTAATTCAGCATATTTAACCTGTAAGATCTATTTCGTTTTTCTCTCAACACCCACTATAGTTTTATTTATAAGAATATTCTTCAGGAATATGGTGTAACGAAAAATTGTTATGATAATACTTCCTGAAAATATTCTCAGTAACAATTTTCAGAGGAAGAAACAGCTGAGCATATTCCTTCTCTTAAAAAGTATTTCTGTCTCCTAGTTTTTCAAGAAGAATAGCTTTTCCTCATGATTTAAAGCGGCCTTTGTCAAGTTCTATTCACAGTCTTTTTATTAATCATTGTGATTAGATGCTTATAGTCTGAATTAACCATCAATGTTATGGACATTCTAATGCTTGGATATATATGCATCCATCTCCTTACATCAGCAGATGCATGATTATGCTGTCACTTTAGCTACATTTTTGTGGTAGAATGTCAGAAATTATCTGTGTTTTTATGGGGAAGAAAATCACAGTGAACTCTCAAGCCTAATGGGACTGTTTTCAAAATTGACCACTTCCCCCTGTTTTTCAGTAGGTTTTGTAAGTGGGCACAATGTAGCATGTCACCACATCAAAATACCACAGTCCTATCCAGCACAGAAGCAAGAGGTGGGTCAAAGCAGTACAGAAGCAGCCATTTCAGGCTCAGAAGACTGTAGAGAATAAGTTTCTGTAGAAAGTTGCTTTGATCAACACTGGTTGTGACAAAAAAATAAAACATGCTTGTGAAAGGTCATTTGTGTTCCTTAGTTCAATCTACCTCCATTATCCAAAAGCAGAAAAATCAAATTAATCTGTTTTTAATGATCATAGTTTCCAGTAAACAGTATATATTATGTCATGATCTGTCAGAACCCAGAATGTCCCTTGGACACTCTTGGATGTTCCGGGCCCAGGTTAAAAGCATTTGAGACCCTGGAATGCAGCCACAGACCCCTGTGGCTTTAAACCTGATCCATGGAACAATTTACCAACCTTGCAGGAAGAACAAGAAATCACAAAAGTTTAGATATTATAGTAGAAGTAGTCACAAAGTGAAAGGAAGAATTTTTGAGTGCTGTACAGGGGGGTTTTAGGCCTTGTAGAGAGGGGTCTGAGTTTTGTACATGGGGGTCAGAAGTTCTAAGATGGAGGGACTTGGGTGTGCCCTTTCCTCTTTCCTTCTTCTTCCTAACCTCCATGTTCTTGGTGATGTTGGCACTCACAGATTGGTTTAGAGTAGAAAGTCACTATTCAATATAGGTGATAGGCATTGGGGGAAAACTATAAACATCTAATACGTAATGTATGATATAAAAGAGGGCACCAGCCCCCTGGGTGTCGGAGTGTGCCTTTGTCTGACCTGCTGAATGGACTGCAGCAGTTCATGGAGAAATCTTTTAGGTAACATACAATAAACTACCTTGAGACTGGACGACTGAAGACTACTGAGTCTTTCTTTAGAAGCTCGGGTTGGAGGAGAGACTTTTCCACCTTTCCTGGTCACCCCAATCAGGGAGTGAGGCCCAACAACAGACCCCACAATGATCAATCTAAAATAAGGATTTATATTTGCCTGCCATTTTTAGTCTTTAATTTAAATTCTTGCAAATTAATACAACAAAGTCTGAAAGAAAATATTTTTCAAATATCTTGATTTTTTTATTTAGAAAAGAATTTAAACAGCATTAAAACCAGAGTGTTAAAAGAAATCTTAAAGAACAGAATTCAGTGTTTATATTAAAACCCCAGGATTTCAGTGCATGAGTGCATGAAGTATGGAAGATATGCTTTAGAAAGAGGCAAAATGTTGCCATAAGACAAGAAAAAGGGATTGTGAAGGATTTTGTTTATTCAGTTACTGGTCATAGACATCCAGAAATATAATCATAAAAAATTCAGCTTTAAGTTCTGCCTGTCTCACACTCCTCCAAACTGAGTAATTCACAATAAAAACAGTCACAGGGAGTCTCCTTTACATCTAGTTGGAGCTATAGATTTGACAAAAGAAATATAAGTGAAGTAATGCAAGGAAAAATATATGATTTTCCCTTTTTTTGATTCAAGTACTATGGGGAAACAATGATTCCCTACTGCAGATTTTTGCTCTGGGGACACTCACATGTGAATCCAATGCACTGGATTCTTCTCTTCCAATTGTATTCAAACTATCCTTTCTGCAGACTCTAAATATTACTTATAAACTAGGAGTAGCTCTGAGTTCAAGTATTCAGCAAGCAAGCCACATGCTCGCAGTTTTGTAATTAATTATAGCTAGCAAGGATAAATCATTAAGAATGCTTACCTTACCTTCATTTGCTTGAAAAATTTTAAGTGTTACTGTAGACTTTTCTAAAATCTGCCTGGTTTGCATCACAAAGAGTTTGGAGGAGAAAAGAGAGAGAAGAAAGGGGAGAGGGGTATGCAGTAATGGCAGCTAAGTGCCCAAATTGCTGACAAATACAAATGCTCTCATTCCCAATTCTACCCCTACTCTGCTACATGATTAGACTTCAGACACCCTTTGGAATACTCTGCACTATCAACACATTAGAAAAGACATTGCATTGTAGGATAACTTATATTTCATACAGGCCTGCTATATTTCTCTTTCAGAGTGCTGTTGAACCCTGCATACCTTGAACAAAACATGCTGTAATTGAGGCTGGAGAAAGAACACATAAACAGAGGGAAAAAGAAAATGAAGTATTAGTAGCAGGAATTTATTTGCTAAACATGCTCCTTTAAAGATCCTTATGTAAGAAGGTTGAAATCTCACAAAATATGAGTGATAACTACCATCTCCAAGTCAGTGTAAGGCTTTTACCTTTCTGCTTTATTTGCCATACTGAAACTAGTCTACAACTGGTTTGAAGGTATGTCCCATAAAATAGCAACCAAAATAAGGGTCATGATCAAGTATGAATGGTCTGTTCTTGGGAAGCAATTTTTCCTTAAGTGTCAGAACATCAAGGACTTGCAGGGACTGTAATGTTTCTGACAATCTAGCCTATAAGGACCAGAGGTTCACTTTTTTCCCCTCTTTTTCATCCTTTCTCTCTTCTTACATGAAACTGAACTAAACATGAATTTACATGAACTTACATGAACTTACATGAAACTGAACTAAAACATGAATCTAGCTAGCGTCTCTTAGATGGTTCAGTTTAGAAGGTAGTGAACCACTTAGTAGCAGAGCCTTCATTTTACTGCATGCATGTTTTAATTTTCTGTTACAACTCTTGACTAATAGATCATTCATCTCCTAAGTTTTAGAAATATGTTAATGAATATGATAACAAACTAATGTGAACTACAGAGAAAGAGATAACAATCAAGTCTTTGAAATGAAACAGAATAAGCTATTTTCTCCTAAATAATGTATTTGCACAAGCTGCAGTCTATGCGTAAATGATTAAAATCTAATAAGCAATCATAGGACACTTCGATTTTCAATATAAAACTTTATGCTGAAAACAGACTAAATTAGAGTTGTAGCATAAATTATTTCATTAAATAAGCAGCACCTACATAGAAGGCCTCCTTTTCTCCAGCTGTGCAAGATGCACTGTATTTCTGCATGTAGCAATCAGGTGACATAAAGTTATTAAATTTCTAGGATGACTGCAAACTTCTGTAAAACTACCACTCCTTAGCCAGGGTCTGGGACTGAGTTGGTCCTGGATACAGCACATATTATGTTCCTTAAATAGATCATCCCTTACTTTATAAGAATAGGACTTGTTCATAACACCTATCTGCTAAAATGCTCCATTTACCAGCATTTTGGATCTACAGACCAATGGATCTTTGTATTCATTTGCTAAAATAATTTGTATGATTCTACCACTAATGACCTCTGAGTTCCAGATGATTCATAAAAAGAATGCTGTCATATGTGCTTACTACAGCAATGGAAAAATGTTTGAATTTTTATTTTATTTTAATCACAAGAGTATCATTCTGATAGCAAGTAAGTGAATCAGATGATTTCCAGAGAATAAAAATGAGTAAGATGATTTCACATGAAATTATTTTCAGACCACTAGACTGCCCATAAATTAATTCTAGTTCCATGTGTTGAAAATTGAAAATTTTGAACTATTAAATATGTCCATATCACTGAAGATGGTAGATAAGGAGTGCAGGTTCATGTCTTACTTGCAAGTCAGCAAACACATGAGGTGAGGTCTGACCTTATTAGCATCTGGTAGGTCCATTTTTTTCCTCTCTAACAGCAGTAATGAAAAAAAAAGAGGGACATATTTGTCTTTTGACAGAGAATCATCTGATTTTACACTAAAATATGCCATGATTTAAAACCCAGATTCTGCCGTTGCCAAGTACCTTCACAGTGTCACAGAAATTAACATGAAAGCTACAGCTCTCACTGAGTCATCAAATCTTTTTCATTTGTTCTCTAGTCTCTAGAGCCTCTCTACCTCATTCTACAACCTTCTGCTAAGTGATTTTAAATCAGAAGAAAACAAAAAATTGTACTGTGGAAATGAAACGTATTGCAGGCTGTCATTCCTTTAAGGTAGACTAAAACTTTATTGTAGTGAGTTCATGTGGCAGGACTGGGTTTTTTATTTCTGTTTACTTCAATGTTGTTGACCAGAAATTCATAACAATTTGCTCTTCTTTGTGTTATCTTTTCTATTTGGGGATATTTTTTCCCCCCTTATTCCATGTCTGGGCTACTTGCTCTCTATTGCATGCCGGGTGGGTTTAGTTAGGGGTTTTAATAAATGTTAGATAAGTCGGTCCTATGTACCCCTATTTTCCCCTTAAAACGGTTTGCTCCAGGCTGTCTGCTATAGGAACTTTCACCTGTCAATCTTGTAACCACTCCCTTCTTCCCCACAGAAAGTTCTGTGTCAGTCACCCCACCTCTGTAATCCCATTTGTCCCAGAATGCTGTACACACCCCCGTTATATTACCATAGGTTGCCATGGTCTTCATCACTCCCCTGTTGCCTGTTCCCATTGGGCGAGGGGGGCTTCCACCCCTATCGGCCCACCCCCTATTTAACTCCAGGTTCCCTTTGTCCCAGCGCCATTTTGCCGATGTGGGCTCAGGAACAGCTGCACTGTCCACCGCTGCAGCCATGCGGGAATAAAGAGTTCTCAGCCTTGTGGGCAGACTGCGCCTTCTCTCACCCTTTGTCTCGCCTCAGCATGTGGCTACGGAGGTGGCAGACCCACGCAGAGGCTCAGCCCTAGAGCTCTGCACACACGTGGTGGCCCCGGTCTCGCTGAAAGGCAGCGCCACTAGCTGGGCACCCCAAGCTGCCTGGGACCGGGGCAAAGAAAAACCGAATGCCACAGCTGTCTGCATTTTTAATCCTGGAGAATTTCTGCTTGGTTGTAACTTGTGAATAATTGAGAAAATCTTTTCTCTAAATGTTTTAAGAGTTATTTTACACCAGACACTTCTTATTATTCAACAGTTTTGTTCACAAAGGCATTCCTGTATAAGCAAGATAGTTTTGGTGCTTGTAAACTTACGAAATAATATACATGACACATAGAAAATATAAATAAATATAAAACCAGACTATATTTTAACATTTGTAAACATCTCATTTTTTAAATCATATAGTTGTATAAAAATAATATAATAGTATGTATTTCGTTCAATGTATAGCAATATTTCATTACTATCTGGTAAATTTGGGATAATCTGAAGCACTTGAAGGATGAGTTAACGATAGTGACCAAAATCATAAGTTACTCTGAAAAAAGTAAGTCACAACTAAAAGTAAACTGTATGAACTAGAAAATTTAATCAGTGAATAGAAATGGGTCATAGCTGTTTGCAGTTTCCAAGTAATTTGAAAAGCAATCTACTATGATATAATGATATGATGCATATGGTCCTAATGAAAGTATCTCCAATGTGAATAAATAATTCCCCATTAATTTCATGCATTTGGCAATTACACTACAGCCTGACCTGAAACCGTTGATGAACACTGGCACTATTTACAGTAAGCTACATTTTCTATCTTACTGTAAAGATAAGAAAAGGGCAGCACATGAATACTGTTAAATTGATGTAGTACCATCCACAACTTCTGAGCAAGTCACAAATCATAAAAGCAAACTAAATGTTATTGTGGTGCCAGCTCTGTGGTAACAATGCTAATCCAACTAGTGCTGTACAGACAGTAAGTCTCAGCATGTCTTCCTGTCATGAATCAAAAAACCTTTTGAATATTTCTGCAAACTTCTACATTGCATTTAATGTAGGCCCCCAGATGGAAAAAAAATGGGGCTTCAGGTGCCAGTGTTAGCAATGAGGTGTTTTACCATCAAAGATATTACTGAGGAGAGCAACTGGGACTGTGGCATCTGTTTCAACAGTGCTCCCATATGGGAGCTGCAGCCCAGCCTTCATATCAGGTTTCCAAGTTTGGTAAGTCACTCCACCTACTTACTGCTGCTGAAAATGCCAACTCAGATGATAAAAACCAGCCATCTGGAACAATCAGATGTCTTCCTTTTTTGTTATTTCACACTGAAAAAAAACCCAACAAACAATACAACAAAAATAAAGTACAATGGATTAATGGATTATACTGCATATTTTGAATCTTATGCAGACATTTGGGTTAGACTAAATTTATTCAGAAATCTCCATGTAGGAAATTTGTCTTCAGAAACTTTTGTAACAATCTGACTTCCTGTTTTGAGAAATAAAATCTGTTCTGAGATTTGACACTAAGGAGTAATTTAGTCCTGTGAAGATTTGTGAGCAATTAAACATACGAGGCTAAGTGGAAACATACAGTTCCACTGGACTGTGGAAGTCAGCAATTCATGCACACTGAAGAAATTACTACATGAGGGTTGGATGAGTACTTTGCAGCTTTACAAAATAGATTTATATACAATGATTGTTATCATAACAATGTTAGTAATAGCGACCTGTGTAATTCACTATGCATGGCAAATGACGAACAAAACCACCAGGATTGAACTTATATTTTACATTTAATACATTGAAAATACTTCCCAATAAGTAGTACTCAGATACACAAAGTTACACATAAACACATGTACATGTATATACACAATTATACACACACTTCCAAAATCATAACATTCAGTTTGGGGTGTGTTTAAAGACAGGTTTTCCATAATTGTTTGCATGAAATAAAATGGTTCTCTGTCCTCTGTGGCTCTCAGGAGGCAACCAAGTGAGTATTTTTAATTAATGTCAAAATTTTTTTGATGGTCAGACATGTCACACACAGGACCTTGTACAGCTATTGGAGTTGTCTCCACTGTAAATTTCTGACTATGTACATATGGAGGAAGCGCTCCATTTTAGACATCCTGTATAAAACACACAGGAATTTACCCACAAAAATGTTATACTGATGGAATTGATTTAAGGAAATAGGAATGCTTGAAATGTAAAGATACTTTTAAAAGAAACCTCAAATTGTATAATATTTTATTAAAAACAGTACTTTTACAATATGATAGTGATAATAAACCACAAGACCTAAACTTTCTGTGATAAATTGTTGCAAAATATTGATTACTGTAACATTCTGAAAATTGAAAGAATAATATGCAAAGAAAGAGGTATCAAAGGGGAGGCGAATGGTTTTATAATGAAGATAGTAAAACAAGAGATGGTAAAACTCAATCTAGTTTTGCATTTTTAATGTAATGTTCAAGCTTATGAAGGGCTAATCTACTTGTACTGGATATTGTCTGCCTATCTAGAATACATGGAAGTTATGGCAATTAATTATCCTCATGTCTGTTTTAATGTCAATAAAATTAATAGTTTAAATAATGATATTCTTCTCCTGTTCTAAGGATGTTTTAAAGAAATTTTCAACAGAAAAGTGATTATTAATGATGTTTTTGAAAGGCATCAAGGCGTCATAGTAAAAGTAAATAGTATTTTTCCTTTTGTCCACCTGAGACAGTAAGATAAAGCAGTTCAGCTTCTAGAACAACATAAGTATTATTTCTTTAACTACAAAATAATTTTAACTGATTTTATGAACTGATCTTTGTCCAGACTCATGAAATGTCAAAATAGCTAATTATTGGTAATTGAAGTTATCATCAGTGAAATTGTTCATTCTTTCCTGCTTTTAAGAGAAACAGACTGATAGTATTAAACCTATTGTTTCCTTTGATTAATTTTGAGTCTACTTCCTCCCTTTGCACAGAAATATTCCTCTGAAAAATCGGGCCAAACATTTTAGATGCTACGTGCCATATTAGACTATAAATTTGTGTGGTTATATGTTAGGCAAAAATCCTCAAATTTTTTCAACTCATGTTGCATCTAGTCTCAAAATATTTCGAGTTCTCAGGATGAATTAAATGTGTTAGGAAAATTATGGCCTGAATTTATACATAGAAAAAAGAAGAAGAATATAGTTATCAAGTATGGAGACTTTTAGGATAGGATAAAGGTCTGTGTTTTCAAAACTTCCAACACACATTTTTAAGAAATATGCTAAAAATGTTTGTTTGGTTGCAATATTCCATAAATATTTTTTCTATCTCTTTGCTTGTTCTTTTTAGGCTCCTTAAACCATCTTCTGCTCGTGTCAATAAAGTAAATCATCAGCCACTTTGAGCAGTGTGGATGAGTGTGGTGGAAAGGATTGTCTCTTTATTTCTTTTTACATGTATTTTCATTTGTTCTCTAAGTGTCAAAACAGCTCTTCCTCCCAAGGGATCTGCCATACTAGAGATTAGGAAGAAAAACCTTATGTGATATTCATGAATGACTTGTGCTTGATTCAAATCAACATTAACATACACCAAAGTAAGGCATTTTGGACACGTGGAGAAAAAAAGGGAAGAACACACTGAAGGTTAAATGGCAAACACACATGAATTAGGGAACAGAGGTCAACAATTTAGTGAGAAAGGAAATTGGTTTTGGAAAAAAGAAATTGTTTCTGCCTTGAAACTAGGGAAGCAAAGAGGAGGAGTTGGAAGCCACTGTGCTGCTGGATAGTTATGACCTTGTTGTCACTCCTGAAACTCAGTGGGATGGATCCTATGACTGGAGTGTGACAAACAACTGCCACAGGCTGTTCAGAAGGGGCTTGAGAATAAGAGACACAGAGGGATTTCCCTCTACATCAAGAGTTGGATCCAGTGTAAAGAGTCTCTGAAGACTAGCCATGAGCAAGTGTGGAGCTGGTGGGGGACAATCCCAGCTGAGGCAGCAAAGGGAGCCTTTGGTCGGTGTCTGTGACTGGCTCTCGACCAAGCAGAGACTGCTGACGGGGCCTTTTTGCTCCAGCTGCAGGACGCACCGTGCTCACGGCTCTGGTGCTGCTGGGGGATTTCAAACACCCCTGCACATACTGGAAAAGTATCTGTAGGCAATCCTTGAGATTCCTGGAATGCATGGAAGATAAATTCCTGTCTGAGACTGAGAAGCAGGATGTTTTCTATTACCATCTGTGTAGCAGTTGTCTTCTGGGCAGTTTTCCTTATCTCCTATTAATGGGTCCATCAATGTCTTGCCACATGACTCAGAGATAACTCCCTCCAGGAGCCGTTTCTGTTTAACAGGTGATCAAGGACCCACCACATGGCTCAGAATGATATCACCCCATTGTGAGATGCTCTGACCAGGGGGGAGGAGCTAAGCATTCCCACCTAGATATATTCTGGGATTTTTGGACAGAAAGGCAGCCTTCCCACAGGCTTCCAAGAAGACACAGCTGGGGTTTCCACTGGACAACTACACCTTTTCTACAGGACCAGTGCTCCAACAGAACCACATCTGCCACTCCGGGAGGACTGCAGCCACACCAATTTGGACTGCTACCAACACGCTGGCCAAAGGGGTGTCAGGTTGTATTCTGACTTTGTCAGTGGTCTTCCTTTTGTATTATTACATGTATTTTGTTTCTTTTCCCTTTTCCCAATAAATTGTATTTATGACTTGGAGTCTCTCACTGGTTTTACTTTCAAACCAGAACAATTCCTGACCCAGGAAACAGACAGCCCTACAATAGGGGAGGTGTCACTGGATCTGTTGGTCACCAGCACAAGGGGGCTAATGGGGAATGTCAGGCTAGGAGGCAGTGATCATGCCTTGGTGCAATTCACAGTCTTGAGGGATATGGGTCAGGAAAGGAGTCAAGAGAGACCCCTAAATTTTAGGAAAGCAGACTTTCAGCTTTTCAGGGAGACCGCCCTTAGAAGCAAAGGAAAGGAATGGGGCTGGTAGATCTAAAAGAAAGCCTTCCTTTGAGCAAAAACTATCAATCTTCCAGAGCAAGAAATTAGGCAAGGCCACAGTCAGGAGAAGGGCATGGATGATAGAACTAGAGAAGGAAGCCAGTGCACTGACAGTGGTAGCAAGGACAGATGACTGGGGAAGAGTAGAGAGGTGAAGTCTGTTTATGTAGGGATGGGGTGAAGAAGGCCAAAGTGAAGCTAGAACTGAACCTTGAAAGGGAATTACATGGCTTCTACAGAAGTTAACCAGAAAAGGAAGGTTAAAGAAGGTGTGTCTCCAATAAAGAAAGCTTGAATAATGTGTCCATGAGAAGATCAAGATGTTTAACAAGAACAAGTGCAAGGTACTGCATCTGGCTTGGGGCAACCCCCAGTATCAACAGTCTGGGGGATAAACTCAGATAGCAGCCCTGCCATGAGGAACTTAGGGATGCTAAATTAGGGGTGCTGGTAGGTGAGAGGCTGGACATGACCCAGCCATGAGCACTCCCAGCCCAGAAAGTGAAATGTGTCCTGGGCTGCATCCAAAGCAGTGTGGGCAGCAGCAGAGGCAGGGGATTCTGCCTCTCTGCTCTGCTCTGCCCTGCATCCAGCTCTAGGGTCCCAGCACAGGAAGGACCTGTTGTATTGAGTCCAGAGGAGGGAGGCCAAGATGATCTCCTTGAGCAAAAGCCGAGAGAGCTGAGTTTGTTCAGCCTGGAAAAGAGATGTCTTAGGGGTAATCTAATCCTGGCCATCCAGTAGACAAATGGAAAGCTACAGGCCAGACGGAGAAGGATTTTCTTGCCAGAACATGTAGTGGCAAGACAAGGGTGAGTGGCTTCAAACTAAAAGAAAGCAGGCTTCCCATTCCTGAAAATGTCGAAGGCCAGGCCAAATGGGCTCTGAGCAATCTGGTCTAGTTGAAGGTGCCTCTTTCCATATCAGGGCATTAGACCTAAATGATCTTTAAGATCCTTTTCAGCCCAAACCATTTTATGATTCTATGCCATTGAATATGTCTCAAGATGAAGTGTACTTCAAAGCACAGCTGTACTGTTTAAACGGATATGATTATTAGATTAATACAGCAATATCAGGCTGTCACTGCTAATGTCACAAGTGCTATAATAGATCTGAGCAAACACGCCTGAAAACTACTAGGGGCCTTTGACTTGGAAAAAGCCAAAGAGGTAGGGTAGGACTCCACAACTAATGGAGACATTGGTGTTTTTTCCTGATTATCTAGTTTTAAAATCTGTACAAAGGAAAAAGAGTAGTCCCTTGAAAGGAGACACAGATGGGGAACTACAGGTCTGTCAGTCTGACTTTGGTGCCAGGGAAGGTTATAGAAAAGGACAACTTGCATGCTGTCATTGGCACATGCAGGATAACCAAGGGAACAGGCTCAGTCAGCATGGGTTTAGGAAAGGCAGGTCCTGCTTGACAAAGTTGATCTCCTTCCATGAGCAGGTGATCTGCCTAGTGAATGAGGGAAAACAGCTGAGGGAGCTGAGGAGAGAAGGAAGCTCAAGGGTGACCTTATTGCTCTCTGCAACCACCTGAAGGGAGGTTCTCCCAGGCAACTACTGACAGAATAAGAGGAGATGGCCTCAAGATGCACCAGGGGAATTTCAGGTTGGACATCAAGAAGAATTTCTCCACAGAAAGAGTGGTCAAGCATTGGAATAGGCTGCCCAGGGAAGGGGTGGAGTCACGATCCCTGAAAGTTCAAGAAATGATTGCACATGACATTTAGTGCTACAGTCTAGTTATCATGATTGTGATTCATCAAAGGTTGGACTTGATGATCTTAGAGATGTTTTCTAACCCTAATGATTCTATGATTCTATGTAGAACTTCAACAGCATGCAGAGGATCGAGCCTGAGAAGGAATTGCTAGGGCCACAAGCCAGGGACTGGATTGGTGGGAGCAAGAATCCTGCTCCTCTGAGGTTCAGGTTTGTATGGGTACATCATGTGGGTGTTTTTCAGGATAGAAATTTCTGTCTACATGTTCATTCCCACTCATGTAGAAAATATGAAAGTCATATATATTACTGCTTGTTCTAGTTGTGGCCTTGTGGCTCTGCACCTCCCAATTCCATTATTTTAAAAGTTAAGGATAGGAGAGTGGAGAAGAAAATCAAACCCAGGAAAAGGATGATCCTGAACTAACTATGTCAAGAAGCAGTACAAGGTCCTGAAAAAAAAAGCATGAGCCCAAACTGCTCTGCATATAAGGTTTGATCACTCTCTCTTAATTACAGTGTTCTTAGTGTATAGGTTTTGTAAGCATATTTAGGGTATCCTATAATATTCAGTAGTAAAGACATGCACACAGTAACAAAGTGTGATGGGTGATGTCATGTCTCACTTTATTTTGCACTAAACATGAGCATCTATTTGCCATCAGCCTGAGGCTTCCTTGCTTGCCACCTTCATGAGATGGTGGCAGCACTATGATGATAGGTGATGGGTGGCAGCTGCCCTCACACATGGCATCACGTCATGTGCTGGAACCCAGCACCTGTGCACAAGTGAAGGGCAGCCAGTGGTCTCATTTCTGCTGAAGCAGACAGCACATTTTTCTAACTAAATTAACTAATTACTATAAATAAATCACATTGCATTGTTATTGGAAAACTTATCTGACAGTACTGTTGTGGTCTTTCTGTTTGGGCCTGAGAACCTTATCATCATAGACCATGTTTCTGAAGTATAATGTATGTTTTTGGTTGTAAAGAAACTCATTCCAGGGTTTGAATGAGAATTAGATTCACAGGAGTAATACCAATATTGTGTTACTCTTGAATATGAAAAATGATTTTATGATTTCATGGATCATGGTACAGAGAGTAAAAAAAATACACATACCATAAAAAATATCCATTACTCTACTTCAATATAAAATATTTGAAAATAAAAAATATAGCTCCTGAAAGATGCCTGCAAATTTTCCATCATTAGACTAGAATGCAAATACTCCTTTGCAGGCAGGAGTCTTAAAATGAGAGTGCTATTTCACAGAAAAGCATGAACATTACTGTTCATTAAGGATCTACACAGTAATCAGCAAAACATTTCCCTATATTGCAAAATTAATGCATCACAGGGTTCACAAATGCTTAATCTTATTAATGTTTTATTATTAAATATATGATGATAATTTTATTTTTTCTGGGATATTTTCTGTGTAGATAATACAAAAATAATGATGATCTACACATGATCCATAAAAAGAACAAAATGCTGTTTCAAGAGGTTCACTTTCTCCTTACTACTGATATGTTGGCCAGATGTTCTGCCTGTGCCAATAGGCACATTAAGAAGTAGGGAACAGTATAACATAATGCTACAAATTTAGCTCATTGCTTTCCAATTATGGTTTCTGTTACCTTTCTTTTTTTAGAAATAATGGGATTAGTATTAATTCACACAGAACTGTCCTGTTCTCTAGGATTTATTTCCTAGTTATCTGTAGACTGCAGCCTTTTACCAAACAATATTCTTTATGTAATAGAAGTGGTGGAGTAAAGGGAATTGTCCTCTTCATCATAAAATATGCAGTGCCTTCCAATTAAACAACTTGTAATTTATAGAATTCAGATGCTCAGTCCCTATAAATCAGCCTAACTTTACTTAAAATGGAGATACAGTAGTTTGTTTTCACTCAGGAATTTGCTAGCCACATATCTAAATAACCCATAAAGTCTTGATTACAGAAATATTGCCATTTAAATAATACTAGCAGAATTAATTTAACAGTTTAGTTCTCCATATTCAAATAAAAATAAAGGTAGACAGGGTCACTAGGGCATTTCTGTTTCATATCCGAAGCTTATAAAATCTTTACGCAAGTAATCCTGCTAGAAATATCTTAGTAGAGCTATCCCAGTATTCCTCTAAATCTTTACAATCTTGAAGGTGATTAATAGGCACCTGGGTCAAGAATAACCCTGTTTGTCTACTATGTGCATAATAATCTTGTTCATGCAATTATTGGGCATGCGCCTGATACAAAGCAATTTCAGTGGGTTGTCCTTATGGGTAAGAGTCGATGTACTTGTTGGCAGAGTAAATCCAAGGACAAGGAAAAGTAATGTGTATTTGGACAAAGCATTCAGAATGCTGAAGCAAGATAAGGCCAAGAATAATGAAAAGCCTCATTTTTTTTCTGTCTAAAGAGAAATAATGAGGCCAGCTCTGCTTTTTAAGAGTCCTCTTCTTTTAAGTCCTCATGACAAAGAACAGATAAAACCCCAAGGTGGACAATGCTGCCTTCACCACAGCTGTCACTCTGGTCCTTAGAAATGCTAAGGTTACTTACTATGAGAGCATATGGAAAATCTGAAGCAAGGAAGACTTTACTGTTAGTGGAAGAGGATCAGGTTGGGGGGCATTTAAATTAACTGGACCTACACAGATCTGTGGGCTCTGTTGGGATGCACCTACAAGTGCTGAGGGAGGCATCCCATGTCATTGTGAAGAACCTCTCAATTACAATTGAAAGGTAATAGTGATGGGTGGAGGTTTCTAAGGACTAAAAGAGAACAACTGGCACTGCTGTCTTTGGAGAATCCAAACAACTACAGGCCAACAAGCCTCACTTCAATTATGAGGAGCAGATGAAGCATCTTATTCTAGGAAAAAAACATGTCCAAATATATTTAAGGACTAGACGGTGATTGGGAATAGTCAGCCTTGATTTCCAAGGGTCATGCTTGACCAAACTGATAGACCTTTACTTAAGGGATGACAGAGGAGCTGTAGATGCTGTTTATCTTCACTTTAGAAAGACATTTGATTGTGTCCCACAAGATGCCCATGAAAAAAGTATAGTTTAGATAAAGAACAGTGAGGTAGATCAAAAACTTCTACTTGTCAGGTTTGAAGGACTGTAATCAGGAGCAGCAAAGTCCAGCTGAAAACTAGTCAGTAGTAGTATGTCTAAGGAGCACATTTATAACCAAAAATTTTTAATTAATGACCTAGATGGGTAGGCTGAATAGCCAGCTGAGAAACTGGCAGATATTTGATTTATCAACCCAAAATTTGGTAGTCTCCAGAGGTACCTTCTAAACTCAGTGATCTTATGACTGTACCTTAAAGATATATTGCTATAGGAAAAAGCTCTCTAAATAAAATAAAATAAACATCTAACTAACCCCACATAAAAAGTTAGGTCTAAACGATCTTGAATAGCTAAAATCAGAATTAAAAAGGAGAATTTATGGCAACATGAGAGAAATTCCAGATTACGTCATTCATTAAAGAATTAAAATGATAACAACATGGGTACAAAAAGTAAACTTCATATGACTGTTATCTGTTAAATCAAGCCAATAGCACAATTCCTACTGGCAGAAGCAGCTGGTCACTAATAAACCACAGAAATTCTTTTCACTTGAATACTTGTAGTAACACTATAGGAGTTCCACTTCTTAAATACTATGGTTTGTAAATCTTATTTTCCTCACAGATTTGTATTTTTTCCTCTATGCATGCATTCATTAGTGTTCAAAAGAGCAACTATACTAATTCTGATGGTTTGTCTGGAGAAAGTTTACAACATGTCTTAGGGAGCTCCACACTACTACTCTGTTACTGTTTACTCAGACCATGTTGCTTGAATACACAAATCTTGCCTGACTATAGACAAGTCAATCAATTGGTAATCACATTTCCTATGCAGTTACTCCTATATCGACCCTCTTACTTCAGAAGTGATAAACCACACCTGAAAAGTATTTTGACCCTTCATATATAGAGACTTGAGGGTGAGGAAAAAAAGTTACAATTCAAGATTATTTGAGGTATAAATAAATACCTATGATTCCAGAACAAGAAATGATCTGATATTTCAGAATCTTACTACTCACTTTTAAATCTGAAAACAAACATTCATATCAGATCTTATGAGTCCATCTTTAAATTGTATTATAAGTTAGCAAATGGGTGACTGGTTTGGAGGTCAGCAAGTAATCAGATTTAAAATGTTAATTAAAAATCTAACATGTTGCCATGAAAACAATCTTGTATGATTATCAATCAGAGGCTTGTGAAAGATGTACATAGCCAAATCTGGTATTTTCTTTTAATATGCTCCGAACTGTAGAACCATGGCAATATTAGATGGAAGGAGTTTAATTAAATCTAATGATCTGGCCAAAAGTCAATGCGTGTGGAAATGGAATTAATGAATTTCCTAGTACATTTTTTCTTATTATAATCAATTAATACATAGAAGTGAATATCAGAAATAACTTGTCTGAGAGCAAGAATATTATGTATAGAAAACATTTACCTCTGTTTGGCATTGATTATTTTCTTATTTGATTTCAAATTGCTAACAAAAGAAAAATATCTGTAAATTGCAAGATGAATTGTTATGTGCCATTTTTGTTTTGTTTCTGGCTATAATATTTGTTTCCCATAATAATGCAGTATTTTAAAGCACAGTGGATTTTCTGGTGTTCTAAGCAGTAACTCTAGTAAACATGATATGGGTTTACACACTGTTTTATTATTTACAGACTTGTAAGGGTATATGTATCTGCTTTATAAGTGAGAAAATTATATTTTGTCTTCCTCCCTCTTCTCACATCAGTCAAACCCTACTCCAGCTGTCCTGTATAGAGAAAGTAACTTTTGCAGAGTAAACTGGTGGGATGTAATGTTGGCTTGGATGTTTTCTCTGCGGAGTGGTCCTTAAGCTGATAGGAACACATTTTGCTTCCACAGTGGTTTTTCTGCTTTTCCACTGTCTGCACTTTTCCCCAGAACATCTCATATTTTGGGAGGCCCCTCAATAAAATCACATTATACAAAAGCCACTCTGCAGCATCCCAATATGAAAGCTAGACTTTGCGTGCTTCTAAGTAGGATGTTATCTTTGTTTGTGCTTATTATTTAGCAAGAAAGAGAAAAAAGAAGGTTCTCAAGAATGTTAAATGATGGCTGAGACCTCAGACTATACCACGGGTCTAATCTGGATATGTTAGGAAAGCAAATGAAACAGTTGTTTTTGAAGCAATAGTGTACTTTGCTTTCATTTACTCCATACACCTCTTTTTTTTTTTCTTGTTGACTTCAGTTCACAAAATATAATGATGTCCTAGATTTTTCCTTTTAGCTCCTACTCTTAGTATGAAATATGCCAGTGTAAAGCAGATAACAAATCCTTTAGGATATGATTTATCATCTGTGCATTTTCCCTGTTTTGGTAAACAGATGCAGTTTGACTAATGCTTCCTCAACTGTGATTCTGATCATTTTTGAAAGATGTCCAACAGAAATTTAGAAACCTTCTACATTCAATTTTTTTCTTACCAAAAGCATGGGTGACAGAACTTTTTCTGCATAATTCTATTGTCTTTGAGCTTGTGTTCACCTACCTGTAAGCACAGGCTGATACATCTGGACAAATAGAAAGTCCATGTAACTTAATTTTTTTAGGTATTGTTGCTGGTTAGAACCAGCAGACACAGATACAGTTATATTGCTCACACAGTCTCTGGAGATGAAAGTTTTGACCTCATATTTACAGCATTATTCCTAAGAACGGGAAGCAGCAAATACTTGAAAATTTTGAAGTGCTAAATATAAAACTTAAAAAATGAGTGTTAAGATCCAATTAGTGAGGGATACCTCTGATGGGTAGGATACAAATAAGACCATATGCTGAAATCAGAAGTAAAGAATTTATTTAACAATGAATGTGATGTGGAAAAACAGAAAGAAGTAGAAAAGAGATGAGACAGGGCAGAAAGAGAGAGAGAAAGATATCAAGCAGAAGATAGTCACCACCCATGGAATCACTGGTGTCCAGCTGATCTTTCTTCACCCTAGGTGAAGAATGGTCTACAGCTTGTAGACACCCATTCTTGCCAATGGGGGTCTACAGGTTGTTCAAAATTGTTCACTATTTATACATCTTAGCAAAAAAAAGAATTTTTTATTGGCTACACAGTTGTAGTATTATATTGGTTAAGTGAGTCCCTTGTTTCTTATGCTGATTAGTCCTATGCTCAGTCTTTTTTGAGTTTATGAGTTTCTTGGGTTGCTGGGCTATAACCTCTTCCTGCCAGAATTTCCCAGTCAGAGCTGATGTCAACACAATTTATGAACTGTCTTTCCCTGTGGCCTGTAAATTCTGTATTCTTTGTGTCTATTATCAGTGATACATTTTTCTCCCACACCATTGCTCACCTCCCCTTAGGTCTGAGATAACACCTGGACAATAATACCACTCCTATCTTCTCCCAAGTTCTCATCACTGTGGTTTAACTTACAGTTCAAGTTCCAGGTACCCATGGAGAGGGTACCCATTCAGGGGGGCTCTGGTGGTCATTGGTGGTCAGAGATTATTTCTACCCTAACTTGGGGTGATCTTTGATCAGTCATATGCCTATGAGCAGTTTCTTCTTCACACAACTTTTCACAGTGGCAATTTTTGTCTGGATGCCTTACCCAGGATCTAGTAACCAGGTCTCACCTCAGATAGGCTGGGAGTTTGCACCATACTTCCACTTCTTTCTGTTCTTATTTCATGGCAAATTCCTTTTGTGGTTTTAACAGTGTCTGAGACAGGCAATTGTGCTATTTAAGTCCTTACAATGACCTATTCTAGCAATAAGAGTCCAAATGGATTTTTTTTTTTAAGTAATTTTGTGTGTTTGGGGAAGAGTTAATCCAAAAGATTTTATCTGAAGAAGTTGAAAGGTAGGATTAATTTAACCTGTTTAAAATGACCGACTCCTTTCCTGATTAGCAACTGCCCGCCCTAAGTAGTCCTCTATCTTTCTGCAGTTAATAGATTTTTCAAGACACCACAGAGGCTTAAAATGGGTAGGATTCATTCTTTCTGAAGGATACCTTTCTGTAGTGGAATAGTTTATGACCTAAAGTGGTAACCATTTCTGAAAAGAAAATTATGATGCTTTTAGAGATAAAAATCCAAGAACTTAATAAATAAATACTCCTGAGAAGGAACTAGAGTAGATAGTTTTTTCTGACCCAAAGCCTTGAATAAAGTCATTTTTATTGCAAGACAGGGCAAGCTATATTGACCTAGACAAAAGATAACACTCTATTTGTTATGTTTTGTATTCTAAAAACTGAAATGATTTGACAGTAATTTTTGGTATATTTTTACCATTAATTAACAATAAATTACTTCCTTATGGCACAATTCCATTCTTTGGAATATAAATAAATGCCAATAAAATGGTGATTTTGGGTGCTACATAAACATGTTGGACCATATGCCTTTCCGGAAATTTAGGGGATTTTTTATCTTTTTGTAATTCTGTCTCTTTGATGTTAGAGAAATCATTTATAATAGCCACAGACAGTGATTAGCTCACAAGAGATGGCTGAGAATCCTTCTGCAACAAATGAAGATAATTACCTAACAAATAAATGATTTCAAGGAGGTTATTGTTTATATAGAATAAGTGTTCAGTAGCCTTGAGATTAGTCTTTTTTGATTCGTGTTTGACTGAACTGAAAAAAAAGGTCATTTATGTAAGTGTAGAGTTCAATGTTGAACATTCTGTGGAAGTAATGAGATCTTCTGGAAAGATTCTCATTTAGTGTAGGGCACTTGCTACAAAGGGACTCCTTGCCATAGAAGAATAAGAAGCTGTCAGTTAAGCTACATAAAATAGGTTAACTAATGATGAAAAGGAACAAAAAAGGTGCTGAAAGAATACTGCTTGCCTTCTTTTGAAGGAAAACAGAAAATACGCAGAATTTGTCCAATATATTTAAATGTAGGAATGAAAGGAAAGTCATTAAGCATAACTGATCTGTGCTAAATTTTCAACAGGTTAGCAGTATTTGGTTTCAGAGTAATAAGCACATCACTTTTAGTGATGTGATATCTTTAGATGATGAAAGATAATTTGATTAAAAATTCATTGTTTGCTTATTAGAAATTTCAGGATTACAAAAAAACTCCTCCAATTTATATTCTTCCTTTAAGAGTAGTATAAAAAGATGGGGAGATGGATGGAAAAGGCCTTTCAACTTGAGATAATTTCCTCTTGTCCTATCATGTTATGTGGGAGAAAATATCGACCCCCTCACCTTGCAAAAACCTTCTTTCAGGTAGCTGTAGAGCACAATAAGGTGTTTCCTCAGCCTCTTTTTCTCTGGGCTTAATGACCTCAGTTTCCTCAGTTGCTCCTCATAAGACTTGTGCTCCAGGCTCTTTCCCAGCTGTGTTGCCCTTTTCATCAGATTCTTTGGATGTACCATGCACTCTCCAAATGAGTCTGTTGTACAAAGGGCCTTCCAGCTAACACACCAAGTTTCTTTTACCTCTGCAAAATCCTTTTTTTTTTTTGCTGTCATTCTTTTTCTTTTTTCCTTTCCTAGCCTCTAAAGCCCTAAAAGCCCATCCAGCCAATTCCTTATCCACTAAATAGTCAACTCTTCAAATCTATGTTTCTGAAGATAAAGATGTCTTTGTGGGACCGTGTCAAAAGCCTGACAGAAGTCTAGCTATCATGTAGATAACACTGATTGACCTTTTCTTGTTGACATTTGCAGTTGCTCCATCATAGAGGGCCACAAGCCTGGTCAGGCATGATTTGCCCTTTTTAAATCCATGGTAGCTGTCTTGTATAACCTCCTTGACTTTTGTGTGCCTTAACATTGTTTCCATGAGGATCTGCTCCATGATCTTCTCAAGGCGTAGAGGTGAGGTTCATCAGTCTGTAGTTCCCCATGCATGACTTTGTCCCCTTTTCTAAAAATAGGAGTGATGTTTCCATTTTTCAACTCACCAGAGGTTGTTCCTGACCTCCTTGACTTTTCAAATGTGATGTAGACTGTCTCTTACCTTGGTACCAGCCAGGCAGCAGGCCTTCCTATAGGTTGTGTTGAGTCAGCATAAAGGGCCCTCTATTCCCGTTGGAAAGGAGTCACTGATGACAACTACCCTTATGTCTTCTCTTGAGTGTGGTGGTTGTGACTGTGAGGTGGTAGACTGACTCACTCTAGGCAATTCCTCCAACCTAGGTGTATCTTTGTATGCATTATCTCATGCCTGGTCCTCAAGTTCTAAAGCCTCATACTTATTGTATAAGGTCACTTGGGAAGATGAGATAGGTCAGGAGAGGTTTTGCCCATGAACAAAACCACAAAATTATTTCTATTCCCTCTGTCTCTCCCTCACCCCTCTCCAAGATCATGGCTTTCTGCCTGTTGGTGAATATTACAGAATACTATATATTATGTAATACTTTATGTGGTCTATGTAATATATACCTATTTATACTTAAAAGTATGTGTATATAAAATCCCACTGGGAAAATATATTTTGCCTTCAGAATTGTTATCTGAGTGTAGTTCTTCTTTTCACTCCACTTGTAGTGTGATGAGTCATGTTGTCCTTCTGTTTCTCAAACATTTAATAAAATCATACTTCCTTATGCTTTGTTAAGACATCCCACATCTGACTGTTGTTCTTAAATTAACTTTGCTGGAAGCTTTATTGAAACTAGTACAGTTTGGGGGTTGCCAGTTTTACACTTGATCCCCAGATGAATCCTGGGAACAGAAGAAACATGTGTGGGAGAAAATGGGAAGATGCACAGATCTTCCCAATACACAGAGAGGGTTGAATCTGTTGGATGGATGCAAGGGTTTTTTTGGGTCACAGCATAGAACATACCTCTCCCATTCTGTCACCAACATGACTCTGTGGAAATTGCTAATATTTTATCTACCCAATACTGAAGAATTGTGCCTATCCCCAGCAGCTGTAGATTTTTACTGTGTGCCGTGACAACTTAATATCTGTGAATTTTATTCCTTCTGTCTATTTCAGGTTTCTTTGAGGGACCAGGTTTTACAGCCATAAAATCAGTAACTGAAAAGTCCCACCATAGAACCAGAAAAATAGTCAATTTTTAGTATGATATCACAGTAGAATAAAAACCCCCTATAAATTGATTGTCCATTTATCTTTAGCAGGGAAAGGCTACATAAATAAATTCATTACATTCATATTATCACTCTCAATCATGATATTGGACACTTCAGTAACAGGAAAATAACATTTTTCCCAGGAGAAAGTTAGATGTTTCAGAGTCATATAGTAGAAAGATCTTTTTTTCTGCCTACACTACAAAGACTTAACATCTTTAATTTTGGCCATACTTCAAAGTGACTCAGGAAAAGAAGTTACACAACCTTGGGTAAATAAGTAACAGTAATATTGTCTATTTAGTTCTGTAATATTTCTAATATTACAGTTTTGGATTTTTTAATTGATGACAGTGTGTTGCGCAATAGCTATTAAATTCTTCTTCCCATCAAGGAAGGCATAGACAAATCTTCAGAGATGTATAGTTAATCAACTTCATGCTTTCATAGCCACAGGTGATGAAACTCAAAGTCACACATCCTGTTGTGGGCCCCTCATGACTACAAAGACATTGAGGTGAGAGAGTGACTCCAGAGAAGAGCAACAAAAGTGGGAAAATCTCTAGAGTGCAAGTTCTATAAGAAGCAACTGAGGGAACTGAGTTTGCTTAGACTGGAGAAAAGGAGGGTCAGGGGTGACCTTATCACTTCCTGCAACCCCCTGAAAGGGGTCTGTAGCCAGGTGGGGATTGGCCTTTTCTGCCAGGCAACCAGTGGCAGGACAAGAAGATATGACCTGAAGCTGAACAAGGGAAATCTCAGATCTCAGATGGAAGGGGTTGTCAAGCATTGGAATGGGCTGCCCTGGGAGGTGGAGGAGTCAGCAGACCTGAAGATATTAAAGAAAGAAAAGGACGTGGCACTTAGTTCTATGGGCTAGTTGACATGGTGGTGATCAGTCAAAGGTTTGACTCATTGATGGAGTTCTTTTCCAACCTAAATGATTTTATGATTCTGTGAAATAAGATTTTTTCAGACAAAGGAAACGGTGGTGTTTCGCTTTTCTTTCCCTAGTCCCGGGCAGCGGGGGTGTCTGGCTAGCACACTGCTTCTGGGCTAGACTGGGGCCCAGTCATGTGTGTGGAGCTCTAGGGTTGTGCCTCCGCGTGGGTCTGCCATGATGTAGCCAGACGCTGAGGCGAGACAAAGGGTGAGAGAAGATGGCACACGCTGCTCACGTGGTTGAGAACTCTTTATTCTCACATTGTGGCAGTGGTGGATAATGCAGCTGTTCCCAAGCCAGCATGGGCAGAAATGGCGTCAGGCTACGAGAAGCAGGGGGTTAAATAGGGGGTGGGCTGACAGGGGCGGAACATCCCCTCGCCCAATGGGAACAGACAACAGGGGAGTGATATGGAACATGACAACCTATGGGAATATAACAGGGGTGTGTACAGGGTTCTGGGACGAATAGGATTATAGAGGTGGGGTGACTGATACAGAACATTCCGAGGGGAAGGGGAGTGGTTACAAGATTGACATGATCGAGCTCCTGTGATACAGCTTGGAGCAAACCATTATGAGGGGGAAATAGGGGTACATAGAACCGATCTAGCATTTTTTAAATTCCCTAACTGTATCAACTCGGGATGCAACAGGAAACTATATGAAATCAAATAAAATTGAGTGTCAAATATATTTGCCAGAAAGAAGCAACATTCAGTAAAATTTCAAGACAAATATTTAAGGATGAGTCTTCAGTTATGATTACGATAAAATTAATTCTAACAGAGGCATCCTGTAAAGGCTGGAATGCATGTTTCACTTCTCCTTTCACTAGCTGCCTCTGAGGTATCATCAAGAAGATACTATGGAAAACAAGATGTCTAGAAGTGTGTCTCGTAACCTAGTAAAGACATGATGTCATCATACTCTGTCTCCCATATACATTTTTCTGGTTTTTTATTATATCAAAAAGTAAACATAACCATGAGCTGTAGCACAGATCTACCCTCTACACTCTTATAGTTATGTAAGGAAATTCTGCCTTCAGATTTACTTACAAGGCATTGTATTCAATCCTATTCAGTCTTTCAGCAGAATAATGCAGATTTGTTTCTCTACAAGGAAATGAGGTGGGCAATGAAAGGGAAAGCTTTACTGTAGGGTTTTTTTCCTTGTATATGAAATATAGTGGGGAACCCTGGGGTGATAGATTTTTCCTTCACTTCCCAATGGGATAAACTACTTTAACTCATGAAAAGAAAAAGAAGTAAAACCAGTTTTTTCTACAAAGTTATTTCCTACTCATATCAATCAAACAAGCTAATACACAAAGTAACCAACCAAACAAAGGAAACACAAATGAAAAACAAGGAGAGAAAAAAGTTACTACTTAGTCTCACTTTGAAATTTTAGTATCTAAACCCTGGTGACCATGTTAATCTGCATGTGAGCTTTCTTTGGCAGGCACTGTCTATTCAGAAAGCTCTGTGATATAAGCTACCTCAAAGCTTTATGACACATCAACTAGAGGAAATTTATTTAGAGATGTTGTTTTGCACTTGATTTTCAATAATTGGGTTTGGAAACCTAAATGTCTCAGGTTTGAGCTAAATGATATAAAAATGTCACTAGAAGGCTGAAGGTTAAATTAGAAATGTTCAGAAATCATTCAAGTTGCTAAAGCACTATTTAAGACTACCAGAGGTACAGATGGCCTATACACCAGCTGAGAAAGAAAAAAGTAAACCATCATGAAGAATTAAACAGACCTAAACCAGTTTCCTCTTCAAAAAGGTGAGCTCTGGCCATGCCAAGTCTAATGAAGCATGGCATGTTGTAAATAAAATGCTTACCAAATAATCAGATGAGATATACAGTTACTTAGAAATTCTGATGCATATTGTAACAATGATTTGATTACTGCAGACTTTCTATAGTACTGAGAGGATAAAAAAGAGATCAAAGTGATGAATACTCTTCTAAGGTACACTTGCTCTATCCTGCTTTAAAGACACAATATAGTAGTCCACCATGAGTTCCCTTACTTTGCTCTCAAGCTTAAAATCACATACTTCAAAAATGTTTTCCTTACCTAATGGTTCAGATTAGTCCTTCAATAGATATAATTCAAATAAGTTTTCCTTTGACTTGCAGTCATAATTACTCTCTATAACCGGAAACTATTTCTCTTAGCATTCTGTGTTACTATTTGCAGACAATTTAAATTTCAAAAGAACCTGAAGCCATTGGACTTTCATACCCCACTGTTACAGATTTATTGTACTAATGTACTTTTCTCAGCAGGTTACTACCACAGAATGACTGTATTTAGATGCTTGATATATTATATAAATCATAATGTTTAGTTAAAATGGTGGCTACTTGGAATATTTTTACAATACATGAAATTAAAAACCTAAGTACTCTACAGCCTGATAAAGACTAATCAGGTGCCTTTCAAACTGAATATATCATCTGAGACTGCTCCAAATATTTCCTCTCAAACAGACCTTTCAGGCTGTATATATTACTAGTGTAATTCTTAGGATTTGGGAATTTATGCCTGTTTAAACTACATGGATGTACAAAGAGGTCTACATTATTATTTTGTTTTCTAAATGAATCAAAGTAGAACTTAAAAAATGAGATATATAAACACCAAATGCTTACAAGCAGGTTTTTTCTCAGGGTTTTTTTTGGGTAATTGGTTTGTTGGTTTGGTTTAATGGTGAGTTGTTTGCTTGTTTGTGGACATTCTTTTCTGCAGTAGACTTTTCTCATGGTACAAAACCTAAGGTCCAAAAAATTGACATGGAAGTGCTCAGATTTATCTGTTATGCCCACACTGATATCAGGCTCTATCATTCTGGTATGAATATTTTGGTGAGTAGCTAAGCTAAACTATTTACAGTTTTTAAATTCAGATTTAAAGTTAGACAAAGAGTCTGGTATATGGAAGGAAAAGCAAGTCTATAATTTGCTTAATAAAGAGATGATTGTGTCATAATTCAAACATAGGTACACTGAATTATTTTATATATATATATATAATGTATTTATATATATTAATATAATATATAGATTATAAATATTTAAACTTGTATTATTTATGTTATTTATTTTTTAATTTCTACACAAAGACTAAAGCAAAGATTGTAATCAGGCATCATAAGTCTAGAAGTAATTATTATTATAATGTAACTGGTAGACCCTGAACGTGCACAAGTGCTTTTCTAACATCACCTTATGCTACGCTACTTCATGTCTTCTTTTCATCAAATCACTTATAGCTCAAACATCTGGATGTTTTATCGTGTCTCTTGTCTGCTGTAATTGACAGTATCTGTTTCTTACATATGGTGTAATTCCCACATCCCCTGTCCTCCCATTTCTTTCACTGTAAATTGACAAAGAAACTCTCTGAAAGGAAAAAAAATGGTGTAGGTCTTCATGTGTAACATTTATCGGACAAAAAAAAAAATCATAATTCCTTATCCTTCCTTCTTCTCTCCTCTGTTGTGTCTTTATATGAAAATTGGTTTTATGCTTCATATGAGAAGATGTAAAAAGCAGAAACGCTGGTATACATTGCAACAATTTAGCTTCCTGGTGTTTTCATCCTTTTATTTCCTACTGTTGATCTGTAGGACCTTATGGTTGGATTTGGGGTTGCTTTTGCCTCGTATTGACTTAGAAGTTTATCTTTGCCATAAGAAATTTCATTGCAAATATCTGTGATTTGCTAGCCATCTTATGTGACAGATGAGAACTTTTTATGAAAGTTTCTGCACTGGTAGATCTATTTTAGTAGAAGAAGTTTTAAGCTAATTTTTATAAAAGGGTATGGAAAGGACACTGGTCTGTTACACATGTCTGAGGAGAGGTTTTGCTACATATTCTCAGAACTGTAAATTTTGGATAAGATACATGTATATCAAATCTTTATACACAATTATCTTTTACTCATATTGAAAAGGTAAACGCGAGTATTGAAATGGAATTGGGTATTGGTGAGTTTCATATGTATTACAAATAAATTCTACTGGCTTCATCTGTGGTTTTAAATGCTCAAGTCAAATATCAAATGTAAAATATTAAAGGAACTCTGCACATTTTAAACTCTCTAGTGACGCAATTCACAATTATTTGCC
Source organism: Anomalospiza imberbis (assembly GCF_031753505.1). NCBI lineage: Eukaryota > Metazoa > Chordata > Aves > Passeriformes > Viduidae > Anomalospiza > Anomalospiza imberbis. Next base: position 57,396,283 of record NC_089721.1, on the reverse strand, counting down.
TATAAATTTAAAAAAGTCTTATTTGGAGAGTGCAAACCATGCAGAGCTGATACATAACAAAACTGGTGAGGATTTGGAGCACAAGACTTATGAGAATTGGCTGAAGGAGCTGGTGGGGGGTGGTTTGCTCAGGAAAAGGAGGCTGCAAGAATATTCTACTTCTCTTCAGCTACCTGAAAGGAGTTTGTAGCAAGGCGGGTGTTGGTGACATATTTAAGGACAAGTGGAAATGGCCTCAAGTTTTATCCGGTGAAGTTTAATTTGGATATTAAGAAAAATTTCTTCACTGAAAGGCTGGTCAGGCATTGTAATAGGCTGACCAAGGAAGCAGTTTTACATAGCTAGATATATTAAAAATAAAAAACATGTAGATGGGCAACATGGTTTAGTGGTATACTTGGGACACTCAAGTTAATGGTTGGACACTCAGGGTCTTTTCCAACATAAATAATTCTATGAATAATAGTATTTTGGCCATTGGAGATAAAAAAAAAATAGCTTAAGTGCCACAATGTCACAGGAATAGTTGAATTACTACAATACTTTCTGCCCATTAAATAGCATTATATAGCATAGAGTGAACTGGAATGAAAGACAGCCACATTTGCATGTCTTTTGTCCTGCATGGAATGGAAAAATAGTACAGAAGCTGACAGCATTCAGTCAGGTAGGTGGGAGTTGGGAACAGGAGAAATGAAGAAAGTATGATATTAGAGTGAGTTAGTGGGAGCACATATTTTCCTGAAGTATCTTAATAAATAGCTTTTATAAAAAAAAAAAAAAAAAGGTTGTTGTTTCCACCCCTGCATTTAGCTTAATTATATTAAATGCCACTTTAAACTCTTGTTAATAAGAATATTAAATTGATTGCAGTCTCCAATTTTAAAATACCTGCTATTACATTGCAGATGCTGTAATGATGTTCTGAATACTTTTTCAATCTGTTGTTGGAAGAAGCCTTGTTTAGTTCAGCTTATGACAATCTATTAAAATTCCTGTGGCATTTCAGTTTAGGCTGACATCATAGCCAAAGATGCTGTGCTTGGGGGTGCTAGATTGTATAAAACAACACGCTCGGAGGCCACAATGGTGGGTCATTGGGATGTGTTTGCAACAGCATAGGAGAGCTATTTTACCTTGGTCTTCCATCCTGCTTTTTTCATACTGTTTACTACATGGTTCACTGCAAGATTTTTCTGATGCTAGTCTTCCTGAGGATGTACTGAGAAGACAGGATATGCTTAAATTGTTCAAACTACCTGACTGACAGAAAATGAAGTGTTCTGGGGTGCTTCCTTTCTATACTATCCTCTGCAGTACTAGATGGGAAAGGACTATTTTTCAATGTCATGTGTGACTATACTAGCCAGGCTTGAAATTGCTGGGTCTGATATAACAGAGCAAAAGATAACTCATCTGTAGGCTATTGGTAGCTGGGCACTTGATGGAACATGAACTGTTCATGGAAAACTGATTTCTACAGTTTTGGATAGCAACAAATTTCTTAATTTATTTCTTAGTTAAAAGCATGTGAAGCTTGCTGAAGCTACATGATACCAAGTAGTAAGATTGCTCACTTACATGCTTGCTGCTTGAAAAATTATATTCGAATGCATTTTTGATCATGTATTCCATTTTCATCTTATAAATTGAGAAATGGACTTGATAATCTTCATGCAAAGCCAGTCAGAGAATAAAAATCCTAGTATCTCAAACAAACCAGAAATTTGTATCTATCAGGATTTTTAAAGAACCAAATTCTTTATCTGATATACATTTTGAGAAGCCTGTTTTTGTTTTCTGAAAATCAGTTTTCTTCTGTTCCCCTAACTTTTAATTTTTTCAGGTATCAGTCAGGGAACAGAACATAGTGAATGAAACATACAAAAAAAAGGAAAATGCTTGTTCTTTCTTTTCCTCTGGGAATTGATTTTAGATTTTCTTTAGATTTTCTTACTTTTGCTGTGCACATAAAGCAACCTCTTAAGCTTATCCAGGTCAATGTCACAAAATTACATTTACTAGATCTGTGCCTTTGATTTTGTAAAGAACTCTCTCTAGGGTATTTATATGTATTTGTCACTAATGCTATTAGATATTTTCAATGCTTATGTTATTATTGTTTTAGTTTTCTGGTTCTATCTGTGGGATCGTGAAGTTTTCTTTTCTGAACTAGACAAATATTTTCTGCCAAATATTTCATTTTTATTTAACAACATTGATGTTGAAGCAGTGTACAAATGATAATATAATTTTTAAATTTTTGTCATAAAGAAAAGGAAGTCGGGTAGATGTGATTTTTTTAGGTCACCTAGCCAGCCAATGTCAACAGTTTAGAATAGCAGAAAGCTGCCACAGCATTATTTGGTTTTTTATTGGATAAGTGTGTTAGGAAGTACTTAGAAACTTTATTTGCATTTTCATTTCAAGATATCTATTCTATCCTTTGAGTCAAAGTCATGTCTTGGGGCCTATAACAAGGTGAATGCATTTCACTTTTAAACATATTTTCAGTTTTTCCAATATATTTGCAGGAACTTAATAATGGGGATAATGAAATCAAGAACAATAAAAGTAAACTAGAATTGGAGGACTGGAAATAGAGTAGCTTAAAGCCAAGGATTACAAGTTATAGGTCAACATGTGTGGGTTTCTGTCTCCATACCTGTTAAGGCCTTGAAATTTTAGTCAATTTCCATTGAGATTAAGTGTTTGAATGCAGATTACTTTTGTTTAGTCAAGATATGGGATACAGGAGAGTGAAGGGAAGTGCTGTAATTTTCTGATTATACATGTTTTCACTAAAAGTTCACAAAAAATGATAGATTCCAGAAACAATGCCTGGACTTTAGAAGTCTATTGTGACCTGACATAGTTACACACATAAAATTAAATTCTTCCTTTATTCTATATATACAGCTATAATTGCAGAGTCTTGGCTGGAATAAATTCCTCGAAACAAATATAATCCCCAAATATGACATGTACTCCATATTGTATAGTCACAGGCTCAAATATCCATTTTTTCTGGAATGAATTTACTCATTATTTTATATATTATCTAAGCAGTAACTGTAATATATAATAATATTCTACTTTTTCAGCTATCCTTTCTAAAGCATTACCTTTGGGACTGAAATATTCTTCTTGCATGTCTACAACTGCATTTTAGATGAAAATATAATTTGGAGTAGGAATAAAGAAGAAAGAATTGTTTTCATTTTAAATAAATACAAAAGACAATACCGAAAGGATGAGCTGCCCTTCCAATCTGTTCTTCCTTAAAATGTATTGTGTTCTGACTTTCCTGTCTCTTGGAGTTTGTTTGATGGTAAGTACACATTCACCTTTTCAAAGTCAATTTGGTTTTGTGGAAATATTTTTTCCCAGCTTAAAAAAAATAACTTGGAGCAGTGACCACAGAGGGTAAACTGTACTGAACCAACTGATAATTTTTCCCAAAAAATTTTCATAGACAATCAAATGAAATATGGGGTAGTAGAATGGACTCAAAACTGGCTGAACTGACAAATGTAAAGGCTTGTAAAAATGTGTCAAGTAGCCCAGTTGAAAACTGGCCAACAGTGATGAAACCATGGGGTGGATATTGGTACCAGTTTCTTGAAATTTTTCTTTACCGAACCACACGATAGATCAGAGTGCACCCATGGCAGTTGATACATGACAGAGAAGAGGCTGATACACCAGGCATGCATGTCACCATTCAGAGGAACCAGGGCAGGCTGGACAAACAGGTTGATTGGAATAGTAAGAAGTTCAATAAAGAGAAATGCAAACTCATACGCCTGTGGAGGAGCAACGACAGGCACCAGAATATGCTGAGGGATTTTCAGCAGCAAAGCAACCAAATGGAAAAGGACCTGGGCATCCTGTGCATGAGGAAAGGATTAGTAAAAGCTGTTATTTATTGTACCACTAAGAGTGTCCAGCCATGGGCTGTTACTTCAGTATCTTCCATTCTTTTTATTCAATGCCCCATTTTCCTAATCCTGTACCTTTCATTCCTGCTCAGTTGTTTTGATTGTACAGAATTTCTGATTTATAAGAAATTCACTGTTTTCTCTCTAAGCTTTGTCCATAATAGAACACAAGGCTGAAATAACTAAAGGGAAAAAATCCTATGTCTACATCATTCTTCTATCTTCCCTTGACCTTTTCTAGCCAACAAGGTCTGAGACCTAAATTGGTTGTTCATAGAGACTGTAGCATAGCAGAAACCTTAGGTAGTCGGAAGAAATATTTCTGAAAGAAATTATATTGTTATTAAAATTGCATTTATTCCTCAAAATCTCAAAGCAATTCCTTGACAACAAGTCATTCTGACCTTAATGTTGTCAGATATGAACGTTTCAGTGTGTTGAATTGGCCTGGTAGAAGTCATTGCGAGGTCACACAATGAATAGAAAAAAGATTTCTGTTTATGTTTATTCTATTAGAGAAAACTGAATTTTAATAACCAAAGGTTACTGAAAAGGTTATAAACAAAAGGTTATTGAGTATTGGAAGTGGTTGCTCAGGGAAGTGGTTTAATAACCACCCCTGGAGGTCCTTAAAGGACACACACATGGGTGGCAGGCAGGGACATTATTTATTGGTAGACTTGGGACTTGCAGATGATTCATGGATCCTAAAGGTCTTTTCCTTTAGGAAAATTCTAAAGGAAATCAGGAAATCCTGATTCTAGGATTCTCTAAAAATCTAACTTAGGGGCTGGATTTATAATTATGTTTGAGATATTTGTTCAAAATAACCAGGATGTGAAACTGATGCATGAAGGCAAAATAACTGGCAAGAGCAAGAGCTTGAACATCAAATAGATGTAAAATATAGTGGTTGTAGTGACTATAGATTGATGCACTCTTACCACTTAAGTGGAAGCTACAAAATGTTCAATAATATCTTTCAATCCCTGGTAAAGCAATTTTTTTCCTTTTTTTTCCCCCCAAATCTCTGAAGTTCAATGAAAAAGATGAATGGAGGAAGCTTGTAGATTGGAGTTAATAACAGATTATGTTCTTTTCTCAGAGATAAGAGACATCACACCTTGAAGAAATAGTAGTAAATTTTCTCAGATAGCTGAGATTTACTCATGAATTTAAAAAAATGTAACATTGTTTGGCTCGGGACAAAGTAGCTAGCTTAGGAAAAACATGTTTTAGAGATCACAGAGTTTAACTATAAACTTGAAAGACTAATTCTCCTTTTATCTTCTCTGTTTTCTTTAATTATCAGAGGAAAAAAATACTAACCCAAACCCATTGTAGGCTGTTCCACAAGGAATATTTTCTTTCTTTGAAGCCTGCAAATAAAAAAGAATTTATGCTGTGCATTTGGATACCAGTGTCACATAGAAATAAAATACTATACATCTGTGTATCTCCATACAACATGACTCTGAAGGAAAATTTTCAATGAATTTCAGAAAATTGCATCAAGATTATGGAAAAGCAAGTTTTGCTACTAAAATATGATGCATTTTGGCATATGAGAGAATACAAACAATGCATCTTAACAATAACACTCCCAAGAAATGGCCTCTCTCATGACTTATAAAGCTTCTGGCTTACACTTTTATCCTACGACTTGCTCCCTTCTATTATGCCTATTGCATTATTGCAATAGAGGTCCAATACATTCAATAGTTCCATTCAAATTGCCCCCTCCAGCCTGCAATAATGTGCACTTAATTTCAGTAGCTTGATGGAAAAGCAGAGGTAGAAACCTGATTTATAATGTAATACAGTTTGTCAGTAAAAATGTAAGAATTCTTTTTTGGCAAACCTCTCTGAAATAAATCATATTTTTGAGTATTTTGAATATCTTTTCTTCACTACTTCACACACTTTTGGAATATTTTATGGTGTCATTTTGGATGCAGTTCAGTTCACTAAAATGTAGCTTGGTACAATTTTTATGGGCATCAGGGTATTTGAGACAACTGTACAGTAGTCAAGGTACGTGACCTGTGGAAGATTAATAATGCAATTCTGGAAGATTCTTCTGATACTGGATATCCTAGAACATTTAAATGCCATGAGACATCTACATTAGGGAGAAAACATTGTATCTATACACAATTTTTAATATCTTTCAGTACAGAATTTTTCTGATAATGCAAATGACTACTGGATGTAGAAATGAACTACCACTCTCTGGACTCCCAAATGAAACATACTAAACTTTCCTCTAAAACTTGGTACTCATAACTCAGACATGAAAATGTGACTTATACCAAAAAGATGGCTATAGACTTATGAAGTCTTGAATGAGTCCTATAGTCAAATCTTGCTGATGTCCTATTATCATTGCTATGATAAACACAGAAATATTTACTCTGTCATTACTCCATATAAGTACACTACAAGTATACAAGAACTAGTTTTTTTTGTTTGCTTGCTTGTTTGTGGTTTTGTTTGTTCTTTGTTTTATTGTCCCAAGATGATGATGTCTCAGAAAAAAAATAGAGTAATTGAGTAATTTTAATATGTTTGTTTTCACTAAAGGATTCTTACAGAGGACAAGCATAGCCGTCAATTTAGCTAAGCTTTAGAAAATCTGATTGTCTCTTTGTTCTCTGATAACATAAATCTGTAAATAATGTTCCTCATTCACTTTTTAAATCAGCATAGAAAGGATGTTGCTTTGATTTCTTCTGCCTAAAACATCAGAAAAAATAAATACAGAAAATATTCTCTTAGCTGTATTCTTCAGAGTAGCATTTTTGTCCCACAAAGGATTGTATTAGTGAAATTGGTCAGTAAATGCATCTTTGGGTTAGCTTGAGATTGTAAGCTGAACACTTATAAGCAGTGAGCTGTTTGCTGCTGCAAACAGCTTGAAGGCAATGGTAAAATTTTCTGTGATGCACATTTTGTACATAAGATATTTGAACTCATTATTTTATGATATCATACAGATCACACAATGCTTAATTACAGTAGGATCATCTGAGCAGTAAAATGTGAAATTTCAGCACCAGCAAATACAAGCAAATTTATGATATAATTAAAAGCTTTCTTCTTCCTCCCTTATGAACAGCAATAATAATAGTAATAACAGTAATAATAATACTACTAATAATAATAATAATAATCTCAACTTAGGAAAATGCTCAGTGTAGCAGGATTACTTCAGAGTCAGCAAGATTTTGGAATGGATGACGTATCATACCTTCTCTGCCTTAAGTCTGACTGCTAACTTATAAGCTCTGTTCAGAATCCTTCCATGCAAAATTTTTACAAGATTTCTTGAGTTCTCTGTATAAGTGCAGCAGCTCTAGATACTTATGAATGGAACAGAGGAAATGCTGGTGATATTCATTCCCTTCAGGAGGCTAGTCAGGCCATTTTTTATTTAGATATCTCAAACACAATCAAGAATAAGAATTGCTTGCCCTGTGGTAAGGAAGTGTATTGCCAGGATGTGAAATGATGTGAGTATTCCTTCAGAAACAAATTTGAGATTGAAAGCTTGTGTCATCAGGCTTTGTTTTCTCACTAGACTCTGTGACTGAAGAAAGCTAATTTCAGAAAATCTATTTACTATTCAGTAAGTCACTCAAAATTAAAAGAAATGTTTCCTCTAGACTGCAGCAGTTTTTCACAGAATTTTTTCATGACTCATAATACTCTTTTTTTTAATGAAAGAAAAAATAAAAATTATATCTTCAGTTCAAATGAAAAATACATAATTTCCATTAAAATTAATTAATTAATTAATTAATTAATTATTTTTTCCATTCAAAGAATATTTTCATGTCTTGGATGAAAGAAAAATATGTTTCTTAACCTGTATACATGATGAAAATGGAGCATTTGAAAAAAAATCAAAAACATTACCTTATACAGAAGAACACTTTACCTTTCCTCCTCAAAAAAATCTGTTAGTTCCACTAGTAGAAAGCCTATTGCAACAACAAAAGAAAATCCAATTACATATGGAAAGTTACATAGAAAACAAAATGTAAGTTATTTGTGTTCTTGTTCTATTTTTATTTGTTCGTTTTTGAAAAGACAATGTGATATGAATGTTCAAGATGACAAAAAGAGAAAGCAGAATGGAAAATACACTTTTAGAACTTTACAATTTAAACTCCAAGTAATAAAAAATAATTATTTAAAGTAAAATAGACTTTATAATACAATATAGTGCCATCTAACTTTTTGACTATTATGAACAATACTTTAGTTGAAAATCTCCCAAGATACATTGGTTAAGCTAAAACTTTCACATAAAATTTCAAATACTGCATGTTGAGACATCATATTTTGAAAATGAAGTACATTTTTTGCTGAAGAGTGTTATTATGTTATTGACATTCTTATCAGACTTTGAAAGTAAAAGCTTAAATATTATTTACAGAGGTACATTCATCCTACTGCAGCTGTATTCATTCTTGCCTCTTAGACTTTTTTCTGAATAACTTGAAATATTCCGTTCAGTAGAATAACATTTCTATATTTTTTTTTAAATCATAATTTTCCATTATCCTGAGAATAGTACCATGGTGATGCAGTGAATCTGCATTGCAGTTTTAAAGAAACAAACACATTCCCCTACATGGAATTTATTTTAAGATTTATTTCTTTTCAACCTGTAGAAATACTTAGCTTTGGGAAACAGAAGCTCTTAGAGACAATTGCAGGAATACTGGCCCTTCTGTAAATGCAATGACAGGAGTTTTTCTTTGCTAGCAAACTGAAAAAGCTGACCAAAGGAGAGGATTGTCCTGCTTTTCTCTGTGCTGGTGCAGCCTTACCTCGAGTCCTGTGTGTAGTTTTGGTCACCACAGTATAAGAGAGACGTAAATCTATTAGGAAGTGTCCAAAGGAGGACCACAAAGATTATAAATGGTTCTAGAAGGGATGTCATATGAAGAATGGTGAGATCACCGGGCTTGTTCAGCCTGGAAAAGAGGAGACTGAGAGGAAGCTCATAGCAGACTACAACTTCCTATGACTTCTATAAATTCTACGAGTTCTTAGGAGTAATGATCAATATTACTGTCTTGTTTTAAAAATAAAAGCAATGAACAGCAGCTAATTTGTCTTGGCCAAATCTAATAATAGATTAATATTAAATAATTCATAATTAAATAATACATATTAATGATATTTTTAAAGTCCTTGATTTCCATAGAATCATAGAATGATTAAATATCCCAAGATGGATGGCACCCGCAAAGATCATTGAAGTCCCACTCCTGGCCCTGAGCAGGTCACATCAATAGTCACACCATGTCCCTGAGAGCTTTGTCCAAACACTTCTTGAATTCTGCCAGGCTTGGTGCAGTGATGACTTCCCTGGTGAGCCTGATGCAGTGCCAAATCATCCTCTGGGGGATGAATATTTTCCTGACATCGAATCTAAACCTCTCTTGACACAACTTCAGGCCATTCCCTTGGACCTGTCACTGTTCACCACAGAGAAGAGATCACTGCCTGCCCCCCCTCTTCCCCTCACGAGAAAGTTGTAACTGCAGTGAAGTCTCCTCTCAGTCTCTTCTTGCCTGAACAGACCGAGTGACCTCAGCTGCTCCTCTTATGACTTCACCTCAAAGTCCTTCTTGACCTTCTTTGTTACTCTCCTTTGGACACTCTCTGTTTCTTTTATATCCTTTTTATATTGTGAGGAATGAGGTAAAAATGACAAATGAGGGTAGATATCAAATAGTAGCATGGTAAAGGTAACTCTGCTTGCTTCAATTAATTTTTCTTAAACATCTCTGTTGGGAACCCTGTTCAAAAGTAAGGCTTTGCTGAAAGGATATAAATTATGTAAAAGATAATTTATTTTTATTTGGAGTAGAATTAAAATAATTAAACTTAAAAAAAGTATTTGAGTAGTGCTGTATTTGAGTAAGAATTTGTTTACCTTTGCTAAAATTTTTGATGTTACAACAGACACCTGACACCAAAGAGTATTCAGTGCCATTGAAAATCTACAGATAGTTCTGTGGAGTGACAATTACTCATTCCCTGTTTAATTCAAATATTTCATTCCAAAGTTACATATTTTTAAAATTAGCTACAATATTTAAGGAATAAGTCATGTGAGGAATATATTTCTGTAATTTTTAATAGTAAGGTGCTGTCTCTTTTACTTGAGTGTGTATCTGTATGATAATTGCAACTAAAGGTATTGTTGCTGTTTATATGCATCCAATAAAGATTTTACAGGAATGTTAGTTAAGCAGCATCAAAAGGAAGCTAGACCTAGCAAAGTTAGCTCCTTCTTAAAAGTCTGAATTAGTATTTCTTTACTGCATAGAAAATCACTCTATTCATACAGCTTTGCTAAAAGAAATTGAGAGCTTTTGCAAATGTAATTCCATATTTGATCAGATTTTACCAATGATATGTTCATGTTGACAGCACAAAAATAATATTTTAGTCTGTTGCTGGATGAATTGACAGCTTTGCCTTTTAACAACCACATATCATTATCTGAGCAGAGCTCTAGACCGTCAGCTTAGCAACCTGTGTTAATGTTGTTTAACAGTGTTTTATGACACACTGATTAGCAAACAGCATGCACCAAAGGCTTCCTAATCTGGAAACCTCTTTGGCCCTGTGATGTGATATTGTATTTTAAATTGTACAATGTTTGGGAAGGGGAATCCAGCATTTTTCTTTGGGAAATGCATGAATGATTAGCATAGGAAAAATACATTGTGGAGAAGAGTATGGGGTATTTGAAGAATAGTTTCTGTTATACACTAGGGCAGAAGGATAAAATACATGTTATGCTTTTAAGAGAGCATTTACACGGTCTGAGTGAGGGTAAAGAGATGGTATCGACTATTTGATGATTTTGACTGCCCAACCTGAAAATAGGACTGCTTGTTTCTCTTTATTAAGTGAAAATTTATGATATAGCTGGCTGCAAATATATTGACTTTAGTTCTGTTTTTAATCTTCATGGGGTGTGCCTTTCAGATTCTTAAGTGGTCCTTTAAACTGCTTTATAATTTTGTCTTCACATTAAAGCAAACCTCAGTTTGATGGATAACATCTAACCTAATAATTTACTTCCAAATTAAGGTTAAAACAAAAGGTTAATTGTCTGCATAATACTATTATTGATGATCTACTTTAGCTGTTCTTGTTACAGTGTTTCTGCAACAACACCTACTGCAAGGTGATATTCCCAGTTCTCTGTTGAGAAGGACTAGAGGTGGTGGCATATCAATATCCACCTGTTCAGTCCAACATGAAATTTAATACCCACTAGTGAGGTGCAGCTCCAGTTTGTGTTAATATTTCATTGGTACTAACAAGTTTCCTCAGACTTCCTTTTACACCAAAATAGAAATAGGGCCTTGCAGAAATTTCTACTGGTAGAAGTTTTCTACTTTCTACTGTTTCTACTAGCAGAAAATATCCCGCATAGGTAGGAATATCTTTATTGGCTATTTCTAGACTACTTAAACTGAAGTCTATAGCATTCAGATTAGTTATATTCTAAATTAGTTATATTCTATATTCTGTTAATTTCCAGAAAAAAAAAAAAATTGAAATTGGCAAGTTTTAAGCTAATGAAAATTTATGGCGCTTATTTGGACAATTTTATATTTCTCAGTGTTTTTGTCAAATGGGCACAAAACAAGGGACCCAAATATTCATAAATCATATATATATATGAAGGAGTGATATCCTCTTGTAAACAATCAAAGACTGTGCTAAGCTTTTTTCATGTAGTAGCATTATGGTAGGAGTTCTCCTTAGCTGGTTATCTATGGCGACTTCAAGTGCTTTTTACAGCTGCTATTTTTTTGGACATTACCTAGCACTATAGTTTGGAGGTCAGCTGTAATCCCCATTTCTTGATCATTTTTTGTGGGGTAGGGCACTCTGCCAGAATGCCAGATGTACCAAGCTCACTGTGCCAGAACTCTTGCCAGTCTTGCTGAAACAGTCATGGGATTTTTCTTAACAAAGTATTTGACAGAGAGAAGAGTAAACTGTGATTTTTGAGGTATAAGGGGGTCTATTACTCATTATTTCTGAGAATATTCTCTTCCAAAGGGTAAGAAAATTGTCAACAGACATGAAAATCAAAATTACTGTACTGTAGAGTCAGATTTCTTGGTTTTTAGGCTGTTTGGAGAATAACTTCTTTTAATATAGTATGGTAATTATTGCATTTCCAAACTCACCAAATTTTTCTGAAACCCTTTTTCTAATTAATGATAGCAATGTATTGTAAATTGCTGCAATTTTTGTTACTGTTTGTGAAAGTCACTAATTTGACAGTGACAAGTAGCTGTAGATAAAGACCTCTAGTCTCAGTGAAGACAAGGAATTACTTCATACTATCTTTTGATATCAAAATGTGATTGTTCAGTGTCTTCATCAATGTGCAAAACCGAAGATCAAATATATTTGACAGTAAAGAGAGACTATCAGGTTGTCGTGGTTTGACATGGAAGTGATTTTTTTCTTTTTTCAGGAAGTTGGGTCAAACCAATCAGTGGTCAAGTTTGGATATTGGCACCTGAAGTGACCACTGAAGATAGGGATACGCCTCTGAGAACACAGGGGGTTAAAAGCAAGAACTCCCAAGAGCTCGCTCTCTTTGGTTCCGGTCAAGGTGCTGTGCGGACCTCCCCTGCCCAGCCATGGGGCTGGGTGGGGGAGGGGAAGCCATGCGGCCTGGTCGAGGTGAGCCGAGGGGTAGAAGGACTGGAACCGAGCCAGCTCCTGTAGACGGAAGGGTGGAGAGAAGCGGAGATGTCTTTGTCATCCCCCCCCAGAGGGAAGAGATAGAGAGTCCGGACGGTACCTGTAACTTTGCCGGCGCGGAGGAGAAGGGGGGGGAGGAAGGCGCCCAGCCTTGGCCTTGAGTATCGGCTGCTGGGCAGAGATATCAGCCGTCCAGGGAGTCTGAGCTTTTAACCCTTTCCTGAGAAATGAAGGCTTTGTAAAATATTGCTCCTCCTTGATTGGAAGTAGAAGAGAGACAGTCTGGGATCCGAGATGATGGAAGAAGAAATTCTCAAGTTGGAAGGAGATGATGGAGTGGCTTGTGGCTGGACTTCTCTTGTTAGCCATAGACTGAACCAAATTCTCCTAACAGAAGCTGCACTTAGGGTGGTGCGTTGGTGTGCCAGGAGACCTGTTTCAGTGATTACCAGCAGAGGAGTAGAGGGAAAGTGTGGAGAAGCCCTCTATCTTCAAGGAAGAAGAAGAGGAGCAGAAGACCTCTATTCTTGGACCCTCAGCCCCAGGGGAAAATGGGGGGGACTGTAGTCCCAAAATGAGAAACTGAACTGTTGTCTCTTTTGGTCCACGGCAAAGCATCCTTAAAGGAGCCCTATGAGCAGTCTGTCCATGCACGGTGGTGAGAGCACTGTGACATGGAAGGAGAGTGTCACCATGGCAAATTTTCTTCGGGCGATTGCCATGTGTGACATGGAAACACAAGGGTGGCAATTGTGTTTCCTGGGGGGGGTCTGTGGCACAGGAGAGACTCCTGTCTCCCTTGAAAGACTGAGTATTCGAATATCTGAAGGGTGGCAACTTGATCAGGATCCTGGGTGGTGTCTCACTGTTGAGTTTGTTTAAGAATTAGGTGGGAGGAGGAGGGGTGTTTTAGAAAGTCTTCATCCAGGATTTAGTGTTTGTAGTTTTTATAGTAGTGGTAGTTTAATAAAGTTCTTTCCTTAGTTTCTAAGTTTGGGCCTGCTCTGCTCTGTTCCTGATCACATCTCACAGCAATTATTTTAAAAAGTATATTTTCATGGAGGCGCTGGCATCGTGCCAGTGTCAAACCATGACACAGGTCTATCTGGCAACAATGCTTCAAAACACCACAAACATGTAATGAAACTTCCACAGAAGTCATTATTTTGAAGAGAAAAATCACTTGTGTTGTTGTTGTGCAATTTTTATATAATATGTTTTGAGAGACCAGATACAACCGTTATTCCAATTTTGTCTCATTCTAGCTCCATTGACATAAACAGAATTGAATTGGTGCCCACATTGAATGTAAAAGTAAATCAGATGTTCTATTTTAATTTTTCCTTCTTGGTTTTCACATTTATTTAGATTCCTTTTAAGTCAATGTCAAAAGCCTGCTGGGAGCAGAAGCATATTAGACACTTGACTTCTTTCTTTCACTAAAACTGTCAGCTTCAGCACTAAGTTAATCTGCAGAGAGAAAGCAATTCTTAAGAAGTATTCCTCAGTCTTTTCCTCTTCTCCTGTAAAGCAGTTTTTTTTTCCTTTGTGTAACACATCCATTTGAATTTGAGTAAAAAAATACACAAAAAGTGATGCTAAAATGTAAGCTTTTAAAGAAGAGACTTGGGTATAATATCAAACATTAAGGATAAACTTTCCATTTCTTGAAAACACTTTGTACTATGCCTCCAATATGTTCCTTATACATTCCCACAGCTATTTGTTTTCTGCATTTTGTCAGCAATTTATGCTTTGCTAGGTGTTATACCCGAGTTTCTATGGAAAGTTTGGACCTGTTCAAAGGAAATTGCAATATGTGATGGCCAATTCTCAAGTATATTGCTTTAGCACAGGTAGTGGTGAGGTTTGGCTATAAATGTGAAGAAAACCAAAGGCAATTATTTTGAAACTTTTCCAAAATAAGGAGCTCTTTTTTTCCTATGTATTACAAAGGCAAAAACCAAGAATTATTTTACAGAATGTTAAACTCAAAAGTATCATAAAGATTTAGTTTAGAATAAAAGGAGCCTGAAAGCTTCTGAGTGCCTTAACCTGGGAAAAGTTGAGAATGTAGTATAAAAGGAACTAGCAATAAGACCAAGATCTTGTTTTCTCTGTTTTAAGGAAGTTTGGCCTTTTGCAAAGTCAAAGGCAGATGCAGCAACTGAATGAGACTTCACAACTTGCTGAACTTCAAGCACTCTGAAGTAGCAGTTGTGTGTGTTTTATCCCCTAGGGCACTCATTATTACAAGGTAAGACAGGGAGGTTGCATCTTTCCTTTTTATGCACATATTCTCAGAGGTGGAACCTCTGTTCAAAGAACAGAAGCCAGGTGAGGACTTCACAAGACTGTCAGGGTCATTAAGGGCTCCATTTGTTCACTGTACCTCTGACTGAGAATGGACTGTTGCATTGTACATAGGTCCTACTTGATGTCATACTTGTTTCATAAAATGTTATTTTCATGGATTCTGAATTACATATAATAAAGAAAATTATTTAGCTGTCAGAGGCAATATGTTTCAAAGGAAGACAGTAAATCTGTTTAGACAGACAGTCTTTAAGTGGCTGAACTGTGTTAAAATTTAGGCTCAAAAAAAAAAGTAAAATAACTGGAAAATCTGTCATTCTAACCCTATCTGTATCCTTTCGCACATTAAGCACATCCAGGTGTCAAGGTATTTTGAAGTTAATGATTCATTTTTCTGTCTATCTCTGCTGAATATTTTTGAAAAGCAGAAAAAACTAAACCAAAACTTTAAGCAAACTAAAATTTCATAAATTTTCAGAAGTAGATTGAAAAGATTTAGTATTTGCAAAATTGTAGAATCGTAAAAGCATATAACTGTTTAGGTTGGAAGAGACGTGAAGAATCATCAAGTTCTAACTCCCCTGCCATGGGCAGGGATACCTTATGCTAGACCAGGTTGCACAGAGTTCCATTCAGCCTGGCCTTAATGCTTTCAGGGAAGTGGCACTCACAGCTTTACTCTGGGCAACTTGTCCCAATGTCTCAGCACTCTTACAGTGAACAGTTCCATCCTTATAACTAATCTGAATCTACCCTCTTTCAATTTAAAGCCATTTCCCCCTCATCCTATCACTACATGTCTTGCTTTTCTGTAGGCCCCATTTAGGTCTGGAAGGTGAAATAAGGCTTCGCCAAAGCCTTTCTCTCTTCAGGCTGAGGGAGCATCAGAGAGATGTTCCACCCCTCTGATCAGCTTAGTGCCTTTTTTCCTACCTTGATCCCACAAGTCCGCATCTTGTGCTGTGGGCCCAGAAGTAGAAACAATACGGGATCTCACAAGACTAGAATAGAGAAGCAGAATGAGCACTCTGTCCCTCCTTCCCATGCTGCTTTTGTTGTGGCCCAGGACACTGTTGGCTTTTTGGACTAAGGGTGCAAGGGTTAAGTTGAGATTACTGTCCACCAGCACCCAAGTGTTTCTTCTTAGGGCTGCCCTCTTTTCATTCTCTGCCCAGCCTGTAGTTCTGCCTGGGATTGCCCTAACCCATGTGCTGGACCTTGTACTTGGTTTTGTTAAATTTCATGTACTTTACAAAGGTCCATTTCTCATGCCTGTCCAGGTCTCTCTGGGTGGCGTCCCTCCCCTCCAGTGTGTCAGCTGCACCACACAGCTTGGTGTATGTGGCAAACTTGCTGAGGGTGCCTTCAAGCCCACTGTTCATGATGCTGACCAAGATATTAAACAGCAGTGACAGTCTCAATACCAATCCTTGAGGAAAGCACTGGGGCATTTGGAGTTGTTTGAAAGTGGACAAAGCTTCATGTATGGATACAGAAGAAATGGCAGTGAAAATATGCAAAAGCAGCAAACATACATTATTGAACTGGTAGTTCCTTCCTTCCTTGAAGTAAAAAGAAAATGCTTTGAATAATTTATCAATTCAAAACCTCTTTTTATTTACTTTGTCTTTCCAAACAAAAAGCATATTTTCCAGATGTCCTGATACCTGAAGTGTATGCGAATTACTTTTAGACAGACACTAATGTGGTTAATGTGGCTTGGAACATAAAAAGCATAGTGAGAAAACATATAAAAAAAGAACAGCTAAAACTTTTTAATCTTTAAGGTATTGATGCAATGTCATTGTCCCAAAACTATTAACTTTCTTAATAAAACCTCTTTTTACAGTTACATACATTTCAGAGTACATATTGTTTATAAAAGGTAGAGATCTCTCTCTGATTTACAATCTTTTCAGCTGCAGAGTTCAGTCTTATTTGTGTCCTGCATTGTTAGCATGGCACCTGTGGGATAATAACACATAGCTTTATTTGTAAACCTTGTATTCAGGCATTGGGCATACATTTCGACATCTTACAGAGATTTTCTCTCAATTTTTTCCTTGGTCTTGAACATGTAAAGATAAAGTAGATCTGAAAGACAAATATATAGATCTTACAAATGAATGAGAATTTGCTTTTAGAGTTTATTTGTAATAGGCTTGAATATATGCATTTTCAGATGCACTTTTTAAATGTAATTTTTTTGAGAATTCTACATTCCCCAATCACTTGATCTATTTTGGTTTCTAAGTATTATGGTGGATTCATCCTGGCTGGATACCTGGCTCCCACAAAAGCTGTTTGCTTATTCATTCCTCTTCCCAGTGGGATAGGGGAAAGAAAATATAATAACTCTCTTGGAGTCAGCTGGCATTGTCTCCCTCAGACATGGGGGCAATTTCTGACTTCTTACAGAATTCACTACTGCATCCACCCTGCCACCAAAATCTTGCCATGAAAACCCAATATAGCCATTTTAGATTAGTTTGGGTGTCATAAAAATTTACAACCAGCCCCTACTGTTTGCTGTTATCTTCTGCTTGAAAGGCTAAATATCAGACTTTGACCTTTATCCTGCCATCTCACAATTATCAGTTAGCTTTAACAATTCAAGCCAATTTTGTCCTCAGATGCACCATTTTTTTTTTTTTTAATAATAGTATCAGAGGTAGTATTTTCTCACTACAGACACTTACACATAGCTCATTTCTGTGCTCAAAAGTTGCTAGGATAATAGATTTTTTCATAAATTTTCTTTTTGCTTAACTGAGCACTGAGTTCTCAGTATTGCAGGAGCAGGTCTCCACAATTTTCTTAGACTATGTCTCATTATGAACTGTGGTTCTGAAGATTACAGCCTCTGTTACTAGACATAATGAACAACAGCATCTGAATTTGCCATCTGGCTTATGAAAACTTCTGATAAGTTCAGGAAATGTTTGAGACAAGGAGAGACCTTCTTCCATGTCTGATCTCACCAAAACAATTAATATAACATGATTGATTTATAAATACCATAGATTATGGATAATAACACCCATGAAAACACGTCAGTGATGTTTACAGCCTCAGAGGACTAAAGAATTGCAATCCAGAGATTTAGCTTTATCTTTAAGAACATGAAGAAGAAAGCAAAATAAATAAGTGATGAAATATAGAGAATTACTTTTTGTCTCATACATTTCCTCATAGAATTTCTTAATCTCAAATTGACTTACAGGATTCATTGTTAAAGAGTTCAGAAGGAGACAAAGAGTAAAATAGCTATTTTGTTAGTGAAACACAAATCTGATAAGGAGATTGGCTAAAAACTAACTGCAGAGTGCTAAAATTACATTGCTACAGTTACTGCTCAGCACAAGATAATTCCTCCTTAAAATATATAAACCCCAAAATGTATTATACTAAAATGACAGATCCCTATATCTACCTATTATTGATTTTAAGATTAAAAAGTAATAGTGTAAAAAGCCAGCAGTAAGTAAACTAAGCAGCATGTCTAATTACAGTAACTCTTAAAATCATCCAAATTGCAAAGGCAGCTTCATGATGTTCAGAATCCATTAAGATTATGTCACGGCACAGGAATGTTACTCCCCAATTTAGTTCTCCCACTGAGACTCTTAAAACCACACTGCTGCTTATTCTGTCTCTCACTGACTCTTTCTGTGGCAGGATGGAGATGAGAATTGGAGGCACAAAAGGTAAAGATCGTGAGTCTAGATAAGAAGAATTACTGGAAACAGCAATGTGATAAGAAAATGAACAAAAGCAACAGCAATACTATTGACATGGGGTACAAGAAAGATGCAAGCAATTCACACAGAAACAATAATGTCTGATCTCTGCCTCTGTCACCCTATGTCCCCTGGAAGAAAGGCCTTCCCCCATCACTGGATAGTGAAGTGAGGTGGTATAGAATAACCTCCATGTCCTGGTCATAACCCCTTCTGGCCACTGCAAAAAATAACCCTGGCTTGAATCAGGATAGGCTAGAAATCAATTGTACATGTAATTAGAGTTCATTAAAATTTTTTCCTATTTTTCCTTCTGTCCTTTTTAGTCTGCTCCTGGTCTGCCTCTTTGTCATGAAAGATACGGCAAAACTGACACAACATCGCCAACAGAAAGTTCCCAAAGTCACAAACAATTTCCTCCAAGACCAGGTGGAGGGAAGAAAATCCCACAGATCATCAGCAATAAAAAATATGTTTAAAAGCCAAAAAATTTTAAAAATATGTATAAAAGCAAAATACCAAAAACTGGCAAAAACCCATCAAACTACTATGAAACAGAGGATAAAAGAGAGAAAAAAAGAGAAAACACTGGAAGCTGACTAGAAAAAGACACTTCTTAAAGAAATATTTAAAAAATTGGGAGCTATCCAGTCATTTGCCAAAAAAAAAAAATCTATCATGATATAAAACTTCAGCCAGAAAAGCAAAAAAAAAAAAAAAAGGTGTGAAGGAGGAACATCATGAAAGCAAACAGGAGTCTTTGCTTGCTAACTGCCAAAATCCCTGTAAATTGCCTTTATTTGCTGCATTGCTGCCTATCAGCTGGGTAAATAGGTGCTCCCAGAGCATCTGAATGGTAGCCATCTGCAAAACATCTGCAATTACAAACATTTATGAGCTGAAGAAAAATAGCTTGTGTTTTCATGTTTCTTCACAAATAAGAAATTAAAAAAGGAAATCTGATTTTTATTAAGTAGCTTAATGTTTCAAAATCTACCATTTGCAAAAGAATGAGGAAATAAGCAACTTTTTATCTTTTGTTGTTTTACTGCTAACCTCAAGTCCAAATAGGCTACTGAAATTTTGAGCAGTACATTTTTCTTCAATAGGGAATATTTTGAAAATAACAATTCTCCTGTGTCATATAGCTCTGATACTGAATCAGATAATGAGTTTCATTTCCCTGGATGTCAGATTGCCTATTATCTGTACAGGAGTTTGACTCATATGTCAGCTAATTCACTGACACCAAATATCTGAAAATGCCAGAGCAAACTGGATGGAAGACCTGAAGATACAAGGAAATTAAACTGTCTTAGAAAATATATATTTTGCCCTTGTAGTCCACCTCAGAATCAATGGGGCTTTCTTTTAGTGTTGGCTACCATCATTTCTGAATAATTACTTTTAAGCTTTACTTTAAGATATGGGACAATCTTGACATTGCTCCTAATGGACAAACTTCTGTGACATCCCCTGTTTGGTGTTCACAGGAAAGCTCTCCTCTGCCTCATGTATTACTTCTCAGAGACTGTAGATTGCTGTTGGTCAAGCTGCATGTCACAGTCTGTTCCCTCCTCTTTTTTTTCCCTTCTTATTTTTTCCATACAGACACTTGTGCTAATATAGGAAGGAAAGGGACATCTTTGAGCTAACACAAAAGAGTTGGAGAACTGGCCCTTTTCCTCTTTTTTATTTGTTTTCTAACCTTTAAATCACAACTCTGCTAAGAAACTAAATTTAAGAAAATTTTGTCAGGGAAGAATTTTGGCTACAGCATTTTATAGATAAAAATTTACCTAATATTGGAGCATTCTGAACATGATGTTAACAGTATTCCTTCGCTTCAGTTTGGAGCATGGTATGAAATAAAGAGTATTAAATCACTTATTTCATAGAGGGAAATAACTGGTACTGGAAATACACTGGAAATACATAGGTACTTTTTGTACCTGTGGATGTTCCTACTAAAAGAGATGCTAAAATAGTTCTTCAGATTTTCACACTATACTGACATTTTCCATCTTTTTTTTTGCTTACAGAACAGATAAGAACCCCAGTTTTAGCAGGTTTCAGAGACCACGTATCAGAATTTTCATCAAGATCACTATCACTTCTTAATAGGCTACCTTCAGTGTATTACATGCCCGTTTCTCTCTTAAAATGGAATAGACTGGTGCTTCCATGCTGTGCAAGTCTTTCCATGGTCCATCTGTTATCAGCTACAGGTGCAGGACAGACATTACCTGCAAATAGAATGGGCAAAAAATAATAACTTAAAAAATTCTGCAATTGCAGTTCTGCAGTATTGGTGCAGTCAAATAAAATTATGTTTCTAATTAGCTTGGGCAGTCCTAGAGAAGGTGAAATATGTGGATAAATAGAGAGAAAAGGTAGTCTTCTTGAAAGTAGTTTTTCACTTGTTTTGTTCTTGATTTATGTTAACTGCAAGCAAAAATAAATATATATAGGGTTTTCTTCTATTTGAATAAAACTGTTAACTCAAAAAGTCTGGCCTTTTTCAGACAGACTTTATTTTTAAAGCATCATCTTCAATGCCCTAAGAGGTTGTAAAAATCAGCTTGTAATGTCCACAGTAATTCTGAATAATTGTATGTAACAAGTGATTAGAATATTTATGGGGAAAAAACTTTCTCAATTTAATTAAATTTCCAAATTAAGTACTTGGGAACTTGTTGCTCTATTGTCCATAATTTTCTGTTTGGGTATTAGAGGTATGTGAGCTGAACTTGTGGTGAGGAAGAGAAGGACGCAGGATAAATCTCAAATTGTTAGTTTTTATTAAAAATATAATATTAACTATGAATTGTAAATTATTTTTCAACTAGTGCAGTGTCATGAGTAAGTAAAAATATTTTAGTCTCATTCAGTCTTTTTTCCTGCACTTATCAAGGAACTGAACTGAAAAATACTTGATACATAGATAATATCAATAACAGAAGATGAAAGCTAAGTACTTTTTGTTATATTCAGTCTTTCCCATTTATTACCTTGATATTATGATGCACTTCCACTAGCAAAACCCACTAAAATTTATATGACAAGATGATGCTGAAATGCCTTAAGTAGATATTTATTGTATTTTTTAAAATTATGCTTGCTTATATGTATATGTGAAAACATGATGTGAAAGGTTCTGTCAAGGCACAGGAGATGGAAGGTTTACCAGTTTTATGCAAAGTAAATTTTATACACATATAATGCAATTATATTAATAACATAACATATGCCATATATCATAAAAATATTAATGTATATACAACTGCAAATATATATTTCCTCAGCTCATGTATGTTATTTTCATCTTCATTCTCAATGTATTTCTCTAGTGTAATTTTCCTATTAAAAGAGAAAAAATACTGGGTTGTCTCCCCTGTTGTTAGATTTGCATTTTCTACACGTGTTTGCTTCCATGTTATCCTAATCCAGAAGTACAATTTACAGGCTTTTAGCAGTTGAGTAGATAGGAAATTTTCATTGAAAGAAAACATTTTTGATAGATCTAGACAGTTCTAATAAATGTGGTTCAGTAACACTGTAATTATGAATATCTACTTCAAATACAGAGTTGAAACAAAATTATTTTAAATGCACAATTTATGAGTAAAACTAAGGCCCAGTTACCTTTTGCAAAAGAATTATTCCAACAGATAATTTAGCATTTGAATATTATTGATATATAACAGATCTAATATGAAGATTTAATAACGGTCATATTTAAGATATGTATTCTCGGAAAGCCTGTTTTACTCCACAGAAGGACAAATTCTGTTATGCAGTTGTAAGAAAACGTGATGAAAATGTAAAATGATAAAGAAAGAGGATGAAGGCTTCATTAGAATACTGAACAAAACTCAGTAACAAAAAGAAAAACATCTGTGAAAGCTGTAACAGATTCAATAATAACAACCATCTGTAAATACTGAAAAGATAGAAGAATAGAAAATCCTTGCTGACACCAAAAAATCCTAACTAATTTTTACAGTTACTAGCTCAGCAGCTCTCAGGAAATTGTTGCACACCTCCAAGACTTTCTTACAAATAGTCACATGTCCTATTGGAAAAGAAGTTATAAAAAATATTTCCCATTAGATTTTTTAATGGCTTTTACCAGAAAAAGATGAGAGTGCAAGAAGTACATAGGACTTATAGCAGAACATGCATATTCATAACTTACGTAAAGTTTCTATTATCACTTTTGACACCAGCAAGGATCGCCTTTAGATCTTATAATCACTGCCAGTTGATGAGCTGCAAAAGGCACAAATTTTCTTGGTTTAGCCATTTCTACTAATTTTCTTTTTCCCCCCCACTTAATTAATTAATGCAGGATCTACAAATCCCTTGTGACTTCCAAACCATTCAATTCTACTTTCACTGTTGTGCAATGATAACAGTATAATTAGAATGCTAAGATGGACCTGTCAAAATCAACATAATTACCAGTAACAATTATGCTTTGGTGGGTTTGGCTTTTTCCCAGTTTAATGATAAAAAATCCCACCTCACTATGAGCAGAGGAGAAAACTCGTCAATAGAAACAAATGTTTATTCATGAGGGCTTAAATCTACTACATCAAATGCTAAACTTTCACTAAGTTTTTCTAGAATTTTAAAGTGAGTCCTCCCCAGACCAGCAGGTGACAAATGAGGAGAGCAGCAGAGATCTCCTGCTGTCCCTGAGGTGCAGATGTGTAAAGCTAGGCACATAATTTTGCCTCATGCAGGTCAGCTTTCTGGAGGCTGCAGCATGTCTCAGCTCCCTCCCTCTCTGCTAGCTTGCACTGCAGGCTGCCACACGTGCCTGACAAGTCTCAGATTCCAGTTCTCTATGGCTCACCTGCTTGCTAAACCTCTATTTTCCTATAGAAAATACACTGACTTAGTGCAAGAGTCCTCTAGAAGTGCAATGAGAATGAGTGAGTTCACTCAACCAGGTACAACTTTTTCCAGAAAACAGATTATATGACAGGCTGGGAGCAGGTTGTTTAAGAGGCTCATTGGGACTACAGTGCAGTACAGGCCCTTCCTGAAGGACCACAAAATTTCTCATCTACCTTATATATGATTTTTAAAACTTAAGGCAGGACTCTAGATCCATAGAACCAGAATATCCAGAGTTGAAAGGGACTCACATGAGTTGAGTAGAGCCCCTCATACTGCACAGGCCTTCCCCAAGAGTCACACCATGTACCTGAAAGTATTGTCCAAATGCTTTTCCAGGCTTAGTGCTGTGACCACTACCCTGCGGAAGCTGTTCTAGTGCCAAACCACACTTTGGGGGAAGAACCTTCTCCTGATATCCAACTCTAACCTCCTCTGACTCAGCTTCAGGCCACTCCCTTGGGTCCTGCCAAGGTCACCACAGAGAAGACATCACTGCCTGCCCCTCCTCTTCCCCTCAAGAGGAAGCTGTAACTGCAATGAGGTCTCCCCTCAGTCTCCTCTTCTCCAGGCTGAACAGACCATGTAACCTCTGCCACTCCTTGTACGGCTTCACCTCAAGGCCCTTCACCATTTTCATGACTCTTTTTTGGACACCCTCTAATAGTTCTAAATCCTTCTTATACTGTGACACCCAAAACTGCCCCCAGCACCCAAGGTGAGGCCGCCCCAGTGCAGAGCAGAGCAGAGCAGGACAATCCCCTCCCTTGCCTGGCTGTGATGCTGTGTCTGATGCACCCCAGGACACAGGTGACCCTTCTGGCTGCCTGGGCACTGCTGGCTCATGTTCAACTTGCCACAGACCAGGACCTCCAGGTTCCTTCCTTTTGTGCTGCTGTCCAGCTGCTTTTTCCCCACTCTGGATGTACATCTGGAGTTGACTTGTCCCAGGCTACATAATCCAGCACTTTCCTTGTTAAACGTCATATGGCCACTGACTAATGTTCTATTTTCCTTCTGTATTCATGGGATGAAGAAACAGTTTATCCTTAACTAGCAGTTTAGTCTTCATGACAAAATGGAAGCTGCATGATATGCACCAGAAAATTCCCTCCCAATAGACAGTCACAGCTAATAATTGCTTCAAATCATGCAAAATTAGAACATCTTTTTCCTTATAAATGAATTATATTTCCTAAACTCTTTCTATTATTAAATAAAACCAACTTTCATCCCATGTTATACAAATAAGACTAATCTTCTTTTCTTCCCTGCTTAACTGTCTTCAAGGGTAACCCTGTGTGATATGAGAGTGTTCTGTGTTTTTTATGACACACAGACATTTACATTGCATATATTATTTCCACTTACCACATTTCAATAGTTTTCATCTATTTGTCTATATCTTTGTCCTATAGGTTATTGCATATTTTGATAATTGAATTTGTATTCTGGAGATATATGACACTTTTTGAATACAAATCCACTATTCAGAATATGCTTTTTCAGGTTTCCTTTACAAATCTGGGGGTAGCAGGGAAAGTTTTCCATATGACATATTTATTTACAGAATTTATTTTCATCTTTATTGTCCCTGTTCATTTACACCACTTAAATCCCTAACATGATAAGAAAAGATAAACACAACAGCTCTTTTGGTTGTGTCATAATCTTTTTATACATGAGGAAGGAACTGGAAGGAATATTCCTCTAGGAAACCCTATTAATTTTTTTAGGAAAATAGATACTCCGTGGTTAAGAGATGAAAGGAAATAGATTTCTCGTAGGGTTTTTTTTGTTTTGTTTTTACGACTGCAGTGCAGGTAAATCTAGGAAGTAAAGCTCTTTGATACAAACACTGAATGGTAAGACAAAACTCTGTGTATTGAGAAGTGTTGAAAGCCTTGCTTCCTATAGAGTTATACAAAAGACTTATGTGGCACAGAAATTTGGTACAAGATTATAACACCATCTTATTTAAGGTGGCTTAATAAGGTGGCTTATTTAAGGCTGACATATTTTATTTATGTTCTTTAAAGAACAAATTATATGTTTATAACAATGCAGGGTAATAATTTTGGAAATAAGAACTGCCACTTCATATCTTTTCAGAGATCAGCTCTTGGAAAATTAGTTTCTGTATTTTAGAATTGCACCTTTTTGATTATTAATCCCAATATGCAGTCTGTTAAGATGCCAAGACCTCAAGAATGGTAGGTTAAGACTGAAACCTCAAATGGCATCCTGCACTTGTCAGTGCCAGTAAATGACCAGTACAGGTGCCTTTGATGCAGCTTGAGCTGTGCATGTCTTCACTAGTGGAAAAATCTTAACTAGAGAGAACTGAGATGTTGTGTTCTTTTCCCCCGACCCTGCGCAGCTCCAGAGAGTCTGGAATGGCACTGCTTCTCAGCGGGACTTGAGGCTGCCACTTGCTCCTGGGCATTTCAGCGTTCCATGCCCCAGGGTGGGCTGGCCGTGTTCTACTGCCGTGTGCGAGGGACGAGGTGAAGAGGGAAGGAATTTGTCCACCCTGTTTCGGCTGGAAGACTTTTATTGTCACGCGGAGCTGCAATGGAGAAGTGTGGCTCGCTTTCCAACACCGCGTGTGTGGGAGTGGCCACAAACAAAGAAAGGCATGGTGTTTTATAGGGGGCAGGCCGAGGGAGACGGAAGTCCCCCTCGCCCAATGGAGGCAGGCTACGAGGGAGTGACGCGGACCGGGGTGACCAATGGGGATGCGATAGGGGTGGACACGGAGCTCTGGGGCGAATGGGGTTGTGGGGCTGGGGTAACCGACAGGGAAGTCTCAGGAAGGATTGGGGGGTGGTTACTGGAGTTGACTCTGAGCGGAATTCCCACGGGGGGAACAGGGGTGTACAAAGGGGTACTCAGAACTGGCTAACTAACATACATTATAATCCCTAATCTGAAACCACCCCCAGAATGCAACAGAGAACAGCCCAGTGAATTCTGCATGCTCTGTGAGAATCCTTCCAAGATGCACTCTCAGAGTGCAGAATTCAGCATCTTCATTAAAGGAATTGCTTAGAAATTCTACTGCTTTCTCTCAATTTTTTTTTAGTATTTGCTTTAACCTGTATATGAGCTTTCATCATCACTTCAAGAAGTACAGAAATGTTAGACAAAAAGTAAATATAACAGGAGGCAATGCTGATAAATAGTAACAGACAACTGGAGATTCATTGCTCCTTCAGAAAGTTAAACTGAATTTTGAATTATTAGAAAAAAGGTATTCTTAGAACATGGGTAGAATTAAAAGAATTGGTAATCTCATTAATGATACAGTGTATGGGTTTCCTATATGAACAGTCTTATAAAATATTTATGATCAATAACTGAGATTCACAGCTCTTGCTGCATTGACTAGCTACACAAATTGTATCCTTACTATCTTTTTCTTACCATCATCTGCATTTGTTGCCATTAACAGCAGCCACCAGATTTAAAGACTTCACTCATGTGGTCGTTATATGTCATTATACACACAAAATCTTTAAAGATTTCACAACCTGTTTGTGAGGTCAAAAGGGAAGAGAGCACGCTAAAATGAAAGTTTTTCCTTAAAGTCAAACATGTTCGGGATTTAAATAATGTTAGACTGCCCCCATTCTAACATTTACTGGAATATGTTGTGTCTTTATTCTACCATTACTACCATACTACTACATTTTCTTGGCTTCCAGCTCTGTTCATCTTTTTATTTTTAGTAAAATATTCATGAATGATGCAAAAGGAAAAAATGTTCTTGCTTTTAAGAACAGACATGGAACATGAATATTGTGAAATTTATTTTTTAATTTAGCTTTAGGAAGAGTAGTCAGCATTTAAGAGTAAAATGTACTCATCACTGATTTTACAGGGGGACATATTGCATAGCAGGAGCCAGACCTATCACATAATAGATATCATAATGTTGATATGTATCTATTGAAAATTTGACTCAATGTCTTTAAATGTTGAATGAGACCTAAAACTAGAAAGTTAAAGTATTTTGTCAGTATGTCTCTGTGAAAACACAGTAGCTTTTCCTTGTAGTGCTTCCCATGGCTGTTTCTTGAGATATCAAAGCTAAAGATATTTTAGACAACACAATTTCTGCTCCATCACCCTTCCTTACTTTCCTTCACAAAAATAATCTGAGTATAGGAAGTCAGAATGTATATCCAGGCATCAAGCCTATTCTCCTTCAGTGTGCAATCAGTCTTTTTCTCCAAATTTGTTTTGTGCAGGAATTATTATTACTGCAAGAAAAAAAACCATTGTGATTGGACCCTAAATACTGAAATAACACATAAAGAGTCCATATATTTTTCATCTTTCTTCCTTCATGTTCATCAAGCATACAAACGAACACAAAGAGAAACCAACAGAGAAAGAAATGTTATTAGTATTTTTTCCTCCCAAATTTACAGTTTTTTTCCTTTGTACTGAACCAAACTGTTCTAAATTTTTTTTCTGTAAATTATCACTTAGGAATCAATGACAGATGGTATATCCACCTGCTTTTTGTTCCCTTACTAACATCAATAATACTGTACAACTTCATAAGTCAGCTTACACTAAGGGATTGCTGTCATCAGCCATCAATGTTTATAAGGCCAGAATACTAATGAGGTTTTACTGTGGACACTAAAACACTCACTGGATAAGTGATTTTCAGTATGATGTGTGTTTTCCAGCAACAGAAAAATCCCACTTTGGAAAAAAAAGACTATAAGCTAAAAGGAGTACTTTATCCAATTCTAAGTTTTGCTGGCCCATAAGTAGAACTACAATATGTGTGATGTATTCTAACAGCTAGATCTGTTTTACTTTAATTTCCAACCAGAGACTTAGAAAAGAATATTATCTTTTTTTCTCTTTGGCTTTTTTGCTAGATTTTAATCTTGAATGCTTTCACGTTTAGGTATCTGGATTACCAATACAGATTTATGTACAAGGGTGTCACCTGGGCATATGTGACTGGCTAGCTAAACAATCAGAAATCAGTTTAGCTGTCTGGAAACATTATCTTCCCTGAGTCATTCTTGTTTGGCTCTTAATGAAGTATCTAGTGTGCAGCACAGGTCAGCACCTTGTATAGAAACTTTCTCTGCATCTGGTTTTCAAAACTGCAGTAGATTGTGGGTGTGAGATTTATAGTAGATTCCTCCTGCTTAAACAGGAGAGTGTCTATTGCATAACCTCTGTTTTGCTCTCATCCTGCAGCCTAGTTGCTGTCTTCCTGCAAGATAAACTTGTTTCCACACAGTTTTGTTGCAGGGGCCAGCCTGTGTGGCTCCACCTCTGTATCATCATGGTACCCCCTGCCACCCTCTCCTTGTTTTCATCTTCCCAGCATGTAGATTCATAAACCAGTAGTGTGTCCCTGCAGTGTGCGTCTGCTTCACAGAGCACCATGTAGATTTACAAAATGACGCAGTGGTGAGCTGCAAAACAGCCTTTAGTCTCAATAACACATGGCTGTGTGTTTTAATTAATTGGTGTGCCTGCACTATGGTAAGGAGGAACACACGTCCTGTAGGAACCCCACTGCACCATGGAGGCCGTGATTATTTTTTGCCCTCTGAAGCATACCTGCTGCAAAGGGGACCATCCTCTTTTCTTTCAGAGTATTTCTTCTAGCCCTTTTGGTCTCAGCCTGCAAGTATTTAGCCCACGGACTTTTCTGGACTGATATTTACTGTTCTTCTTTTTCAATCTGATGGTAGGGAGAACATAACCTGTCACTCCAAGAAGCTGCACAAGAGTTACCAAACCCCAAACACTGAGAAGTGTAAAAGAAAATCATCCTGTAGTGTGCTTGAAATTATAATCAGAAAATTGAAGGTGCTCACTGTATGTATTTAATTAGAACATCTCAGTAATCAGCTGGACCCCTTTGCATTTCAGTGTGAACACTACTACCTTAGTTGTCTCTACTTCTGGATTTTTGTGCACAGAATGTTAAAGAAGTATAATAAACCCAGGATATTTACCTTTTTTTCCCTGTATCTCCTTCAAAACAGAAGTGGTTAAAATGATTGTCAGGAAATCAATTACACTACAGCTTGTCAACACATCTGGAATACTATGGTCATAGAAAACAATCCCACAAACCCCAGCTCTTGTTACAAAATTTAATTCAATTCAGTTACAATTTAGTCCACAATATTTGTCTTACTTGTAGTATTCCAGAAGTGCACAAAATGAAAGAAATGCAAGAACACAGAGGAAATGCTCTATTAAAGGTATTTTTTAAAAATAAAAATATTTTAATTACTGCTTGTTTTTTGAGGTGTGTTTGTCAGACTCATTTTCAAATGGGAAGAATTGGATCTATCAGTCACTCTTGATCACTACAACAAGGACTCTTATGAAGTATCAGGGATAAAGTATTTTTCTTACTATATCAATCAACACTGAGCAAAGGTATAAATAGCATGTTATCTCATAAGCACATTTATTTTTATTACTCCAAAGGTTATTTGAAGAATAAACTTTTTAAAAAAGGCTTTAGTCAAACAAAATAACAAAAAAGATTTTTTTACTTAGACATTAGATATTTTATTAGTTAGACAGGATATTTTCTTAAAGTTAAATACCTAAGGTTTTGTTTAATTAATATCTCTACATTTCTGATTGAAGCTTGTTTATCATCAATAATGAAATGACAAGAAAAGAGATCATAAGAGTCAATGAAAAGATATATTTTTATCGTCTTGCATCTAAACATTTTAACATGTTAACATTCTAACATCTTAACATTTTTTGACAAAAGTCATGACAGAACTACAGAAACAAAGAAAAAATAGTAAAATCAAATCTTAGCATCCATTTTTGCCCATATAGAGGTTATTCTCTTTTTTATTATGTATAAATATTTGCTTAAATGAAACTCAACTATCAGTTCCTTATTGCAACATGAGTACCACTATGTCTTCATGAAAATCTGTCACAGTTCAATTATATACTGATTACAGCTAGTCAGAGTTTTACAATGCTGCATAAAGGGTTAATTTTTGTTCCTGTCTTCTTTTAAAAAAGTTCAATTTCTAACATTTAAAAATATTCCAAATTCCAGTTTTATTTAAACTATTTTTCCTTTCAAAATACCTCACAGCTGAGGGAAAGTGAAACAATCTCTGGAACTTTATTTTGCAAGCAACCCCTAAATCATTAGAAAATAAGACTGAGGAATAAAAGGATAGCTTTCACATTGAATTGCATGTTTTGGGTGGAAGAGAGCAATGATGAAAAGCTTAAGTTTTTTCTTAATTTTCCTATTACTATCCCCTAAACATAGTAGAAAAAGTCAAAGGAAAACCTCGCAAACAATTGTTACTCTTTATTTTTTTCTTTAGATCACTATTTACTTACAACAGCTTCTTCCATTAGCCTGAAGAAGAAATAAATTTATAATCTAAAAAAAAAAAAAAAAAAAAACCTAAAAATAGATATACTGTCATTATTTTTTCACAGGAAACCATCTTATATTTCACATACTCAATGAATAGCTATATTTTGAAAAACAACAAACAAAATTATTCAATTCTTCATCTTTCCCCTTTCAGTTTATTTAATATAACCAGTAGGATAATGTGATAAGGGATGAACATAGGATGAAGGAAATAATTATTTTGTCTTTCAATATATCTTGAAATGAAATTAAGTTTTTTGTTTTTTTTTTCAAGGTTGTATCCTAAAGTCCAAAACAAATTGCTGAAACCATGAAGAATTCCTCAAAAGTAATCTTTCAGTTTTCATGTAACTAAACAGGTAATGTGAAAAAAATCAAGTTGTCTCTAGAGGAGGTGGATGAGAAGATAAAGTGTGTAGGACAGGCAAGGAAAGAATTTTCCCTTTGTTTTCTAGAAGAATAAAATATTTCCACTCTTGTCTCAGCATAGTTTCAGATCTTTCCTTAATTCACAATATTTTGGTAACTCTCCAGAATGCAAAGAAGGAGGTTCAGATCAATGAATAAATTCTGCCTGTAATAAAGTGACGTAGGTTAAATTTCCTCCATGTATTGGCATACACTTCAAGTCATAAAAAATTGCCACAACTCATTTCACAATGTCCTTCCAAATAAATCATTAACTTTGGGTTGATCATGCTCACTGTATGTGTTGTTAGGTTGACAGATCTATAAGCCAATAAACTTTTTACAGTTTTTTAAGTTTGTTGAAGATTATTAAAATGACAATGAACCTTTATTATTCTAGTGAAAAAAACACCCTAAATAATTAAACTCATCTGCGAGAAACAGTGTATTTAACAGAGTTCAGAGCATAGATGGAAGATGTGCAAAAGGGTCTTGCTGGATCCTGTGTGATTTCCTATAAAACTGAAGAGAAGAAAAATAAATATATAGGGAAATAAATCTGGCTAAAATAAAATAATTTCTGTAACACTACAGGGACAAAAAAATTGTGTTTAATACAGTCTATTAAGTGCTCCTTGTCTTTTTGCAACGATTTTGCTTTTGGCTCCAACATTCCAACCTTTTCTGTTGCATATAGGTTTTCATTTTTCATGCCTCATGTATCCTAGCCTTGATTCCCTTTTAGCTAACCACAATAGCTGCTTGCTAAAAAAGAGCCAGCATTAATGAACTGTTTATTGTGCTCCAGAAAATATCCTTATTTCTACAGCATCTTTTTTCATCTTCCTCTGCTCTGCCAGTTCCTGGGATCAAACAGAGTATTGTCTGCAGCAATTTAATTTGTATTTCTCACTCCACAGCTTCAGAAGAAGGTTGGTATAAATCATTCTGTGTATCTGGCAGATAATAAGTAAGAATTTGAAAACCATTTTCCAGGACCTCACATTTTCATAAGCAGGACTCCCCCAAGACTTTTTGCTAGGCCAACTCATAGCACTCATTGCTTCTGCAATTCACTTCAATGATGACATTTCCTGTGATTTAGCGTAAGTCACAGTTTGTACCCTTCAGTTCCCAATCTTCAGTCCCCTGGGACAACACCACTTCCTTATTTCAAGGCCCTTTTGAAGGGCTGCACAGCCCTCTGGGTTATCGGCTACTCCTCCCAGTTTGTGTTGTCAGTGAAATTGCTGAGGAGGCCCCTGACCCTTCACCCAAATCATTGATGGATAAATTAAACAAGACTGGGCCCACTATTGAATCTTGGGGGACACCACTACGAACAGGCCTCCAAGTGGACCCTGTACCACTGATTATGACCCTCTGAAGTCTGCTGTTTGGGCAGTTCTCAGACCACCTGAGTAAAAAAAAAAAATCTCTAGCTTATGCAATCTGTATTCTGTAGATGCTTTTTGATTGTTTAAGTCTAAGCTATTTCCTCAGTTGAGGTCAGACAAACTGAATTAAGAGAAGTATGGCAATATGGATCTTACATGAGTTTTCAAAGGAAAATCAATACAAGCCCAAGCCATTAGGACAGTACTTTGCCTGCTTAAACTTCTGTAATAGCTACTTTTAGTACATTTTCAAAATAAAATGATAGCAGCATGAATGCAGAGTATTATTCGATAAGTCTGTCTTCAGTACAAAACTTCAGAAAGCTTTTGCTAAAATAAATATTCCATTTTCTTCTGTGAAAGAACAGGGTAAAATTGAACAAGATAAGGTATTTGTCCAGCTATACATCTTTTCTTACATAAAATATGACTGCAATAAATGGCATAATAGGAAGATTGATAGAAATCCATGTGCACTTAAGATAGATTATTTACAGAGGAAAGTGAAAGCCTTCAGCAACCATGAAAGTACACAATTGATTGCTATGTTGTATCACATTTTTGTTTCATAAAGTTTTTTCAGCATTCATTGCTTGGTCATTGCAATAGAAACAGATGAATGGTTATTTTGAGGGTCTCTGGCAGTGTAAGAAATGTGTCATGAACTGCATTTTTCAGAAACAATTTGGAACTCAAAATCAAAACAAGAAAAAGCCATGACTTTATATGTGAATGCTGGAACAAGCTTCAGGAAAAATATTCTTGAGGTTTAGAAAGGTAATTGAACAAGATTTCAATATATTTTCTATGTAGCAGGAAAAACTGAGTAAATTTCAGCTCAAGTAAAAGGGAGCACTTTGTGCCAAGCACAAATTATTTTTCCTTTATTCTCTCCCTGTCCTTTTGAAAATCACCCCTATTGTGTATGTGAGTTTTATTCTCAAAAGTACTGAAAGCTTCTGCTCCCACTTAACATCAACAGAAAAAAGGTTTATGACAGACTTGAAAGAGGTACTTCCCATACTCTGCTCATATGCAGCATCTTGTAGTATGAAGGGTCCTGCTTCCCTTCTTTCTCAGCATTTTTCAAAAGTAAAATGCTATTCAAAGTGAGGGTGATACTTGTTCAGGTTGGGGTTAGGGTAGATAGGGCAAAATGCAGATATGACTCCTATTTTCCTGGCACTGCATGTCAGAAACAAGATATAACACAAATAAACCATTTAAAGATGGAATAAAGAGATGGGGAGGGAAAAGAAGAGCAACACATTGAGAATCAGATAAGATATGCTTGATGGTCTCAGCGTGAAAGTACATTTAAAGGTCAAATTTAGTGCACAAGTCATTTGACTTAGGCTGTGAGCAGTGCATGACATATATCCCTTTAGGAATCATTAAATGTCTCCAATTACCAGGATTTAACAATCGGTAGAACAGTCAGACCTGTATGGAAGATGTTTGTCAGTTGATTTCTTAACTTCATGTGGAGACAAACAGCAGGGGGAAAAATATGTGCATTCTTAATAATTTGTACCACAGTGCCTTTTGCCTATTTTCCACCTTTTATAGCATGCACTGCCTGTACTCAATGAAACTCTACTTTCTGAACATTCTAACAAGGTAAATCTGCCAAAAACCTTGCAACTATGCCTTTGCCACACTTAACCATACTTGCAGACATGCATATGAGCTGCCTTTTGATTATTCAGGCTTCAAATGTCCCTACACCACCAAGGTTCAAACGTCTCTAGGCAGGAGTGCAAACTCTTGGAAAGTTCAAAAGGGAGATAGCTCTCTGCATTCTCTCTATTAAAAGTCTTTCTAAACCAAGCTCTTTAAATATATAGTGCAACTCCTGTAGTGACTGTTTCTTCCCTGGTTTGACCTCACTGAGCCATTCATTCTGCAGGATAGATGGAAAGTGAGCTGGAGGTGAGCTGAAAGTGACCATTATAAATATCAGACTAGCAGAGAGCACATCCCTAGGTAGGTAGAAATCAGGACTGTAATTATTTCTGCTGTGTTTGTTTTCAATGCAATGAAGCTGTCAAGTAATAGTTTACTTGTTTATTGTTCTGCTATTAATCAAAAGTAGGGGAAACAAAAGCTATAACAGAATAAATTGATTTTCTCACATTACATTCAGTAGGAGATGTGTTATAAAGTCCTACTATCAAACACACATCTGACAGAATTTTCAGGAATGATTTGAAAAATCAGTTAAATTCTCAGATAATACTATCCCTTAAAAGTTATAACATGTTACTTTTATTTACACCTCTATGAGGCAATAAAAGTACATTTATTTAAGAGATACAATGACAGGAATTAACAAAACAGGGAGAAAGGGAAAACATGAAGCAAACTATTTGGCCTGTATGGCTCTTTCTTTGTCCTTTGAGCAGGGTTAGGAGCTGAGGAGACAGGTCTTGATTTAGAAATGTGATTTGAATTCTGTGAGAAATCAGCAAAGCTTCAGTTTTGCTGTCTTCCTTCTGCAAAATAGCAATTGTGAATTTTTATTCATGTCAGAAAGTAAAAAATAAATATAGTGCTTATAGTCAGAAATCTAGGCAGCAGGTGAACTAGTTGTCTAAGAAACAAAAACAATACTGTGTTTACTATTAAATAGGTTTTTTGTTGTTGTTGTTTGGTTGGGGTTTTTTTTACATTTTTCACTTGGTTTTAGTTATTGAAAATAAAGTTATCAAATATTAAACGTTTTATTTCCATAATCTTGCCTCAAAGTTACTGTAGCATTGTATGCTAAAACGAAAAATATCTTTTAAAACAACATTTACAGAACTACCAAATTATGGGGGCTCTGACCAGGACAGAGTTAAGTTTTTTCAGTAGCTGGAAGGGAGATGTTGCTAAGTGAGCATGGTTAGGACATTATCCTATACCACCTCAAGTCATTGCCGGGGCCAGAAATAAGAGATACTCACTTTGGAGATGAAAGGTGTGGCTTCCACTTGAAAAATGCAGTGGGAGGGAGATGAAGCCATTGTTCATTGTCTCAGGGTCCACATTTTTGTATGTGAATCACCTTCTCTTTTACATAATTTTGTTATTAATGTTGCTGCTGTTACTGTTAATTTTCTTCTCACACTGCTGTTTCAAGTAATTGTTCTTATCTCAACCTGTAATCTTTGCCTTTTGTGCCTCCAATTCTCAACTCCATCCTGCTGCAGCAAGAAGGTGTGGGAAAGGTGAGAGAGGGTCTCAGTGGGGGCACAGAACTGGGGAGTACTATTCCTAAACCACAACACACTTCTCTTAGTATGTTCAAGAACTTAAATGCAGAGGAAGTTTTTTAATACCATATCCCAAAAGCAGATTGGAAGTAAGAAACTGTGGAATTGCACATTTGTAGCACTGGTACCTGAGCACTTCTTCAGCAACACTAGAAATTCTTTACAGTTTAAATGTAACATTCTAGAAGTAGAAAATATAAGGAAAACATAGTAGCTTTTTCTAGAAATTTTATATTCTGTTTGTATTGCAGGTCATATATGTAGAGCAATACCAAAACAAAAGGAAACCAATAGCAAGAAAAAAATTCAAAGCAAAACAAAATGTTTCTTTGGTAGAAAAACACTGCCATTTGTAGCTATGTCAAATATCTTTATTTTAAGAAATTATATTAAAAAAAAAGCTTCACTTGTTTCTCATTAGAAGATTTATTTGAGTCTTGTCACAAAAAATGCAAGACATATCTAATAAATAATTGCATATTCATCTGACTTTAGGACGTACATGAATTCTGGCAGTCTCAAATAACTGCACCCTGCAAAATTACTTTTCTAGAAATTTTTATAAATGGTAAGACCAACATGCAAATAATTTTACATACTGCAGCTGCTGTATCCAAACAGCGCATTAATTCAAGGAGTTTTCCTAGATAACCCATTTCTCTAAGGAGCTAGTCACCTCTGCTTTCACTGCAAGCACACAACAGTATATGAAAGGGAGAAAACAATTCAAAAACATGAAGGAATCCACAAAGCAGAAGTGATGAAAACTGTAGATCTAATTTCAGTCTATTTCAAACTGCAAAATAGAAGACATATTACATATATATCAAATAGGAACTGTGGATCAAATGTGAAAGGAGCTGGGGACTCCAAACTTTGAGAAACGATCCTAAGGCACTAGAAGCTACTGGAAACTGTGACAATAGGCATAATTTCAGAAATTTCTGTGGGTAAACACAATAGAAGCCAAAATTTCTTTATCAGCATGAAAATTGAGAAGCAACTAAAAGAGCTGAAAAATGGCATTTTTTTAGTCCATAACTGATGTGTTCAAATGACTAATTCAAAAAAGAATATAACAGCCCTGCAAAGAGTACTTTATGGAAGTCGGTAGTCAAAGAGAAAAGTGTAAACCAGTTTTCCCTAGAGCTAAACTAATGCTTCTGAGGGACTCTTCACCTCCACTGGCCTCTTAGTTAGCAGTGCTTGGACACATCTAAACACAAGGTGCCTTTCAGCCCTGAATTCAAGAACCAAGGAACTCTACAGGCCAGTTCAATCTCTTGCCCAGAGGAGGCTCAGTTGTGGAGTCAGCTCAGACTGCTTAGGACTGCATCCTGCAGGATAGGAAACTCTCCAAGGAGGAGATGACACCTTTGCCCTGGGCCTCTGTCATGTTCCCCAGTTGTTGTAGCAGGAGAAATGTTTTCCACTAGCTCCAGCTTCTCTAGTCCTTTTTCTAATTTTTATACTTTTTCTGTGGGCAGAAGGTGCCTCAATTATAACTTCAGCTGTTCCATTATATTTAACTACATGAACACTCAGGCTAAGTTTGGTAATCCTAATATTGCTGATTTTATCAGACCTCCAGACTGCAATGTAAAAACAGGAACGATCCCTACTCCATGCCATTTAACACGAATTACCTGGTCTTATTAGTATTTCTAAGTTAAAACACTTAACTGAATTGATACTGGGTTTATGTCAGCTGCAGTGCATTAGTCCTGCCAGAAAAAGTTGAGCCACCAAAATTGTTAGACTGATTTGAATGATCCTATGCTTTGAGTCATGCAGCTGAAGAGCCATAAACACCAATGTATCAATAAATTACAACTGTCACAGTACAGAAACTGTAATCACCTTTGTTTTGATGCTGATATAAGAGCATAGGGCAAGACACCAAGCAAGTTACATTGAGGTAGTAAATTTTCCCTCAGCTGCACTGGGTGACCATAGTTGTTTGATGAAAGGAATTAAATGAGACACAAGATAGCTGAGGAGGCCATGGTAGCTCCATTCTATTCCCTTGCTACACTATATTATTTTTAAGACATGTAAGAATATTGTGTGTAGTTCAGGTAATTAACCCAGAGCTCATGATTTACTTATTTTATTATTTCCTCAACTCTATTTCAAGCCTAATGATTAATTTCAGCCATTTAACTATAATAGTATAGTGTAATACACGTGTTACATTTTATTGAGAAAAGAGCTCTTGGAAAAGAAGTTACTTTATTATTATTATCTTTAGCAGCACTGCATTTCTCGCTTTCAATGTATTGAAGCCACTGTAGTCAAATTTTGTTCAAGATTCACAGCTGTATTATTGTTGCTCTCAAATGAAATGCAGAATAGTGGTACAGCTAATTATTAACATAATCACATTTAAAATGTAGTGGAATGTGTTTACAGTAGTCTGTAGTTTGTAATACACTGATCTGCCTGAAGTCCTTCTTTCCACACAACATATGACTCATATTCCAATCTCATTGATTTCCTTAGGTAAAAATGGATGTTGCTTTATGGATAACTTCAGATGATGTCCATAACTAATTTAATGACATTTTCTTTTTGAAAAACTGAGGAAGAAAGATCTCATTGCGGACAAGCTACAGACTTCTAGCAGAAAACGGTTTTGCAAACAGAAATTAGGGACATCCTTGCACCATCAAAAAAATCAAGCTGGTTTCTTGTAAGAGTTATTTAAATGTTACAGAGGGAATTTGAAGCTTTACTTGTCACAGCATAAGACTCCATATGCATTTTGCAATTATAAGCAATCAATACCTGTAGCTACTGCTGAGCAGTTTCCTATCTCTGAGGATTAACATTTTTCTTAGCACTGGAATGTCATGTAGAGAGGTTGCATGGTTATATCAAAACTGCTGAGATATTTTCTAAATTGTATAAATGAAACTGAATCAGTATTAACTCCTGTAATTGTAGGTCTTGAAATGAAACATAATTACAATGAATAATTTAACATAATTTAGTTGGATCTTGGGAATACTTTTATATAAAGCAAGTTTATATTACTATCTAAAAATTACTTTGTCACTCATTATTTACTGAGATGTATGATTTTTGGTCTGTCATAATTGTCAGAGTAGCAGAAATTCCAATAAAGGAAAAAAAAAAACCAATATCCTGATATCTAACACATAAAGACCCAAATCTCTGGTTACATTTGGATGATCTAGAGATAAGTTAATGAAGCACTGAATTTGTAATTTTCGTTTTCCTTGGTTATAATGGAAAAACCATTTCCTTAGATTTTTTTATCACGTTGAAGATAGTGTTTTCTTAAAGAAAATACTCTTTCGTGATATCATTTTATTTAGATCCCTTTGTGTCTCTTTTTCCTCTCTACTTCTCCACACTCCAGCCCTATGCAAATGGCAAAAAACACTCCCTGGGGGGAGAAACAAATTGTGAGATTGCCTAAACCAAATGAAACAAACGTGCTATCTTTGATGACATGATGTTTAACTTGGGCATAAAGGGTCTAGTCTAAATTCAGGACATTAGTAAAATTTTATAAACAATGGTGTAAGTGATACAAACCAGAATGAGAAATGTTGGATAAACCTCAATGTTAGCCAAGCTGGATACTAGTCAGGAGATGGCTAAAGGAACCTAAGAATAGAAAGCAATAAAAACAGTAGTACCAAATTAGAGGGAGGTTACTGGTCAAGTATGTAAACAATCAGTTGAGATGCATCTGTTCAACATTTACATTTCTACCCATTGTGCCAATTAGTGAAATTTTTTCATTTTACAAGGCTGAGATGCATCAACAACCCAACAAAAAACATGGGAGGTTGGAGCAATAAATATGAAATAAAATAAAATGTCTTTAAATGAAAGTTTGCTTTTTTAGTAAGTGTCTTACTTACTGACATTGTTTCCTTTAAGAAACTGAAATATTGAGAAACGAAAATATGTGTTGTGTTTCCTTATAATAACTAGAGAGGCCAAATGGCATGAAGAGAGTAGACTCAAGGCAGGTATGTTGAGCAACTCAACTGGCTTTGGCAACAAGGATCACAAAACCCACTGCATGCTGTGGGCAAGAGAAAGTACAGTTCCAGAGGCTGGAGGAAACAACCTTACCTCAAAGGAGGAAAAAAAATACTATAGAAGGACCATAGTAGATTATAGAGGTTTTTGGGACTCAGAGAAGAATGACTGATTTTAATAAAATGAAGACTGGTTGTAAGAACTACCTCCAAGGACACCATGCAAAGATGGAGAGAGGCAAATAAATATCTATTTATGGTTAGATTTTTTCTTTGCTTTATGCTTTCTCTATTCAAAAAGTTTAAACAATTTCATTTTACTCAGATAAAGAAGTGGTTTGGTTTACTTTAGTTCAAAACCACTTAAAACTGGGGCCAGGCCTGAGTGTGGGAAATTATAAAGGGTGATCCTTTTCAGTCATCCAAAGCAGTGGTTGACTCAGACCTCTGTAAGCATGTGAAGAGCAAACTAAAGAAAGAGCAAAAAAACTCCAAACGCCTAAAAGGTATTCAGTTAGAAAAGCAATGATATTACACAAATAAATGGGGTGTGTGCCATCTGGAGAATTCTTTCTGAAGAAAACTACCCTCCACCCTCTGAAACTGAACAAAAAATAATTTAAAGCATTGAAGAACAAATAAACCTTCAGATGTTCTCACACACAAAATATATTATATAGGTGTACAAAGTACCCATAACTTAAATCTGTTATTGCACCTACCTAATCTAAACTTTATCTTGATGTACTTCAGGTTTTCCTATCTGTATTTTTCTATTCTCTTTAATGAAAACTTTCAAGATGGAGACAGGTATATGCTAATAAGTGCATTTATACACATATTAAATTAAAATCAGAAGTATTTTCAATTAAGCTTATGCTAAAAGATTTCAGAGTTTTTGTAATTCTGAATAAAATAAAATTTAAAAAGGAACATTTTTGTTTGGCTGGTTGGTCTTTTTTTTCCCTTGTCCCTTCTGTGGTAAACAGCCACAGAGTTATTCAAAGAGCTATGTTGCACATCACCTAATCTGATAAAACCAAATGCAGATACATACTACTCTCTCTTCTTCCTGATTTTTGCACATCTTCTTCTTACTTCTATTTCATGGAGACCACTGCACTTATTTCTTTGCAGAAAAAGATAACATTTTTGTTTGCTTTCCTGCCTTTTAGATAACAACTTTCAATTTTAAAGCTTTTACTGTCAAACATGCACTAAATGAATGTAGCTTTTCATAGTTTCTACTTATATTCCTGGACTAGCAAAGGCTTACTGTTAGAAATAGCTGAGAAGATATACCAGTTTGTTTGATTTGCCTTTCCTAATAATTTTTAAGTTAACAATATTAGACATTTAACAATAATAGGGAAAAACATTTAAATCTATTAGCACCTTCAGCTACAAAACAGCTGGTCATTCATTTAATGTCTGTTAACTTTACTGGTTTACAAGATATTTATTTACTAGTCTGTAAAAAGGTTTGTGCAAACGTGATGCTCCAAACATATATTTGGATGGGTAGCTGTTGTGGCAGGTTCAGATGAAGAAAGAAAAGCAGCACTGACAGCAAGCTGAATGTGAAATGGCTTCCTCCCCATTTTTCCTCTCAGAGAAAATGTTAAAGATATTCCATCTTTTCTTCTGAATATCTGAGTAGAGTTTTCAAAAAATTAATTAAAAATAAATATGAACCCTTACTTGACATTTTGAGCTAACAAATAGACATTTCTGCCAGTTTAATACAATGTTAATTTGCCTGAAAATAGCTTTACACTAAAACCAAAGTGTATATAGATATTAGCTTATTACAGGTCACTGCTCTTGCTACATGACCTCAGTTTCAGGGCAAACCTTTAAGGAAACATCTGATAATTGGCAAAAAAAAAAAAAAAAGACCAAAGACTACTGGATTTGGTGGGGTTATAGTTAATTTTCCTCATAGCAGCTGTTATGGGGCCGTGTTTTGAATTTATGCTGGAAACAGGGTTGATAACACAGGGATTGATTACACAGAACCAAAGCCTTTGCTACTCCTCACCCCACTGCACCAAAAAGGAGTTAAGAGGGGGCAGAGGCAGAACAGCTGACTTTAACTAGCCCAAAGGATAACCCATAAATGGTGTCATGCTTTGTATAGGAACTGGGAAAAGAAGGAGGAAGGGGTTATGTTTAGAGTGCTAACGATGTTTGTGTTCCCAAGTAATGATTTTGTGTAATGCACCTGCCTGCTCCTGAGAAGCTGTGGAATTAATTCTTAGATTCATTTTCCTTGTGATTCAGCTTTGCTTAATCTGTGAAACTGCCTTTATGCCAGCCCGGGGTCTTTTGGACTTTTACCCTTCTGATATTCTGCTCCATTACACTGAACATGGTGGCTCACTGGGTTAAACCACAGCATAATGTCGTCAGAAAAGGCGTGTAAAAAGGTCTGAAAAATAAAAGCATTGAATTCTGAAGCAGTATTTGCTTTTCAGAGACTCAGCTGCCTGGAACCTGATGCTGAGTCATCAAGTCTTGCACTTCTAATAGCAATCTGAGGGTTTTGGAACACATATGGCAAAGAGAAAAATATTTCTAGCCTGCCTATAGTGGAGCTACTGCTATTGGTAAAACAGTGAGAGAGGCAACTTTTTGCTCCTAACATTAGCTATTATTAAAATTATGTAAAACAAAAATTGGGAGGTAAATGAGGTGTCAGAGAAAAGCACAATGACTCCCACAATTATTAAACATTTTTACAGTATGAATACTTCGGATAATATTTCTTATCTGTGAAACCTGATGTGTAACCTGTCCAGATGCATAAAATGGAGGTTTCTTTGACTGCAGAGGTTCACCAAATTATTTCTGACTATTTGTGATAGTCATCAGCTCTTTACACTTCAAACACACAAGCATGCTATTTGTCAAAGGGAAAACTCTTCCATTTTCTCTAAGCTGATGTCTCCAGTGGTATCAGAAGACAGCAGCAAGAGGATGCTAAATCTAGTGGCCCAAAAGAGATGAAGCTGCCTGAGATGAGCCCTGACCTCAGGTGCAGCTAGTAGCAAGCCTGACCACGCATTTACCAGTGGACACATGCACACATACACCTGTTTATACCACATTGCTGACCAGATAATTCAGCACAAGCTGACATATGTAATACTTAGATGAAGACAAACAGCACAGGTGGCCTCATTCTACTTCTCTCTCTTGTTGAGGAGGGAGATGTGTCAAAATGAACATCTACACATATATGTGTATACATACAAACACTGGCAAATACTTTCCACACACAGCCTGACAATTTTAACCCTTTCCCCTTTCTGTTTTCCCATGTTTCCTCCTCCACAGACAATACAGAAACCTAGAAACCTCTCTGTTCCCTGCTTTGGTGCTTCTCAAAACTGTTGTGTAATCAGCCTTTTGCAATTCTGAAACGGTCTTCCCCTTTATCTCACAACATGATCCTGTCCCTGACCCTGGCAGTGACCCTGGCAGTGTCACCTGAAAATATTACCACTGGTGACTGGCCTGGAGTAAGTGTCCCCTTGACATGGGTCTGGAGCATTCCTAGGGGAGCCTAAGGAGACTGAGACAGACCCCTTGACCAGGTTATTGGGGTGGCTCCTCCAGCCACACTACCCATGGGCTCACTTATGCTTGTGGAGAGGTCTTTGTTAGGCTTACAGCTCCT
Source organism: Anomalospiza imberbis (assembly GCF_031753505.1). Classification (NCBI taxonomy): domain Eukaryota; kingdom Metazoa; phylum Chordata; class Aves; order Passeriformes; family Viduidae; genus Anomalospiza; species Anomalospiza imberbis. The sequence goes on along the minus strand of NC_089721.1, from coordinate 57,352,432 downwards.
GTGATGTCAGGGAGTAACACTACTTGGGCTCCTCCATCTGCTTCACCCGAGCTCCTCCTGTGGTGCAATTGCAATTTTTATGACAGAACATAAAATGTATTAGTGGGGTACTAGCAGGGTTACAGGACATGCAGCCTTATGGGTAGAATTTGGTGGTGTGTACCAGTTTGCTGCTCTCTGGAATACAAACAAGCAGACAACTCTACTGAGCTACTTTTGAAAGATGCTTTATTCTGAATGTAAGTAAGTGATACCTTAAACAAGTAAGTGATAACCTTAACAATTGGGACATATATTAATTCAAGTAAGTTTTTCTAAGAACTTTTCAATGCAGCAAAATATGTCTTTCATATTTCTTGCTTTATTGTTTTTCTATGAGTGATCAGCCAGTTGTAAGATACACTTAATGTTGTAATTAATAGGGTAACCTAGAAATACCTTCATGATGTCGACACAAACAGTCTACTACAAAAATTATTTTGGGGCTTACTCCATTTATCTTGGTTTCTGAGGAGCCTCAAAAATCTATAATTTGGAAAATAACAGTTTCCATAAATAAACATACAGCTTTTCACAACACTATATTTAAATTTTATAACACCTTTCTAGCAGATCAAGCCATCTTCAGAGCCATCAAAATCAAAGCAACAACTGAGCTAACAGCCATTTTAGCAAACTGATCATCAACCTCTGCTATTAGCCAGATTCTCTCACCAATTAATATAGAGAAGAAGATACTACAACAAACCACAAGTGAGAAAAATTCTGTCAGTATCTTGTAACAAGTTCATTGATGACAGCTGAAAGGTTTGCTTGGACTTTGCAGGCTCTTTATTTTAACTTACAGAACCATCAACATAAAGCATCAACCAGCAGGAGCAGTGCATCCATCCTGATTCTGACATAAATTTACAGAAATTGTCACCAGACCCTGCATTAACAGACTACTGTGAAAGTTCACTGTCTATGGAGCCCTCATTTGTCTTGTTGAAAGTTTTGCCTTTATTTCAAGCAAGTCTCTACAAACTGGTCAGCATCAAAACTTAGTTTCAAGGTTCTTGTCACTTCAACTTCTGTAGCCACTGCTGTGAAAGGGCAACTTGTCTCTAATTCAAGGGATTTTTGATATTTAAATTTTTTCAGTTCTATAGTGTTTATATATAACAGCAGTCTCTCCATAAGAGCCTGCAATATATGTTATTTGGTCTGTTCCTTCAAAAAACCCATAATTCATCTTTAAATAGAGAAAATTTATGCCAAGAAAATATAGCTACCTCTATGTTCTTAAAATTATTTGTACTGAAGTATATTAATCTTTCCCAGAACTGTGCATCAGGTTGCTTGGAACTCACTCTAGAAATAAGTAGTACCCTTAATTTAAGTCACTCAACATGGTGCTAGAACTGTAGGAGGAAGAGAAAAGCACAGAATTGAGAAAGAGGAAAAAAACACAGAAATACTACTGGCAAGCAGACTGACTTAACAGTACATACTTGTAGTTTTCTCTACACAACTTTTTGTGAAGTTGACAAAATAACATTTTTGTCAGATACTATATTGGGGAAAAACAAGTGTATCACACTCCAGCCTGAGACTTTTTTCCTTGACATTTTCTCCTTGACTTTTTCTCAAGATGTCCCAGAACTTCATCTTTCACAGATGGCTTTATCTTCATCATGGCTTACATATCTGTGTCTTAGTTACTAATTAAATTTTGTGTCTCTTTACTCCATTAGGGAATTAAATAAACCAATAAAGCCCTTCAGTAAAGCAACTGCACACAAGAGAGAAACAGCTGACCGGCTAAGAGACAGATCATTTCCCACCTACTCCTAACTGAAAACACTTCCTTAACATCAGAGCTAAGGTTTTTATCTTAATTACTCTGGTTCACCTTCCCATTTTCCTCTTCCTTTGCATAAGTCAATGAAAGGTGCAACTCCTCCTTCCCTTCATAGACTGACAAGAGAGGAAGACTGAGAACAAGGAAAAGGGCTGAGAATCGGCCTTTTGGTGCTGGTAAATAGGGAAAGATTTTTTTTTTCTCACCTTGCCATTTCTTTTGGCAATGTGAACCACACACAAAGCTGGCTAAGTGTGGCAGAAAATAACACAGAGATGCTCTTCTCAGAGCTGAAGAACAATATTATGTGACAAAGAAGTCAATCCACACAAAGTTTCCTCAAAATTTGCTTCTACTACTTCATGGAAAAACTACAGAATTCCATACAACTGCTTATGCTTAGAACACAAATGGGCAGCCAAAGACAACAAAATGACACAATCATTGCTGAAAATTATATTATATGCAGATGGAATACTGGATTTATCTTTTTTTACTTCTTTTAGGCTTCTTAAAGATTTGATATCTTCAAATTCAGAACATAATTCTCACCAATACAAGCTTGCAGAACTTGCTCTATTTCATAAAACCTGAAGGAAGTCACAGTGTCTTTCACTCTTTCATCTCCTTTTTTTACTGAGGGTCTAATACAGAAGAATTTACTCTGGTTTAACATGATGGTTGAAATAAATGGGAGATTTCATAAAAATAAAGGTGCATGCAGTTTACATGCAAACTTGTGGCTAGAGTACTTGCACAAATTTTATCCTAAATATTTTCAGATATTTTGGAGGAGCTTGCTGTAATGAGAAAACATAAATATATAGTCATAAAACTACAGCTGACACTGTTTCTATTGCAACAATTTATAACATGGAAAATTATTTTCATATTTCACTTAGTAGACCCCAAAGGACTTCTCACAAGTCATTCCTACTTTTGGTTTGCAGTTCCTATCTGTTCCTAAGTGCAGCACATTTCCTTTCCTAAAATTTATGGAGTCACAACAGGAACACTATACTCAGAGCTGTGAGAAAAGAATCTATTCTTTGTGATGCAGACTTCTTCCTAAAGTAGGCACAAAGATCTGTGTTTTCTTCGAAGCTCAGCTCATACAAATAAATGTAAAGAAGAAAATGCTGTAATGAGAAGAGTGAAAGCAGATTTATGTTAGCCTGACTAGACAGTTCTCACCATAAGCTAAGCAAAGTAGATGGCATAATGTAGGATATAGCCTCTGTAATGATGCCAGCAGAGCCCTGTTAAAATGATCTGTGCACCAACTTTGTATGCTGCATAGGAAAAGAAAAAGTGGGATGATACAGCCCACTGGATTTCAGTGAGTGCTTTTCTATAGTAGGGAAAGACCCAGTCAGCAAGAACAGAGAAGTCACTTTGAATCAGCACAGAAAACACCTATTTAGATGCAGAAACACAATAATTCTCTTCCCTCTATCCTCTTCTGATTCTTTCACTGCACCAGATGTACGATATTTTTTGTAATGCAAATTTTGTTTATTCAATATTTGATGCTACCAACTATGAAGCTCTAAATTGTATTTAATTTTAACTACTTGACTGGAGTTATGCAAGCAAATAATCTGTTTTAAATCTATTTTATCCAGTTTGATAAAGGAATTACCATAAAAGGATGAAATAGAATATAATGGCAGCTATGGCTTGCAATCTCGTTAAAGCAGTGCACACCTGTGTCTACTTCTGGTTCTGAACAAAACAGCTGAGTGATACAGATACATAGCCAAGAATTTGAATGGGATTTAGTTTCACAAAGTCTTGAGCAAGACTCCTTCAACACACTGATGCCTACCTTCCAGTGATTGTCAACAAGCAATAAGGAGACGTCATCTAAATTCTGACTCCCTAAAAATACCTTTAAAACTTTGACATTAGTAGCTTGATTTCAACAATGTAAACTTATGACCTCAACATCCATACCTATAAGTTTATTTTCTCTTCAAAAAGACAATGGCTCCTTCCTGATTTAAAATTTATAGCTGGACAATCTGTTATGCCACTAAGCACCCTTCACATGAGTGACCATGATGCTACTTCTATCCTATTATACATTTACCTATATCATCCAAATATTTTCAATATCTCTGTACATCAATGTATTCACTTTTCAGAAATACAATCCAAAACCAACCCTTGAAACATTCAGGTTTGCACTGAAACAACCAAATTTTACATCCTTAATTAAAAAAATTGTTCAATTTCTTCAATAGGAAATTGATCTTAGCAGACACAGAAAGATAATGATCAAAGTTCCTAGGAGGAAGACAAGTGCAGCAGTATTTTCCCAACCTATAGATTCAAAGTATGTAAGTAATTTTCTTCCCTGGTCTTATCTGATTATTAATTCTAGTCAATTATTTATGAATTGGTACATTTTACACTTTGTGACCCAGCAGGATTGTGATCCTCAGCTGTGGAATCTCAAAAGGCAGCAAAAAAACCCAAAAAAACCCCAAAAAACCAAAACAAAAACAAAACCAAAAAAGCTTGGATTACAATGGGAGAAGTCTAAGAAATAATCCACAAAAAATCAATACTTTTCTAGTATTTAATAGCTAATTGGATTTATTACCTCTATGTGTGTTATTTTACAGCTATTGCTAGAACATGTTTAAAAGCTTTAAAAGTAACATATTTTAGAGAAGTATCGACCATATGGTAAAAATTCTCTGTTACTTCCACATGTTACATGATTGTTAATTGTAGTGCAGTTAGAGGTGCTCAAAGATACAAACTCCTTTTAAAGAAATTATTTTTTCATATTGATTTAAAATATATTTGCTATACTATTCCCAAGCAGAATTAGTACTATTCACTGATTTTGAACACTATTTTCAACTAAACACAGTAGCAGAGGCAATCTTCCATACACTCAGTCATTCTGTTTTCAGTTGGTGAAAAGCAGTTAAAAGATTTTATGTACATAAAAGAGTTGGTAGGAAGCTGTAATGTCTTGATGGTTTTTTGCTGTTCTTTCTCAATTTTTCTTTTATTATAATTGCCATTCACAGACTCGAATAGTATGCTATTTGTCTCAAAATCCATTTCCACTAGAAATATTGATGAATGCATAGAGATAATTTTAGTTGTGCATTATTACTCTTCACAATACTTATAAAAACAAGAAACACAGACACACAGAAAGCAATTTTCTTAAATGTAATCACTTGTCCAGTTCTTCAATACAGTCCAGTGTGTGAAGTGCGACACACTAGGAGTACATCTGGATTAAAGAGTTTATTCCTATGCATAATTAAAAATTATTGCTACAAACTTATGTTGCTCAGCACAGTATGCCATAAAGATATATTTTTTTAACAAAGTTAATGAGTATAAAAATTCAATATTTTCTGGTCACTGGGTACTACACTTTTTTTCCACTGCCAATATTTCTCAGCTAATTATCTTCTCCAAACATTTGGAAAGAAAACAAATTTAGGCAGTTTTAAAGAATATGAGTGTACAGGTAACATTCATTTTGCACATGTAGAAGAGGAAACCTTCTGGAAATAATGTTTACAGGTCTAACTAGCAGTTTAAATTGAAGGGGGTACCCACACTAAACTGAGGCATAACTCCAGTTTTCCATCTTGGCCTAAGACCTTTTCTGATATGGCCAATATGGTAAATACAATGCTGCTAGACTATTGAAAATATTTTACTGTTGATCTAAAATTTATGATGTGTGACACATGGAACAAAGTAAGTTAAGAAAAATCATTGCATAGATCAAATAGCCAAGAAATTTCCTTATAACTCAAAAGCCAAAAAGCTGTACAGACCCAGAAAAGAGCATTCTGCTAGTGGTAAATGCAGTGGAGAAATGGTTACTATTACTTTTGTCCATCCTGGCCTGAAGAAGTAAAAACTTCACAAGGGGAGAATATTTTAAACAGGACCTGCAGGTGCAATGAAATTTTACTTGAATTTCATTGCAATAATATTCTTATTAACAAGGAATGAATTAATATGGTATCTATATTATAAGGGAAGGGATATATTTAATAGAGATTGAAAAAAAAATATTTTAAAATTTTTTAAAGACGTTCAGAAAATTGAGATTTACCTTGTACTTAAAAAGTGTATGAAAAGAAAAGAAAAAATGTCTTTATTTTGCCAAACTAGGGCAGAAATACAAAAAGAAGAAATCCCACAGTAATTAAGATAGTAACCCTTATGGGAAAAGACAGTTCAAACTACTAATTTCATATTCAATTGTGGACAATAAGAACTAAGAAAGTTTTAAATTGCCAATATAAGAAACAAACGCTTTAAAAAGAAATCCAAGTAGACAATTGTTATTTGCATAAATGTACTGGTTTTGAAAATCTTTCCAAATGACCTTTGTCACCTGTTTTTAAGTAAATAGTGATGTCTTAATTTTTAGCTTTTATATTTTTCAGATCCTGTACTGCATTAGTGTATAACTCTGAACTCCATATATAGTGTTAGCAAGCTCTCTTCACATTGTGGTCAAACAAAACAATCCTTCCAGGCCTGAGAACCAAGAACACCATCTGCCTCAGGCCCTAAATATAAACAAAAATTAATTGGGGGGAAGAAGCAAACCAGGGAAATATGACTTCGTTACTTGAAGTTACAATAGCACAATTAACCTCTGATATGCAAATATACTAAACTTATATCTGTCTGAGAAACTCATGACCATCATCCATCTTGGGTGCAGTCTCTGTGAGACTTTTGCACTGCCCAAGGTGTATCTATGGCAGGCCTTTAATAACTACCTACTTTATTTTTTTTAACTCTCTCTACCCTATGTTCTAGATAGCTACTCCAAGGCATCAACATTATTAAATTTATTTTTTTTCCAAGTGTTAACAATATCTTCAAATCAAAATGGGCATTCATCAAAGTTATTTGAATTAAATTAATAACTTTTTTCCATGGGATAGTGTTCTAATTCTGACCTAAATGGCCAGGAGGGCTACCCATGTCCTGCAGGGCATCAGGCACAGCATCACAGCCAGGCAAGGGAGGGAATTGTCCTGCTCTGCTCTGCACTGGGGCGGCCTCACCTCAAATGCTGGGGGCAGTTTTGGGTACCACAGTATAAAGAAGACATTAAGTTATTAGAGAATAACTGTTGAAGGGTCTAGATGGGAAACCATATGAGGAGCAGCTGAGGTCAATTTGTCTGTTCTGTCTGGGGAAGAGGAAACTGAGGGGAGACCTCATGGCAGTTACAGCTTCCTTGTGAGGGGAATGGAGGGGCAGGCACTGATCTCTTCAGTCCTGTAACCAGTGACAGGACCTTAGGAAATTGAGTAAATCTCTGTCAAGACAGGTTTAGGTTGGGTATTAGAGAAAAGTTCTTCACCCTGAGGGTAGTTGAGCACTGGAACAGGCTTCTCAGAGAAGCAGTCATGACACCAACTTGAAAGAGTTCAAGAAGCATCTGGACAATACTCTCAGGCACATGTCATGCACTTGGGCATGTCATGTGCAGGGTCAGAAACTGGACTTTGATGACTGTTGTGGGTCACTTCCAGCTCAGAGTAGTCTAAGATTCTAAGAAAAGTCATGCTTTTTCCACTGCACTTTTTTTTACGGAATTCAGAGACTCAGAACTTTCACCCAAAGTATATCCTTATTCATAACTCAGAATAAGCCTAAAGCACATTATTATCTTCAAACTTTTGCACCAGTGTACTTAGGGGCATCTTTGTATTTCTGACTTGGCACAGCATTTATGATGACAAAGACAGAAACATTTTACAGTTGCCAGACAGATGGTCAAATATTTTAACATTATTAATTTGTTGCTCAAAAAAGCCTAGGAGTCTTAACCAGGAAAAAAAAAAATCACCCACCCCCCCCCCAAAAAAAAAAAAAAAGATTGAAAGTTATTGAAAATAAATAAGAAAGAAGGTTTCATATAAGAAAATTGCTTTCTTTGTGGCCTCTTGTATACTTTTCCAAATTTCTACACATATTTTTTCAAAAAAAAACCCCTTCACTTTCCTTCTACTGACCAGCAAGGTCAAGTTTCCTCTGGCTACTGAAATTATGTTAGAAAAAAACCTCACATCTATTACTGCAAAATATGATTGCTTTTGTTGTTATTTTTCTGGTTGTTTTTTTAATGGAGACTCTAAACAGGCATTTGGATTTCACTGGGCTGGTACTGTAAAGAAAAAGTAGTACCTCTGAACACTAAATTTCCATTTCAATACATCTAGAACATCTTGGCAAGCCAAAAGACAGAAAACAAGTGAGCAGAAAATCACATGTGTGATGAAACTCACCCATAGTCAACAGCCCTGATAGTTAGAACTCATTATGTCTTAGATAATGCCAAAGAACATGATGGCTTTAATTGGCATATTTATAGACATTTATATAATGTCTGTATATAGACATTATAATATATACGTATGTGTGTATATACACATACGTGTGTCTGTGTATATGTATATGTGCATAGCTATATATGTGTATATATGTGTGTGTGTGCGTGTACATATGCCTGATATATATATGTATACACACATTTCTTAGCTGGTAGTGGTCTTGTAATTTCTATCAAAAATTATGTTATATCACAAAAATTTTCACTAAGTTCTGTGGAACCAAAGACTGTGTGGCAAGCAGATCTGTAAATATATAATATAATGAGAATTTATCACTTTCAATTTATTTCCTTTTTATGAATGCTACAATTTGGAAGTCACCTCTAAAGGTCACCTTGTCTAACTCCCCTGCTCAAGTGAACTGTGTTCAGATGGCTTTTTAATATCTCCAAGAAAGGAGACTCCAGAAGATCTCTGAGAAAGCTGTTCTAGTGAGTCTCAAAGAACAGATTAAACTTTATTTTCTCCTAAAATATTTGTTGCAAATATTCTTCCATTTGAATAAACCATTCCAAGGGAGTAATTATCTTTTATCTGAAATTTTCTTTTATTTGAAAAAGTATTTCTGAAAGGAAAGCTAAACAAAAGAGAAATAATGTATGCAAGATGAATTGCCTTGATACACATCTCTATTAAAATATTGTAGGCCCACACATTTAAAAAGTTCAACTGATTAAACAACTTCAGTTGTTTGGGGATAGTTATTTTTATACAACAGACAAAATTATTTTAAATGTAGTTTTTCATCTTATTTTTAATATTTCCTCTTATATTTGATATTATACCAGTAAAGGTACAAACAACTTGTGGAGAACCTGTGCAGGTTGAATTCAAGAAGCACCAAACTGACAGCTGCTGCTGATTTATGGAATGAACTGGACTTACATTTTGAGCAGAAAGCTTAATGGTACAAGCTGAAAGAAAACTGGATCTACCATGCAGTCTTTTCCCATTGCCACTTCTATTACAAAAATACCATTAGGAGTAAAAATTTAATTCATTTGAAATTCTGCTTCATGTGAGCAAGGGTAGAAATTCCAAACTACAACTATAACTATTCATTATTTTGTGTTTTTTACCCACATATATGCAAAACAAGTGTTTTAGCAATGCAACAGAGGTTTAAAAGCCATGATAGTATAAAACAATTTTTCTGCCACAGAATGGTCAAGACTGGAAGATACCTCTCAAATTCATTGGGTTCAACCCTCCATGCCTAGAGGAGGATCCCCAAGAGTAGGTTGTCCAGGCCAGTCAGTGTCCAATCAGAGTTTTATTATTTCCAGGGATGGAGACTCCAGAACCCCTCCTGACAAACTGTCAGTGTTTGATCACTTTAAAAAGATTTCCTCCTTTTCAGCTTGTGCACATTACCTCTTGTCCTATCACTGAGCCTCAATGAGAGGAATCTGACTCCATCTTCTTCACTTCTCCCATAAAATTCCTCTGAGTAATCTTTCTCAGACTCAACAAGCCCACATCTGTGACCCTCTCATTTATCTAAACATTTCTTCACCTTTTTATATTCTTCTACAGCACTCTTCTCTGTTCCAGATTTCCACTCTAGTCTCAGGGTCCTGGGACTGTTAAGTGTTGGTCTTACTGACATTCTTATCAGGAAAGGCTGAGGAAAAGAAAGCAATAAATTTATTCTGTTCCAAAAAGTGAATTGAAGTAAAGCTGTGTTTCCTTTTGTGGAAAAATATGTTTTCTACATGCTGTTTTCTCTCTCATTCCCATCTGTTGATGTGTTTCAGGAATACTTTACAACTTTATAAAATTAAAGAGATCACTCATTTGACTAGTAAATGTTAAGTGGAGTTTTTTTTTTTTTTTTTTTTTTTTTTTTTTTTTTTTTTTTTTTTGTCAGTTCAGTGTCTGTTGTGAGTACCAAATAGAAACTAGGAACAGAAATATAAAATGAAAGAGGATTCTTGCTGTTTAAATTAGTCATCCTCAATTTATAAAGGGTTTTTGTTGGTTTGTCTGCATGTTTTGGTTTTGGGTTCTTGGGTTGTTTTGGCTGGGCAAATTATATTTTTTGTATCTTAGAAAACAGTAGTTGAGAATTCATACCTATGATTAGACAAGGATGTGTTCATGCCATCCATACAGTTTATGTTTATGTGGATGTTGATAAATGTACATCTGTCCTTAATTATGTGGCTGGTCTTGTGTGGTTTTTCATAGGTGTAGGTCTGCTTTTTGGAACCAGTATCATTTCTACCTCACTGCAGACAGGAAACTGCAGCAGTCCCACATATACTAGACCAGGAGAGCAGAGTTCTACCAGGATTCTAAACCTACTCTGTTACAAGTAACACAATTCAGATGAAACTCTGATGATTTCAAAGTCATTTAGGATTCCCCCTGAAGACATTCTGTTAGCTACAGAAAATAAAGTGGCTCTGATGATTTTAATTCTTGGCTTTTCAGAACCAGGATATATAATTTATAATATATTCAGAGTCTACAAGAAATATGTGCTCAATATCCCATAACACAGTACAGTTCTGCACTTTTCAGGCAGTGGCTCAGTCCTCTCTGAGCCTGGCTAGCTGCTCCATCCTGACTAGTGCACTTGCTTGGACCCTATGAATGCTCTGGTTTCATGGTGTACCTCTTTCCCCATCAGATCCCACGATCTTTGAAACATTTTCTTCCATCTGTGTACCCATGGCTTCTCCATAGCAGGAGTGATCTTCGTGCAACTAAGAGGAGATCCATCTGACATAGTCCTCCTAAAACACTACCAACAGTAAACAGACCATACTGGAGGCCCTGTGAAGGATATATGACATTAACAGTTCCCCTATATCAATACAGTCAGTTATCTCACCTCTGTGACTAATCAAGTTGGTCAGGCAAGATTCGGCCTTGATAAAACCAGTGGTTGTTCTTAACATTGCATTTCTGGGTTTGGAAACTGCTTGCAGGAAATTTTTTTTTTCATTTTCTTCCTGGGTGGGATTGAAGAGAGGCTGATAAAGTTGTGGCTTTTATCCTTCTTGAATATGAGGCTATCTTTTCACAGTAAAAAGTAAACTATTGCCACTACATTTTGTAGACATTCCCACAGTGACACTAGACACCTCTCTTATCATCATTGGGTGTATCCTCTGAGGTCCCATGGATCTGTGTGTATCCTAGTGAGCTTAGTGTTCTCTGCTTTGACCTCCCTTTCATATGAGCACTGCCTTCATCCAACAGACCCTGAAAGAAGGCTCAGAGACTGGGGTCCTGGGGGCAGCTCTTGGCAGGGAAAAGGGCACTGAGTATCCTGTAAGTTCCTTGTCAGTAGGACAAGGACACTCTGTTCCAGTGCGTCACACTTCCCATTTCCTCAGCCTTATCTTTGCTACTTACAGAAATCAATCTTGTTGAACTCCCTTGCTTATTTGAGTTCCAGCTGAGTTTTGGATTTTTGGCATAGGGAATTGCTCAAGACATTGCTTTCTCGAGCCACTCATAGAGTGATCATTTTTGTCTGTGCCCATGGTATTCTCAATTATTACTGAGTTTTCTGTCCACTGATTGTGTATTGTTCTTGTGCTGGGATGGTTGGCATCTTCTCCCTGCCAAGACAATTTCCAGGGTATCCTGTCAAAGAGATTCCCAAACAAGATGAATCTCTCTGTCCTGTCACATGTTCCTCTCTTCCTACCCCAAATGTCTTGCTAGTTTGTGGAATTACAACAGAAAATGTAAGGGGTTTCAGATGTGTCAGTAGTAGAAATTTCCAAGGTGAATTAATGATAACACCTCTGATAGTGAAACAGTATGACATTCTAGTTTTTAGCTGTAAACCTTCAAACTCCAATACTACCTGCTTCTAAGTTCAAATTCATACACAGAAAATTAAAACTGTGATAGATAAAAAAGCCTATAGTCATTGAGAATTACTCCTGATGTAGCTGATGAGCTTATTGCTGAAGATAACTCTATATTATTTTCTATAAATGTAAATGACAGAGATGTATCATTTTAGATTTCAAAAATAAGAAAAGATATGATAAGCATGATTTTCAAATATAGCTGCTCAAAAGGGCAGTTCCAGCTCCATGGCCAATCTCATTAGTTAGAAATCAAATGAACAATAAGATGAAGGTTACTTCCTTACAATTTTAATAAGAGGTCGGAAGGCCAATCTCATTTCCTGCACTCTTTGCTCAATAACATTAATTAGTGAAATCAACCTTTATTTAATCTTGAATTCAGTTATTTCAAGCATTGATTTTTTAAAATTAATTATCAAATGCATTCACAAGCATATTAATTTTGCCAAGATAATTTTGTAATTCAGAGACCTACCAAATTCCCAAGTTACATACATCCAAATTCACAGTATCTGAATTGATACTGAAATTTTAGCATTTCTTTTTTTCAGCCTTGAGAAGGGTAAGAGAAAACAAATATGATAAATTTCTTGGTTCTCTATAAATGGCAGATAATATCTCACAAGTCCTTAAAATTATTTAAGTGACAAAAAGTAGAATGTAGCTCTTGGAACAAAGACATATCAATCCCAGTTGTGTAGTCTGAATTTCTAGACCAAAATTCAAACCAAATTATCTTTTTCAGTGCCTTGTCAGCAAAGTAGCATTTAGTCCCTTAATATTTCGCAAGCCAGAGGTTTCATTGCTCTGTCACCCCTGAGAGTCAAATTCTGTTAGGCAATGTTTTGACTGAAGAGGTCAAAGCTAGAAGTGAGCTTCTCATTTTCACTTTTTAGGCAATGGCTTTCTAACTTGCATATGTGGCTTGCTTAACAAAAGGTCTCAAGACACAGAAGCCAATGAATAAGACTGCCTGACTACTAATACAGTCCCTTGAACTGTTGATCTTTCTCGGGAGAAGGAATGATCCTTGAAACTGCCCCATACCAGAGATTTGGAAATGCCAAAAGTGCATTTTGGTGTAGTCTCTGATTTGAAGTCTACAAATCATTAACAACTATTTTATGCTTCATTCCCATACTCAATATATTCCCATACATACATTCAATTTTTTCTACCTAAAAAAGTGAAGGTAAATCTGGCCTTAAAATACATGGTTTCTAAATCTTGCCTGAGTAATTTGAAGAATTAAAAGGGAGATCTGTACTTGATTTTTTCACTTCTCTAATTGCCAGCATTTTGTGAAGAAGAAGTCTCTATAGAAGGATAAGAAGAGCTAGAAATAGAAAAAAAATTATTTTAAGAATACAAAACAGCTGCTCAGATAGGATGAAAAAAGGACTTCAGCTAAGAAGACAATAACAGCAGAAAGAAGCAAAAAGTAGAAGCAAGAGGTGAAACAAAGGAGAAATAAGAAGAGAGAGAACAGATAAACATTGTTTGTTTTTCACCTGGTACTAACCACAAAAAAAAAAAAAAAAAAAATCTCTGTAACATAAGACCATTAAAAAACCCCGTGGTAATAAGAAAAGCTGGAGGGACTATGTTCATAGAAAGGACCACTAAATGCTAGTACAGTAGAATAAGTCACCCTAACAGCATTTCTAGTTAAAACCCTCATTGATTTTACTGATTTTACAGTTCCTACAGCGTCAAAAATCAGGGTGAAACAAACAGAGACAGAAAACTGTTCCCTTCTCTTCCCCTTGTCTTCCCAGGAGCTACTTAAACAGAGAAGAAAACCTTTGTCTTCCTAGAGGCAACACTAAAACTTGCCTCCAGTGAATGATGGGTGTTGCTGACTCTTGGAATACCTCTGAGGTATATGATACCTTTCTAAATATGGCTTTGAAATGCTCTTGTCCTCAGGGTTCAAAATAAAGCAGTACTTCTTGGGTGCTTCTGTATTGTAGCTGTTAACCTGTAATTCCAGAAGACTGAATTTGGTTGCTGGTTCTTAGTTCCTAATCAGCAAAATTCTTTTTCTTCTTTCTTTCTTTTTCTTTTTCTTTCTCTTTTTTTTTTCTTTTTCTTTTTCTTTTTCTTTTTCTTTTTTTTTTTCTTTTTCTTTTTCTTTTTCTTTTTCTTTTTCTTTTTCTTTTTCTTTTTCTTTTTCTTTTTCTTTTTCTTTTTCTTTTTCTTTTTCTTTCTCTTCTTCTTTTTTTTTCTTCCTCTCCTCTCCTCTCCTCTCCTCTCCTCTCCTCTCCTCTCCTCTCCTCTCCTCTCCTCTCCTCTCCTCTCCTCTCCTCTCCTCTCCTCTCCTCTCCTCTCCTCTCCTCTCCTCTCCTCTCCTCTCCTCTCCTCTCCTCTCCTCTCCTCTCCTCTCCTCTCCTCTCCTCTCCTCTCCTCTCCTCTCCTCTCCTCTCCTCTCCTCTCCTCTCCTCTCCTCTCCTCTCCTCTCCTCTCCTCTCCTCCCCTCCTTTTCCCCTTTCCTTTTTTTCCTTTTTCCTCTTTTATCCTTTTCTTATCTTTTCTTCCTGTCATTTTTCTTTTCCCTCACTCCTTCCTTTTGTCCTTCATTCCCTTATTTTTCCTTATACTTTATTAGTTTCTTTTGTTGCCTAGTTATTTTTTAATCTCAATTTTCTGTTCTTCTTTGGCTTTATCACCCCAGAAGAGGCCTCAACTCTATAACTGAAGAAATAATATTAATTGGTACATTTCCACTCTTATGTCAAAATAGATGGTGACAGGTCCCTGTGCCTGCTTTAAAGTTTGTCTTCTTTGAGATGCAAGGGTCAAAGTTTTATCCTCTTGGTGTCATCAACCCATTATAACTGATTAGTGGAGCACCCACTAGAACAAGGACATTGTGGATTCTGTGTTACAGAGTACTTATATTAACTTTCTAAAAGCCTTCCAAGCTGTGCATTAGAAGCTGACTAATAAACAACAAATTCCAAACTCACAAGAAAAACATCTTTTCTACATTAGACCAAAATAAAAGTAGGTATCTGGAAAGAAGATGAAAGAACTACACTACCTTATTACACCTTTTAGGGGATACCAATTTCACAGCGCCTGAAGCCTAACAAGCAATTGAGATAGATGGTGAAATCACAAGGGAAAGCAAGAGGGAAGATGCTTGCAGTGCCTTCCTTTAATCTACTTCTTTTAAACAAAGGCAAAAAGAGTTTTTAAGGGAAAGTGAGGAAAAGATGAAACAGTAGGCAGGACAACAATGAAAGATATACTCCTGTTCTGCTACCCCTAAACTTCCATCTTAGTGCTTCACACAGCAAAGAAAAAATAGATTGTTCTTGCTGTCTCTGATGTAGACTATCATTTAGTCTTGCCCTTGAAGAGAAAGCACAGAAAGGTGTGCATTCCAAGAGAAACTGTAAGCCAGGCCACAGGAGTACGTGCTGTTCTAATGATAGCTCAGCTAGATGACCACAATCTCTTCCATGAACTCTCCCATCATTGCTCTGCCATCTCAACCACCACTACCCTTTTCACTGGCTTATTTCTGCCAGACTGATTGAGGCTGCCTGAATGTGGGAAGAGCTGCATATGTGGCTGCGCCAGTAGGTCTGGAAAAAAAGCAATCTTAATTGTCAGCTGCATAAAACTCTTTCTCAGCTCACGACCACTGATGCTGCTGTCAGATGCAAATTCCCGAATCACAGTTCCTCCTCTTCTTCCTCTGTTTTCAGAAAATCATGTACAAGTTTGACAGACACAAAGAAAACTCCGCTCAGCATGGGGCAAGATGTTGAGATAAAGCCTCTCTCTCTCTGAAATACTTTGTTTAAAGCTTAAAGGCTCAGAACATATTTGATCTAGTTAACTTCTAATTATCCAATACATGAAAATAAAAACCAGGTTTTTGTTTTATTTCACATGCAGAAACAATATAAAAGTTATAATTGATTTCTAGCTCTTAGTTTGATATCAGTTTTATTTATCTCATTTGCACTTCAGGATGTTCTTCTGGTGTTATTCTCTTAAAAACAGAGGAGAGTATGTTCTTCAGGTTCCTAGTTTGTCGTAGTAGAATGATCTGATCTTCCCAGCTTAATCTTGAAAACATAAGTCTTCACAAATGCCTGGTTTAGAACCAATTCGCATTTTGCATCCAGGAGAACACTTCAGAGCAATTCAAGTAGTAAATATGAAATAATTTAAAAGAAAAATTAAGAAAAGATAGGTCCTGAGTGCTTTCAGCTATTTCTTCTGACAATGTTCTCCAAGACTTCACATCAGTAGTCTGGAATCTGAGTTGGTTAAATTGGTTCAAAACCCCCTGCAATCTACATAAGAGCATCAGCTTCCAGATATCCTATAGCAGATCAAGAGCTAGCACTGACTTTGTCTGCACCTTTGCAGTTTGTCAATGATAGGTGAGAAATTGGAGATAAAGAGTTCTGCAGACCTGTGTAAAATAGGGAATTTCTGTTTAGTGCATGCAATAGCACACTGTGAAGAATATTGTCTGAGCTTGGGAGATTCAACCTGAGATTTTCTTGATTAAATGCCTAAATGGATGATACGTGAGCAGAATCAGGATTTTCCTGTTATCATCCTTCCTTTTTGATTTTCAGGTTGATAGTGATATCTTCCCTATTTTGAAAAACATTTATAAATGTGTGTATTTGAATTAGAGTATAATTGAAAGAAATATCCTGACATCACACATAGGTAATGCACTAGGGAAACAAAAACTTGCAGGCATATGATTTTTTTATCTCTTTTAGGAAAATTCATTAAACACTGCATAGTGTCTTTTTCCATTTGCTACTCACTAATGACAGAAGATTGTGTAGCTTTAGTTTGTTGTTTTGGGATTTTTTTTGTACTGAACAAGGTTTTCTTTCTTGTTTTATGTTCATGCAGCTATGAGTTCCAGGAAGTTGTTAAAAAAAAAAAAAAAGTTTTCAATGTTGTCTTTTACTTGTCTTTTCCTAGATGAGAACAAACGTTGATTTGAAAAGCTAACTGATTTGATATAACCAATTAAGTAAATGCTTGGTAATTTGTTGCAGACTAGTAATTTCTGTGACAGGCATACAATCGTCTTTGACCTTTAGGCCATCCCATCACAGAAGAAATTTAAATATTTTTTCACAAGAATTCAAAATGGAAAAGTAATATTAATTCTTCTCACAATACATCCTTACTGGTTATCTCTCAGGTCACCTCAAGGTGTCTTATCATTTGTCTGTCACAGACTGCCTCAAGTATCCGATGTCTACAGATCAAGGAGCATTTTCAGTAAAACTCATGAAGTCTTAATTCCACCAGATGAAAAATCTACTCAGATAATACAGGAAAGAGGCATAAGTCCATCCAAGTTATAAAAAGAACAGAGACTTTCCTTTCTAAGACTCTTTCACGTTCCACTTGTGTATTTGAACTTCAGATGCCATTCAACCTATTAATTTGTCTTCTGTCTTGTGAATGGTTGAAAAATCTCTCTCCAAGGTGGTTCAGAAGTTTGTCAGTCAATGGCATTTCTTAGGTCTCTGGAAAATAATTTAACACCAAGAAGATTAAGAATCTTTGCATACATGTATGAAGAATATATAATGTCACATTTCAGTATTTGAAATGTTGACAAATACCATTGTCCCATTTATATGGAAATTCCACCTATATTTTCTAAAACACATAGAATGAGTATGTTAGACTACAACCCGAGTCCTGATTTTCACTCAGTGACTACATGCTCAAAAATGTCTGTAGATAACTTATTTTGCATATTTTGTGTAAATGGCATTTGCAGTCTCTGCAAGTTTTATTGGTCTCTGAATAAATAAAAAATTGCCAAGTTACAGCTAAGCGGTTTACAGCCAGGTAGAGATAAAGAAATGAGATGAGTAATTTAACTACAAATATCCTCAGTCATTCCAAAATTTTGCTTTCCATATCAACTACTGCTCTAAATATTCAGTATGAAAAATTCTTCACTAAATAATTTCTGCTAATGACTCTGAAACTGGAACTTTTCAGGGAATAAATAACTGAAATTCTGTAAAATATTTGATGTGTTACCTAGTTGTGGTTGGACATCGAGATCATTCAGGGTAATATATTTTACTTTAATGTAGGTAAAATTTAAATCTAGAATCTGACATGTTTGCATTGAAATCTTTTATCTGTCAATTCTAACACTTGTGTCAGCTGTCCACCAGGTATCCTTTCTCTATCAGCTTTATTGATGCCATAAGAAGCACTTGAGTGAATTTCTTTCAGACTTTTGCTGTTGAGGCCTATTTCTACTGCTACCCAAAGATATCTGAGCTGAGAGAAAGAAAATTATGAGGTAATTTTTCTTTGCAGGGGTTCCCTATGCAGCCAGTGGCCTCTGCCTGTTCTTCCTTCCAGGGGCCACCCTTTAGCACCACAAGCTAAAAACACCAGAAGACTGGTTTGTCCATTACTGGGTCTACAAGAAATTATAGACTCAAGAGAAGATCAAACCTCTACCCAGGTCTAGATACCTGGATTGCTGTTAAGACAAAGAGAGAGCATGTGGTATCTCAGGCAGCATTAATTACTTAATACAATTTTTAATGGCACCAGGGAAAATGTTCCCTCACTGCAGAACAGACAAGCATGTCTGGTATTGATACCAGCTTATTGGTATTTCAATGAGTGAGCATCACACAGCACTGACTCAGACTCTGATTTTTTTTGTTTGTTTCTTTAATGAGTTAAAAATAAAACACAAAAATTCTGCGTCACAAGTGAGTTTAGTAGACCAGTTTTAGAAAGGGTGGGAAATCCCTTTTGTTATTCAGAGAGAATATGTCCTAAAAAGCAAAAGGTAAAGCTTTGTTCTGTTTAGACTCAAATTCACAAAAATCCCCACCTGGATTAATTTGGTGATTTTCAAGAATGTTCTGTACACTCCTATTGATCTAATTTATCTACCAAACACAACTTTGAGTTGTTGTGGTTTGGGTTGATTTAGTCAGAAGTTTAATTAACGTTAGTTAGGTATGTTCCTTGTAGTCCCCTACTTTTCCCTCACAGTGGTTTACTTCAAGTTATTTACCCCGAGATTTCCCACCACTCAGATCCACAGTTAACTGTCAATCTTCTCACTTCTCCCGGTTTTCACCTTATTTGGTTCTGTCAGTCAAGGTTTGTTCACTCCCTGTCTGCTGTCAATCCTGTATCAATCACCCCACCTTAGCCTTTCTATTTGTCCCAGAACACTGTGCCCACCTCTGTTACATTGCCATTGTTTGTGAAGCCCTATCTCGTTTGTCCCCATTGGGCAAAGCAGGTTTCCACCCCTGTCTGTCCACCCCTTATTTAATCTGCTACCACTCTTTGTTCTGCGGCATTTTTGTTATTGCATCACTCTGAGAGATTTTGTTCCAGTCCTGCCAGGGGGAATAAAAAACTCTTCAGGCTTGCAAGCAAAGTGTCCTTCTCTCATCCCTTCATCTCCCTCTCAGCGTGTGAAGCTACCAAAGCTGTGTTACCCATGCCGCAGCGATCAGCATTACCAGGGAGGCAGACGACAAACCCCTGGAGTGCCTGCACTCACGTGGCAGCTATCTGGCTTCATACAGGCAGTGCTAGCTGGTGCATTTCGACTGCTTGAGGTTGTGGCAGGTAGCCGACGTTGAGTAAAGCTGTAACATGTTTTGACTGATGGGTTTTTTAGGCATTCCTGGACAGAACACAGGACCTGTGCCTTTTCTACCAACACTGGTGGAAAAAACCTTGAAGTTGATCAGCTTGATACACAAAGTTTCTTATACAGAATTTACCACTTATCTGGAATTTGTAATCTTCTAGCTCTTCTGGGAAGCGCTGCTGAATTTTTTGTGTGAGGCTGTCCAGCCCAGCTCTTTCCATTACAGTGCAGTGACTCATTGACTTGTAACACAACTTGGCACATTAAGTTGGTGAGTTTCATAATTTTCCACTTAACCTGACACAGAGAACGGATTTTCTTTAGGGATGTGTATAGTTCAAATGGGGGAACGTGGTTTGTTTAACCAGGCCTAGTGTCTGTTAATTTCTCCATCTATTAAAGCAATACTGTTCCTGTCATTTCTCCAAAATAACTTCAAGAAGACCAGATAGGAAGGAATAAATTACAGAGATGCTAGAAAGAAACAATCAAACAAAATGTATAATTATTTCCATGGGTTCAGGGAGACCATAGTGAACTAAATAAATCTAGTCTCACAATGGATATAGGGCTGATGGACCAAGAGAGATGGCAAAACACAAACTAGAGCACATAAGGATCTGGAAACAAAGAGAGCGGTCAAATAATCTGATTTTCAGTAACAAGGCTACATCCAGGGTACAAGACAAAGAGCAAATGCCCATACAAGAAGCACAGTTTGACACAAAAGCCATTTGTCACAGACAATATCTATTAGAAGAACGCATGGGAGTTAGACTTGCTGGTGCTGATCCCAATAAACATTTACCCTGAGCACAGCTCATGTGATTACTGAAGCTCAGGGGAAGCATTTACTGGAAGTAACTCCTCGGACACTTAGCTGAAGGGCATTAGAGGTAAACCCATACATTTTGACTAGCCCAAATTTCAGTACAGTGGCACTAGCTGGAGAGAGGTAGTGATATTTATTGGATATATAGGCTTAATTTGATCACAGGTAGTAGGCAAGTACCAGGGAAGCTGCCAGAGAAAGGCTGAGATAAATGTAAAGCTAAGTACCAAATGATATTGACCAATACAAACCACAGGTTTGCAGCTTTATCTCCAGAAGCTTATTGAAATAATTATAGATAATGATCAAAAATATGCACACTTCTGTAAAATCAAACAAGCTTCATAGTTATTTCATCTTGGATATAAAAACCACAGGGTTTTAGGACCTTTGAAAGACAGTTGACAAGCTAGTACTTTACTGTATTTCCCAGACTGATGAATAATGCCAGTATGATCTTTCTTTGAACAATAATATCAATTCTAATAGACAACTGAATAGAAAAGAATTTTAGGAAGTTACAGAAATTCTTTTTACATAAAGAAAAGAAAAAAACAACTGTAAAGATAGAACAGTGGCCTAGTCATGTCATTGAAGTCTTCCTTGAGACCTATTCCTAAGAAATAAGAAGTGGAGAGGATTCAGAAGAAAAAATAAAAAACAAGTTAGTGCATTAGCCTTCAGTTGAGGTAAAAATAAACTAGAATCTGGAGGAGTACTGTTCCAGTCATATTTACTGATCTGTGGGCACCAAAGAAAACCATCAGTAAAACAAAATCCCTGGTAGTGACAAAACAAGAGTAATATGTCACCTGAGATTTTAGATAAGAATATGAATTAATCATAGAACATGAAACAATAAAGCATATTTTAAGGGGTAAAAACAAACGAACAAAAACCCCTGAAGCTGTCATTAATGCATTAATGCGAAAAAATTAGATACTGAAAAAAATTCAGAGATTTAGGAGAAGAAAATTGAATGTATAGTAGTCGTAAATAGCTCCTGTGAGAACAATCAAATCACTGAAGGCAAAAACCCTTGATGAGAACTGAAAAAAAAGAAAATAGCATAATAAAAATTAGCAGAAATTACTATGATTCTCATTCACCATCTCCCAAGATAAGTAGCTATTTCAAGGTGAAAAGAAAATCAAATAAACATTTTAATTGTATGATTAAAACTTAATTGCACTAAAAATTAAGCAATTTAATATGACTCTAGAAATCTAACTAGCGGCACAGAAGATACACATAGAAAGAGTAGTCATAATACCATGTTTATAGGAAGTGTGACACAAAGTTTGTGTTTTCTTTTTTAAGTAAAATCAGCTGAAACTCTCAATATTCACACTTTTTTTAAAAAAGGGCAGAGCCTAACTTTCCTTTTAGTGTATCATTTTTTCCCATTTAATGCTTTTCCCATCCCCCAAGGCAGTTCAAATAGCAATTAATCTTTAGCTTTACAAGAAGCAGGAAAGTTGGAGAAAAAGGAATAAGACTGCTTACACGTTTTGTAATTTGATATGTAACTGCCCAGTGGGGTTTTTACTACAATGCATGCAATAGATAAAATTAATCCCTACAAGTACACTGTGTTATTTGTTCAAGCTAGGCAAATTGAGCTCAGCCCTCTGGAGGGAAACTAGAATTAATGTTGTGAAAGCTCATTCTGCAGTGAGGATATCCTGACAGTACTCTTCCCCTTTTCTGTTATTTGTGCCTATGGGCACAGGGCTCCTGATCAGCCTTTGCTGCTTTCCCACAAGCTCTGGCTGCAATCTCATTACAAACTGCTCACATGCCTCCTCACGCTGCTTCTCTCTCCAGCCCTGGTGGGATGAGAAGCCACCAGAGCCTGGCAAACTCTGCCTGTACATGGCTCCCTGTTAATTTTCCTCAGTGATCTTATTCCCAGCTTCTTCAAAACTACTTCATATCCTTCTCTTCTACATCAGTACAGGATGTCACTTCAATGCATCTATAGGTGCAGAGACACTGAGTTGACAAAAATAAATTTTTCTGTATTTCATTACACCTGTTCTCTGAAGCTTTTAATCTCATCACATGAACAGTTCTGACAAAGCCTACATCTCAGTGTTTACAGGGATATTTGCTGATCTAAGGCATCAAAAATGTTGGGTTGTATTTTTACATGGTTGTCTGAACTAGGGCCTTCTATAAATTGTTCATAGTAGTATGCATCAGTTAAAAAGTTAAATTCTAGTTTCTTGGTATCATTTTACAAGATTCATTTTAATCATTTGTGAAAACCATATTCAAGCATATGTTTCAAGGAAAGATGAAAACTTTCCTCCGTGGGTAAGGGACACCTATCTAGAAACTTCCTGGTGCATCAGTGTCAAAACAGACATCTGGATTTGTACCATCCCTTGAACTGCTAGTGTCAATAGCACAATATTAACTTCATTACTGCTCTTATGCGATTAAACTTAGTAGAGAGCTCTCTTTTGCTTTGAGTTAGTTTTAGCTAGCTGAGGCAGAGAAGTTCCCTGGACAGTGGTTTTTCTTTTTCTTGGAACTGTTCAAACCTTCTCTGGACTGAAACCCAGAAAAACACCGGGAGCTCACGACTGTGGCCCACCTGGCCTGGGACGCTGCACTCTAGTGCCAGAGGGATTGATAACAGACTGAGTGAGCTGAGCTACACCTCACGAAAAGGACTGTCTGAATTTGTCGTCTCTTTAGAGCAGTGAGACGTTTTGCTGTTTAGTATTGTACATTTTTTCTGCTGGTGAATGCTTTGCTGGTAAACAGCTTTTTTCCACTTTTCTCCAAGGAAATATTTTCCCAAACTAGTTGGGGGAGGGGATCTGCTTTCTAGAGGGACCCCAATTTGGAGGTTTCCTCCAAAATTTGTCCTAAATCAGGACACAAGTCAACACAGGCAAGCAGCCAAAACAACCATAAGATTGTGACTAGAGCATAAAGAGTAAATTTATTTCCATTACCTAACTAAACAGGGCATCTCCAAAGCAGCATCCAGGCAGAGGCATACAAATGGGAGTAATGGATTAAAGATTGGCAAAACAAATGTATATCACTCAAGTGACCTGGCAGCCAGGAAAAACTTTTGATAAACCTGTCTGAACGGTAGGACAGTGATCCTGTAGCATGTACAGAGCTTACCTTTGCCATGAGGCTGAGTCAAATACAGATACTATACTTCACCATTGTACATTACCTGTGATGATACAATGACTTGCAATTATGCAAAAATACCAGTGGCTATGGAAATGTCATTAGATACAGACAATATGAGTGTTAGGAGAAACTCA
This sequence comes from Anomalospiza imberbis, assembly GCF_031753505.1. Classification (NCBI taxonomy): domain Eukaryota; kingdom Metazoa; phylum Chordata; class Aves; order Passeriformes; family Viduidae; genus Anomalospiza; species Anomalospiza imberbis. The sequence continues at coordinate 57,328,564 of NC_089721.1, read as the reverse complement.
AAATGAAAAATTGTGATCTCTAAGTAGAACAGAAAATAATGATTCTGTACCTTCTGTTAAATATTGTCTGCATTAAAAGTCACCACAAAAAGACTATTTCTTATTAAGCGCTTCATGACAGTAATCTACATTATATGGAATAAAATCTAAATGGAATATATTAGGTAGGGCATAGAAGTAGCCATTTAAAGTTTGCAGTCACACTTACAGTAGACTCCAATATAGGGTCTTCATTAACTGCAGTATTTTAAATATATATGTCTGATACATATTAACATTTTAATTGATCTTTCACAGATTGCAAAATAATAAGGAATATTATTCTAAGAAAACTAAATTCCCAGGAGAAAAACAGTATCTAGAGGAAGATCTTGTGTCTTTTTTTTAATAGTTACAATATTGGACACAAATGATTAGTATTGCAGTGAACAGAATAAGAGAAAGAAGAATTACATTTGAGAACCAAGTTTATATACATACATATACATATTTCTCAACCCTTCAGAATCTAAATATTTAAAAATAAGAATATATTTTTAAAAAATTTAAATCTACTGTATGCTGTTTCTTGTTGCATTCTTCTTTATATTGCTTTGTAGTCCTGCAATTTCTTAAATCAACGGGGTTAAATTTATTTCATAGCTAAATGTTTACAAGAGTAATTTGAACTTCATTATGTTCCTTAAATATCAGTGATTTTAGACTTTTGTGGGTTTAGTACAAAACCACATGATATTCTGTACCTCAGAGCACCGGACACTAGAAAATTGGGCAATGCAGTTGAGGTAATTGCCATATTGATCAAGTAGCATCAGTATAGGAAGTAAAAATTTAAATTTTCATATTTCAGCCTCTGCAGAACCCCAAGCACCTTAAAAAAACAAACGACTACCTAAGAGAGACATTATTCATTTTCCCATTTTCACGATTTTCTTAAAAGGCATTTTAGTAATGACACCTCTTACGCTGCACATTTAAAGGGCTGAGGCACTTTGGTTTTGTTCACTACAAAAAGGTGTACATTTCCTGGTGTTAATTGTCCCATGTTAATTGCTTATTAAGCAAGCTTTAAACATGCATAAGTACAGGAAAATATGCTAATAAATTATTTTATAGCAACAATTTTTTTGAAACTACTTGCTTTATGATGTAAAATATGTTGAATTTGACTGCCCCAATCCTCTATTATCAGTTTATCTCCAGCAGCTCACAGGATACAGTTTGCTTCTACAATACTTGTTCTAGGTGTGTTGAGAGAAACAAGGACACTGTAACTTTTCTTCTAAGTTAGCCTTACATTCCTTATATATCACAATAAGCTGTAAATTACACAAATACTTCATTTAAAAAATGCAAGTACTGTTTGTGGGACTTCATATTAATCTTCACAAATAACAGGTTTGTCATCTCCAGTTATCAGCAGTGGATTAACTGTGCTGTAAAGGCTTTTTTAGAAGAACAGAAATGAACCTGAACTACTCTAAGGAAATATTATGCCAGCTGTTTCTCTGCAATATGGTGTTTGAGGAAAATATGAGCTTGATATCTGCAGAGATGTAGATCTCAATGGGTGCTGTGGGCCATCCCCTCTGTGGGGTGATGGTCTTCTGGATTTGGTTCAGTTTGGCACGGCCACAGACTGGAAAATATGCTTCACATGGCCTGGCTTGTGCAGATCTCTGAGACGTGTCAGCATTGTGTTCACCAAAGGCCTGGGTTCAGGCACAACCAAAAACCAAAACTGACTCCTGATACATACGTATTCAGAAAAACAAATAGGTTGTTCCTGAAGGAGAACATCACACTCTCTTCCTTCTCATGGGTACACTGAAATGATAATAATTCCATTTTTATCACCCAGAGTTGCTGGGATACTTTTGCACAATAAAATATTTTGAACAATACAAAGGAAAACAGTATAAATTTTATTTTTATCCTACATAATAAACTGTGCAGTATTTTAACTGCATTTAAAATATGAGATATATGTGTGTATATGTATATATGTATAAATTGCCCAGATTTTTGAAATTTCATTTGCCATATATTATTTGAACTTTATAAAGAAACAGCTGATGGCTTTCAATATCGCTGGGTGACACAAACAAAACAAAAACACACCAAAATTTTAGACAGCTAAAGGTAGGCTTGTTTACTGCAGATGCCATGTTTCAGACATAATAAAACACTTCTTTAAGCTATAAACCCCAAACTTCCCGCATATTATCAATTAGATCAATGTGAAGAAAATTTTTTCCATGTGGTTAAACAAAGATAAGATGTGGTCACATTTACCATCACAGTACTTCAGTGGGCTTCAGTCTGACCTCTTTAAGGGTAATGAAGATACTTGTACGTTGGTTTTGATCACATTAGAAGAGTGGCTGAGTCAGTTATCTGAAAATAAAATAGTAAGGGCCAGCAAAAAATAAACAGATGAAAGAATCCCCCTAATATGGACAAGGGGAAGTATTGATATAAAATGTCAAAATTTAGATATATCACAGAATCATTTAGGTTTGAAAAGACCTCCCAAATATTTGAGTCCAATCACCACATCATCAATTAGCACTTGTTAGTGGACTCTGTGCCACCTCCAGTCATTTCTTGAACACCTTCAGGGAAGATGACACCACCACCTCTCTATACACCACATTCCAATGTTTAACAACCAACTGCTTTCATGAAGAAATTTTTCCTGATGTCCAACATGAATCTTCCACAGTCCAACCTGAGGCCATTTCCTTTTGTCCTGTTGCTGATTTCCTGGGAGAAGAGGCCAAGCCTCATCTGGCTACACCCTCCTTTTAGGCAGCTGTAGAGAATAGGAAGGGCATCCCTGAGCCTCCTTTTCCTCAGGCTAATCACCCCCAGCTCCATCAGCTGTTCCTCATCAGACTTATTTTCTAAGCTTCACCAGCTTCTCTGCCCTTCTCTGGACTCACTCCAGCTCCTCAATGTCCTTCTTTTAGTGAAGGGCCCAGAACAGGGCACAGCACTTGAGCTGTAGCCTCACCAGTGCCAAGTAGAGGGGAAGAATCTCTGCCCTGCTCCTGCCAGTCACTCTACTGCTGATACAGGCCAGGATGCCATTGGCCTTCTTGGCCACCTGGGCACATGCTGGCTCACTGCAGCTGTCAGCTGTCAGCCAGCATTTTCGCATCATTTTCTGCTAAACCACTTTCCAGCCAGCATCTTTAAAGCTTTTTAAACTGTTTTCTATATCAAGAAATCTATTTTCTTCAATAAAATGGCTGCTTCTCAGCCTGTTTGAGGAAAATCAAAATGCATCATAGTGAATTAATTAAATAAGATTTTAATTACCTTCCAAGAAAAAAAAGTCTAACCTTTAGATTAAAAAAATCCTTTTTCCACACAGCTATAAGTACAAAATCTTGTGTCATCCTTCCCCCTATTTCCTTTCTTCATAATCCATGTGCAGTGGAAGAATAGAACAACACTTTTCCAGTTTCTGCCCTTAACTTTTAAACACTGGTAATTTCTGGCATCTTTTTTTCTCTGCTGTTTGATTGCCTCCCAAATTGCAGCATGACATAATAATCTCCCTCTCACAGAAGCAAATTCCAAAGTTGAAAACATCATCATGTCTAAGCATGAATAGAAATAATAATATAGCAACAGCCAGGCAGTTTTTATATAACAGGTTAGCAGCAGACTGCTGGAGTGAGAAGTCCTCCTACAGTGCAAAGGATTTGCTGTATTTTGAAAAAACAATATTGAAATTATTTTTCTTTTTTGTTTTTTTTATGGCAGTGCTATTTTGTGAAGGCAACCTTCTTCCTACTTGTGTGGGAATTAGATGAGGAGCTGAGTTTGAATTTTAATGAATCAGCATAATAACACAATCAAAACACCTTCTAGGGATGACTTAGAAGGGTCTCCTCAGAATCAAGTGCTGTTTAACCATGCCAAAATTAATCTCCTCCCCCCTACAATGTATAAAGACTTTTTTCCTCTCCTTTTGGCTCAGGTTTATGCATGATTTAATTTTGTTTCAAGGAATATCCAGACTAAGCTAGGTTGCGGCAAAATGTGTAAGACAGGTGAAGGTTATACAAATGTGCCAGAGATGTCCCTGTAATTATTCTGGTGTCTACTGAGGAGGTATGGTTGTGCCTTTTACAGTGCTTCCTTTACCCGATTTTTGTCCCTTCTTGTTTGTGAAGCAGAAGACAGTATGGCAGCATTTACATAAAAAAGAGTTCCTTATAAAGAATCTGTGCTTTCCACATCAATTATGATGTAATTTAGCCATAGCCATACCTATCCGCTAACTGCAGCTTTTTTGTGAAACCCTTTTCTTCTTGTCAATCCTATTCATCACAATCCTTTTTTATTCACACAGGAATAAATCCAGAAAGAAAGGATCATGGATTGGCACAGAATACTGTCAGTATATTCCTATTTCTATCTATTTTTAGATGATGTTTAGGAAATATTTCTTCACAACTAGACAGAGGTACCTTGGCAAACATCAATGAGTGACCATGACAGCAGTGAAGTAAATTCAAATTGTGTTTCTTTCTAAACCTTAATCCAGAATTGGTGACAGCTTTTCCTGTTCAGGATAAACAAGGCTAGAATTCTTGCTTGATAGACTAAGTATTCAAAAGTTGGGATTTTTTTAAAATTCAGCTGTGTTTGAAACACATAGACACATATACTTCTATGTGGATTCTAGAGCAGCAGTGAAAATAAATCATACCTATCTTAATCTGAACCTTTGTCCTTTTTAAAGTCCATTTAAAAATAAATATTTCACCCCCTACACTAAAAAACCAAAACAAACAAACAAACAAAAAACCCTCGTATTTTTCTTTGAAAACTTTTCTCAAAAGGTCAGTGTCCTGTCATATCTGGTTTAGCTCTCACTGAGATACCCGATTTTTTTTTTTTTTTTTTTTTTTTTTTTTTAAGCACAAAATGACATGCAGACGTTTCTGTAAAATTTGAGGTGTGGAAACTATTTCTGTAATTTCATGTGATCCAATATCTTAACTATGAGAACTGGAAATTCTGTTGCAATCAAATTATCATAACAGATGTTAAATTTTGTTTCTTCTACAAGCTCTTGCCCTTCTGATGCAAGTACATTCACCACAAGAAAATGTATAAAAATACTAAATTATTCATGTTAATATAAATCTAATTTGTTTGATACAAAGTACATATTTTTAACAAAGAATCATAGATCATTTGAGCTTTACAGACTGTGTTCTAAGGACAGGAAAGAGTGAAATCCGTTAGCTTTTTCACAGATAAAATACACTCTATCAGTACTGTTCACTTTTGAAAAAATATTTTCAAATTTCACATCAAAATCTGTTTTGGAAAATCAATGAGACAATCTACCTCTGCTTTTTTTTTTGTTTAATTTGGTTGGTTTTTTGTTTTATTTTTTACCTTTTTTCTCAGAATACTGTATAAATTAGCAGGCTTTTTACAAAAATTGTCCCTAAAATCGAAATTTAATAAGTAGATATATATAAGTTTTGCATTCAATGTTTATTCAGTTTATTTAGTGATATTCTTTATTTAGATCAAGATTTTTTTAATGCAAAATATTACCTTTAGCTGTTTTTGTCTGCTTTCTTTGTCATTACATAGATTATTACTTTGAGGCAATAATATTCTATTAGTACTTTTTGCCCAAGAATACCTTAAACAACAATACTAATGTTTTTATATTTCTCCCAAACACCTTTCCTGCCATATTTAAGAAGTTTCTGTCTAATTGAGTAACATACCAGAGGAAATTTAATAGACCTATTCTTGTAAATATTTCTTTGGATAGATGGGAACCAAATAAGATATCCAGGAATATTATTGGAAAAGTTGTCCAGGCTAGGAAGCCTTTATTAAGTTTTTGCCTACAAGGAGTAAATCCATAATCATTTTGTGGATAACAAGAAACAAATCTATTGACATGAAGGAATGGCGGGGGGAGAGGGAAAGGAATGGATGGAGGAAGGAGGAGCAAAAAAGAGATATTTTTTTCTTTTGATATATTTTCCATTTCTGATTGACACTTCTGTTGGTGCATTAAATTTGGGTAAGCTGCATTAACCTGAAATCAGTAGTCTACTCTTTATACAAGAAGCACTTCCATGAATTTATCACAATGGAACTTCTTTTCAGCACCTTTTTTTGCCAAGGTGCTCATGTATAATTTACTCTCATCATCCCCTGCTTCTCCCTTGTCCTTGTTCCTTTTCATCTTTAGACTTCAAATCAGTAATCAGTGAAATAGATCAATTTACTCTGCCCCAAATTTTCATGTGACCATCTTGCTTTAGGCACTCACAAAGCTCTATACTTATAGACCATATTTTACTTTGTGCAAACGCACCTTGAATTAGAAAGAGCAATTTGAAGCATAATTTTGGGTGTACCTAAACTAAAGTGCCTGCACTCTGTGTGAACAATACTAGTCCACTATTTACTCCTTGCCTCAGGATACTGGTAGCACAATTGCAAAATTATCCACACCCACATTCTTATTTTGCAGTGTATTCTGAGCCCTGTATTATTACAACTAAAACGGCATCCTATGAGTCTGCTTCTTCAAGGGTTGTTTCATCATGTCTTGGCATGAAATAGTCAGTGACTGCAATATAAGCTTCATCATCAATAATGAAGACACTACAACTAGGGATTTGTGTTCAGGTGCATAGTGTTTTAGACATATCAGAGAGAATAACTGATGTCAGAGAGAACAGCTGCTCCTACAGGTCAAGTCAGGCATAGAGAGGAATTTTTAAAAAATGCTGCTATTACATAAATATTGGGAAAAAAAAAAGTGTCTCCTTTCATTTCTTTCACACCAGGGTTGCATTCTTGGAGCTTGAAGGGCTTTAACAGGTAAAAGACTAAGAAGAGGACTGAATATTTAAATACAGAAATTATCACCTCACCTGGTTATTTTCTGGGTGGAAGTTGAAGTAGTATTCCATCACACTCAACTTCAGCTCTGAGCTTTTTAGAACTTACAAGAGAATGGAGAATTTGAAAAAAGAGAAGACTGTCTCTTTAAGAGACTTTATCATCTCTTTATCATCTCTTCCACTAATTCCCAGTGGAATGCCCAAGGTGGGGAAAAAAAAGAGGATGAACATGAGAATCTGGAATCAGATGAAAATCTAAACACTGATACAATATTGTTTTTGAAGATGCTCTGGAAAGCACACTTCTGACTCCTCTACCCACTTCTTAACCATGTAAGTAGGCTAATGCTAGTTAAAACTCCTGGCATCTGTAGAATTCCATTCCTAAAAACACAATAAATCCTCAAAACATTTTCTTTCTCTTCCCATAGACTTATTCCTATCTATAGAAAAAGTGTTCTCAGAAAATATACCCATATGAAGTTTTGATAAAACACTGAAAGAAATTGTAGCAATTAATTAGAAATTCTAAGGACTTCTGTGTTTCCTGTGGCTTTCATTTTTGTCTTCCAGCATTTCATTCTATTCCCTTACAAATTCTCACAAATTTGTCTGAAATTAGTTATTTACCCCCGTGAACTAGAGTTAACATACTGCTGAGATCACACTGTTTGTGAGGTTTTGTACTGAGTAAATGCTTCATTAAATTATTGCTATTTCATTAACAGAAATGGAAAAAAAAAACAAAACAAAACAACTCATTTTTGATGGCCTTGAAAGCAAACACCTCAGAGATTTTAGACAACAGCTACTACTTTACTCAACTTCATCCTTGTCCCCAAGAAAAGCTGTGCTTTTCTTGACAACTAGAGGTCCTGGCTCATAACAAAACCATTATGTTTCATGCATTTTTGGATTTTCTGATTTCTGATTTTCAATGTAATAATATTATATTTTATCAAAATTGGAAGTGAGGAAAAAAATGTCTTCTTCTGCAGAAGATATCAGGACTGTCCAGGAGGGATTTGGAACATGGCCTCTTGTCAGGAGAGCTATAAGCTCAAGGCACTGTCCAGGCAAAAGAAAGGTTTTAGTGAACATTTCTGCACATGAAGCTGCAGCACAGTACCTATGAGGGGCTCCTTACTTGCCCATCTAAGTATCACCACAAATTTCAATGGAATTATCTTCACAGCGTGGGGCTGAGCTATGGATTAAACATGTCTTTCCTTCTACAAGTCAGAAACTTAACTGCTTGGGACTTAGCTACATTATTTGATAGAGAGGCACAACATCATTAATCCTGGGCAGGGAGCCAGATGATGTTGATGAACTGCAGTCTACTTTGTATGAGTTTGGTATGATGTAATTCATTTCAGAACATCTCTAATCTCATCTGTTGAATATCCCAATATTGGCTGGTGCATAGCATGCCAATTCTGCCATGTGTTTTCACCTGTTGATATCATGTGTGTGTGCTCCACTCTCTTAGGTAAATCAGAGGGGAAGATCAGAATATTTACTTAAAAACTGTCTTTCTCATCCAAAACTAAAAGCGTTTGTAATCAATTCTCTTTCTTTACTCAGAATATTTAAACTCCTTTCATCATTATAGCTCTTGTTTAGCTGTGTCAGAATAACAGTTAAACTACTTTACATAGAACAAAACCATATTGAATTACACCAGAATTTGCAAAAGTCTATAATATTCAGACTCTTATTATAGAAAAATTGTGGTGGTTTCGTTTGTGGGGGTGCCTGGGCGGGAAGGAAGAAGCTGTAGTTTGTAGACTGTAAGCATGAATAATTTTTTGATTGCATGGAAAATGCACATCCATTTAACAGAAAGTAAACAGCGCATTATAAACCTAACAGTTACTAGAGTAGAAAGAGTATCGTAAATAATTAATAGACAATCAATACCAAAGTAACCTTCCGCAACACTGCCTGGAAGCTGTCAAAGATGTGAAAAACCTGTTAATGATCTGAAGTTCTTTATCAGTGTTCTGCAGATCCTCAGTAATTTCTCTTCATTTAGTGACTTCATTGCATTTAGAACAAGCCAAAGTTCCATGTCTAGAGGTTGTTCTCCCTACCTATTTGCAGTTTAGAGCATCACTGAATCTGCTTTCAACTTTTGGTATTTGTAGTAAAATAATGGCCTAAAGTTGCCTCAACAGTTAATGCTGACTACAGAGTTATCACAACAGAACAAAATTCGTGGTTACCATGTTCAAAGTAGCAAGAGTGAAAAGTTCCAGTTATAATTGTCCATCTCTCAAAAGAAGCCTGTACCAATTATTTATGAATCCAGCACCAGCTTGGAATATTTCTTTCACTCTGAACAAAATTTTAGTCTGCTTCTTCATTTAGGAGCCGTAGAAGAAATATTTATTGTCACAGTTTTTTAAGTACTTTAAGACCTAACTTGCTGCAGCCAGCGGTGTCAGTATAAACCCTCCCTGGCTACTGTGTGGATCCAGGAGAGCTCAAGATCACAAACCAGTGAAAAAGGCTGTGACTCTGTGAACTTTTCATTAACTCTTTACTTTCTAATAAGCAAAGGGTAATGTTTATCTGACTTCTTACTACTGTCTAGAAAGAATAAGATTTTTTTTTGGCAAAATAACCACAGAACCTTTGTGATGCTGTCAGGCTCATGGTCAACATTCACCTGACTATTTGTTAACAGCTGAGACAAGGTAATAGGATCTGGCCAGACAGGAACAAGAAGCGTGTAAAACACTACTTTTCCCATTTACAATAACTCCACATGCCAGTTTAAACAGGGAACTGTTTGAGAAACTTGGTGAAGACCATATGAAGAAAGCCTTTTTGGAAAAAAAGCCTGGAGGAAAGTTTATGCAAGATAAAGTCAGGAGACTCTTTCCATCCCAAAGCAAATGATTTTATAACAAATAAATCAGGTGGAGCTTTGTTTGCTTGGTGGTTGTTGTTTTCTCTTGTGTCTGAAGAAAGTCAAAATGAAGAAAAATGTGGAAGAGAAAAATGTTAGTGGTATTGTTAAAGAAAAAGGTACTAAATTCTAAGAGAAAATGGGTTCTCACAACACAGCAAAAGAAATGATGAGTGAATATTGGAAATTTCAAGAAATATGATAAAGCACAGAGAATGAGAAAAGCCAGTTATTATAGAGTGATAATTGATGGCTCAGAGCTGAAATGCAGTATCTTACAGTGTGAATCAGTGCTGCTTCAAATAAAATATGTGGAGGAAATATAGCATAAAATTCAAACTTACCAAGAGATAAAAAAAAAAGGTGTGCAGGGATAGTGATCAAGGAGAGGTAGAGAGCAGCAAGCAAATAACAAGAGACTGCAAATATATTAATACTAAGTATTTTAAACACTATTAAAGAAATTAACAGGAAAAGCAAATAGAAAATATAAAAATAAAAAGAAGCCAAAGGCTCACTGAAGGCTAAAGGATAGAGTGACCTACATTAAAATGAGAAAGAGTGCTACGACTCATCCCTAAGGTGGAATAGCTGAGGTTCTTGTTAATAAACCCCTTGGGGTGGGTTAGAGTGAAACAAAACTGAATGACTGGTACATATACATATATGTATATATATACATATATATATAAGGAAATGTATGTATATAAGGAACCTTATATAACCAAGAACATGGAGGTTAGGAAGAAGAAGGAAAGAGGACAGGGCACACCCAAGTCCCTCCATCTTAGAACTTCTGACCCCCATGTACAAAACTCAGACCCCTCTGTACAAGGCCTAAAACCCCCCTGTACAGCACTCAAAAATTCTTCCTTTCACTTTGTGACTACTTCTACTATAATATCTAAACTTTTGTGATTTCTTGTTCTTCCTGCAAGGTTGGTAAATTGTTCCATGGATCAGGTTAAAAGCCACAGGGGTCTGTGGCTGCATTCCAGGGTCTCAAATGCTTCTGACCTGGGCCTGGAACATCCAAGAGTGTCCAAGGGACATTCTGGGTCCCGACATACATATACATATATGTATACGTATACGGAAATGTATGTATATAAGGAAAAGTAAGAAAGAGAAACAAAGGACAAGAGTAGCTAGTGGAGAGGGAGGATATTGCCTCCTATGGATCAAATAATAAGATTTGATAGTTGTTGTTTTGATGCCAGCTGATCAAAGTGATGATCACAGTCTTGATCCATCAAGGTTGGAGCAAGTCCATGAAACAAAAAGTCCAGTGGGTTAATACACGTTCGGGTTCAGATGGGAACACCCAGCTACCTCCCCTGGGGGGTAGTTTCTGACTGTCTGATACAACACTATGGATCATGTGCAGCCCTGTGGTGGAAGGCTCCAGAAATACACCTTGGAATGCTTTGGGGACCTTTGACAGTGGCATGCCATCTGTCTCATAACTTGGAGTAACCTTGTTTTGACTAATGATATACATATGAACAGTTTTTTTCCTTTTGCACAATTTGCCAGAGAGGATATTTTTGTCAGGATCTGTTAAAATAGAATGTACGAACCAGATCTTGCCTTCGCCAGGCCTGGATTCAGTACCAGTCCATCTCAGACTCTTCCCTTTTGTGCTTATTCCAAGCTCCTGGTATGGTTGCTTATCTTATGGCTTACCTTCCATCTGCAGCCTTATCAGTTTTTGAGACAGGCACCTGTGCTCTTTAACTTCCAGGGCAAATATAGTTTATGTAAAATTAAACATAAGAGAGGAGAGAAAAAATGGAAAACAAAGGTCTGAAAATTAAGATTTTAAAATTATGGACTTGAAAACGATGTTTCTGCAAAAAAAACAGAAGCCTCTTCACCATGTAGCAAGGTTATTGACATTTCCAATAACCCATGTGTGAAGTGCTGTTGAGGACTAGCTACCACATGATGACTGCAGGTAGTTAGTGCAGACAGGATATAATTTCACCCAGACCTTGGTTTCTGGCTGAATATCTCTGTGTCTTTTGTGGCAAGTACATAGGAGTGACCTTTTCTTCCATTCTGATAAACAGAATTTGTTATTCCATATTCTTAGTATCACTTCTCTGAGAAAACAATGCTTCTGTGCTATTATTTATCTGCACTATGCTGCTGCTATTAACAGTAACACCAACAATATTTAAAGTGACAATGCGGTGCAGTAATGAGTATGAAGCAGTTATTCACTTGTTTTAATACTAGTTTTCCTTCAGTGTTAAGTTCTCTTTCTTCAGTTTCCCCTCTCTTGGCTTGCATCACACTTCCATTTCACATAAACAGCTTCACTGGTCATGATAACTCTTTTATTTAATTCTTTAGCAAGGAGGGCCAGGAGCTCTCATTGCTTTCAGAAATAAATTTCAGAAATACTTTTAAGAAACAAACCTTTTTCAAAGTTTTCCCATGTGAAAAAATTGAAGTGTAAACAGTCATCCTCGTAGAAAACTATATGACTAAGTTACTAATGATAGTAATGCTGAGACAGGGAAACAAATAGAAGTCTAATACTTTATTTTTGTCCTCACCTTTTTTACGTGGGTGTGTAAACCAAATGCTTTTTCTACAACAGACTGAAGCTGAGGGCTCTTGTCATGAGCTGCATGGTCTAACTAGTCCCTGTTAGTTAACTAGTGGGTTAAATAGTCCCTGCTTTTTTTCCTGCTCTCATTTATTGTGAATGTGCTCTATTTTCTAGCAACTCAGAGTGGTCCAATAGGAGAGACCTTAGAATTGCATAAGACACAGTTTGGTAATGAATTTTAAAAACAAGTGCTCTGTACATTGTTGTTCAACAGAGGAACAGCATGTGGTTTCAGAGGGCTTTTAGCATTTTGCTGAGAATCAGGGAACACCAACAAAAACTATAGCTAATTTTTGATTGGCCCTTTTCACTCTCCCAACACCAGCTTCCACAGGGACCAGCACATCATAAATGAACATTCTTCTACCAAGAAAATAATTTATTGTACACCTTAATAATTCCATGTCATTGAGATGAAATGATACTATTAATCTAAAATATCTTGCACAATTCTTGCATAGCTGAATTTTATTAGGAGAAAGATTAATTACAAAACAAATGATTCCATAGGCAAAGAAAGGACTTTTGCAGCATCCTAATTTTGTGAGTTGCATAAAGTTGGTGTTCACCACACTATTCCATCCTCCTCTGTTGCATTTGCTTCATCTGTTTCAATGGTTATGAAGACAATTCTGAGGACATGATTATTGTAATTCATTAGTGCACAGTGTATTATCTGTCTGCAGTCACTTTCAAACAGCAGTTCTGGGAAATATAGAAGACCACATTCAACAGTTATGAATTCATTTTGGATATATCTGGATTAACTACACGCATTCATAACTGTTCCAGTGCTGAACCATCAAGACTGAAAAACGTTCCACTATATATTCTTTCTCTACTCTCTTCTCCAAATGAAAAAAAAATAATAGCTCTTTTTCAAGATAGCAAATCCTGTGAGTTGTATTACTACAAAGATAGGTTAGTTAAAAATTTGCTTTCTGTAGAGGTTTACTGGAAAAATATTTACCTTTAAAAAAAAAGAAAATAATCAAAGAATTCTGGATTGAAATAATTAGATAACTCAAGACGACATTGAACTACTTTCAGAGTTCCAATGAAGTAGATAATAATTAATAATATAATAATTTGTATTATTTTTCTACTGGCACCAAGAATCTCAAAGATGTGTAAGTTCAGTTTTGGTGTTTGGAACCTAAACAATATTAAAGTCTGGTTTTGCTACTTTTTCTCACACACAAAGCTAGAGCAACAAATCTCCAAAGAGCTCTGCTCTTCTAGAAACATGAATAGCATAAGGAAGTGGTATTTTCTATACTCTCAGAATCTGGTGTTGAGAAAGGAAACTAGGTTGTTGCTAAATCTGATTTTTGTGAGTGGAAGATAAAAGGGGTGGGGGGCAGGAAGAATTACCTTTAGCTGCTGTGGGATAAAGAACATTTGATTAGTTTGTTTCTGCTGTGTTAACAACACTGATACAGTTATCTGAGGCTTTTTATGAAAGTGTTTCTAGAAGACTTAAGCCTCTTCTAGGGAAAAAAACCTAAATTTAAATTTAACTCTCTTACATATCAGCATCACTATTGCTCCTGCCTGTTGGAATACACAAAGTAATCAGTAAGTCAGGAAGGTGGGACATTCAAGGAGAAATTCCTAAAGGCACTGGAGCAGGCTGTCTCCATGTGCTGAAAGGTGAGCTTTTGCTTATAATGGCATAGTAGAAGTTACTTTAAATAGTCTTGAATAATAAAATTAATTAGAAAATAAGGGTTTGTGCATGGAGATGTCAACTCTTTGGAGAATGATATGCAACTGTTATTTCCAGCATTAGTACTAGTACTAGTATTGTTATAATAATAATATGGAGAAAGAAGGCGCTGTCTCCTTTTTGGTTTTCCACTCTAAGTATCTGAAGTTTTATTCTTACAGCTCTTCCCCTAGTTCTTACAGATTTATAGAAGAAAATGAACTAGATTTCTGTGATGTAGCAGGTTTGAGGATGGAATAGTTAAAGAGCTACTATGCAGTCTGAAATTCAGGCATCTCACTATTCAGTGAAAACTGGCAGTATATTCCCTTAGGCATTTTTGAAAGCCACATCTACAATTGTGCATTGATTACTGTAGTTGCTTTGTATGGTTTCTATTTAAAAAAAGGATTTTTTTTATTATTTGCATTGCTTCTTAGCTCTTTTTCTATAGTGTTTTCATTAGTGGTTATTACCTAAAATGGTTATTTTGCATGATTCACATGGATCATTTATCCTAACAGGATAAATTATGCCATTCAGGGAAACATGAGGAAATGATGAAGCCTTCTGAAGAAGAAATGGTCAGATCAGGTATAGGTTGCACAATCCACAGATACACTTACTTCCTGACAAAATTTATTAAAAAAATAAAATCCAAACCATAGAAGTTCTGGATAATAAAATGACATTTCTGTCCAGATTTTACTTCTACAATGAATAATAAATTCAGTCCATGATCATATTTAGTTACATTTCTTTGATTTTCCAAATTACTGCATTTGGTACAAAATAATCTTTATGCCATGATAAATAATACAGAAAACCAAATAGAACTGGCAGTGATAATTGTGTACATAAGACCATGAGGTACCTTTTAAAATTTTTTGTAGAAAAGATAATCTAAGATTCCTTTTTCAACACCAGTTCAATAGGAGTGAATTAAACTCTAATATATATAATTCTGATTACTTCAATAACTGTATGAAAAGGTATTTGTAATACTTTAAATTTAGTAAAGCCATAGGAAATATGTATTAATTGAGCACTAAAAATTAGCTTTTGCATAAGGACAGGGTATCAAGGTTTACAGCAGGCCAGCGCTCACAAACACTCTAGTTTACGAATGCAGAAATGACAAAAAAGTATTTATTAGATCCAGATGCAGTTGTCTCTGTATGCATGTATGTACTTTGAAAGATTGACCTACTTCCACTAACTGAGGGAGGCAGAGCTGGAAGTGACCCACAATCCTTCAGTCAATAAGGGTATATTGGACAGGGGAGAACTAGGAGAGGCATTTTGGAGGTTGCAGGATTTCAGAGCAACTATTTGGCCACTTGTCCTGATGGTGAGTTGTGCTTGACTAGACATCATGAAGATATATCAGCAGAAAGAAGAGAGCTTAGGTCTTAGAATCATCTCTCCCTTTCAGTAAATCTAAACCACATTTTTTTAAAAAAGTAAAACCCAACAAAGAAAACAATTAAGAAATTCTGTAGCAATAAAATACAACCCAGAAAGCTCTTTAGCTGTTAAAAAAATGAGCATACAGACTTTTCTGAAAGGCCCGTCATATATGTAAATGAAGCAAGCCCCTAACTTAGGTCCACAACACAAAGATGATTATATTAGCTCTGAGATTTTGAAGGTATAAAGAATGCAGAATTCAGGGTTAAATCATCAAACCCACACAAGTGAAAAACCAACAAAAACAACCAAAAAACACTCACTCCCATAAAAACCAAACTAATCAAGTAAACAGAACCCCACAAAACCTGCAGTTCCTGGAAGAGATTGGTATGTCTTTGCATCACCATTTACTTTCTTGCTTTGCTGCTTTGTGTTAATTTCAATGTCATCTGAATTATTAACCATAAAGTAGATGAGGTCTCCTCTTTATTTTCTGTCTTTTTCTTCCTGTGGAAATACTGATATTGCAACACCTTCATAAAGGGAGGACATAGTAAACTTTCTGTGTTTTGTCTCTGTAATTCAGATAGATATCTGAATTACAATTACAATTGATTACTTTGAAATCAATTCCCAAATTCTAAATTCAAGGTAACTGTTGGATCTCTCACACACATACATTTACATATTAAAGCTGCCAATAGACTTGAACTCCTTTTCAGAGAATTATAACGCATGGAAAAGCAAATTGGTTTCACACACTTCTTACTTAAAAAAAATAAAAAAGAGAGAGAAATAAATTGCTATTATTTTCCTCATCTAAAATCCTATAAAACTCTGTAGAAATATTTTGGAATTTGAAGGTCAAAAGGCAAAGAGAAATGCGGTCAACAGTAAAAGAAGGGAAAGACACATGATTTTGTTTTCTGAAATAACTTAGAGAAAGTACTGAGGATTTTATTTCAAGCTATGTTATTTCTCAATAATGACACAATCTGTCACATGCCATGGAGATAAAAGTTCCCTACTTTTGTTTCAGATGAACTATAAATCCAGAAGACATAAAATCTTCTGCCAAGACCCACTGCCAAACTGCAGAGACCACAAAGCCACTGAGATATTTAGCGACATTAGTAAACACTTGACCAATATTTCACACACATCTCTTTGAGTTTTTTGAAGCATGATTTTGGTCAGAAAGCAAAGTAATATTCTTATCTTACAGTTCAGGCATTCAAGAGCTTTGTTGCAATAAAATTGCAAGAATAATTTAAGCAATGTGCACAGCATCTCTTTCTCTGTTATTCACCCAGAACTAATAATGAAAGATATGACATAAGCTCTGCATTTTTCAAAAGCAAATGTGCAGAATGATTTCTATTAACAGAAATCCACCTGCATCAGTCATATCTGGGCAGATATGAGGAGAGGAAAATGAAGAATAACAGTGAAGAATTACTGTCACAAAAATTTCTCCACATGATAAAGAAAGTGCATTTTCATTAGACACAGAGAGTTCCAATAGGGAAAAAACAAACTTTGTTTATTCTTTCAATGTTAATATGAGCATCATACTGAAATTTTATTTATTAGCATAATTACCTGTTATTAAAAAAATCTTGTATCCTTGAAACATAGTCTGTAATCAGATTTGAATATACATTTAAATAATTACATGCTTGGTATAGCATAAATAATTTTGAATCTTGACTTTAACAATACTACAAATTAAGAATTATGCTTGATGTTGCTACTAGTAATCACTTAAATTCATATATGCCATAGCAAATTAACATTTGCTACATGCTGGCACATTGATTAGATATAGTTTTTCTTGATTCCCTTCCGTCCTGCAGCAGGGAGCATGGAACTAAGTGAACTTTTAAGTCACTTCCAACCTGAGACATTCTATAATTGTAAGCTTTTAAGATTAGTTTCTCTTGGTGCAGGTGTTCTACTTTGATGGAGCCATACAAATAATTAAAACATTCATTACAGCAAGACTTAAACACTGGGCATTCAGACATTAGATGACATCTGTCTGGTAGCCTCAAAGAGAGTCTCTGGTTTTACTCTTTGGTTCAGTGTATTTGATTCAGTCTTTTTTGAAGACAAATAGATAGAGAAATCTACCTCCAAACAAATTGTAATCTTATGGTTTTGGGTGTTCATTGCATAAGTGAGAAGGAAAAACTTGAATATTGGATTTCCATATCTGAGATAAGTTTGCAGCTCTTAAGATTCTACTGTCAGACATATTTCACATTTTCCTGAACAATGACCAGAAGTCCATTACAATAACTGAAATCTTTTGCTGATGAAAGTGATAGCAAAGGTGTCAGAACCAGTGGGATGACCACTGGTTCTCAAAACATAAGGATTTCCCAGGAGTATTGTTTTTCTTCTGCTATTTCATTTAATGTTGAACCAAAAAAGTTAAATAATGCATTTGAAAAGTTCCAGAAAAACATTAGTCTTGTAGAAACAAAATTAATCATCCTTATTTATGAAAGCATCTTTCTGCATTAATATCACAAACTAAGATTCAAATATACTAGATACCCACTAAACAAAGACTGAACAAGGTTTGGTACCTTGCAAGGTGGTTCTTAGATATACTATAGCTTCTACTGCTTACGAAGAACCACAAGAATGGAAAAGGAAAAAAAAAAAAGAGAAAAGAAAAAGAAAGAGAAGTCACCTTAGAAAACTTACCCCTATCTGCATACTTTCATATACATCAAAATAGTCCGTTTCTCACATCACTGATTTAAGCGAGCAGCAGGAGTAAGGACACATTACAGAAGTAAACATTTGCAGACTAAAGCTCCATTATAGGTGCATCACTGCAACCTATTTTTCAACATTCAAAAAATTCCTGAGCCTTACCAAAGACTCCTACTAGCTAATGTAGACTCTTTGTGCTTCAGATGCTAGAATTAGATGCTTTTGAAGCAAAAGATATGTCTTTCATAGATGAATGTGAAAGTTCTAAAGAAAGAATGTGCATAATAAAATAAACACTGTAGTATTACATTTCCAAATGAAGTTTTTTCTGGAGGAAGGGCAGTTTTGTGGAGACACCGAGAATATAGTTGTTAAAAGCACACAGAGAGAAACATAAGAATTTTTGTCAAAGACAAGACAGGATCTTTGAATAAACAAATACCTCAGTTTTGTAACAGATTATTGTTTTGTATTGCTTAATATATACCACCTTGAAAGCTACACAGATATGTTGCATATTTTTCATTTTATATGACACTCATTTGTTCAGAACAATTAATTATGTGTGTTCTAAACATGAGATACTAGCAGGGCAACACATCTAACTCAGTTTTAAAGACAAAAATCCCCCATTTATGTACTTGCAATGGAGCCAGGACCTCTAAATTGCATCCTTTTATGAATACTAAGTCACACTATAAAGAGGAAAAGAGAATGAAAACCTCTAAATTTAACACAGCTATTTGCATCTAAATTTTTACTCAAACTTACAGTTGTTTTTTATTTCATAAATTTCTGAAATACCTTGGCTTCCAAATAACAAAGTTGAAACTATTTAGCCATCATAACTCAAATGTTTACTGGCATTTGAGGATGGAAGGATTCAACTGAGGAAGACCTGCCTATACCATTCCAGATACATTCCCCTGAAGATATGTGTCCTAACGTAAGTGAAAGAAAACATTCAGTACAACCTTAAATTAACTGGAATTTCACAAATGGTAGAGATTTTGAATAGCTAGCAATCTATACATATAGTAAGACATCTAAAATGCCTCAAGATTAAAGGATCAGTGCTCAGTGGAACCAGATTGCTCTTTTTTTTTTTTTCTTTTTTTTTTCTTTCCTGATTGTTAAATACCATTTGTGAGTTGAGGAAATGGAGGTGAACTTTTAGTGGAGAGCTTTCATTTCTAACAGCCTCATTGAAAGAAAAGACAGCAGTAAGAGAACAGATTTGACCATATCTGAGTGAAGACTGATTCTCAAGTTAATAAAAAAATCTACTTGACATTATTTTGGGGGTTTTCCCACATTATTTTTTTATTATTATTAATAATCTTGTGTTTAAAAGCACAGAGGCTTAACTCCTCATCTCTTCCCTTTATTTATTCAGCAGTTTTAAGAACATCTCAGAACTATCTCTTCTTGCTAATTTCTGTTTTCTATTGTTGAAGTTAAATCTGTAGGCAATCCACATGCAAGTATTCAGGGATTTTTTTTTTTTTTGTCTTTTGTTTTCTTCTGCTTTTTTCTTTCAACAATTCACATTAGTATTCTATATCTCATTTCTTGCCTCCTAAGGACAAACATACTATAAAATGTTCTCATAAATCAAATTTAAGTGCACTACAGAGGTAAGAGTAATAGCAAAAATGTCATGCTTTGTCAGTGGGTTAGTGGAGAATGACCCATTTTCATATTAAAGTGATAAAACTTGTATGATAAAAAACATTAAAAATTGTGACATTTATACTGCTGAGATGCCAGGGAGATTTAGATCAAACTTGTATCAGCTACTCATTCTGAATAATCTGGAAAAGCAATGTATTCCTGGAGAAACAGGTAAAACCAGATATGTTTATTTCTTTTCCTTCAGGACCAGGATACCACATTCAAATGAGAAAATTCTGACATATTAAAAATAATAGATCATATATTAAAGAAACCTTTTTTCCTTTTTTTTTTTTCTTGTTTTTTCATGGGAAAGCACAGTAGGCAAAATATTGCCATTCAAAACAAGTGGTCTTGAAAGTCTACCATTAACTGTACCTACAAATAAGGTCAGGCACACTCAACAGTACTGCCTCCAGTAGGAGGCATTGCTCAGTTGAGATGGGACACTTGAAATTTTGTTTTCTTGACATTAGGGAGTGAAAGTAAAATCACAACTTTAAAACAATCTCAAAGGTTAACTTCTTTATAATTCTTTGTGGTATTAATCACTATCCAATTATATGAATCTTTAGGCTACCAAAATGACAGCAACTACAGTGTTGATTCCATGAGACTTTGGAAAGTGACAATATTCTTGAGAGAAAATAATTGAAGGGCACAGGTGCTTAATTTTCAAATCCATAGTTACTTACAGTATGCACACACAAGGACAAGAAAATTTGTCTCGAATAGTTTGCACTGTTAAAACCGGTGTTTTATAGCTAATAGAGTGAAAACTGTAACTATAAGGATGAAAAATCATAATTGAACTCTAGCAGTGGTCAGCTTTCTCTAATTCTCACAGATACTTATTATATAATTAAATTTTTATTATTTTCACCTGAAATTTTTGGACAGTTTCTGAGATAAATATTTGGACCATCATTAATTTCAATCCATGTCTGTATATGCTCAATTCTGCTTTATGCAACCTACACAATAAATTCTACAATTAATTCTGAAGTTGTGGTTAGTCTTTTTAGTTGTTAAAGCATGAAAATTTGATATTAGGGATTATATATCCCAGATTCAGAGAATATGCTGAGCTGGAAGGGACCATATGTGTATGTATATGTATGTGCAAGGATGTGGACTTTTAAACAATTGGGTATGTACACATGTATGTTTACAAATAAGGATTTTTTCTGTACTTCTGTGTATGCAAAAGCGTAGACACATTTGCATTCTTAAATTTTTCAACTCTAATGTTCATTTGAGGCTTCTGGAAGGAAATGTGCTGATAAATAGATATAAACATTTCTAAAAGAGGTATTGTGCAATATTGCTTTCTCACCGAGCTGAGTTTTACTCCTATGAACACACACAATAAAGTGACTGCTTTCGTAACAATTTTCAAAGAAAATAGTAAGACAGAAGGATTTTCTTCCTCTGAGAAACCTTCAGGTCACTGATGAAAATTTAGATGTAAAAAACTATTTGAAACAAGACTTTCTACAATTTCTGTGTTTTACCTACTGCAACGTCTTTCTGCTTCACAGAGATGTCACACTTCTATTTATAAGGTAAATATGCATAACAGGTTTTTCATAATATACACTATACCATAAAAAGAAAGCTAAACAAACAATACTTTATTCTGGTATTTTGTTATTTTTGGTAGTGTTTGTTTTGCTTTGTTTTGGTTTTGGTTTTTCTAAATTTATTTTATTAATACAACCATTCAATGTTACTGTGAGTACATAGGAATTTGCATTATAGCAAGCATATGAGCAGAGATTATGTTACCAAACAAATTTAAGTTCTGCATTCCTATTTCCTATCACCTATGAAAAGCTATCTCAAGACTGATTCAAATATCAACTAGATTCTGTCACAGGTGAACAGAGCGCTGTACTCTTGTACCGTGGGTTTGATCAAACTTTTTCTCCTGCTGCTAGCAGTAAGCATTCCTTTTCTCATTTCTCAATGAAGAAAGGAAAAGTAGGAGCCTCCACAGTTTATCACAGAGATGAGCCTGTCTCACACTCTTATCTGTTAAGGTGTCAAAGAATTGTATGCATCAAAACATGGCTGAAAACACAGTGCTCCTGACTCAGAAACTAACTGGGTTGAGATATCTTAATTTTGCCAATCAACAGGATGGATGGTATTTTTCAAAACACCAAAAAAAGTTTATGACAATGTTAGAAAGAGTTCATATTTCCAGAGTGCAAGCAATAAACCTGGAAGACAGTTTTAACCAAAATAAAGAGCTACTTT
The DNA here is from genome assembly GCF_031753505.1 of Anomalospiza imberbis. Taxonomy (NCBI): domain Eukaryota; kingdom Metazoa; phylum Chordata; class Aves; order Passeriformes; family Viduidae; genus Anomalospiza; species Anomalospiza imberbis. Next base: position 57,306,338 of record NC_089721.1, on the reverse strand, counting down.
GACTTTCGTAGTATGTGAGTTACAAAGATACAAATCTTATTCAGATTGCACAGGGAAGAGTTCCACTGAAACTATAAAATTCTGTTTTCATTGTACAGTAGTACCAGATTTACCTGTCCCACATTTTTCAGCTATGACACTGAACATACTTTTTTCAAGGCACACTTGAAACTTTTAAGACACTTTTTGAGAATTTTATGTGATGCCAAAGTAGTGGTCAAAAAGTACTTCCAAATAATATGTTAAAGCATGTATTAAAATTTATAAAGAAAAAAATAAGCAAGGATTGTTTGGATTAGTTTTTAATAGTCATAAAATACACATTTTTATCACTTACAAATATTTATTTACCAAAAGAAGATTAATCTTAATTTGCATCATTTCACAGTGACATGAACTTTCTGAATAAGATTGGTACTTTCTGGGAAAAACACACTGACATAGGCGAGGACACACACTTTCAGCGCCTAGAGGAGTGAAGGAGTTGGGATGAACTGACCCCTTGTGCTCCCAGATGGCAGGAAATCCACCCAGAACAGACCTAATATGACAGTAAACTTACGTCTCTCCCTGGCTGATCAACCAGCGTGATGTGTTACCGTATAGTCTTACAAGAAAAGAAGGTGGAGATAGTTAGACATAAATACCCCAATGGAGATGTGTGCTGTTTTTTCCTGGAATGAGTTAGTTTTCTCCATGGTAGCTAGTATTGGGCTAGGTTTTAGATTTTGGAAACAGGGTTGACAACACAGGGATGTTCTTGTCACAGAGAGCCTAGGCCTCTGCTGCTCCTTTTCCCATTCCATCATAACAGGGATACTGGGGATGTACAAGGAGCTCGGAGGGGACATAGTCAGGACAGGTGACACCAACTGATCCAAGGGGTATCCCACACCATGTATTGTCATGCTCAGTATACAAATATTGAGGGAGAAGGAGAAAGAGGGGGATGTCTGGAGTGGTGGTGGTGTTTGTCTGCCCAAGTAAGTGTTGGGCATGATGGAGTCCTGCTTTCCTGTGGGTGGTTGAACACCCGCCTGTCCATGGGAAGCAGGAATCAATTCCCTGTTTTGCTCTGCTCACAAACATGGCTTTTGCTTTAGCTATAAAACTATCCTTATACCCACAAGTATATCCTTAAACCCACAAGTTTTTTCCTACACACCAGTGAAGGTGGATGTCCAAAGGAGGTTGTGAACTCCAGGGGAAGAATGCACTGGAACACAGTGGCAGGACCTGTGACCCCTTGGAGAGACGAACCCATGCTGGAGCAGCTTTGCTGGCAAGATTTGTGACCTTGAGGAGGTACAACACTGGAAGGGTGCACCCATAGAAGAGACCATACTGGAGCAGTTTGTGAAGAGCTGCAGCCTGTGGGAAATGCCAACATTGGAGAAGTTTATGGAGGACTGACTCATGTAGGACTGTCCCTGTGCTGGAGCATGAAGAGTGTGAAGGTTTCTCACCCTTAGGAGGAAGCAGTAGCAGAAACAAGAAACTGCAGTCCATATTCCTTGTCCACCTGCACCCTGGAGAAAATGGGGAATAAATCTGGTCCTATTAATAAGGGAGGGGTGGAGCGATGGAGTTTTAAAAATTTTGTTTCACATAACTTGATTTGTTTGTCAATAAATTAATTTCCCCAAGTTGAGTTTGTTTTGCCCATGTAATTGCTGAGTGATGTATCTCTGTCTTGACCCATGAGACTTTGCGTTTTCTCTCCCCTGTCCTGCAGAGGAGAGCAGTGATAAAGCAGGTCAACCTGCTACACTGAAGTTAAACCACGGCAAGCTGCAATAGTAGCAAAAAGAGAACTATGTGACCAAAGTCATTAACAAGTAAGGAGAAAATGTGACAGAGCATTAAGCAGCAATTTTACCAATATTTCTTTGATGTTTTATGTATTCACTGTTCCCTTGCTTCATTTTCTAAATCTCAAGATATTCTATTAACAACAGACTGCCTGTGTCTCTCGTCCATGTTAGCTTTGGGACTAGTGAACTCTGAGAGATCAGATTTAGGTTCTTACTTCGTCCTTCTCCCCCAGCCTCTTCATTAGAGTGAGAAAAGCTGGAGGTCCTAAGTCCAAATCAGGAGGGAATAATTACATTATGAAATTGATGCCAGAATTTTCAGATCTTTAAAGGAAGATCTCTGTAGTTATTTTTCTATGCAAAGTGTTCTATAATTCCTGCTACATTGTCATCTAGTTGAGATGGCAGAGAGCCTTCTCATTTTTTTGAAACACAGGGCAACTACTTAGTCAGACTTTCTATGGGCCTTTGAAAGAAAGACACTTACTTGCAGTGATAGTCTTTGAAGAATGCAACGGAAATTTTACCTGATCTTTTCCTTGCATATTATTTTCTAGAACAGTACTGTGCTCCTTTGTTTTCTTGTAACTTGTAAAAAGTCTAGGAAGTTGTACATCACACAAAAAAAATTAATTTCTCGCTGAATGAAAACATTGGTTTAAATCCACTAAATTCATTGATAGTTGATTAATTTGGGATTAAATTACATTAGTCTTGATTTTATTGATTTGGATTAATTTGAAGTAAAGATATCACAGCTTAGCCTCTGTTACCAATAATATCCTAATTCTAAATTAAAAGCCTATTGAAATGTCAAATTTTTCTTTGTCTCAGAAAATGTGTCAGGGCACAGAGGTAGGTCTTCAGGTTCCTGTCAACCAGAAGCTCTAGACCTGTGACTCTGAAGTGACCTGAGTCAGGAAAAGGAGGTAGAGGAGTTACCACAGCATTTAGTGTTTAAGTCTAAGCTTCTCTCTGTCAGCTCAAGATATATTTGCCCCTTGATCTGAACAGAGTTTTTCTACTCTACAGGGCAGTAATGAACTGCCCAGTTCAGGCATGAAGATGGCAAAAATCAAAATCACAAACATCAAACATAAGGAAAATTACAGGCACTGTCTTCACTAGGCCAATGATATTTAAAAAATTTGAAAAAGGAAAAATCATATTGGATTTTTCTGTAACCAAAAACTGTGTAGGAATTTTATGTCCAGTTGATAGATGAATACTGCTGCTGGTCTTTCAAAGAACCATCAACACTCCTACTGTCCCTAAAGATCACCCTCTTTCTGTTCACCGGTATGTACTAAAAGAAATTGCGAAGAATACAGTGGAGTTGTTCAGGCATTCAAGAACTGAGAGTGACAGAGTGAGGGAAAACAATATCTTTTTTTATTACTGTTATATTATTTTTATAAGTGCCATAGTCAGTGCCACTATACTGTATTTTATACTTAATGAAAAGAGGTTATCACAACATAAACCCAATTGTACATACACAAAAAGACCCTTGCAAGATTTGAAAGATTTTCTAGGACACTTCCTTTCTTTCTTCTCCCTATGTCTTTCCTATAGGACTGGTTACATCAGGTAACACAGCATTAATTTTTATGCCTGCTTTCTTGGAGCTTCAGCTTTGCTTCAGCAAAGGAGAAGATAATTTTATTTTGATTATTTTCATATCCAAAATAATTTAATCTTTTTTAGGTGAAAATATTTCCTTTATGATTTACATTATGAAGAATTTTCAGGTTCTACTCAGAAACTTATCTGTACATTAATATTCACTGTACACTGGATACACAGCTCGATGCTAAGAAAACAACTTTTGTCTTTCAAATTTTTTTTGTGGAAAATGAACATATTTCTATTCACCTATATATTAGAAGTCACTGAATTTTTTTTTTTTGCTCTTTGAAATGCTTTGTTACATGACATTTGACTTGTTTTTGTGAAGTAGTTATCTTTGTAATATGTTTCGCAGTTTTAAAAAACTTAAAGATCACATAATTGTAGAAGAAACAAATCATGTAGGACACACATTTTTATGTTCATGTATAAAATCTAACAGCTTTCACATGGAAACATCCTCTACTAAAATCTCTGACAAGATATTCTATACAACCAAAACTTGTGAATATTTTTCTTCTAAAAAAAATAAAAAGGAAAATTTGTGAGATGGGGACCAAAAAAAATCTATTGATGAATAAAATAATAGGGTTTTTTCATTCTTTTGATTGTATATCTAAATGCCATCTTAAACAAGGATAGTTATGCAGTTTCTTTTTTTTTAATGTTTCTCATTTGCAAAGAGTAGAATTATATAGAAAAGGCAGAACTCCAAACATTAGCAATCCTCACTTTTGTGCATTTGCTTTCTTTTGAATTTATTTAATAGTAACTGAATGCTTGCACAGTATAAAATTATTCAATTTTTTGAGATGTGTACCTTACACTTTTTACAATCCTTCCTTTTTAGATAAACCTTCTCTTTCATTCATTATGTGATTTTACATGTGACTCAGGAAGATAAACATTCCTTTCCTGGCCTAATATTTACCTGTTTAAGGTATATATTGTGGCATCCCAGATTTGGGTGTAGCTTAGGGGCTCCAGTCTGTGTTAGCTAGCTGAGGTCTGTATACCCCCATGCACCCCCCGTGTTCCTCCCGCCCCCTGCGGCAGTTCGCACCAAGATTCTCACTGTTGGATCTTCAGCCTGTCACTCCTGTAACCAGTCCCCATCCTGTCCAGAGACTACAGTGTCTGTCATCCCAATCCCACAAACCCGTTCGCCCCAGAGCCCAGGGTCTGCCCCTGTAGTGTCCCCGTTGGTTGCCGTGGTCCTCGTCATTGCCACGGCGCCTGTCCCCATTGGGCAGGAGGGCTTCTGCTCTCCTTGCCCCACCCCCGATAAAACCCCGCGCCTCCTGAAACTCAGGGCCACATTCCCCCACATGGGTGCTGGAGGGGGGTCACGACCTCTCCACCGCAGCTCCTGTGGCTGTTAAAAGACTTTCAGCCTCCCTCGTGGGTGAATTGAACATTCCTTTGCTTCTTTGCCAGAGTCCCTTGCTTGCAGCGGCAGAAACTGCAGCCAGCCCCGCCCGGACCGCAGAACGGAGCCGTGACTGGGAAAAGCGGTGAAACCTGAGTCCCGGAGAGGGGCAGTGCCACTCCAGGCACCGGAGCTGCCTGGGGGTCAGGGGAAAAGAATGCAACGCTGCAATATATAGATTCTGTTACTTTTCAATTTTTGCCAAAGTGTAGGTTATAAAATCCTTAACCACTCCAGCCTCTGCTTCCAGCACATTTTTTTTTCATCTTCTCTTCATAGTTTTTTGACAATAGGCAACAGAGAAATGAACTGTAAAGTCAGGAATCAAGCAATATAGTATTTCATCATTTTCCAGACAAATATTATGCTTTTTTGCTGTCTGCAGCCCACATTTGCATACTTGGGGAAGCTTCATGACACTGCAAACTGATGACTAAGCTGCTATTCACCTTCACTTTATGTCCATCAACCATGCTTAATTTCTGCTGCATAAATGTGTAGTTCAGACTATTCTTACTAATTTCATTCTCTGTCTTAAGATAAATTAAATACCTATTTCTGCAAAATACCCTCATTTTTTCCCAGTTTGAATGTGAGTGCTAATAAAAGGGTTCTTGGTAAATTTATGGAATTCAAGAGAAGTGCTCCTTTTGACATTAATCTACCTTTCCATGAGTTACTTCTCTTTCTCCTTTGATGTTTTACAATTGAAAGAAGCTGAGAAAGTTCCCCACTAGCACTGAATATTGCAATATCAAAGGCATATGGGTTTTGGAAGATGGGGAACTATTGGGGGGGGGAGGTGGGGAAAGATTCTTGAGGATTCAAAGACTTCTGCAACCAGAGGGTAGGTGTAAGCCACAGGCGAATTCTAGGTTTCATTCCCTTTTATCTCCACAGTTTCCTAAATTTTAACTCTTCTGACAGAGATAGCCAGAAGAAATTCCAAAACCTCTGTATGTTTCTTTGAGATTTTTCCCCTTTTCAAGTAACGCTACTCCCCTCAATATTTTTTATCAATATTTAGTCATGGAACAGTCTTATGCACAATTAAAAGAAGGATGTGGCAGTTATATGTTAAGCTGTATTTCTTCTGGAAGCAGTTCATCTGGGCAAAGAAAATACTTCATTCTTGCCAGCAATAAATTTCCCTTTCACAAAAAATGTGATGCAGCCCTTTTTCAGTACCTTTCTGATTTCAGTGTCTTCTGCACTGATCATCTGTTTCAGATAATCCAGACTGTCTTTCTCAGTTAACAAATAGGAAGATGTGCACCTACTATAGATGTGATGTCAGCAGAAGTTGTCAAATAGTTCTTGGCCAAATGGTCCCACGCAGAGGATTGCACACAGATAATTGTGTGTGCTCCTCATATGCCACATGTAGAAGATTGAATACACTACAGCTATATACAAATTCTATTCCCCAGCTATTTTCTGTGCAAGTGCTACAGTGATTTGGAATCACTGAGTTTCTTTCCACACTAGATCATCACAGATGAGGCAAAAGGAATTTCATTATTTCAACTAAATTTTGTCTCTTGTGATATGTTACATTGCGAGCAGATCTTCAGAATTCTTTAGAAGTTTGAGGAGTAGTGTTGTCAAAAAAGCTTTTGCTGTCAAGAGAGAAAAGTGTGTCTTTTCTTGCATGGAAGATGGAACCGATGTGATAAAACTCAAAAAATCAGATAATTCATGGTGTTGGGATTATTTTCTTTGCTACACTGTGCTCCTTGATGTGTTTATGTGCAAAAGCATTTCATGTGGTCTCTACAGAAAGTGGTTGTTGTCAGATTCATGAGCTTTACAAAATATGAAGAGCTCATTTTTCTGTACTGTAGCTGATACTGGCAAAACAATTAGTATTGGTTAAATTAGGGATTCTGAATAATCCAGGTTGAGGTGAGATATTACACCAGTAGCCAAAGAAAATGTAAGAACTGTGGCATTTTAGAGTGGAGCTTTACAGCTGTCACAGCATGATTTAAGACTAATGACTAAGATAATGCCATTCAGCCATAATACTATGGGTATTTCCAGGAGGGTCCTCCTAAATTGTTTTAAGGCAATGTAAGAACTGAGAATAACACAGGAAGAAAAAGTCTTGCTTTGAATTCTCAAATTATAGCCATACTCTTGGTTTTGTCTTGGGAATTCTAAACAAAGAAGTGTATTCAGAAAGAAAAAGATAGACTCAGTATAAATTTAATTCAGGGGTCACATTTTGAGATTGCTTATTTGGAAGGACTTTGTTGCAATCTGTTTCTCTAAGCCTGACCATGCTCCCTTGCTGTATCTTCCATAGTGTAGGAGTAAGGTAAGTCTGGATGATAAAGATTATTTTAAGGCTGTCTTTATAAAGGTCCCAAAATCAAACTATTATGGAATGTCCCTGTAGATGATCTGATCCTTAGGCCACTTATTATTCATCAAGCTGCAGTAAGTTATCCATGGTATGGTATTGCAAAATATTAAGTTAGGGTAACAAAGTCCCCATGGTAGAGACAAGTATTACGCAATCTAATAAATCTATTGCCCACTAGACATTTTGAAAGCAAATAAAGATTCTGACAAGGTGAATTTAATAAGTTGCTGAATATTTAATTAGCATATCTTCAAAAAAAACCCAACATAAAGTCATATATCAGTAAATAACTAAAAAAATGAGAAACAAGAAAGAGTGGAAAAAATTATGCAATATTGCTGCAGAGCCACATGTTGACCATGGCATGACATGGGTAAAGAGGTGATACAAATTTCTGTATGCCACAAGATATTCTGGTTGACGACAACAATGCGTAGAGTTCTGTGGTATATAATCAAGAGGCAGAAGCTTGTCTGAAATTCAAGATTTATGTGAGTACATTTCCTGAGTGCCTGTGACACTGTACACCTTGCATACCTCTGAATAGAATATATATCTGTCAATATGAAAAATATAAATAAATAAATAAAATATTTAAAAAAAATATCAATAGCTGCACATGATTACTAATGTAAGATATTCCTCCTGGAAAATAATTTTATTAATTTTTTGTTGCACAGAAATTAAACACACTTGAAAAACTGAACTAGTCTTTGAACTATGTTACTAGTGACTGAAAGTGCTCAGCTTGCAGTGCACTAGCTACAATGGATCTTTTAAAAGATGAGAAAATAGTATATCTTTAGAGCAGTTATAATGGCATAACTTAGTACAGATTATATGCAGCACACAGAGCAATATGAACCTCTGTACTTGTTCTTAATTGTTCTGTACAGTAGCTGTACCAATTCAAAATTTTGGATAAATCCCATCTGTCAGAATTAAGGATAAAACCAAAAATCAGTTAAAAAATGGAAATAAATGCATCATTGACTTGACTGTTTGACAAGGAGACCTGTCTACCCTCAGTTCATTTCACTGTGTGCCTTTCCTACTGGATCAGGAAATCAAGCTGAAATCCTCTCTGGAATATCTGCAAGATATCTACTCTTTCCCAGAGTTTTACTTACCCTGACATCTGCTGCCTTCTGTTTTAAAGGAATGATGGTGAAAGAGCTCACTGCTTGTGAGGAAAACAATTTAGAGAAACTGGGTTTGATTTCTGAGGAAATGGAAAAAAAGATTACACATTTTCGGTTTTCAACTAAGCCCAATGGATAAACAGAGACGAGTGATGTTTATAAGCCCAAAAAAGATCCACAGTGTTCTCCTTTTAAATTATTTTTCTTATTTTAGGTTCAGAAGGGCTCAAACAATTGATCTGAGCACACACATTGAGTAACAAAAGTAAAAGAATAAGAACAGATTCAGAATTTTGTGTTATTAAAAAAAACACATTTACATGTTTTACAGTATCTTTAAAACCAGAATTTTAAAATTTATAACAATACTTCAATAAAATAGAAATTTTGTCATGGCAGATTTAACTAGTAAGAGTTGATTCACTTAATGGATTAATATTTGTTGAATTATGTGATATAGGCCCATCTTGACATCTGAAGAGTCACTACAGTAGGTGCGGACACCTCAGTCAAGGAAACAAAGTCCTCCCCAGCCCATGTGTGCTGTACACCTGTACCTGTATCTGGCTGGCCCTGGAGAAAGGACATGTGGCAGCCTTTCTTTTTTTGAGCCACAGGGTTCAGCAACCTCCTGTCTATACTACTCTGTGGTTCATTCTGTTTAATGAACTTAGCTAATGAATTACTGACAGGTTATACAGCTCTAAATTGCCCCATCAAATTCTTTCACATTTCACCTGTCTTCTGTTAAAAAATGAATACAGCAGTAGATGAAATACTAACTTAAACTGTCATGAAAATTTTTATCTTCCCCAGTCATACATAGATACATACACCTGGAGATGGTCTGCAACCAAAAATATTACCAAAATTTACTATGCAATACTGTATTTTTATAAGAAAATCAGAAAGGTTTTACAGGGAAAAATTGTAGTTGGCACTGTGAATTTAGTGGATGCAGAAAATTAAATTATACCTGCACCTGCCTGAAATCAAACCAAATTCCTTCACTATCACCCTGCTCATATTTCTGTCAAAGATGGTACAACAACTTTTATGATACCTTAATGACAGCTGATGTTGTTCAGTTTAGTACAGAATTAAAATCTGATTATATCTCAGTTTCTCTGAAACAAATCCCAGATTTGGCAATGCAGAGTCTTTTACAGTGCAAAGCTGTTGAGCAAGATCATTCAAGCTGAAAAAATCCCAACACCCAACACCTCACAGAGAGAGATTTAGTGCAGAGTGGAAAATATCTATCATAATTGGGGTTCTGGTTTTATGCTTCACCTTATCTAGGTAGACCATGAAGATTCTATGTAAGCACGTAAAAAATACAGTAATTTGAAAACAGATCAATCAGATCTTTTGATATGCATTTTTAAAATTCTGTTTGAAGTAGAGTGAAATTTCTTTTTTTGATGAAAGCCTTATATAGTCAATAGAAAAATAAATAAAAGCTGCACAAGGAAAAAAAAAGACAGTTTAAGATTTAGTTTTTTTCTTTAAGTTCTTAACATCAAAATATCACTGAATATACACTAGAGGAAGAAAAATCAGTTTTTATTGGGCTTTTAGGTAATACAAATAGTTGTTTTTTCACAAAACTAAGTATAAAATTTTAACCTGTTTTATTTATGCAACACTTTAGTACTGACAAATAAGATAGGAACGGCTCATTTGGAACGGCATTCTAAAATATTAAAAAAAAAACCTAAAAAACTTATATTTATTTGTTGTATTGTATTTATTGTATTTATTTATCTGCCACAATTCACACAATCCTGCTTTATGTTAGCAATTCCCAGAGAGAGTGAACAAATTAAAAAAAAAAAAAAAAAAAAAGAAGAGATACTTCCCTAACCACTGCTTTGTATCAGAAAGATCAAGAAGCCAGAGAGCAATCCTAGTCATTACCACTGTTACTGCTAACAGATATTTGGACACCCTATCTGTTCTACTGTGAGATGTATTTCCTAACACACAACAATCAGGCAAGTATTAACTCCTTCAATTTTGGCAGAAATTGATGTGGGAAGAAGAAATGTCACTGAACCTTACAAATTATAAACCTTAAAATGAAGAAGCCCCATTTTTACCAGTACTTTGAACCCTGTTGATAGCTCTGTCACTTTCAAAATTTCTGTAGACGTTCTCCACGTTTCTCTTGGATTCTGAATCAGATTGCAATTCCTTCTTGTTATATTAAACCATCTGTTTGAATGTTACCAGTATGACATCAAAGAATGTTTGAAGTTAAGAGGAAGTCTCACTTCTGGCAGGTACTTTGTATCTGTGTGGTAGCCATAATTTAAGTTTGATTAAGATTTCCTCTTTTTATATTGCAAGCTTGGTTGAGAAAGTAATTTCTGTTGCTGAGGTTCCCAGTTCGTTGTTAACACTAGAACAAAACCTAGAATCAGATTAATATAAATCAGTAATTCAGAACTTTTAAGAACAATTGAAATAATAATAGATTCATAAAGGCTTAATAAAGTTTAATTGCGTGAAAATAAGGAGAAAGATTTCAGCTGAAAGTACATTAAGATTTCAAGAACAGCCAAGGTTTTATTTAAATGAGACTACTCCTACTCTTTCTTCTGTAGAGAGAAATTCAGTGACTGGTATCTGACATATTTCTAAATTCTTTGTAATAGTAGTAGAGTAAGGTTTTTGGGGTTGAATTGCAAAATACCCAAGGACCTAATAGAACTGAATAGTTCAGCTGTTCTTTCACTCTGCTTTCTATCAGCCTAGAGTCTCATTCAAATAATTTATTGGCAAAGTCATGAAGGATGCTCATTTTCCTTTCTAAACAGAATAGCTATATTTATTTCCATCAACACACCAAGACAGAGCATAAGTGATTACTCTCCCAAAGTTCCTTACCTCCCAGTGAGCTCTGAAATACGTAATTGAATGGGTCCTGGCTATGATGTTTCTTAATTTGCCAGTCAGCATATAGTGCTCTCTATACCACAGAAAACAAATTAATGCATCATGAGTGTAGTTGGTCATCATCTGCAGGTCGCCAGGAGGAAAACAGGGAAAAAATCAGACAGAATCTCAAGAAAAATAATTCAGGTTTTGAACAAAAGAAATAGTGTCTTCCTGCTAGTGGAGAGGAAGGAATCCTTAGCTATAATTGTGCATTTTTGTGTCAATTATATTGTATAGCACAACTCCTTTTAGCAGCAAAAGATTACTCTCTGTGACAGAACAGAGGGATGTCGAAGAGATTATGCATTGCTCTACATAACAGCATCAATAAGCTCATTCCTATGCAAAACACTTTTCTGCTTCTTAAAAGGTAAATAAGATAATAAAATAAGCATGAAAACATCCTTCACAATGCCAATGTATTTTGCAAGACTACCTGCTGAATTTAGAATCCATAGGCTTGTTTTCCCCTTGTTTGTATACATAACCCAACAAAAAAATGCATCTTGATTTGAATTACCTTGTATGAAGAAAACCTGAAAATAGCTCCAGTTTTTCCTCATTCTAAATAACGTCTATTATTTTACTATCATAACAAGTGCTTTTAGAGCAAGTATCTGGTCAGTAGGATACAATAATCAAGTACTTAAGATGAGGACTACTTACCCTAATTCTGGTTGCTTGTATTTTCCCTTTATTTTTCACATCTTTTCTTCAACAGTTTCAAAGGGCCTGTTTGTTTGTTTGTTTGTTTTTCTCCAGTGATTTTTTCTTCAGTGATTTTTTCCAGAAGATTGTCCCTCCAAATAAACATGGTTTTTGTTTAATATTAATAGTACTCAAGCATTAACATCACATGGTTATCACAATAATTATCAGTCATGAAAAAACTAGCTGTTTTTAAAAATGCTAGCTGTCAAAATTTCTAAGCTTGACCACCCTCATATAAATACATAAGATTTTAGACTTTGTGAGTAAAACATAACTGCTCTCGTTGCATTGATCTTTACAGACGTGTTTCACTGGGAGGACTGAGTAAAAAGAATTACAGACCTCCTTGACACCAAAAGATTTATCTCAGAAAAGACCGAGTAGAGAAAATGTCTCTTTAATGAACCTGTGTTTTTCTGTGTTTTTTACTTGTAATTTTTGTCAGTCAAATAGTTTGTACAGCCAATTGAAAGAATTACAGGGTGTACACAAAAAGCCAACATGAATCTTAGAAAATTAACCTGTGAGACATACAATTTCAATTTGTTCCCTAAAAATTTCACTCTTACTTGGCATATAAAATAAGAGAGGGTTTACTTCTGACATTCTAAGGCATTAGAATATTATGGGGATTAGAACTCAGAACTACATGAAAATTCATATTAGCATTGTGACTGAGGACTGTTCTCTCATTTACAATAAACTCAGGCATCAGCTGTGAGCAAATACGTACTCCATATTACTCAATATATACATATATTATTCCATAAATGGACAAAGCTGTTTGTAATCTATTCAACCTTATATAACCTCACTCTGTACACAGCAGCCTGAGCTCTATAGGTACTTTTTCAATGATTCAGGTGGCTTCAGTTCTGTGAGCACCAAAATATCTACAGGGTCAGGTCAACTGTGAAAAACAGAAAGCGTAAATTTTACAGTTTCATTTGAATTAGGATAGATAGGAACAAATATCTGTGAAGCTGTGGAAGAAATTATCAATACAGATTTAATTGATTTCTTACATGAAGTACAAAACTCTTTCTTCTGCTCTTTGTCTTCTTTCATCCACCCCCTAACAGTCTAGGAGGCAAGGCGGCCTTCCTATTTGTCAATCCCTCCTATGCAAACCTACATCATCTTCTGAACATCTACTTTGCACTCCCTCCTGGCTTTATTATATATTTCTCCCCTTAAACTTCTGCCTCACACTATGATAGTGTCTGCTTTTAAATCAACCTTGACATTTGTACTCATCTTTTCAGTTTCTGTTCCTTAATGTCCTCTGCTGCAATTCAGCCTTTTGTCTATGTGCACATGACAGTGGAAGATTTAGCAATAACTTCTTGAAGAAAGTCCAGACTGCTTCCACTACTTCCTGCAAAAGCTTTTAATTCCTTCAACACTACTCTCTCTGCCTAGGGTAGAGGGTTTAGAGTTGAAGCTATTAGCCTGTGGCTGAAGCTGCTGGTTTTGAGCAAACTCAACAGTATTGAAGGAAGTTGAGGGTCCTACATGGATAGAGTGAAATTTTTTATCTTTCAGTCTGAAAAAGGCTGCGCAGCACAAACACACCATCCTCCACCACCCTTTTTCTCCTCTCATTTGTGTTTTGTTTCATGAAAATGAACTTTGGACAAAACTGTGTCAAGAATTAAAGGAGTCCTTATTTCATATAAAGGGGAAAAATTAATTCAAATGTCCAGAAAAGAAACCCCCCCCCCAAAAAGACAGAAATATATTCTCTCCTAATTTGCTGTTAAACTTATGAAGAAAATAATTCTTTTACACAAGTAAAAGTATTTGGCTAAAAGTTGTCAGGTAATTGGTAACAGGGTTCTGATTTTCAGTTCCTGACACCTTAAAGTATGCCCATTTCATGAATTAAAAAAAAAAAAAATATCAGCAAGATGGATCTCCTGTATGAAAAAACTTCAGCAAATTGGGATTCTTCACTTTAGGAAGTCTGTTAGGAGATTAAAAACAATGGTTGACAAAAATGAAAACTCTTTGGAAACAGAGGAGAGGTAGGTTTATTCACTATTTCTAACAGTGGGAAAAAAGAAGAATCTGAACCATTACAGAGCAGCAAACATTGACCAAACCCACAGAAATTTTCCACACCTTCCAAACATCAGCATATACAGTGGCAATGGACAACTATGCTACAAGTGCTGCAGGGGCAACAAAATAATTAGACTTGGAGAATTCTTGAAAAATATAATTCTTGAATGTTATGGTAGATAACAGTCCAGATACAGTCTTCAGGTCAGAAAGCTCTAATACTTATTATTGCTGGAAAAATATGATATATTTCACTCCTCATTCACTACTTTGTCTCATTAAGGATAGGGTACACACTAAAGCACATTTTCTTTTGTCCACTATTTTAACTCTAACACACTTTTCAGAGGTAGTAGCTACCTCTCAGTTTCACTTGTTTCTATGGAAAAAGAAAGTGTCATTCATTTTAGAAAAAAACACATTTCTCAAGTATTTGTTTCATTTTTAAAGTGTGCAAGAATTATTTATTACTTCAGTACTGACAGAATGAAAGTGATCACTACATATTTTTCTGTTTGCTTTGTCAGATTTTTTTTTAAATTATTAATGGTTTCCAACATGTATACTTGAGGATGGATATTTATAGACACACAGTTGAAATAATCAGACGTGCTGAGAATTTTAAAACATTGAGAAGGGAGGCTTAAAAAACAAACAACCACCCGGTATTTAAAAAAAAAAGTTAATTAGTGAAATCAAAGCTTCATGAATGAGAAAACTGTATTCTTCAATCACATTAATGATGAAGAAATACTCCTATTTGGCAGACAGCACAATATTATAATTGCACAAAACTGAAGTAAGCTTAAGTCACTGAAGTTCACCAATACCTTCAGTTATCACAAATAATTATTAATGTTTCATTTGCTGCATCCACTTGGGAAAAACAAACATTCACATACAATAATAGCAGAATAGGTTTGCAAGAAAAAAAATCTTTTCTTTCTCCTTAGGAAGATGGTCATCTACTTATGACCAAGTTACAGTGGGTTCATCTTGTCTCTCTGCCAGATGCTTGGCAAACTATGCTCTCATTTCCTTTCCTCATTAAGACAGGGTGAAAAAATAAGATGAAAATTCTTGTAGGTTGACAAAAGGACAAAGAAGACCACTCACCATTTACCATCATGATCAAAACAGATTTGGTGTGGGGAAAATTGTTTCAGCACATTGCCTTCAATAAAGTAGAGTAGGATAGTGAGAAACAAAGACATACGTAGAGGACTCAATAGGTCACCACATCTCTGCGTCACTGCCTGAAGCACCCCCCACTGCTCCTTCTTCACTGGCCTTGGTGTCTGCAGAGCTGTTGCTCTTACATATTCTCACTCCTCTCTCATACATCTTCTGTACAGCAATATTTCCACGTCTTAAACATAATTTGCACAAACAGCATGACTGATGGACTCAGTCTGGCTGAATAGGATGTCTGTTTTGGAGCCAACTGAAATAATCTAGAGAGGTCTATGTCTCCTTATAGAGGCCACACCATAACATGAGTACCTGAACCCAATACACACCAATTTTTATGTTCAACAGTTCAAACAGAACCTAGCAAAATGGTTCTCGAGCCACAGTCTCAATTTATAAAAAAAAAAACAAAAACAAAAACAAAAACAAAAAAATGTATAAGGCATTACCTTCTTTCTGAGGAAAAATGTCAAATAGAGTGTACTATTAGGATAAGTGTGAAAAAGAGCAAAAAAAGACCAATCCGTGCTTTTTATGGATTGGTTTGGTTTAGGAAAACTAACCCAGCTTTGGAATGGGGTTATTTCAAGTCTTTTTTCAGAATTTCACATTCTCTTAGATGTGTCACAAGTTTAACTGGTTTAGGATGGACATCTGTTGTCAGTTAATATTTTCATATCACAGATAAAGAGGGGTAAGTCATGGTTATTTTGTGCTTAAAGAGCTTAGAAGACAACTGAAGGTAGAAATTTAATTCTTCCTCCACACCTTTCACAGATAACATTTAGTGTAATTCGTGGAAGAAAAACTGTCCTAGAGACCACAAGGACATCTGGCTAGAGATGTGTGGTAGCTCACCTGTCTCCTGGCTTGTGTCCTGAGAGGATACAACTGAAGTTCAGCCTTACCTTGCAAAGCTACGTAAAACTGTACAGCATCTGTACTTCACAGCAGACAATACTGGGGACCTGCAATTTATCACTCGTTTGAAGTTTAGGACAACGATTTGATCCCCCAAAATTCTCAAAATGGCTGAAAACTTTTTAAAATTTCTGAAAACTCTCCTGCAGATATATACGAAATGCAGTCTGCAAAGCCTCCTATCCATGTAGAGGTTTTATTTGATCCAGTAGTCCGGGGCCCTGATCCCTGCAGGTGCAGTCTAAATGGAGACTTGTGATTTAGGTCTTCAGGCTGACCCAAGCTGAATTAGCATTGCCATTGTAATCTAAACACTAGATACTTTTATTCCAGGCTTTGGAGTTGGCTCATGATGTGTTTTGCATCCTTATCTGTTAATTTATTTTAAAGAAGGAGCTGACCTTAACTTGTCACAGAAAACCTGACAACAAACTCAGCACAGGAGATTACAGTAGGCACCATTATTGTCTGCTTTCACAGTCACACAGCTTTGCAAGTGACTTTGAGTAGAAATTTTGTCACATATGTGGTGGTGGTGCCACTGCTTATCACTTTTTATAAAGGTTGAAGAAAACAGTTTTTTTAATTAGAATAACAGCATAAAAAGACAGAAATTGAAAATAAAATAGAGGAAAAGTTGGGATGAAAGCAAAACGTAGGCTATGAATTCATAAGATAAGCAGAGGAATACTTGTATCCCACAACACCCAAGGGAACGTGGTAGCAAAACAGACCTGGGGAATCCACTGCAGCACAGTGAAGTGTGACTAATCACTGTTTATGCTGATGGACAAAGCAGAAATGCATTTGCAGCTGATAGGTGACTTGGAAAAAATGCAAGAAATACTACCTATAATCCTGTTTTGCACATTTGAATTTACAAATAGAATATGGCCATGAATGAAAGCAATGAAAATGAACATCAAATTTCCTTATTTACAGAACTTACTTTTCACATACCTTGGAGAGTAGAAAATAAAATTACCGAGGATCCAGAAAAAATTTCCAACCATGTAAATTGGAAAGGTTGTGTGTGTGCCTGTTTGTAAATTCCACAGGAATTTTTCATTCCTAAATCTTTGTTTCTAGTATTAGTAGTATCATTATAGTAGTGAACTTGCAAAGCTATTATGCTAAAAAAAGTAATAGAAGCAGTTTTTGTTTTAGAGATTATCCTGAAATCATATGCAAAGCAAAAGCACGAGTAGAAATATGCATTAAAACTCCTAAGACGTTGTTATTAAACAGCAGTGAATGAATATAGTCCTTTAAACAATCATTAAGTGTCAGAGAGATGTTTGTGTTTTTCTTAATGATATAGTAATCTGTGCTAGGATTTGAAAATCCCTTTTGTTTCTTTCCTCTGGCAAGACCCCACATACTGACACTGAATTTCAAACAAACCATTTTTCTTTTTATCTGACTAATGTTTAATAAATAAATAATGTGAGAGATTTTTCTGTTATATAAGGTTTGATGACAGCCCTCAAATAATTTGTAAATTTTCATATAATTCTTCCTTTAAAATTTGGATCAAATTATTAGTAATATTAATGAAATTAAGACCTGCAGATATTTTTTTAAAAGTCTTGCAACCATTTTTTTAAAGGAGTAAGATATGAGATGGGGAATAAAATAAATGAATGAATGAAAGGGAATGGTTTAGACACTTAATGGATAAGAACAAGCACTAAAACTGTGAATCAAAGAGATCAAAGCAAAGTCAACTATGTGCTGAAGTAAATTGACTGAATACTGTGGTAGATAAAGCCTTCTATATCTATATTCCCACAATTTAAAAAGTCTTAAAAATTTCACTGTTAAAATAAGTTTTGTAGTTTCTGAGGTCTTGCACTATGGAATTATTATTTCAGTGTTCCACTGGTCGTCCATTCTGATTTAAGCCCATCAGGTACCCTAAGGCACCTTAAGTTAGGAGCTTTTGAAAAAAAGACTTAACCAAACTTTTAAGGATTTGGTATGAGGTATGAAATTCAAACAAACTCAAAGATCAAAATTAAATCTATGTGTCTTACTTTCAAGTATGTCTTTCCATTTGTAGTATATGACAATTGGTGGCTATTCAGGTGCTTAAATGCCAGCAGTCAACACTGGGTATCCAATAATATTTTGAGCAGAAAGGATTTAAATATATTTACTCTAAATACAGTAGCTACAACTCCTGCTGTTCATCAAAAAATAGTCTAGATTTGAGTTTGTGAGCAGGTTGTGTTTCCAATTGGGAAGGTTGGTACATGACTAGAAGGAAGGAATTGAACTCCCTCACATGAAACCCCTAGTGCTGCACAGCTGGAAAAATGAATGAGGGTATTTGTTCTTCCTGTGCTTTTCTGTTTTTCTAATAAAGACTAATCTGACAGAGATCAGTGTGTTTTGTGACCTGTGTTTAACACTTCTCTGTGAACTGGACAGAAAACACAATGAGGAAAGTAACAGATGTTAATAAGGTGGCTGTGGAGAAAAGGGGCTTAGAGAAATGTACAGTTTGCAATCCTGTATTTTCTAAAGTAGAGGAAAAAATAATATGATTAGATAGTGTGAGTAACTTAAAACCTTGACTAGAAATACTTTTCACTTGAGTTTTTCTATTTATACCAGCTAGAAAAAGTGATTATGTATGTTCTCATTAAACAAATTTCTATGATTTTTAATATTTTTTATTTGTGCTTCTATGTTAGTTTTTATCATCCTTAATTCCCCTAAGAAGTCTACCGTGACTGCCTCTTTTCAAATTTTCAGCACTGTGCTATATTTTGCACTTACAAATTTTGCTGCCAAGTTCTCTTTAAAAGCAGTCTGACTTTTATGGTTTTAATTCGTTTGATTAATTCAACTTCCTTTTTCTCTTTATTTTTCTTTTTGTTTATGAAGCCACTAGATATCGTCATGTTAGGCCACTTTGTATTAATAGACATGATTTTGAAAGACCATTAAGATAGTAGCTTCTGCTTCTTTATGCATACAAAATTGTTTTACATGATAATCCAAAAATCACCAAACACCATAGCATGAAATGACTTAATACATTTCAAATGCAAGATTCAAAGAAATCTAAAGTAATAAATGGACATGACTTCCTAAGAAAGTCCGAGAAAATTCTTCTTTGGAAGGAATAATTTTCAAGAAATAAATACATATACAGCAGGCTAACACCAGTTACTTTATAACTCCACTTTCAACTGAGATTGAAGTTAGAGCACAGCAGGAATGTTGTGCTCTCCCCAAAAGAAGGAGTAAGTATAACTTTCTGCATTTTTCGTCTCCGACAAAGTTTTGATTCCTGTAATTAAAAGTAAATTCAGGTTAAATCTGGAGAGCTGTTAGCTGGTTAATTATGTCACTTAAAGAAATATCTTCTCAGTTTCCACTTTTTTCTCCATACATATCAGAACTATAGAACAGAATCCCTTATACTAGAAAGACCTCTAACATCATTAAGTTAGCCAACACTGTCAAGTCTTCCACTGAACTGTGACCCTAAGCACCATGTCTACTCATCTTGTAATGACTTTCAGGGATGGTGACTCAACCACAGCCCTGGACAGACTGCTCCAGTTCTTGATAGCCCTTTGGGTGAAGAATTTTTTCCAGTATGCAATCTAAACCTTATCCAATCTCTTATTATTTAGAAGGAGAGACTGACACCTCTCTCACCACAACTTCCTTTCAGGTAGAAATAAATAGGGTGTCCTCAGCCTTCTTTCCTTGAATGACCCTAGCTCCTCCCTTTGCTTCTCACAAGAATTCTGGTCTAGACCCTTCATCATCTCTTTAGCCCTTCTGTCTTGGTTTGGAAAGACAGGTGTCTACTAAGGAAGGCAGGAGCCTCCCCTGAAATGGAAAAATGTAAACCCCCTCCTTCTGAATTGCTATAAATTTGAAAATAAGGGGGGCTCTCAGGCAAAAATATGGGAGCAGGAATAACAGTTCTTCATTAGGGAAGAAAATAAAAATAAAATAAACAATGCAGTGAACCAAAACAACACTGACAGAGTCAGAATACAACCTGACACCCTGTTAGTCAGGGTGTTGGCAGCAGTCCAATTGGGAATTATGCCTGCAGTCCTCCTGGAGTGTCAGGTGTGGTTCTGTTGGAGCAGTGATCCTGTAGAAAAGGGTGTAGTTTTCCTCTGAAGATGCAGTAGAAGAGTAAGCTCTTCCTCTGGGAAATCCAGTGCAGAAAAAGCCATGCTGATGTTCCAGAATATCAAGACTATATGCAGGTAGGAATGCTTGGCTCCTCCCTCTGGGCGGAGCATCTCACAATGGGATGCTGTAACTTTTATCAGTCATGCAGTGACATTCAATAGGCCATTATCAGTAGATGTCTCCCTAGGGGGGAGGATTGGTTCGTGGAAGAGAAAAAGAAAACTGCCCAATTAAGAGAAGATAACTGCCACACCTCTAACAGATGGCTATTGAATACATCTTGCCTTGCAAGCTAGGACACCTTCTCTGGGCATGCTCCAGCACTTCAACTTCTTTCTTGTCATGAACGGCCCAGAACAGGACACAGAACTCCAGGTTTAACCAGTGTCCAGTACAGAGGGACAATCCCTGCCCTGGTCCTGCTGATCCAGGCCAGGATGCCATGGGCCTTCTTGGCCACCTGGGCCCACCCCTGTTCCTGTTTAGTCCTTTGTCAACCAGCATGCCCAGGTCCTTTTTCACTGGGCAGCTTTCCCCAGTCTGCCCTACCCTGCAGCACTGCATGGGGTTGTTGTGACCTAAGGGCAGGACCTGACACTTTGCCTTATTGAACTTCACAACTTTGCCCTTGGCCCATTGATCCAGCTTGTCCAGAACCCTCTGCAGAGCCTTCCTGCCCAACCTAGTGTCATCCCACCCAGCCTAGTGTCATCCCGGAACTTACTGAGGATGCACTCTATTTCTACATCCAGATGAAAGATATTAAATAGAATGGCCCGAGATAATGAAGTTCTACCATGGTAACAAAAAACAAATTAAATTATTCTGAAGCACCTAGTAGTTGAAAATTCCAATCTCACAATGAAAAACTGAGTTCATAATCACTAAATTGCAATTGTTGCATATTTTCCCATAAGATTAATTCTATTTGAAAAACAGACTGTGAATTGTAATACTCATATTCTTGACAGTGTTCTGATGTTCAGACTGCTTAGTCTAAAATATCTGCTCATCAGTGTTGCATCGCAGTTTGGGGTTTAGGTTAGGGGTTCTGATTTGTTAGGTAGCCGTGTTCTGTGTACCTCCGTGCACTCGCTGTGTCTGTTCCCCCCCGTGGCGGTTCACTCCGGGTCCCTGGCTGTTAGAGCCACTCCTGTGACCACTCCCCATCCTGCCTGGAGGGTTCAGTGCCCCTCACTCTGAATTCCCATCGCCCGTCCATCCCAGAGCCCGGGGTCTGCCCCAGTTGCGTCCCCGTTGGGCGCCATGGTCCACGTCATCGCCACGGCACCTGCCCCAATTGGACAGGAGGGTCCCTGCTCTCTTCTCTCTCTCCCCGATATAATCCCGCGCCTCGGAGTGCCCGAGGCCATGTTTCCTCACGCGCAAGTTGGGAGCGGGTCATGGCGCCTTGGCACAGTTCCCCGCGACAATAAAGGACTTTCAGCCTTCCACACGTGGGGAAATCCAGACGTTCCTTCACTCTTTACTGGTGTCTCTTGCTCGCAGTGGCGAGAATCCGTTGGCAACCCCGCCTGGACTGCGGCACGGAGCCGAGTCCGGAAACATGCAGCGATCCCGGGTCCTGGAGGGAAGCGTCACTGCTCTAGGTGCCAGAGCTGCCTGAGGACCGGGAAAACACAGAGAGACGCCGTACATCAGTTTACATGATACATCCAGATTTTCTTCTTGAATCTTCTGACATTAAAGTTTATAGTCTAATTGCCATATTTAATGGAGATGATAATACTTGTCCTAGTGATTTTTAATTTTTTTTTAATTAAATGTGTTTTGTTTGTCATTGGCTTGATTAGGATTTTTTTATTTTAATTTTTGGGTTTTTTTTGCTGTTGCGGTTTTGTCTACAAAACAGAAACAGTACTGAAATAGGTCCATTTTCATGAATAAAATTTCAGGATAAAGGTTAGAAAATCTTAGATGGAATACATTAAAATCAGGTTAGGATGGGAGAATTCTCATAAGCACTCAATTGAATAAAATCTTTCTCTTATCCTCATTACATCTTCAGATTGCTAGAAGATAAAAAACATCTTGTTATGGACATACTGTTTTTCATACATGGACATAGGGGTACCATCATTACTAAACACAACTGTATTATCTCTAATTTGAACATGTTAAGGTGCTTAAAGGTCCATTAAGCAGCACATAATTTTTCCCAAACTCTTCAAGAGATGGATAATTATCATATTATCTAGTAAAAAAGAAGGAAAGAAGAGAGGAGGATGGAGAGAAGAAATGTGTTGGTATTCTATTAAGCAACTATTTAGCAATTACATTCAACTCTGAACATATTAAATTTCCCATTGTTGAAGGTTCATTAATTAATGTAATTTTGAAATACCAAGGTGGTTTGGGTTTCTGGACACACTTTTTTTTTTCTCTGTATCCCCATAAATAACCATCAAAGAAATTCATAGTCTGCAAATAATGATAACTTCTACTTCATGTGGAGAGTAGGCAATTAAACAAATTTCTTAAAAGTTTATAGTCACAGCTGTGTAGGAGTGTTGCCATTGTTAAATACTGAGAAACAAAAGAGACCTAGAGTTAAATTAATTTACTTTATATATAGCTTCTACAATTTCTTTTGGTTTCATTTCAGTAAGACATGTAGTTATTAATAAAAAGAAAAGACATATAATTATAACTTCTCCTACAAAAAGGTAATTTAACAGTCAGACTTTTGGCATGGTACATTTTATTCATATATTTAACATGAACAGAACCAATATATGTAAA
Source organism: Anomalospiza imberbis (assembly GCF_031753505.1). Taxonomy (NCBI): domain Eukaryota; kingdom Metazoa; phylum Chordata; class Aves; order Passeriformes; family Viduidae; genus Anomalospiza; species Anomalospiza imberbis. The sequence goes on along the minus strand of NC_089721.1, from coordinate 57,283,193 downwards.
GTGCAAACATTTACTGTATAAAATTTTCTTTTAATAAATTAATTGTTGTGAAATGCTTTAAATTTTTCCACAACTTTAAAAATATCTAGAAAAAAGCACTTTAATGAAATACATGCTATCTCTGTTTTCTCTACTTGTACAATACAACTGAAATTATTAGGAACACTTCACCATTCTTTTCTATGAAAGAAATATTTCCATGAAGTGAATAATGTGTCTTTTATTATAGAACCATTATCCCTTAATTAGACTTAAAACCAAGTTTCTAAGCAGATATTACAATGACACAAGTGACTGGCCTGCAAAGATGGGTGGAAACCTTGCAGATAAATACTACAGTTTCCATGACATACCTCAACATTTTCCTTTTGAAATATTCCTGGCTTCTGTAATGTTGCCAAACTGCATATATTAATTATAAGCCTGAATTTAACACAGAGGATTAATCAAAATCTATTTTCTATCAGATGGGATTTCATCTACTATGAATTTGTTGTGACATATGTTGGGGCAACCATCCTATGTGATTTTTTCCCCTTTCTTGTATATTTCAAGGCTACACCAAATAATTTTGGGTTTTTTTCTCCTATTAGTTACTGATTTTGTGCACCTTAACAAATTCTATTTTCCAGACTTTCACAGAAAAAGAAATCAGGTTTAATTTTATCTTTAAGTATGGGTATGATAAGAAGAAGGAATTTAGAATGAAAAGTAGGATTTCATATTATGGCAAGATATCTTGTGCTTCTCCTCTTACATCTGATATTCATAGATGTACTTCCTTGCAATTATTGTTGGATTATGTACCTGAGATGAAGAAGGAGCCACTATAAATTTTTCATTTTCAAATGGCAGTAATGAACCATATCTTTCTCTGGTTTTCACCTCCTTTCCTAAGTGATGGCCCAAAGAGGCACTAGAAGTATCATAACATGAAGCATCTCATCCTTTGTTTCTTTCCTGCTGACTGTGGTAAAGTAGCTCTTTTAACTACCTTTGATATAGGAAATGGCAGAGATCAAAACCCTTGACTTACCACATAGAATTAAATACAATAGCCTGAGGTTTTAAAATCCCCTGATCTTAGTTAACTTGTAACTTAACAATAGCTTTAACTTACAATAGGTTTTACCTGTCGTTTCATCTCCTTACTATCAAAAGAATTCTCACCCCCATAAAAAGAGACCTGTGTGAGAAAGTTACTGCAATGGGTTACTGCAGGAGATTACCCTTCTGTATTATTGATAGAAATCTGTCCACAGAGAATACTTGTTTAACAATTTTGCACTAAAAAAATTATTGCTCCAATATGTATATCTGTCTCTCCTTGTGTATGATTTAATGACCCATTTAACATGCTCATAATTCCCTAGGTAATACTAGAAATCTGTTTCATAAATAAGCCTTCATTTTTAATTATTATATAAACTGTAGAACTGTAGAAAACAAGATGGCTTTGCTTATTACTTTGTTCAGATTAACTATATGTAATGTGGAAAAGTTACATTTGGGAGGTATAGTGATGGATCTTTGATCTAAAACCAGCTGATGAATAAGCTAAGGCTAAGATTATTTAATAGAAATTGCTTAGACTCACAGAAGAATTATAAATTACTATGGCCCTGAAAAATTACACTTTTTTCAGTTTATTTTGTGTAACACACATAACTCCCAAAAAACAGTTACAAGAGAAAGATAGTCTAAATTGTGACTGCCTATGGACACCACTGAGATTATTGGAGAGAACTTGATATTGTAAACATTAGCCAGTAAATCGCAAGATAAACTGCTTAAGAACTTTTTCTAGCATGGAGTATGATCAAGCATCAGGTAGAATCAAACTATAATTTCTCTTGGAGGCAGCTTCTGGACATCCATGATCCAATCCCTCACTGAAAGTTGTGTCAGATGAGGTCTGGCTGCCCAAAGCCTTGAACAATCTAGTTTTTATTCCTAATATATTACCAAAATCTCCACTGATGTATTTAGTCTCTGTTGCATTCTGTTATGGTACTACATAACTCCAAGGAAATGTATAAATATTTGCTGAAATATACTCTAGCAGGGACTATTTTTTGGTACAGTACATTGGAGTGCAGGAGTTACACCAGGATGTGCATATCAATGTCATTATAACCTAATGATATTCTATCTTTCTGAATATTATATCTACTACAGGTGGAATAATGTTTCTTAGACTAAGTGCCAGAATACAGCAGAGGCACATTCTGTTTTGTGCTTGATATACAATTGCGTTTATTTATAGTCAAGAACACAGAGTTCTAGAACAGGGCAGGTATTTGACAGCTTCAAAAATTTCCTGCTTGTGCCAGGCTAAGGAGTGGAGTGGCAGTGTGGGAGACTGTGCCTAGAAACAAGACAGAAAAATGATGAAAGGTGCAGTCAGGCTCATTGATGATAGTGTGGAAGAGACTGAAGATGATTGTTTCAAGATATTTTAGGGATCTCTGGCAACTGGGAAATAAGGCCAAAAGCATGAAGCCAAAACCAAAATATGCCGAGACCTCACAAAACACACATTTTATTATGACAATAAACAAACCTTGCCACTCACACTAGATGTGTGGCAATCAAGAAACTTCAGGAGGAGGAGGCTGTCTGTGCCTGTGTTTTATGTGAGTCCTGTACCTGTGTGCTGCTGAAGGCTCACCATGCCCATGTTGGCCAGCCTCTGTGCATCTCTCCAGAGTACAGCTGCACCTTTGAACCCACACCCAGAAAAGGGGCAGCCAAGTCCCACAGCTGGAGTGAGGGGTTACCCAGGCTGGAGTGGCTGGTGAAGGTGGCCATGCTTCTGACATCATTTACCTCTCTAGATATTGAACTACTATTGAAAAATTTCTTTTAAAGTAGTTCTGTCCTTTAACCCAATCCTTTTAAAATAAAGATTAAAAGCTAAAGAAAACTGAAGTCAGTTACTTACTGCTATAAAAACATAAACTTTTTCTTTTGTCTTACTAAACTTTGTCAATATTAATGCTCATTGAGAAAGTTTATTTTCCTATTCAAATCAGTGTATGTTTGTAATTAATACATTGCTACTTATGGAAGTAATCTGCACAGTTATTTTCTAGTGAAAATATCACCTTTTAAAATGGACACTACTTTTTTCAACATTTAGTAGAGAGTTATGAGGTGAATAATGGTGAATGTGTCTTTGATGATGATTTATCTTCTTGTCTTGCTTTAGAAGTGAATAAATATAAACATCAAAAACATTCAGTTCCTGCATTCCCACCACAGTTTTGAATGATCTACCTACTATAAATTTTGCTTTTATGTTCTCCTTTTGTTTATTTGTCAACCTTTCTGCTGTTCTTCATAATCTGATGCCTACTGAGTGTCATGATGCCTCTCAGTGTTTCCATTTATTTTTCTTGTTTTTAATGCTATTTATTTTGTCTACTAATTTTAGGCTTAGACCTCTGTGTGTTGTCATACAAAATACTGGGTTTCATTTTTAAAAGGACTTCATATCCTATCACAACTGATCTGAAAAAATTCTCCTGTCAAAAAGACCATCTGTTCCTTTGGAAAAATAGTGTCAAAATGTAGTTTTCTGTGTAAAAATAACTTCCTTTTTTATCAAAAACTTTTCATTATTTAATTTGCCTAATTGTAAGAAGATTCAAGTTTGTGTTTTATGTGAGAGAGAAGTTTTGCCCTAGAATGTGTGGAGCCTATAATTACTGTAAAACTGTACTCTTAAACAACCACATGGAAACCTGATGTGAAACTATAAGAGTTTAGTTTTTTTCTGTTTTCTGATGTGCTTTGAGAAATCAGATTAATAATAATTCAAATGTCTGTGTGCTTGCATATGTGCACATATATATGTTTCATTGTGTTTTATTGTTTGTAACTCTATATATGCTATTCTTTTGTTTTGCCTTGCCATTCCCTTCCTCCTCCTTCCACTTGTCTCCTTTCCTCTTCCGCTTCACCCTTTCTCATTTCTCCTTTCTCTTGTCTCCTTTTTCTTTCCCTTGATTCTGCTAGAGTATCTGATAATTGAGATGAGGGGCTTTTCCCCGCTTTGTTATGTTAAGTTCATGATACTAATAATCAGCAACATGCCTTCTAAATTATTAATGTAATATTCTTTTAAATAGTTACGGTTGTTCAAAAATTTCTCCTTAAAAATAACTTTTGGTAGAGAAAAAGCTCGGGTGACAGAAAAAGGTATCACTGAAGTAGTTTTGTCGTTATTGTTTTTAAAAGGAAGGTAACTAAAGGAAGACAGATCTTCAGAGAATATTAATTTATTTCAATGTGATTCTCTAGGAAAAAGATATACATATATTCCTCAGTACTTATTTGGATTGTGGTTGAGAAGAAGAAAGCAAATAATAATGGGAGCTGAAAGCATTTCTTTTTCATATTACAACAAAAACATCAGTGAAAATAATTTAAAAGTAATAGCATTTTTTCAGAGAAAATTGTATATTTGAGTGACTCTACATAAAAGTCATAATAGCTATCAATGACTGTAGAGGAATTAAATATTTCACCCAAAGCAGAAGTGTTTTAATTATGATGTCATAAACATTCTGTTCACAAGTTACACATAGGTAACACTGAAGAAAGAATTCTGAAAACATTCATAGAATACATATAAACACACATTAAATATAAATTATATATATATTGGAAATCTACCTGGTTTTAAGTGCCTTACAAATTTCAGCTAAGGAGTATGGCTTTGCTTTGAAACAGATGTCAAAAGTTAAAAAAAATAATCACTTTAAAAATCTTGTGAAAGTAGGTTGCTTCCTGCAGGTGTTCTTGGATGATATGATCATACCTAAGAAATTGTAAGAATAGAGAGCCACAACGTAGACTTTGCAATGACATTTCAAGCTTTGAAGAGGACATATGGGAATGCAAATGTCTGCAAGTGATATGTTACTTGACTTCACATCTGCTCAGGTGTTGGTAGACCCTGTTGGGGCTAAATCAGGTCTCCAGAGCTGTTCCTCCAAGAGTCATCCACCATGGAGGCATTGGATTGGGACCAGGCAGCCTAGGGAGAACGATGCAGCACAGGGTTGCTTATCAGGCTGCTGTATGACAAGGTGCTACTAGATCAGGTCCATGGCAAGGCAGGGGCAAAATTCAAGCTGACATTACTATATCCTAGTAAAGTATGCAGACAGACAAAGAGACTTGCAGTAAAAAATGCAATAGGCAAAAATCAGGACCAAATAAAGTGAACTTGACCCTGAAATGCCAAAAACTTGTCAGTCATTACAAATCAGTAGGAAATACAGATTTTGGAATAGGATAGAAGAGCATGATTTTACTTCACAGGGTAGATGCTGTGCTATGCATTTCTGTGCTAATTAAAATGCATATATAGAAAAAAGTAGAATTGCTTCTGAATACCACCTTCTAAAAATTGACTATTACTTAGTGTATGTTGTTTGGAAAAGCCTTTCAAAAATATTTAGCATGAAAATATTATATGAAAACAAACAATGTCTTTAGACTATCTATTGTGTTGAAAAGAAGATTATCTCAGGTTTGAAGCATTATTAGTATTTCTCCCATCATTAATATCTAGTTACTAGGCTTCTAATTAAAATTACTTGCTGTCTATAGACATGTGATTCACACTGCTGAAATCTTTTCCAGAGGATAGTAAAATGACCTTTTTTTTGAGTCTCCAATAGATTCTACCAGCTTTCAGGGCAGTGTTGTGGTTTGGGTTGATTTAGTCAGAAGTTTAATTAATGTTAGTTAGGTATGTTCCTTGTACACCCCTACTTTTCCCTCACAGTGGTTTGATCCAAGTTGTTTACCCCGAGATTTCCCATCCCTCGGATCCACAGTTAACTGTCAATCTTCTCACTTCTCCCGGTTTTCTCCTTATTTGGTTCCATCAGTCAAGGTTTGTTCACTCCCTGTCAGCTGTCAATCTTGTAACCACTCCCAGCTTCTTCATGAAAGTTCGTATATCAATCACCCCACCTTAGCCTTTCTATTTGTCCCAGAACGCTGTACCCACCTCTGTTATGTCACTATTAGTTGTGAAACCCTATCTCATTTGTCCCCATTGGGTGAAGCAGGTTTCCACCCCTGTCCACCTACTCCCTATTTAATCTGCTGTAACCCTTTGTTCTTCGGCATTTTTGTTATTGCATCACTCTGAGAGATTTTGTTCCGGCCCTGCCAGGGGGAATAAAAAACTCTTCAGGCTTGCAAGCAAAGTGTCCTTCTCTCATCCCTTCATCTCCCTCTCAGCGTGTGAAGCTACCAAAGCTGCGTTACCCACGCCGCAGCAATCAGCATTACCAGGGAGGCAGACGCCACCCCCTGGAGTGCCCACACTCACGTGGCAGCTATCTGGCTTCATATGGGCAGTGCTAGCCAGTGCATTTCAACTGCTTGAGGTCATGGCAGGTAGCATAGTTCCCCTGGGACTATTTTTTTCACCATGTGTTGTTACTAATTCAGCTAATCTTCAGGTTGGTTACTAAGCTAGGGGAATGTTCTTTTTGGACATTTTATGTTAAGCTGCACCCAGTTATGTTGAGTACCCAGATTTATATTGTGCAGACCTTTGCATTCTGATGAGGATAGGTGGAGACAGAGGGAATAGAATTAAAAGGATAATAAACTTGGTTGTACCTAATTAATTGCCTAACAGCTGCATTTTTCCCTGTCACTTCCTCCTTTAGCAATATTACATGGAACTGTAGGGAATTAGAAATTTGCTGTATTCTTAAAAGAAAAAATAAATGTAAGTTTGAGATCTGTAAAGCAAAGATATTAATTTAAAATGTTATGCCCTCATTCAAAATTAAATGAGTGGAAATTTATTACTTGTTCAATTATGCCATAGAGGTTATCACACACAGTAAGCAGTGACAGTGCTCAGACACTATCATGCCATCTCCAGCATTGATTTTAAATTACTTTTTGTTAATCAATTATGTGTTTTTTTGTGTAAATTCATTATAATAAGATCATAGGAGGATGTTAGGGCTGATTAATACCTGCAACGTGTTTTAATTACTAAATTATGAAATATGATTTAACATTATCACTAAAATGATAATATTTTCATTTGTATATTTAGCACTGTCACTATAAAACTCTCCTTTCTTCAATGAGAATTTTTTCCTGGTGCTGATAATCTGGAGAAGAATGTGAAAAGTTGAGTTTGTAAATTTAATTTTTCTGAATTCTAGAATTGTTAAATTATTAGGGAAAGACACAAACTTTACATAAAACTATTAGAATAGTTTCAGAAAACAATTATACAAAAGAAGCATCAGAAAACTCTGTGGACTGCATAATGATTTGCTATCAATACCTTTGGGTCTAACTTTCTGAGAAAAAATGTTTGGAAAATTTCTACTTATTTTGTGCTAAAGTGAATTTTATTATTTTTAAATACACAAAAAATTTACCTAATTTGGAAAGGGTAAGAATAATGTTTTTATATGATCAGAAAAAAATATTTATTTTTTCTTTTACTCCTTTTCTTCTTTTTTTCTTAAATATTTTTAAATCCAAATCTTCTAATTTTAAGAAAACTTATCTTTGTCATAACTAAGCCTATCATTGAGAAACACATGGAACTTTACAAAATGTCTACTGTAAAATATTCTGCTTGCTGAAAAATTAATTTGAGGCTCAGGTGTAATAAATTATTAAAAGAATGGACAATGCAGGCCACAGATTCTATACTGGAGTATATTTTGGCTGCAATTTTGTGGTATGAACTAAAATTGTGTAAGTATAATTTCAGATTTCAATAAGCTGCATTGACATTTACTTAAATCTTACTGTAGTGTGGTAGTCTGTTATTTTAGAGTTTGTTCTTCTGTAGCATGTTTTAATATTCCTTGTTATAAGTTTGTAATGGTTCATTCTATGTATCCTATTTGGCTTCCCTAATGGTTCAGTCCTGAGTCGTTTACCACAGTTTTCCCTGCCAAAGTGTATGTCAATCTACTTGTCAATCCACCTGTATAGCTCCCTTGTTCCCTTGTCTTACCCCTGTCTGTCAAAGATAGCACAATCCTTTGCTTCTGGAGTGTTCCCTGTCTTTCATCCCTTCCTTGAAGCAGAATTGGATTGTAAGGTTTGCTCCCTCCCCGTGTTGGCTTCTACTGGGGAGCCCTTAACCTGTACCCCTCCCCTAATGCCTTCCTATTGGTCAAAGGTTGTGTCCTCCCTGTGTTCCCTCTACCCTTTAAAAGTAGTCCCTTCAGGTTCAGATTTGTCATTTGCTCTGCCCCCACTTTAGGATTAAATATTTGGAGATTCAGACAAGTGTCCTTCCCTTATTCCTCTGCCTCGGTTTCCTTGTGCTCTGTGCCTCTGCTGTACTACCCATACCGTAGCAATCACCACCACTCGCAAGAGTCTCTGCAGCGTCTCTCTGTGCTTTCCCAGTCCCCGGGCAGCTCCGGCAACTAGAGCAGTGCCGCCTCCCTCTGGGACCCGGGATCACCATGTGTTTCTGGACTCGGCTCCGTGCCGCAGTCCAGGCGGGGGTGCCAGCGGATTCTCGCCACTGCAAGCGAGAGACACCAGTGAAGGGTGAAGGAACGTCCGGACTTCCCCACGTGTGGAAGGCTGAAAGTCCTTTAATACTGCAGGGAGCTGTGCTGAGCCGCCACGACCCGCTCCCAGCTTGCGCGTGAGGAAACACGGCCTCGGGCACTCCAAAACATGGGATTATATCAGGGAGAGAATGAGAAAAGCAGGGACACTCCCGCCCAATGGGGGCAGGCACCGTGGGGATGACATGGACCATGGCGCTCAACAGGGACAAGACCGGAGCAGACCCTGGGCTCTAGGGCAGACAGGGGATGGGAATTCGTAGTGACTCTAACAGCCAGGGACCCAGAGTGAACAGCCGTGCGGGGAAACAGACACAGGGGGTGTGCGGGGATACACAGAACATGGCTAGCTAGATCAGAACTCCTAACCTAAACCCCAAACCGCGATGCAACAGTGTCGGCAGAGACTAGGGGGCGGCCACTTGCGTGTCTGCTCTGCAGGTTTAAGTGGGACAGTGAGTTGGTGAACCTCCATCCCGTGGCTGCTGTGAGCCAGACACACTGTAGTTATTCTTACTTGAAAGTACAGGGCTTGATTTGGTGACAAGATTTTTTGAGCATAATTATGCTGCAGTGAACTACAGAAATTTCATAAAGGGAAGACATCCTTTGCGGCTGCTCTTTACTTTTGTCTGCCCCGATCAGCTCCCGAATGCCCAGCTTGGGCGTCTCAGCTTTTCGTTGGGGCCGGGGCTCGCTGCAGTTTCCGGGCACTTTTGCTGTTGCGCTCCGGGGTGGGCTGTTGGCCGCGCTTTGCCGTCGGCGCGAGGGAAGAAACAAAGGGGCAGGGAATTCGTCCAAATCTGTCCGCGTGGCGGCTGGATGCTTTATTGGCTGCGAGAGCTGCGATGGAAAGGCTGCAGCCGCTCCCAGCTTCGCACGGACACAAATGGCCTCGAGCATGCCGAGGAGTGGGATCAAATAGGGAAGGGACAGGGCGGATGGGGAGCCCTCCTGCCCAATGGGTACAGACATCGCGGTGATGACGTGTACTACAGCGACCAATGGGAACACGGCAGGGGAGGACACGAGACTTTGGGGTGAGTGGGACCGCGAGAACAGGGAGACGGGCACGGAAACCACAGGAGTAGGGGAAAACCTGGGGGATGCACGAGGGTACAGAGAACTGGAAAACTAACAAAGGAAAAACCCATAATGTGAACCCAAACCAGGGATGCAACACCCTTCTGTAAAGAACAAGTACTGTGAGCCTTATTTGTATCTTATACACATCCACATAAGCATTTTCAGTCAATTCAACTCTCATATATCCATAATCCTACCACAGTTAGTGTTTGAAAAACAAACCAAGAGAATGAGCAAATGCCAGTTTCATTACAAGTTTGATAAAGAAAAGGATCTGCAAAACAGATCTGAGCAAAAGGGAAGTCAGGAAAGATCATGTTTTAATCAGAGATGTTGAGTCTGAAATTTTTGCTAATTCTACTGTCCCCATTTAGTTCACCAGGCATCATGCAGTGTTCCTTCCTTCCCCTCTCCTTTTGCCCGTGTCCAGCAGTCACCTAATGAAAAAGGTGACTCACCTCAGTTACTGTAGTGTCCCAGATGCTGATGAATATATCAGACTATAGAGATGAAAAAAAAAATTAATTTGCAGGACCTGATAGTGTATTATTGTGTTAGTGTGTTTGTGGTTTTGTTTTGTTTTGTTTTCCATCTTAACTACAGCACAATTTTTAGTGTGCTAGTATAATCTAATTGAAAATTTCTGCATTCTGTTTTTCAAAAAATATAAATTATTTCAAATCAGCCAAGGCATTGATGTATGGACAGTTAACTCTTCAACTAATTAAAGTTGAAAAGAAGGTTATTTATTGCAGTGCGCTGGACACATGTGGAATCATTTCCAAATCATGTGCAAGGGCTCACAGACTTCTGCTCCCTAATTATACAGAAAAGGTTTTATATATCCAAGCAGTTTCTAAGGACATATAATACATAATCATTACCTGCCCACTTTGTGTTATGATCAGCTGAATATCCATTACTGCTGCACAATTGTACTCTCTTAATGAGTCAGTGGGATTTTTAAATAAGGGTGCGGGTGTATGGGAGGAAGAAAGCCATCTTCCTCATGGTGAACTCTTCACCCATGGTCAGTTGGCAGGACATTTTGATCTGCTGGTCACAGTCCAAGCCTCTCCTAACTGTTTGATTATTCTTAAGGCAAGGTATTTCTATGGTCTTTGCTCCTTCACATCTATCCGTGTCACTCCTAGCTTCTCTTTCCTAATGTATTTGTTACTCTTTAACAAAGGTATGTGATTCTTGCCACCTATATTACTAACTCCGCTTCTTAAGTAATTTTAAAATCTAAAATAAAACATGCAATCTTCTACTATCCCAATTATATTCCCAGCTGACCTCTTGACTCATCTATAGTTTTCAATTATCCTAAATATTTTCCAGCTGACCCCTTGACTCAGCATCAGCAAAACCACTAAATTTGTAGAAGCAAAAGGTATTAATTTTAACCTCCTTAGCCTTTAAATAGAAACTGGAACCTAGAATTTAGTGGCCACGTGCAAGAGATTTAAAAATCACAATTGTCTTAAATATTGTAAATGCAGGTGAACCCAATGGGAAGAAATTATGTCCAACTCCAGTTCAGAAGGCTGAATGAATAACCATACTATAATACATTGATATACTATTTAAAGGAGATACTAAAACTACATACTCACTTTTTCTAACTACCATATATAACTAACTCACAACTCGTGACCCTCTTGCGAGAGTCCAGACACAGGTGGATTGGATTGGATTGGATTGGATTGGATTGGATTGGATTGGATTGGATTGGCCAACAGGCTCAAACAATCCTCACCAGAATCCAATCAAGCAATCACCCCAGGTAAACAATTCTCCAAACACATTTCACATGGGAAAAACAAGGAGCAGAAATAGAAATTGTTTTCTCTTTCTTTCCTCTGTGCTCCTCTATGAAAAATCCTGAGAAAGAGAAGAATGTGTATTCCACACTTAAACACTGTTAAAATTACTAAAGGTCTTTCATTTGCAAATTATGCAAAGAAGTAACTGCTTATGTCCAACATTGATGCCTGTACTCTTCCCCCTCCTTCCTTCCCCCTCCTCTAAATATGCCTCCTGGGTTCCAGGAATCTGGAAATCTGGACCATGAGTTGAGGTCCCTGACAGGAACTTGAGATAAATTAAAAGTGGTACTATTACCTTAAATGTGGTCCAGTTATCTTAGGTCTAAGGGAAAAAAAAAAAAAGGCTTTTTGTATTCATGTGGAAAACCAACTCAGCAGATATGCTGAAAATAATCTCTGGCTGGGTTCAGTGAGGGGAGCCCACAGCCCCCAGATACCTTCCAGCAAAAGTCTGCACGTGATCCACAATGTTGCTGTAAAAGACAGTGTAAATCATCCCCCCGCACTGGGAAGGTGCTTTGGTGCTCCCACATACAGCGGAATGTATATTAACCCATTGAACTCTGTATTTCACAGGACTACCACCACAGAAAAGCCCAGGGTAGAAGGGACAGATGGGATGTTTCTGGATCCACAAGGTACTGCCTGTCTTTCTACTTAGTGCCTGTCTTTCTGCTTAATTTGTCTCTCACTCTGTTTCTCTCCCTGCTCTTCCCTTTCCTATTTCTATCTATCTTTACCTCATACTTACTGTAAAATAAAATCTGTACTATTGACTTTGGTCTGTAGTCTTGTTTGCACCTTAATTTGGGTAAAGGCATTTCTCTGACAATTGCAATAATTGAGATCATAACTTTATTTTGCTCTAGTCATTGCATGTTACTCTTCTCTGATCCAAAGTGAGGAATAATTGAAAATAGTGCAGTTCCCTCAGTGGGAGGTGGGTGGTTCCTTGTGTATAAACTCTTGGAAACTTTGCCCCATCTGGCGCTTGAAGGACATTGTATGAGATCTTTTGGGGACAATGGCTCTTCCGGGTAGCCAGCATATAGAAAATATTTTCTTGTCCTTCTTGGGAAAATTTGTTATTAGCCCTACATTCCTGGAGTGAAGCTGGTGTGAAAAGACTTAGGATAATGAACAATTGGTTATGCAAAAGTCTGAACATGAGATATCTTTACAAGATTTCTGAAAAACTTGTTCCTTCTGCTAAATGAGGAAAACAAAAAAAAAAAAAAAAAAAAAAGGCTGCAGGAAGAGGCACTGCTTGCTGCAAAATGTGATCATGTCCAAAAATTTCAGGCAGACCTTTGGAATGCGGTGAGAGAATTTTACAGGAAGAATTGTAGGATGTAGAACCCATAAAACACATCTGAAACAGAGTCTAGTAATTCAGACTTTTTGTTGTGCACATTGGAGGAGTTGAGAATAGATGAACAAGCATCTTGTTCTGATAAAGAGCAAAACCTAACATTTGCATTGACATCTGATGATGAGGAAGTAGGATGTCAACCTTTAATTAAAACTGAAACCACAAATGACCGCCTGGGTTAGCAAACTTCTACTAAAACAGTACCATGTAAAGCTTCCAAGATCAAAATCTGATAAAAATCAGTCAAGATTGAAATCCAGTCAATATTAATGCAGAGGGATGCCAGACAGCAGAGTTAAAATCACTGGAGTAAGTAAAGCAAGGATTATCTGCCAAATTGATAAGGTTAATTCATGGCTCCAGGGTGAGAACTAGAAGTGTGCTAAAAACCCTAAAAGAAACCCAGTTCAAGCAGTTAAAGCATTCCCTAATTCACAAGCTGCAGTGCTTCTCGAAATTTTACAGGTAGTATCACTCCCTCCAGACATGAAATTAAGCAGAGGAGAAAATATGGGGGAAACAACAAGCACTTCATGTAGTAGAAGTTGAAAATACTCTTAAGAGATATCAAGTTCAGGCAGTTAAAAACTTGAATCACTAAGGAGTAATGTATCTGGAAGTTTGTATTGTTTTATTTTTCTGGGAATGCCAGCACCCCACTACTGGAGATCAAAGGCAGAGGGGCAGAGCTGTCAGCAGATTTACAAGAAAAGGCTCACAGAGAACTATGAAGATGTGGTAATCATTTTTGTCTTAGGCCTTTTTAGCTTTTGACAACTGGATTAAGCAAAAGTGGCACATCCAGATTAAGAGACATGAGACATAGCTGTAGTTGGGAGATTGACCATGAGCTGTACTTCAGTACAATGAGTATTTAGATTGAGAAACTCATGGGCTGCAAGTAAGACTGGAAAGAGAAAGTGGTCTTAGAAAGAGAGAGTCTCAGAGGTAGGTAAATACCCTCTCTGGAGAAAGATGCTGACAGGGGTGATGATCCCAGAAAAAGTGCGCTTCATGAGGACAAGCTCCAGGGATGTCCAGGGACAGTGAACATTTACACTTCCATTGATGCCTGTGAGCAGCTGTACAGTACAAGCCCCACGTCTTTCCTCCAAGCCTCTTTGTGCCAGCAGTGATTTGTCTGAGGGAATGGGCACTAAGAATCTTGTTGATGCAAAAATGATTTTTGCTTTTATACTTTATATATATTTGTAGCTCTGTAGACTAGTATTGTATAGTTATACAGTTTCCTAACTACAGCACTGTAATGGATTGAGCAAGTGTTAGACAAGCCTTGCCTTAGGTTCAGACTTTTAGCAGCAGCTTAAATTCGCAAGACCTACACCTAAACCACCCTGGCCCACAAGTCCTTAAAATTGGCAAATCTGGTCTATTATAAAATGAGTTATTTATTGAATAGACAGAAGATTAACAGACAAAAGGTCTTAAACCATGTTACTTACCACACAGGTTAAAACAAAGAACAAATAGTAGGTTTGCATAAAACAGTGCATGATATAGAGGTACCTATACTATAGCTAACAAAGAAATAGTATAGATTAGGATTCAATGTAACTTACCACTGAATTGATGATGGGGTACACACAGAGTCCTTTCATTCAACCTCCAGAAGAGTAAGCATGAAGTAGAAGTCCCAACTTCAGGGAAAAGCTCTATACATTTCCAGAAAATGTGCAGAAGACTTCTTGTGAAAGTTTTGTGCAGCTTTTATAGTCTGTACAGTGAAATGTCTGTCAGTCAGAAATTCAAGGCTTTTCTTCAATTTGTTCTCAAGGCAAAATATTTATTGTCAGCAGGGGATGCCACCTCCCTGGTGATAGAGATAACACACTACCGGACAGCTGTCTGGCTTGGGTTATCTCACTGATTCATATGAGGGAGGAGATGCCCTGAGCTATCGCACCAGCTGATGGAACAGATAAGTTCTTCTGTGACAGAAGAGAACATTCTGCCACAAGTGCTTTTCCTATTAGACAAACAAAATTCCTGAAGGCCTGTTCTAGTCTTGGTTTTTGTAGTAATCAAGGACAAGGCACCTTTCCAAGACACTTCCCCATAATACATAAACTACTTGCATGGAGGGGGGCATCTCTATTGGTTGAACCAAGAGGAGGAAGTTTTTCATTACCTGTGTTTCTAATTAGGTATTCTTGTCATTTATGCTAATTTGCTAAACTTATAAAACTGAATGTACCCTATGTCATAAGCACATCTTTGGACCATTTTCATCATACATGTCAGCATGTTGTGCACCCTTCATTAAATGGTAACTGCATTTTATCACCTAGTCTTGTTTGACTCTTGATTTTAGGGCTCAAAAAGCAACAGTGAGGCTAAGTAAGGCTGCTGGAGACAGGGAGCAAGTGGAAAACTGGCTGGTGAGGTGCAAGCTTTATTCTTATTGCATTTAAATGGTCCCTACAGGCTTGGCTGTGCTCAGTCTCCTCTGTAGCATTACCACTCTCTGCAGGGATCTGGGCATTCTGGGGGCAGTCTTCTACAAAAGAAACCACAAGTTATTTTAGAATTTCCCAGGTTGGTCATAGTTTCCTGTCCCACTAAACAGTGTTTTCCATTTACTTTATACCTTCTTTTGCAGCTAGTATATTTATATACGTCCTTGTCTTTGCCCTTCACATCCCTCACTAGTTTCAGCTCCAGCTGTGCTTTGGCTTTCCTAATTCCAGCCTTGAAAACAGAAATAATGTGTGTTTTCCTGGGTCAGCTCTTTGTTTGCACCTCTTTGTGAATCTTCTTGAAATACAGTTCATCTATGACAGTTACCTGCTGTGAATGCTCATCTTTCCAGATCTGTGGTTTGAGGAGCCTCTCTGTGAAGATGACCAGCTATCCTGTGCCTTTTTGTCATCCACAGCCATCTTCCACAAGAAAATGTAAACTGTGTTGCTCAGCAAGAAGAAATCTCTTCTGACATTCTCACCAGGAATTTTACTGACGGCTTTGTTCATTTCCTATGGGATCTTATACTCTGTTGTCTCATGGTCACTACTGCCAAGGCTACTCTAGGTATTCACTTCCTTAATCCCTTCTTCCTTTGCCGTGAAGGAGCAAGCCCATTGGCCTTTTGATCACTTATGTCAATAAATTTTCTTCAGCATATCCACAAACTTCTGGACTGCTTGCAGCTATCCCTCTGCCCTCCCAAGACATTTCAAGAGGTCAAAATTCCCATAACTACCAGGGAAGACATGTGATTATGGGGTTTCTTTCAGCTGACTAGAGAATGCCAAATTTATTTCCCTTTGGGATTAACTGATCTGTAATAAATACCTATCTTGTGACCTTTTTCCATTCGCTCTTGACTCACTTGCCACACCTGTCAGGACAAACCTTCATGAAGTCAAGTCTCTCCTTTCTTTCCTGATCTTTCTCTTCTAAAAAGCCTTTGTGTGTAACTGGCAGGACTTCAGTCATATGGACAATACCACTGAATCTCTGCAATTCCAGTAAGACTGTACCTGTACAAATGCATCAGCAAACATTCTTCGAATGTGTTTTCTATGTTTTGTGACCCCATGGACAAGCACTTGAGGTGAACTCCCTCACCACAATGTGATACCACTTCCATGAAAAAGTACAAGAGTTTTCTCAGTCTGGACACTTTCTCCATATCCTCAGGGCCTCCATTTTTCCTCTGTATTGGGCTGCTGTCTCTTGAGAAACCAATTTGAAGGCCTCAGCAAGTTTGTAATATTGTTCTTGCCCTGCTTTAGTGTATGGATTAAAGAATTAATGCTTACAATAGTTCAGATGAACTAATCTGAAGTAACTATCCATGCTGAAAACTAATTTGATTTCACCTAAAGTTTTAAAACACAAATTAATGCATTAGGATCAGAATTTGATAGCATATATGTCAACGAATCTGATGTAGAAATGGATAGCTGAAGTTCTGAAGTCATACAGACTAATAGTACATGGTTAAAATATCTCGTTTAACATCTACACACTTGCTCACTAGGATTGCATAGAAAGCTTGGTGCTCTCTTGTATCTCAGAAAATTTTACATGAAAACAAATATGTTTTCTGAAAATGTCTAGCATATCCATAGTCTGTACTTGATGGAATTAACTTGAATTTTTTTATCACATCAGTATTGGAATTTTTAGCAGGACAGTGACAGGCACTGTGGGGAAAAAAGCAACAATTAACATGAAAGAATATTTTTCCTACAATTTTTTGTAGGTCTTTACAATGTAATCTCTTTGGAGCATCTGTATTTTATATCTCACATGTTCAGATGGAATTACATTTGATGTGTTGCAAAAAAGACTTTTCTAGCCACCGGATATTGTGCTGAATTAATTTTTTCAGTATGCTCTAAATTGGACTTTAATATAATGCTTTGTGTCTTGCTGGAAAATATAAGGAGAGCAGAGAGCTTTTATTTAGTATTTAATGATATCGTGAGTCATGTCCTGTTACAATCAGTATTTATAATACATAGTTCTAAGGGAAGAATAAGGGGACCCTAAATATGCTCAAAAATAATTTCTCAATTACCTTGAGACAACTGTGTGTAATTATATTAGCAAACTTTCTGAATAGCACATTGCTAAGGGGTAATTAACTTAGTTAACTTAGTTAACATAATTAACTTATGATATGAAAAATTAGAGCTTTTTAAAGTTTTCTTATTAAAAAAAAAAAAAAAAAGATTTACTATTTTCAGAATCAGGGGACTGTGAATTGACTATAGTTTTAATACATTTTAGTACATACTACACATTTTTAATCATCCCAAAAGAGTTTTCGGGTGATTTCAGATGGAAGTTCAAATGTAAATATAGCAAATTAAGAGCCTCAAAATATCTGTTTCATGCTGTAAAACATAAAAAACATGCTGTCTATGCCTGTGTATGTTTAAAAACAAGATGGTAAGGGATCTATTTTTTATTACAGCGGTATGTTCCACTCAATTAAACTTCTTTTTACTTATTTTCCAGACTGTTTCTTGTAACTGACTTAATAGTTTTCTTTTTCTATTTTTCAAAACTTTTATGAGGACTTTCAATTGAAATTATTTGAAGTCTCTCCCTAGTGCTAGCCAATATGAAGTCAGAACAGGAAATCAGAGAACTGTGAAGGAGAAATTGTGTCTCTTGAAAGAACACTCCTCTTAAGAAGGTTTTTGTAATATAAAAACTATCAAATATCTAGAACACATTTTGAATGGGCTTACAGACATGGGAGATGTTGGTTTGTAACTGAACTAATTTACAGCAGAACTGATAACATATATCACAGTTCATATTTTCAAAAGTCAGTGTATCATCCTTCATGTGAAATGTTAACATTTTGCTCTAGATTAATATTGTGCTAGGTTAAAATACATTAATACAGTAGTTCATGATTGCATAATACAGTGTGTAATGCTGAGGACATTCTTGAATGGCTTTTTGAGTTTTATGGGTACTTGCACTGTACTAAAATTATTAACAATTTCTGATGAAAACGTATTTTATTATGAATAATGGTCAAGCATGAATAACGGTCTTGCATCATCTCAGCAAGATATAGCCGGAGAGAATGCACAGCACAGATTCTGTGTGAAAAGGTACTATAGAATGGAAAAAACCAGAGTGGCAGGGAAAAAGTACTTTTTTCTTTAGATAATAATTTTTAGAAATCTTTACCTTGATAAATTTTTTCTATGAGATGTGGTCATGTGAAATTTTTAAAAAAGAATGTGTTACATCAGTCTGTCTGTGTTATAGCCTATAACAATTCCCTTTGTCTCTAACATATGATATTTTGTTTGATATTT
This sequence comes from Anomalospiza imberbis, assembly GCF_031753505.1. Classification (NCBI taxonomy): domain Eukaryota; kingdom Metazoa; phylum Chordata; class Aves; order Passeriformes; family Viduidae; genus Anomalospiza; species Anomalospiza imberbis. The sequence goes on along the minus strand of NC_089721.1, from coordinate 57,264,496 downwards.
TTTGACCATATGAACTAAATTTTTCAGTTGAATGTAATTATATTAAAATGTAATTGACTAAAAAATAAGGTATTTTCATGGTTTGAATTTTACTTTCCCTCTTCCTGCTTTATCAATGGTGTTTTGCCTTAATCAGGCAATTCTGGAGCCAAGTACAGAGAAGTTGGATTATCCTTGGAACACAATGGAAGGTTGTCTATTCAGTGAAATCATTCTTTTCTTTTTATTACACTTATTGACAAAATTATTCAGTTGATGCTTGCATGTGAGCTCACAATTATTTATTGCCTTTGGAAAGCAAGTCTACAGTCCACACGTTCACATACTGTCCCATATAAAAGATGAACTTGAACTGCAGTCTGTTTTCTAAAGGAGTGCCTGTTTAGTATCTGATTTCTGCATGTTACTAGAAACAGAAGTGAGAAAGTATTAAATGAGAGGCAAATTTTATGTATTTTCCAACAAGAAAGATTAGAGAAAAGCGTCAAGAGTTTATGTGCACTGTTAGTACCAGGGTCCTTTCAGAACATCTTTGAAGAAATTATTTCTGTAGATAATTTTAATCTAAGCCACTTGTTTCTACTGGAAATGACAGTGGGATTTTGCCTTTTTTCCTGTAAATCCATTTGACAGTGGTTAAATTAGATTTTGAAGACAAAACACTAACTCAAAAAAAAAGTTGAATTTAGCAACACGTGTCTGTAAAAGTCCTTTCACATCCAAGTTTGGTACACTGGGCTTTTGAACAGGTCGCAACCTGTCAGACAAATAATTATGTGCAAATACTGTTAACTGGGAATAATTCTAACTCTTATAATTGGTAGTAACAGCTATAGTAAGTTAGGACCCCTATTCTAATATATTCCTATCAACACAGTAATACCTATGGGGGTAACTGACCCCCATATTAAAGGATAATTATGATCCTTTAAAGTTTTTGTTATAGATGTACATTGTGTTCCTTCACATTCATTTGGCTTTGTCATTTTCCTTCTGTGTTTGTCTCATGCTATTTTCACATGCATATTTAGCACATTCTAAAGAGTAACAAAAACCACTTTCCATACTCTAGTCGTAATGATTAGAAGTTAAAACAAAAACTTAATGAAGATTAAAAAAAATAATAGGACTCACATAAACTCTTCTGAGTGTATAAGGAAGTCTGGGGTATGTTTTCAAATGTGTGCTGCTCACATTTCATTATAAAATAAAAGAATTATTTGAGAAATTTTATAATAACTCAAATTCTAAAGTCTGTTTAAATCAATAAACTCTTTCAAATATCTTACTAAGAATTTATTTTGCTATTATTGACAAATTTTCTTGAAAACAGAAATATTTTCTTTAGAATAACTTCAAAGAAATCTTGTCAGTTACTTTTCTATCTGCTATTTTTAATTCTATTGAAATATTAGGACATTATTGGGACACGTGCTAAAGGTTCTGTATGAATGCTAAAGATTCTGAATATGAACTGTAGGTTCATATTCAGGTGACTCAAAGTTTGCAACCACAAAAAATGACACATTTCCGTGTCATGAACTTTTCTGAATTCTGAACTTTTCATTGAGTAGCTACTTTATTCTTTAACAAATGTAAGTAAACATTCCTCCCCACTCTTCCTTTCCCCCAAGAACTGAGGCTTTTCAACTGGTTGTAGCTGTATTTCTCTTTTCCCATTTTAAATACCATCAATAGTCTCATTTTTCAAAGCTTATTACTGATTTTCTTTCAGGAAATTTAGATAATTCATATTTTGTGTTTCATTCTTTCAGAGGCTGCTAGAGAGGGCTTGTATGTGCACAGACAACACAAACATCTTTCTGAAAGGTTCAAATCGTATTATTCTATTTTATTTAAGATAGTTCACTGTAAGTTTCCACTGAGATTAGTTTTGAATGATGAAAGAACTATAGTTTCATTTTGAAATGACTTATGTTTAAATCATTATGCTGAGAGTTATCTGAAGGGACCCATAGAGCAAACTGAAGTTTCTGTCAGAAAGGTCCAGGGAGCAGCAGGGGAGAGCAACAAAAAAGCAAAACATGTTAAAGGGTAGCAATGTAATTAAGCTTCAGACTGAAAGATTTGTTCAATGCAGTTCTTTGCTCACATATAAGCTATCTCCATAGCAGTCAAACCATTTTATATGGAGATTGTGTAAAGTTTTAAAAAATTGAAGAAATGTAAACATTATTTTTAACTTGGAGACCAGAAGGAAAATACTAGACAATTCAGGAATTATGTATAAATTCTAGTCTAAATTATGATTATGTGTTAGGAAAAGAAAAGAAAAAACAAAACCAAAGCAACCCACACACTAGATAATGCAGCTGGTTCTTTTGAAAATAATAATTAGTTTATTTGAACTTTTTAAAATTATGAGTTTATTATTATTTTGTAGTAATTCTATGGTAGTTCTATCTTCTGATGATTTGAGAGTGATTTTTTTGTGATACTCTAAACAGAGCTAAGATTCTGGTCTTTGATGTAGTACTCTTTATATTAAAATTCTTAACATTGATGTTATATTAATGTATATATAATTTAAAAACCCCAACTGATTTCATGACTGATTTTCAGGAACTGGATAATTTAGTATCACTTTCTAAAAATTAGAGGTTTTTAATTGTTGAATTTTCACATCAGCTGTCTATAAAAGGTTAATAGATAAGAGGCAGAATTCTTAGAAAAAAATAACATACATGCAGAACAAACAAATCATAGAAATATTGGTTTAAAACTACTCTGGAGGTCATTTGTCCCAGCTCTCCATTTCAAACTGCTATTATTCTAAGTTGGTCATGAATTCATAAAACAAACACCTAAAATTTTTTCAAGGGATCATAACCTCTTCGGTAACCTCATTGCACTGTAACGCAATGCATTTATAATCATAGAATGGCTGGGGTTGGGGGGAAATTCTGGAGATTACTAAATCCAGCTCCCTTCATAAAGTGGGCTTACATAGAGCAAGTTGCATAGGATCACATCCATGTCGGTTTTGAGTATCTCCAGAGAAGGAAACTCCACAACCTCTATCAGAAGCCTTTTCCAGGGCTTGTTTCTGTAAAGAATTTTTTCCTCATAGACAGCTGGACCTTTCTGTGTTTTATTTGTGCCCATTACCCCTTGTTCTGTCACTGGGCACCAATGAAAAGAATCTGACTCAAACCCCTTGATACTTATCCTTAAGTTATTTTTAGGCATTTATAAGATCCCTTCTCATTCCTCTCTTCTCCAGGCTAAGCAGGCCCTGCTCATTCAGTCTTATCTCATAGAAGATAAGTCTTCTCTAGTCTTCTTCTCCTCTTCATAGCCCTTCACTGCACCCTCTTTGGAACTTCCTTGTCTTTTATGTACTGAGGAGCATATACCTGGACACAGTGCTCCATATGCTCTCATCAGGGATGAGTAAAAGGGCAGGATCACTTTCCTTTACTTCCTGTCCCCATTCTTAATGCATCCCAGGACACCATTTGTCTTCTTGGCCTCAAGGACACACTGCTGGCTCATTGACTGTTTACTGTCCACTGTCCACTGGGACCCCCAGGCCCTTCTCTGTAGAAATGCTATCCAGAAAGTTGGTGAGAGAGACTGAAATGGTAATTGGTAATGACTCAAATAATTGGCTATGTGTGAAAGTAGTGGGTGCTTTGCTGAGGCCAGGTTTGCACCCTTCAGCCAAAAGGGAGGAGGAGAGGTTTTGGGTGTGTGATGGTGAAGCCTCTGATCTGTGTAAGAACAGTTTAGGTGCGGGGGGTGTGTGCATCCACCGCTAGAGGATGACCATGCAAACTGATCTTTGTTTTAGATACAACTTGGAGTTTGAGCCAGATAAAGGAAAAGGCTCATAAAAAGCAGAACCTGAAAGGTGGGATAATGCTTTTTATCATGTCAGTTTACTCATTTGAGCAACTGTAATGTAAAAATCCTCCAGACACACAGACATACATATCACACACGCACACACACACACATCCCCCTCTCCCCAAAGGCATCAAGTGCATGGGATTATTCTTTCCCAGGTGTGGCATCCTACATTTTCCTGTGTTGAACTTAATTATGTTCCTCCCTGTACAGCTCTTCAGGCTCTCCAGGTCTCACCAAATGACAGCATATCTTTTCTGACATTGAACCTGAGCTTCCTGAGATAGGTTTTTGGTATTGCTTCATCTTGCATTGTCTGGAACTAGCAAGAACATTTTGCCTCCATTGTCTTCATAGCTGGTTTACAGACACAGTTGTGGAATCAAGGACTGTGGAGATGAGCCTGTGTACCTAGCTGTATTGCACACAGTCTCTAACTTGGGACTAAGTAGGCCTGAGGACAATACCCTGAAGGGGAGCTCAAATTTGGATTCTTAAGCTACTGTCACTTGCAAAAGGTGAAATATTGTGTTCAGGTAATATATACTTTATATTATTGCTTTCTTAAACAACAGAAGAACAAAAGAAATGTACTCTCACCTTAAGACTATTTTTCCTTGTTATCCTTAAAACACTTGCTAAAGAAATTGCACATGACAAACTTACTTCAGACTCTATATCAAATCACTATGAATGAAGAACCACTGGAATAAACAAAGCTTGAGAGTGTTGTGTGTATCGCACTTTGGTCCAACAACATTACATTTTTAGCACTGAGTGATTATTGTCAAGCCAGAAAAAAATTGATTAATCTCCTTCAGATCCCAGGCTAAAAGCTGTGAAAACTTTCACCTAATATTACTCTTCCTTAGTTTCTCATTCATTTCCTTCAATTAGGTATTTCTGGGTATTCTGTGGGTATTCTATTAAAAAAGTGTTTGTCTCAATGCAATAATAAAAGCCATGCAGAGCAAACATGGTTTAACACTCAGCTTGCTTTGAGTTGACGTAATTTCCTTGACCCATTTTGTCTCACTCATGAGTCATCATGCCTGGAGGTATTTAAAGCCTGTGTAGATGTGGCACTTAGGATCATGGTTTGGTGGTGGACTTGTCTATGCGGTGTAAAGACTGGAACTCAATGATTTTGTTGTTTCATTATTCTGTCAATTAAATACTTAGTGAAGGTGAAAAACATTGTATCTTGGAGCATGAACAAGCAACTGTGAGGGAAAGGATGGCAGTACCTCATGATGGATCAATGGTTTTAGAAAATCATGAGTTCATTTCAGCCTTTTATTTGTTAAAAAACATGTGCCTAGAAGGGGTAAAGTTTAAGAATACCTCTGAATATAGTATCTGAACTTGTTTCCTCCCACCTTTCAGAAGTTAAAGCTTTATTCATAAGAACTTAAAAAAAACCAACAGATATAACTTTTGTGAAGAATTTTGATTCATTCTTATTCCCATGACAAGAAATTAACCTGAGAATTTTATAAATGCAATTTGTAAAAAAAAAAAGTATTTCTTACATATTTTATATATGCATGTGTTCATATTTCAAGAAAATTGAAAACACAGTTAAGCAATTTTTGCTTTTTTTTATGGTTTTGATGAGTTTATTAAAATATCTTTAAAATATTTCATGTTTAAAGCCCTCTCAGTTCCCTTTCTAACACATGTAGTTTCACTATTGATGCTTTTCTACACCCTCCATGTCTGTGTTACTAGTTGGTCCGCAGCTTTGCGTTACTTTTCTCGGCCCCGGTCAGCTCTCGAGCGCCCAGCTTCGGTGTCTCATCTTTTCGTCGGGGCCGGGGCTCGCCGCAGTTTCCGGGCGCTTTTGCTGCTGCACTCTGGGGTGGGCTGTTGGCCACACTTCACCGTTGGCACGAGGGAAGAAACAAAGAGGCAGGGAATTCATCCAAATCCATCCGCGTCACGGCTGGATGCTTTATTGGCTGCAAGACCTGCGGTGGAAAAGCTGCAGCCGCTTCCAGCTTCACACGGACGCAAATGGCATCGAGCATGCCAAGGAGTGGGATGAAATAAGGAAGGGACAGGGCGGACAGGGAGTCCTCCTGCTCAATGGGTACAGACATTGTGGTGATGACGTGTACTACAGTGACCAATGGGAACACGGCAGGGGCGGACACAAGACTTTGGAGTGAGTGGGACCGCGAGAACAGGGAGACGGGCACGGAAATCGCAGGAGTAGGGGAAAACCCGGAGATGCACGAGGGTACAGAGAACTGGAAAACTAACAAAAAAAACCCCATAATTTGAACCCAAACCCAGGATGCAACATTGGTCTTTATATGAAAACAAAATAAATTAAAAAGAAATTAACGGAAATGTGTCACAGATATTTACTTCCTAAATCCCTTTCTGTTAATTTATCTCTAATTCTCAAAAGAGGTACAGTGCAGAAGTTAAAGCTTTGATTGTGCCCACCACAACCTTTCTTTCTGTTTTACAGCTGCTTATCTAAGAGAGCATCAACACTTTGCTCCTATAGGGACCAGCCAACTATATCTTCCCAGGGAAAAAAAAAAAAAAATCAGCAAAACATGCTATTTTCCAAAGCAGATAAACAGCTCTTCTGTGCATAAAAAGAGTATGATAAAAGAAGCATTTCCACACTTCTTGGGCTTTGGTAAGTATTCTGGGATTTTTGAGAAACGTGCTTGCAAATCCTTGAAATACTTGGCTTTGCAAAGCCAAATTAGAAAACTAGTACAAGGGTCTATGTCTCATGCATCAAATATTACTGGATACATCTCTTTAAATCCAGGGTTACAACAGAAACAAAATTGTTAAATATTTGCCTGATATATACTCTTTTTTCCTTCCGCAAGTCATGAAATTTTATGTGAACATGTTTGTTCTTAAGATCAGGCAAGATTTGGAATCTACTTAGAACAGTACAATAAGACTTTGCTTGAACATCCTAGAAGAGAAAGAACAATTTCAACCTCAGATAAAATAAAATAGGGTAAAAAATGTATGTTGCATTTAGGCAACAATTTGCAGATAAATTCTAAAGAAACTTGACAAATTGTATTTACTCATTAAATATTCATAAAGGAAATAATCTCTGACTTCTGATTTCACTTTAATTACACAACTGGTATCTCTACTTTCCAATATGTTCTATTACCGGATATTTTGTCATCATCCATATGAATGTGACTTGAACTTTGAACAGTTCTACCATTTTTCATGGTCACCTTTAGTAAGATTATCCTTTTGATCTTAAATGATGCTCTGAACATTAGCCTTTCTCTCTCATAGCACTGTAAAAAGAAAAATATACTCAACAACACCATATAAATGTAACGAGTAATGATTCAGTTTTTTAGAGTAAATTTGTTGCTATAATCTGTTGTTTATCTCAGTGACAGAAATCAGTGTAATCTTCCCTATAGTGATAACAGGTTTCCTGTTTGGCTTAACAGTTCAGGCAGAAACCAAAAGCAAAAAGCATTCCTGTAGAAAGATACCTGAAAAGGTTAACAGGAAAGGCCCTTTGTCAGGAGTGTCCACAGAAGGGGATTATCAGTGATCTGGGATACACCAGGATTATTACTCCTGTGAAAAATTCTAAGAGCGTAAGTGTAAGCCATACTGAATAAGATCAAATGCTCTATTTCTGCTCGTAGATTGCAGTGAATATTTAAAGAAAAATTACAAACGTTGGGGGGTATATAGAGTGATTTTGCTTTTGCCATTCCCTACCCATTTTTGGAAACATAAGGTTTATTGACTAACTCTTTCTAACTCCCTCCAGGCTCTTTTGCCTAATTATTCTATCTTCCATGAACTTTCCTAATCTCTTTTCTCAAATCCTTATATATATTTTTCATTTCCATGGCATTGTATGAAAAATAATTTTGGAGTTTATTTATACAGTATTGGAAAACATACTCCTCAGTGTTTTCTCTAATTGATAGTTTCACAGACTGTCTCCTATTACTTCTTTTGACTTCTAATGAGGAGGTGTACAAGCAATTTTTATCAGGATGGTAGTCATCAACAAATAAAATAAACTAGTAAGGGCATTTTTTATATCCTAGTTCCACAGTGTCTAAAAACAGAGCACACAAACCACTGGTATTGTAAAAGTGGTCTAGCAGAAGTAATGTAGGAGTTTGTCATGGCATGGGTTTTTTAAAACCCTTAATTCTACAACACTCTTCACTGTAAGTAAACCTTGTGGAAGTTGCCATGCAACATGCAGTTAATAAGGCTGAAAGCATGAATATGAAATATCTCTCAATGGAGTTCAACACTTTTACCTCTTTTAACTCACTGAATATATAAAAACACTATCCAAAAATACTTGGTGTACAGCCATAGGTTTGCCTTTGCTGTAAAGCAGTAATTGTGTGATCAAGGAGAGATCTCGCCCCACCCATATGCATTATCTCCAGATAAACCTACCCATTTCTGATATCTGTGGGCATTCTGGCAGCAGAACCAACACTGCATCTTCAACCACTCCTAGAAGACCAGTTATTTCACTACAGAAAATTAACTGATGCCTAATATGTTGTCAGCTAAAAATGAAGTTTGGTCTACTCAGATTACTTTTTAACGGGTGCCAGAGTTAACAACAGTACACTTATCTTCAGGAAAAGTAGAAAACCTATGTTTTCATTAACATGACTTATACATATGGAAGAATATTTAGCACAACCTGACATGCAGTACTTATGATTCATGAGAAAAAAATTGTTGAACTAATCTTAGGCCATTCCAACTGGAATTCAGGGTTCAGTGACATCTGCCTGTTTGGGTTTTTTTCTCATTAATTGCTACTGTAAAGCATCATAGCAAACTGGCTCTACTAGCCAGATTGCTACTAGGTAGAAGAATCACTGACATAAATGTCATGTCCTTTTTTATTCTCTATTTCCATCTATATAGATATTTAATTTCACAGGGCATGACAAAGAAATTGCCAGACCTATGAAATCAGTTATTGAAATTAATCAGTGGAGTTTCCACTTTTTTTTTTTACTTATACATACTTATTCTTCTGTTCTACCAAAAAAAAAAACCAAAAAACAAAACAAAAGAAAACAACAACAAAAAAAATGTGAATATCTGATTTATTTTAAAATCTTTAGCTCCCATCTACTCACAAGTTCTTGAGCTGCATGAAACAGCTTGTTCAAGAAGGTTTCTTATCTACAAATATTTGAAAAGAATGCTTGTTAAAATTAGACTGCCAAAAGAAAAAAGCTGAACATTTGCATCTGGAATAAATCATTATGAAATCACTGAAAGTTGAAAATTACTGGAAGTGTTATTTCAATTATAATGTGATCTATCTGTTTTGCTCTATTTCTTAGACAAAACCATCAGGAGCTCGATCAGCAACAAGCATGATACACAGAGCAGTGCAGTACCAAGTTATTATAAAAATCAGAACTCAATAATTAAGGGGGAAAGAGGCTATTTACTTTTTTTTTTTTATAACTTCTGTTTTTTCCTTATGTCTTCTTAGAGTCTCAGCTTCTTCTAGAATTGAGAGAATAGGAAATACCACTAGATTCTACTAAATTTTTAATTGTAAAATAAATGTTAAAGTTCTATTTACAATTTATTCAATTTAGTAATGACTAAATCTTTACAGTATGGTGACTGGTAATTGTTATTAAAATATGTAAGCAAACAACTATAAACAATAAAATGTTATCAATAACTGTGAAAACTGTGTGTGTTAAGCACATTTCTCTCTCTCTCTCTGGATTTTTCATAGAGGTACACAGAGAGAAAGAAAGAGAAAGCAATTTCTATTTCTGCTCTTTGTTTTTCTTATATGGAATATGTTTAGAAAATTGTTTACTTAGGGTGATTGTTTGATTGTATTCCAGTGAGAATTGTTTGAGCCTGATAGCCAATCAAATCTGCTTGTGTTTAGACTCTCGAGAGAAGGTCACAAGTTGTTCGTTAGCTAGATGTGGTAGCTAGAAAAGTAGGTATGTAGTTTTAGTATCTTCCCTTATATAGTATATTAATGTATTATAACATAGTTACAATAAAGAAAGCATTCAACCATCTGAACTAGAGTCAAACATAATTTCTTCCCACTGGGTTCACCTGCATTTTACAATAACTGTGCAAAAAGATATGTGAAGTATGCTTAATCATCCATTTAGCAGGGCCAGCCTTTGCTTTCCTTTAATCCCCAAGACTTCGTAAAGGAACATAGAAATCAATTCCATCTCTGGCTTTGTGGGAAGTAAACAAAATGTTTATTTTCATCTATCTGAACATGACCTGTGTTTCTTGTCATATAGGAAAGAAACCTTTATAGGTGTGAATTGTACAGTATGAAGTTATTGGTAAAAGTATGGTGACTGCTAGTTTCTTTCTGTTTCCACTTGTAGTAATTGAAAGTGATGCCTTGGTAAATGCAGTGTGAGTTGGCATCAGTTGGGAAGGAGAGTGGAAGTAAATTAAACCTATATTCTTCCATGGGAATGGAAACAATACATGTTGTAAACAGCTGCTACTTTCAAATGTATCTTTTATTGAACCTACGTAATTAGAAGCACTAAATCATTGTTACTTGTAAAAATTAGGTGATATGGGACTATGTGCCTGTTGCTTTAAACAAATATATATGATTCAAAAGTGGAACAAATACAGAGGTTTCAGACTGGGTATTGACACTCTTTATCATATTTCTCTTATTTACCTTGTTTTATGACTACTCACAGTTTCCAGAAGAGGCTGTGCTTGTAAATTAATTTTAAAATTCTCCTCTTTCCTCATTTACCCTTATACTTAATTACACAACATTTCACTTAGTCAGTTATTTATGTACTACTGTTTACTTTGTCCTAGTGTACAGAAATTTTCAGGATGTCACATGCTACTTACGTTGCTAGTGACGTTTTTCATTAAAACTGTAATTAATTAGAGAAATATTTATTATCATTTTTGACACTGTTTCACTGAGCTGTGGTTCATTTATTTTGGATGATGAAGCTGTATGAATCATTATCATGAACTCTCAAAACATCAGTGCTCAAGCACTTTATTCAAAAAGCCCTACATACCTCTGCCAGCACAAAACAATGTATGTCCACATAAGCTTGGTATACACATTGTTATGAGGTCCTTACGAAGTTTAGGAACAGACTTTTACAATGCATAAATGGAATCATTACTTTCTCAGCAGCATAATATCATTTTTATTTGAATATTTTAAAAAATTAGATTCTAAATTGGATTTCTTGGCAGTATTCTTTTCAAATATAAAAAAAATGTGTGTTAATTTTCATTAATTAAGGTGTGATTTCAATGTCACTATGTTTTACACTTCTGAGAAGACAAGAACAGTGTCTGAGAAGACAAGCTGTGCAGATTTGCATAGGTTGTGATCAACAAAAATTAGCAAGTACCACTCAGAATATTAGATTTACCGTGTATTTGTTTAAATAGAAAACTAGTAAGTCATTTTAAATATCAAAGAGTGGTAATGAAAGGATGAGGAAAGAAAGAGCAGCTAGTGAGAAAACTAAGGAAAAAAATATCCATGGCTGTTTTTTACATGAAAAAAATATTTATAGTTGAATAATGAAGAATTTCACTGTACATTTCACTGCGCTTTTCACTATACATTAAAGAATACCATAAATTTCTCATAGACCAGCCAAAAGAGAAATATCAATGCTTCCTTTTGTCACAGGTCTTATCATTACAAAATACTTCACAATGTTCTTCTCTGAGTGAATATTTAATATAGACTTTTAAACCTTGTTACAAATTAAGTCAATGTTGTCTCTGCACTAAACTATTGTTGATGATCCCTATTCCATAGAAATTAACCAGATCTTATAGAAGATGGTAAGTAGTAGAATAGAAGATGGAATGAAATAGTGCTGCACATACTTTGGTCCTTGGAGATTTTAATCTTCATAATATCATCAAATAGGAAGACTTAAGCTTTCTGGGGGAAAGGCAGATAAATGTGGTTTTAGAGTAGAAATAAAGGCTCAAAAACTTCCAACTTGGAGTTGAAATTAATCAAAGTCAATAACTATATTAAATAAAAGACATTTTTCATGAAAAGTAACATTTGGGTAAACAGTGGTTTTCCTATAATTATATAATTAGCTATTTTTTTCTTTTATTTCTCTACATAAAATTCCTTCCAAGAACAAATAATGTGCCTTAATTGATCCAGTCAAAGTCACTTGGTTTTCAGCATGCGATGTGAGTAATGTCTTTTATATTGTGCCAAAATACACTGGGAATGGATGAAATATTTAATGACAGTTGACAGCAAAGTCTACAGTTATGTCCTGGATATATAAACTGGAAGATCACATTCCTTTTACTTGTGGGTATAGCTTCTGATAATGTAACTTAGCACCATTCCAGCCCTACTTTAGATATATATGTGACTCCTTAATGTGGCATTTAAGATCTGACACTGAGTACTCCACACAAAGACAAAATAATTAGTATCTTAAATTTATAAAAATGCAGATGTAATCACTATTCCGTTGAAGTACCCACCTGAAAACTACCAACATGTAAACATTAGCTTAAAAATCAGGTTGAATCAGGAATGTTTTTCTGAGTCTCTTGGTCATCCCACCTGCTCTTGTGTGGGCAATGTCATGGAGTGATGCTGGTGTGTAGACGCTGGAGGAGTTAGTTTTATTCACTCCTACTGCTGTTGAACATTCAGTACAGAAGACCACTAGTGAAGCTTGAAGTCTGCTTTATTACTTACAAACGTAAAATTAGCCTTGGTTTGGCTTTTTCATTTGTTTTCAAATAAAGTACAATGTGTGCTAAAGAGTAAATCTATGGCTCTATTGGAACTCTTTGTTGAGAACTTAAAAACAATCATATGCTAAAGTCACCATGATTAATGTCTCCATCCTGAGTGATAATTAGGAATTATGCAGTTATTCCTCATTTAGCTTCCTATCTTTTTCACTTTATGTCCTTGTTTGTACAACCTGAATTTTAACTCAGAACCATACTAAATAAAACTTCATCTCAGTAAGAGAGTTTTATACTTAGAAAAAAATAAAACCTCTTTTTTTCCCTTCTTTTACTTCCTTCCCCTTCCATGCACCCCATTCTTCATATTTAGTTACTCTATCAGTGAAAAAAGCCAATTGCTTATTTAAAATATAAGTATTTTTAAAGAACTTTGTAAAACGTGTAAAAAAAACCTGGCCAGCACATCCTGGAATTAATGCCTGATATATTTTGATGCATACAGTTAATTTGTATAGTGGAGGATTTTCTCCATTTGGAAAACACTAATGGAAGTTGGCTAGAACATGAAAGGTATGAAAGAATATTTTATGCATTAATGTACCAGTATGGTTATTAACATTATGCTCACTCAATAATAGCTTAAATACAAATAAACAATTAAGATTCAAAGAATGCAATCTTTCTGTACTTCATCTAAGGAGTAAGGAATGTTCTGCAAAGGCAAACACTAAAAATGGAAATATGGTATTTGATGTAGAAAGAAAAGTAACTGTGGAAATATTTCAAAGATGCTGATAAATCTTAATAGTTCAGAGATCTGAAATATGAAACAAGATGGTTAAAAAACACTGAAAATGTTGCAGAACTACTAATAGCAATTGTTTCTCTTTTCTCATTCCTTAACTATTGACTTCCAATAGCAATGGGACACTTTTCTATGAAGTCAGAACTTTTAGAAACTGGTATTCCTGAGTTTTCTCCTTTGCATTAGTGTCAAGGTTTTATATGATCCATACTTCAACATCTCTGTGTTTATTGTGAGATACAGTTAATATCTGTGCAACATTTCAAACATTTCTTAGCTACTAATAAAGAATGCTTATATAGGACCAGACAATAGTATATAAAAGATTTTAGAGAATGTCATCCAGAGTAAATGTGCTTTTGCTATCTAGAAAACTCCAGGTACACCAAAATTACAGTCATCAGTGAATTGCCAAGATAATATTTAGTCTGTTTACTGCTGAAACAGGAGTAACATTTTAATGAATTTATCATGTTTCTGTAAAAGTACTCTTAGTTTGCATAATCCATATGCCTCTGTGGTAACTGTTATTATATTATCCCTTATTTATGTTATACGTCTCAGCTGGCATTGTGTTACATTCTAAATAATAATATTTCATTTTGCTTTGATGTTTTCAAATGTAAAGGAGAATTCTGCACTCTCATGAGTGTCACTCAGTTGCCAATAAAGAATTTCACAGCTAGTGGTAGTGTTAATTTGAGCCAATTATGAGATCATTGACCTGCCACAGCACTAATTTGCCTCACATAATTTCAATCATGAAAATCTAGCTCTGCTGAATATCTCATTTAAGAATGTCATTCCTGAATAAATCTTCATGCAGCAGTGAATCAGTTTTGATGATCTACCAAGAAGCATGAGGAAAGAAGACTTTTCCCAATCAATCTTTTTAACATAATCTCATTATGCTACTTTGTTTTATTTTCTGAGGTAAAAAAAAAATCAAATGAAACATCAAGAACATTTAATTTTGAAAGCAGAAAATTATAAATGAAAATTTTAAAATGTGAGATTGTCAACCTCTGTACCTGTGTGATAGAACAAGAGCTTTCTGCTGCCTGTATGCATGACTGTCAAATGTAGCAAAATACAATAGAAGGGAAAGACCAGGAGAAGATGGGAACAGTAAGGTCAAACAGATCAAAGACTTTGGTTTTACTGTTCCTATAACAAATGTTTGGGAGCAGAGGAGTTATTGTCAGAAAGGATAAAAAATCCCTAAATGCATAAATCATTGCTATCCTCTTTATGCCCATTTAATAGGAGCCTGCAAACATATGAATCAGTTTTAAGAACCTTAGAAGACCTGCTGACAACTTAATTTGAATTGCATAAACTACTAGTTATTCTTCAGACTAGGTTCTTTATTTACTGTTTACTTACTCAGGAGCTTGTATTCCGTATATAATTTTTTTCCTGAAGTACATAGAACCATCTTACTGTGATCTTGTAAGAAATACTGTCCTGAAGAGATGGTGAAATTAAGAATTTTTTAAACAACATTTGGTTTTATTTATTGTAAAAAGTATATAATATATATAAGTAAAAGTATATAATATATATCAGAATTAAATGTTAAGATTATTTTAAGAACACAATTAGAGAGGTTTGTTTAGATTTAATTCAAGGCTTTTAAGTGGAGATTTTATGCTGAAGGATAGTATTCTTCATAGAACAGCTTGAAATTTCAGCCTATTAAATATTTCAGTTTACTTACAGCACATACTTCAAATTTGTTTGGATATGAGCTAATTTATTTTAACAGATTTGTTTTGCTCTTTTTCTTTACGCAAGGCATTTTCCCTGTTCACAAGGCATTTATTTCTTTGACTTCTTTTTCTATGTTTTCCTTGGAAATATGAAGATAAATCCTGCAGTTTTCAAAATGAGTTTACTTTAACTTCGAATTCTGCATGTAGATATAAGCAGTCCAGTTAAAACAAACAAACAAAAAAAACCAGCTAATGACAGTATATATTTAAAAAGAGCATTTATATGACTGAGTTCTATGTTCAAGATTGCAAAACATACAAAACCTTCCTACCTAGTTAGATGACAAAACAGCTTTAGAGAACATTGTAGAGAAAAAAATGCATCACAGTGTATTCCATTAAGGATTTGTGCTCAGGTATGTTTCCAGTGGGAAACTCAGAAACTCAAAGCATTACTGAAATATTCTGTCCATGAATTTTACACCATTTTTTCCTGGGATTTAACAACAAAGAGTTCTTCTTACTCAGAACTCACAATTTTGACAGGACAGAAGACAGAAAATGCTTTCTGAATTTTAAAGACTGTCTCCTTCATCTCTCGTGCTGGAACTGTGGTTATTTGAAAAATCTGATGAAAAAACAGAAAATAAGCCCTTTAAATTATAACTTTACATTCTGTTTTAAAATTTTTATGAGTTCATGTGACTATTAAACTTATTTCTCACCTGATTTAAGAAATGAAAGATAAAGATGTAAACAAATAATATGTTAAAATAACCATTAAGGAAAAAACTGCACTTCATTGTCTCAACTATATCAAGGGAATGACCTGCACTGTGAATTAAGCTTAGAAGTAGGGAAAGCAAGGAAGAGTAACACCAATATTTTTTTTTAATTAAAAAAAAGAAAAGGAAAAGAGAAAAAAGAGGTAGATTAGTGTTCCAATTAGAAAAATGTATGTTTCCTTACCTTTCAGAGTCAGAGAAGATTTTCCAGAGTTGCCTAGAGCATATATTTGAAGTGTAAAACCTAACATTCATTGTTATGATGAAGGGGGACTTAATTGTGACTCTGCCTCTAAAAATGGTTCAAAACCTACAAAAAATCTGAAAGGGTAATTAGAGTTGTGAAAAAGGAAAACTTAAATATGAGTGTACAAGTAAGGTGCAGAGTCTGGATATGAAGGGCAGCAAGAAGGTCTTTTTTAAGTACACCAATAACAATGGCAAAGTGAAGGAAAATATGGATTAGCTGTTGAATAGTTCGAGGGGTGCCCTGAAAAAGGACACAGAAGAATCCTTGACTGCTCTGTCCTGGTAAGGCCATTCCTCAGAAATCCCCAATGTCTGAGACCAGAAGGGGAATCTGGAGGTAAAAAAGCTTATCTTTGGTGAAGAAGATCCAACCAGTAACATTTGACTGCAGGGGTAAAACCAGATACATCTGAAGTGGTGGACTGCACCCAAGAGTGCTAGCCAATGTCACTTCAAGGCCACTCTCAATTATTTTTGAGAGGTTGTAGCTGCTGGGCAAAGTTCTTGAAGACTGGAAGAACTGGGTTCTTTAAGACAGGACGACAGGATCCCTGGCATGAAAGATAGATCACATTTACTTAATTCACATGAATTTTGAATAATTCTATAAAAAGTTTCAACTCCTACAAGTGTTTATTAGGGAAGTGGAAGGGAAAAGGCAAGGTGTGTGGAGCCTTCCCATTCTGAAGAGTCTGTAATCTGATTTTAAGACTCCTCCCACAGGACACCTGATAAAACCCTATGGCCCTGGGTCTGCTTTTGGGGTCTCTGGGCTTTGCTCAGGGTCCTGGGCCTCTGCCCCCTGGTCCCCTCGGCATGGGGTGTGGGGGAGGGGGTGCAGCATCCCGGATTTGGGTGTAGATTAGGGGTTCTAATCTGTGTTAGCTAGCCGAGCTCTGTGTACCCCTGCACACCCCCCGTGTTTCTCCCTCCCCCTTGGCAGTTTGCTCCGAGTCTCCCACTGTTGGAGCTTTGGCCCGTCACTCCTGTAACCACTCCCCATCCCGTCCGGAGATTTCGGTGTCTGTCATCCTGATCCCACAACCCCCTTCACCCCAGAGCTCGGGGTCTGCCCCTGTCACGTCTCTGTTGGTTGCCGCGGTCCTTGTCATTGCCATGGTGCCTGTCCCCATTGGGCAGGAGGGCTTCTGCTCTACTCACCCCACCTCCGATAAAATCCCACCCCTCCCGAAACTGGGGGCCACATTCCCCCACACAAGAATTCACCCCTCATGGGTGAATTGAACATTCCTTCGCTTCTTTGCCAGAGTCCCTTGCTTGTGGTGGCAGAAACTGGGGCCAGCACTTCCCGGACCGCGGAACGGAGCCATGTCCGGGAAAAGTGGCAAAACCCGGGTCCTGGAGAGAGGCAGTGCTGCTCCAGCCACCGGAGCTGCCTGGGGGCCGGGGGGAAAAAATGGAACAGCGCAGGGGGGGAAATAAAATGGACTCTCATGCAAAACAGAGAGACTTGTCTGTTTTCCCTGCTGCCGGTTGTGGCTTCCCTGGACAAGATCGACACTGCTGCCATATGCTGTTACAAATGGTGGAAGATGTGGGCAACCAGCGAAGACACACCAACCGGCACCCCTGTGAGTCACCTGCAGATTGATACACCCTGCGGGACCCCCATCTTCTGTGGAGGCAAAAAGCTTATGGGGATGGGAATTCCAAGTAAGTGCACCAGCTTACTGGACCAAGCGATGGGACTAACATCTACCATCACCCAGCGAGACACTTATGAACGTTTTTTTTTTTTTAATGGGAGGGAGTTTTGCCTGCAAAAAAGACCATTCCACGGACTCCTGTCAGCTTTCCTGACATGTCTGTTGCAGTTTATGGACGGTGAAGCCCTGGAAGGTTATTATGGACGGTGATGGACTATTGCATGCAGCGTGTTGATGCCCTAGATCTGTGGTCCAGCCTCCTGTGAATCCCCACGTTTTTCAGTTTCTGTGAAGCTGCCTGTATCTTTCCTTACCCTTTGTTCCTAAGATTGCAACAAAGAATGAAAACTGTCAGGATGGCTTGGAATTGCTACCATCTTCTCTGTCACTTTCTGCCTGTCTGCCACCCCCTCCCCCCTTTCCCTGAAGGAGGACGAGAAACTGTCCAGATCTGACACGGGAGTGCTACCGTCCTCTCGCCACCCTGTGTCCTCTTTCACCCCCGCCTCTTTCCATATTCCCCATTCCCTGCCAGGAAAGGCACTGGCCATACTGTCCCGGGTGCTCCTTCTCAAAATGGCGCGGCCACACGGTTTTGAGCTCCCCTCTTTCCCACTGAGTCCTTCTTTTTCGGTCCCGTGCCTGCCCTTCCCCCTCACCTACATTCCCCCTTCCTGCCGCATGGCTGCAGCGGCTCCGCCCCTGGCCCACGGGGCTGTGTGAGGCCAGGCGTGGCTGGTGAGCCCTGAGAGGGCCAGGCTCCACTGTGCCTGCAGGAGACGCGAGGCAGAGGTGGCGTGGTGGAGCAGGGCAGCCTCAGAAAGGGCAGAGCCCTGCCATGTGCTGCAAGCTGTCCCACGGCTGCTTTCACCCTTCCTTGCTGCACAGTCATCATCATCAGAATCCAACAGAGAAACACCTACAACGCCTACAACACCAATACAACAACAGAGAAACACCTACAACACCGAGATCAAACACTAAGGACTGTGCCCCTCTGAAAGAGGCGACCAAGAACAGCACCCCTTCTGGTGAGAAGAACAAAAGCCAAAGGAGAATGAACCTATTAACTAAAAATGTATTCATTTAATTCAGTTTCATAATTTCTGTTACTTTATCCTCTCTAATTAAGTCTCAAATGCTTTTCTATTACTGTTAATTCAGCTTAATAGTGTTCATTTTAGTTTTGTAAACTGTTGCATCCTAGGTTTGGGTTCAAATTATGGGTTTTTTCTTAGTTTTCCAGTTCTCTGTACCCTCATGCATCCCCCGGGTTTTTCCCTACTCCTGCGATTTCCGTGCCTGTCTCCCTGTTCTCGCGGTCCCACTCACCCCAAAGTCTCGTGTCCGCCCCTGCCGTGTTCCCATTGGTCGCTGTGGTACACGTCATCACCACGATGTCTGTACCCATTGGATGGGAGGACTCCCCGTCCACCCTGTCCTTCCCCTATTTCATCCCACTCCTTGGCATGCTTGAGGCCATTTACGTCCGTGCGAAGCTGGAAGCGGCTGCAGCTTTTCCACCACAGCTCTCGCAGCCAATAAAGCATCCAGCCGTGACGTGGATGGATTTGGATGAATTCCCTGCCTCTTTGTTTCTTCCCTTGCACCGACGGCAAAGTGCGACCAACAGCCCACCCCGGAGCGCAACAGCAAAAGTGCCCGGAAACTGTGGTGAGCCCTGGCCCCGACGAAAAGCTGAGACGACCAAGCCGGGTGTTGGAGAGCTGACTGGGGCTGAGAAAAGTAACGCGAAGCTGCGAGTGGCGTCCAACGTCAGGGCCACGACCAGCACAAGGCTGCGGAGCAGGCAGAGAGTCACCAAAGAGCACCCGGGAGCCGTGCGGAGAGAGCGCCGCCGCCGCGAAGCCGCACTGCCGACCAGCGAGCGCCGCTGCTGAGACAAGCGAGCACAATCCGCGCGGAAAGCCACCGCCGCCACCGCAGGGTCCCGGTCTATGATGGAAAAGTGCTCCGTGCCGGAGTGAAAACGGGAGAAAGAGCCCCCCCAAAGTAAGTCAATGACGTCTCCGCCATCCACAGGAAAACACACTGTGTTTTCCCACGTGGGACTGGAAGCGCAACCATTCACGGCTACGGAAAGCCGAAGAACAGACGCTTCCCGGGAAAGAAGACCCTGGTAGCAGCTTTTATTTGTGAAGATTCCAGTTTGGTGAGTGATTAGCCACAGGGGTACCCGGCTGATACTTCACGTGGGTGGGCTCTGCTGCGTTTCCGGGGGTACGGATCACGCAGCGCACAGCATGTGCGGTGGGCCGCCGGGGTCTTTCGCTTTTTTGCTTTTTTTTTCACTTTTTCTGCACCAGAGGTGAGGCTGTGGGTAGAAATAGCATGGGGACCATGCTATCTACCCAACAAAGGGAATTCTATACCCAAATTAAAGGGATTTTATCGGTAAAGCATCCCTACCCCAAAAATTCAGTCAAGCAGTTTTTACGATGGCTCTGCTTTTCCTTTCCACGTGTAACTGCGGAGGATGCTCCAGAACAGAGTTCTGGGAGCAAGTAGGAGCCAGGTTAGCAGAGGGAATCGACAGGGATCCCTCTGTGAAAGATTGCTTCCCAAAGCTCCATTTGCTGATCTCAGAAGTTGTAAAAGCAGGGTCCGCGCGAGAAGCGGCCAGGGAAAGGAAAGAGCCATCGGGCAAAACTGTTGTATCCCCTGAATCGATTTCCCCATCCTCTCCTACCCCTTTTTCCCCTAACCCAGGTAGGCAGATGAGAGTACTCCACTGCTCTGAGGCGCAGGGCAGCTCCACAGACGTGGACTGTGCTCCTGGCTCCCCAGAGCCATCCCGGCATCCCCCCCCTTAGTGAAATTAGCTACTCTGCTGAGGAACTAACCCCAAACCCCTTTTCCAATCCCTTTTTCCCAGTTAGAAATCCTAGTTCTGGCGCTACCCCGCGCTGGTCTTCTCCCCTGAATCCCTTTCTTTGTCCCCCAAAAGAAGCCGTAGCCACATGGCTAGGGCCTCTGTCTTCCCAAGATGGAGGGCGGCCACGTGGAGAGGTTTCTTCTTCCCATAATCCCTTTGTCTCCTTTGTTCCCTGTATCTCCACCTTTGAACCCATCCCCTCCTGCTTCCCTGTGGGTGTGGGCACCCCCCACTCCAGGCATTGGGTTGCCACCCCTCCCCCTGTTCCCCCTCAGGTGGGTGTCCCCTTCTTCCATGTCCTGCCTGCTGCAACATCAGCCCCACCCTCCCCTGACAGGGAGGGCTCTGTCACCTCCGCCCCACTGTCCCAGGGAGAAGATTCTCCCCGTCCTGTCCACCCTGTCCCTCGTACCCCGCCCCCATGTCCTCCCGCTCCTCGGATACCCAGGGGTGGAGGGGGGAGTAGGGCAGAGGGGAGGGGACGGGGCCCAATCTATGAAGTCGAGCAGTCGCTCCACACTCCAGCCTCCTACACCAGGGGAGGGGAAAACCTTACGTGGGCACCCCTTCCCTATGAATCCATAAAAGAGATCTGCAAAACATCACGTGATTTTGGACAAAAAAAGCCCCCTTTTTAAAGGCATTTTAAAAGCGACTTTAATGTCTAGAACCATAGTGCCAGCAGACCTTAAGGGTGTGTTTAGCTGCCTGCTTCTCCCATCAGAATACAGCCTGTGGGAGAGGAGGTGGAAGAAACTGGCAGCAGACATGCTTCCCGAAATCCTAGAAGGGCCTTACAGCCTGGATTTCCTGGAAGAACAAATCACTTTGGACTATCTCATGGGTGAAGGAGAATGGAGTGAAAGGCAACCTCAAGCTCGGGGAATTCCAACAGCTGTGCTGGACATGTCCAGGGGTGCAGCAGAGCGTGTGTTCCTGGGCATGCCCACCAAGGACCCGATGGTTCCCTATACAGCGATTAAACAAGGTGTCACAGAGCCTTTTGTAGATTTCATAGACCGGGTCCGGGCAGCAGTCGAGAGACGGGTGGAGAGACCTGAACACTGAGACGGGCTAGTCCTAGAAGTGGTGCACATGAGCAGCAACACCATGTGCAAAAGGATCATCCTGTCACTGCCGGCCTCACCAGCGCCAACCCTCGACCAGTGCACCCTGAAATCACACCTGATGGAGGAGGAGGCCCCAAAGAGACCTAAAGACAAGCTGGTCGCATCTGCTGCTGCTCCTCCAAGGAACTCAGCTCCGAAGCGACTTCCATCCACACGCCGGTGCTTCCACTGCCATCAGGAGGGACATTTTCAGGATCACTGCCCACTTCTAAGAACTATACCACACGGGGCTGCGGGAGGAGGGAGTAGGGACGGGAACCCCACAATCCCAAAAAGCTAGAAAAGGAACGCGCACTTGCCTCGCGTGCTGATAAAAATGAGGCAAGTCATGGTGCCGCGAGAGGAGCCACAATATACCACCTAGTCCCATCTGCAAGCGGCTGCCTCTCAACTACTGACATCGGGGAGCCTTATCGGCTCCAACTCACCAATTCTGTCCACTTTCGTTCCCAGGACTGGCATTTCTTCATAGCAGATGCAGAGCTTCTATCACACATCTGCCGCTGTGAAACCAGGAGGAAGGAGGACCTTCTGAACTGCAGGTACCTCGTGGTCAGAGACACAAAAAGCACCCCAATGGAGATAGAAGTTCCTCCGGTAATTTCCACCCTTAATCCGAGGCTCTTCTATCTCGTGGCACGCTGTGTCCATCCCCCCCTCTTCCTGCCTAAGGGCCAGGTTATTGCACAGGCAATTCCTATTCCTCGTGCTCTGTGCAATAACCTGGAACTCTCAGTCTTTTATGCTGGGAAGTTGGGAGAGGAGAAACCCCTCGTATGGTGTAAACTCAAGTGCGAGGGGCATTCTGCATACCTTCAGGGGATGTTGGACACAGGGGCAGACGTGATGGTCATCCCACCACACAAGTGGCCGTCACACTGGGAGCTGCAAAGCGTGGCCACGCCAGTCTTAGGACTAGGCGGGCCCCAGCCAGCAGAGCAATCAAAAAATATTATCCAAATTAAGGGTCTGAACGGACTGCTAGCCTAGTACATCCATTCGCGATCGATTGTAAATTTATAATGTGGGGGAGAGACGCCATGTCCCAGTGGGGAGCCAAATTGGAATTTCCAGCTCCCCAACATTTTTAGGCGCGGCCACTGAGGAGCGCCCCACACAGAAATTAACATGGCTCACAGATAAGCCTGTCTGGGGGAAGCAGTGGCCGCTAAGTAAACAAAAACTACAGGCGCTCACAAAACTAGTGGAGGAGGAATTGGAGAAGGGACATATAGTCGAAACTAACAGTCCCTGGAACTCTCCGGTGTTTGTAATTAAAAAACCGGGGAAGGACAGGTGGCGACTCCTCCATGATCTAAGGAAAATTAATGAAGCCTTAGAAAATCTGGGCTCTCTCCAACCGGATATGCCACCTCCATCTATGGTACCCCAAAATTATAATTTAGCCGTAATTGACATTAAAGATTGCTTCTTTCAAATCCCGCTCCATCCGGATGATGCTCCCCGTTTTGCCTTCTCTGTACCCTCCATCAACAGGGAAGCCCCTATGAAGCGCTACCACTGGACAGTACTACCTCAGGGGCTAAAATGTTCCCCCACTATATGCCAGTGGTATGTCACCAGGGTTCTGTCCCCAATGCGTGCCAAGTGGACATCCTGTATTTTCTATCATTACATGGATGACGTGCTGATTTGTGCCCCTGACAGCGAGGTCCTACAAGCAGCTCTGGAGGACACTGTTAGGGCCTTGTCGGTGGCCGGATTCGAACTGCAAAAAGAGAAGGTACAGCTACTGCCACCCTGGAAGTACCTGGGCCTAGAAATTAATAACCGAACGATTAGGCCTCAACAAATTCAGATAAGTAACAACCCCAAGATGCTGAATGACATCCAGAGCTTGTGCGGATCGCTAAATTGGATCAGGCCATGGCTGGGACTCACCATGAGGGAACTATCCCCTCTTTTTGACTTGTTAGCAGAAAGGGAGGGGGATGAGGGTTTAAGTTCCCCGAGAGTCCTGACCCGGGAGGCCAGAGCCACACTCAAGAAGGTCCAAACCACCATCGCGATTAGGCAAGCCCATAGCTGTCAACCAGGGCTGCCTTTCTACTTCATCATCTTAGGTGAGTTACCCCATTTATACGGTATAATATTCGATTGGGACAAGGCCCCTCTTGATAACAGAGTGGGTGTTCCTTGGCCACAGACAGTCCAAAAGTATCACCAAGCCACAAGAGCTGATGGCTCAGCTCATAATACGGGCCAGGGCTCGTCTGCAACTACTAGCGGGTTGTGACTTCATATGTATCCACCTCCCCATCAAAATATCCACGGCGAAAATGACTAAGGAGACCTTTGAACACCTTCTCAGACAAAATGAAAATTTGCAGTTTGCTCTAGACAGCTTCTCAAGCCAAATTCAAATTGGGCATCCTGGCCATCATCTGTTCAATACAGAATTCAAATTGTTGCCAAAAGAACTGCAAAGTAAAAAGCCACTCAAAGCCCTTACAGTGTTCACAGATGGGTCAGGGAAGTCCCACAAGTCAGTAGTGACTTGGAAAGACCCAGCGACTCAGTTGTGGGAATCAGACGTTAAGGTGGTGGAAGGTTCCCCATAAGTGGCTGAGTTGGATGCTGTCGTGAGGGCTTTTAAAAAATTCGATCAACCTTTTAATCTAGTCACAGATTCGGCATATGTGGCAGGAGCAGTGTCTAGAGCTGAACATGCAATTGTAAAAGAGGTCCCAAATCAAGTCATCTTCAGGTTGCTCATAGAATTGGTACACCTGGTTTCTATCCTTGAGCATCCCTTTTATGTGGCACATGTGAGATCACACACGGATCTCCCAAGCTTTACTGTCAAAGGGAACTGCAGAGCAGATGCCTTGGCAGCCCCAGTACAGCTGGGAGGCCAGCCAAACATAGTCGAGCAGGCCAGGCTCAGCCATCAGCAGTTCCATCAAAATGCCCCAGGTCTGGTACGCCAGTTCCATCTGCAGTGTGACCAAGCCAGGGAAATTGTAGCCTCATGCCCCAACTGTCAGGAAGCAGCTTTACCAACACTGGGAGCAGGTGTGAATCCCAGAGGTCTCCGCAGTTGTGAGGTGTGGCAGATGGACGTCACCAAAGTCCCCGAATTTGGGAAACTCAAGAATGTCCATGTAACTGTGGACACCTTCTCGGGAGCAGTTTTTGCCTCAGCCCACATAGGGGAAAGGGCCACAGACGTGAGAAAACACCTCATACACGACTTTGCTACTTTGGGGTTCCCAGCCACAATAAAAACTGATAATGGTCCAGCATATACTTCCAGGGTGCTCAGTAATTTCCTGCAGGAATGGGGGGTCCAACATAAAACCGGGAGTCCTCACTCCTCCACCGGCCAGGCCATAATAGAGAGGACTCACCAGACGCTGAAACAGGTCCTCCAGAAGCAGCAGGGAGATGTGCGAGTGCTGTCACCACACGAGAGGCTCTGCAAAGCCTTGTTTACCATCAATTTCCTAAACTGCTCTTTTGACAGGCAAGAACCGCCAGCCCTGAGACATTTCAAACAACATCAGGAGCTCCAGCCAGAGGAGAGGCCTCCAGTATTAGTGAGGGATCCAGACTCTAAAGAAATCCAGGGTCCATTCCCACTCTTGACTTAGGGACTGGGATATGCCTGCGTATCCACGCCCTCAGGAGTCAAGTGGATCCCCAGGAACCCCACAGTCCTGGGTCTGCTCGCTCGGTTCTCTCTACTCTCGGGCTCTCTGGGCTTTGCTCAGGCCCCTGGGCCTCCACCCCCTGCTCCCCTTGGCATGAGGTGGGGGGGCCATGGGGGGGCGGGAAATGGACTCTTGTGCAAAACAGAGAGACTTGCCTTGTCTGTTTTCCCTGCCGTCGGTTGTGGCTTCCCTGGACACGATCAACACTGCTGCCACACACTGTTACAAAGGTGAGATTAAGTTTCAAGACTTCAGAAGTTCAACAGAATGAGAGATCCAACAGATTTTAGAAAGTAATATTTGACTGATCATTAATTATGTATTTGTTACATAATTAATAGAGAACTTGAAACAGCATGCAGAGTTGTTCTGCTGATTTTCTTAAGTGATTTTGTTTATCAGTAAATAATAAAAAACAGAACCCCCCCTTTCTGTTGTCTTTCTTTCTGCAATCTCTTATTTACTTGGCCTCTCACAGTGTCATTAAAATGAATTTTGTCACTTTTTAAATTTTCTTGCTATTACTTGCTTCTTATGAGTTTTGCATTATTGCAGAAATCCCAAATCTGCTGGGCCATAATCCCTGAAATAAGCAAGGAGCTTTTCTAGGATGAGGGCATTCACTCAGATATACACAGACTGAAACATAAACTTTAAGGAATTTAGAGATTTTAGAGGAGCTAAGATTTTAGTTACAGATAAGCCTTACTAGAGTTAATTAAAATAAATGAGTAGGCCTTGATGAAGTTAAGAGTTAGTAGTTAACTAATAATTGATTGATTGTCAACACAATGTTTATTTAGCTGGGTTTATAATGAAGAATATAGAAACTGACAAATAGCTTTTAGGAACATAAGGCAATTATGGACCTCCTCTGTTCTGAAACCAATTGGAGACAGGGAATGGGAGTTCTACCAAGAGTTCATTTGTCATATTTGCATAGAAAAGTAGAAAAGTCAGAATAAGGAAGACTTCATTTACGTCCTCATTTTGGGACCCCTCCCCATGAAAGGGACCACTGACCCATTTCAAGGAACAAACTACACATGCTTAATAGCTTTTGAAATGATTAGCATACAAAGCCAGGAATGGGATGTACCAAAATTATGAATATGTATTTGTATTTTGGATATTCCATACTTTTATGGATAAAAGGACTCTGTAATCATCTGAAAGGCATGGTGTGTATTTGGGAGCAATCCCGTATGCTGCCCTGCGTCGCAATAAACATACACTTTCTAACTTTAAACTGTTAGAGATATTGTCCGTCACAATTGGATATTGGTACTAGATCAATATCCATATTTCTTTAATAAATCAGACTTTATATAGTTAGATTTTCAAACAAACATGTATATTTTTCCAAGGAAAAGCATGATTTTATGCCAAGGAGAAGTTAACCTTACTTCAAATGCTCATTAATAATCAGTTTGGTCTGATGAGCTGTATTCTACTGTTACTGGAGTGTTGACAGAAAATAATTATCCTGTGCACTTGAATTGTGTTCTACAGGAAGGTGTAGTCAGCTCAGAATAGGACATTCTGCATTTGGTGAATATGTCATTACTTCTGTGTGTCTGAGAGCACCTACCTTTACAATGCTAGCTCTGCTTTGTTTGCTTCCTCTGCCACTCTGAACAAACCTAAGATATTTCCTCCTAATTTTTAAAGTACATACAATTTTTACTCCTTCTACTTTATAGGACTCCACAAATTAAAATCTTCTGTTTAAATATATTAGCTTTTTTTTTCCATCTTACTACGCAGCCTATAATGATTTCTCATGTCCTGATTTGGCTAAATTATTTTAAACTTGTTTCTTCCACATTTCTTTCCTTACAATATTTGTTCATAATGTTGTCTTTTCCTCCTCCTCTTTTCACTTCATTCATACAATGAATCAAACATTTGTTTCTTGATTTACAGCATCAAACTTCTTATTTTGGTCTCAGAGCTCTACATGTTTTCTATGACACTTATCACAGATCTTGTTTTATCCCCCTTCCCTTCATTCTCTTTTTTCACATACTTTTTATCTAGCTTTCCTCATCTGTTTGCTTTGTATTTTCTGTTCTCAGTTTGACTGGTGTGTGTTATTTTTGCCTTTGAACATTGTTTGTATATAGAGCTGTTTTGTTTACAATAATTTTATTTTCCATTTCAAAATAAGTTTTTATTTTAATAATCTGTGCAAGTAGTTTATTCATCCTTTGTATGTGAGGAGTCTGCAACCTAAGGGTGTAGAGATTGAATTAGATTGAGGTGTCTAAAAAGATATAAATTTACCACACTGTGGTAAACCAAGTACATGTTCCTTTGATGGGACTGCTTTCAAAAATACAGTATTAACATTTCCTCTTTACATGTCCTCCCAGGTAGTTTTGAGCTTATTTGTGAGAAGAGAGTATTTACAATTTTAATGTCTGCTACATAAATGGCTGCTTCTATTTTAGGCATCATTGAATTTTATTTTGGTCTTTAATAACCCCAAAAACCCCATCAACTTCCTTTTATACATAGATGACCTAATGTAGCATTTTACTTTTGCAATAGTTCTTAAAAAGAAGAGACTCTTTTAAATATGTGGAAATGTAATTTTGTTTCAGTAACATTTTTCTATTATCCAAAAATACATCAAAAAGTTTTTTGCAAACAGAAAGCTGGAATAAAAATTGGTGTAAACGGTTCCATGAGATTGGACAAAGATTCTATAGTTACAGCATTACAAAAAAGAGGAAGAATTTCTTTTGAAATTTGGGGGTTTGTCATGACTAGCAGCCAAATAAAATCACACTATGTAGCATCAGTGATAAGTAACATAAAGAGATCTTGCTGAGCATAAATAGTTGGTCTGCCAACAAGAATCTTTGATGGTGACATTTTTTAATATCTGAATGAATTACTTATTTGTTCTCAGAGCCCTTCAGATTTTTAGAAAATATTTTAATTACAAATAGGAAGAGAAATTCAAAGCCTTTTTTATGTTGTGAAGAAATCTGGAAAATAAATACTCCACAAGTGATAATGTTTAAGCAAAATTATGTCTCAGATCTTAAAGTATTCTCACTGCACCTTTTTTGTTCCACTTACATATCCCTTAACAAGCCATACTGAATTTTAGAGTCCTCATTTTCTCCTCTGAGCAGTGCTTCTGACATACTGTAATATTTTTAAGATGTGTATCCTTGCTTTGTATGAATCAGCTGAAATTCTAGTTGAATCTTTTTTTTTCTCAGATCTTTATTTCTGTTACTCTGCCTTATGTGTCTCTATCACATAATCCATAAAATTTAACATGTAGCCAACAACATCAGTGAGACAAATGGCAGTCTTTACTGTAAGTGAGAAATCTTTCTCATTCTAACAGAATTGGATGAGTTTACGTTTGCACATTATACAAACTGTATATTATATATGTTCATTTATGCATCTTTGTACAGAATGTATGTTCAGCTAATATTATTTAGATATTATGTCATCTTATGTATTTCTATCAAGACCGTAAATCATCCCTCAGTGTCTGGGGAATGAGGAGACTAGATTTTCCATCTTGAGGCTGAAAAAACTTGCCAATGCAATATGTTTCATAGTGATGATGGTGCGGCAAAAATAGCT
Source organism: Anomalospiza imberbis (assembly GCF_031753505.1). Classification (NCBI taxonomy): domain Eukaryota; kingdom Metazoa; phylum Chordata; class Aves; order Passeriformes; family Viduidae; genus Anomalospiza; species Anomalospiza imberbis. Next base: position 57,235,333 of record NC_089721.1, on the reverse strand, counting down.
TCCTTTGAGACTGATAGTCTGTTATCTTTTGCCTAAATTTCTTCTCAGGACTTTTATATATACATATGCTGACAAGAGAACCTGTTAAGCACGATTTCAGAGCTAGAGAAATGTAATAGGTTAAAGAAAGTACTTAGGAGTCCCATTATTTCTGAAGATTATCTCCTGCAGGGTCCTGGGGAATATCTGAATTTAGCAGAATGCTGATCCAAGCTACCTGACTTTTAGTATGAAATTCAAACCCACATTATAGCTGTGCATCTCTTTAAAAAGATGAGAATTCTTCAACAAGGGCTTAATTTGTAAATACAAATATGCAGATTTGGCACTTCATCCTTCATGATACTAAATATTTCTAAAGTTTGAAAGAAAGAAAGACTTTTCAGTTTTTCCATAACTTCATGATTTCTGCAGGCTTATACATAATTGTACCTTCTCCTTCAGAATCAAAAGGCATAATTTTTGAAGTTGAAAGAGAAAAAAATAATAAATTTCATAAACTAGCTCTTATATTTAAACTTTTTCATAGTATATTTTTTAAAGTGCACTAGTTCAGTATCTTAAAATCTGTGACCATAACTGGTTTAAAATTTTAGGGATTTTTTTGGATGAGACACTTTGTTCATGGATAGGTTTGCAGAATGGCAAGACTCCAGAATAATTCCAGATTTTTGGATACACATCCAGTCCCTCCTCCTGCCCAAAGCAGGATCAGCTATGAATTTACACCAGGTTGCCCAGTCTGGTACTCACTGATTGCTCACTTTATGTTTTCATCTATGTTGTCTGAACCCACTTCAATAGATATCTCAAGGTGTGACATTTGTTTAATTTGGGTGATTTTTTGGTTGCCATGGAGATAATCTTCTCACATAAGAAGCCATACATACTTCCAAACCTTTCACATTTACAAGTTACTGCCTGATTCTTTGAAACAAATCCTGCATTAATAATAAAAATAATACTGTTAAATAATTTTTTGGAGGGGTGTTGTTCTTTTATTTTTTTATGTTTTTAAAAGAACCTTAGTATTTAATGCTGAACTTATTGGGCTGGAGTCCCAAATGAAGAGAAAGGAAATAATAATTGATAAGCATTTGAATAAAGAGATTAAGAACTAAGAAGGACCAGATTGTGAGAAGTGATGAAAGTGAGGATATAGATGAGGACAAACAGGTGTTTTAATGTCAATACTGACAACAGTGTGTGTGGGAACAGGGGTAAAAGAAATTATTTTAGCTACAACTTCTGTGGTTTCCTAAAGGAAGAAGGCAAGAATGGTACATGGAGTGGGATAAAAAAGAGATGGTTGATAAAAGTGTGTTTAAAACAAGTTTGATGTGTATAACTACAAATGTTGGGATACCATGCATTGTTATTAGTTGGTGCTGACATGTGAAGGTGAGAAGTACTGAAAATTTAAATGGCAACCTACTCCTGCCATACATTTTTAAAAATTTATACATAAAAGAAAATAATAAAATCAGGTAAGAGGTGATAGAATATGGTAGAAGGTGACAAGAAAGGTGGTTGAAAGAGTCTGGTTACTGAGGAACAATTTAGGTTACTGTTATGTTATGTTATATTACTGTATTATATTGATAACTAGGAGGTAAGTATTAGTAAATTAAAGACTTCCAAAGCTGAAATTCCTTGTGCATTTACAGAAAAGAATGACCACAGTTTTATTCCATAGCCCGGAGTAAATGGAGGTTTGATGTTTCCAAATAAATAATAGGAAATAATATTTAAGTATCTTTGGATACTGAGGTGTAGCCAGTACACAAAAGGCATAACCAAAAGACTATTTCAGGCAGTTGAACTCTTGGGCATTTTAGTGTGATGAGTTTCTATACATGCATATCTTGCATATTGGTCTTTGCCATTTTGAACACCTCTTCTGCCACCCTAATGGGCCTTGCCAACACTGTATTGATGTGATCAATTAGCAATTTTATAAAGTAACTTCGTAAGATGTGCACCTTTTGTATGATTACACATTTTTTAAAGGCATCTGCATTTATTTTCTCTTGTTTTCCACTAGGGTGTTTCATTAGGTGTATGACCTAAACCACATAACACTGTGAAAGAAAAAACTGGCATAATGAAATGTTTTTTAAAAAAGCAATTAAACAGGTGTCCCTTTAAAATTATATATTTTATCCATTAAACTTGCCAAAGACTGCTTTGAACCCATAGCAAAGACATTTTCTTTCTCTTTCCCGTGACAATCTTAGTAGGAGAGTATTTGATATACTTATAAAAATTTAAATGCAGTATTCTTCCTTTGCTATTTATAGGAAACTGAAAAAAATAGTTTCCAGCTAGCTGGGTTATCTTAGATACAAATGAAATTTGGACAGGTGACAAAACAGCCTTGGAGAGCTCAGACACTTGCCAATAGGATTAAAGAAAATCTGCTTTCCTCAGAAACATAGTGAAGAAGATAGTGGGAAACTAAAAGTCTGAAAATCAATAATACTGTGGGAAAAAAAAAGTTTGTAAGCTTCCATTATTTAACCCACACATTACATTAACAGTGACTTATTTCATTAAAGTCTTTAATCAAATATTTTAACGTTGCGGAAGACATGAGCTATTAAAATAGCATGGGTCTAAGTGAAAAAGGCTCAGACTACATTTCATCTAAAGACAGTTTGCTTTGAAGTCTAGATCCTGCTGGCTACTCATATATTGATTTGCCAAACAATAATGTCATGGTTTGATGCTGGCGCAATGCCAGTGCCCCCATGAAAATATATTTTTTTTCAAATGACTGCTGTGAGATGTGACCAGAAACTGAGCAGAGCAGGCTCAAGCTTAAAAATAAAGAAAATAACTTTATTAACCTACAACTATAATAAAAGGAACACACAGAATTCAGAATGAAAACCTTCCAAAACATTCCTCCTCCACCCACCCAATTTCCAATGAAACACAGTGAGACAAAAACCCTGGATTCCCGATCAAGTTACCACCCCTCAGATAATCAATTCTCAGTTCATCAAGGGAGAGAGGAGTCTCTCTTGTACCATAGATTCCACCAGGAGACACAATTGCAACCTCTTGTGTTTCCATGTCACACATGGCACTGCCCGGAGAAAATCTGCCATTGTGACATGTTCTTTCCATGTACAGTGCTCTCACCACTGCGCATGGACCAAAACTGCTCCTAGGGCTCCTTTAAGGATGCTTTGCCAAGGACCAAAGAACAACAGTTTCTCATTTTGGAACAACCGTCCCCCCCCCCCCAGTTTTCTACTCCCCTGGGGCTGAGGGTCTCGAGAACAGAGATCTTCTCTGAAGAGAAAGGGCACCACCACACCCTCCTCAGCTTTTCTCTGTTCACTCCACTCTTGCACATGGCGTAACTCACTGAAGCAGGCCACTCTCACTCCTGCACTCTCTTGGCTCAAGTCAATGCATTCCCCTAATGCAGTCTTTGTGTTGGGGAGAATTGGTTCAGTCTATGGCTATACAAGAAAAGTCCAGCCAAGGCCTCTCCACCATCTCCCTCCACCTAGGATTCTTTCCCATCTTCTTCTGACATCTCAGGCACCAGACCATCTCTCTTCTCTTTCAGTTCAAGGAGGATTAATGTTTCACAAAGCTTTCTTTGTCCAAGAAGGGGTTAAAAGTCTCAAGCTCCCCAGACAACTGAAATCTCGGCTTCCTAGAACTCCCATGGCTCTTTCTCCTCTGCCAGTGTACTGCTGGCACATTATATCAAATTTCCAGGTGGTACAGGTTCTCTGTCTCTCTCTCTCCCTCGGTGGGGAGGGAACAAAGACATCTCAGTTTTTCTCCACCCTTCCGTCCTGCAGGGGCTGACCCAATTCCAGTCCCTTCACACCCTGGGCCTACCTCTCCTAGGCCGCATGGCTTCCCCTCCCCAACCAGCCTGTGGTTGGCAGGGGAGGTCTGAACTCTTCACTGACTGGAGCAGAGAACTTCCTGGGAGTTCTCTGCTTTTAACCCTCTATGTTCTCAGAGGTGTGTCCAATGTCTTCAGTGGTCACACCAGGTGTCAATATTCAAAACTGACCACTGATTGGTTTGACCCCAACTTCCTGAGAAAACTCACTTCCTTATCAACCCAACACAGATGACTTTTTTCCCTTCTCTCTGTGATATGTGAAATAAGTAGTTGGGCTGGACATATTTTTCCTTTTCTTAGAATTAATTGCTAGATTAAATAGGGAAATTATTCAATTTGAATAGTACTATTTCTGAATTTTTACTATAGTAAGGTAGATTAACCTTAGTAATATTTTTGTTTCCAGCAATACTTGAGAATCAGAAGCAGTGACAGCCATCTCAGTCACATATTGTGAACAGACAGATCTGTTTCTGTGTCTGTGAAGAGCTGTTTTCACTTCACTGTGTTACTGTTAGGAGCACCTTATGCTTGAAAGCCTAAATGAAATATCAAGAGAACAAAAATCTGCTGGTATAGAACCATCCTCTGTTTTCTTTCCATTCATTGGATCTTCCTGAGGACAAAGTGATAAATCCACTTTGTTGTTAGATGCATACACCGGATGATTCAAACAGCACTATGAAACAAGGGGAACTTGAGTGCTGTAGGAGACCAGATTGATTTCTTCAGGTTTTGGACATTGCACAGTGAACACTTCAAAATGTAGGTGGGAAAACATGATTTTGCTTTACAAAGAATGAAGAAAAAGGTGAATCCTCCCTTCATCATTCTGCCCTGATGATTGCCTATAAAGGGAGAGCTGCATACCTTTTTCTCCAGAAATGTGACTTCTATATTGACTCAGAACACACAATGCAGTTTAAGGTATATTTAGAATCAAGAGAAATGCTACATCATTGATAGGTGTAAATAGTCTTATCTCCTCTTGAAAAGAAATTGGGAAAAGTTATGATTTTTGTTTCGTAAAGTTATATCTCTGATCACTATAATAGCTTTTTTCATATTAACCCTTGAGACACTGGTGGGTATTTTTTTCAGATATATGTCTTTGAATTACTGGTGAGCTTAAAATCAATGTTGCATAAAATTTCTCTAAGTGCTGCTTTTAATAATGGAAAGGAACATATATACAAGGAAAAGGTATAAAAACAGGTTTGATATTTTCCCCAGTGATGTTCTAATTAAAAATGTGGACATCAAATAAAATTCTGGAACAATTTAAACCATACTGGCTTCAGTGAATCCTGTTTTTTATAGAGGAAATTGACATATACAAAACTTTATTTCAAGAAGATTTATAGCTTCATTTTCAACTATATAAAGCTAAAATAGCATCCTAAAGGATAAGAAAATGTGTAAGATGCATGAGAGTCCAAAATTAACTTCATATGTATCTAATTAAACACTTCCACAGATAATTGCTTACAAGTCAGATGTTCAAAAAAAGTAATATTGGGATTGTTAAACATTATAAATAATTTTAGCACAATCATTCTCTGTCTAGTCAGTGTTCAATATGAGAGCAGTTTTTGTCTGATTCCGTTGACTTGGGACAGGGAAGTGGGACATGGCTTCATTTATATATTGAGTGAAAGCCACAGGGAATAGCTACAATAAACAGAAAGAAGCCACAAACCTCACTAATAAAAGGATTTCTCTTGTTTCATTGCTGCTTCAAAACAGATTATAGTGCGGGTATGGAGCAGATTTTTTCCATACACAGTATAGAATAATAGGTATTCAAGATCAGGAAACCAAATATCCTCTGTCCATAAATGTACATGATGAAAAGTGTAAGGTCAAGAAAATATGTTTAAATACTTCCTCAGAGTGCCCCCCAAGACATAATGACATGCTCTCATGGGTTTTCTTAGCAAAACCACTTCCTGTAGAGACTTTTGCTCCAGTGTCCCAAACTTAGTGAGAATGAGTTCCACAAATTAAAAAATTGCTAATATTATTGTATTCTTAATTTATTTTTCAGGCAATTAACCTCCAGATTTTACAAGATGCATGTCTAGTGCTCACATGGAAATCCTGTCCTGATTATTTTCTGAATATTTTGCTCTGTTCTCTAGACCAGAGACCATATTATTCTGTGACCCTTTTTTCAAGGCTGAAGAGATTTAGGCTGTTTAAATATTTCCTTGCCTGGATATTCTTCCATACTTCTTTCTACTTCTATTCTTTTACCAAATGCATTTTGCAATTGGCAAATGCAAAACTTAGAGGCATAATTATGTGAATCAGTTTAAATTATTTTCACACTGCATTTCATCTGTTTTTTACTGAACTGCCATGACTTTCCAAAATTCTTCCTTTATTCTTCACAACAGATCTCTATCTTCATTTATCTGAATACTATGAGGAATTGTGCAAATTTGTACCTTTAAATTCTTGCCCTCTTTTCTGTATAATTTATGAATGACTCCAATACTTGGGGTCCAATCTATGCACAGATTTCTACGAGATTTTGCTTTTCTTTGACACCTTTTCTAAACTGTACATAAGTAAACAACCAGCAAGGACAAGTAAGAAAGATTTTTTTTAAAGGAGAATGCAGGTAGTCATAGATATACTATTGCCCCAGAATGTGACAAAAGTACATAGTGAATTTTACTGATGGATGTAAGAATGGACAAAGTAATAGACTTAGGCTGTTATAAAACATATAATTTATTAAAGCAGAATATTATGTTTATAAATACTAATATTTTACAGGGTAAATGTATTAAAGCAGAAAATGTACTTCATTATAGTGCAATTACTGTAGGGATCAGTGCTTAATCTTGGTTTATTTTAGTTTCCTTAACAGTGGTCTAAGAGTAAATGCGAGTCTAAAAATATTTGCAATGACGTAAAATTTGACAGAATAATAAATTTTTTTCTCAACCACATTGCAGTCTATATAGCAAAAGAAAAAGAAAAGATGTCCTGTTTTCATCTGGGAGAGGGTTAATTTTCCTCTCAGTAGCAGTCACAGCTCTGTGTTTTGGGTTTAACATGATAATAATGTTGATAAGACACTGATATTTTTGCTATTGCTGAGCAGTGTTTGCCTAGAATCAAGAACTGACCAGGGTGTCATATGTTGCCAGTGAGTTGGTGCAAAAGCATCTGCAAAGGAGCACAGCCAAGACAGCTGATATGAGCTGGTCAAAGGGAGATTCCACACCATGGAACACCATGTACAGCATATAAACCAGGGGGACTTGTCCAGGACAGGTTGATGACTGCTAGGGGATGGACTGGGCATCAGCCAGCAGGGTCATGAACATCACTTGTCTTTTTTGGGTTTGATCTCTATCTCACTCTCTATTATTACTATTGGTATTAGTAGCCAGTAGTAGCTATAGTAGTAGTTGTAGTATTACTATTGCTATTGTTATTACTATTATTGTCTTTAACATTAACTTATCTTAACTAATAAACTTTTTTTAGCTAGACCCAAGAGTTTTACTTTATTTTTTTCCTTTACTCTCCTTCCCTTCCCACCAGAGGTGAGAGAAAAGAACAAGTGGCTGTGTGGTACTTAGTTGCCAACTGGAGTTAAGCCACAACAGAGGACCAAGAGGTCTTTAGTAAGTATGATTAGAGGTACTGGAAATATGAAGGAAGCTGTAACTGTCCAGCAGGATAAAGAGTACTCACCTCTGTCACCTACTGCTTGAGAAGTGCACTGGAAAATTAAGGTGACTCTAATTAAAAGTTGGAAAATCACTTGAAAGCTAGAAGAGCTATAATTTAAAGCAAGATGCTTGATGTTTGTCTGCAGTGTGTCTCTGTCCCCACTTTAGAAAGACAGAGATTTATTTGTTCAGTTAGTATTCCAAATACAGTAGCAGCAGGTGGTCTGATTATTAACCAAGTTAATAAGCACTGCTGAGTAAAAAAAATATAGCCTAGGACTCTGTGTCATATTAATGCAACCATATATTTTTGGGTGTTAAATTTTGTTTCCCTATCTTTAATTTACAGTACTATAAATAGTTAGCAAAAGAGCAACTTAGATGTTATGAACATGTTTCAAGGTGTGCATCCGGCATTCTGTATGCTTTCTGAAATCTTGCTGTAAGGGTTGATAGCCAGTTTACAAATAGGTAGCTGATGAGAATTTCATAGAAAATGTTTTAATTTAAATGTGATAGCCAACGTTTGCTGAAGAATTACATAAGTAACTTAGAAAGAATAAGATATCACTTTTCTGAAGAACCCTATTTTTTAGGATGAGTCAGCTGGTGATGTACATAGTGAAAGCAGTAATAGCAGTGACAAACACTGTAAACTCTGGGGCAGAACATCTGAAGGAGCTAGGCAGGGAGATTCTGGAGTCAGAGATGCCCAAGAGAGACCTGGCAAGATCCAGCAGCTCTAATGAGCAAGGCTGACATGATGACGGTCTTGCGGTGTTGGTTTTTCTTTGCCCCGGTCCCGGGCAGCTGGGGAGCCCGGCTACTGGCGCTGCCTTTCGGTGAGACTGTGGCTGCCGCATGTGCAGAGCTCTAGAGCTGAGACTCTGCGTGGGTTTGCCGCCTTCATAGTCGCACGCTGAGAGAAGACGAAGGGAGAGAGAAGGCAAACCCTGTCCTGTGTGGCTAAGAACTGTTTATTTCCCATGTGGCTGCAGTGGTGGTCGCAGCAGCTGTTCCCAGGTCACTCATGTGGGCAAAATGGCATTGGGACAAAGGGAACATGGGGTTAAATAGGAGGCGGGCAGACAGGGTGGAAGCCCCCCTCGCCCAATGGGGACAGACGACAGGGGAGTGACGTGCACCACGGCAACCTATGGGAACATAACAGAGGCGGGTACAAGGTTCTGGGAAAAATGGGAATGCAGAGGTGGGGTGATTGACACAGAACTTTCTGTGAGGAAGTGGGGAGTGGCTATTAGATTGACAGATGAAGGCTCCTGTAGCAGACAGCTTGGAGCAAAGCATTTTGAGGGGGAAATAGGGGTACATAGAACCAAACTAACTAACATTTATTAGGACCCTTAACTGAACCAACTTGGCATACAACACATAGTACAAGAAGATTTCCTGGGCTGATTCAGTTGTCTAATTATTGACAACTGCAGGTCAGCAGAGATGAGGTTGAGGAGAGAAATTCCAGGCCATTTAAAAAGAACTGAGCATACTAGGAGGATTGGTTGAAGGGGGACGCAGCTTCGCATTACTTTTCTTGGCCCCTTTCAGCTCTTGAGCGCCCGACTGGGGTGTCTCAGCTTTTCATTGGGGTCAGGGCTCACCTCAGTTCCTAGGCGCTTTTACTGCCGCGCTCCAGGGTGGGCTGTTGGCCACGCTTCGCCATCGGCATGAGGGAAGAAACAAAGAGGCAGGGAATTCATCCAAATCCGTCCACGTCGCGGCAGGATGCTTTATTTGCTGCGAGAGCTGCGGCGGAAAAGCTGCAGCCCGCTCCCAACTTCGTACAGACGCAAATGGCCTTGAGCATGTCGAGGAGTGGGATGAAATAGGGGAGGGACAGGGCGGATGGGGAGTCGTCCCGCCCAATGGGTACAGACATTGTGGTGATGACATGTACTACAGCAACCAATGGGAACACAGCAGGGGCGGATACGGGGCTTTGGGGCGAGTGGGACCGCGAGAACAGGGAGACGGGTATGGAAACCGCAGGAATGGGGGAAACCCGGGAGATGCACGAGGGTACAGAGAACTGGAAAACTAACTAAGAAAAAACCCATAATTTGAACCTGAACCCAGGATGCAACAAGAGGAAGCACAGGTTGTGTTGTCTTCAATCCCTTTGGTAGCAGGGAAGAATGTTGAAAGGAACAGGACAACCCATCTGATCAACACACAGTTTAAAGACTGGGGTCATAACTGAAATCTTGTTTTTTTTGTCTATGGGGTGATTTATGCAGTACCAGGCCTGCTGGAGACAGATGGGGTTTGCCTGTGTAAAAGGGGTAAAAGGATTTCAGCCGTGAGTAGGCAGAGCTCATTGAGAGTGCTTTAAAATGGGTTAGAAGAGGGAAGTGGATAAAGCCAGGCACAACAGAGATGAGTCTGAGGGTGACATGCCAGATTTGGGGATGCAATGGACAGCCCGGTTGAAGTGCACCTACACCAGTGCACATGGATAACAAATAAGAGGAGCTGGAAACCAGTGTGTAGCAGGAAAACTACAATGTATTTTTCATCACAGAAATCATGGCTGGAGAGGTGCAATGATGGTCATAAACTCTTCAGATGGGACAGGCAGGCAGTGAGGTGACTCTGTACATTAGGGAGAGTTTTGACTGTACAGAACTCAAGGGCAGTGATGATAAGACTGGGTGTGATGTTATGTTTTAGTTAAATGCTATGCTCTGTTTCACCCCTGGAAAATGTATGGTTTATTCCAAGCCTGTGATCCTCCCCTGAAGTATCCTGTGTCTGTAATCCCATTGGCCCAATCTGTTCCGCGCCCACTTTGAATCTCCCTGTTAAGTGTGCCAGGGGGACGGTTCTCTCTCTCTTAGCTGGCTTTCCTGACCAGTGCTCTCTCAGCCCCTCTCTCCCCCTCCCCTTTCCCCCCTCACTCCCCCTCCCCCCCCACCCTCAGAAACCATGCTGCCTCCCGGGGGTAGGACCCCCTATAAACCCTCATCTAATGAGCACCCTCAGAAGCCGTGTGGAGTCTCCTTGCCTGCCTGCTGCTACCAGCGAACTCACAGCACTGGGGGGGCCTCCCTGGGGACAGGCCCAGGGGGTCCCCCCGAAACACGTCGTGACAGTTGGGTGCCAGTGGGTAAAGATCAGGGAAAGGCCAATGTAGCAGACATCCCAGGGGGAGTTACAGGGTGATACAGACCACCCAGACAAAATAAAGGGGCAACATGTCTGTAAGAACTTGGCTAACATTTCACTATTGCTAGTCCTAGTTCTTTTGGGAGGCTTTCACTTGCAGGATATTTGCTGGAAACTCAAAAATGCAGAGAGGAGGGAGTCTAGGAGGTTCCTGGAGGTTGTGGACTTTCCTGGCATGGCAGGTAGGACCAGTGCCCTTCTACATCTGCTGTTTACAAACAGAGAAGGGCTGGTGGGAGATGTGGCAGTCAGAGGATATCTTGGGCATAGTGACAATGAAGTGATAGAGCTTTCAGTCTTTGATGAAGTAAGGAAGGGGATCAACCAAACCATATCTGGGATTTCCAGAAGGTAGACTTGGCCCTGTTCAGGAGACTGGTTCAAACAATCTCTTGGGAAAGGGTCCTTAATAACAAAGGGATTCAGAAAAGCTAAGTAGGAAATTTAAAAGGAGCAGGCTGTCCCTATGTGCTGAAAGACAAATCATGGAAGACCACCCTGGCTGACCAGGGAGTTTTCATTGAGAGTTCACAATCCTTGGAAGAGGGGTATGCAACTCAGGGAGAATACAAAGATATCATTAGGCCATGTAGAGAGAAAATTAGAAAGACAAAAGATCAGCTAAAAATTTATCTGGCACTGCTATGAAATAAAATTTTATAAGAATTGTTTTTATATATATAATAAGAACAAAAGTCAATCCAAGGAAAATATTTCATCCTTTATTGGATAGGGAGGGAAACATTATTAACAGGGATGCTAAAAATGCTGAGCTACTAAATGCCTTCTTTGCCTCAGCCTTTAACAGAAAGACCAGTTATCCTTGGGGCAACCTGACCCTGAGCTTGTACAGAGGGATAGAGAGCAGCACTGAGCTCCCATAATCCAGGAGGAAGTAATTAGTGACCTGTTAGTGAGCCATTAGACCCAAGTCCATGGGCCCAGATGGGATTCACCCAAGAGCACTGAGAAAGATGGTGGAAGTACTCCAAAAGCAACTTTCCATCATTTTTTATCAGTCCTGGACAGCAAGGAAGGTCTGGGTTGACTGGAGGCTGGCCAATATGGTGTCTATCCAGAAGAAGTGTCAGAAGGGGATCCTGGGAACTACAGACCTGTCAGCCGCACCTTGGTCCATGGAAAGGTTATAGAACAAATCATCTGGAGTGAGATTGCAGCATGTACAAGACAACAAGGGAATCAAGTCCAGCCAACATGCATTTAGTAAAAACAGGTCCTGCCTAGCCAACATGGTCTCCTTTCATGACCAGGCAACCTGTCTAGTGGATGAATGAAGGAAGAACTCTGGATGTAGTCTAACTGGACCTCATTAAAGACTTCAACACTGCCTCTCATGGAACTCTCCTGGAAAAGCTGGCAGCTCATGGCCTGAATGGGTGCACTTGGTGCTGCATCCAGCTGGAGGCTAATCACTAATGGTGTCCCCAAGGGATCAGTGTTGGAGTTGGTCCTATTCAGTATCTTTACTGCTGATGTGGACAACTGGATAAAGTGCAGCCTCAATAGATTCACAGATGACATTAAATTGAATGGATGTGTTGATCTGCTGGAGGACGGATGTCTCTGCAGAGGCATCTGGACAGGCTAGATCAGTGGGCCAAGGCCAAAGGTGTAAGGTTCAATAAGGCCAAGTATCCAATCCTGCCCATGAGTCACAACAACCCTATGCAGTGCTACAGGCTGGGGAAGAGTGGCAGGAAAGGAGCCAGGCAGAAAAGGACCTAGGTGTGCTGGTTAACAAGGGCTGAACATGAGCCAGAAGTGGGGGTGGCCAGAAGGCCAATGACATCCTGGCCTGTATCAGCAATAGCGTGACCAGGATCAGGAGAGTGATTGTCCCCTCTGTACTCTGCACACTACTCTGAGGCCACACCTTGAATCCTGTGATCAGTTTGGATCCCTCACTGCAAGGAGGACATTGAGGAGCTGCAGCATGTCCAGAGAACAATAACAGAGATGGTAATGGATATAGAGAAGACATACAAGGAGCAGCTGAGGGAGCTGGAATGTATCACCCTCTGTAATTCCCTGAAAGGGGGTTCTAGCCAAGTGATTATCAGGCTCTTCTCCTAGGCAACTACTGACAGGAAAAGAGAACATGGACTCAAGTTGTGCCATGGGAGGCTAAGGTTGAACATCAAGAGGAATTTCTTCACTGAAAGGGTGGTTAGCCTGGGAATTAACTGCCCAGGGAAGTGGTGGAGCCACCATCCCTGGAGGTGTTTGGTCATGACACTTAGTGCTATGGTTTAGTTAGTATGGTGGTCATCAGTCAAATGCTGACTCCATGATTTTGGGGGACTTTTCCACTCTTCGTAATTCTGTTATTTTACGATAAAGACCCAATTCTGCCAACTTCAGATAGATTTGTTTTAAGCTGTGCATGTCTGCTTTTTTGGATTTCATGTCAGGTTTTAAATCAGTCTGTATGTTCTAATAAGTAAATAAAACTCAGGAGAGTGTTAGTGATTAAAGGATTATGGTTTCATTGTGTTAATTAATTTGATTCATAATATATCATTGTTTCCTGAACTCACTTTTTCCCTTAATGGCTATGTTCATGAAAAAGATTTATTATTTAAAAGATTATCTTCAAATCCTAGCTTATTTTTCTAAGATTCAGAGAAGGTCCCTAAAGGTACATGGATTACAAGACCAGGGAGAAAAATTCTGAAACAAGTTGCCCATATGGCACAAACCTTCAGCTGCTCTGAGTCACTAGATATTTCCTAGACGTTTTCATAGCAATTATTTAACTGACAGATTAACTGACAATTATTTAACTGACAGATTAGAGTGATTATTCCATTAATTGTTTTTCAGAAGTCTCCCCAATTCTTAATTTGGAGTCTGTGACCCGCAACAGACATTCTGAGTTTCACATTCTGAATTTATTCTGTCAGCCTAGACTTGTTCAAGGGAAGAGATAAACATGGGTTTATGAAGAGAACACATTCTTTCATATTCCTCTACATACTTCAGAGATATGAGAATAGGTGAAAATAGAATCCCCTATACATCTTACTTTTGAGACAGATTTTTTTTCTTTTCTCTAGTATTGTGATGCATGCTTCTTCAAATAGCAAGTAGTTAGGACTTTTTGCATTCAAGATTTCGGTCCACCCCCTAGCTGGAGAAGTAAATCTTCTCAGGCAGTGTTCACTTCTTTTGCTGCAAAAAGAGGCCCACCACAGAGATTACAGAAACTTAGAGAGTCTCTGATGGGAGAGGTAAATTTTAAACTCCTTTGGCTATTCTCAGAAACCTGTATGGAAAAGTGTTTGATAGAAATGCATCATTACCTGCCTAAATCATTACTTTTTTTCTGTCTTTGTCCATTATTGAGACAGATGTCTGCGCACAGAATAGATTTTTATTGGCATTTCACCTCCATTCTCCCATTTGCCCGTGGGAAATTTTAATTGAATAAGTTTTGCTGTATCCCCAGACATCTTTCCTATCATCTTATGGTGATGAGTTCATCCCACCATATCCTCAGGAGCAATAGTAATACCAGGTAAGTACATTTTTCTACCCTTTACAGAATTCTCTAAAATACCTCAGTCTGTGAAGCTGTGGAAAGAAATAAGAACAAGAAAGTAAGTAACTTAGCATGTGCTAGTATGTTACAAAAAGAAAGTAATGAAAGACACAGCCGCTCAGGGAGGGAGGGGATAAAATCCATATGAAGCCATTTCCCACTGAAAGATATATTCAAATCCTATTGTGGGACTGGGTATTGAATAAAATGACCTGATATGGAGTCATACAAAAGAAAGAATCAAAAATCAATTAATTTGCAGTCTCAATCTGAAAGCAATTTTATTAATTATGGGAGCATATGCAAAAATATCTGAAGCATATGAAAAATAGAAGTTCACCTCATATCACTTCATATTTCTTTCTCACTCATCCCTAATGCAAATATAATTAGTATATATTCCTTTATTTTATTGGATCTGGACATAGAGCTCACATCTGTGAAGTCAGTTATGTCTCCGAAAGAGCCTGGAACTGTAAACAAATAAATTCTGGTTTCTGGGGGATGGGTTTTTTTTGTGTGTGTTCTATAGTCATACTCCTTATATCTTATATAAGGAGTCAAACTCCTTATATCTAGGCAGGATAAGAGTCTTTGAGCAGGCAGACAAGCTGTCATGGAATTTTGTTGCAACACATGATTTATGCATTCCCATAAATTTTAACTTCAGAATGTGTTATAAACTTACTCAAATAATGTTTAGGGACAGTTTCAGATGTCTTTGACTTTTAGGCATCCTGACTAGTTTGAAAATATTTATTTTTGCATGGTCTTCTGCTTTACTGGAAAAATAGCACATGTTTTTTGCAGGCGCAACCTGCGAGGGTGGAATAAGGTGCCAGGAAGATGCAAAGAGGATGACACACCTGTAGAAACTTAGGACAGAAATTTGGACAAAGAATTATGTGTACCAAACTGGCACTTCAGCATGCTATTTGTATATTTAATATTTTTAAAAAGAGCAAAATCAGAAAACAATATCTCACATTAAGACTTCAATGGTGCACAAATGCTGTAGAATTTTTCATAATGCATGTGAGCTCTGAGAAAATTATGTCAGCTTTTGAGTCATCCTGGACATAATTTGTGGCACATGGGAACCTTCTAGTTCATTTAATAACATCCAGAGGATTATTAAATTAATAAAATACATAATTAGGCAAAATGATACAAGGTTTTCTAAATCTTTCTCAGCAGCCTATCATATCCTGGAACACTGCCTGTGCTTTGAGTACTTAATGGCTGCATATTTTTCTTTCTTGTAGATTCTGTATCTTTGTCTTTAGTCAGGTATAACAAATTTTGCCTCACTGAAAATAAATCTGTCTTCTCCATGGGACCCTTAGTCATTAACTTTTACAAAGTTCTTATAATAGTTTAATAAAATATTATCAATTTTTTAATGTCATCTACATTGATACTATTATTCTGTTCAGGTTTAATAGACTGGATTATATATATATATATATATATATATATATATATATATGTATATATATCCTCTTCTTATGATGATGTAGGGAACTAGCCTTTCTTGCCTAAGACTTATAAAATAGAAATTTGCTTTCATTACGGAATATATATATCTTGATTTTTTGTACATATTGACCATAATTGCACTGAATTTGAATTTCCACACTTTGTATGTAGATTTCTCTCTCATAGTAGCATTGATGCTTCTTGAAACTGATTTCTGTCTCTGCTTTTTGAGGTCACAGTTTTTCCTTGGGTAAATATGTTTCAGAGAGAAACTGTAAATAGAAAAAGTACAACACGTGTTTCAGAAGGATAATTCACTCTAAAACCAAAGTAGGGCATTCAGAAAGCTACAGACACTATCCCAGTTAATACAAAATGCTTTTTTTTCATGAAGTTTTAACCTCTTATTAGAAATCTGCTTTATGTGTGCATTCTCTAGACATAGACATGCTGACACAAATATCATGTGCCTCAACTGTGAGAGGCCTAATAGGACATTGTCATTAAGGTAACTATGGGAAAGACCACTTTTAATATTTGCAGATTTGCAGTGTTTTCAAGCTTTCCAAATTTCAATTTGGTTTTGTACATTGCTGAAATTCTTGAAAAAGTGGGAATTTACAGTGTATATACCAGTTCATATACATGTGGTAATATAGGAAAAACAACTCAAACCAAACCAAAAGAAAAACAAACAAACAGATAAACAAAAATCAGCAACAACAAAACCCCAGAAATATGAAACTGGCTAAAGGAGTGTACACAAAATGGTGTACTAGTTGCCACAGTATTAACCACTCTTATCAAACTTTTCCATAATCATTTGAGGACAGAGGAGTAAAGCAGAAAGAGGGATGGAATAGTAAAATATCCTGCATTGGAAGGGACCTTCAAGAATCATCAAGTCTAATGCCTGGTCCTGAAGTAGGACAAACCCAAGAATCACATTGCGGGCTTAAAAGTGTAGTAATGTTGAAGAGTAGGGAAATCTTTTTTTGAGACACAAATTCAGTTCTTTTATGAATACAGGGTTTTTTTCTATTCTGTTATGTGATTGAGAACCATAGTTTTTCCTTCTAGGGCTTGTACAGTTATTAAAGTAATATATATATGCAATATAGCTGTAGGCCAATGTAAGTAATTCCAAGCAAAAAGCTCAAAACTTAGCATAACTTACTTACTGAGCTTATCTTGTAAATAAAAATTCACATATGTTTTATTTTTGTAAGCTTCTTGTAAAAAAAGAGGATTTAAATAAAGTAGTATTTCAATGAGACTTCTTTAAGAGTTTATCTGCAATTAGAGGATTAATGGGCACAAGTAATACATTGAGATAAAATAGATTATATTACATTAAGCTACATAGTTAAAAAATTAATAATTTTTTTTTCAAACCCTTATTTATTTTAAACTGTGGAAAGACAAACACAAATCTCTTATCTTTCATAGGCTTATTAAAAGTACCCAGGGAAATTAATAGATGTTTAAAATGTAAAATGTAAACTGCAAAAATACAAGCAGGTATTATGTACAGTTTTTTCTTCTTCTGCAATATTATTAGAAGAATTTAATATGTGTATTTCTGTTCTCCATGATGTTAGTTACAATTATTAGGTAGTACTTGATCCATATACTCTTTTCAGCAATATTTATTTAAAAATTACATTTGTTAAGGACACCATATTTCTCTGTCTCCTTTGACTAGATAGAGGGGAGCTTTGCATTTCTGACATTTTTCAAAGAGATGAGATCTCTAGGGAGATGCAGAAAGCAATTTCTTCCTTCTAGGGAGAGTTTATAGGATCTACATGTGGTCTTGATAATAAAAAAACAGAGGTTATGGAGATGTTTTGGAAGCCATAAACTCTGTTAATGGGCTTCTCATATACAAATTGTCAGAAGAATAGGGAGAAGGTTTGTTTTCAGTGAGATATGTGGAGGTTCTTGCTTGAGATGAAATAAAGCTCAAGTTTAAGCAATCTTTTTCAGTCAGTGGATTTTTCTAGTTACACACTATTTTTAAAGGAAAATGAAATTAAGTACATCTATTTATACAGATTTTAAGCATGTGTTCTTTCTTTTCACAAGATTTCTTAGTATGATTTTGGTTTGGAAAAAAAATATAATCATTATTTTTTTAGGGTACTAAATAAGATTAGTAATCCATTAATTCAGCTGGCTTTCTTAAAAGGTCTTTGGTGCCTGTGCTTTAATTAAATAGTCCTGGATCACTGGGCACTGTTCTCCTTCATTGTTTTCCAGGCAGGAATTTACCAGAGGAAATGATATTGTTGATCTTTGAACTGGATAAGGCAAAACCAATCTTTCTTTCCATTCTGGGATACTCATGAAGGAAGTAAGTAACCAAACACATTTACTGGCTGAAAATTGTTGTTTCTCTGTCAGTATTGCTTACTCTGAGTCAGTATACAAAAAAAAAAAAACAAGCAAAAAAATCACTCTTAACTAAAAGGTGTGTAATACTCTTTTTTCCAGCTCTTCAGTTATTATGAAATGCACATTTAATTTTTTAAACTCAGAAATTTCCTAACTTCTCTTTGACTGGTACTTCTGCTGTGTTGGTAATCTAGAACAGAAGAACAAATAATAGCTTGAAATATTAGCTGCTGCTGAAGGATTTGGCATGTAATTCAGACATTTCATCCCAGTAAAAATCAGATATTTTCAACAAGATGGGGGAAAAATGCAAGTCTACCTTGAGGTAAAAAATTGATTCTAAGGTATACTCTAACCACATTCTGAAGTTTTCAATTGTGTTACTATCATATTTCTTATACTGGTTTTATATTTGTCCAAAATGGCCACAAGAATTCAAACAAATCTCTGATAAATCACAGGTTTGTGCCCAAGATTTACTGAAGCCAAAGTGTGTGTAATCTTAAAATCCGTTCTTACCATGGGAAGCATTTTCCATTTTGTTATCTTGCATATCTGTACTTGTTTTGAGTTAATTTCTCCTGAGTTAATTTCTGTTCAGATAATAGTAGTTATTATGGGGCTGTGTTTTGAATTTGTGCTGAAAATAGTGTTGATAACACAGGGTTGTTTTTGTTATTGCTGAGCGGGGCTTACACAGAGCCAAAGCCTTTGCAGCTCCTCACCCATCCCACCAATGAGGAGGCTGGGGGTGTGCAGGGAGCTGGGAGGGGACTCCGCTGGGACAGCTGACCCTAACTGAACCAAGAAATTTCACACTTTGAGGCATCACACTCAGCATAGAAAGCTGGTGGGGAAGAAGGAAGGAAGGGACAGAGAGATGGTGCTTGTTTGCCCAAATCACTAATAGGCATGGGGTCCTGATTTCCTGAGAGTAGCCGATCACCTGACACCTGCCCATGTTTTGCTTTGCTTGAGTCTGTAAAGTTTGTTTTACTTATTAAACTGTCCCTGTCTCTACCCATGAGTTTTCTCACTTTTAGTCCCCCCTGTCACTGGGTAAGACTGAGAGAGTGGAGTGCTTAGTTGTTGTCTGGCATTAAACCACAAGTAAATCTTATCTGTTCTTATTTCAGTTATATCTTAAGAGGTACTGAAATATAACTTGACTGTTATTAAAAAAAAAGCAATATCTTTCTTGTTTATTACATGCAACTCAATGTAACAACCTCAAAGGTAAGATTTTACAGTGGTTCATTGAGCTGAGCTTTTGTGTTCCTACCGACATGACACATAAACAAGAACTTCATGTTAAATATGCCTGAGGCTTTCCACTCCATACAATGAATGTAATGGCTTTTGTTTTTTTTTTTTTTTTTTTTCAACGTTCATGTAATAGAGACAGATATTCTGTCTCATTTAAAAATTCAGAGCATCTAAGAAAACTACTGAAGCTCTTTAGATGCAAATTTTGTATCTTTAGGAAAAACAGTGTGTGTTTTTCTTATTAGTGATGGTAACATATTTTAAAGTGCAGTGACTGTCAGAAACCTTTCCCTAAAGATTAGCTTAGCATTTGCAGGTGTGTTACCTCTTTTTTGTTCCCTTAATGGCATCTAGGAAATTTAGTCATAGTTCTGATCAATGAGTAACCTTTCCAATTAGTAACCCATCGTTTAACCTGGGATCTGAAAAATAAACTCTTGCTCCCTGCATCTTAAATAATCACTTGTGAGGGAAAATCCCAGGTTCTAAAAAGGTAATAATATAATTTTATTTAAAAACCAGTGTGTTTATTAGTGATTAAATTTAGTTACTAGTTATTTAGTTTAGTTTACTAGTGATTAAAGTTAGTTATTAGAATTAATGCATTCAAAATGGGTTCCAAAATTCAAACTTGTGTTTGCTTTCATTATCCTTCTTCCATAGTAAGCTTATCAGAGAACCAAATAATGCAATGTTTTATGAGACATGGAGGTCCTCTTACTGCCAGCTTTCCAACTGAAAGATTACAGAAAAAGGAAGTCTGGATGTCATGGATTAGATTTATACAGGGATTTTAGGCTCTGAAAATAATTCAGGCATAAGTAGGTTTTATCCTCAACACTTAAGGCATTTGGTTATTTGCAGGAAGGATTCATTGATAAAAAATAAGTATGTGGAAGCACAAACATTCTGTTAGGAGAGAAAAAATGTTTTAAAAAGGCCAGCATTGTGATTTATGTCTCCTGTCTTATTAATATGCAAAGATTTTCTCACTGAAATGGCTACTGAAAAAGGATGGGGTTCATCTGACAATGTTGTGCAAGGATATATTTGCAATCAAACTTACTGATCTTTTCAAGAGGGATGGAAATGTGAGAGTGGAGTTCCCACAGGGGGAGAAGGAGTACACAAGGTTGCTAATGTGTCCAGGAGACAGCATGAGTAGAGGGGCTGTAATGCAAGAACTGCAAAGGCTGCACAACCCAGGACCCATCTCAAATGTTTACACACAAATGGAGGAGGTTCTGGGAATGAGAGGAAGGCACCAGCAGTGCATGCAGAGTAAGTGACCTGTGACTTCAGAGGGCTGAGAGTGACACGATGGTAGCACTCTCACACCTGCAGAGATACAGTGCAGAGGTACAGGTACTACAGGAATAGCAGGGCTGTGAGGACAGAGAAGGGGTTATTTATGCAAAGGGCTAGCTCATAAGTATGGAACTTACCACCTGGGAAAGATTAGCCTGTGGTAAGGGTCAGGGGACAGAACTGCACCAGTGATGCAGAGGCAGTTAAATGCAAGCAACTTGAGGGAAAATTCTTGACCCAGATAACTGACAGATCAGCCAGGTAAGATGTTCTGTTGAAGTTAGTACTAACAAGGAAGGCTGCTGAATATATGAAGGTTGAAGGCAGACTTGAATGTGGTAACTGTAGGGCTCTGGAGCAATATAACCTGAGAGAAGTGACTGAGACAAACAGCAGAATTTCACAAAGGCAACCACCTGGATTTTGAGATGAGGAGTCTTTTGATCTGCTCAAGTACTTGCGTGGAAACTGCCCTTAGAGGAAGAGGAAATGTCTTAGAGGCAAAGGCACTGAAGAGAACTGAGCTCACCCCTGAAACAGGACAAGCTGAGGCTGGTGATTGAGTTCTGTTCCCAGATTCCCAGTTCTAAATTGCTGGGGACCTGGGACCAGTAATTTATAAGGACACAGCATTGAACCCAGGTAGTTAAACAGCCTCTGAACTTGGGGCTGCACTGTAGCAGCCTGAATTGCTAGTAAAGTCCAGGGTAAAGAAGCAGAAAGGGCTTTTCATGGAATCCACAGATGTTTAATTCAGGCACCTGGTGAGATATTCAGAGTTCCCTCAGCACACACATGTCTCAGCTCTAACTCTCCTGTCCAGAGGGGTCGCGGAATGAACCTGGTCTCAGGACAGTACAAAGATAAGGGCCAATCAGGGTACAGGGAGGGAGTGGCTCAGGGACATAGGAACAGACATAGGAACAGGGGAAGGAGCCAATGGGGTTTTAACAGTTTTGAGGGAAGCTTCTTTTGTCTCCTTAGCTTAGGGGATGCCCCCCAGGGTCCTCACACTGCACCACGAAGGAGAAGGATCCTGAGCTATTGTGAGGCATTGGTAAGACTGTCCTGATAGTCCAGGCTTGACCCCCTGGCACAGGATAGACCCTGACATAAAGGAATGAGTCCAGTGGAGGGTTACCTTGGCAATGTAGAAGACATATAGGGAGACATGGAGGGCACTGGACTTGTTCAGCCTGGGGAAGATGAGGGGCAGGGGAGACTTCCTTACTTGTGATGTGTACAGTGGAACACATGTGGATACAGGGCCAGGGAGAGAGGAAATTAAACCAAGCTCTTTTTGGTGATACAGAGCAATAGAACAAGTGTCAATATACATAAGTTGCAATTTATGAAATTGTGAGGAGATATGGTTTGGATTTTTAATTTTCAGCAGAAGAATGGTCAAGTACAAGAGTGGATCACTAGAGAAATTGTGGTGTCTCTACAGTTTGAGGTGTGGACACAGAACTCAGCAACCTCATGCTAAATTACACAACCATGTGGCTCTCTGATGGTGTTGAAAAGACCAGTTAACAAGTTGAACAATTCATGCAAAAGTTATTTGAAAGAGAGTGGTATTTCATAGCTGTCAATTACGTATACTTCATGTTATGCTTTGATTTATAATAGCACTGTGCCCAAGTGACAAAGTCCTTGGAAAAAAAAAGCTAAATTCTACTTTAGAAAAATGAAAAAAGACAACACCCTGAGGATATATATTAAGAATAAAAAAAAATATAATAAAAATAATTATTTCTGCCTTGTTCAAACTTTTGAACATAAATGAGTTTACTGTATGTATTCAGTTAACAATATGTCTGTCTTCAATAAGAAACTAGAGGTACTATTAGTTACTATTAGTAGCATTTCAGAGCTACAGTCACATTGTTAAAATCACAAAGATAATGAAATCCTGGGAAAAATTAAAGTTAGTGATAGCAGTTTGATTTCCCTTAAGAGACGTCTAAAACGGCCATCATGATTGTTCAGTAAAAGAAGCTTGTAAGACTGATTTCCTTCTGCATACATTACCACAAAACTCTGCTGTCACAGAAGACCTTATATACTTGCTTTTATATTAAATTTTTGCATTCATTAACAGTCTGATGCTCCTTTATCAGTCTGATATAAAGGACAAGGCTTGATAAATGGGAAGAATAATTTGAACAAAATGTTAAGAGTATTGTTTGCCCCTTCCCCTTGCCTGTCTCTTTTATGAAATAAGAGTTACCTTGATTTCCCAGCTGGCAAATGATCTGTCACAGTGCTCATCTTAACAAATCCCCTGCTCCACTCCTGTGTGCAACTGTGCTCTGATCCCACATTTTCCCCTCCCCATACTCTGAATGTCAGGCTGCCCTGTCACAACGTCACAAATCGGCAGAGCAACTTCTGCTTTTTCTGAGCTGCCTGTGTAGATACTCTGGAGGGAATAGACAGAAGACAGACTGGTTCCTCTCCATGTTATTAACATCATAACTGATTATACAGTTCCATGACAGTTTGCATTAAGGCCTTGATAGTGTTATAACAAGGAATCCACTTCTAGGAGAGCTGTTACAGTATTTAAATGTGGTCAAACAGTCATATTTCATCATTATGTGGCAATGCCAGAGTGCCTTCTTTTAGACTATATTACAAGCATGGGTTGCAGCACTGCCAGGTTTGCAGCACATATGTGCTGCACATATAGCACCACAGTTCCAGCTGAGAAATTGTAAACCACCTATCAAAAGACAAATAAAAGTAGTCTCTTATTATGGGATATTGCTGCCTATAACCTGGAGTTTGCAAAACACTTCCTTAATTTTAATTTTTTGTCTTGGTTGGGGAGGTGTGTTGGTTTTGATTATTTTATTGGGATTTTTTATCTCAGAATATTATGATATGAGAACATAAGCAGATCGGACAGAAAATGCTTGCATTCTGAATAGCACTAAAAATTAGAAAAATAACAGGATGGGATGATTTCCTGTATTGTCAACTTGAAATGACCAATGAGTTGATAATTTCATACTTTCAATTTGGAAAATGACAGTCTCAGTCTTCTTGTCAGTATTGTCCTAGTGTTCACTATTGCAGTCCTCTTGATCAAGGAAACTTCGGTGAAAAGTTGCATTGGGGAACTGCAGAGATGTTTCCACTGAAAATTTAGTTGCAGAAGCAATTGCTCTTTATCAAAACTGTCAAGTCTGAAAGAAATCTGTTACACTCAAGTCTTACAGACTCAAGTCTTAAAACCAGCACCTGAATCTTTTTCAGTGCAACCCCTAGGTTCTGAAAAAAGGTGTCTGTTTGTAATGTTTAGTTAAAAACAAAAAATGATAATACAATATGTTTTTTGAAAATGTTAAGATTTTAGCAGAAGAGATTCTGCCAATTTTTCTCCAGAAAGGATAAAAAAAGGAATATGCATATATCTTATAAAGGTCATTAAAAAAAAAAAAAAAAAGTGGGGAATAATTGAACTTTTTTGTCCTTTCATTTAGAAATTTCTTGATAATCACTGCTATATGACATCAACAGCACCCTTATCAGCATGCCAGCATGGCATTCCAGGAAATAAAACCAAGACTACCTTCCCCTTTCCTGACTTGATGGAATTCTTAGGAGTCATCTACATGCTTTCCTCTTCACCGAGAGAAGGAGACCTTCCATTTTATGGAAGGACATATACTACTTATTTAGGTGGTGTTACTGTTAATTCTGCTAGTATTCTAAGTATTTTCTGCTCTATACCATCTTACTGGGAATTTTGATTTACATACACACCTTCTTTCCTTCATAACCAGTCTTGAGATGATTAAAATAAACTAAATGTCATTCTGGAAATAAGTAAATCAACTTTAATCAAAATATCATAATGTTTGAAAATTCCTTTTATCTTTTCAATAAGGTTATGGGAAGATCATGTGGAAATATTTTAAACATTGAATTAAAATTTATTTAAACATATCCTAAATTATTCTGGGTTCTTTCTCTCCCCAGGTGACAGCTCATTTTTCATAAGGTACAAACACAGATATTTGCAACTCTTTATAACTGTATCAACAGCAGCACTAAAATTAAAATGATAGCATCAAAAATATTATCTGGAAGCCAAGTTCCCTCTATAAAACTTCTTTTTACATTTCTCCAGTGGTTTTTATTGGTTTAGGCTTTGTTTTTTTTTTCCTGTGGGGAGAGACGTTTGTATTCAATATGTTCATAAAATAATTCACACACCATTTAGTGAAATATTTTCTGAATTTTCAAGCCCATTCTTATGTCTAAGATAGGTTTTATTTTTAAAAATATTAAGAAAAATATTAAAAGAGGAAATTTTATATTCATATTTCTGTTTTGACTTCCTATTTGACAACGACTATTTCTATGTTAATAAATTTGAGCAAAATAATTATATCACAAGTATATTTATGTCTCTTCTGGAAATTTTATAATGGAGGATATATGTTTGCAAGAAAAATCAAAACCTCATGCCATTTTTGAGTTCTTAATAGAACTATCTGAATTGTTACAGTTCCCAATATGTATCATAACCTAATATTATCTTTTTACAACTTAAAGTACTGAGAGTTTAATGTCAGAGTGCATCCTAGTCTATGAAATCTCTGTTTACAAATACTTGGTTTAAGAAGTCACAATTGTAACCCTATTCTGCTTTTACAGGCAGTTTTCAAGCAACATTCAGCATTTAAATGACTAAATGAAAAAAAATCTTTCCGATAATTCCACTCATTGCTTCTTTTTATTTCTTTTACTTTTTAATGAGGGTTATCATTCATATGAAATGCATTTTTTTTTTTCATGAGCTGCAGGATATCAACCATTCTGTAGTTTTATATGATTTTTCTCTAGTGTACTTTTCCTTGGAATAAAAAGGTGGAAGGTAAGATGAGAATTGCATGGAAACATTTCTACTGATTTTTAATTTTTTAAAATATTTTTATCCTTTTTAGGAGAAAGGAAAGATTAAAATATTTAAAATAATAAAAGATAAAAATATCAGATTCCCCTGTAGCAAGAAGAGTTCCATTATCTCACCAGGTCACATCTGAACAACCCTTAGAATGCATTTTCTGATTGTGCTGTGCACTCAGACATTTGAGAAGGAAGGTCTTACAGAAAGTTGCAATGTACAGAAGTATCCCATTTCATGCTTTCTTCGGAATGGGCTGCTGACAGGTGTGGAAATGTCAGAGCTGCAAGTTGTTAAGTGAGGAGAAGATACATCTAGCTCTTGGGACAGCGTGCTTCTCTTGCAGGTCTCAGGTAAACTGGGAGGGAGCCTCTAGAGCCCTGGGTACTATTTTCCCATTAGCACACTGCTCCACTAAGATGCTTTTTTTACAAGAAGATATTTCTGAAGGGAAATGCTTTGGCCAAGCTCCAGCAACCAAAGGTAAGTTCCTGCCTTCAAGTCTCTGTTCATGTCTTGTGCTGGTCACTTCGCTGGATTCAAGATGGCTGGTAGAGCCAAACTGCTGCTTTTTGACATCCACTAACAAGAACAAAGCCACACAGTGGAAAGAACACAATTATGTAAAGCACAGCTATACACGGACCCTCTCCTCTTCAGGAAATAAAACCCCAAGCCTACATGGACATTAAATCTCTGAAGATGTCTAAAGTGTTTAACCACGTGCAATATCAGATCATACAATCCAATCCTCTGCACAGCTTACACAGAGTTGTATGCGGATATTTGTCAACTGGGTCATGTGCAGAAATTAATTTGAAGAGTCCTATAATGAAAAAGCTCACTATTTTTCATGGTGTGTTGTCTCAATGACAAGCCATTATCAATACTAAAAGCATTGTCTTCCTTTTATTCAATTCAGCTGAATGTAAAAGTTTTGGCATTGATCCTTGAAGTCTTGATTTGTAGTTTAAATTTTTTTAAAAATATTTTTTTTCTGTATGATTATCTTTAAATATTGTAATGTTCCTATCAGCTGGGAAAAATCATGGAAAAAATAATATTTGTATTGAAACTGGAGGAAGTCAAAATGTAAATATGGAGGAAAAGGGGGAAATATTTCACTTTGAATTTTTCATATTTTGACAAATATATGACATCAAATGAAAATAAATAATTGGCATTCTATAACAGTTGAAATTTAATTTTTTTTTTCTTTTGAAAAATATGAATAATATTTTAAAACTTGACATTTCTTCAAACTTTTTCCCCATTAAAACCTTTTCTAATAAAATATTGTTTATACTTCCAAGAATAAACCTACTTATTTATTCTCCCCCAGATATATCGTCTTTTGGTTCCACATATTATTTTTTTTATTAGAAGACAGAGTATAAAAGCTGATGAAAATTTGATCATTTATTTCAAAGAGGCCAGATTTTGCCTTCTATGGGATATTATTTTTTATTTCTTATTTTTTAAAAAGAAATTAATCTTGGGGAAGACGCTGTAATAGAAAATTGGCTTTTATTCTCTTGTGAAATTCTTGAGAAACTGCAGTGTTTACAATTTGAAACTATGTTTAAGGCTGAAAGTCTTATGTTTTGACACCTTGAG
This sequence comes from Anomalospiza imberbis, assembly GCF_031753505.1. Taxonomy (NCBI): domain Eukaryota; kingdom Metazoa; phylum Chordata; class Aves; order Passeriformes; family Viduidae; genus Anomalospiza; species Anomalospiza imberbis. Next base: position 57,208,031 of record NC_089721.1, on the reverse strand, counting down.
ACTGATGATTGTCATAACAATCCATCTTTCAATAAACGTTTAGAAAAAATTTATTATGGGTATGTTTAATAAATTATTTCTTCAATGTCAATTATGCTGCTCAAGATATTTTAGCTCTGTATAATAAGGACTAACATATCAATAGAGAGTTCAATACATGGATTATATGTCTCATTCATAGAAATGCTGAAATAATCACCATTGTTCTAATGTTGCTACTGAATGTGTGTGTAAATATAACTTATGTGTTTATGTATAAATAAATATGAATACTGAGATGTTTTCTCACAACATATCAGAGGATCAGAGCATAATTTGATGAGAGTGTTTAGGAGGCTTACAAATTGGTACAATTTTAAGCTTTAAAACTGATTCATTTACAAAACAGCTTATAACTGACACAGTAAGAGCTGTGGAATAGAATCAGAGCCAGAGCACATCTGTCCTCGCTTTCTCTATCGCCCTGAATTGAGCTCTGGTGAGCTTATGCCATTGCCTCCCCCAGCAAGAGGGTGTCCTTGGCTAATACTTATTTTGTTATCTGTGGTCTTGCCAGTCACTCTTCTGGTGCATTCAGCAGCATGTTCCATCTGTTTGCAATCCCCTCCATGTATCTGAACCTCCACCTGGCAACTTTTTCACTTGATTGCATTTTAAGTGCAATTACATCAATATTCATTTGCCCCTTTGGTGACCCCATTGCACACAACTTTGTGTGAAATGCTTATGCATGGTGTCTGACTATGCTGACATAGTGATACAAAATATATTTTTTTAGCTACGCTATTTGAATAGGCTTGTGTTCTTTTTCAAGGCAAAGATATATTAGTTCTAGGTGTATATACAAGATATGCTTCCAGAGTTTCTGGTGCCAGGAGTCTCTGCTTTGGTTGTAATGTTTCTGTAATGTGTAATGTTACACATAGTAGGGAGCATTTTTTATGCTTAGAATTTCAAAAACTAAGAAATCCTCAGTGCCCTCAAGAGAGATTAAGCTCTGAAAATTTGATAGCTCCTATAATTCTGAGCAAGATGATTTCCATGTGTGAGCAGTAGACAACTGCTCCACTCAGCTACTTAGTTGCTATTCATAAAATAAGAAAGCGTTCAAAGAGGCTTGTTTATCAACTGCCTACTTTGTTTGTAGTAGCTGTACAATAATGTGATACAATAAACCTCTCTGTGTCACATTTACTGAGATACTGATTGCCAAAGCTTTGAAAGTGTTCAGCTAGAGACTAAGTTTCTATGTCAGGATGGAAAATAACTACTAAGTATTTCAAATTATACAGTTTGGCATTGAAGTCTCCACTGATGATGTAGGTACGTAGGATGCGTTAAGATTTACCATAAATCGTATTTGACGCATGAATGATGGAAGAAATGAAGGAATATAGCATAAGTTTTATTTATTATCAGAACTTCACACATGACCTTCACCCTAACTCTGCTGCTGAGGTCAAAAACAGAGGTGTCGTCTGTGAGAATCTGCTGAATGCTTCTTCCATGTCTGGCAGAGCCAATCCCTGGGAACTCCAAGACATGTGCCTCTGGCCAAGGCTGGGACAATTAGAAATTACAGTAATGCTTCTGTGATAAACAGATTTAAGCAGAAGAAAAAAGAAATTGTGCATTTGTAATTGCAGCCAGAGAACAGCAGGGTGAGAATATGTGAGAGGACCACATTTGTAGACACCAAGGTCGGTGGAGAGGGAGGGACAGCTGTCGTGCCCCTGCACGGTGAAGTAGCTGTGCCCCTGCAGCCCATGGGGATGCAGCCCATGGGGATCCACAGGCATGCAGAATTCCACCTGTAGCCCATGCAGGAACCCCACAGTGGAGCAGGTGGATGCCTGAGAGGAAGCTGTGACCCCCATAGGAGCCCTGTGCTAGAACAAGCTCCTGGTAGGGACCTGTAGATCCATGGAGAGAGGTGCTCATGCTGGAGCAGGTTTCCTGGTAGGACTTGTGACCCTGTGGGAAACCCACATTAAAGCATCTTGTCCTTGAAGGATTGTTAGGTCATAAATTGGACTTGGTGATAGCAATGATCTTTTCCATCTAATTAATTTTGGGAATTCTGTGACTGCACCCCATGGAAGAATGATCCACATCTCAGTGGTTTGTGGAGAAATGTAGCTCATGAAATGGACTCACATTGGAGAAATTAATGCAGAACTGTCTCTTGTGGAAGTGACCCCATGCTGGAGCAGGGGAAAGAGTCATCTTCATAAAAACATGTCAAATAACATGTGAAGGACTGACCATAAGCGCCATTCCCTCTCTTGCTGCACTACTGGGGGATAAGGTAGAGCTGTGAAGGAGGGAGAGGTGGTGGGAAACTGTTTTTAAGGTCTGTTTTTACTTCTTATTATCCTGCTCTGATTTTGTTAGTAAGAAATTCAATTAATATATCTGATTTTCTGTTTTTCGTGTGGTGATATTTGGTGAGTGATCTTTCCTTGTCCTTATCTCAACTCATTAAACATTTCTTATATTTTCTATCCCCTGTCCAGCTGGCGAGGGCAGTAAGAGAGAAGCTTTGGGGTGTGTCTGGCATCTAGCATCTAGCCAGGGTAGCATCTAACCCTGGCATCTAGCCAGGGTAAACACAGTACAGTAAAAAATATGTATTTTATATATAACTTCACAGGTACAATGTAAAATTATAAAATATTATTTTCTTAAGGTGTTTCTAAAGGTTTTGTTTAATAAAAAACTGTAAGAGGGATCAAATTTTGGTACAATATACAGCCATACATCATTCATAAAAGATTTATGAGTCCACTTGTGAGTAAAATTAAACATCCTAGCTTTATTTACATATTGAGTTGTTTCCTGAAACAAGTTGTCTGAGGAATTTCTCTTTCAAAATCAAGAAATCTGAAAACATAAATATTCTTACTTTTTACTACTGAATTAAGGTATGAAGAATTAGAGGCAGCTTTCCAGAACTCTGAATTCCACTTGTATTAAATTAATTTATATACAAGCAATAACACACACTAAAAGCTTATATATGCCTGTAAACCCAAGGTAATCCAGCACAAAGAACCATCATACTAGCTCACACTATCAAGAGTTTAAAATCACAGAATTACCGAATGGTAAAGGTTACAAGAGACTACTGAATGCCATTTACTCCAGCCTTCCTGCTCAAGCAGACTCTTTTAGATAAAACGACTCAAGATAGTGCCCAGATGGTTTTTGAACATCTTCCATGAGGAAGACTCCACAGCCTCTCTGGGCAACCTGTTCCAGTGTTCAGTCCATAAAGAAGTTCCTCCTCACACTCAGGTGGAACCTCCTGTGCGTCAGTTTCTGCCCATTGTCTCTTGTCTTATCACCTGGCATCACTGAGATTAGACTGACCCATTCTCTTGACATCCTCCCTTCAGTTAATTATGTACAGTAATAAGGTTGCCTCTCAGTTTTCTCTTCTCCAGGCTAAACAGGGTCGATGCCCTCACACTTTCTTCTAAGTGAGGTGCTCCAGTCCTCTAATCATCATCATAGCCCTGTCTGGACTTGCTCCATGTTTCTCTTGTACTGAGGACCCCAGAAGTGGACATGTAATTATGTAATACTGGACATGTAATACGTGTATTATATGCAGACCTCCCATACAGTATTTCTTGCTTACAGTAGCTATACCACTAGCATAGCAAGAACAGCATTTTGGTATATTTGTTTCTTCATGATTTTTTGGGGTTGAGTTTTTGAAAACAAACCAAAAAATAATCCCAAACCCAAAGAAATATCTTTAGCATTATCACATGGGAAAATAAAAATTATTTCCACAAAAAAAAAAAAAAAAAAAAAAAAAAAAAGGCTCAATGCTATGCAATGGCTAAATTATGCTTTTACTAAATTTATACCTACACAGTACACTTTGGGTCTCGAAAGTATCCAAAGAAGAAGCAATTCAGTTCCACATTAAAACAAACAATTTGCTTTGAACAGTGCTATCATTCCGATATGTCCTTTCATGGCAATTTTTTACCCTTTAGGATAATAACTAAGCACTCTATTCTGATGCTCACACTCTGTTTTCCAAATGCCACATTGTTGCTCTGTATAGGAAATGGCAGACATGAAGATTATGTACATTTTTGTAGATTTTTCTTTACATTCTTTAGATAAAATATTCTGTGAAGCTATGCCACTTACTTCTTTACTTGCCTGATAAAGTTACTTTAGCACAAGTTGCCAGTTTCTATAATTATTTTAATAAAGTATATGAAACAGAGAAAATTCCAATAAATTTCTTTTTATAAGCTTCTTTATTTTTTCTAAGAAGAAAATCTATAAACAGAACTGAATCTATAAAGTAGAGCTGAATGAAACAATTAAAGTTGCTAATTAAAGCACTTTACTTTTGTCAATGGTAAAAATATAGGAGAAATAATTAAAAAAACATTTAATTGAAGTCCATATTTTGTCACTTACAGAAAAAGTACCACAGTACTGGAAAATACATCCATTTAGTGAAGTTCACAGACACAGATAATTTATCAAACTAGCTTGATTTGCATGTCATTCGACACAAACATCTTCAATAATTTGTTATTGCATAGTTCTCTTTATTTATAAATATATATATGTATGTACATACATCTGCATATTATTTTTTTTAACTGTTTGGTGTACAATCTTCATAAAACCCCTCTTCTTTTTCCTGCTTAAATGTGAAGAGTCTTTATGATCGGTCCCACAATAGGTGGAGGTCAGGAGAAGTCAACCATGTGCAGCACAAATCCCCGTGCTTGGAGCAGCTGCAAGAGGTGCAGCGCTTCACCTTTACATAGTATCCTTTCTCACCTGCTTTTCAGAGTGCCTTCCACATACTTCTCCCAGCTGTAAAGGGTGACATCTACCTTGGTGCCCTCTGGCCTTGGGTGTCTGACACTTTGCTTCAGATAATATCAGTGGGGAGAACTTCTGGCCTCTCACCTTTCTGGGATTTTAGCTCAGAGCAATCTCCAACCTTCCAAATGCCTTTTGTTGACAGATTATTTCTATGTTTCAGGTGATTGCAAATTTGAAAACCTTACAAGTGCATAGAATGAGTTCAAAGATTTTTCGAGCTTAAAGTGCAAATGCTATGAGATCTCTCATCTTCAAACAAAATTTTAATGAAGCTATTGTGTGATAAAGTTGGATAGACTTTATTTTTCTTTCACTTTGAGGTAGATGGAGGAGCACGCAGGGCTTTGACCAACTCAGGAAAACATAAAACCCTCCAAAATTTACAAAATTTATTACAAGAGTTGTGTACTCATCTTTGCCTCTTTCACTTGTGCATTTGCCTTTGCAGATATGTGGAACATGCCTGGGCAGAAATTTGCCTGCTTGATGGCTTTCTGAGTAATTTAATTGCAGAGGAATATACAGCATTTTGTTATACTTTATCTTGTTTAAGATGCTTCCACATTTCACCATAGGTCAGGCATGAAATAGAAAAAAAATAAGAAATAGGAAATAATATTAATTTTAGCTTTGGTGGTAACAGAAAAAGACATGTATGGAAACTCTTTGGAGCTTATTATTGTAGTGGGGTCACAGAGAGTGAGAAAGTTTATTGCAGAACATAGACTAGGATTTCTCATTTAGGCATGGGATATATTTTCTTCTTTGTTCAGGCAACTTGAAGCAATTACGGGTATTTTTACTATGTGAGTCCAATCAATCTTGAATGACACACACAACAAATACTTACCTCCACTGACTTCTTAGAATTATAAAAAAAACTTATCTTTATTTGTGGACACCTGGAGACTAACGTTGGACATCCCCACTCCAATTTGAGATACCTTTTATGCTTAGTATTGGATATATAGCAGTTTGGAAAAGTCAGATATAAAAAGATCTTGTATTGGTCAAGCATAAGGACTACTTATCTACATTAACTTCTCATGTCATTAAAAAGACTAAACTTATAAATGCAAGTCATGAGCCAGACTAAGCATAATAGCATCAAAGAGAGAAAAAGAGACCATTCTGCTCCAGAAATCTTCATGACTGAACAGGATTTTTTGGCAGAACAGATCAGGACTGATAATAAGTATTTTTTCCTATGGTATGATGTAGTATTGCTATAGTAATTCTAGCTGTGAATTCTGACTCTGAGATCAACACTGAAATTAAATTTTGGAAAAATGAGTCTAATATGTTAAAGTAGAATTTCATGCAAACAAAAATCTTCCACCTGTTTGACTGCTAGAGTTACAGTCTAGCAACAATATTTCATGCAATTCAGTTAACTCTCATCTCTATTCTAAAAAATAAAGACTTACCTTCACAGGTAAGTTTCAGCATCTTGGTTTTTTTTATATTTGAGAATTTCAGCATAATTAAATGCTCTGGGGTTTGTTTTTTCCATTGATGGGTTTGGGGAGGTTTTTTTATTTTTCAGAAACTGACGGTTTTCAAATGTTCGGTGTCTACTAATTGAACAAGGAAACTGAAAATTGGTAAATGGCTAACTGAAAATATTTTGAGTTGTGGATTACATTAACACCAGTATAGGATGGTGATGTGTAACACTAGAGAATATTGCCCCAGAATTCCTGCAATTATGAGTATGAACTGTTATTTATGTAGGAATTGCATAGTTTTTAGGACTTTAAAGGGAGCAATGCTTTGGGATACATAGAGTTCATAATTTCAGTGCACTTAATGGCACTTTGTACATAGAGCTTAAACTTTGATTCAGTGTTTCTAAGCATGTGTAAGGGACAAGTAACTAAATTTGTATTAATCCCAATGTATTTTCTAGATTAGTGGCATTCTGATGATCAAACAAGGCAAGCAGAGACTGGTGCAGAGGATGCCTGTAAACAACTACTACAAACATGGTAGCTTAGGAGATCTTCTCTGAGTTTACCTAATAGACTAATAGTATAGAAATGTTTAAATTCATAATCAAAGATGACAGCTAATTGTTAGCATTTCCAGAAGCTGCAAAAATACTTTAAATTGCATTCTATTATTAACAAATCTGATTTGTTGAAATTTTTTGCTTTTCAGCAGCTTTTGTGACAAGAAAATAGCATTGAATGACTGCATTTTGAAGGAAGCTTTTGGGTAGTGATAATATTATAAACACTGATGTCTAGAGCTACCAGATATCACACTTCTTACACTTTGAGAGTAAAAAAATACTGAACAGCTTGAAGATACTATCTAAATTACACATATATACATATAAACAATTGCATTGTCCCAACTCCAAGTTACACAGCTTATAGTCTTCCATAACGCTGGAATCTGATATGCTGACTGCTTAGACATGTGCTTGGAAGTTGTTGTTTGGGTTTATTGAAAAAAAAACCAAGGAAAAGATGATGTCTTCCAAGTAAACCCGAGAGGCTTTCTTAGGGTTTATTTTCTTTTGGTTTTATTTCTCTGTAGAACTGTAGAAAATAAATTATTCTTTGAGTTCTTTTTTAATTATTATTTGCATAACTTTTTTTCATTCTTTTTATGAATCTCAACTAGCTTTTGGCTGGGTTTTTTTTTTTTGGGTTTCTTTTTTTTTTTTTTTCAGAGGTAATAATCCAATCTTTTTTATTTTGAAAGTAATAGTGAAAGTAAGTTATTTAATTTTTCTCCCATTTTCACTAACAAAGACAACAAGTGCTGTGGAAAAATTATTTGTTCAAAACCAGTCTGCTCTAGCATTTATAAAAGTCAATAAAAGTACTTCCCTTTGAATTCAGATCAGGTTTTGTGGTACAGATTCCAGTTTAATAATTCTAGCATCTATCAAAAGTCCCTTATGGCTTAAAATATCTGCAGCTTATTATTAGTCTATTCTTTCTCTATTGACATCTCCTATACCAAAACATGTATCTCCCCTTAGTATTACTATAAGAAGCACAAAAATAGTAAATATGAGAATATATTTATCCAATTGAAATTAAACATCATGGTAACACTTTTACTTGCAGACCAGAAAGTTCTGAAAAGCAATAATCTTTTTCACTTAATTTATATTCCTGAACACCATACCCTGATCCCCTTTTTTCCTAGAAGAAACATGAAAGACAGGATTCAGAATCTTCATTTCTCCATGTAAGCATATATAGGTTTACATGAACACACTCTTAAAAACCTCAGCTAACAGCTGGTACAAACTGCTGCTAGCCTTGAGAATTAGATTTTCAAAGAATATAGTTATCTGTTTTTCACAATTATTAGTGTTTTCCTAAATGTTTTCCTTCCAATTGCACCAGTAATTTTATCAGTAATGCAGCAATTTCTGTTGTTTCCTAATATCTGATTTTTGGTTGCAAATCTCATATTTGTACTTCATAAACATAACAAAATCTTTTTGCCTAGATTTTTTTGGCCTTCCATAACTGTAAAATTGCAGAAATTCTGTTTATAAATGTTCAGCCATTGCATCCACAATTAATAATAATGTCATCTCTCTGGTATGTGTTTATGAGTTTAATATATTTGGTGATACCAATGGTACCTATTGGGTAAAACAGGCAGCTTTTGCCAAGACATTGTATAAAAAGATTTTTGTTACAAGACCCAAACACCTTGAGATGTAGTTTCTTCAATTTTTCTTTGAAGCAAGAACATCAACACTTTAAAAAGTCGTGGCTGGTCTTTACTTTTGTCTGCCCCGATCAGCTCCCGAATGCCTGGCTTGGGCGTCTCAGCTTTTCGTCGGGGCCAGGGCTCGCCGCAGTTTCCGGGCGCTTTTGCTGTCGCGCTCCGGGGTGGGCTGTTGGCCGCGCTATGCCGTCGGCGCGAGGGAAGAAACAAAGGGGCAGGGAATTCGTCCAAATCCGTCCGCGTGGCGGCTGGATGCTTTATTGGCTGCGAGAGCTGCGGTGGAAAGGCTGCAGCCGCTCCCAGCTTCGCACGGACGCAAATGGCCTCGAGCATGCCGAGGAGTGGGATCAAATAGGGAAGGGACAGGGCGGACGGGGAGCCCTCCTGCCCAATGGGTACAGACATTGTGGTGATGACATGTACTACAGCGACCAATAGGAACACGGCGGGGTGGACACGAGACTTTGGGGTGAGTGGGACCGCGAGAACAGGGAGACGGGCACGGAAACTGCAGGAGTAGGGGAAAACCCGGGGGATGCACGAGGGTACAGAGAACTGGAAAACTAACAAAGGAAAAACCCATAATGTGAACCCAAACCTGGGATGCAACAAAACGTTTTCAGTCTCCAGACTATATTTCGTTAGAGAAACAAAGTAATATAGTTGGATGAGGAAAGTAGTAACACAGAAACACAGAATTTAAGTCTTTACAATGAGTCAAAGCAAATCCACGCCTCAGAACAAAACCACCTTTTGTCTTCATTCTCACTGCATAGAGGAAAACGAGAAAGAAAAGAGGTTGACCTTTCTCTGTTCTGATTTCACAGCTGAGCAGCTCTCTACTACTTCTGAATCATAACCCCGTGGACTGCAGAAAAGCTTCCTTCTGACATGCACCTCTGGGACTTCATCGAGTTTTGTCTCTGGTACAGGCAAATTTTTAGCAACTTCCCGCTTCATTCCTCATTGCATTGCAACGTGGATTTTCTTGGTTTCTGCCCTCTAACACATTCAAACCATGGGAGGTTCTCCAATCTGAGTACTTTGGTTAATCTGGAAGAATTAATTAATTCTACCTTCTGGATGGTCCAGTCTGTGTTACGTGCAAAATTAGTAGCACATATATGTTCTTGTTTACCAAAATATCATGAGATAATCAAAATTTAACAGAAGGTGGGGAGCTCAGAAACATTAGGGTTAGAAAAGCCGAAGAGTTATTGTTTGTTAGACTGTTCAATTGCATGACACAGTAACATAGCACACTAAGCTTTTACATGAAATTATTATTGCCCTACTGCTACTGTACCAACAAGTCTTAAAAATCTTTCAGTTAAAACAATAAATCCAGAAGAATAGAAATGGAGGCCTCTGTGACACATGAAACCTGAAATTTACTAGAGTTCTAATTAAAATTTTCTCATTCCTTCTATGAAGAAGAGAAGCAATCTTATCATATTAAAACATTAGCTACAAGTATCAGATATCTCAAAGCACAACCACTTTATTTAAGCAGTAGCTCCACCTGTATCTATTGCTAAACATTTTCTCTTTGCTCACGTGTCCAGAATCTGGTTACCCAGAAGATACCACACAAGTAATTTTTTTAACTTAAAGAGACGATTTGCAACCTTAAACCTTGTATATTTCAAAGGATAAATTCTCACAAACTACAGATTCTCACATTTTAGGGTTTTGAAGTACAACACTCCACACTGCATTTTGAAAAATGGATGGCAAATCTGCCATAGACAGATTGTTATGTTGAAGCTATTTTTTACAGAAGTGGAGAACTGAGTTCCTGCTCATAGGATTAAGGATTGTAGCTGTTCACAGAAGAGACCATGTTTTTCTGGAGTTTTTTCACTTATCACAATCTAAAAAGTAGATTTCTCTCATTCTTGCTTAAGCAAGACATCCCAGGTGGAGTTACAGCAATGTAACATTGCAAGGGATCACACATGAGAATAAATGGATAGGCAGGCGCAGGTTCTTCAGGTTTTAACTGTGTCATCCTGCTGCACTGTGAAGGTCAGGGCAACCCAGCATGGGCTGAGGAAAACACTTAACTGCGCATTTTATTCAAGAGGGATTTAACTGAAAATATTCCTTACATGAAATGGACAACTAAAAGCAAGACTTGCAAGCAAAATTGGATCCAGTGCCCTGGAGATAACATCCAAAACAGAAAGTGATGGTTTTAGGTTTCATTTAGAGTTTTAGAGACATAAGGTACAAACAATTTCCTCTCCTGATGGCTCCTGAGACTGCAAGTATTTGAAACCAGATGTAACTCAGCATGTTGAGAACAGCTCAGCTGGTGTCAGCCGGGCTTTCTTGCAGTGTATGGAGACATCAGGTCTTGCCGTGTATGGAGACAAAGACATAAGCTTTTGCAGGGTCAGAACTTGCATTTCCCTACTCTCTCTACAAATCCAAAGAGAGCCAATCAGTGGCCTGAGTGCCAAAAAGTATAACCCAAGTAGTTTTAGGCAGTAAATGGTGACAATTTTATACAAAGAATTCTAAAGATGGTAAAATAAGTCACTTTGGGTCAGTCAGTTGGGTTTGGTCAGTTTACTTGAAATGGATACGCTCAGGGAAGTTCAGGATTACTACAAAAGTATTATCAGTATTGGAAAACTATACTACTTTTAATTGTGCAACTCAACATTTATATTTCATTAGCACTCATGATCTTAGATGAGGTGAAAAGTTTTTTGGATGGGTTTTCTTCTCTCACATATTCTGAGTATTAGTGACATATTCAGAAATTTGAGCACATACTTATTTAAGGCAGCTGTCTGCATAGGGTACTGTAAAAATTGCAAGGAGAAGGAAAAAAAAATCAAATTGGCATGACTTTCCCACCCCTCCAATTCTAGTGCACTTATTTTTTCTCTTTAGTTGCTTTTTTACCTCTGGCTATAGATATTTTTACTTTAAGCTTGAACTTTTCAGTCCAAAATAGCTCATAATGTCATGCTACAATTCTGGGTCATGTTCCAGGATTATTTTGGATACCTATATCAGGCAACAAGTATCAATGAAATATTTTTTCTTTGCTTTTTCTTTGTTGGGGAAAGAGTGTGCAGTTAGAAATTTGTATACTGAACTGTACAAGAGGGGCATTTCATTTAAGGCTCTGACTGCATCATTGACAAATGATTCTGAAGAGAAAAACAGTTCAGCAATTTTTTTTAATTAATCAAGACAAGCAATAAATCTATCATTTTATTTCTTTTCCACTTATAATCCTTCCACTGTAACAACAGGGTAATGCATTTACTGACTTGAAATTAGTTCCTGCCCACTATTGATTGCTTTGCAATCTTCAGCACTGTGAAACAATTGTGAAATTAAAGTAGACCAAATACAGAATGGCAAGCTCCTTGAGTAACCCAAATACTTCACAGGTCCTTTGTTTATCTTCCTCCACTGACTTGTGCAATCACACATTTGGAAATCTCCTGACCCACAGAAATGCTTTTTTTTGAGCAGTTTCTAACTGTTGGCCTTCACAGAGATTGGAGATGAACAAAGGTTTTGTCCTGTTTTCTTTTTTTTTGTTTGTTTGATTTTTTTTTTTTTGGTTTTGTTTTGGTTTTTTTGTGTTTTTTTTTTTTTTTTTTTTTTTTTGTTTTTGTTTTTGTTTTGTTTTGTTTTGTTTTGTTTTGTTCTGTTTTTTTTCCCTTGGCAAAAAAAGTCACTTGTGACTTTAACTTTTTTACTTTGATGAGAATATTGAAACTGCTGTAAGTCATGGATCTTTGATTAATTAAATCAGAAATAACATACTATGCATTCCTTTTGAACTAGGATGTAAATAATTTTATTTACTGCAGTTGATGTACTGGCCTTGCATATTTATGGATTCCTGCTGGGTTACTTCAGTAAGAGCTATAATTTCTATGGCTAAGAACCCGCTTTCAAAATAATTTTAGTGCGCATGCACACATATGTACATATTCCCCTGCTAATGAGGAAACACTATCTCAAATATAAGTGTACTTTGGGACGTGATTTTTGTCCCATCAATGGACAAGACTGATGTAATAGGACAAATTTTTTTCTGCTCTACATATGTGTATTATGGAAATATTATTTATGATCAAGTTCAATGGATGCAGAAAAATTGTTTGAACTTGCCTTATCAGAAAATTAGGTTTTAGCACATGCTTTTGCACTGAAACAGCACTGATTTTATTATATATGGTCCTATTATTGTAAGGGCTAAATGTTCTAAGTTAGAATTTTAAATACTGATTGAATTTGCCTAATTGTTTTAAGGTAAGTTCTGTCCCAAGTGCAGTAACATTTTGCACATTAAAAAAATACAGCAATGTCTGTGGTTGTGTTAACCTCTTTCTCCAATATTTTATCACAGTAAGTATGTACACCTAAATTTATTAGTGCATACACACATACTATAATAACTTTATTTTCAGTAAGAAAAGATGAATGTAATATTACATTCCTGCTGAGCTTTCTTTCTTTGTACTTAAATATATTGAATAAAGTCGTCCTGCTGAATGTATTAAGCTGTGCAATATTACTATGTTTGAAAATGTGCAATATTACTGTGTATGAATAGCATTACCAGATGAACATGAAATGCATGAATTATGAAGCTATCTATACTAATCCCCAACTTCAAAATAACAATCAGTTTTTTAGGTTGCATCTTGGAAACTCTGATATCAAACTATGTATTTTCCTATTGTTATCACCATAATGTATATACTTAGGAAACTGCTTCAATTAGGGTAATTGCTATAAAATGCAATGTCTCTTGTGATGAAAATCTCCATGACTAACAATGAGCATTTTCCCTAAGATTAAACCATACATACAGTTAAACAAAATTTGTGGGAATGTTGATAAGTGCACCATCTGGTGACTGGCAAGAGATTTTATTTACCATTCATTTACTAATCCATCCAAGAGAAAGGAGTTACTTTCACTTATTCTTTCTGTCTATATTGCATAAATGGCTAAAGGCCACCACTAATATTATTGTGTTATTTGTACTCCAAATGCTACATTAAACATCCTTAGAAAAAGAGAACTTGGTCAAAAAAGAGTTTAGGACAAGCATAAAAATGACCTAACAATTATGATTGATTTTTTTTAAATAAAAGGTTTTCTTTTGTCATACATGAGTTAGTTTAAATAAGTAATAACTGAGCTTTAACCTCAATGTCAGATCACATAATATCTGAGTTCCTTTGCTCTGTATGTACTGTTAGTATAGGTGAGAAACAGCTGTAGTGCGAGCTGTACATACTGTATGGAGGCTCAGCTTTTGCCTGGAGAGATTTCCCATTTTATTATTGAAAAGACTTTTACAGATAGTGCTGGAAAGAAATTCTGGTTTGCATGTGTGACTCACAGAAAGAGTAAGAATTACTTTTGTTTTGCTGCAAGGAGTCTGGCATAGGAGTATTCCCTATAAAACTCACCCAATATGATAATCATGAAATAGACCTTGACTTTACTTTCTCTTGGACTTCCTTCAGAGACGCTCTCTACCCTCACTGTCTAAGTATGATGTTGAAATATCCTCTAGCCTCTCTCACTCACTAAGATACTTCAGAGAAGCTCCAAATAGATATCCCTGGCTTCTAGCCAGCCACTTCCAAATCATGGTTTGGATAGTGGATGAAGTCCTCTAAGCCAAATCATACAGCTTTGGAGATTCATCTACCACTATTTCTTGTTAATTTTTGTTCAATAGCTAGAGTAATTGGGAAACAGGATTTTTTTTTTTTTTTCTGAAACAATATCTGTTATAAGAGAGAAAATCTTGAAAAAACCTGTTTGGATAGTAAAACAACTGATATGAATTTGTGATGGTCTAAACCTCTATGCATGAAACAATTGTAGAATGAAGAATAACAGAACTGGGACCATTCATTTTAGATAATTTGAATGCAAGTGGGTTGGACTTGTTCAGTCATGTGCAAAGTTATTCTCATAACTGGCAGTCCATTTTGTGATGGCGTCTCAGCTGTTAATGCATTTTCTAGCATACAAACTAGAGATCTCTCTCCCGTGTGAAATTTTCAGCCAAGAAATTAAATGCTTGCTTATGGATGATAGGGTTTTTTCCCTGCTGTTTGCAATCTGGCCATGTACAGGAACAGATGCAGTTGAAGACACAAAACAGTTTACACTGAAATATAAATCAGTTAAACAAAATGATGAGCACATTCCAGAGCTGTGACAGATGACTTTATTGTTGGTAATACTGTAAGCAAGAATATGATGATTTGTGGCTCCTGTGGTGACATCTCTGATACCAAGTGAAACAGTGTTAGGGAGTGCTTGCTGACATTGAGCCCAACTGGTGCAAAAAGGCTGGAATCTGAATCATCAAACCCTGTTAAAATGCAAAAGAGGGTCTGACTTAGCCAGGATGGGTCTCAAACACCATAATGGTGTCAAGGGATTGCTGGAGAGACTGATGGTTGACCCAGGCTGACTACCTGTCCACATCCTACCAACTGAAAAATACATGTAATCACCAAACTTGGAATATTTTCTATCAAGGCTTCATTTATTAGTACAGATAAAGCCTGCTTTTTTGTTTGTTTGGGTGGTTGGTGGTGGGATGTTTTTTTTTTTCTGAACTTTTAAACAACATTTTGTCAGGGGACTGAAAACTGCTTCAGATATTCCCATCAAAAATTAAGTATCAGCCAATTATGAGTCCATTTGGAGCATCTTTCCTGAATGGCATTGTACACACTAACTTTCATAATTGAGCATTTGTATTTCATGGTGCTTCTGATGGCCCTAGAAGGTCAAGGATTTGTTTTCCTCAGAGCTACACAAACACAGGGACGGTTTATTGAGGAAGTTGCAGTTTTACTATATAAGGTGAAAGCCATCACATTTAACTCTGAGAGAGTGTGATAAATCCTGAGTGCATTGTCTTGAGAACATACAATTCAACTGTAATTTTTCAAAAATAAAAAAAAAGAAATTCATCTGATAATGAAATTCCTTTTGGAAATGTATTAGCAAGAGTCACATAAATGCACTAGGTGATTAGGTGTGCTAGATCTAATGCAAGTTGCTATAATGTCAACCAGATATTTTATAAACCATAAAAAAATAAAAAAAAAAAGACACATATTTTCAGCCTACTTTGCAGGTAACATTTATTTTCTTGAAAAGCTTTTCTAAGATTTGGGTTTCTATTATAATAATGTGAATGTCACAGGAAAGACAATTCTCAAGAATAACGTTTTTACTTTTCCCAATAATCATTGAATATTCTGCAGATTGAAGGACAGGGATTTGAGATTTGTGTATTTTCTCAAAGTGAACTTCCAGATTCAGAGATATTCCAAAGCCTAAGGAAATAAACCTTTTTATACAATGTGTGGTTGTAATTGTATTTTTAAACCCTCAGCAAGCAGGAAAAGTAAATAATGTCTTTGCTAGCACTGGCTTTGAGCATGTTATTGTCAGCCTGTGTAATATGGAGAACAGACTGTTAAGTTGTTTAAGCTTTTTGTAGAAGTTTAGTGTTTGATTTTTCTTCCCCCCTTTTACTTACAGGCCAAGCCTGTCCAACAAGGAGAAGGCCTTGATGTGAGAGTGTGGATTATGATTTAAGTAGATGGCTCCTTCACAGGTATAAGCTGCCCTCTGTAATTGGGAATTACTGAAGTAGGCAGGGATGCTTTCACCCTTGGGACACACAGACTGCCTATTTTGAGCCACATGCTGACAGTGTTCCCGTGTGGGCTCCACTGCTCTATGCACAGCGGCTGCCAGCAGCTGCACCAGGTTTTATGCACCCTCATCTGTCTTTGGCAGGAATTTGCCAAGGATATATGAACCATCGGGAGAGTAAATAAAGATAATTTCTGGTCTCATAACAGATGCTTCATAGAACCATAAAAAGGAGAGATGTTGCCAGTTATAAACAGAAAATTTCAGGTGCGAGCAGTTTAGACAACATTTAGACAAAAATTTCCTTGCATGCAGTTTTGACTGTAGAGGAAAAAAGAAGTAATTTTATAAAAAAGTTAATTTACTAGATGGAAAGGTCATAATTTTAAATAAGCCATGAGACTGCACAGTATTTTGTTTGAGAAGTTTTTAAGAAAGTTTTGGTTTTTTGAGAAAGTTTTGTAAATGCAAGTTGAGATTCCTTAGTGATTTATGAAAAGATTTAGTCATAATAACAAACACAAAAAACAATAGCACAGTATCTGGTTAAGGAGTGAAAATTAGTAGTCTGTTAATTCTCTAAATCTCTGAATGCTTTAGAACTAATATAAATTTCCTGTTGTCAATCATTGCAGGGACTTGATATGAAGTTTTTTCTGTTTATGACAAAATTTGACCTAAAACCTAATTTCACTGTGCTTGACAGTGATATCATTTTAGTGTTTTCCCACCCGCTAAATGTTAACATAGTGATATCTTTTCTCACAGTAATGACTAGGAGAAAACTAGTGTGTTGGAGGTGGAAACAAACACAAAGTGGTCTTGACCCTTTTTTCCCATTCAGGGACTACTGTATCAGATTGCTCAAGTTTTCTAGAGGAAGCTTGAGAATCTTTTCTCATCTTATTCCTTAGAATTGTCCATGCAAATGAAAGTGTTATTTTTCATAAATATTTGCAAAGTTTTTGCAGTGGTGTGGGCTGAAAGTAATAGATTAAAAAGAGTCAAAATTATGTGTCAATATAGTATAGCTTGGTTTTGAATGACTTTGAAAGAATACATGAAAACACATTAATGAAAGAAAAAGACATTTATTTTCTTAGTATTTTATATTTTTATAATGTGATGAAAGAAGGTAATACTGTTTAATAAAACTCTTGCCAAATCAGATGGTTCTATTTGCACATATAAATTGTCAGAAGGCTTTTGCCTTCAAAAGGATTATTAAGGAAGTTTTTAAATATTTGACAATTGTTTTTGTTTCTTTTCAGATGGGTGAAAATTTGGATTCCCTAAAGGAAAAAAAAGTAAAACAAAAAGGGGAAGAAACCTTTCACAGTATTGTTAGTGTATGCATTTTTATATGTCACCCTATATAATAAAAAGTACAGAAAAACACATCTGGATCTATATCAATTATTTGGATTTTATCAAATTCCTGGTTTAAAGTTCTATATGTGAAATGAGCTTTGATGTACTGTGAAGCCAAATTGCATATTTGTGTGAAATAAAATTTATGAAATTAATTAAATCAATAATTGAATGTGGGCTCACAAAAGCTGCGAATAATGATTTGCTATAAGATTTTTTTTTTGTAATTTTATTTTTCTTCTGATTTTATTGTTTCTAAAGATTTTTACCCAGCTGAGGGTCTAAAATAATACAAAAGGATATGGAAAGCAAATACTATTTGTAAGGAGTGAATATGAAATGTTAAAAATTATGTCTTCTCATTTTGTTTCTTACTAACAAATAAAACTACTTGACATCTACTACTACCTAGGAAGATAAAGGGTGTTTTCAAGGTGCTACATTAGAAAAAAGTCACATTCACATATCTATAGGGCCCTGTATCTTCCTTGAGTCAAATCCTGCCTTTACATTTTTAAGACATTTCTTTAGAGCAACGGATCTCAAAGTTCCCAAAATAGAACAAAATGTCTCATGCTGTCAGATTGCAACAGCTTGGCAATAAAAGCAAGTGTTGCATATTCTTGAATGGCACTGGCACATGCTGAAACAATCTTTGAAGGACTGTTACAGGTAGCTGGAATCAAGCTGTTCTGATCAAGTTTTAAACTGAGCTGTCTCATAGTGCTTCAATTTTTACTTGCAGGGAGCTAGATGGCACAACTGATGCTGTGTGAGAGCTGAAGGAAAGGGGACTTGTCTTTATGAAACCAAAAGGGTTATAATGTCATATTTTAGTTTTTTTTTCTTTCCCTGTACTTTGGGATACAGTGGTCTAAAAAGCACCCCCAAAAGTAAAACAAGCGAACCCCTACAACTATAGTGTATGAAGCAAAACCAGGAAGTCTGGTCCTTAAAAAACTACTTTTTTTAATATTGTGTTTGAGATACAATTTACAGGGTAAAATGCTCCCATAGATTTTATAATGACCAAATCTCCCTGTGAAAAGAAATTGGCAAGTTAAACTGTGGTCTATAAAAACATATAACTATGTATAATTTTGCAGACATTTCATCCCAGTTTTCTGTAGATGTAATGCATTTTTACTTTGCTCTGCCTTTGAACAGGGAAAAACAGCACATTTATCACTTTATTTAAAATAGACAGTTATATGCATAATAGTTAATCATATTCTAGTGCTGCCTTAGCTGTTTTTGTTCAGTCAGTAATTAGGCAATTGCTCATATGATTAATAGACAAATCTATTTCTACAGTTGTCATTTTCTAAATACCACTACACTGCAATAGCCATCAGTTACCACAGATTCCTTCAGCTTTAACAGAGTTACTTCTTCCATGTCTGTTGTAGCAGTTAAAAATACTGGTGTTTAGAGACTTGTGGATTTTAATTAGTGGTTGGAAAACTCTGAATTATAATTAATTAATTAATTCTGCAATTAGGTTTATTTTGTGTAATTAAATAAAAGCTTGAGATCTGAAAACATACACAAAATTTTCAATATTTTTTTCATTTGCAAGAAAAATGAAGCATTCAAACCTTTTAATAAAATGAAATGTATGTTGATCGAACAAAAAAATCCCCTTCTTATTTATTGAATTGATAAAAAATTTCTTCTAATATTCCAAGCACTATTAAACTACATTTTATGTAAAGAATTGTACACTGAAAGAATTATAATTGCATGATAGTCTGTGGCGGAAGTTCCTAGAACTACTTTTCCCATGATACAACTGTTAATACACAATTTTCTTTGCAAATCCATTAAGTTATGGTTATGTTTTACCTTGTGAAATTGTGTATAATTGGAGATTAACTGATGTTTGAAGAAAATGAGTATGAGTACCTGCTTCCAGGAAGGAATGGATAATTAGTGGAATTCAGTTGAATTTTAGCTGAGCTGAAATTAAATATTTTTGCTTTGTTCCAATACAGAAATCATATAGTTTTCTGTTAGCTTGTGAACTTCCTAAAATACTAAAAACATAGATAAATTTTTATTAAATTTGCCTACAAACTTCCCAGCAGTATGTATTTAAATGAAGAACAAAGTTGGCTAAATATTTTCAAATTTTTGCTAATCAGGTTACACAATTTAAGGCTGCAGCTAAGCACTTGGAAGATGAAAATCCATCTTCCATGCAGTGGGTGCTTTTGAAGTAACACTAGATTTATTTAAAGTCAAATATAGAAAATATTAAAAAAGTAATTGAGCTCTTAGATTTCCTGTTCGACAATATTTGTTCACGAAATTCAATTAATCTTGCCACAAGGCAAGTGATTACATTTAAATCTACACTGATTTTAGTTTAACAAGACCTTACTTATATGATATTAATTTGATACTGATATGAATACGTAATTCAAATAATTGTAACAAAAGTTTGAGTTTTTAGCTTTGTGGTAAGAAAAACTGTCATTATCTGCAATGCAGACTTCTTTCTGTCTGATGCCTGTAAACAAAGTGGGAACATGTTTGGATGAACAAGATACTACCTGTCTGGGAACATTAGAGGTATTATTAAAAAGAAATTTCTATATGCTTCTTTACATGAAAATGCAGATAAGACAATTTTTGAATCAATGAATTATGTGCTAACTCAGCGCATCTATAAATGGCCAGTAGAGAATGGTTAAAAAAAAAGTATGAGTAGTAGCAAAACTGTAATAGGGTAATAAGAAAATGAAAGTTGTGATCAATACAAAATTAATGTACTTTTCAAAACTGAAAAACTGTCATTTCGGTAAAGTAAAAAGCAGCATTTGATTTTAGGATGTCACTGTGATTGAATTTCTGAAGTGTTTTGAACTCACACATTTGGGAAATTTCTGGTTTTCAAATAACTTGGAAATTAATCTATTTTATTTCTTTGTTCAGATAGCACAGCCTAGAAGTTCCGAGGCCACTCATTTCCATTAAATAATTGTACAGATGAAGGCATCATCTGCTTTGTACAATTACCTATTATTTTATGTTATCAACCAACTCTCTCAATGTATGAAATTGTATTTGAAAAAGTTTTCTGAAAGAAAAATATTCAGTTGTTTTTATCTTTCCTTCTGTCTTAAAACTGAAAATGGAAAGAAACACAAAACTTCAAGTGCAGCAGTGATTCATTCCACTACACAGTTGCATGACATAAAAATCAGTGAGGTGCTAATTTCTAGTTTCCTCAATTACAAGCTATAGGAGATTTCAAGGATGAGTAGATGAGTTTTGATGAGGTAAAAATTACTGTCTCCATGAAACTCTTTGAAATGGTAATTCCAGCTTGTCTGTTCCCCTGGGCAATATTTGTGGCAAAGGGACAGCCTGGAGTAAAGGAAAAACATCCCAGCCCTTGTTAGCTTTGTGTTTATGATCAGTGGTCATCAACATTAATACCACGTAGAAAACCATGCTGTTAACTGACCATGCATCCACTGTACACTGCTTGGTTGCAACAGGCTGATTTTAGGCTTCTGTGTATTTATAGCTGGCATGGTAGACTTCCAATGATCATGAAAGACAAGCAAAGATGAGTTTACAGGACACATTACTGTGACCCACACCGCAGTCTTGGTAGGTGCTGTTGGAAATAATGCATGGTTTAAGAGGGAAAGAGGATCTTGACTCTAAATATCACTGTTTTCTCACAGCTTTTCATTATGGCATTTGAGCTGTCAAAGCTTTGCTTGAGGATCAGAAACCTCCATTTAAGTATGAGTAGTTCAAAGCTTACCAAATTCCAATTATGATAGCACACAACTGTAAACTTACTTAGCATGCATGATTCTAACACGGCTGCTTTAAAGTAAAGAACTATGATAAATTCCTCTATGCACTGTCCAAAAAAAATCCCTTAGTGATTATTTTTTGTTCTGCTCAGGAGAAAAAACCCAAAACAAATAACTGAGATCTGTCATTGATCTCAAACCACATCTGTTACATACTGTGATGGCTACAATTCATTTTGGTTCAGGTATTCCTATAAAAACATTTCTAAAACAAAAATTTTCTAAATATTGTTTAGATTTAAAATATTACAAAAGAAAGTGATATTACTTACAAATAATACATTAAAATAGTAGTCAAATTACACACAATAACATTATCTTATGCTCAGATATTTCATCAACACAGAACTATCAAAATCCTTTAGGAGTAGTTTTGTCTTCATCTGCGATCCCAGATTTTGTGAAGATAACACAAACAATGGTCTGCTGGTAGAGGAGACCTCAGGATGAAAGTCACATTTCATAATTTAATTAGATGGCTCTTGAATGATGATTTAATAACCCTTGAACCAGTTTGGATCTGCTTCCAGCATCAAATTGATGAGGGCAAATAAGCATGACATATTCTTATTTGATATTTTCAGATAGCCAGATAGGATCAAAACATGGCCTAATATTTATGCCAATGAAAAGTAGGTACTGCCTACTTCTATCTTGCTTCTGTATTTAATCCAAAGGCAGTCATAATTTTACAGCTATGTCTTCTCTGCAGTAATTTTTTCATCACTACTATTTGATTTATTTTAATCCAAGCTTAAAGATCTCAAAAGACAATATTTGCTGGACTCTTTATTCAACAAATGTGCTTGTGCTCATGCTGCTGTGTCTAGAAAGCTCCATTTCTTCTTGCCTCATATCTGTGGAAGTCTGTCTGATCTAAGGTTTTCTGAGACTTTTTGTTCTGATTTTGTTTCAGGGCATTTTTGGAAAAACGTGTGTTTCCACTATTTTTTAACAGATGTGTATGCAACATCCAGCTGCATTTCATCTTGGCTGTGCTAAGTGTTTCAAAGAAAAAATTCTAAATCCAATATGCATGGTGGTGTACCTCAGAATTTCTCTCTTAGATAACATTTTATAGGAAATGGTGTGCAGCCGCCATTTTTATCTGAGTTTAATCTTAGCACTTGTAACATTCCCCATTAGAACATGAACTGTGGGTTTAAAAAAAATAGCCTAGCCTTAGAAATATGGAACATTTTTTGACATAGAAAAAACCCAAAACAGCAATCATCAAGATAAAATATAAGTTGAATTTGGAATTGTTCTCAGATAGTATTTATCATTAAAGTGATTTGCTTTTTCTCCCCTTCTTCTGTCTAATTTATTTTTTTAAATACTTATATTATTATTCATAATATAAAGTACAGCCTTTGCTCATTTACTTTGTCATGATCATGACCTTGTCACAGTTACAAGCAGCAACAATAATATTGTAGTATAAGCAGAAGAAATCGGAGTTACAAGCCAGTTTTTGGTCTATCTCAACAAGTGTAACACAGTAACAATAAAACTCATTACCTAATGATATCTGTCAATACAGAACTTCAAGGTGGGCAGCTTTGCTTCAATTCAATCACTGACTCTGTCACTGCCCGATCCCCATGCTGGGGTACACCTTAACACCCATCTACACAGCATCACAAGGCCAGAAAGGAACCATCTCCTCCAGGAAACCAAATTTCCTCAGTACTCTGAGCTGAACCCATCCGATTTAAACAGACCTGGGGATCTTTTTTTTTCTTTTGTCATATAAAATCTCCCAGCAGCTGCTCACTCTTGAATTGATGACATTTTATTTTTCCCTGTCTATTACAGCAGCTTGTTTACTGTATTGCCAAAATGGGATGGATGAGACAGCATGGAAGAAAATCATCACATTAGAACCATTTAACATTATTATTGGTGCATTATTTCTCCCCAGTTGATTATAACCTTCCAATTATTGAACTTTATTTAATGAGTTTAGCAATAAATTTTAGAATGTGAACAGTTTGCTGAGGTTATCATAAAAATAACAGAAAATGTCCATTTTAAATGATCCCTAAGTGGGGAACAATGGCAATAAAAAATAAAGCTTGCAATATGTGCGTTTAATAACGTCTACAGGGGAACATCTTACATACCTCCACTCATTTTTTCCCGGTCCCCTTTAATTTTTAAATAAATATGTAACAGATCAGGTCTATTTCAGTGTATGTGAGGAGAGGAAACAGAAAGGAAAAGAAGGCAAGGAAAGACAAGGCAACATAAAGCAAGATGAGGACATTTCTTGACCAAAAGAAACAGCCAGCAAAAAAAATCAGAAAAAACATGTACATGATCTTCAGAACTCAATAAATTAAAGCAATAAGACTTAATTAATATTGTAGTGATACATTTTTAATAGTTATTAAGAATATTAGGGACCTTATAATTATATCTAATTACTCAGAAACTGGTAAATGTGTTTATGACTTTCCAAATTAAATTGTATTTACTTGTGCCGATTTCATATCCATCTCAAGAGTTCATGCAATATTTATTGAATTTTTGAACAGGATTGTTCTGACAAAATCCATTTTTCTCCATGGAAATAATCAAATTTGTTAATAGTATCATGTTATCTTCCAATGATGAAATTAGCTGATGTCCATAAGTCACTTTTGCTTAGAGGTGACCTCCACAGTAACAGCAGTAACCCTCAGGATATTGAGTTTCACACCTTAGTGGTAGTGCTGCAGAGTGAAAATCATCTAGGAAGAGATATGTTCAGAAATACACAGTTATAACTGCCTGTATTAAGGTTTCTTCAAATGCAATTTGAATTTACATGTTGCCAAATTTGACAAATGACAAGGCCTGACCCACTTCTTTTGTCCGTTTCTTTCACAGGGCCCAGACTAACACTGGGCTCAAAGTGTTACAGAGAATGGAGTTAATTTAGGCTAGGTCCTTCAGGCCTTAAGTTTAGAGCCAGTATACTACTGTATATTTATAAATTATCTGGACACGAGTCAAATACACAGAGTGAGTTTGCTGATGATACTAAACTAGGAGGGGCTGAGGACTCCTTTAGGGGTCAAGAGGCCTTTCAGAATTATCTGGATAGACTAGAGACCTGGATAATCACAAATTGAAAGTCACATATGAATCACATGAAATTTAATGAGACCAAGTGCTGGATTCTCCATCTAAGATGAAATAATCTTGGTAATGCTAACAAACTGAGGGGCTGAGGCTGAAAAGCAGCCCTGCAGAAAGACATCTGGGGGTCAGTTTCAAGAGTCAGCAGTGTCCTGGCAGCCAGGAGGGTCACCCATGTCCTCAGGTGCATCAGGCACAACATCACAGCCAGGCAAGGGAGGGGATTGTCCCGCTCTGCTCTGCACCAGGCGGCCTCACCTTGAGTGCTGTTTTATCAGGACAACAAACTGTTAGAGTATGTCCAGAGAAGGGTGATCAAGATGGTGAAAGACAAGACTTCAGAGGAATGGTTGAGATCCCTTGGGTTGTTCCACCTGGGGAAAACTGAGGGGTGACCTCACTGCCATCTTCAACTTCTCAAGGGAGGCAGCAGAAGGAGAGGTGGTGATCTCTTTCTTTCTGGTGACCAGGCATGGAAGGCAAGGAACAGGCAACAGGGGAAGTTCAGATTAGACATTTGGAAAAGGCTTTTCAGTAAAAGACTGAGTGGTTGCTGGAACAGGATACAAAGGGTAGTGCAAGTGACACCAAACTTGGCAAAGTTTAAGGAGCCTCTGGATGATCTTTTTAGTCATATGGATTATTTTATGTTGTCCTGTAAGCAGTGAGGAAGTTGGAATCAGTGATCCCAATGGGTCCCTTGCAACTTCAAATATTCCGTGATTCTATGATTCTATAGCTAAAGTTGAAAAACTAACCTGAAGACAAGCAAATTACCTGACTCTGTTATTAACTTATGTACAAAAAAATTTTGATATTATGAAGGGTGAAAAGAAGGATATTTTCCCAGCTTCTTTCATCTTTAATAAAATAGATGAGAGAAAATTAAATATCCTCCTTTTTCCTAGAAATATGGGATTTATTTTCATTCTCAGTATTTGCATTACTAGATCTGTTTCCCATGTAAGGATGTTTTGCAGATATTTCAGTGTGACATATAAACATTGATTCTGTTTCACATGACTCTATTTATAAAAGGCAATTGCACAAATGCATTTGCTAAAAGATTTCCTCAAAACTACTTGCTAATAACAATAATAATAACAAAAGTAGCAGCTGAAAGCCCCCTGAAAAGCAGAAAAGTTTCAAGTGGATTTGAGACTGCTGGAGAAATATGTTTTCTTATCCATTCTTGCAATTTTAAACTGCACTGCAAAATATTCATTAAAAGAATTTTTTCTTCACATATTCTTGAAAACTGATAAAAGCTTTTTCTACTGCTTGATCCTCTAGCTTTCTGTGATGCCAACTAGAAAAAATGCCCAATATTGAAAACACATGTATTTTAAGGAAGTATCATTAATTATTGCAAAATACCAATAATCTGCTTTAATGAAGCCTACCCTCTCTGAAGCTAAAAATTGTGCCATAGTGAGGACAATATTTTTCATATTTTGAATTTTTTTCTTGCACTTCAAAAAAAATAAATTAAAAAATAGTTTGAGATCTGGGTACATATTACACTTTAGCTTTTAAAAATACTTTTCACAACACATTCATCAGTTTATTTATTATTATAATTATTATTATTATTATTATTATTATTATTAATATAGTATATATATATGCCACATTGTACATATCAAAGAAGATTAAATAGTTTGAGTGAATCAAAAAAATGGGTTTGAAATTATATTTATGTCACTATATATTCTATATTTCTAATGAGCAAATTCATTGTAACAGTTTCCTTCACAAATGAATACTGAGAAACCTAATAGCCTTTTCCCTTAAAATTAGAAAGTTATATTTTATTCTTTAAGCTACTTCTAGCTTTAAGCTCAGAGGTTCTTATTCACACCACAGTTTTCTTCCTTTTCTATAGTATAACCAAGTTAACTTAGCAACGATAATTTCTAGAGATAGGGACAGAGATGGATAGGTAACTATAGATATAGAGAGCTATTTATACGGATGATATTAGATTATATAGATAGAGGTTGTACAGATAGATATAGATATAGGTAATAGATAATAGATTATTTCAGCTGAAAGGCACGTATCTACAATCATCCAGTCCAAATGCCTGGCCAGTTTAGGACAGACCAAATCTTTAATGTGAATGTTATTATATATATATGTTTTCCAAGTGCCTCTTAAACATTGACATGCTTGGAGCACAAATCACTCTAGGCACGAAGCCTGTTTCATTGTTTGACAACTTTCTCCACAAAGAAATATTTCTCCCCTGATGCAGCGTTGATCCATTCCCTTGCATCCTGTGCCTAAATCTCAAGAAGAGCTCAGTACCTCCCTCTCCATACACTCTCCTCAGAAAGCTGTAGAGAAAAATGAGGTCACCTCTCAGTCTCCTTTTCTCCAAACTAAACAAAACCAAAGACCTTTTCTGTTCCTCACAGGATGCTCTTCAGTCCTGTCACCAGTTTTTTGCCCTTCTTTGGACACATTTCAGTACCTTCATGTCTTTTATAGATTGTGCAGCCCAGCACTGCACACAGCTCACAAGGTGAGGTGGCACCAATGCCATATACAGCAGGATCACCACCTCTATTTACTGTCTGCCAGTGCTGTGTTTGATGTCCCCAGGGTGCAGTTTGCCCTCTTGGCTGGCTGTGCACACTGCTGGCTCACAGTGAGCCTGCCACTGACCAGCAACCCCAGATCCTGTTCTGCAGGGCTCATCTCAAGCCACTCCTCTCCCAGTTCATACTTGTGTCCAACTTACTCTGTCCTAAGTGCAAAATCCTGCAATTGGACTTGTTAAATTTCATGCCACTGATGATTGCCCAATGCTCCAATCTATCTTGAGCCCTCTCTGAAACGTCTTGTCTCGCAAGAAAGTCCTTAGCACCCATCAGAGTGATATAATCAGCATAAAAGTTAATGGTGTATTCAACTCCTGCATCAGAAATGATGGCTAAATAGCAGAGACTGCACATACATCTGCAAAGGTCACATCACCGATCGACAGAAAGATAAAAAAAAATTACCAGAAAATAATGATGCCTCTATCAGGGCATGGTTTTGCATCTCTGCTGATCTCAGTGTCTAAAACATCCTTAAAATAAACAGATGCCAACCCATAACTGAATGTTAGTGTTTGATTCTGGTCTATATCCCTTTTGCCCCAACTTGTTTAGTGGAATTTACTATAATGTAGTTATAAATGTAGTATATAATGCAACTAAATTTTCAGTTCACAATTTCAATTACCTTGTGCTGGTTTTTGGTAGGAGAGGGCCACAAAGATGGCTCCTGTGGGAAGCTGCTAGAAGCTACCACCAGGTCAGACAGAGCCTATCCTTCATGGCTCTGAAGATGGACATGCTGCTGGCCAAAACTGGGCCAATGAGAATGGTTGGTAATGCCTCTGTGATGACATATTTGAGAAGGAAATAAAGTCACAGGTGTTTTCCTCTATCCAGAGAAGAGGAGAAGGTGAGAACATGTGAGAGAAAGAACATGGAGGCAACAAGGTCAGTGGAGAAGGTCACCTGGGGATACACCAAGGTCACCTGGGCAGGAGGTGCTCCAAGAACTGGAGCCTCTGCAGGCTGTGGTAGGCAGCTGTGCCCTTGCAGCCCATGGGGATCCACGGGGGATGCAGAGATCCACCCACAGCCTGTGGAGGTGCCCATGCTAGGGCAGGTGGATTCCTGGGGGAGGCTGTGATCCAGTGGGGTGGAGAGAGGTGGTGGAGAGAGGGTCCTTGCTCCCAGGCTGGAGCAGCCTGCCCTTGAAGGACAGCACCCCATGGGAAGAGAGCCACATCGTGGCAGTTTTGGGAGGACTGTTTGCCTGTTTAGGCTATTTACATTGCACCAGTTTTGGGGGAACTGCTGTTTATGAGAGTGGAGCCATGCTGGAGAAGTTCACAGAGAACTGTCTCCTGTGGGAGGGATTCCATGGTCTCACATGACCAAACCCCTATCATTTGTCGCCCTGCAATGCCAGTGGGAAGAAGGGAGGGGCTGAGAGGAAAAAAGGTGTTTTAAGGACTTATTTTACTTCACATTATTCTCCTCTGATTCTGTTAGGTGTAAATTCACTTTGCAACCTTAAAGTTGAGCCTGTTTTGCCCTTGAAGTGTTCCTCCCCATCCTTATCTCACTCATGAAGGGTTTGTTATTTTTTTTCCCTCTCTGCCGCCAGGCTGTGGCAAGGGAGAGTGAGTGAGTGACTCTTATGGATGCCTGGCATTGGGCCAATGTGAAACCATGACATACCTCTCCCTTACTTTTTTGGGACTCATTTTAATGTTATTGTTTAAATTTCATAAATATGAGCATTTCAGCATTGTCTAGTCAAAAGAAATAATAATTCATGGGTTAACCTGTAATGACCATAGTCTGTGTGACGTATTCTGGAAATTATTACTTCTCCAAATTATAGTAAGTAGCAAAAATAAAGCATTAAGACTGCAAATATTCTTAATTATTTTTTCCATTTTCTTTTCCTCAGAACATGTATTTATGCTTATCTACAAAACAAGAATTATCTACAGTTGGCAATTGCATGATTTTATATCAAAATACTAGTTCAGCAAATTGCAAATAAATTTTGAAAAATTAATACCAAGTCAATGTTAAATTTGATGCATATTAATCCTATAATCATTACGATGAGAATCTCAAAAACTTCTCACTGGAATCAGTGGAGTCCCTTTTGATCTATTCACCATCTCAGGACTTGTTCGTCTTTTTACCCCTCTCAGAATGTTTTGTTCTTATTCTTTAGTACAGAAGTGTTAAGTGCCTATCATACTAAATATGTCAGGAAGTCTTGGAAAACCTTGAAACACAATGTTGTTGTTTCTTCCCCAACAGTACTCAGAAGTCTGATACTAGTTTTTTTTTTTTTGTTGTTGTTGTTGTTGTTGTTTTCTTTTTATTTTCTTGTAAATATTAATCTGACTGTTTCTCTTTTTGTTAGCAACATACTCCATTCAAACTTTGTAATAAATCATCCATCTCTATTACCTTCTTGGAAGTATGTCTGAGACATTTCCTTATTGTGTAAACTAGTAATCTGAAAAATTGCTATTATTTTAGAAAAGACCAATTTTAAAATACTTATATAGGGATTACATGTTCTTAAGGGTTCTTTTAAAATTATGGCTTTTCAAAAAAAGTCTTAAAAGCATTTGCAGGAGTAAAGAGTGAAAGGGGGAGTGTGTAGAATGCTTTCAGTAAGGAAAAAAGTTCCCCTAGTTTGCTAATATTAACTTGATAACAACAATTTCTGTCTTTACAGCTTCTCTCTTGTAACTTCTATCATTTCTTGGTCATTTTCATCTCCATTCCTGTAACTGTCCCTCTTAAGATTATTATATAGAATGTAATATAGCTTTAATCAAGTGGCTTGTCAGGCTAGTCAGAAACAGAAAAAGAACAGAATAAGGAGCAAAAAGAGAAAAAAATAAGTGAGAATATATGGCAGCATGAAAGAGATTTGGATTCCGAGCTGGCTTTGATAATTTGCTGTGATCAAAATATTGCAACTGTATTGTACATGAAAGCACCTATAAAAATGAGAGTAAAATAACTATACTACAATGAGCTGACTGCTCCTATGTGGCTTATGTGTAAACATGAATTGCTTTGCTTTCTCAGTAAGCCTTCCCTCAGTCCAGGAAATCAGAACAAGCACAGTCACAATCAGGATATGTCATTATGAAAAAATAAACATTAAATAGTTATTCAGGTTCTTGTGAGTCCTGTAGTATGACTGCACATACCAAATGCTGGAAGAGATGAGACTGATTTATTTTTATAAACTCTTTTCAATATCATATTGATTACTATAACTCAACTCTCAGTGCTGGACCTATATGTTGTTTGCTTTTTACTCCTGTTACTCTGTTGACCTAGAGCAGATGGTAAGCTCTATTAGTAAAATGTGAAATCTTCATTTATTTAATTAAAAAATATCCAAAGAGATATTTCAGAAACACTTTGTCCACTATCTTAATGTAGCCTTTGTTGCACAATTTTCAGGTATCTCTCTTTATTATAGCAATTTAGTTCACTGTTGAAAGGAAGTAAAATTATGAATAACCTATTTATTAAATGGGAAAATATATTTCCATATCCAGAGGGTAAATAGAAAACTAACCCTTAACGGAAAAGGGCTTTGGATAAGTTGTTTTCATCTCAGCTCAGTATTTTACAAATTGAAGAAGTCTGCCACTATAAATGCTTAAGCAGAAATCACTAATGTATTTTGAGATGAGGATATAAGAGCTTCATATCATTTTAGATAATGTCTTCAAATGAGTGTCTGACATAAAATGATGAGTCCTGAGTACTTTTAAATTACTATTAAAATTGCCTGCGGGCTGATCAAATGTGGTTTGTGCCAGGAAAGCTATTCCATCCAACTCAGGTAATCACTTTTTTTTCAAGGTATGTTGATTCCACCATAAATATTTAATTCAGTCTTACTAAATGCCCATATCATTTGAGCTTCTGTTATTTTTCTTTTATCACAGGCAATTACTTCCTCTCTTCTCCCCCACCCCATTGTTTTAGTTTTTGTTTCTTTGCTTTTTGGGGGTATTTTTGAGGGTATTTTTTGGGGGTGAGATTTTAATTAATTTGGTTTGGTTTGTGTTCTGATTTTTTTTCCCATAGCCTATGCATAGGCTGCATAGTTTATGCATAGGCTATGTAGTTGTTTTCCCAGAATAAATAAGTAAATATACCAGTAAATAAATAAATATACCAATCATATTTGTGATGGAGTTCATTGAAATCTGTGAGAAATTACTGGAATACAGTGGTATAATCTCAAGTAGATTTAGCGACTTAACATAACCTCCTTGAAGTCCCCTAAACTTGTTTGAAAGTTCTAGGCATAAGGGCCAATATAATTTTTAAAAAATGTAATAAAACAATGCTGGTTTCAACTGGCAGTAGGAAAAATATTTCTCAAATCTTTCAAGAATGAGTATTGTAATATAAAATAAGGAAGTTTATTAATTTATTCTTCTTTAATTAATTAATTATAATTAATTAATTATTTTCTTTGTCTAGTTAATTCTTTTCTTTGAATTGTCATCTTTTTTTTCAATAGAAATTTGGAAATGATACCAGATGAAATATTCATTCAATGACAAAAATCAAGTAGTTTGAGCTCTTTGGAAATCAATTAAAAAATACTATCATGCTAATCTGAGAAAAATATAAGCTTACATTGATAAGGTCCAATAATTATTATTATTTCTAAATCAAGTGCAGGTTTTCTTTACCAAGAAAGTCTTACACTACACACTTTGTCTGAGTGATTCAATGTAATTTAAGCCAGAATTATTTAAATTAATCATAGAATATCTGGGTTTCGGAGGCACCTTAAAGATCATCCAGTTCCCCACCCTCGTTGCAGAGATACCTTTCACTTGACCAGGTAGCTCAAAGTCCCCTCCTACCAGGGTTTGAAGACTTCCAGGGATGAAGCACCCACTTCTCTGAGAAACCTTTTCCAGTGCCTCACTACCCTCACAGGAAAGAATTTCTTCTTATTATCTAATCTAAACCTACTTTCTTTCCTTTTAAAGACATTGCCCCATGTTCTATCATTACATGCCCTTATAAATAGTCTCTCTAGGCCCTGTTTAAGTAGGGAAAGGCAACAAGAAGTTATGCAAAGAATTTTCTCCTCTCCAAGTTGAACAGCCCCAGCTCCCTCAGCCTGTCTTCACAAGAGAGGTGCTTCAACCCTCTGATGATCTTTGTGATCCTCATCTGGACTTATTCCAAGATTTTGATGTGCTTCCTGTGCTGAGGACCCCACAGACGGATGCAGCATTTTGGATGGGATCTCACAAGGGCAGAGCAGAAGGGCAGAATCCCCTTCCTCAGCCTGCTGGCCAAGCTGTTTTGGATGGTGCCCAAGATCCCATCGGTCTTCTGGGATTTGAGAACCCATTGACAGATCATGTCACCTACCAACACCCCCAAGTGCTTCTTCCTAGGGCTGCTCTCAACCCATTCTCACTCCACTCAGCCTGTATTTGCTCTTGGGTTGCCTGGACTCAGGTGCAGGACTTGCACTTCACTTTGTTGAACTTCATGAGGTGTGCATGGGCCCAAGACTCAAGCCTGTCAGGATGGCATTCCTTTCTTCCAGCAAGTGGACTGCACTACACAGCTTAATGTTTTTGGCAAACTTGATGAGAGTGTGGTCATTCCCTCTACCCATTTTGCCAGTGAGGAAGCTTAACAATGTCAGTCCTAATACTGCTTCCAAGCAACACCACTCATCTCTGGTCTTCACATGGACAATGAGCAACTGACCACAACACTATGAGTGTGATCAGTCAGCCAATTCTTTATCCATTGAGTGGTCCACCTATCTGATCCATGTCTTTCCAGTTTGAAAACAAGGATATAGTGAAATGCTTTGCACAACAACAGGTGGATGACATCAATCATCACATTCATTTATGTCCAGTTTAGTCCACTCATTTCTCAAGGCATATTTCTATGAGGAAAGGTTGTGCACATAGTTGAAGGGGTTCTAGATTCAGTTCTGTTGTGTTTGTGTTCTCTGTCTGCTAGATTGCAAAAAAATAAAAGTGTGGAAATTTTATCAATATTTAGAACTGCAATACTTTCAACATGTTAAAAACAAAAGGAATGTACTTTGGCTTTTGTTTTTCTCTTCCCCGGTCTCAGGCAGCTGGGGTGCCCGGCTAGGCACTGCCTTCTGGTGAGACCAAGGCTGCCGCATTCTCAGAGGCTCTATGGCTGAGCACTCCGGGGTGGGTAGTGCAGCTTTCGTAGCTACGCGCTGAGAGGAGACAAAGGGACGAGAGAAGGCACACCGTGTCCCGCGTGGCTGAGAATTGTTTATTTCCCACGTGGCTGCAATGGTGGCCGGAGCAGCATTCCCAGGTCACGCACGTGGACAAAATGGCGATTGGAACAAAAGAAGCATTGGGTTAAAAAGGGGGTGGGCAAACAGGGGCAGAAGCCCCCCTCACCCAATGGGGACAGATGACAGGGGAGTGACATAGAACATAACAATCTATGGGAACATAACAGGAGTGGGTACAGCGTTCTGGGACAAATGGGAATGCAGAGGCGGGGTGATTGACACAGAACTTTCTGTGAAGAAGCAGGGAGTGGTTACAAGATTGACATGTCAGAGCTCCTGTGGTACAGCTTGGAGCAGACCATTGTGAGGAGGAAATAGGGGTACAGAGAACCAACCAAACTAACATTTCTTAAAACCCCTAACTGAACCAACCCGGCATACAACAATGTACTTTTTCCTGAAGAAGTGGGTTTGATAACTTGGATACTGACTTCAGACTTAAGTACAACAGCCTGCCTGTTGTTCCCATAACATGGAACATTTCTTTCAGCTAATGTTGTTGAAAATAAAATCTTGAGAAATGCATTAAAGAATGTGAGTGTGTTAATCTCACTCCATCCAATATATAAATGGATGAGGTTAGGTTCAGTAGTGAAAAATTTTATAGGAGCTGTGTCTGGTGTTCACTTTGATTTTCACTGAAGTTAAATCTTTAATTTGCTATTTCCTTATGTGCAGAAATGTATCATTTGCAGTGCAGTACTGACTACATTGCAATTTCCCTTCAGAACAGCTGAGACAGTATCTACTTAAAGAAAGACTGACTTAAAGTGCACAGGACACTGCTACAGGTAAGGAACACCTTCGCTTTGTCCCAACTCCAGCTATTTTGCAACTTTGTGACATCACTGCTAAGTTACTGCTTCACTAGAAGACCCATAATTAGGTCTACAGTATAGATACTTTTCTAGTTAGAAATCTTTCCATCTTTGTGCATGTTAACATTTCTTAAGAAAAAACACCTCAAAATCTACTTAAAAGGGGTGTTTTCAGAGCACTGTCTCTGTCTTCTCTTATTAAGCCAATTTTGACTTCCACCTCGATCTGCTTCTGCATCTATGTTCTTCCAGTTCATATGTTCTCAGTGGCACTTTAAATTTTATTAGCAAACAATATAGTCATCCATCAAAATTGTTATGAAACTAAGGTGCTAGAGGACATTTTTCAGATAGAAGACAATGGTCTGAAGGACCCACTTGACATTCCTTCACTGTTTTGCTGTTGAATTATTTAGACTTACTCTCTGTTAACAATCAGTCTTATGTCAGTTTTCTAGGACATTTACCAAGACTATACTTTGCTTATTTTAATCTGAGACATAAGGTAGGTAATACAACAATCATGCTTTGTGGTTTGAGTAAATAGTAGGATAAAATTAATACTTTTTAATGTAATATCATGACTTCAGTACACCTCAAACAGTATTGTCCATAACTCTTATATTTGTCTTTCACTGTTCTGTTCAAGGAAAATGAAGAATTAACATGCAGCTATGACTATTGAGCAACAGTAATGGAATTGCAAGTGTTTCTGAATGACCCAGGTGAACCATTTTAGGGTTCATATACACAGGGTAATATTATTGTAATATTAACATAAAGAAAAAAATTATTTGAAACATTTTTGGCCGGGAGCATAGTAATTTTTAGATGTCCTAAAAAAGCTCTTATCTATGTCTTCTTGACTTTCACATTCTCTATAAACTATCCTGATCATTAAAACTGCTTTATAATTGAATTGTTTAATAAATGCATTTCCTATGACAGCTGCAGATTTAATGATCACATAATGCCTCACTGAAGTTTTAAAGAGCCAGAAGGTATTCTCATTCAGCAATGAAAGCTGTTTAAGTGACTAGTATTTTATCCTATTTATGTAATTTTATGACAACATATCATAGCCAAATATTCAGACTTATGAAAAATGAGGATCAAATTTTCAAAGAAAATTCAAGAATTTACATGCAAGAGGAAATAAGAGAATGAAACTAAAAAATACAAAAATGTTACATTTTAATACATGCTTAGTTATGTGGCATTAGATGTGACAAAACAAGTTTCTGGGAGACAAAGAATAGCCTCAATAAGAAATAAATCACGACATGGATGCAGACATTCTAGCTGTCCCTGAATCTCAGTATTTTACTTTTAAACTAACCCCTTTTATGTCTTTATCCATCTATTTTTCTGTACCTGTTTCCCCCTAAATGGTCTAGATTCCTCTCCTCCCCACGTCTGTCTCATTCACAAATCATCCCTTAATAAGCCCCGTATGATCAAAAAACTCCTTCTCCTCTGCATCCCTGGTGTGTCCCCTACCTCTTGTTGTGGCATCCCATGTATGAGAAGCACATGCACAACCCAGTGAAGCTTGAGAACTTGTCTTCTGACTTGAAAGGGTCTTTAAGCAATGATTTTAAAAATGTAAATAAGAAAATGTTTCCTATTCTGAGACTATAGTATGTGGTAAGTTATGACCTAACGAGAAATTTTGCATTCAGATAAGTGTGTAATAAAAGCCTCAGCTAGGCAAAATGTCATAAATGTAATTTTAATGCTGGAGGGCCATAAACTGTGAGTGGCATGGCTTGCCTGCTCTAATGTTATGCTGCTTATTGGTGTGCTGGAGTGGGAGTATAACAGTATGCTAAAGTAATTGAATAAACTGAATGTAATCAAATCACTGAATTACAGTTACAGATTTCTACAATATTTGTGATGTATTTCAAAATATCATGCTTTCAATTTTTTTTTCTTACTCTCCTAGCAAAGTAGAACAAAACCTGTGAAAATACAAAATTGATTAAGTTGGGAGATTTTTTTTATAGCTTAAAGAAGAAAAATACTTTAAAATAAAAAAAGGTCTAGAAAAGGCAGCTAACATGGCATTTCTTTAAACTTCAGGTACGATTATTTAACAAAATTGTTATAATCTAGGATTATTCATATACTTTTGGATTTGGGTGTTTTGGGGGCTCTTAAGCAAATTCACTTTGAAAATTCATCCTCAATCTTGCATACTAAAAGGAAAAGAGAGGGGAAAAAATGGAAATGTGGATGTAGAAAATACTGTCCTGAAATACATCTGTCTAGCAATGAAAAAAATTATTAATGATAAAATTCACATACATGACTGTACTATGCCAAATCATACAGGATGACAGAACAGGATTCATGCCCTACATGACTAGGTGTAAACTAAGCTGTTGATGTTGACCAACCTACCATTATTCACCCAGCAATGCTTATATTTTTTAGAAGCACCATTCAGGTGTTGTGTAACAAAAAGTCTACTTACTTCAAGTCATGAAGCAAAAATTCTTTTATTCTTTCACTTTTTAATGATGTAGCCTGTCATTTCTTAAGATTACAAACAAAACAAGAAACACAGACATAAGGTTTTTTCCAAGCTGTTGTCCTGTTGTCTTCTCTTTTTTCAGTCCTTCAATATGAACATCTTTGTACACAGATGGTGGTAAAGTTTGCTCATGAAATATGACCGATATACTTTTTTCCTGTTTTTTTTTTTTTTTTTTTTTTTTTTTTTTTTTTTCTGTATATGTCTCCAAGTACTAAGTATTAATGTAGACTTTTGTAGAAGTAAGAGCGCCAGGAGCTTTAAGCAACCTTTTTTTGTAACAAGACATTAATTTTGGTTTGGGCTAAAAAAATATTCAGTAACGATAAACTATTTGAAATCTCTGTTCTAAGATTGTTTATACTCATTAACAGTCATTTCAGCTTAGCTGACTACCACTCTACCTCAAAAAGCTAAAAACCCTACAATTTTCATTCTTTGACTGAATGATATTCTCCTTTACATTTTCATGCGTGAAAGCATTTTTAGAAAGAAGAGAAAAAACTGTCATCTTCTTCCATGAATCTTGATATGATTATTTGTTTACAGGGACAGTTTTGATTGGTTTGTGGTTTTTTTTTTTTTTTTTTTTTTTTTGGATTTTTCTTTTCTCTTTTTAACTGTCAGCATAAAAAAATGAAGTATATGCTTGCTTTTCTACTCTAAGTGGATCTGAATTTGGAATTTGCTCGTTGTGTTACAAGGAAATAATACCTAAAATTAGAAATAAATCTAGGGATGTTTGTTGAAAAGGGAAGCTTGTGTAAATTAAATAATGCAAGGGAAGTGTTTCCTCATAAATATCTTAAAAATACTATTTAAGTTCATATTCACTGATCTTCAACTCTTTCACCAGGCAGACAGAGAAAAAAGAAGGCTGTGTGTTGCCCTGTTCTTTTAAAAATTATAAAGTTCTTTTAAAAATGTTTTCTATGCCTTCTGATGTTTACATATTTCTACTAGAGTTCTCACACACTGTTCATGTAAATAATGATTTTTTGCATTCTTCTTTGTGGGAGCAGAGAATTAATGGACTGTTGGTTTAACCAGTGTAGTTGGAGAAGTAGCAATTTCATCCTCCAATCCACTGTTACTTTTGGAATTCTATATATTGCAAGGTCAGAAACAAAACTTCCTCTTTTTCTTCTTTTAGATCTTAGTGTGAGTGCATGAGTTCGTGTCACAGTGTGACAGGTGTGAGTGAGTGATAACAACTCTTCTCTCAAAATCTTTCACTATGCCATCAATACTCAAGCACACAGATGCTCATACTATGGCTGTTAGTTTTGCATTATTGGGTATCGCTGCTGTCAGTGGAGGTAAATTGACTAGAACTTCAAAAATTCCAACTTGAACTACAGCAAAAATCCAGTTCTATACTACTTGAACAATTCTTGAAAGAGGGTTGGCAGGCACTGAGGAGAGTGAGAACACTGCAGTCTCTGGATTTCTTTTAGGGTTTGGATTAACATTTAAACAAAAGGATCTCACACTGCCATCCAGCAGGCACCAGGTTTGAGAGTTCAGATCATCAAAATCCAAAATACTTTCATTGTGATCCTTAATTGCGAGGTAAGTAGCTGACGTCTGCTTCCAGCTCAGGAGCGATAAATTAACCTTGGCAGCTCCACAGATAACACTTGCTCTCTTTACTCCAGTGATTTTAACTCTTTGCCATCTGAGTCATACACCCAGCTTCTTTGCATCCTGACATGTTAATACTGTTTGCTGTGCTTCCCTTTCCATTAGGAATGTTTATTGTTGACAAGAACCTACAGAAATCCAAATTTTTGGGCCATTGTTATGTCTGCATTGGACTGCAGGACCATTATTATGTCCGGCATTATGTCTGCAGGATTCCACTTGCTGGATTTCAACATCACCTGGTTTATGGCCATTTTTTTGCAAATCAGCCACATGAATTGGAATCTGTACAATGTTCAGTGAATTGGAAGCTTGCCTAAGCATTATCTTCACCTTTCTTTTTTTTCCTTTTCTTCTATAACTGTTTCTCCAGCTATTCAATATTCAATAGCAGTAATAAGTCAGTTTTTTTTTTTTCAGACTTTATCCATTCACTCCCTGAGGAAACATAAAAAAGTAGCAAAAGTCTTGTGTTAACATAAATCATGGTCTTTTACATTTGACTTCCTGTCAGATGTTGCAGTAAATAAAAATCCTTCAGCTTACATAGATCTCTTCATAAATTTTGACAGCATGATTACATTAGTGGTCCAGTATTCTGGACTCTGCATCCTCCAACATCTACAGTGCATTTTCCAGAAAAATGTTCAAGTTTAACATTTTGCATTTGATTTTTCATTTATGTGTATAGTATTTTTCACTTGTTTGTGCTGTTTCATATTAGTGATTTCAAAGAGTTTTGGAAATTTATTAAGATCAGTTTCAAATGCAATATTTCTTTCTAAATCCTAGTAACTACTTCCAATGCAAATTACCTAGGTAGACAGACAGACAGATGGGTAAAGATAGAGATTGATATAGTTGATATAGATATAGGTATAGGTAGATATAGATATAGATGATATAGATATAAATATAGGTAGAGTTACAGGTGTAGATATAGATATATGTAGATATATATAGAAATATAGATATATATAATAGACTCACATTCTTTTCTGTCATCTATCATCACTAGCCAGAACTACACACTGAGTGCATTTGTATGGGACTAATGAATGTTACTCTGTTGTTCATGGAACTGGACTCAGTAATACGGATTGTATGATAGATATCTTTGTTCCATGTTTCCCAAATTCACTACCTACACATGGTCTTGGGCAACAGGGTCTAGGTGTCCCTGTTTGACAAGATGAGCACACTTCCCAAGATCCTCTCCAAAATCAAGATTAATCTTTCTGTATAATTCTGGCACACAGTTGCAGATAAACAACTTTTCTTGAATTAGATAAGCAGATTTTGCCAGGTAAATTTAAAATTATCTGTCATGAATAATTGTTTGTATGTAAGCATCTTAACATACAAAGAATGATCCTGTCCCTAAAACCTGGGATAAACCTGTTTTCTATTTTCTACATATAGGTGAAATACATGAATTCTTCAATTCCCATTACTACATCAAGACTGTATTCTGGCTTTGAAAGTTTTGATGTAACTGACTGGTTTTCCTCTAGAAAAAAATAACCTGATCAAAACAGAGAAAACCCCCAAACACGTCCCCACAAAGACCAACCAACCAGGAAAAAACAAATAAAAAACAACAAGCACAAAAAAACCCACCAAAAAAACTCAGCAAAAACAAATAAACAAACAAAGACCAACCAAACAAACAAACAAAATAAAAAACAGAAAAACCACACACACACTAACAAAAACCTAAATCACGCAAGCCCACAAATAGAGCAATAGTAAGTATATATAGGATTTTCATAAATAGTAATTATATGTGATAGGGAAAGTGCTACTTAATGACATCGTTGCTGTGCATTTATATACCTATCCCTTTTTTTCCATTTCACTTTGTGCTTTGGGACAAGATTTAATGTGAAGTAGACTGATAACTATTCATGCAAAAATTGCATCTTAAACTCTGTGTGACTATTGTATATATTTATTTAAAGTATACTCTTGAGTTCTGAGTTTTTCTCCTGGCTCTTTTCCAGTTGTTATTTATGGTCTCAAGAGTGCTGATGTGCCTTTTTACGATGCAAAATGCTATGTCAAGTCTTGAACAGACTTCTTTGTTGGGGTAGTTTAGCCTGGAGAAAAGGAGGCTCTTGGGGTGACCTTATCACTCTCTACAACTTCCAGAAAGGTGGCTGTAGTTGGGTGGGGTTGGTCTCTTTCTTCAGGCAGCAACTGACAGAACCAGGGGACACAGCCTCAAGCTGCATCAAGGGAAATATAGGTTGGATATCAGGAAAAGGTTTTCATGGAAAAAGTGATAAAGTATTGGAATGGCCTGCCTGGGGAGGTGGTGGAGTCACCTCCTCCTCCTTGTGGTGGACTCACAAGATCGGATGTGGCATTTGGTGCCATGGTTTAGTTGAAGTGTTAGGGCATGGGTTGGACTTGATGACCTTGAAGGTCTCTTCCAACCTAGTCATTTTGTGAATTCTGTGAAATCTCTTAGCAGTCAGACCTACCTTATTATTTTGCAACTAGATCAAATTTAGCTATACAAATTTACTAAAAAATTGTCTACATATAAAGTGTGTATATTCAAATATAACATGCATATGTACCAATGATTTTTCCTCTTTTATTCTCTTCTACATTATGCCATTCTGAAGCTTTGTAATGCTGTCAAACTTCATATATTCTAAATGTGAAATATTCCCAGAAGTAGATTACAGTGCTAAATTGTGTCAGTTTAATAAGATGAAGTTCAAAGGAGGAAAAATATAGGATAAAATTGTTTCACTTGTTTGAAAACCAAACTCAAACTGTGTATATGTCATACTGACATATTTTTAAATAGAAGATAAATGAAAAATGTATATATGGCACTATAAATTTTCATCCTTCTTTACAGTGAGTAAAATTAGGTATTTACTGCCCTTGACAGCTTGCCCTGTCAAACCTGAAATACACCTAAGGATTACAGGTATGAGAGGAGAGAGTTATAAATACTGCACAGTATACATGAATGTGTTGGTGGACCCAAGTCTATCTCTGATGAGACAAATGTTATCTATTCACTGAGAGCCACTCACTGAATGTCACTAATAAATTCCTTGATTATTTCTCAGGATGAATAAGACTTTCAAAATCAAGGGTGCAGAGTCTCAGACTCCAGGCTGTTTATTCATTTACATAATATACACATTTTAGTGAGCCACTGTAGGTACTTGATACTGTTAAAAAGGAAAATATTAAGCCAGAAAACAAAGATATTGGATAAAGCATCAAGGATGTGAAACAGGGTGCTAAACAAACAAGACAGTTTCAGTAGTACAAGGTGGTAGTCAAATATGAAAAAAATCATATAATCTTGAAGACATACCAGTAACTTTGAAAATAATGAGTAATATAAGACTTTGGGGAACTTCCAGACTCTACTGGATCTTTCTACTGGACTTGACTGATTATTCTTCCCTGGGAAAAGTGGCCATGAAGAAAAGTACTCAAAACAGGGTCTATTTCAAGTATGCTTAACCTATGTCCTCATCTTTTCTCAATTTATCACATTTCATCACACGTGAAGCTACCATCATACCTTATTATTAGACACTGACAAGAAATTCAACTAACAAAGTACATAAGTTGTCTTCTATTTGGCGTTTCTTTATTGACCACAGTATTCAGGAGAAATACAGCACCTGTAATGCAACCAATAACTGCCTTGAGAGTCTCAGAAAAGTAAAGGGTCACTGCAGGGCTTGCTTAACAGGGAAAATTTTAAAACTGTGTTGCAGTAGCATGGCTGTGACTTGTCCTGCACACCTCAGGGCTCCAGAAGCCACTGAACCCACATGGGCTTCTTGCTGGTACAGGCTGCTGTCAGTCTTCACCAACTTGGCTACAGAACTGTAACAGTCTGCCACAGCAAGGTTAAATAACAGAAGGTCCTGTCTGAGAAATCATTGTATATAATTCAAGGAATATAAAATCCTATGGAAAATGATGGTGAACAAACAACAAAAAGAAAAGTAAGGATTTGCTGTTATGATAATAGAAAGAAAGATATGCCATGCTCTTTTGAAGACAGTCTTTATCACCTCTCCACCTAACTGAGTTCCAGCATTTACCTGTCATTCCCACATTGATTGTAACCTTACAGCTAAATATCAGTATACTTGCTACTGTGAGAAACAGCCTTTGGAAACCCAATCGGTACAGAAATTGTTGACTTTCTTTCCTCATGATATCCTTTTTTTAAGTCTTTGAAATTCTGTTTAGTCACTTGGCATCCATGCTCACTGATGTCATTCTTAGAAATACCAATGATTTCTGTTTTTAAAGGATGTGAATATTTTTTTCTGAATTCTGGACCAAAGAAAACACCAAAAAAAAACCCAACAAACAAACAAACAAATGCAGAAAAGAAAACTAGGAGTTATATCAACAAATTAGTAGTTTTAGTACTTTGGATCAGATTCCTAAATGACCTAAATGCATTGAGGTTGTGTCTTTCTACAATATGACATTCCAGAGATTTCACTTTTAACTTGCAGTAGGTTGACAAGGACATTTGCAAGATATTTTAGCTCTCTTTAATATCTGTTTAATTGTAGCAATACTTTGGTACATTTGCTTAGGGCTAAAATTTTCCCACAGATCTCTTCAGTTATATTCTGCTAACACAACAGAGGAGCACTGAAGGAAGCAGTCTCATTTAGCCTTCAGAGTGCCTCTGTCTATAACTTCACGCAAAATCCCTTTACATTTTAATTAAGACTTCTAATCCCAGAGCTACTGTGGAGCTTCTTATGAGTTTGATCTTGTTTCAAATCAGAAGATGGCATATTTATCTGTGCTATGGGATTGCAGTAGACATATATAACAATAAATTCATTGTTGGATATTATTTAGCTACCAGATGCAATGCTCATGGACAGTTCATTTTGAGCTCAGTCTAATGAACTTTGTGAAAAATCTTGCATATTTTCAGACTACTTTTTCTCTCAGTTTCACTGACTGTGAATATGGGACAAAGTACAGAAACCAGGAATCCCAAACACATCCAAGTTACTTACTCAATTAACAACCTCTCATTTCTCTGATTCTGCTGCTATTCCATTGCAGCCTTGGGACTGTATTTTTGTTCCAAAAGACTGTGAATTCAGGGTAGACACTGTAGAGTGAACTACTATATAATACTAAATCACTTCCTTTGCAGTGAACAGAAAAAAAAAATTATCTATCAGAAATATAATTCAGGGATCTTATGCTACTTCCCATGTTAGTTCTGCTAAGTCAAAAGCAAAAGAAATGCACAAAAATTCACCCAAAAACATGAAACCTGACTGTAAAAGTGGATTGAGTCCTGGAGTACTCCCATTAAATTTTTCTCAAAATATTTTTAAGGACCTGTTTTGATATGCTGATGGTAAGCACTAGTCAGAGTAGCTTTGGTAAAACTGTTTCTTTGACACTGAAATATAGCATTTAGATTTACCACATAGGCAGAAAAATTTTCAAAGTCTGACAATAATTTTTTAGTGTCACCAGTCATATAATAGATAGTTAAATATTTGTCATGGAAAGAGGTGATCAAAAAAGCTACATGGAGCATCTTATAGAAAAACACAGCTTCCTCTATCACAGTGGATCTAGCGGCCTGTGTGGTAATTGAT
Organism: Anomalospiza imberbis; assembly: GCF_031753505.1. Lineage (NCBI taxonomy): Eukaryota > Metazoa > Chordata > Aves > Passeriformes > Viduidae > Anomalospiza > Anomalospiza imberbis. The sequence goes on along the minus strand of NC_089721.1, from coordinate 57,163,906 downwards.
GCAAATGTGTTCAGTGTTGAATGCAAACGGTGCCACCAGTTTGATTTGCAATAACAGTAAGTACGAGATGTAGTGTGCACATGGTTTCTCTGCTAAAAGCTCATTCATCAGTTTTCCCACAGAGTTTAAGAGCAAAGAGCAGTCAAAGATAGTCCTATATAATTTTAAGAACATATTATTGAATTCATGGATTCTTTTTTTCTGCTATAGCTACAGGCCACAGTTCAGTTTGATTTTAACATCAAAGGTTAGGCTAGTGACTGATAGGCTACCACAAGTTTTTGTCTTTCCCTGGAATACAAGCTAGAACTTAATAGCCCTGACCTTTTGACTTAAACAGCTGAATTCAGATGAGAAGCTATTGATGTGACACAAGTACATTCTTGCTGCATTTATCCTCCTCCTTATCCCAAAACTTCCTAAGGGGTCACATTCCCTGAATGCTGCAAAAGTGAACAAAGATGATGAAAATCTCTTCTCAAGAAATCCTGACTTTTTATTTCTGGGGTGATTCAAGCCCAGGAAGAGTTTACCTCTTACTTCTAGTTCAGATTTTTCTTTATCTAGTTTGAAGAACAGGAGGCTGAGGGGTGATTTCATTACTCTCTACAGGTGTCTGAGTACAGGACATGGAGAGGGAACTGCCAAGCTCTTTTCCCTGAGATCCAGTGATAGGATGCATGGGAATGGGTCAAGGCTGCACCCAGGAAGATTTTTGACATTAGGAAGCCTGTTTATTTTAATGACAGTGTGATCAAATGCTGCAACAGAACTCCTAGAGAGGTACTTGATGCCCCAAATTGGTCAGTGTTTAGTAGACATTTGGACAATGTTCTTAATAACATGCATTACCTTTTGGTCAACCCAGAAGTGGTCAGGCAGTTAGACTGGATGGTTGACACATCCTTTCCAACTGAAATATTCTGTTTCAATATATTTTGTTCTAATATGCTCCGTTCTGCTCTTTTCAGAATTATACTGAAAATTTCTGTTAACAGCTTTCTGCCATAAATACTTGCTGAGAGAAGTTCCAAGATCTTAAAACCCACTGGTTTGTTCCTTGGCATAAACTCCATGTTCTAGTAATCTGTAGCACCAATATTTAAGTCTATCCAAACCTTACAGATTTTGTAGTAAAATTAATTTGATTGGGTTGCTTGTTGCAGTAACAATATTAATTCTATACAGTTTTAGGTGGAAAACAACCTTTTCCAAACACTTTTTTAAAGCCTTCTGTAAGTTCAGCTACTGAAGTCAAAATGAGGCTATTTATTTTGCAAATTTGAATGTACATATACATTCAGAAAAAATTCCTTTCAATGTCAAGCTTGATATAATTTAGATGTATGAGATTGTCTGTTCTGTATACACATGACTCCCTACAAACATTTATATATTTGTGTGCATATACAACAAAAGATGAAACAATGTGTACAAATAAGTATATCATATAGATATATATATATATATCAGTCAGGTCACAGCTATTTCACCAATTGACTGATTATTTACTTTTCAAATTTTAATAAAGTAAAATTTTAATCTGAAGAAGATAATGAAAGAGCCATGACAATATGCTGAAGGGCAGACATCAAGATTATGAACATATTTTAGAATTCATTGCACTCAAAAATATTAGGTGTACTCTGTACTTTTGTAGGAAGGATTTCTTTAAATCAACAACCAGGCTCAGACTGAGAAACTCTCTGCCATGAGTTGTATTTTGTGATCCTGTTATATGGTGTATAACTCATTGTAAGCCAGTGCACAGCCAGGTATGGCTGATTGAGTTGGAAATCATCCTCACTGAGGGAAGATCAGATTCTGGTGGCCAAGCTTGGATCTCCAAATGCTTGCAGGCACTGCTGGCTGATTTGACTGTATATAACCTCACCTCAGGGATAAAGTGAGGGGGAAAGGCTGTCTAAGGCAACATGTAAAATTAGAGCTGGAGGACTTTCTCCCACAAAAGATGTGAAGGGACTGCCAGCACTGTCGTCTTTTTTATGGATCTGTCCTGAAGCTCAAGAAGGGATTTTGCCTTCCAGCATACTTGCATGAAGCAGCGCCCTTTAATGTTAAGTAACTGGTTAAATAACTAAATCTTTTAAGCTGCCAGACATACCTATTCTGGTGGCATTCACAGACAGCATGAAACCAGAAAGATCTGAAATATGAAAGACCAGGATGCCCTGGAGTTTCCAGAACATCAAATCTCTAGAGATGAGACTGATATAACCTTCAGGTTACATGATGCAGAACTGACCATTCTAGTGCAAGTACACTAATAAATACTCATAGCTCTTGCAAAATACACGCCTATTTTAGAATTTAGTGCTTCAATTCAAATTTAGGCCAGTATCTGTTTCAGTGTGGTACCACTTGATGCATATACAGTATTGGAGACCAAAAAGATTGTAATCTTATCAAGCTCTTCACATGGATTGTAATCTTATCAAGCTCTTCACTACAGTGAGTGATATTCTCAAGATTTTCTTCATAATTTCCAGTGCTTCAACTAATCAGACAAGAACTTAGGAATTGTGAAAAGAAGCTAACATTTTCTTTTACATCATCTGCCAGAACCACGTGATCATGGATGAACGTAAATAGACAGAAACCCCAAAGTATTTCCAGAGACCTTACTGTTTACATACATGTATTAAAGTATTAGCATTATGAATTATGCAAAATGCTTTTCCTTCCAGGACTCTGTGTCTGAGGTATAGCAAAATATATAAATCCTTTGGCTGAATTCAGACTAAATAAGAGCAAATCTCATTTTCATATCTTAAACCAATTTTAAAAAGCCAAACAAAAAACCCAAAAAACCAGAAAAACTGCAAACATCACAACTGATACTTATATGCAAAGACAAGAGTCTTTGAAATGTAAATATTTAAGCTGCGCAAACAGATAATAAGATTAAATGTTTGGGATCTGTGTAAGTACAATAATTTTCATGTTCAGTCTCAGCAAACTTAGAAATCAGAAATTTGTCAGCAACTCTTCAGCATGCAAAGGCATTATCATAATCTGTTCTGCACCAACAGATTAACTGTGTAGTCATTTTGTTTCTACTAATGTATTTGCCCTCTCTGTTTAACGCAGGACACTATAGACAATTACCAGGTACTTGTGGGTTATCCAGTTTTAAATTGTACTTTTGGACCAGGAGTCCCGCAGCAGAATTACAACAAAAATAGATGAATTGGTTGCTATAAGTATTTCTAACAGAAGCAGAAATACTACAGAGAATTTTAATTTGTAATGCAAAATTTTGTATTTTCCTGATGTTTTAAATGTGGTTCAGAAGGCAATTGAATATTTTTTGGTTCCACATCTCTGACACTTTGAACACAGATTGTTGCTTCAGAGACTACAGGTGTGACATGATATAGGTATGCCATAACCTTAATAGAAGTGGTTTTCCTCTAAGTAAGGGAGAGAATTGGATCTTGTTGAAACAATAATATTTCAGAAGAGAATACTCAGTCTGTATAGATACCTTCATTTTCTTAGTATACTGTGGGCATTATGCTAACTTAATTAGCATCCCTCTGCTAATTAGGGATGCATTTGAAGCCAAAGTGCAATATAATATCCCTTGTGTAACAGCCAAATATAATTATGCTGATATTTTGAGCAGTGCCAAAAGAGGAGAGGCAGGGGTGATCAAGCTGAACCAGACCTTATTTGTAAAATGCAGGCTGGAGTTCATTGTCACGACCAGATTTTCCAAATGCATGGGAGAGACCACAGTGATAACATTAGAAGATACATTGAAAACTTGGGATAGACTCCACATTTTTAAGATTATGTAGCAACTAGAATTTTGCTCTCACAATGCTGACTTTTAAAAAATCTGCTTTTGCATCTGATGAATTTTACATTTATCATCTTTAGAAAAAGGATATTTTAAAATAAATGTGAAGGATCATGTGTATTTACCTTGTAGATGTTTAGACATTAATTTTTACTGTCAAGTATTATCAAATGCTGTGAATTTCAATTTAAATATTTTAACAGTAGATTCTGTTGTTTTCTTTGTCTTAGCTCTGGAAAAAAAATATTTAGGTAATTCATAAAGCTTGTTGGCAAAGGAGAACAATTGTCCTTTAAAATGCACACATATAGACAAGAAATAAAGCTATCATCCAAAATGTAGTGTTCCACTGTGGGAAGCTGTGAGGAGTTCTTTTAATAATGGATGGTTGGGAATGAAATTAAGCCAAACAAGGCAAACGTTGTATCTGAAAACCATTGGTAACGAAAAGAAGAAACAAAAAGGAGTTAACCCACTGAAGAAGGCTGGAGAAGACATAGCAAGAGGAAGAAAAATGAGAGGGGGAGGGAGAGGAGTGAAGAGAGAGAGAGACATAAGAGACAGAGGGAAAAGAGGGTGTTAGCACCAGGAGTGTCGCTGATGTCCTAAGACGGGGCTGTGGATGCTGCCTGCCTGTGGACAGCTCCTGCAGCAGCCGGACACAAGGTGAGGGAGGATGGGGCAGGAGGTCCAGAATCCTGGACAGGGTCGTGACAGGGATGGGCAGTGGGCTGATTCCAGGTGGCTGGATCACAGGTGCCTCAGGCAGGGACACAGAGACGAAGCAGGCAGGGCGCTAGTCAGGGACACAGGGAGGCAGGACAGATGCAAGGGTGAGCAAGAGCCAGCAAGAGTAGGAGAGCAAAAAGGCAGGGGTCCAAAAGCAGGTTCAAAAAGCTCCCAAAAGAGCCAAAAGGCAAGGGATAGAACAGTCCCCAGAGTTTGGGATGCAGTTACTTTTTATGCCCCTGGCTCCTCCCAGAATGCTCCTGCTGACAGGAGACCATTGGCCAATCCGATGTCCCAGTGCAGTCCATTGGCGGAGGCATTTTGCTGTCGATTGCAGAGTGTCTCTGGGGTACAGTGTCTTCAGTGTTCCCCTGCTGATTGCCTGTCCCATTTGGGACATGAACTGATGGCCAGGCAAAGTCACCCCAGAGACAAGGCTTTCCTCCATCTTCCTCTGACTGCCTCCTGGACATGGAACACATGACAACCCCTGCCCCACATGCCTCTGACAACCATTACTGAGGCATACCAAAACTCATTGGCTTTTCACACAAAAGACAAAGCTGTCTAAATGGTCATCTTAATGAGACTTGATATTTCACCTCAAAGGAGGGTGGACCCTGTTTATGTGGTTATATTTAGTGTTTCTTTATTCCTTCAGTTCATCCACCGGGTTCAATATCAAATGGCACTTTAAACTTTTGTGCTCCTTCTGTTCTCTCTACCATTGTTACTGGAAATTTTAGTTTTTCAATAGAAAACTTCATTCATGCTTTTGAGTATTGACATTTGTACATTTGCTTTCTAGGAGTGTAGTGAATGAGTGGTTTGGCTGCTTGAAGAAACCCCATCAGAGATTTGGCAAAATCAGGTTTTGGTATGAATTTGTGAAAATGTGACTTAACAGAGTTTGATGGCGAAGTTCACTGTATTATTTATTACACAAGTTAAAGCATACAAAGGAATATCAAACTAGAAGCAATTGGGAATGTTTTACAGACAATCTGGGAATGAGAAAGGGGCTAAGTCTGCAAAGGATATAAATGCAAAGATAACGGTGTAAAAGAGTTTAGCAGTACCTAATCACTGAGTACTTTAACATTTACAAAGTAATTTGACAGGGTTTACTACAATTAGAACAATGACTTACTTATAGATTTGAGATAGAATAATCAATTCACAGACACAGAGCTAAAATCATGTGTACTCTTTTCTGTGGAGACAGATAAGCATGCCAAGCCTCTCCCGTGGAGAGATGTCCTTTGAATGAGCTATGAAGAGATCTTCTCAATTGTCCTGGATTGAGAAACCCTCCTTGGTCATGGTGAGCTCCCAGCATGCTTTGGAGTCCCATGTAGATTCTTTGTAATCCATTGGTTTTTGCCCTTTGTACCACCCCTGCTTTTCCCCATAAAAACCCAAGTTTCTGCCCTGTTCAGCAGGGAGCTGTTGTCATTGGCTGTTGCATGCCAGGTTGGTTCAGTTAGGGGTTTTAATAAAAGTTAGTTAGGTTGGTTCTATGTACCCCTGTTTTCCCCTTAAAATGGTTTGCTCCAAGCTGTCTGCTATAGGAGCTTTCACCTGTCAATCTTGTAACCACTCCCTTCTTCCCCTCAGAAAGTTCTGTGTCAATCACCCCACCTCTGCATTCCCATTTGTCCCAGAACCCTTTACACACCCCTGTTATGTTCCCATAGGATGCCGTAGTCCGCGTCATTCCCCTGTCTTCTGTCCCCATTGGGCCAAGGGGGCTTCCGCCCCTGTCGGCCCACCCCCTATTTAATCCCCTGTTCCCTTTGTCCCAATACCATTTTTCCCAGGCGAGCTTGAGAACAGCTGCATTGTCCACCGCTGCAGCCATACGGGAAATAGAGTTCTTAACCACGCAAGGGAAGTGTGCCTTCTCTCACCCTTTGTCTCGCCTCAGCGTGAGGCTACGGAAATGGCAGACCCACGCGGAGGCTCAGCCCTAGAGCTCCGCACACACGCAGCAGCCCTGGTCTTGCCGAAAGGCAGCACCACTAGCTGGGCACCCCCAGCTGCCTGGGACCGGGGCAAATACAAACTGAACGCCGCAATTGGCCTCTTTTGCAGGGTGCTGAATAAAAGGGCTACTCTGTGGAATAGCTATATGGCACTACTGTCTCTTTGTCTCTGTGTTGTTTAGGATACACCTTGCAAGGCAGAGCTGAAATCACTAAGAGCTGAAATCACTGCTAAGAGCTGAGCTGCCTACCCCTTGCTGAGGTTACCCTGCAGCCTGAGACCCCTAGAAAGTTGTCTCTTGCGGGACCTCTCTCTGGGAAGATTGCAGCGAGCAGGTCGAGCCATCAGACCCTGACCAGCCGTCTTAACACTTTTCTTATGTTTATAAAGGTCCCTATCAGAAACTCACCCCAGGTTAAGTGAAATAGTCACATCACATTTTGTGTTTCCAAACAGACAAGGATTGCACCCTGAGGAGCATGGAGTCTGTGTGGGTGTGAGTTCTGGAATATCAGCCTAACCATCTGCAAAGATTCTTTGAGTACCAGAGATCTGAGGGTCTGTAAGATCTGAGAATCATTTTGTTCATAGGGAGGTGCTGGCCCAGCCTGCTTCAGTTCAGGAGAGTTCAAAGGGCTTCACTTAGGGCTGCTGCTGTTCATAGGGTTGCAAAATGATTGACTTGATCCTCAGTAAGTATCCGTTCTGTCCATAAGCCAAGTAAGTAACTACTGGGCTTTCTTCCCGAAGTGCACTAACAAACTTTCCACTAGGGCTACAATTCACAATTGTACCACTCAGACTGCAAAATCAGGTAAATATTTTACCAAGGCTATAACTGATAATGGCTTATACTTTGTTTCCCACCTTAATTGGGTAGCAATCATACCAGGAATGATCTCAAAGTGCCTCACAGCTTGACTGGTATTGTCAAGGGAAGCTTCATTGCTCAGATGGTTTGGTCAAGGCTTAGCAGGACCTTTTGAAAATAAGATATGAGGATGAGGGCAGAGTGTGTGTGGGCAGTACACCACCACAGTTCTAGGGATAAAATAATTTCAAGACATTGGCCTTTTTTTCTGCGCTCTTTCAGTTAACACATAAGATTTCTCTCATTTGGATCTGGTTTCTGAAAACTATTTATCCCATTCTCAGATTTAAGGAGACTCCTTCATTCTCAAGTGCTTCTGCAAGTATTACAGGATCACTGAATGGCTGAGGTTGGAAGGGCTCTCTGAAAGCCATCTTGCCCAAGCACTCTGCTCATGCAGGATCACCTAGATCAGGTTGCCCAGGACCAGGAATAGTAATTTTTTAAATATACCAGGAATAGTAATTTTTAAAATATCTTTATGGATAGAGACTTCAAAAAATTTCTGGGAAACCTGCTGCTGTGATCAGTCAACTTCACAGCAAAAAGGTTTTTTAGGGTAGTATCGGAGATGGTGTTGAAAGTCAAGGTATAAAATATCCTATTCTCCCCTCAGATACCAAGACAGTCATCTTATTGTAAGAGGATATCAGGTTGATTGAGTTTACATCCCCTTGGTGAAGCCATGCTGACTACTGCTGAGCATCTTCTTGTGCTTCATGTGCATAGAAATGGTTTCAAGAATTAGTTGCATCCTAACCTTCCCACAAATGGAAGTGAAGCTGACTCACCTGCAGTTCCTTGGGTAGTACCCTGGTTCTGCCATTCTGGAAGCCAAGAGTGACATTTGCTTTCCTCCAGTTCTCCAGATTTCCATGATCAAAGTTTATTGAGAGTGGGCTTGAATTTATTTCAGCCAACTCCATTGGCACTCGTGGCAGCATCAGAATTTAAAAATGTCCGGTTTATTTCAGTATCCCCTAATCAGGTCCTCTTCACCAAGCATGAGCTTTTCTCGCTCCAGACTTTTGTGCTGGCCCAACCTGACCTTGAACACTTCCAGGGATAGGGCAACCACAACTTCTCTGGAAAACCTGTCTGACCACCATCATGGTTAAAAAAAAAATATATATATTCCTTATATCTAATCAAAATTGACCCTCCTTCAGTTTAAAACCTTTTATCTTATCACAACAGGCCCTGCTAAAATGTTTGTTCCCATCTATCCTATGGTCCCCTTCAAGTATCAGAAAGCCATATTAATGTCTCTCTTGAGCCTTCTCTTCACCAGGCAGAACAAACCCCGCTTTCTTAGACTTTCCTCATGGAAGAGGTGGAATAGAGAGTCAGAACCACCTCCCTGGACCTTACACCATGCTTCTTTTGAGGCAGCCTAGGATTCAGTTTGTGGCTCATGTCCAGCCTCTCATCTACCAGCACTCCAAAGTCATGGCTCTCAATCCATTCATCCTCTAGTCTGTCTTCATACCAGGGGTTGTATTACCTTGCACTTCACTATGTTGTACCACGTAAGGATCCCATGAACCCACTCCTTGAATTTGTAGAGGTCACTGTGGATGGCATCTCATCCTTCAGGAGTCTCAACTGCATCACACAGTTTCCAAAACTGCTATGTTTTGTCTGCAAACTTGCTGAGGGTGCACTCAATCCCACTGTCTACACCACTGATGAAGTAATTAAACAACACTTGCCCTAGTATGGACCTCTAAGGAACGCCACTCAACACTGACATAAGTGGGGCATATTCAGTCTACTTTAAAATGTAACACTCAAGAGGCAGAGCTTTGACGGAGAAAAATTTCTACTTCTGGGACAGAAAACTATAATTGAAAGCTATTATAATTAAGCCTTGCAAAGTCTTGGCTTTTTTTTCTCCCAGACCTGTTTTATACGTCCTTCTTAAATTCTTTATTTGTTCTGTCCTTTGCAATAAAAAAGCTAAGATAAGAGAAGGATATTTTTGGTTCCCCTATCAGAAGCTTTATATAAGAAGACTAGTGGTTTGCCTAAAAATATAATAAGTTATTTGTTTTGACTTTAAAACCTGCTCCTGAAGTACATTAAACAGACCCAATGGGAGGTGGATGATGTGGAAGGATGGAGCTTTGCTGACAAACTGTGGAACATTTTTACTATAATAATGTAATGAATAAATAATAAGAGATGTGACACTCTGTTGCCATGGTTTATTGCAACGTATTATTCATGCAGCTAGAGAAAGGTAACCTCTAGTACAAGCATTCATTCTATCACCAGGGTACTTCTCCCATTCCAGAGGTCCTGACCTTATGTTCAAAAGTAGATAAAAGCAGAGGAAAGGTAACATCAGGTGAGATTTATTTTTTTCAAGTAATCATTAACAGTATTCGGTTTTTTTGGGCATGGAGGGAAAGGCAGGGGAGAGGAGGAAAGGAAAAAAAAAGGCTTGGAAACTGAGAAATTGAATTTTCAGATGATGCAATGGGTGCAGCATGTTATGGGTGCATATAGGCCCTACTAAGGACCTTCCAGGGGAGCACAGGGAAAGCGAAACTTGTTAACTGATTCTTATAGAAAGATTATTGAGCTATTTGACACTGTTTGATTTAAATCTGTGTTCATTCATCTTCTCTGTTTTCTTTTTAGTGACTATGTTGTTGTCAAGTTTCCATGAAAACAACTACAAAGGTGGGGTTTGCCCTTATATCCAAGTGTCCTCTGCCAGAGAGTTTGCATTTGTTTTCTTACCAACTGAAGATGCAATTTCTTTTGCTGTCTCCCAGTTTTGCTTAATAAATTTTTCCTTTGAAAATTATTTGGTATCCACAACTCATTACTTCATCAGTAATTTCATTTATCTTTCCTATAGCTGCAATTTTGTACTGTATACTGCTGAATGTCCTTTGTCCATGAAGCCCAATGAAGAAATCAGTCTGTGCTTTCATATATTTGATATATCTTCCCTGTTCGCGCCCTTTAGGAATCTGTTTGTTAATATTTGGGAAGTGGTAATCACCAAAGGACAGAGGGAATAACTCAGTCTGTGCCTCTCATACCTCAAAAAAACAAAATGCTGTGAAATCATTTTACTGGCAGAGTGTACTGAAACTTTCAGTGTTTTCCAAAAACTTTTTAACTTCTCATATAAATCTTCATTGGTAATAGGCAAAATTAAAATAGTAGTGCCTTTTCCTAGTGGAATATTGGGAAAAATATGTATGACGGCACCATTATAAGATGCTAAAAAATAATCAGTTATACCATCTGTATATATTTATGTATTTAATTTTACTGTTGTCAGTCAAGTTCCTGGCCGGATTCTGTTAGTGTCAGCAAACACTATTAAAATTTGTTGACAGACACAAAGTCTCCTTAATTCTGTTCATTTAGAAAAACACAGAGTGCAATTAAATCATACGTACTATATGATATTTAAGAAAGTTAGAGTTAGTGTATGATGTGAGTGTATACAATACATTAACAGTATGGTTTACCAATCACATTAAACACATTATTTGCAAAAGTCTCATCAGCTGATTAAGGAAGAGCATCCAACCCTCATATTTTGTAATGCTGTGGGATATTTAACCTTGAGAACTGTCTCATTCTTGAGGTCATATTCCTCTTTTGCACTCTAGAGTCTCATCAGAGCATAAAATCTTGATTAGCTTTCGGATATCCCAAATTAAACACAGAATGTTAAGTAAGGTGAAGTGTTCTTCTCTTTTCAGTCACAATAAATTTCACTCCTATGAGCCGAAAACAGAATAACATCAAACAGTCTGAAATGTTTCAGACCATGAAATGTTTCAGGGCCATTCAGCATTTTTTGTAACAGAGTGAAAACAAAGGTTTTGTTTAAAACTATTTTTATGGGTTTGAACATTCAGATTTCAGAGAAATTTTACAGTGTCAGAGTTGGCTATTTTCTTTATCTGCTTTTGTGATTTACAAAGATTTGAGCAGCACTGGGATGCTCTATGTGTTAGAATATAATTTATTTTTCTCTAAATATCCCCTATTCTGTAAGCGATTTTCACAACTCAACAGTTCCTTGTAGAAAAGATTCCTCTAGATACAATTACCTCTGTTCTTAATATTCCACATGTCTTTGGGGGAAAATGTTGATACCTCTAATTGAGATTTGTTCTCTGAATGCATGTGAGTGTTCCACAGTATTAGTGAAATTTGGATAGAAGTTAAAAAAGAGAAAATAAACCATCAAAACAGCTGTTTCAAAGATGTTAATACAGATTTCTACCAGCTGCCTGTGGGTCCTCTCTACACATTCTCCTCCCTGGCACCAATAGTATCTGCAACAGAGCAAAGGCTCACTCTAATAAAGATTTGAAAAGAAGGTAAATTATAGAGTCAGAAAAAAGGTAATCATAGTACATCTATGCTATTTAGTAAGAAGGTATTCAGAAAAAAAAAAAGTAGTACTTTCTCAGGTTGTGTCAATTTAAGAAACACATTTGAAGATGTCTTGTGCAAACAGTGGAAACATTTTTTAGTTGTCTAAACTTAGGGGATTTGTTAGCACAAAAAATATGAATAAATACATGTTAACATTTAGGTGGCAGTGTAAATAGGAGCATTTAAAATGCTTAAAGGAACACTAAGGATTTAGGAGCACATCTGAATTTTACACACACTTTACACACATCTGGACACCACCATATGTAGTATGAGAAAAAAAGATGAAATGGAAACATTGGACAGTTCTCAGAGCTATGATGTCTTTGCCATTAGGAAGATTTTGTGCAATAAATCCCATGACTGGAGTGCTGGCATGAGAGCTACAGGCTGTTCTGGAGTGATAGACAAGGAAGGCAAGGTTAAGGAGTTGTACTGAATGAAAAGGAGGGGTTTGATTGCCAGACTCAGCATTAGTGATGATGTGGTAGAGAGACTGGGTTAAGGGGAAATAAAAAAGAGGAGATAGTGTCGTGGCTGACTCCTACCAATTCCCCAGCCCAGCTGATAGCACGGATAAGTTATTTTACAGGCAATTAGAAGAAATCTCTGAATTAGTAGTCCTTGTCTTGAAATTTCATCTTCTGAGATATCAACCTGGATTATGATACAGTTGTGACAAGAAAGTCTGTGAAAATCCTGAACTCTTTGAAGATGGTGTCTGGTCAATAGTACTAAGTGAGCCAATTAGAAAATATTCACTTCTAGAGTTGCTATTGTGAATACAGAAGAGTTTGTGACTCAATCTAAACTGGTTTTTCTATCATATATCTCATATATCTCATATGAACCATGGCGATTTTATCCCCTTCTTCAATACATGAAGATTTTGATCAGTCGGGAACAGTTTGATGGTCCAACTTCTGGTGTTAACTGTCCAGGTGGCCTATGCTAAATGTCCATCCCAATGTTTGAAGGTCCTACCACCTATTGCTCTCACATGGTTTTTAAGAGTCAATGTACTGTGATAATATTGCATCCCTGAAATAATTGAGTCAGACAGTGGGACTACTTTCAAAAATATCCTCATAGACACCTGGGCCAGAGACCACAGGATTGAGTGGGTGTCCCATTGTGTGCCAACCTCTGGGAAAATTCTGCTTAGCACTTGGGCTCTGCACTGGGGTGCATCAGGCACAGCATCACCAGTGGGGCAAGGCAGGGGATTTCCAACTCTGCTCTGCACTGGGGTGGCTTCACCTCAAGTGCTGGGGCAGTTTTATGTACCACAGTATAACAAAGAAATTGACCTGTTAGAGAGCGTCTGAAGGAGGGTGATGAAGATGATGAAGGGCTTTGAGGTGAAGCCATTTGGGGAGGGGCTGAGGTCACTTGGTCTGTTCAACCTGGAGAAGAGGAGACTGAGGGAGACCCCTCACTGCAGTTACAACTTCCTTGTGAGGGGAAAAGGAGGGGCAAGCACTGATCTCTTCTCTGTGGTGACAGTGACAGGACCCAAGGGAATGGTCTGAAGCTGTTTTCATGGGAGGTTATCTTGGATATTAGAAAAATATTCTTCACTCAGAGGGTGGTTGGGCACTGGAATAGGTTCTTCAGAGAAGTGGCCACAGCACCAAGCCTGACAGAGCTCAAGAGGCACATGATGTGACTCTTAAGGCTGTCCTTTGCAAGACAGAGAGAGTGATTTACATACAAGAATGATTACCATGGATGCTGGGTGACAATGAACTATGGCAGATATATTCCCAACCCTGGCCAGAAAACCATGTTGTTCTCTGAAGCCAGAGACTCATTTACCCTTGCCCCTGGCAATTGACATGAGATAATACAGAGTATCAATCTAGACATGCCCACATGGCACCAGGCTCCAGCTCCTCAAAGCTATGCAAAAATTATCTCTGTCCTGGAAGGAACCAGAGCAAGAGCTATGTCTGGTCAGTTATTAGAAACCAGCAATGTTCCTTCAGAGCTCAATTTAAGGACATTTTCTGTTCAATACTTTTGTAAATAATTTGCATGCAGTAATTGTACACACCATTAAAGTTTCTGCTGATGACACAAAACTGGGAGATACTGTTGAGTCTTCACACATGAGAGGTCTTCTAGTGGGATCTTTGTAGACTGGATCACTGGGGACTCACCAGTGGCATAAAAAGATAAATTGCCAGATTATGCACCTAAGAAAGGGTAACTCTGGACACCAATATGAGCTGGGAGGGGAGTGGCTGAAGATCAGCCCTGCAGAACTGGATCTGGGGTTGCTGGTTGGCAGCAGGCTCACTGTGAGCCAGAAGAGTGCCCAAGCAACTGAGAGGGCAAACAGCATCCTGGAGAGCAGTAGAATCAGGCAGCCAAAATCAGGGATTATCTTTTGAGAAATTCCCCTTTCAACAAATTCACAGAAAATCTGATTCAAGAAAACAAATGTTGTTTAGATGTAGATACTTGTGATGAATGGTGACAAACTGTTTATTTAAAAGGACAGTATAGAAATCATTTAGAAGTAAACATAAATGGTGTCAGAAATTATAATGTGTATACAGGAGAAAAATACCTAATTCTTGTAACTGTCTATAAATTATTAGATTTCCTGGAAACAGCCTTGTGGAAGACAAAGACCTTTTAATCACAAGACTATGTTCCTACTATTCTACTATTGCTGTTTATTTTGTGTCAATGTCTTAGAAGTAAATGGAAAGACATTGGGGTATATTGATGTTACTTGGTGACATCTTTCAAAGAACATTGAATAAGACATTTTCTTTTATGGATAATATGATACAGAAATTCTGATCTGACTTACTGGTACTTTACTGAAAGCAATAATGGGCACTGAGAAGAAGATACTTAGGGTGATATAGTGAAAGTGAAATTATTTTATAATCTATGAAGTGGGTCATTGATTGCTACTGAAATATATTTTTAATGAGGAAGTTTCACACATGGAGAATGAATACTGGTAAAGGAGAGAATAATTTGCTTATAGAAAATAATGGTGCTAAAATTCATAAAACTATTAATTGACAAGGGATTCTAAGAGGTTTTTTTCCATTTATGTTTTTTAACTATGTTTTGCCGTGTGTGTGGAGTGTTGACTATGAATTATGGCTGCACTAGCAAGATAACATGAAAAATTACAAGGTATAACAGATAGCAAAGAGAGGTATGAGATACACAGCTTAAAACAATGTTGATTAGTGGTTGTATCAACAACATAGCAACATGACAAATTACAAAAATAAGCAACAGTGTAAAGAAGGATAAATTACCATGAATTTCTGGTCAAAACAGAAATTACAAGGATAGCTCTATTACAAACAGTAATTAGGGTATAAATTAGCAAAAATTATCTATAAGGAAAGAAAAAATATATCAGGCCTGTTTCAAAAAAGCAACTGTAGAGATTGAGAAAAACTTGAAAAGTGAAAAAAAGGGTCCATAGAAATTGCTAAGTTTCCCTTGAAGTTATCTTATTGCTGATCTGTGCTTCAGAAGATGAGAATAATCCTGTCCCTGTAACTATGCCTCAGTTTGAATCACTTCTGCAGTCAGGGAACTCCTGGAGGTTATGAAGTGCTTGGAAATGTTTTGATGGCAGTGATGGAGCATCCTGACTGTTTAACATCACATGCATTCTATAAGCACTATTGTACCTTACCAGAACTATGTACATTTTTAAAAAACCTGAAGATTTTCAGCCTCCATCTTCTTCCTGTTGCATGAATGTCTTAACATATAGGGTTTTGTCTCCCCTGCTCTTTTGTGGGAATGGTAGGAAGATTAGAAAGCACCTAAATATGTAGAAATATCAATATTTTATTGTTATCATTTAAGAGTGTTGCAGAGGAATAGCTATATCTACAAATTTTGAACTAAAGCTTCAAATTATTTGAGACTGCAATAATTTTTGTATGAAATATATGATTCATCAAAAGAAAGTAACAGCAGCAAAAACCCCCAAACAACCCACAGTTTTTCTGCAAAATATATTCGTAGCACTGAATTTGAGAGCTACTTGCACCAGACTAGACGGGTCTTTTACTTTGATGTGTTTCTGATACCATCTCTGTATCAAAACATCAAAGAAGCATGATAATTTGAGATCTTATAAATAAAACTTAGATAGAAACATTATTAGCAATAATTTTTTTTATTGTGTCTTAGTTTAATTTGTCTCCTGGAAAATTTAATTCAGAATAAAACTAATTAGGTTACCTTCGGAAATTTGTCAGATAAAAAGTTATTTTAAAATAGTTCTTACCCTCTGGAGGTCATTAGAGCAGTTCATATGAACAAATGTCAATTTGTTTCTTACAATAAGTGTTGCTCTGTTAGAAAGGGTATCTTTATCATATTTTTGACATAAAGGAAATGGATAGTGCTACATTCTGTATTTTCATTATTTTTTTTTAATTCCCTGCAAGGTACAGTGAAAAAAAGAAAAGTGACAAAATGCTATCCATGCTGTTTGTACTGTCTTCCAGGGGAGAAAAAATGGAAAGGTGTAGCTCAAGGATCTGTGGTTTTGGCTCCATTCCTTTGTTCTTAATGTTTGACCATCTCTTTACCAGTCTGTGGTTTGAGTGTATGCACACAGAGCTCCTACCTTTACCTAGTATTTGCAGACAAGATATAACTCCCTAGTCAGCTACATTTGCAGAATGAACCTTGTTAAGTTGTTTCAGGATGCAGAGTTGCCACCTCCATCCTTATCAGAGGCTTCCTTTGCTTTTTAAAGTAGTGAGGAGTAAGTAATCTTTTTCTGCTTGTATTCCTTTCCTATGGGCTAGGAAAAACACACTCTTCTTCAATTTCTATCTCTTTGTTTTCAGACACTGTTTCAGAAAGCAGATGACTTTGTTTCAGATCAGGTTTTTAGTGGATTTATTCTGCACCTGAAATCGTATTTAGGTTGTGTCTGCTCTAACAATGAAGAGTATGTCCGAAAAGTGTGCCACTTATTGAACTATTACTTTGGTCATGACGCATTGTAGTTAAGGATCTTAGAATTTTTATCTGTGAAATCTTGATTTTTTGAATTTGTAGATAATTATAGATTAGGAAAAGCATGTTCGAATAGGAAAATTATGAACAATTTTCAAGTAGATCATGGGCAATCCTCAGCATCAATCCTTTACAATTGGATCGTTTTGGCTCCAATCTGTCTATTCTCTAAGAGAACAGATTATTTTTTACTATTGCACCTTTAGTTCTTACTACTTAAGGTGTATTGACTAAATTGAAGTTCAGTCATATTGAAATAACTAATTTTTCACATATAGTCATTTTGCACTCCAGCTTTATCAGATTAAACAATTTCTGCTTTAAAAGAAAGGAAGTTTTAGTAAATATAACTTTTCCTAAATCAATAGCAACAACAGTGGTAACAAACAGAGGAATTGGAAATAAGGTCCCAATTTAGTAGTAAATTAATAGTCTTTTGGACAGGGATGGGCCCATTTTTGTATCTGAGGTAATACAAGAGTGAAAGACAAGACAAAAAAGTAATTGTATGCTGTTGCAAAATAAGGAGATACTTTCTTAAAAAGGAAAAAAAAAAAGACAATTATGAGTATGTGAACCGCCCATGTGTTGTTCATATTCTTCATTAGAAACTATGCTTATGTTACAAAGGTCGATGAACTATATGTGCCAGATGTACCAGAATGTGGAAAAAAATGTTTTCCTTGTCATATAATTAAGGTGAAGATTATGGCATATTTTTTACCATTACTGTGACTGGGGAATAAAAAAAATAGGGAATTTTTCCCTTGTTATTTAATCTCTAAACAACTTATAGCATAAACCCTCAATGAAAACCTGGATTTAAGGGCTAAAATTTTCATTAGATGTCTACGCTGTTTTGCTCTGATGCATTTCTTCCTAATTAAGAGAGTAGAAAACAGAATTGATTTTTCCATTGCTACCTAATTCAAATCAGGAATAAGCATCAACTTCGCTTTCTTTTTCACTAGAACAACTATTTAATGGTTCCTGCTTTAGAACAAAGGTACCACAATCTTTCCCCAATGTAATAGGTTGCTGTGTGCATTGCAATATAGAAAAGTTATTGCTTATTTATTTTTTCTCAAAACAGAAATAATATTAGATTAAAAATGTATTGTATGTGCTTCCCTTCTCCAATGACCCTCTCAACTTTATATTAAGAAATAGTAATTTTTGACTTAAAAACAAATATAGCAATGAAAACATGCAAACCTCTTCTTTTTCCTTTTTTTTTCCATTTGCATTTTTTCTCCTTGTCTCTAGATCTTATCAGTCTATGTAGCACCACAAGTACCTGTGGCCTGTAACTGCTGGAAATTTAATTGGTGTCTTCATCTAATCAATAGTTTTAAATCCATGCAAATTTTACATTAGGAAGCTTTTTCAACTACCTTTGGGCATGTCCAATGTGTGAACCTGCTATGAAAAATTTATCTCTAAATTATCACTAGATAATAAAATTTCATATTTGAGAAATATGATATATGGAAAAACTAAATTTTAAATAAAATAATAACTAATAAGCATTAATCAAATCAGTCACTCAGCAGCTAACCTGAGCTTGAAGAAATTAGCTCTTCCTGAGAATATTCCAGCAATAGAATCATCAGAAAAATAATCAAAACAAGAATTAAAAGCTATTTCTTCTCAAATTACCTGTGAAAGACTAGTATTTTCCAAATGAATTATTTAATTTGTGAATCAATTTGAGCAGCTGTGATTAGAAGTGGATAAGGAAGGGTTTTTTTCTGCTTGCAGTCAGAAAAGTAGGTTGTAGTGCTCTACACATGAGCATAAGAGGTGATAACAGGTGATGAGCGGTTTTTTTAAGGAGGATGGCCTTATTTGCCCTATTATATAGATCAAATGTATCCTTATTTCTTCAGTTAAACTTCTGTCTTCAAGAATTGTTATAATTTTTTCCTTTTTTTTTTTTTTTAATTTCAATGAAAATGAGTAGTTATCTCCAGGCAATTACCTTTGTTCTTCTAAGAATATCTTTGTATCCCTAAGTGTCTGTGTTTCTGAAGTTTCCATTTTTATTTGTATAATATTTGGAAGTACAGGTGGCAGAGACAGCCAGGAGAAGCAGGACTTTGTGCATCAGTTTCTGTGCCCTGTGTTGGGATCTTTTAGATGTGCTGGCAGTGGGACAGGAGACAGCTGAGGACGTATGGCTCAGGGCTATGAAGGCAGACAAATTGGTGATTGGTGTTGTTAGCATCTGCCATGACCTATTAATCAAGAAGTAGGTGAAGCTCTCTTCATACAACTCGAGGGCACAGCCACTTCTCAGGGCTTAGTCCTCAGTGATGTGGTGTAAGGACTTAAAGAGCATGGTTGCATGTCCCAAACACTGCTAAAGCAACAGAGGTACTCTGTCATGAGATAAGCACAGAAGGATGGTGTTAACTCCAGTCTTGGCAGAGGTGAGGTCTAGTTAATAGATCCTGGATAATACATCCAGACAATAATTCCTACTGTGGTAAACTGTGTAAAGAAGAAAGTGCTCATAAGCACATCACCGATCAAAGATCACCCCAAGTTAAGGCATCTGTGACAACTGACTACTGAAGCCCTCCTCCTCCCCCACCCCAAATATGCCTCTCTAGATAATGTCCTACAGGATCTTGATATAAGAAAGAAGTGCTACTATTGTCCAGATGTTGTGTCAGACCTAGGAGAGGATGACAAAGATGGGAAGAAGAATGTATTGCTGATAATAGACACAAAGAATTTACAGGCCACAAGGAAAGCCAACTCCTTAACTGTGTTGAAGTCACAACACAGTTACTATGTCCAACTGAGTAAAAGGTAATTCCGACAGAGGGATATTGCAATGCAAAGCCCATCCACGCAAGAAACTCACCAAATCAAAAGAAGAGAAAGACTGAGCATGTGGACTAATTGCATTAGAAGCAAGGGAATCCTTCAGCTGTGGTAACCACGAGGTGGTGGAGTACAACTTTCTAAAAGGAAGAAGCAGGTCAAAAAGCAAGCTCACAATTCTGGGCTGCAGAAGAGCAGACTTAGGCAGGGAACCACTTAGAAGAATGCAATAGGAAACATGAGTGGAGTGGCATGGGTCAGGAGAAATTGCTTGAATTCCAATGATCATGTCCTCCAAGTTCAATATCAATCTACTCTATTCTTGAGCTTGAATGGGAAAATTCAGGATATTAAAAAAGGCAGCAGGAGGCCTGTGTGGATGATCAAGAATCTGCTGACAAAATTCAGACAAATAAATGAGTCATATGAGAATGAGAAGTAGGGTAAGATGACCCAGGAGAAATATAGGTATTGCTCAGAGATGCAGAGAGGAAAGACAAACTTCATCTAATGTAGATTGGGTGAAAAGTATAAAAGGCAATAAGAGAGGCTCCTGTAGGTATATCAGCAGCAAAAGAAAGACCAATGCACAAGAAAGTGCTGAAGGACAGTTGGACAGAAAGGAATTCTTCAGAAAGGACCTGAGGTTTCTTATGAGGGCAGGAAGATGAACATGAGCCAGTAAGGTGCCCTTGCAGCAAAGACAGCCAACAACCTCCTGTGCTGCATTAGAACCACTTCTTCCAGCAGGTAGGCATCATCCTTCTCTTCTGTCCAGCACTGGTGAGGCTACTCCTGGAGTGCTGTGTCCAGTTCCAGTCTTCCCAGTACAAGAGACATGAACATATTGAAATCAATCCAGCAGTAACAAAGATGACAAAGGGAACAGAATATCTCTATTATGAAGACAGGCTGATGTTGCATCCCGGAGTTGGGTTCAGATTAGGGGTTCTGATATATGTTAGTTAGCCAGTTCTGTGTGCCCCTGCATACCCCCATGTTCCTCCCTGCCCACTTCTGAGAGTTCTGTGTCTGCTACCCCACACCTGCATTTCCATTCATCCCGGAACCCAGCACACTCCTCTGTTGTGTTCCCATAGGTTACCATGTTCCACGTCACTCCCCCGTTGCCTGTCCCCATTGGGCGAGGGGGGCTTCCGCCCCTATCAGCCCACGCCCTATAAGATCCCACGTGCCCCTTTGTTTGGCTCCACTCTTGCCCATGCTGGTTTGGGAACAGCTGCATTATCCACCGCTGTAGCCATGCGGGAATAAAGACTTCTCAATCACATGAGCAGAGTGCACCATTCTCTCACCCTTTGTCTCGCCTCAGCATCTGGCTATGGCATGGCAGACCCATGCAGAGGCACAGCCCTAGAGCTCTGCACATATGCGGCGGCCCCGGTCTGGCCGAGAAGCAACGTGCTAGCTGGACACCCCCGCTGCCTGGACCTGGGGGGAAGAAAAGCCAAATG
The DNA here is from genome assembly GCF_031753505.1 of Anomalospiza imberbis. NCBI lineage: Eukaryota > Metazoa > Chordata > Aves > Passeriformes > Viduidae > Anomalospiza > Anomalospiza imberbis. The sequence goes on along the minus strand of NC_089721.1, from coordinate 57,142,746 downwards.
ACACAGGCTGAGAGGCTTGGACTGTTCAGCTTGGAGAAAAGAAGGCTCAGAGGGATAATTTATCCATTTGGGTAAGTACTTGAAGGATGGGCATACTTGAAGGATGGCCTGGCAGTGCCAGGCTTTCCTCAGGGTTTAAGGATTAGAGGCATTAGATAAATATTGAAATATAAGTAATTGCACTTAAATACGAAAGTGTTTTTCCTCTGGGGCTGTTTGAGCACTGGTGCAGTTTGCCTAGAGAGATTGTGGAGTCTCCATCTTTGGGCATATTTAAAACACAAACACTGTTCAAGACAACTTAGGGTAGGTGGCCTTTCTTTGACCCAGGGCTTAACTAGATGATCTCCAGGTGATGTGCTAGCCTCAGTGATGACAGCTCTGTGCATCTCGTGCATCTCAGTTCTGTGAGAATCAAAGACTTTCGAAAAGACCAGATACAGTTCTGAGGTAGTTGCATGCCTAGAAACTTCATTAGTATGAGAGACCTTAGATTGATTTTTTTTGTCCCCTGAAGTGTACATGAACATATTTGTTTATTTTTTAATCTGTTTGTATATAATTGAAACACAGAAAAGTAATTTGAATTCTTCAGGCAAGAATCACATCATGGCAAGATAAAAGCCCAAAATATTAGGCTTGGATTTGGTTGCTTTCCAATACAACTTAGATTTTCACACAGTTTATTTAAATATGCATGAAGATTAGCTAAAGCAACATCTATAGAGTGTTAATAGATAGATATGACCAGGGAATAAAGGGGCCGATAATATTGGAAGCCTATGGGGAGACAAAAGTATATGCTTTAAATACTTAAATTTAAATAGAAATATATTAAATTTTCTTTAAAAACTATTTCAGTATAGCTCGAATTAATTCAGTGGAACTACACTACTTTACTCCTGGAAGGATTTGGTCCCTTGTGTTTGGGAATTTTGAAATTGTATCCATGGCTAGAAATTCTACAAAATGTCGGTATTCCTTTAATCTCCTGTTGAACATTCTCTTCTTGGTTGCTACTAGATTCCTGCAGCTTTCTTAAACTCTCACTTCTTCTGAAGCTAGCATAACCTTCTCTATCTTTAACCAGACTTTTTAAAAGGGAAGATTTATAATGTCTCTTAAAGAAAAACTATGCATACCTGCTTCTCTATCTGATATTTTCCACACCAATATGTATTATTTTATAGGACATGATTTCAGCCTGTCAAGTATTTTGAGCTAATAATATGAGTAATTTTTATATTTTTAAACAAATGTGCAGGTATTTGTATGGTACAACTTTCCAGTGATATTTTAAGTAACATAGCCCTGTAAGACATTTCTATGAGATACTCCATCATTTATGGCCAGGCATGATGAAATTTAAAAATTATACAAGAAATAATTTGGAATGCTGACCTAAATTCTTCAATGAAGTAAAAAAGATATCTGAAATGCTAAAACTATAAAAACAACATGAATCAACTCTCATCCAGTTGAGGAAAAAACTACAGTTAAAAGACAGGAATATGAGATATAATAAACTTTTGACTGACTCTAACAGCAACATAATAGGAACATAATTTTTTCCAAGCTTTTTCAATAAAATATAAATTTATTTAAATTTTCGAATCTACTAAATAGCAGGGATTAATTTTCATTCTATTAAAAGCATCTTAGAAATGCCTCTCCTTTAAAAACAGAAAAAATAACTGAGAAAATAGGATTTGTTGATTCTGGAACTGATTATTACACTGCATGAACTAATGATGAGTGACTATTGCTGGAATTAATTAATACAGGTTTTGATAAAATTTCTGCATCATATTATCGTATTACTATCACTCTAAATTTTTTTTTTCTTTCCCAAAGTAGTATTGCAGGGAAGATTCTCTACCCATATAAATAATCATAACCTCTATGGAGTGAGTTAGTAGATAACAGCTGAATGACCCACTCTTTTTTTATATTAATTATGTGTAGACTAGCTCTAAAAGGTCAGCCTTTTCTAAACAGGTAGATATTATTTTTACTTCTACAAACTATAGACCAGAAATATGATTCTCCAAATCACTGAAAAATATTTCTAGTCATATTACATGGTACAAATTTACTAGATTGGTTTGCTTGCTGCAGTGTAATGTTACAAGGATATGTATTTCTTACTCATTTCAATATGGATGTGATCATTTCCGACAGTAATAATTCACAGAGCCACACTTCAGAGAATATTGAACCATATTTTTTCAACTACCTAAATACATTAAATTCACACACTGATGTTTATATCAGATTCCTAATGTGTATATCCCATCAGAGATCCTTAGACCATGAATATTTTAGACGTCTGTAAACATGGGTGATTTGAAGCAACTGAGCATGAAAAACTTTGCAACCTCTTAAAACTCTAATGAACAGCATGCCATTTGGATTAATTCTTATAATTTTGTAGACTGCTTCCTTTCTAAATAAGCCTACTCTGAATTTTTAAGTCTCAAATCTGTATTCTCAGGTGCCATGAACTGCATCAGAGAACAACCTTGAAAATCTTGTAAATTATTTGTGCGCCTCATATGACTTTTTCTTTCTTAAGATAAAGGGCAAGGTTCCAAATGTTGCTGGATAGCATAGAATAGTAATTGTTCCAATTTTTATTTATTTATTCAATCTATAGTTTAAAAGCAGGATGAGATAACAATTTATAAAAATATGGAGGAGGTATCTGTGAGCTAAAGTGATATCTCACTGTGCTGTGTAACTTTTCCAAGGAAACATGTAGGAGACTGGAACTTTTATGAAATTTAACAAGAGATTTTAGCAGGCTGCTGTGATTGTTTTTATGATATTGTTCCTGTGTGACCAGACACTTTTGCTTATTGAGTAATTACAAGGGAAAAACACTGAAAGAAAAACAGGTCTAAAGGTATTTCCTAGGAACTCAGGATTTGGAAGTAATTAAATTCCCATTTATTATTTTTTTAAATTCTAAATGGAAGGGAACTAATTGATTGAAATTTTAATGATGCCAAAAAAGACCTCCAAAGAACTCAGGTAAAACCAAGTTGGCTTTACTGCTCTAGAGAAGTTAACATAGATGCAATCTGTTCTGTGTTAATATCTTACATTATTCTTAAACTGGTTAAAACACTTCCTGACACTATCAGGAAAATAACATGTATTTATCAATCAATTCAGGACTAATTTGAATTATATTTGACTTTGATAGCTTGCTTAATATGTTCATGGTAGGTCAGCATTTGGGTTTTCAGTTAACAAACAGAACAGTCCCCTTCCATGTAGGCTTTAGCTCCAGTACTTCCCATGTCCATGGGATCAAGAATGGCTCCTCATTTTTTTTCAGCAAGCAGCAGCAGTGCTTTCCTCTCTCTCATCTCCACAGACAGGTGCTTTTTCTATTTTATTTTCAACCACTAACTTTTAGGTTAGAGGATGAGGAATACTGAGGGACATACCTCTTCATATCTGTGATATGTTTTGTATCTGCTTTGTTTAGTATCATTTTTGTTGCCCCTATTTTCCTTCCTACATTGCATTGATGATCTCTGATAATTTTCAGGTTTTAATTGATGAAAGAAGAAAGAGCAGCAAGATTAAATTAATAATTGTTCAGGTGTGGCAGGAAAGACTTTCTGGATGCTTTATGGCTGTGAAAAGATTTTAAGAGTTGTCTATTTAAATATCTCACTATTGCCTTCAATAACCTTGTTTGCATTGTGAAGGAAAGAAACTAGGCATATCTTTTATGAAAGAGGCTACAACTTTTATAAGTAATAAGAGACTGGTGAATAAATCCTCCAATTCTAAGTGATGTTACCAAATATGTTACACAGGTGTTGTGGTAATCCTTTGGTATACCAAAGAGAGAGAAATCCTTTAAATTATGGATGTACTTTTTGATCTGGTGGAGACCACTGTAAGGATCTACAAGGCTACTGGGCCACATCTCTCTGGCAGAAACAATCAACCAAGGAACAACTTTATCCTTGTGCAAATTTTTGTATACTCTGCATATTACTTCAGCATGTTGCTATTCTGTTTACAGATTCTGCTGCTCAAAAGAACTGCACAAAGATAAGAGACAGTGGGAGTAGCTGAAAGACAGCTTTCTCACTGGAAATTTTGTCTCCTCTTAAACAGCGTATCCATTCTAATCGTGAGCCATTTCCACTGTATTTCACACTCCCAACCCTTTCCACAACCCCTTTTTCTTTTCCAGGGCCAGAAGGCTGCCTGTATCACTGAGATCAACTCCATCTTTCCTCAGCTATAACTGGGAAATACGCAGCTGAAGCAATATCAGAGCTTCTCCCATTTCCCCAGCCTGATGTTTCTTATTGACAAAGTACATCTCCGCAGAGCCATCTTCAAACAGTCTACAAAACTCTGTAGCCTTTAGATACATATTTTATCATAGACTTTGTTAAGTGAAATTCTTTCAAAAACAAAATATGTATTTTCTTAAGAGTAGCATCTAGCAATATTTCCATCACCATAGCTTTCTCTGGAAACTTATATTGATGGAAAAAAGTTATAAGAGTTTCATCTAGAAGTACAGCAGGGTCTTGATAATCTGAGATCTGTCCCCAGTCCCAAAATAATTTGACAAGTGACATAGAGGCTGCTGATGTCTCTATTTACTAACTTCTAAATGTAACTGATAGGGGAAATAAGCTCTCTACTATTGTAGAACTGCATTATAGAACTCATATTTTGCTGGGAGAATTCCTTAATTATGATTTGATGGGGAAGCAGAAGCTCCATAGTGATCTGGAGGGCATGATACCATTGGTGATTTAATTGTTTGGCCTCCAACTTGGTTTTCTTGAAGTTGAGTGAAAGCAAAAAAATCCCTTGGTTTGATAAGGTCTCAATATTGTGCCTTGTCTTTTACTGCAGTTTGAAATCCTGCAAGAAGTATTTTCAGGGTAGCCTTGCTGTTTGCATTCTGGACAACTCAAGCCATTTGCACTTATTTTCCATCACAATCTACAAATAACAGATTATAGAATGGAAGAAATTTACTGCACAACAGTATCTGCAAACACAAGAAGGAGAAGTGAGATGTAAGCAACTAGGAGCTTCTAAAAATCACTCCTCAGTTTTTTACTCTTAAATTTTCCAGATTTTCCTTTTACAAAGAAACACATATATAAATACAGCAGTGTATTCATTTTTTGTGAGCTGGCAGATTCACAAGTGTTTTGGTAAAGCAAATACAAATGTCATGACCTGAGGAAAAAAAGAAAAGGACAATGAAACACTCAATATGAAAAGTTTTTTACTAATTAATATTTGAACTTGAACTTGTAAGACATGTTTTTGTATTAAATATATTTTTTCTGTGTTCACTACCAATTTACATGTATACAGAGTATTTTTGTAAAAACATAAAGATGGCAAAAGAAAAATATGCTATTTTTTAAGGAAAACAATAGTTTAAAGCAGAATGGTTTAATGTTCAAGTAGTATATTACTGTAGAAATATAAATGTAATGGTTTTTTAGTATTCTCTTTGGATCAATTAAAAGAGTGATTTTGTTGTTTTTTCCCTTTTTTCCAATTACATTCAGTAAGAAATTAATTGAAATCTTAACTGTAAAAACATTATTTTATAGATTTCTTTGATTTTTTTTGCATACTTGTAGATTTTTGAATTAAAAAAACCATACTATTAGAAAACCTTTAGTATTAGAAAGACTGCACATCTTCAACACATAGAATTATCAGAACTTCTTTCCCCTATCACTTTTGCACATTCTTCAGTTAAATCATAAGAAAAAAGTTATTATTACTAGTTTATTATCTTATACAAAAATATCAGTATGAGGACAGATGTACAATAGAAACCACATATTTTCTTAAACCATTTTTTTGTCTTGTTGGTTTCCACAGTAAATTACCGAAACTTTCAGACTGATCTCCTACTTAAGATAAGTAGCTAAAGAGCTATCTATGCTACTAAAAATTGTTTCTATTTTATTTATGTTTTAGAAAAGCTGACAATTACCTCCAATACCTCTAGAAGCTGGAAGTCTGGAAATGCATTTTCAAAATAAGTCTCTTATTCAGATGTATGCTCTGACAGTTCTCTGAAGATGATAAATAATCTGATCACCTCAAATATGAGGCTGGTAGGCTTAGTCATGCTAGAATGTAGACTGTCTTTTAAGTGCATCCTTCAAAAGTATTTTTCTAGACATGCATGCTGTCATGTATCTCTTTGATTTCACTAGAGATTGACACTTTTGAGCCTTCTCTTCAGGAGGAGAATGCCCTCACTACAATTCTCCCGCCCCTCTCATATAAGTTGTGCCCTTCATCAGCTTCATTGCTCTTTGGACATGCATCAGCACCTCAATGTCTTTTCAGTGCAACAGTTCATTGCCTCTTATATGTCCCTGGACAGATGGAGTTTTGATCTATCTTGAAAAGTCAGTTAAATAAGATGTTTATTTCAATCCAGTTGGAAGAAATTAAAGGAAAAGCACTCTGAATACAGCTTTAAGTATTAATTAAATATATAACTTGCTTTATAAAAATACTTAAGTAGACTATATGTAAGTCTTCTCAGACTAAGTGTGCTATCAACATTTAGCTACACTTACTGTAATTACCTGTGCTTTAGTAAACCATACTTTATTTTCACTGAGTGGTGTTAATGGTCTTTTTTTTTTTTTGCCTGGTACACAGCAAAACAATGTTCCTGAACAACTCTTAGACCTATAAAGGCAGTAAATTGCAATATGAACAAAGAGAGTGTGTGTGGTATCCATTTTATTTTTCTGGAAAGAAAGAGAAAAAGAGAGAAAGAGAGAAAAAGAGAAAGAGAGAGAGAGAGAAAGAGAGAAAGAGGGAAACAGAAAGAGAGAAAGAAAAAAGAAAAAAGAAAAAAGAAAAAGAAAGAAAGAAAGAAAGAAAGAAAGAAAGAAAGAAAGAAAGAAAGAAAGAAAGAAAGAAAGAAAATTTTAAAACAAGAAAAATCCTCTAACAAAAATGCAGTGTGGAAATGCTTATATAGTCCATAGTCCTTAGTATTTTTCTAGTTTCGGCCTTTTTTTCTGGTTAACTTATGAAGAGAGGCCATTAGCTCTACTTCAAGGCACCTCAATAATGAAAATTTGTAAACATAAGTAGGACAGAAAAGGTGTAAAGTTTAAAATAAAAAATATAAATATGTAGAAATTTCCTGCATTTCTTATGGAACAGATCATATCTGAATATTCACTGAAGGGGTAAATGCTACTTCAAACGTGTAGGCTCTCACTTGCAGAATTCTAGGATTCTGGGAAATTCCAGAATTCAATAAAGTGTGAATGTTGAACATGAATTGGAAAAGAAAAACTGCCCTAATATTTCCAGCATATAGTCAGGCTAATTAAATGTAAAGTTATGCAATGCTGATGATCTAGTGTAGAAGGAAACATATATCTAGTTATATGATTTAGTTTAACACATCTCATGCCCTTTTTATTTCTAAAAAATCTGGAAAGTTTGGATAATACCTTCAGATGTATTGTCATAACCTCGTAAAAGACATTTAGAGCTTTTTCATGGCATATCTTAATTGGATTAAAATAACAGAAAGACACCTCACAGAAAACAGAAAATAAACTTCTTATTTCTAATGTAACAATTGCTGCTCTTTTCTGTGTATTTTATTGGAGGTCAGCATAGATGAAGGCCATTGATACTTCTGCCCTTAAATCTGAGTCATGAAAGTTTACCTAGAGTTGCATCAGTCGCTTATATTTAATCTTGAAATTTGAAACGAAATACAAAAGCACATTCCTCTTTTCTCACATTTGAATCTTTAAAAAAAAGGTCTTCCTGGAGCACAGACAGGAAGAAATATTGTGTTACTGCAAGGCTTACTCTTCCGTGGTTTATGTTTTACATAAGATTAGACTAGATCAAGATAACTCTTTGTTCTTCCCTTAGAATCTATCAGTCTTGAAATTTTTACCAAATTATATGTATATGACACAAGTCATTATTGATTATTAATACTTTACTCTTGATAACAGAAAAAAAGTAACAGGAAAACTGTAAAAAAAACCTGAAAAGGAGTCTGCTCTGTGAAAATCTTTACCTTTTTTTCTGAGGAAGAGTTCCAAGTGATTCAGAAAAGATTCACCATTTTGATAATAAAATTGAAGACTTAGAAAACAGGTCACAATGTTCACATCTTAAGAATTACAGCTATTACAGAAGAAAGCAAAAGTGTAAAATGATTGGATTTATAACCACTCTCATAATCAGAGTAATCAGGGGATGCATTTTCCCACACAAATTGGAAATTATATCACCACATGGATTCCTTAATCTGAAACACAGAGAAGAGCAAACTCTGTGTTACTTTCATAAAAATGATGTCATTTGGAAAAAAGGTTAAAAAGTTTCTTATGAATCAAGGAAAATGTAGAATTAATCTCAATATTTTTATTGCAGTTTCATAAACAAAAACTTAGAGAAGAGTGAACACAAAGGAAATCTTCTGGAGAAAGTGCATACTGCTTCTTTAATTACAGAAAAAAAGATAGATTTAGCCTGAAGAGGAACCTACATACAACACATACATGTAAATTCTAGGTGAGGAGCAACAGAAGAAAATAAAAAATTTTGCTCAGTGTAGATACCTTTCTGTTGGTACCTATATACCTTGACATACATAGAGGTACAGTGCTGAAGAAAATCTGTTTGGCAGAACTAGTTCCAGGGTGTATGGTAAAATGGTATTATTTGTACCTGGTTCTCTAACAGCATTGTTTTTTAACAAGGAAGCAAAACATGAGATGGCAACTTCACAGAAAAAAATATAGTCCTAGAATCATAGAATATACTGATTTGGAAGGGTCTCTTCAGGATCACTGAGCTTAGCTTGTGCCATGACGAGTCCGACATGTCATCTCCATTTCTACACTGAATGTTTGCCCATTAAATATGTCATATGCTCATGTACCATGCAGTCTCAGGAGGTGATGCCTTAAGTTTTAGCTTTCATATTTTCCAGATTCTATACTGCATTAGTATGTAACTCTGAATTTCATATAAAATGTTAGGAAGTTCTCTTCACAGTCCAGTTAGACAAAGCAATCCTTTTCCAGCCTGAGAACCAAGGACAGCATTACAGCTTCAGGCCCAAAAATATAAACAAGAGCAAATTGAGGAGAGCAATCTGGGAAGATGGGACTTCATAACCTGAAGCTGTAATTAGAAAATTAACCCAATATGTAAATGGACCAAAACTTGTAAAAGTGTGAAAACTCATGACTGACCTTACATCTTGTGTCCATCTTGGATGTAGCTCTGGCTGGGTTCTTGTACTGCCCAAGGTGTATGCTTTGAAGGCCTTTTAATAAATACCTGTTTTATTATTTTAACTCTCTCAAGTCTCTGTTCCAGGTAGCCTCCTTGGTCATCAGCGGCAGGCATTATTTCATTTTTATAGCAGTTGTGTAATACAGGAGACCTACAATAGGTGTGGATGACATTATTAAAACAGGTGTTTTGCTTTGGTTTAATTTGTAGAATTCATAATCTAATTATGTTTCCTCCAGTCATTAGCTAAAAATAAACCTGTGCATTTTTGAAATTTAAGTTTTGAGTGCTAAAAGCCTAGGTATCACCTGTGACCTGCTGAGTAAACTTGGAAAATATAAAGCACACCTTTTCCCTCAGTTTGATCATTTGTATAATAGGAATAATGAATCTTACCATCTTCAGCTGTTCTCTTTTCAATACTTTTTAAAAAAGTCACCATTATTTATTTATTGTTTAAGAATACCCATCTTTTATTTGATTCAGAGAGTAACAGTGACAGTGATTTAGTGACAAAAGGATGGGGAAAGGCTGAGGTAGTTACTGACCTCTTTTCCTCTCTTTAATAGCAAGACCAGAGAAAAATGTGGGAGGGAATGGTCAGTGTACAGTATTTGCCACTTAGACAAACACAAGTCTATGGGAATGGATGGGATCTACCTGAGGGTACTGAGGGACCTTGTCAAAATATTTTCAATCATTTACCCCAGCTGAGATCAGCAAATGTGGAGGTTCATCTGTAAGAAGGATCAGAAGGAAGATCCAGGGAGCTACAGACTTGTCAGCCTGACCTCTCCTGATGCCATAGAGTACATAGAGTACATCATCTTGAGGACCATCATGAGATACGTGTAGGACAACCAGGGAATTAGGCCTATGTATGGAATTATGGATCCTGCTTGATCAATCTCATGTCCTATAACCAGATGATCTGCTTTCCTGGATCAGCAAGGGAGAGGCTGTGGATGTTATCTACCTAGATTTCAGTAAAGCTTTAGACAGTTTCTCACAGCATCCTTCTGGAGCAATTTATGGCTGCTTATAGCTTGGACAGGTGCACCCTTTGCTGGGTTAAAAACTGACTGGATGTCCTGGCCCAGAGGGCATTGATGAATGGTGTCACAGCTAGCTCAGTCACAAGGGAGGTTCCCCATAGCTAGGTACAGTGACCAGTTCTGGTGAATAATTTTATCTATGATCTGCACAAAGGAGTGCATCCTCAGTCATTTTGTAGGTATCACCAAGCTAAGAAGGAGTGAAGCTTCTTTCCATTACCTCTTGGTCACTACATTTAGCCTATTTCCACTGTGTAAAATGGGGGAAATTCATGTAATATTTCATTGTATTCTGTCTGATAATCTTTGAAATGAAACTTGGGTTGTGTTCTACAGTTGCTAAAGGACCCTTGTTTCATTTCAAGTGTCTGATATGTACTTCTGCTTTATTAGCAATAATAATAAAAACAATCATTATTTTCTGAACATGTACCCAGGAATCAAATCAGTGACTGCAATTATTTTACTCCCTCTAAAATTAAAATATATTCCTTAACACTCTTTCTTAATTTACTAAAAGAACTTCAAAAACAAACAAAAAAATTGTCTTTATTGTTCATCATTAAAACAAACACAAAAGTACTTGGTGAACTATTATATAAATTCATATTAATAAAATTATATTCTCAGTTGATAACCCATCAGTTCAGTAACCAAAATATCAGATAATCCATGTTGATTAAAAAAATTAGGGAAATTAAAAAAAAGCTAGGGAAACTACATTATAGCCTTACATTTTCCTGACTTTGCAGTGTCAAAAGAATTACTTTTGCAGTCCATTCACACTAAGATCAAGGAAGTAAGAGGTCAATTAAAAGAGATGATACTCCATGGCCTTCTCAAAAAGGTAAATCCCCTGTGACAGGTCATCTCTTCACAAAAACAGGGAGAATAAATTGTATCTCAAGTAGGTATGATGTCTCCTAAGGCTTTTAACATCTAAAAGCTGTCCTATTCCTACCTTCAAGCAGGTTCAAAGCATAGCCACACTGATGGCCACACAAGCTCAGCTGTTTTACAGTTTATGTGATGAAACAAAAGTGGTTTATCTTGCAGCAGTAAACAGGTATGCATTCACACAAATGGAAATTGTCTCAGTGAATACAAATGCTAGGCTGAAATTCAGAGGTTTAACTTCAGAACATATACTCATTTAATGACAATTTTAATAAAAATACACTTGTTATTTACATTGTTGACTCAGTGATTTGTTCCAGTTTTTGATTTCATATATTTTCAGGCTATTCTCAAAATAGTGAGAAAAAACAAAACGCATGCTACCATGAATTTTGATTAAGCCTTTGTGTGTGGCCAACAATGACAGACTAGGTTTTTTGTAGATGTAGTCTATGAAACGATGTACAACAGATGTAATTCATTTTCTAAGATAATGATGTAGCTTAGGTTTCAAAACTTTGTATTTTTTTTAAATAATATATCATATCTTTAAAAAAAAATTCTGTTTTCCTGTGTGGCAACTTTGTCCTGAAGTTTCTTTTTAAGCAAAGACAAGGTGGACCGAAATTACTCCTTGCATGAAACTTCCTATGATTTCCTGTCTAATTTGTAAGACAATAACAAAAATGATTAATTAGTGTCTTCTAACATAAGTATGAAATTATGTAAAGCAGTTTGTTTCATATGCAAAACAAAGTACATTGGTTGCCATATTCAATAGTATTATGAATCTTACAAATATAAAAATTAACAGCTTTGCCTAATATAGAATTGAAAATGATGAAGCTGCCAATTGGTGTCTCAGTTTTCCAATTTCAAAGGAATTTAGACATAATTCAAAGTCCATTCTACAAAAAATTATAATGAGAAAATTCTACCTGTCCAATTTACTAATCTTGTACTTATCTTTCTTTTGAGAGATGTAATTGACATTTTATTCATTTGTGAAACATTTATCGTTACTTTAATTTTACATATACATGTGATGGTGTGTGTCTTCCCCATAGTTAAGTCATAACCACCAGTGGAGGTTGTGATGGCCCTGTCCAGGTTAATCTACACTTTGAAGGATGGAAGGTAATATGGTAGTCAAGCACTGTTTCTAAAGGTGCTCCACATGTCTTGTTAATGAGCATTTGCTCATTGGCTCTATGTCAATCGTCTCACTTCATAAACAATGGACATCCCAGACCCCATTGTGTTCCCCTTATCGCAGTCAGCTCCCTTGAGCAGAGTCAAGGTTGCCTCTCAAGGTTACATATTAAGGTTGAAAGATTCCTTTCCACAACATATTCTTTGTCAGTGATGATTAACATGCTAGACTTTGAAATCTTAGGTGACTGATATAAAGGATTGATTGTACATACATAATTCTTTTAACATGTGCTATTGACCAAGTCTGGGATTTGGTATGGAACCAGCCACCACTAGACCCTTATGTGAGAGTTTAGAAAGCAGACCCTTCAAAATCCAGTCCTTTCTGATGCTCACAACTCAATGGGAGGATCTCCCTGACAGTTTGCCTGTCCCCATCCTCTCTGCAGTAACTGAATGAAGTATACATCGACACTGCATCCTATTAAAACACTGTGGCATTTACTAATGAGCTTTTTAAACTCCCTATAGTAGTAAAAGTTGTTTTCCTTTTACAAAGGAAGCACATAACTCTATCTTAAAGTATATCACCATTCCTTTTTTCTTAATTTTTATGCCATCCACATAAATCATAAATATTCCAATAGCTGACAAAACTAAAAGCACATGGGTCTTTAAAGTATGTTGAATGTCCTCTTCTGGGCAAGTGTCTGTTAGGAAAACATTTTTCATTAATGCCTTGGGCCATGCTTAAGAGGTGGTCAGGACAAACTATAAATGAAGTTTCAGGCTAGTTACAGTGATGCCAGAAGAAAAATATGCAATTTCATCTCTGCCAACATTGTTTCATTGCATAGATTGCACATGTTGCAGGATTTGACATGTGAATATGTATTTAGAGAGGTAATGAAAGCACTGTCTGCATTAAGAGCAGAGATGGCAGTGGTGACCATTTCCATTGACAGGGCAGAGCCCTCCAACACGGGACTTCTCTGCAGTCAAAAACACTACAAAACATTTGCATAACCCACAAAAAAGCAGAGGAACAATCAGCATGAGAGCATCCTTTCTTCTCATCCATTTCTGTACAATTGGCTTTGATATCTTTCAGAACTCATTTTTCTCTCCCGTGGACAGATTTCCCATTTGCTTAGTTATGAAAAAAATATTACTCCATAGATAGTTTTTTTCCTTCTAAGTCTTTTCATCCTATGGATGCCACTTTATCTTACCTCAGAAATGAGCCTGAGCCTATCAAAGACTTTGTTGCTACTGTTTCACCAATCACAAATATGGAAGTAAAACTTTAATTTTTTTGGAGAAAGCTGAAAGTAAATATACAGGATTTTATTCCTCATTACCTCATGTTACTCCAGAAAAGCTAAATGTGCAGTTAACTGATATTTTCAGAATAAATAAAGCCAAATAAAATACAATAAAAAATTTAAAAGACAAAATAATATTTTTAAACTCCATCATTAATATAGCAAAGCAATTACCTGTTCTACTTTGTTTACATGCAAGAAATAGAGTGCTTATCACCTTGCCTGGAAGCCATAGAGAATTATCCAAGGCACCATAAAGCCTCCTGACCTGCAACACATACCATAGGGTGAGTCAAGTATCTTTCTGTAATCGGCTGAATAACAGTGATTATATAGACACATCCAACTGGACTGATCAGGATATACAAATAATCTTTAGGTACTTCTGGAGAAGAACAAGGAAGAGGGTCACACAGCAGGCTTATTTGGGTTTTTTTTTTCATCCAGAGAGAATTGTTCCAGATAATCCAGCCACAGATTGTTGCATCCTGGGTTTGGGTTCAAATTATGGGATTTTTCTTTTTTAGCTTTCCAGTTCTCTGTACCCTCGTGCATCTCCTGGGTTTCCCCTATGCCTGCGGTTTCCGTGCCCGTCTCCCCATTCCCACAATCCCACTCGCCCCAAAGCCCCATGTCCGCCCCTGCCGTGTTCCCATTGGTCACTGTAGTACACGTCATCACCATGATGTCTGTACCCATTGGGCGGGAGGACTCCCCGTCCGCCCTGTCCCTTGCCTATATCATCCCACTCCTCGGCATGCTCGATGCCATTTGTATCTGTGTGAAGCTGGGAGCGGGCTGCAGCTTTTCCACTGCAGCTCTCGCAGCCAATAAAGCATCCAGCCACCACACGGATGGATTTGGCTGAATTTCCTGCTTCTTTGTTTCTTCCCTTGCGTCGACGGCAAAGCGTGGCAAACAGCCCACCCCGGAGCGCGGCAGCAAAAGCGCTCGGGAACTGCGGCGAGCCCTGGCCCCGACAAAAAGCTGAGACGCCTAAGCCAGGCCCTTGAGAGCTGACCGAGGCCAAGAAAAGTAACGCGAAGCTGCAACAGATGGTTCCTGAATGCCCTCCCACCAATCAGGAACTTGTGGAAGCTTCCCAGTTTGCCAAAAAACAGCACTAGAACAGTTGGATTAGATGATACTCTTATGTCTTTTCAAACTGAATTATTATTTTCTATCTTATTCTATTCTATAAGAAAAGAGAGTCTCATTTCCTAGGGACAAACTGAGGAATGCCCCCTGGAAATATATCACTTGCATTGGTAAGAGATTGTGAAACAAAGTGATGTCACTGTCAACTCTTTGACAAAAGGGACTTCTGTCCAGCTTTGGAGAGTTGAGGCATGCATTCACAAATCTGGAATGGCCCAAGGTACAGAGGATGAAAGCAGTAATTTACAGAGATGAATAATCAGGAAAATAGACTAATATGGGTTCTCAAAGTCTCTTTTCTGTTTGTAAAAATCTAAAGTTTTATCTTGCGTATTTCTATAATGCTCTTTTGAAAGACTACTTTGAACATATATTTTGGGGTTCAAGAAATTGCATGCAGTCTGTTGTTGCATCCCAGGTTTGGGTTCACATAATAGGTTTTTTCTTTGTTAGTTTTCCAGTTCTTTGTACCCTCATGCATCCCCCGGGTTTTCCCCTACTCCTGTGGTTTCCGTGCCTGTCTTCCCGTTCTCGTGGTCCCACTCACCCCAAAGTCTCGTGTCCACCCCTGCCGTGTTCCCATTGGTCGCTGTAGTACACGTCATCACCACGATGTCTGTACCCATTGGGCGGGAGGACTCCCCGTCCGCCCTGTCCCTTCCCTATTTGATCCCACTCCTCGGCATGCTCGAGGCCATTTGCGTCCGTGCGAAGTTGGGAGCGGCTGCAGCCTTTCCATCGCAGCTCTCGCAGCCAATAAAGCATCCAGCCACCACGCGGATGGATTTGGACGAATTCCCTGCCTCTTTGTTTCTTCCCTTGCGCTGACGGCAAAGGGAAGGGACAGCCCACCCCGGAGCGCGACAGCAAAAGCGCCCGGAAACTGCAGCGAGCCCCGGCCCCAACGAAAAGCTGAGAAGCCCAAGCCGGGCATTCGGGAGCTGACCGGGGCAGAAAAAAGTAAAGAGCAGCCGCGGTCTGTAATGCCCTGGTGCCTAGCACAGCGTCTCTGAAATTCCCCCGCCCACACACATCAGCCATATATTCTGAGCGCCAGACTGAAGTTCAGCCATCAACAATTTATACACAAATGCTAGAATGTTAGCTCCCATACATATTGGTTTGATCTTTGCTGCTGTTGCTGTTTTAAAAGTCTCCTAGAGAGTGTACAACTGCAGTAGTATATCTTTTTAGACACTTATTTCTGTTCTGCAAAATCCTTGATATTTCAGCAACCTCTGACTTTTCACAATGTTGCTTACTTATCCAGATATCAAGACCCCATCAGTGCAATACTGCATTGTTTGTACTAACTGATATGCTTTCCCATGGTCTGCATTATCTTCTTGTTTTAAGGAATTCCTGTATCTCTGTATGGCCCTTTGCCAAATGTACTGGTCCTTAATTTCACAGGATCACAGATTTCTCCATGAGATTTACATAATGCACAATGTAAAGATTTGTTTCAAAAATAAAAAAGCTGTTACAAATCCGCAAAGAACTATTGTCAGCAGCAAAATAAATCCTCTTTGTTAATTTCAGTTTGAAATCAGATGTTTTGCCTGTTTGTATTTATTTTTTTTTATATTTCATTTTGTATTTCATTGATTTTCACTATTGCCATATCATAGCAAAAGAAGCTAGAATATGTCAAAAGCAGCTGCCACCACTGCCCCTTGTCAAATTACAGCTAATACAGCAGGCCTAAATAAGCAATTCTGAATCAAGATCAGTTACAGGAAATGCCTGTAGGCAGAGCAGTCTTCAGAATGACGAATTACTGTCTCAGACTTAAAGTTAAAAAATGCTGTGACAGTCAAAGCAGCCTGAAACAGAAGAAGATTAAACTGTAGTATAGAAAATCCACAGGATGAAATCAAGTAGATGATGCTGGGATCTGGTTGTCAAGTATTTCAAAGAAATGTTTCATAAGGACTATTTGGTGACATTGAAAATATTTTATGGTTTATTCTTAAGGAACTATTACTTGCAAGAAGAGGAAGGAGCTGTAGCTCCCTAAAAGCTCTTAAAGACCAGCCATTAATTTGTGCTAAATATCTGAAAATCGAAAATATGATTGTGAGACATGGCTTTGTAATGCTGTGGGTTTTTTTTAATTGCTTTCAAGATTTAACATTGCTTTAGGCCTTTACAGTGCTCTTTATGAATGCACTTCATCTGACATAACACGACATGTGAAGGCTTTGTTAATGTTAATACATTATTATATTATTATATAATACATATTAATATTATTATCTTAATGTTAATACATTATTATACATAGGATAAGAGAAAGTGCTTAACACAGAGACAGCAAAGTCTTAAAATTTTCCAGATTCTTACTATAATTGGCTATGTTGGACAATGTCTCTGAGGCTTTAACTACACAGAAAGGGAGTGGTTCACCTGAACTTGGAAAAAAGATAATGCATTAAGGCCTTGCTACGTATGTTTGCTGTAGGTATTTTTCTCTTAAATAACCTTCTGCAAGGACTTCTGAAAGACAGATTCCTATTGTATTTATTTTCTCCTTTCTAACAAACAATTTTTTAATGCAGAATAAATTGCTCCTCTCTTTCTCAAGAAAGACCCCCAAAGCTTAAACACTCTCTTCTCCTTACTCATCTACTCTATACTTTGTTTATTTTTCCTAAGAAACAGGCACAGCCACACATAAAAGATGACTAAGGCAGCAGTGTATAACTACGTGTCAATCAGACTTCAGGAGAAATCTGCAACCTGAATGCATGATGGAAATTTCTTCAGAAAGCAGTGAAGCTTTCTGACTACAGCTGCCTGTTGCATTGCAGTGGCTTGCATCACTCAGTGAGTGAAAGATCCCAGCACCTTTACTTGGTTCACGGATCTTAAGCACACTGTCTACTGCCTGAATGGTAAGGACCTTCACAAAGATACAAATGAAAATGCAGATGTTGGTTTCAGTATACAGAATGATCCACAGCAATTGGAATGGTCTGTGTCTGATAAAAAAAAAAAAAAAAAAAAAAAAAAAAAACAAAACCCACCAAGAACAAAAACAAAAAATGAGAAAAAAAAAAAAAAACCAAAACAAGAATGAAAAACACCTGAATGTAACCTGGATGTCTTTGGGCATGGCAAGTAGTTTTCTGCTACAGCACTGCTGAGACAAATGATTTGTACAAAGTCAAGCAGGACTATGGTATCTGGGTGTTGAACTTGGACCTTCTCCTGATTCTTTTGTAGTATGTGAGGTATGTATACCCTCTATGAAGGGTTGGGCTTTCTCCTGCATATCTGTTCACAAGCTTCAGCAGTGCATCTGCTTGCCCAAAAAAAGAGTTAGTAAAGAGTTCAAAGAAAAGTGGTGTTGCATTCTAATTATATTGTATTCTCTAGAATCAAACACTGAAAATAAGTTATCAGATCCTTGTTATAATGAAGGTTATATTAAAATATTTTTTGCCATTTCAGTGCCACACATACTACCTTAATCTTTGATCCACTTACATCATGAGAAACAACAGAAAAAGAGAGGAAAGTAATTTCTG
The DNA here is from genome assembly GCF_031753505.1 of Anomalospiza imberbis. Taxonomy (NCBI): domain Eukaryota; kingdom Metazoa; phylum Chordata; class Aves; order Passeriformes; family Viduidae; genus Anomalospiza; species Anomalospiza imberbis. Next base: position 57,124,302 of record NC_089721.1, on the reverse strand, counting down.
GAATCAAGTCGCTGTTATTTGTAAATAGCCTGGAACAGCTCCATAGATATGGTGATGTACAGTGATATTTGAACTGGATTTTAAATAATCTCCACAATATGAAATCATGCTCTGTAATAGCAACCCTATTTCAGCTGAGAATAAATGCTGAGCACAACTGTGAAGCAAAATATGGCATAAATCCTCATAATGGGAGTTAGCAACAAGTTACAACACAGCCCAGGTAATTTGAAATGAATTGGTAATATTGACTCTTCCAGTTTGGTGGTATTTTTTTCTTTGTTTATTTGTCTGAAAGTTTGTTTTAAAATGTGAAACTTGACACAGAATTGATGTAATACTTGAGAATGATCTGTTCAGAAAATCTCATATAATATCTATAGGAACTAGGCAGCTACTATATTGCAACACAGTAGAAAGTGAAATTTTAGCATCATATGAGAGATTAACATAGTACTTATTTGCTAATATCTATCAAAGGCATTATAGTTTGTGTTATTCCCTGCATACATAACCATTCATGTTCTGTACTGTAATGGTCACATTAATACTAACAATCCTCTTACTACTTATGTATTTGTCATTACTACCTACCAGCTAACATTCAGAAGCCTTTTTATAGAAAAAAAAATTGCTCTGTTATCACTATCTGAATCATATACAAGATCAAGATTTTACTTTGAAACACAACTTTTTACTTTCTGGTCTGTCCCAAAGACTCTTGTCTCTCGCTTGCCAACTGCTTGATGTACTGTCAAACCAAAAGTAAAATCAAAAAAATTCCAAATTCACTAATTAAAACCAAAGACCTCTGGCATATTCAAGTTTTATAAAAAGCTTTTATGAAAAGCTTACTGGTAAGTAAGTTCTGTATTTCACCTTCAGAACATCATATTCTGAGCTATCATCACATACATTGATTGAATATCTAGTGTCATGCAATTTATTGTACCACAAACCCAGCAGTTACTATAGGCACAAAACAGTGTGGTGAAAAACTGGTAAAAATACTAGAGAGATGGCTGTGTGCAAACCAGAATAAATACATTGAGCTGTTTGAACAAGGATAAACTCCTTGCTTTGAAAAGAGACTTTTATTTTCAATAACATACTAAGACCTCCTTTCACTGCCAGGAGTGACTGACATGTTTTCCTAGGATTTGCAAATACAGCTATTCTTCAAAACTTCCCAACAGAATTTACGTGCCAGGTAAGTGCCATTACTTTGCCCACATTTTTCACATCAAATACCCAGAAGAAACAATATGAATGTGGAGTGATTTTCTTTGTGCCATGAATCAAAATACCTGTTCTGTTCACACTTCTATACACAAAACTTATGGCACTTCTGCTTTTATTCCCAAGCTGACTATTTATGAATTGTCTGTTATTCATACTTGAGGTTTTTCCAGGCCATAACACAACCAGAAGCCTATTCTTCAAACTAGGTAAGATTTGGAAGACACCTTTTAAGACTCTTGCCCAAGGTTTGGCAAATGTAGATAGAGTTCTTTGCCACATATTTCCTACAAGCCTACCAACACATTTTTTTTATTTCTTTAACACAGGAAGAATAAATTCAAAGAACAACTTATTCAGTAGTCCTCTAATTCCCCATATAATTTTAAACAAGATCCTTAGCAAAGTTTGGCCAACTGCCTGTTCACAGGCACATGCTAGGAACTATTAATAATAATCTGAATGGATCAGTCAAAAATAATTTAAAACTTTACCATCCTGCATAGTCCTGCAAAAAGACTTTCTGTGCCTTTTGATGCCTTCATGAATGCAATACCTACTCATTTTATACTACTCTGAAAGACTGCTGTGCAGCCTCACAGTGTTTCAGACACTTTGAAAAAACACACAAAACCAATCATTAATTCTGATGCTCATAAAGTTACCAAGGCCTCTAAAACACAAAAGACTAGATTCACTATAGTGTAGACACGGCCTTCCCACTGTTCAACTTCATAGACAAAAAAAGTACTAGATACTGTCCTATTTAGAGATGTAGATTTAACTAATGTGTTCCACTTTGCTATATGTAACATGGGGATAAAAATTTCTAACCTCAGTCTCCATGTTAAGATACGTCAATTTTAGGTCAACAAATGTTTCAATAATATTCAAGTGTCCTTTATGTAAGAATTTATAATTCTGAAATTTAGTGCATGTCTTCTGTAAAATCACTAATTTAGAAAATGTTCCCTTGTTAATTTATTTAACAAGAATACTTGTGCATGATAAGTAGAAGCACAACATTGACTAATTTATGCAAATTCATTCAAGTGTTCAGGTGAACATTTACAACATTGACAAATACTATTCTGAACCATTGACTGTGCTAACATAATCAAACTAACTAAAATAATCAAAGTTTTTTTCCAGAATAAGTAGGTTTCTGTAAATGTTAAAAGAATGAGTGCAAGAAAAATGAAGACTAGGTGGGAAGCTGTTTTAAACAGGATTGGACTAAGAAGAAAACATAGAATAAAAAGAAGGTTTGTGTAGACAGAGACTAAAGGATAAGCACCAAATCAAAGTAGCATGTTGCTATGGAGAGCTTGGAAAATAAGAGAGAAGCTGGGATTTAAAGCAGAAACATAAACTCAGTAATATAGAGATTTAAGAGTAAAGAGAAAGGAAAAAAGGATGAATTAATGGTCTGAATAACTAAAAAGGGATATTTCGTTAAATGTATTATTATTTCAGAGGAAAAAGGTAATAAAATGTAGATTGTAATCTCTGTTATTTTATAATTTAATTTTCCTTAACATTATCAAATTTTAATTCTATACCTATATGCCAATTATAATATGGCTATAAAAGCGATTATATTTTAAAAACAATTCCAAGAAGATATTTAAGGAAATAAAATGTATTAGCTGAGGAAACTGTGGATTCTCCATCCTTGGAGAAATTCAATACCCAACTGGATCCCTCTCTCAGCAATCTGCCCAAGGGGACCCCCCTTGAATATTGGGTTGGACTAGAGACTGTGAAGGATGGCTGCCAATCTTGTTGATTTTGTGATTCTATCAATTGTAGAAACATGATAAAAATATTTTATCACATAGTCCCAATTGCTACATTTCATACGTTTTTTTAAGTAGGTTTAATGCAAACAATAGGTGAGAGCCATTCTAAGATTGAAACAAATAATGAGGATCTAAACAATTTGATATTTGAAAGATGCAGGTTCTTCTCAAAATAAGACCACTATTTCATGCTTCATTTCCGAGAATTACTTCCTACAGTGCTGCACACCAGAAAAGAAGAAAAAAGCACCAAAAAAACCCAAAGAAAAAATCATCAACCTACAAAATTGTGATATTTCAAGCAAAGATGAGTGCTATTTCTTTTTATCCAATTGGGGTATGGTATTTCAAATAGATTTTTTGCATGTGTATATTAATTTAACAGTTAAAATAATGAAATAAGAACAAAGTCAGATCAACAACTATTTGAAGTGAAAAGTAAGCAGCATATTCACATTCAAATTCGTATCAGGAAGGTCTCACAGAACAGAAATTTCTCCACTTTCGCAATCTTAAAAAATATGAAAATCTAATTTATCCACAGATGCTAAGATCTTGAGACTGAAATCCAAAAAGTATAAATCATTTTCAGTGACAGAAATATGCTAATTTCAAGTGGCACAGATTGTTTTTTTTTATCATATGGTCATGTAGTCAAAGGGCAGCACAGATATGAGCTACAGTTTAAATCACTACAAAATAAAATTTTCTGCAAATGAAATTTGAGTCTGCTTTATCATTCCAAAATCATGGTTTGGTTTCATTCTTAAAAACCATATCACATACATCAATATGACAAGTTCTCTCATTACTAAGTAGTTTTTAAGAGCTGGAAGGAGACTTTCTCCTATCTTTAGATAATTAAGGAGATCATAATGCCCTAACTCAGATCTTCTCCAAAGAAGAATGTAGCCAACTGTGGTCATATCAAAAATACCTTTGCAAAAAACATGTCATATGATGACATAGAATGTCAGCTGTCATATGAAATATAATTTACTACATGTGGAGACAGAATTCAGGTTCTAATGCTAAGTTTTTATTTCCCTTTGGCTTACTCTGCTTTTCTTTTAAATTAATTCCCTATTTTTGGCAAGTACTTTCCTTAGAATTTAGGCCTAACATACAAGATTGAAGCCCAGAATTTGCTTTGAATGTCTTCAGTGTGAGAGGCTCAGGATCTGGGTTCTTCACACAAAACATCTGTTTCAACATTCCAACTGCAAAACTGGAGTTGAGTTTTCCAGAAATTCCAGAATAGAATAAAATAAAGCTTGAGCCATGTAGTCCTCATAAAGAACTTTATTTTGAGAGTGAATTTTGGTTGATGTACTTTCATTTCCACAGAAGCTGCAATTTACTCAGAAACACTCATTTTTACAGTTTTGACAAGTGTAATTCTTAGTCTTAAAACACCACCATCTAAAAAGAATGTCTAAACAAGTTCATACAAGACTGGATGTGGACAACATTTCAAGTCAGACATAGAGGATTACTTCAGAAAGAGAGAAGGCTCAAGGGGAACTAAGCATCAAGAGAAGGGTAGAAAACAGCACTCATTTATGATACTGCCTCCCTTGTGTAATGTGAACTACTGAATAAAACACCAGTACGCATTTTTTATACTATTCATAAAGGTACAAGAATTCTTGCTGTTACACATGTTAATGTCACAGACCACTTCCTTCTATTACAAATCGGAGAGCATTGTTTTTCCTCTTGCAATGCTACTGTAGCACAGACATCAAAGAGATTTTATGATAACTTTGGAGTTATTAATTTTAAGCAACAGCACCGACTTACTTGAATAAGCATTGCATTATGTGGCCTGTTCGTGGAATGGTTTGGGAGACCAAAAACTTTTTGTATTAATGTTCACAGAAAACAAAGACTGTGAAGGTAAAAGAAAACCCATATTTTTTATTGTAGTGAACATTGTGAATAACCTTCTTTTTCAGAATAAATTAGATTATTTTAAAGGGAGTTAAAGATTGAATAAAATTGTATAGAACATGGATAAAACTCTATAATATAGAGAAAAAAATTGCCTGTTTTTTTAAGTTCTTCCTAGATACTAGAACAAAACTGTTGCTTACAAAGATCAAATTTCCAGTCCACACTTGAGAAACAATTTTCTCTACAAAGCTGAAAGCTGCAATTGACACCTTCTCCCTGTATTTTTGTTTTGTTTGGACACTGTTGGATTTTTATAAAGTTAGGAATTTGATGACAAAATAGAATAAGCCATAACTTTAGGTAAACTATGATATCTAGCTATGAATTCAATGCATCCATATGAATGGATGTGAAAAAAAAGTGAAAGAATGACAGTGGCTGAAGACTTGAAAGAGCAGGGCATTTTATGGTAGGGTCCTATGTCAAGGGAGAAAGGACAAATAGAGAAAAATTCAAGAAAAAAAAAATTATTCAAAGTAAACTGGGATCAAGTTGCAGGATTAGATTAGCTAGCAAAAACACTCTTGAACTAAATTAAATTAGTTTAGAGGATGTAAAAAATTTGTCATGCAGTAGGAAGTTTTCTTATTTTGTCTGTATTTTAAAAGACAAAAGTAAGGAAAAAGAGAGTACAAGGACTACTTACAGTAAAATATTACTGTAGGATTAGTTAGGAGAAAGTCAAGAAAAATTAATTCCTGAAAAGTCTTAAAAATATTAAGCTTTTGGAAAGCTTACTAAGAGGAATAGCAGAGTATAATTTTTTTTTAAACCAGAGCTAAGTTAGGTGAGTTAACCATGGTTTTGAAATTTGTCACAACAGTTTTGCACTGCTCTATCTCAAATGTCCTTCAGCAGATAACGAGCAGTGATAACAATAATGGCACTGTCATTTCAAATCCCAGACCTTCAAGTGTGATAACAGAACTTCCATTGAAAAAGGAATTCACCTTATTAGGCTGTAGAATTTCCTATAAGGATTCAGATATAAAAATTCAGCATTTAATATTGGATTAATATAACTAAATACAGAAAGTGAGGATTGAGGAAGTTCTAACATTCATCATAAGCTTTTTCTTTCCTATGTACTGTAGATCAAGTTTGGTAGTTGAAGAGAAATAAGATTTGCAAGTATTGTAAATAGTGTTGTCACACACCATGTGTAGGATCTTGGTAAATAGGTAATTTTTTCCCCTTGTTGCTATGTGCTATTTTACATTTGGCATGTAATCTGTACAATATTATGTAGTGTCATAAAAACCCCTTCTCTTTATAGAGAAGTAAGAGTGGACCCTGGCTTGATCTGCTTGTTAAGACATCTTTGGGGGTCACCCCCAACCACTGCAATCTTTTAGTAGCTTTCCGATTTCTCTGATGGAACTAATATACTTTGCAATGGCAATAACTGCACCAGTTAAAGAAATTACCATATCCAATTAAACCTACTTGTATCTGCAGAGACTCTTCATGCTAACTTCTGCCACTTGTAAATTTCTGAGACTGTCATGCAACTCTAAACTACCTAGTTTTGAGGCAAACTGGGAAGCATTCATCAGCCATGAGGTTTTGATATTTGCCATATAGTGAAAAAAACATAAACCTTTTAAGGTTGTTACTGTTGTCAGGAAGTGTAGCCAGAGCAGAAAAATTACATCTTCTGTAATGATTGTAAAGCAATTATTCAGAAAGATTTATCATGATTTCAAATGGGTGGAATTATTGATCACTTAATCTACCTATGAACATAAAATTTAATAGAATTGCACATTTAATTACAATAAGAAAAATAGATCCATTTTACTTATAAAACTGTAAGTATTTTTAATTGAAGTTAATGTGCTGATTAGAGGAATAACTTAAGATTTTTTGAAAATATGTTGTATCAGTTGAGAGAGAAATTAAGCTATCATCCTTCCCCACCTCTCTAAGTCCCTCTTCCATAGAGATATCTAGAGATATCTGAAATGTATTCCAAGTAATAAAGTTATCCTCTAGATATTGAATGCTAACATCTTAGATTCAGATACTCTACCACTATAGCCAATCATTATTTTCATCATTTTTACTCAGATGAAATATTTGTTAACAAAATAAGGAGCTAGAAATAAGGAACCGTACAAAATTCCATTGAACCGTACAAAATTCCAGTCAGGTTTCTGGTTGAAACAACTATTCCAAGACAAACAGTAAATGAGATGAGTCATAGCTCTTGATTTGAAGGAGTTGGTAGTGGACCTAAAGCAGGATGGTCTCCTATGCAACCATGTACCATTTTGGAAGCTGGACATTCCCTAATCAGTGAAAGGAAGTATAGTTTCAGAGATCTCTTCAGAGATCTCTTAATAAATCTCTTTCCAGAGATTTATTTCATTAAAAACTTGACATAAAAGTCATACCTTGAAATTTAGGGACCATTCACATGGGATTTTCTAGATTTGCTAAGAAGACACACCACTCTTCACTTTCTCTTAACAGCCTTTCTATGAAGCCAAACAATCAAAGATTGCATGGTCCAATCTCTTAAAAACATGCTGGTATTTTACCTGTGCTCAACAAAGGCAGTAGTCCCTGGCAGAGAATGGAGCTGGGACATAAGTGATAGTTAAAGAAGAGATATCCACATCATTCTTGTGGATCTTCTACATGAAGAGGAAAAGAGAAATCTTTGACACGCATTAGATCATTTAGTGGAAATCACAGGGGAAAGGGACAGTTTTCTTCCCTTCATCTCTGATTACCTAAAAGCTCAGACAGTTAGGATAACTTTGTATGCTTATTAAAAGTTACAACTTCTTTAGAGGTTCTTTCACAATTAATTTTTAATTTCAAAACCTTCTCAACACTCTAATGAGCATGATAACTAATGATATAAACTTCATCTTTTTATTATTTCTCAGGGCAGAGCATAACAGATAGGTGGGTTATGAGGTTTCATGTGTCTAACTTATTTTATTTGAGTTTTGTCATCATTATGGCTTGTGTAAATCCTTTATTTTAGTATAAGACTGACTAAAAAAGAGATCTAAATATATTACCTTTTCATCTATCATATATGTTTATTATTCCATTTCACATATGGAACTGTCACACTAATGTAATGAAATATAATTTTATATACATGACCATTTGAAGATTGGCTCTTATGACAGTAAGTAAAATTAATGTCAGTGTGCATAGGTTTTTTGTTATTTTACATTTTATAAATTACTGAATATTTTATAAACTTTTCTAATTTCCAGGGGAAGGATTAAATAAAGCAGTCCATTAGTTTTTGAATCATCTTCTAAGAAGTGATGTCAGCGTCTCACAATTATTATCAAGTAAACAGAACTAATTGTACACCTTGAGATTTAAGCAACAATCATTTATTTAAAAAAGAAAAAAAAAAACACCCCAGGAATCACAGACCTTATTCTTTCTTTTCTGTAAAATGAATCTTCTGAACATTTGTTTGTTTCTTGTGGACAGAACAAAGGGAGTGGTAAGAAAAATCAGAGAATCATAGAATATGCTGAGTTGGAAGGGACCCATGAAGAACACCAAGTCTGACTCCTGTCCCTTCACAGGACATCCCCAAGAATCACAAAATTGCCTGAGATGTCAAGAATTTCTTGAACTGTCATGGTTTGACACTGGCGCCATGCCAGCGCCCCCATGAAAATGCACTTTTCCCAAATAATTGCTGTGAGATGTGATCAGGAACAGAGCAGAGCAGGCCCAAGCTTAGTAACAAAGGGAAAAAAAGCTTCATTAAACTACCGCTACTATAAAACACAGACACTAAATCCAGGATGAAGACCTCCCAAAATACTCTTCCTCCTCCCACCTAATTTCTAAACAAACTCACAATGAGACACCACCCAGGATCCTGATCAAGTTGCAACCCTTCAGATAATCAATACTCAGTCCATCAAGGGAGACAGGAGTCTCTCCTGTGCCACAGACCCCCTAGGAAACACAACTGCCACTCTTGTGTCTCCATCACACATGGCAGCTGCCCAGAGAAAATCTGCCATGGTGACACTCTCCTTTCCATGTCACAGTGCTCTCACCACTGTGCATGGACAGACTGCTCATAGGGCTCCTTTAAGGATGCTTTGCCGAGGACTAAGAAAAACAACAGTTCAGTTTCTCATCTTGGGACTACAGTCCCCCCCATTTCCCCCTGGAGCCGAGGGTCCAAGAACAGAGGTCTTCTTCTTCTCTTCTTCTTCTCTGAAGACAGAGGGCTTCTCCACACCCTCTTCAACTTCTGTTCTCTCCATTCTTCTCCTGGTAGTCACTGAAGCAGGTCTCTTGGCCCACCAACACATCCCCTAAGTGCAGCTTCTTTCAGGAGAATTTGGTTCAGTCTATGGCTAACAAGAAAAGTCTAGCCACAAGCCACTTCATTATCTCCTTCCAACTCAAAAATTTCCTCTTCTATCATCTCGGATCCCAGACTGTCTCTCTTCTACTTCAAATTAAGGAGGAGTAATATTTTACAAAGCCTTCATTTCCCAGGAAAGGGTTAAAAGTTTAGACTCCCTGGACAGCTGAAATCTCTGCCCAGCAGCTGATTTCTCAAGGCCAAGGCTGGGTACCTTCTCCCCCTGTTTCTCCTCCATGCCAGCAAAGTAACAGGTGCCATCCGGACTCTCTGTCTCTTCCCTCTGGGGGGCGGGGAATGACAAAGGCATCTCCACTTCTCTCCACCCTTCTGTCCACAGGAGCTGGCTCGGTTCCAGTCTTTTTACCTCTCGGCTCACCTCGACCAGGCAACATGGCTTCCCCTCCCCCACCCAGCCCACGGGCTGGGCAGGGGAGATCTGCACAACACCCTAACCGGAACCAAAGAGACTGAGTGCTTGGGAGTTCCTGCTTTTAACCCCCTGTGTTCTCAGAGGCGTATCCATACCTTCAGTGGTCACTTTAGGTGCCAATATATAAACTTGACCACTGATTGGTTTGACCTAACTTCTTGAAAAAATCACTTCCATGTCAAACCACGACATGAACTTTGTCAGGCTTGGTGCTGTGACCCCTTCCCTGGGGAGCCTGTTCCAGTGCTCCTGATATCCAGCCTAAACCTTCTCAAACTCAGCTTTAGGCTGTTTCCTTGAGTGCTGTCACTGGCCAGAACAGTCTGTAGGCTAGACAGTAGATATCAGTGTCTGCCCCTCCTCTTCCATTCACAAGGAAGTTCTAGACTGCAATTTGGTCTCTCTTCAGTCTCCTCCAGGCTGAACAGACCAAGTGACCTCAGCTGCTCCTCATATGGCTTCTCCTTTGCAACCTTTCTGTGGAGCTGCTCTCCACTTTCTCATTCCCTAATCTATACACACATCCAGGGTTGCCCCATCCCATCTGCAGAATTCAGCATTTTCACTTATTGAACTTCATATGATTGGTGATTGCCCAATGCCCTAATTTGTTGAGTTCTCTCTGCGGGACCTCCCCACCCCTGAGAGAGTCAACAGCTCCTGCCAGCTAAGTGTAGTCAGCAAACTTAGTATTCCTCTGAGTCTAGCATCTATGGTTAATGAAGATGTTGAAGAGCACAGGGCCAAGGATGGAGCCCTGTGGAACCCCACCAGTGACAGGTCACCAGTCTGATGTCACCCCATTCACTGTAACTCTTTGTGCTAATCCTGAGCCAGTTGCTTACCTGAGTCCAGCTGTGCGCTGGACACTTTGTCCAGAAGGATACTGTGAGACACAGTGTCAAAAGCTGTGGTGAAGTTCAAAAAGAAAACATCAACTGGGTGTCCTTGGTCAGCTAGGCTGGTTTTCCTATCATAGAAGGAAATCAAGTTTGATAAGCAGAGCTTTCCCCTCATGAAGCCATGCTGGCTAAGACCAAAGACTGTTGTCCTTCAGATGACTTTCAATACTTCCCAGGTAATCTTTTCCATGATTTTACCAGGCACTGACAGGTCTGCAGTTTCCAGGATCCTCCTTCTTTCCATGCTTAGAAATGGGGACAACATTTACCAGCTTCCATCAACTAGGACCTCTCTGGTTTCCCAAGTCCACTCAACAATCATCTTGTGATGACATCAGCCAGCTCTCTGAGGATTCTCTGATGAATCCTATCAGGCCCCATAGATTTTTTGTGGATCCAGAAGGTATAGCAGATCCTGCAGCATTTCAGGGTCAGATGGGGAGTTATAATTCTTGCAGTCAACATTCTCCAGCTGAGGGCATTGCCCTCCTCAGTTCTGCCCCATGTTTTACTGATAGTTGAAACACCTCCAATACTCTGTGTGGAATGGACATAATGGACATAAATTCACATGTGTTTTTACTATTTTGTGATTTGCTTTTCTGACTCTCTATGTAACTCCTACTTATTAATCCCCCCATCAAGAAAAAATGAACCAGTAGTATCTATGATACAGAGAACTAATCAGAGTTAAAAAACAAACTTTTTCTCAGTGGTGAAAACTTTGCTGCCTTTCATTTTTCTCTATGGTAGATTTGCTTACAAAATAAAATGAGTGGTATTGAGTACATTAACAAAGTATGCATATTTCTTTAGTGTTGCATTGTGTTTTTATATCTTTGTAACAGTTCTGTAAGCCCCTTCACCCCCCATTTTCTCCCAATGGTTCCACCCTGAGCTCTCCTGCCCCTCATCCAATGCCACCCCTCCCTGGTGCCTTGTCCATTACGCAGCTCCTAATCCCACCCTCCCAAAATCTTCCACCTTGGGCATCAAGTGAGTGGACGAAGGCCAGGGGTCCCTTCCTTAACCTTCCTCCATTGGCTTGTGTTTCTGTCTGTCCTGCCTTCTAATCCCCCGAATTCCCCCATTGAGCGGTGGACATCCTTCCCCCTTGTCTCTGTCCCAGTACTTAAGCTGATTACGAAAGCCATGTGGCCACTTTCGGCCGCTGGGACATGGAATTCAGAGCTCCCCAGAGCTTACAATAAACCTGAGACTTTTCCCCGGCTGTGAGTCGACTCCCTCATTACCTTCTCGGACGCCGCCTCTCCTCCATACAAGACAGACAGCAAAGCGCTCTGTCTCAGCCGTTCCCCGAATCTGCCACGAGAGACAGGGAGTGTCCCCCGCTGCTGACCGTGCCTCTGCCGGGCTGGCGAATCCAGGGGGCTTCAGAGTGAGCACAGTGGCAGATATGTTCAACATATGAGAAATGTAAATTTCATGAAAGCTATTCAAAGGTGGGAACAAAGATAACTTTCTAAGCAGCCCTGAACTATTTATCTTCTCACATAAAAGGTTACATTCTAATCCCAAGGTAAATGGTCTGACTTTATTGCATTTTGGGCAGATTTACACCAGCCTAACTGAGATAAGATCTCTTTATATGTGTTTATCCCAGAAAAATTGGTCCTTTTTTTCCTATTCATCCATCAAAAGATTGATTTCAGTAAAGTTTGTTCTGTAAAATGAAGTAAGCAAGCAAATCTGAACTTCTCTATCAGTCTAATTGCATATCATAATAATTACTCTTGCTGTCATGAGAAATAAAATCTGATATCCTTTAAGTTTACATGTGTCAAATGTAGACCTCAATATTTAATACAACTTCAGGCTCTTGAAAACATAATTCAGGCTGAAATTTGTTGCCAGTGATCTGTAGGCACCTGGCTTGCAGTTTTCACAGGAAGAAGCGGAATGTTACAAATATGCTACATGTCACTGCAGAAAGAGGGAACCCAAGCTAGGTGCGAGAAAGAGAATATTATCTTGTATGCCCTGGCCGCATGCACGAAACAAGAAGGTGTACCCACCTATTTGATATTTTCCACTCTCAGGACTTGCATAGCTGTTTATTAAACTATCTTCTCCCCACTGTTAACTCCTTCAGTGGTGTAGTTGCCTCCATCTAACTCTTCTGTGTTTATGTTGTCAGAAACATTTTATGAATCTGAGTTGAAGGGTTTATGCTGTTGGAAAACTACTTAGATTTCCTCATCTAACCTCTCTTAATCTGGGGCTGTTCTCTTCCTCCAAGAAGGACAATGTGAAAGATAGCACAGGTCAGATATAACAGAAAAATTTGCAGTTTCTTCCACTCTTACTTTTATTTAGAGTTATTTTCATTTTTTCTTATTTTTAATTCCAACATAAGAAAAGATCAGTGTTAAATATTAAGATGGTACTCAAAGTGCTAAATATTTAGTTGGTGTTCAAAGCATATTGAAAGAAAAAATGAATATCTCTGGTCATATACAAGAAGTTTTGGGTTTTCTGTTTCCTTCTCTACAAGTGTGGATTCATTGAAGTTCTGTTTTCCAGTTCCTAAGTCAGGGGCCTACTCTAGTGGAGAAAAACGAATCAAGCAAAGAAGTTCTATCACATTTTGGGTAGTGTGTAGTGGAAGCATGATTCTGCTTTCCAGTTCTACTATGAGCTTTATGTTGAATAAACAACAGAATTTATGAAAAGAAAAAAGAAAAAAGGAAGCCAGCAAAGCAATGGGCAAGTCCAATATCTGTTTAAACCACCAAAGTATTTTTCAGACACTAATGAACTCAGAAATATAATCTCTCTAGTTAGATGAAATGTAAAATAATATGTTTCGATTTTGAAGACTATAACCTTTTTATTTTAAATCATAGTGTTAGCCATATAACAGTGAGAAAAATAGTCTTCATATCTTACCTGTTTAAATCAAATTAAAGCAACAAGATTGTAAAGTAACAACAAAAAGTGTTTAGAGACATCAATTTAATATGAAGTTAATAATTCTGATTTTCCAAAATGTTTTGTAATAATGATATGTAATAATGAATAATGAAGTATTCCTTAAGTTTATAAAAGCTTCTGATAGCTTATTATTTTTCTGAGAAGAAACATCTAAATAATTCTGCATGGGCTATTTAGTGGAAACTAAGAGGAGGAACGAGCTATTATTGCTGTCCAAATTCTAGTCTCCCACATACTTTATGATTGTCTGAATGTTGTTTCACTTATGATCAAATTGGCTCAAATCTGCAGTAAATATGCTTAGCATCTTGGTAAGCATGGTGATTTAGTTCGTTATTCCAGTGTATATGTTTATCGATTTATATACATATATGCTGTATCAAAATGGTATAATTAGGATCAAGGTACTCTGAATTATTTGATGAGTTTCAAATTTTCTGCATCCTGTTTCTAATGCATTTACTTCAGTATCATATATAAGTAGTATAATTAAAAATAAAATAAGGTCTCTGAAACAAAGAGACCAATCTGGTGTGCAAACATCTCAATTAACATTTTTATTAATTGCATGTATTTTTTCTTTTTTCTTGATAATATTAATTTATAGGTAGCAGTCATACCTTTGTTCCCAGGAGCAAAATTGTGCAGATAAGTGGGCGGGCAGAGCAGCGTATATATATCTGGTCAGCAGAAAGAACAAGTAGAACAAGGGTTTCAGCTCCAAATATCAAGAATTAGACAAAATGTTAAAAATTAGTTTATTTCATGGAAAAATAAATAATTATTTCCCTTTTATAATCCTGCAGAGGTTTTGTCTGGGATAGAGCTCTTTTTTCTTCATGGTAGCTCATATGGTGCTTTGTTTTAGATTTCTGATTCCCCACAAGAGTGGAATAATGACAGTCTGGGGTTTGGTTGCCTATGAAGTTTAAGCCACAACATCTCCCATAATAACACAGGAAATTCTTAAATGTGTTTCTTTATCTTTTTTTTACCCTTCCTATTTTGTTTTGTTTTTTTGTTTGGGGGGGGGTGGTAGTCATGAGGTTGTTTGTTTGTTTGTTTGGGTTATTGTAATGGTTTTGTTTGTTTAGGTTGGTTTTGTTTAGGTTGGTTTTTGATTTTGGTTTTGTTTAGGCATGATTTGTTTGCTTTCTTTCTTGGGTTTTGTTATTTTGTTAGTGTTTTGTTGTTGTTTTTCTCTGTAAAGGAAAGGATAACTAGTTCAAAGGGGAAATCTTGCTGCAGTTCGTTGTTTCTGTTTTGAGTCTCAAATTACAAAAATAAACTTAGCATCTTGTCTAAGGTGCAATTTTACTGTCTGCTAGGCATAGAGAATTTGAAATGATTGCTAGACTCTTCTTCAGTCAGCACAACCAAACCCTGGTATATTAAACCCAGGGCTCTGGGTTTTAGGTTTCACCTTCCATTGTTGATCTCTGCACTCAGACCAGACAAGCAGTATTCAAATCAATGAGTAAGTGACCAGATACACATCTAAGCTCCAAATTTTTCAGGCAATTGAGACACAGAGACCTAGAATGTGCCCAGCAGGCTCCAATGATATTTCTTGATGTTTCTGATATAAAGTGTAGGGACACTGAACCAAGAAAGAAGGCTAGTAGTTAGGGTACTGGTGTTTAGAATTTCTTCATTCCCATAGACCTGAAAAAGTAGAGGTTGGAGGAGACAGATGCTTGGCATAGTTTGCCTTCTGTCCAATTCTTCTTATGGTTAAATTAACAATTTGTTGTCACAAGTGCAGAGAGATTTTGTAAATTTCAAAAGGAAAAGAGAGATGAACTGAGTTACATTCTCCTAAAAATCCTGGTCCTCCATACATCTTACACTTCTCTGCTAAGTCATACCAGCTTCTAATGCTAGATGTGACTACACTCACACAGCTTGCCATAGCATACCTTTCCTCTCAGAAAGATATACTGCCTTATCTCAGACCCAGCTTAAAGCACACAACCACATACTGAGTCAGGAACATGTGCTTCCTTCTCAGTGCAAGCAGAGAAGACATGGTTCTGCTTGAAGAGACTTGCCTGGCATTGCTGGGCAAGGCTAAACTCTGAATTTCCACTGGAATGTGACCATATCTACTAAAGTATTTTAGCACAGCTTGGCACCTGGGAAAGCAAAAGTAATTATTTCTATTCATTTCTTTTAATTTAATTTGTATTAAAATGAGACCTGTAAGTAAGAATAGAGCCTAGAAATTTTCTGGGTTCCTTATAAACACAGAATAAAGCCTAACTCTGTCCCCAAGTATGTCATGAGCAAAACATGCATGACTCCATCACCTGCAGAATTAAATGTAAAACAAGAAACTGCTGCTCCTTGATTAAGCAATAGCAAAGAGTTCTCAGTTGTGTGTTCACCATAAGCTGAAGAAGAGCTTTTCCTACATGAGCAGCTAGGCAGCAGGGCCAGGTTGAAGGGTGTGGTACCAAGATTTCCAACCTCTGTGGAATGAAACCCTGAGAAACTTGGTCTGACCACATAACTGAACCTCCACTGGGCACTGAGTCAGTCTGGAGACCTGCCCGAACTGCCCTGTTGTGCTACTGTCATGCACGATTACGTGAAGACCTTACTTCCTTATTAAAGCAGATAAAAATACAGTTTGCTTATTGGGCAGATCACAACAGCATGAAAATACCACCTGTATGAAAAGCTGCCTGAAAGAGTGATGCAGTCCTTGTGTTTGCCTAACTTGTCTCTGAACAAGCAAGAACCTGGCATGAGGCCAGGTTTCATAAATGTATGGCACTCCTCTTCTGACTGAGATCATTAATTTAAATTGCTATCTGTAGACAGTTATAAAACCATTGCCCAAACACTTAATTTTTTTTTTTTTAATTTCAATAGTATACCTGAAAAGGAGACTTGCGTTGCGTGGGAGTGGTCATTATTTTATGTAGTTGACAGTTTTTGCATTACTGTGTTCTACTCTTAACAAACAGTGGCATAAGTTTTGTGATACAAGAGCCTGGTTTTATCATTATTTGCATTTTATCGGCTAACTATGAACTTTGGTTCTTTAACTTAAATTCACCACTAGCTGTTCTGGAATTAAAATTTACAGAACCTAATCTTTCCAAAGAGGTTTCTCATATAAACTTTTATCTGTAACAACATATATCTTTCTTCTTTGAAGTTCCAGTTAAAGGAGAAATTTTATGGGAGTGAAGCTCCTCCAAATATATAATTGTCATAGAAGTGTTTTAGATAACTCTAAATATCATTTTATGTATAAAATTTATATTCCCATGTAACAAAAATATATCTCAAGTAAATTTCCGCAAATTATAACACAATTTTTTCATTATGATGCCTTTTACAGAGAAGTTGTTCAAATGACCCATATTGATCATCCCATTTTAAAGCATATTGATATTAAGCAAAGAAGCATAGTTTATGAAATTATACTATTGTGCTATTATTTTTTATAGAAATTTGTAAAGTAGTTTTCTACAAGAAATGTTTAGAAATTTTCAGCTAACAAAATTTAACAGAAAGATGATTTTTCAAATTTTAAATATAAATTCTGGAAGATTTCATTTGCCATTTAACAAAAACCTTAGCAGAACTAAAACATATTGTTTTATTCCAATCTGATGCGGCGGCTACCTGCCATGACCTCAAGCAGTCGAGATGAGCCAGCTAGCACTGCCCATGTGAGGCCGGGTGGCCGCCACGTGTGTGGGCACTCCAGAAGAATGGCGTATGCCAACCTGGCAGTGCTGAGTGCTGCGGCGTGGGTTAGGCAGCTTTGGTAGCTTCACACGCTGAGAGGAGATGAAGAGATGAGACAAGGACACTTGTTTGAGAGCCCAAAGAGCTTTTATTCCCCCATGCATGACTGGAACAAAATTCTCTCGGGGGGATTGCAGTGACAAAATGCCGGGGAACAAATGGTGGCAGCAGATTAAGTAGGCGGTGGGCGGACAGGGGTGTAAACCTGTCTCGCCCAATGGGGACAAACGAAAGACAGGATTGACAACCCACAGGGAGTGAACAAACCTGACTGATTGGACCAAACAAGGAGGAAACAGGGAGAAGTGAGGAGATTGACAGTTAACTGTGGATACGAGTGGCAGGAAATCTCAGTGTAAACAACTTGGAACAAACCACTGTGAGGGGAAAAATGGGGGAATACAAGGAACAAACCTAATTAACATTAATAAAACTGACTAAACAAACCCAACCTACAACAGTCTGACTCTTGTGTTGCTAGGATATAAGAGTTTAAACTTTCTGACTAATTTGATTCAACAGAAATTCTAGTTTTAATCACTGATATACTTTGACTTTAAACTTCATGTATATATATAATAGCTTACTGCATTTATTCCTGAACATTTAATGGATCTCTCAAGCTTTAAACATGATCAGGAAAATGTTGTCATATTTATCTGTGTATTGTCTCTTTTGATAAAACTGCCTGACAGAAGTTTCTGAACGATGTAGGTCTTAGTTAATTGTTAACACTTAAGAGTCAGCAGATTGGTAATGATTTTTCTAGGTCTGGCTTTACCTGTCTTGCAAATCTTGTGATTGTGAACTATTCTAAATCACCAAAAGACACCTAGATTATATCATGCTGTAATTTAAATTAAGATATGAGGATATCTTTTAACTTCTTTTGTAAAACCACACAGTGTAGTGATTTTAATATTGATATTATCTGAATACATAGGAATGCTGAGCAAATTAGTTTTATCATTCCTCTCCTTCCTATTTAAATTAATGTATCTATTTTCCTATTCTATCCTCAGAGAAGGAGTAATCACTTTAATTTTATCTACCTCTCTTCCTCTTTCTATTGCAGTATTTGTCATCAGCCACAATTCCTTCATCACTTACCAGAAGCGTGTGATGCTGGAGGAGAGTTCAATCCCATAAGAGGGGAAAATGGAGACAGTCAAAAGTTTCAAAGAAAGTACAAGATCAGCCTGCTCTGTTGTTTTCCTGCCTGTATCTTCATGGCCACTTTTCAGGAATATTTTTGGTTTTGTTCTGTTAGTAATGCATATTGTGACAGGAAGCAAGCATTTGGATCGAACATGGAAATAAATTGTCACATGAAAGAGTACCTCATTTAAGACCTTGGATCCTTTCAAAAGACAATCTGTCCCTTAATGTGACAAAACTGCAACTGTGCAGCAAGAAAATAAATACACTCCCGAGAATGAATCAAGCAAAGTCTGTGTGACCTAGTAAAACACAGGTTTTAAATGGTCAGAGTGTGCCCTTGCCACTTGCCATCTATTGCTGCTCCTTGAGAGCTCAAAAGCCACAATGCCTGTCATTCTAACCCTTCCACATCTGAAAAATAGCAATGGCAAGAAAGACTTTGGAATGTAACTACAGAGACAGAGGACATCAATTAAATAATTATCTGTGAATTATTTTCTCATCTGCAGCCCAAAACAGTCCGTTCCTGCTGATAGTCCTGATGCTACTACATCTGTTAATCCAAGAATGGCTTCTTTGACATCTATATATCAGTGTCATTTATTAATGATGGATTCTATTATGCTTCCCATACAGACCCTTATTTATCATTTATCTCTGGTACCAAGGACATAATCGGAACAGAAGCTGAACTAATTTGGTAGAATACTAGGGGTTGGGCCTGTAAGCAGTGAAAATCATTTGGTACTGATAACATGAAATATTAAGCAAGTATTTGGTAAGCCACACTAAACACTAGAAAAAGTATAATTTCTATTCTCAGATGCCTCATTTTCAAAGTTATAATTTTTTAATTTAATTTCATGCATGTCATTTGAGTTAAAATTTATACAGTAAACCTAAAATTTTTAGGGCAAGGTTGACCTAAATTTGACAGATTCAGTCAAAAAGAGACTTCCCATGGAAAACATTGTCCCCAAACCTTTGGTGAAAATCTTCATTCAAGAATTCATTTCACTAAGGGCAAATATTATCAGGATTAAATATGTTGATTTATGAAATCTTTTGGGAGTTTCAAAGGTTCGCAGGACTTCATAATCTAGTGGTTTAGTTCATTCAATTTTCAGGATTTTCAGTTGAGCTAACCCTCTTAGGATGAATCTCAGTTCTGAATGCAGTGAGATTCACTTACCTCACAGAAATGTTGAGAGAATTACTAGAAAATCTTGGGGTCAAAATTTTCCAGGTGTATGGCAATATTTGTGTATAGCACACCAATAATTTTGTGTTAATTTTGGCCACAAAGTTTAATGAACCTGTGTAGATTTGAGAAAATCAAACATGACTTCTATTAAGTTGAAGGATTTTCTGTAAACTGTATTATATATTCAACTTTTTATTACCAATATACATTTTGCTAGTGAGGAATTGCAAATTCCACTGTAAGGACGTGGCCATACTGAAGGAAGGTGTCATGAAAGGAATTTCTTTGGCCAGTCAGAATCTTACTCTAATGTATTTCTCCAATAGGGCAACATAATACCACATAAAAGGAAAAAGGAACCATTTCTTTATGTATTTTTTTTAAAAGTCATGTCTGTGCTAATTACATCATCCTGCATCTTCCACGTTGACATATAATAAATAATGAAGAGCTGCTTCCTTCTTAATTTTAGAAAAATTATTACTTTTGACCCTGATTTTCGATTAAGACAGTCTGAAATTCCACATTTTATAATGTTGAATTGAAAGGGAAAAAAACCCCAAATATCAGAAATCTTATTTTGATGTTCAGTGGAACAGGTATCTACAGTGATGAGGAAATTCCCATTGACTTTGACCTTGAACATATCCCCTGAACAAATACATCAAATGAATCAAAACTGATAAAGTTTGTGTTGGTTTTTTTTTTTTGTTTTGTTTTTTTTTTTTTTTTTTTTCCCATGTTAACCAAATTGGGTCTTATTTTGGATTTTGAATTCTGTGTTCTCAAAATATCCATTTTAAAAATTAGAACACAGCTCTCCTGGTCTGTGATATTCAAAAAGCAGCATCAGAGACTATCAAAGTTCTAATTAAGACTACACTTAAGCAATTTTTTCAGGAGCAAAAGCTTAATGCTTTTCCTACAAATGAGAAGATTACTGCTACAAAAAATAAAGGAGAAAGTACTTCTATTATTCCCAAGTTTTCAATTTTTTTTAAAACCAATTAGTTTCATACTCCTTAGATATCTCAAGTATGTATACAGCAGCAATAATAATCTTATTTCACTGCATGAGGACTGACCAGCAGCAAGCACAAAATTGTGGCCCACTGCTTGGCACTGGTGAGACCACTCCTACTGTTTTGTCTCAAAAGTATGTTAAGTATTCATACACAGTATTGTGCATAGTGCACAGTATTTCTGTGCACTCAAGAAATAGGCATGGCTCAACTACACAGTTCAAAATGTCATACCAACTAAAAAAGTATTCTTATCTACCTACCTATGCAGCTGCCAGCTTGATTCTCTACACCAGAAATGCCATCTGTCTTAAAGTATTCATCTGATTATGACTGAGCACTGAGTCTTTCTCCAGAATAATACAGTCAATAGTGTAATGCTTCACAGAGGTGCTAAGAATTTATTTGGAAGATTAAGACTATGTCTTAGTAATTCAATACTTTTCTGTATTATATTTCTATTATCTGTCAGATAGTCAGATATAATATGATAAACCTACCCTGTTGCTGAGACTGTAGGCCACACTATTTTAAACAGGTTTACTCCTTCTTCAGTTCTCCTTTTTGCAGTGGAAACTGCTTTTTGAGAAGTCACTGTTGCTTGTTTCCTTATTCAGGTTAAGGGTTTACCAAATAACACACCACAGAGTTTTCAGAATGTTTCTCTACTGGAATGGTGTGAACAGACTGAAAATACATTTTGTAGAATAAAAAAAACATTTGATTGAATACTTAACATACTTTTAATCTACCTATCAAAAAGACTCATGCTTTTAACCATTTTTTTTAAACAAACTCTCATTTTTAGCTATTTTGCTTTGCCTGAGCATCAATAAGTATCTTTGCCTTCATATTTTCAGTCTCTGAGTTTTTCCTGTGGTGTTTTTCAAGCTTAACACCTTAGATATATGTTTGATTTTTACAGGACTTCCTTAGTTGTTTTTTTTTTCCCTAGGCACAGTTTTATCTCTGATGAAGTCAACAGGGAAAAGGATTCTCTGAAATGACAGTATATAGCTCCTTTGAAACCAGGTGTGTGTCAAATCACAAATCCAGAAACAGAATTTCTTATGGTAAAGTTCAAAACCTTGCCTTTCAGACCTTTTATTCTTCTTGCTGAAAGCAAGGAGCCAAGAGATGAATTCTAAGCCCCCAAAACCTGTGACTTCTGGCTTAAAGAAATATGGCTTTAACTTGACCATTATCTTTCTTTCTCTCTTATCAATCTAAAGCTACATCAAATGTCAGTCCGAGAAAAAGCGCCAAAGTTTTCTTATCCATTTCAATGTAAAAAGGGAGATCCATTCAGGCTGGCTGCAAGAGTGCACAGCTCTTCTGGGAGTTGAACTGACATATGTGTGCCTGCAATACTTTCCTGTGCTGATGTAGATACATAGATATGAGTCTGATAAATGTTAGGAGTTGGTGGGTTGTAAATCAGCTGCCATTTATAATTATTCATATTTAACTGACTCAAATATTTCTGAGGTTTCTCACAAAGATCTAATGGCATTTATTCAAGATAACTTTTCTCATGCTCTAAAATGTCTGTAATAGGTGGTGTTTATAAAAACATCCTGTCTTGAAGACCTTTGTGTAAGAGATGGCTAAAGAGACTCCAAAAACAAGGTCTCTGAATCCAAATAGTTTTTATATATGTCCAACCCTAATCAATAAGTCTAAATACTATTTAGAATTGTCCTTTTTCAGTAAAACTTCATCCTGTATCTATGTATTGGCTTAAATAAAAATATAAGATCATATGTAATATTATATATAGATATAGATATAGATATAGATATAGATATAGATATAGATATAAGCTTATAGACAAATAAGAAACTATAGGATCATATATACATATATAAATCATATATATAAATAAAAAGATAAGAAAAATATGATATCATATGTCATATATATATGTATACATCATATAAGAATTGTTTGGGTTTAAACATCATCTAGTAAAACCTCCAAATCTCTATTGTCTCATGAGAAAATAATTTAACAAGTCATTTTAAAATAATTTCATTTAAAAAATAAACACAATCTATAGCAGACCCAGTGTTAATTTCATTACCTTATATTACTTACATTGTCTTAAAATCTAGTGGTGCAATGTGTGCTGTATAGAAGATTTTCTGCTAGAAGGAGCTGCTTCAGAACAAATTGTTTACTTTGAAGTAATGACAAAAAGGTCATTCGCTGTCACAGTTGAAAAGTTCTTGGACTTTATATGAATTAAGTTCAGTAGGGCATTTTTGTCAAGCTTTTTTGAAGGCAAGCTGAAATAAATCATGAGGAGCATATGGGAATATACCTGATGGTTTGTCATGTTTGTGCAATTATTCTATATTGTGCTGATTTCATAGAGTTCTTAAAAAAATCTGCATGCTCAAGCTATTCTGCCTAAATAATAGTGGTAATTTCTGAAAACTGTTTTAGTTTTTGACACCAATCTTTGCACCTCACTTCAGGGAACACACATACAGATACATTCCCTTTCGCTTTTTGCTAAACTAAGTTAGCTGGTAGCAATTTGTTTTTGAACTAGAAAAAGACACTGAAACAATAGATAAAAACTATTTGCAAGTTTTCCTTTTGGCAGTATGCAGAGAGTGTTCATACTTATATCTGTCATAGGTAATATTTTTAAACATATTTTAAATCTGTTTATATTTTTAACCACTCTTCCTGTGTTATAAATGCTGAAATGCTTATATCTGGGCTATCTGAGACCTTGTGGAAGAGGGGAAAGATATTTCTCTCTTCAAGATTAAAATGGACCTATGCATGGAGAGAAAGTTTTAAAGAATCTGTAAGGCAAAGAGATTGACACAGTTACCACTGCCCAAAGGAACTTCTCTCTAAAAGTAAGCAGAGAAAATATATAAATGAGCAGACCACTAACTCTCAGCAGCTACAGACTTCATAGTAAACACCAGTCAGAGTTTACAATAAGCCAGATGCAGAAATATAATCAAACCTGGCAGAAGTACAAGAACAGAGTGAATGAAGAATTAAAATATTTTAAATTTTTTTTGTTTGCTGTAAAAGACTTTGTCTTCTTTGAGGACACCACTATCATCTCATGTGAAGAAAATCTAAGCAGCTCTACCTCTAAAGTCTTGTTTATGCCATGTCCAATCACAATGTCTTGTGGATTTTCTAAGAGTTTCCCTGTTGATTCAGGTATGTTTCCTTCTACCTTATTAAAACAAAAACTGAGAGATTAGAAATATTTGTGAAAGACAGATCTTTAATACTCTATTAAAGCATGGGAATGCTCTACTTGAAGGCATATATCAAAGCCGGTTTACATATCGGATATACATGTACATTAACTTAAAGGCTAAGCAAATGGTCAATAAAAAGATAAAACAAATGGTGCTCTGCAACGGTTACCCTTTAAAGAACAATCTCTTTCTGGATGACTGGAAAGTCATCCAGTTCTTACATTATAAAATTTGCTGCAGTTAATTATTTCTGTATTCATACCAGTGTGATGCCATTTCTTCCATTCCATTCCTCCCATTCTCAAGCCCTGCAGGTTAAACACTCCCTCAAGGAGAGCGTTTTTTTTTAAATAAATAGTCTTTGAATTTTTTTTACATGAGCATGAACTTAGCAAAGCTCCCTGACCTAAAACTTAATTCAAAAACAACTAAATCTACTGTAATAATCAGTAAATCGTTATGGGTACAGTAATGACAAATGCAAATAAGGTTATCTAGGAAAACCATAGGATACAGCAGTCTGATTTCATATTGCATTCACTATATAAAGGAAGAGTTCATTATTTCTCCCTAAAGAGAACTTCAAAGGGAGGTTAGGTCACTGACATAAAACCAGAGCTCTACTTACTAAATATTACTTGATTGAAGAAGAGGTTGAAAGAACATGTTCTACGGTATATTGAAGAATGTTATGCTTAATTCCCTTATGACTGAAAAGTAGATGGTGCTTGTGAGTATGTTGCCTGCCAGCAGGTGAATTAGCATTTCCTAATCATTTTATTGTGATACAAGTCATGAAAGAACAAGCTGAATCCACAATTAACATTTGCATCCTGTAGATGTAATAAATACTTAATTATTTGTGCAAGCCTTGGCTTATATGCCACGAATAAACATTTTCAATGATCAATATTCTTCCTGGAAAAAAAAAAAGACAATTTAAAAAGCCATAAACCTGCCCAGACAATTTTGAAATTGTTTAATTTTATGATATGAGAATCCCTGCATTGGACTCTAAGGGAGTCTAGTCAGCTACAGCAATTCACTACAGCCCTTCACAGATTTTCCAGTCTTCTCTCCAGTCATCTTTATGTTAACTTTAAAACATGCCTTATATTTTTTTTTCCTAAAAAAGTATTTAGCAAGTGCTGTCTCATCAATATCTTTTAAACACTTACTAATAGTAAGTTTTATGAAAAATATTAAGCTGCCTTAAAGATAGGAACACAATACACATGGACTGAGTTTTGGGTGACAGCTAAGCTGTTTGTGCTATGATGAAACACTTGGGGGTTTTTAACACTTGACAGGAATAATGGCCCATATAGTGCCATCTAGCTTTTCGGGGCACTTCCCCACTAATCTCATGCTCTGCCACTGTGTATTTTTACGTGAGGGTTTCATTTTAGACTTAATTTAACTGTTTCATTTGGTTGGCTGGTTGGAGCTTATTTTAAAGTTTGAAATGCTAGCAGTATTGTAACTTTGTGAGTCATGTATTAGGTAATTATTTTTTCACATAGAAATCCAATTGCTTCTCATTTTTCTTGGAGTAATTTTTAAAGTGTCATTTGCACAGATTAGCATTCCACCATCTAGAAGCTTCAGCTTCTTTCAGTAAACCTCAGTTTACTTTGCTTTTCTATTTATATACAGTAGTCTATATATTTACTATATATGTAGTATAGTATATGCTGTATATAATACTATTTATGTAGTATTGTCATCTTGACCCAACCTGTCAAGTAGGCCTGAGGCTAGGTTATTTAAAATATACAGGAAATCTGTTGATTGAATAAAGGGGGCTCTGTAGTAATCCACTTTATGTATTTATTCATTCTTAGCATTTTATTATTCTTATCATTAAATATTTCTTACATTATCAGAGTGACAAAATAACAATTTTGGATATATGTACTTTTCCAACTTTTGCACATTTTTGGCAGGAGAATGAAGAATTTAAGCCCCCTTATGTGGAATTCACCACAGAAAGAGTGCAAATGAAGGCTTTCCAAATGCCAAGTAAAAGTTCACTAAAAGCCAGATTTCCAAAGCATTTTTGTACCAGCTACACTTCTAGCTATAGGCAGCAGAAATAATTTCCTTGCTCACGGTGGTAGAAATAAAGTAACATTTTTATGGAAAGTAATGTGGGCTTTTACAGCAAACTGAGCAATTTGCCAGCCAAAAACCAAAAGGCTTAATAATGCTATATTCTAAATGGCATTTGTAGCATCTGTGATTATTTTATAAATGTTCCAAAGTAATTTAGAATATAAAGATTAAAGATTCTTCCATCTGTGAGCAAGAAAAAATTGGAAAAAAAAGGAGCTATTTCTCCTGTATTTCAGTAGCAGCTGAAGTACTAAGATTCTAACTGTTAGTTCACAGTCATTTATTATGCAGAGGACTTTCCAAAGTACCTTTTATCTTCCTGCAGTTTCATTTAGTTAATTTCACACATTGTCATGGGATTAGTTTATTCTTCAGCTGGAAATGAGACTTTTCTGAGAAGGGTCAAAAACCACCAGATGTAGTGTCAAAGAGAGAATGATAAAGACTATTCTAAGATAGCACTTGGTCAGAAATCTTGTCATCAATTTTGAATGATATTTCTACCAGGAACACTGCAAATCACATTGACTCCTTCACTGAGTGTCCTATTGACTTAGTTTGTTGCAGTCTGCTCAGGTTGGTGTGCATTGATGCATATTTGAAAGCCTCTTCATCTCAGCTACAATATATTATTTAAAAATGTCAAGCCTGTTTTGCTGTTCCTGGAAAATAAATGATTCTCTCTGAGCTCCTTACATGTACACAGAATCTTCTCTCACTAATTTTCTTAAACTATGTATTTCATTGCTGTCTGCTGTAGATATAGTGTGACTGTGTATTTTTCTTCTAGCCCACTATTTCCTTATTCACATTTCCTCATTTAACTTTTTGGTAGGGATATATGGATATATATGGGTTATATTAAGCTGTACGTCCACATATATATATATGTGTATATATATATATATATTTATTTATTTAGAAGATATGTGTGTCACTCAAAGTCACCATACACACACACAAACACACAAACACACACACACACACACACACACAGAGTTTGATGCTGGCATCCTTAACCTGCTTATTGTCAAACCTAGGACTCCCTGGTATTTTTTGGTGTGGTTCAGGATCCTGAATGTATTTCTTTTCCAAAAAGCTGAGCTGTAATCATCAAACTTTGGTAATTAGTTTTTCATGGTTACTAGTTCAGAATGAAAAAGTGTCTGGTTTGTATTTGTTCCTGATACCTTTTCTTACTTAGCTTATTTTTTTCTTACCCACATGTAAGTAGTTCTGTACTTTTTCATCATACACTGTTAGTAGATATTTTACTGCTTTGGACTCCTACAGACCTCTAGTCTTGCCACCATCGGGATCTGCCAAAATTTTTGGCTATTCCTTTCATCATTTATTACTTAATGTGTGCTGTCATTTCACTCACAGATATATTCTTTGACAAGGATGTATGACAAGTCTCAATGAAAAATGTTTCTTGAATGTGAGATTTTATTCCTACAGACGACTTTAGTGCAAAAAATACATTAAGTTTCACTGCAAAGCTCTTATCTTCTCTAAATGTTTGGTTTTTTTTTTTTTTTTTTTTTTTTTTTTTTGTTTGTTTGTTTTTTTTTTAATATCCAGGCAATCAATTGGCTCTACAGACTCTCCTGCAGGCTTCCCTGTACTTGACAATGAATTTAATATTACCTTTATTTTGTTAGTTCTTAAATTTTTAATTATTTTTATTTAAATCTGAGAGAGTTTATGATTTTTTTATTTCTCCTCTTTTAGTAAAAAGCCTTGGTCTTTAGAAGAATGTCTTCTTGCTTCAAATTAGTACCCTTTACCTTGCGGGGAAACCATGCTATCTTAATTTTTTCTTTTCTCAAACCTTTATTATAAGGCAATATTTTTTAGACCAAAACCTCTTATAGGGGTTACTATGAGGTGTTTTTAAATATTCCAGAAGTCTTCTTAAAGATTTTGACATAATAATTTCTTATTAACAAGTTTCCTGCTTTTTTGTTCATTTTCATTGTTGGTCTCTTTTTGGTTTGTTTGGGGTTTTTTTGGTCACCTTTTTTATTATCAGAACTGTGGTGACTTTTAAACTGTACATCAGTTAGTACTGCCATCCTAATCAACAGATCTGTATGAAAGGTAAATATTCATCTTTTCTCCCAGGTCCTTTACTCTCTAGGAATTATCTGTTATTCACTTGATCTAGCAATCCCATGGGCACAGAAAATTTCTCAAAAACACCCAGCATGGTCTATTTTGGAGATCTTGTATTTTTTAACTCAGTATTGGAATACCAAAACAATTACTTTCCTTCCATCATTCTTTTAGTGTGCCTTAAAAATGCAGGAGTTGGATGGAGGGTGCTGCTGCCTATTATCTGTGCCCATCAAACCTCTCCTGTAGAAAAGCAGGCTGGGTTAACATTCAGGCAATGCAGTCAGATCCACACACAACACTCACCCACAGCTGGCTCAGTAAGAGAGGCAGAAGGCTCCTTTTTGCAAGGTTTTATTTCAGTGAGGTATGAGTATGGTGGCTGAAAGGAGCCCGGCAAGAAAGAGAGAACAACCATGTGGTGCAGGCAGCTTACAAAGGGGTGGGAGAGCAGGGCTAAGGGCAGGGCGAAGGGGATTGGTCTCCAGGGGAGAGGGCACAGCCACCAGGGGTATCCAAACAATGAGGGAACAGTGAAAAGAGAAACCAGGGGTCAGTGAGACAGAAGTCCATGTGGGAGTCTTTTTTCACATAGGAGGAATGACTCCATGGTAGGTCTTTCAAGGGCAGTGGGCTTGGGAATTGGCTAAGGGGATAGAGTACATGGGATATTACAACTCCCCTGTTTTTTCTTACTAAGAAGACCTCCCCAATGGACTTCTGCATACACTTAACTAGTCAGGGAAACATGACTAAGACAATAAAAGCAATTATTAGAATCTAAAAAATTACTTTGAAAAAGATGCAACCCATCCTGTGAGACCCCGCTGTCCGAAAAGTTTGTTGATCCAGTCTGGGTATTTTTCCACCTTCAAGTCCTTTATTTGCTCCCTCAGCTTCTGGGTTCTTGTGTTGATGTATTCTGAGTGTGAAGAGATGTTGAGGCAGCACATCCCTTCAAAGTCTTGGCAGCCAGTGTGTCTTTTCTGTATGTGTTTTTTGCTGGGTCAGTTTTGGGCCAATGTTGACTCAGTTGTCTAAAGCAAAATTTGACACTGTAAGTTTCCTTGGAGGACACCAGCAGGTCCAGTTCTTGGGGTTCCTCTATAGGATGTGGCAGAATCTTTGTCCACTCTCATCCCAAGTGTCTACCAGATTGGGCCTCTTGCCTGTGGTGCAGAGAAGATCGGAGTTAGTGACAGGCCAGTCATCTGCTACCAAGGGAATCCCTACCAAACACATGGACAATGGGTTGCCCACGTTGCCCATGGACAGGCATAGATTGTCTTGCTGTAAAGTCTTGGCTAGTATGACCCAGATGTTCTGACTGGGCTGATGGACAATCCACACATGAGCTGATGAGGATGAGGAGCATCCAAAATCCTATCCGGAACAATTGGAGGTTCCCTGCTGCCAGAGGCAGGATGCTTGGGGGTGATGAGTTGATCTCTGAGTTTGAGAAAATCGATTTTTTTTTAGATTTTTGTAACTTTAACAGCCCCTCCTGCCTTCCCCTCTTATCCCCTCAGTTTTTACTGAGTAGAAAAAGGGGTGGGGAAACATGGTGGGGGTAACAGTGTAGAAAACTAAAGAGAGATTAAACCAACTAAAGGGGAGTAGCAGTGCAAACAATAAGTGGATAAAATTCAGCAGAGAGTCTTTTGTCTTCAGGAGGAGAGGAGGGTCATCTTCTTCTGTGAGGGACCTTTGTGTTTACAGTCTTTTTCCTTCTCCTCCTCCACAATGCCTAAGTTTGGTCTCTGTCCTACCTCTGAGGTTCCAGGGAAATGTCTTTGGGAGCTGTACTTGGCAATTTGATGAACAGATTGACATTTTTGCTGGGGATCCACCTGGGGCCAGATTCTGTGGACATGCAAGCATAGCCTCTCCCCCACATTACTAATGGAAATGGATCCATTATTTGTTTGGATTCCGGGTCTTTGATCAGCACAGGGTGTTTCTCAGTGAGTTGAGCTCTGCTAGTATTGGAGAAGTGCCTGATAATGGTTCTGTGAATGAATTATTAAGAAAGTTGATAACATAGAGAGCCTTACATAATCTTTCTACATTTGGTAGTGTTTCAGCTCCCCCACGTTGCTGGGCAAGGACTGTTTTGAGTGTGCGGTGAGCCCTCTCTACAACAGATTGCCCTGTTGGTGAGTGGGGAATGCCAGTGGTGTGTTTTACCCCCCACTGATCTAAGAAATGCTTGACATTTTTGGAGGTGTAAACAGGACCATTATCTGTTTGGTTGGCTTGGGGGATGCCTAGTGTGGAAAACACTAGTAGAAAGTGTTTGGCAACATCTTTGGCCTTTTCTCCTGAGTGGGCAGATGCGAATACAGCCCCAGAGAATGTATCTATGGACACGTGAATGTATTTTTGTCTCCCAAAAGGTGTGTGACATCTGTTTGTCACAACTGTAAACTTTCGAGGTCTTGGGGGTTAATCCCAGCCTCCATGGAGGGCAACGCAAACTCTTGGCAATTGAAGCAGGAGCCCATGATTGCTCTTGCCTGTTCCCTTGTGATTTTAAACATCCACACAAGGGCTGGCACATTTTGATGGAAAAACTAATGGCTCAATTTGGCCTGATTGAAAATGTCTGATAGGGTGGTCTGCACTGCCATGGCTAGGAGATCCACTCTCTGGTTGCCCTCAGTAACTGGTCCTGAGAGGTCAGTGTGTGACTTCACATGCATAATGTGATACGGTTACTCTCGGTGGGAGAGGAGGTATATTAACTTAAAAGCAAACTGTATAGATCTGGATTTGGGACTTCCTTTAAAAAAGAATGTTGTGCTCTTTCAGCTATCCCAGCAACACAGGCCAAATCAGTAACCATATTCAAGGGTTGTTTGAACTTCTCAAAGGCTCTTACAATGGATGCTAATTCTGCAATTTGTGGGGATCCCTGAACAATTTGAACATCAGAATCCCACTCTTGAGTGTCATGTCATAACTGACTTATGGGATTTTCCAGAGCCATGAGTAAAAACAGTTGGTGCCTTTAAAGGAGTTCTACTTTTTAATGATTTTGGGACCAAATTAAAACACTCATTAAATATTTTATGTTTCTGCCAATGGATAGAGATTTGACCTGGGAAGCTGTCAAGAACAAACTGGAGATTTTCACTGGTCTGGAACAGAGATTCCAGCACACCTGATTTCACTGGGAGGTAAATGTATGTAAACTCACACCCTGATAAGGTTTTGAGGTGTGATCTGGCCTTAATGATGATCTGAGCCATCAGCTCCTGGTGTGTAGTGATAGTTTTATGTGGCTGGTGTGAACGGAACACCCACTCTATGATTAACAGCTGATCTTTCAGAGTGGGGTCCCTCTGGAAAATGAGACCATGAAACTTTGGTGCCTTACCTAAGATGACAAATTGGAAGGGCAGGGTGGGATTAGTGTGGTGGGTGATTCTGATACCTTTTGGATTGCTACCTGGGCATCTGGCGAGATTGTCTATGGTGAATCGAGGTCATCGCAGTCTCACAGGAGGTTGAAGAGGGGTGTGAGGTCCTCAGTTGTGATCCCCAGCAGTGAATGAACCCAGTTGATGCTCCCACATAGCTGTGGTCCCTCAGAGTTCTCAGGTTGTCCTTGATGGTGAGCTGCTGGGCTACGATGGTCCTTTCACTGATCTGGTTTCCTAGGTAGGTCCATGGGCAAGTGCGTTGAATCTTCTCAGTGGCAATTTCAAATCCTGCTCCTTCAGTGGCCTGAATAGTCTTTTTGAGAATAGTTTCTAAATAATAGTCAATCTCAATGCAAATTAGAATATGGTCCACGTAGTGAAAAATTATCGCATCAGGGAATTTTTCTCAAATGGGTGAGAGAATGCGGGCAAAAAATATTTGACAAATAGCTGGGGAATTTTTCATGCCTTGAGAAAGAGTTCTCCATTGATACCTTTTGAGGGGGACTTGTCTGTTAATTGATGGTACAGAAAATGCACCTTGGGGCATCTCTGGGATGGAGCAGGATGTTAAAAAAGCAATCTCTGATATCAGTGACAGCTAATTTCCAATCTCGGAGGAGCATTGAGGGTAAGGGTAGGCCAGGCTGCAGAAGGCCTATGTCCTCAATGACCTCATTGATCTTTCTGAGGTCTTGTAGGAGCCTCCACTTGTCTTTGCCTGGTTTACAAATGACAAAGACGGGGGTATTCCAAGTGCTAATGGATGGTACTATGTGGCTCTTGGACATCTACTGCTCCACTAGAGATTCAAGTGCCTTTAGCTTTTCATTTGAGAGGGGCCACTGATCAACCCACAATAGTTCATCAGTTTTCCAGGTGAGCGGTGGGGTGGGGCTATTTTTAGTCAGGGATACTATATCTACAGTATCCCCGACTAAAAATCCTGTGGTAGTGGGGGGATTTCTAGCCTTGCTCCCCATATGGACAATAGGTTTCTGCCCCATAAAGTGATGGGTGCCCTTATCACAAAAGGTCTTACTGTGGCTACCTGACCCTCAGGTCCTCGGATAAGGATTGTTCGTTTACTTCCCATGGAGGTGACAGCTCCTCCTATCCCATAGATGACTCCATTGGCTGATACTCGTTCCCAGCCCTGTGGCCACTTGGAGCAGGAAATGATGATCATGTCTGCTCTGGTGTCTGCTACACCTGGAAGAAAAACTTTGTCCCCTTTGTTAAACAAACCACACTATATAATAGGTCTGTTCGAGCCCACAGTCTCTGCCCACAAGACTAGGGTTTTCTGGTAAAATGTCAGTCCAGGTGGGCAGGAGGAAGGCTTAGGCGATGGGTGTACCCTTGGACAAATACCAAGGTGGGTGTACAGATGAGACAGTCACAGTAATTTCATCCCTTGGTCCCACAGTCTGGACTTCTGGTAGCACTTGCAAATGGTCCAGTCCAATACTAGAGTCCCCTATGATTAAAATACCCCTTGATCCATCAGAGGGTCCAAATTTACCATTTTGAATTTTGTAGATCTCCTTATCCTCAAACTGGATGGAAAGGGCGCTTACCAGTGTGCGTCGTATCCCTGCCTGAACGTATTGGTAGACCTTGGAGAGTTGGAGCTCTTTCTTGGAGCCACAGACGGTCTCTTGGTGCTCAGACTTTCTGGGATGGTGGGGAAAGGGGTACAGAATGGCTGGGTGAATGACATCATGGGATGCTACAGTGCCTAATGTGTTTAGTTCTGGATGAAACAAGTAGTTCTCCTGTACATTATTTTAAGAGGATGCAGTACATCTGTAGAACCATAGGTACCAGTGATTTGGTTTCCATGTAATTGTCGTAGACCTTTTATTTTTTCTTCAAAACAAAACTAAACTAAAAACCCAAAGAAAAATAAACAAACAAACAAAGCCAAACAAAACGCCCCAACTTTTATTTTTACCTACAATAGAAGCATCATCCCAAACTGAATCACATTCTTCAAAGCTGGCCATCCTGTACTTCCGCCTTTTTAATTAGGCCACTGATTAAATTCATTGCTTGGAAAACATATGGAAGCAGAGAAAGGGCATTCTTTACACTGCTTCATCCAAAAGTTTTGTGACCTGTTTAAAAATGCAGAGAGGAGGCAGTGCAACTATAGAGTTATGCTGGAAACACAAGGTTGAAGTGTAATTTTAGAAAAGCAGAATTTCTAAAGTATATGTTTTAGGAAAGAAAACATGACAAAATCAAGAATAGATTAGGCCACTAGAGATCTGGTAGCTCAAAT
Source organism: Anomalospiza imberbis (assembly GCF_031753505.1). Lineage (NCBI taxonomy): Eukaryota > Metazoa > Chordata > Aves > Passeriformes > Viduidae > Anomalospiza > Anomalospiza imberbis. The sequence continues at coordinate 57,090,310 of NC_089721.1, read as the reverse complement.
CCAGGCAAAAGGAATTGAAGGAGAGAGCAGCAATGCAAAAGGCAGTGGAAGACCTTGTGTGAAGTGAGGGAGAAGTTAGGCTATCATCCAAATATTTTCTACAGCTGTAGCTGCTATTCTCTCCTTCCATCTAGTAGGTTTCCTTGGCCACAGAGACTTTGAGGTGTTTTCCTATCTCCAGATCTGTCAGAGATCTGTAATATTACATGACAAAAGGAGAATGCTGTATGCAAGTTATACATTTTAAAAATTACATTTCTAAGCTTCTCTTGCCCTTTTTGTTTGAAATAACTTCACACTGAAGAATCTAGCTTAGAGCTCTGTGAAGGCATATTTCCCTTACAGTTAGCAGGAGAGTTTATTTACCATCTACTCACCTCCAGGACATGGTTGAATGCATTTTGTATTTCCTAATATACTGTATTAAGTCTTTCCTATTTCTTAACTTCTCATAGTCCTGTGCTTTAAAATTCAAAACACGGAAAAGCTTTTCCAATGTGACAAATTTCTTATAAAATTCTTGTAAATAGAGACAGGCAGTAGCAGAAATTTTTTTTTACCTGCCACTGCTTTTAAACTGTCAAATAGGACACAACTGAAGCAGCACACTGTATATTAATACAAGATTTTTACAAATTATGAAGCCCTACATACATTATTTTGCAACAAAAGTCCTTGAAAAAATACTCTTTTGGTCTAAACACAAACATCTGATAAATGATTTTTTAAAAGAACTTTTGAAAGAAGTAAATACATAGTAGCTATCACATTTTATTTTCCTGTATACCTCTCCCTGGAAGCATTCTGCGAAGACATGCAAAATTGGTTAAATGCAACTCTACATTAGCAGTCTTATTATCATGATCATGTCTTCTACCAATTCTCAGGAAAATGCAAATTTTCACTTTTTTATATCACAATTTAAAAACTGGATGACTTAATTTGCAGTTGACTTCCTGAGTCACACTCAGGTAGGTATTTTCAGTGGCTTCAGAAAGCCACAGTCACTAATTTATCTGTCCTCAACACTCTTTCTCTTGATGAGCTTTCCTCCTGTTAACTTGTACAGGGTGAATGACCAGAGCCAGAGTAACTCATTGTCAAAAAAATTCTTGATACAAGGTTATTTTTACAGACTCATTTATTAATATAATTTTAATTAACTTCTATATTATTGTCTCAAAGATGCTGAGGGTAAAATGATGTTCAGACATAGGATTTGAGATTCATAAATACATTTTAAGAATGGAAGGGACACAACTGTAAGCACCAAATTTGATTTCCTTCATGACATAAACCAGTAATTTCCATAGCATATCCAAAATTTCTCATTGAAATTGAAATTCAGTCAAAGAAAACTCTCCACTCAGGTCATCCTTGTGAAAAAAAAAAAGACTTCCCTAGATCCATTTTTGAATCAGGAGTATAAAAAAATTTGATTCTGTAACTTGTGTCATGAATAAATTTATCAAAATTGCTTAGCATATAGATGAAATGAAGTAAATATTTTGATGTCATTCTGTCAGTTTTCATGCATGCAATCTCCACAAATTTCTAACCAAAATTGTTTAATTTAAGCTTTCCTGAATTATTAGCTTAGGTTCTTTTTTTAATTTATTTTCATGAAACTTGTCAACAACTTAAATTAAATTTTCAATTAATTTCAAGTAATTGTTGCTCTAGGTACTTTCTCACCAGTGTGTGAATAAAATTCTGAATAAATGCAACTGCTCTCTGTTTTGCTATTTAGACTTTAAATATTAGTATCACAGTTTTAAAACTTCAGACATGGATAAAAATATTTGACATTTGAAGAGCTGTCTGCTCCTCAGAGGGAAACAGAACATTGGTCTCATGAATCACTGTACAGTTGCTTATTATCTGTATCTTCTCTTATGAATAGTGAAACTAAGTTAAATTTCTGTGATACACAGCAAACTTGTAGTCCACACACATAATTTTAAGAGGTGAAAATGTATATACATATTTTATTTTCATTGATTTATTCTTTTTTTATTTCCTTAACTCCAGATGTTATTCTTCATAAATTCCTCCAAATGCTTAGTCAATGGTAAAGGTTGGAAATTTTCACTTGTTAATTTATTTCAGTATCAATCTCAGCTGAATAGATATTTTGTTGTTAGAAGCTTTCTTCATGCAATCACTGAAGAAAGATTATTCCCAAAAGATGAAATGCTACCGTGGGAAAGAAAATCTTTATTTAAAAAGTAGAAAAGCTGAAATTTTGCAAATGCTATAGACAAAAATGAATTGACATGGAGATTCAGCAGCATCTGTCCACTGGACTTCAGAGGCAAAATGAAACTGCTTAATTTAATCCATCTGCTCCCTAGAATGAATCCAGTGTCAGTAGCACTGATGTCATCCTACAGCACTGCATATTTTCAGAGAGTTTCTGTTTTAATTTTTTTTTACTAATAATATTTTTCTAAGCTGTCTTTTCAAAAGACATATATAACTAGTTTTCTTTATTATTTTTTAATAAATTTTAATTATTTTGGGAGACAACTTGCATAACTTATAAAATAGGTCCATAGTAGCTGCATAATATTTTTCTTGTAAATTTGATATTCTAAATTGCTTATTTTTAAAAAGTGGAACAAGTGTTCTTGCTTGATATAACACAATATAGGTTTACTATTAAACTATTTTATAATATAAAGTATATTCATTCATTTAAACCTAAAACATTTTCTTCTACTTTTTTTTAAGACACAACATATTTTATATTTATAAGAAGTTTTTATACAGAATTGCTCAGGAATAATGCTAGAGAACAGAGGCAAGAATTCAAGCTTTGGCCCAAATTCCAGTTTTGGACCAAAATGTATTCCCAATTAATCCAGAGGTAAAGATATGTTTATTCATTTTATGCTAAAATAAAATATATATTTATACCATTCTCTCCTTGTATTACTTTTCAGATAAATAATTATGACTGATGATTACAGTCAGTGAGCGACATGAACTGTGTGCTTCTAAGTCTGGCCAGAGGTGATTAGAAGCAATTTCAGAAAAATTGTAGTAAGCTGTGAATTGTCTTCTAGGGCAAAAGGTAACAATATATTAACAAGTTAAAACTTTAACAAGTAATGATTTCACTTCAAATTTCCTGCTCAGATTTAAGAAAACTGAAAAACAAACAAGCAAAAAATCCCTCAAAACCCAAAAAAAAAAAAAAAAAAACAAGAAAAAACCAACCAACCAACCAATCACCCCCTATCGACAAGAAGAGTTAACAAATTCAAAATTATCTGACATATTTTTTGAAAGTCAAAAGCAACATAAAACCATGGGGAAATGGAAATTACCATGCAGCCTTAATTACAGACACATCTCTTGCTATATAAAAATATTTCATTTAAAAAGCAAGTTAAAACATCGTTGTTTTTGAGGTGGCAGACAAAAGTATTCAGAAGCAAGAAAGCTTCAAGTTTAACTTTTGTCAGTATAAACTCAGCTTCATACACTCTTGATTTGTTTGAACATGATTTAAAATTGAATCAGCTGTTTACAATGAAGATATATTTTAAATATATAATTTTAATCCTGTCATCTTGTGCACAAGAGTTAATCCTTAGCTACCTTACTTCTGACCATGGATGTTTTATAACAGATATTATATGATACATAGTCCCCTATACTAAGTGCAATCTCTTTTTTTTGTTCAGGAGAGTACTTCAGATCTTTGTATACGCTTTAATATGTTGTGGGGTTTTTATTAAAAGAAAAATCTGAAATTTGACAATATTTTTTGTTCTGATAAACAAAATAAGAAGGCACGTAACACATTTTCCAGTCATTCAAAGTATAAGCAACTCTTTAGAAGAATAACTAAAACATTTTCAAGGAAAATACTTAAAAGTATAGCTCTTTAAGGCTGATTTTCTTGGATTTGTTGTTACAAAATCCACCCCTGTAGTTTTATTTTCCTGACTGAGTGGATGTTGATGTGGATCTTTGGAGAAGAAAAAACTTTTTGATATTTTATTTAGCTGGCAAAGTTTCCTATGAGACAGTTGTTCTAGAGAAGTGCTTTGATAACATCAGATCATATATTTCATCTATGTCATGCATTTAGTTCCAGGAATAAAATTACCAGGAAAAGTTTAAGAATACAGGTAATTTGTATTACACTGATCTGTATGTCTCTGAGTATATGCATCCTTATATTTTCAAGTCTGAAATTTAAATTCTATCATAATGTCATTTAGTAAAGTGGAGAAGTTAATTTCACAGAGTATTATGTTTCTGTGTTGCAGGAGGACCTTTACGTCTAGGTTCTTTTGTTGCTAAGAGAGCCATTAAGCAGCAGCAACTATTTAGGATAAATTTGCTAAGCACTGTAATTTTGCCCACCACCTCGACAAATGCTGCCATATGATTAACTCAAGTCTGACATAATTTCTTTAGTCTGCTAACTAAAGGTAAAGTGTTACTGAGTCTCAGGGTGCATATAAATCACTGGCTGATACAGATCCAGACTTCCAGTCTTTACCTCATTAGACTTATATTGCACATCCTGGCTGCTTTTTCGATAATCTTCATGTATATCTTGTCTCTTCATGTATGTCTTTTTTCATGTGCTTGTGCTGTCCTGCTTATAGCTCTTTCATATTCTCTCCTACTTTTGATTACTTAGAGGTCAGGGACTAGTGTAGCTTTAGAATATTCGTCTGTGTAGATTTTAATCCATGAGTCTTAAATTCTCTTTTCCATTAATTTTCCAATACTTTTAAAACATAAAACCAGCATTTAGGTGTTTTGCAGAAAATGCAATTTCTCCAGTTTACTATAATTTTTCTGTGTATTTGTTGGCTAGCTTCCTAAAACTTGTCAAATTAAGGAAATCATGTGGACTTTTCTAAAAAGGCTAAAAAATAGCATAAGAATTAGGTTTTAAATACAGTCTATACTTATTTAAAGGTTTGGGTTTTGGTTTTGTTTTTTATTTTGCATAGGTTTTTTTCTGGTTTTGCTAGTTTTTCCAAAGGTAATTCTGGTTTTACTGGCTTTTTGAGGCATGATTCCATAAGTCAAGAGAAAAAAAAAAAAAAAAAACGAGAGAGAGAGAAATTAACCTGCTCAAAATTATGACTAGATGCAAATATCTAATTTAGATAAGTAAGGAAAATAAAACGTATTCTTTAATGAGTTTCTGAATCTTACAACCTATTAATTATTTTTGATGTACGTCATCAGAAAAAAATTTATTGGGCTCTACCTAACAATAACAAAAAAATGCATACTACCATCATCCAAAATAAAGACACCAACAAACACATTAAAACATTAAAAAAACTCCCTTCAGTTTGGCAAGTAATGTTTTTCAGTGCCGTAGGAGATGTTCACATCCCACTGCCATGTGCTGCAGCCCTTCCTTGCATGCTTATGCAATATTTGGGAGATAAAACCTCTGTCTCCTTAGGCATTCCTCAGTTTTATGACAACTTGTTGCTGCTAACTTTAGGATAGAAACTGAGTGATTATCAACCTTTGGGAAATCTCCTCCCACAGGTAGGTGGTGGAAGCTTGCAGCTTATAATGTTCACCTCTAACTGAGTGTGCACAGCAATTATTGAAACAAAAATTAATGTAATGAGAAGTTAATCAGAAACAAGGACCTGAAGAAATGGAGTCAACACAAATTGATTACCAAAATACTGTTTTCAGATCAAGAAAGATACAGAAAAAAAGGTGAAGGAAGTTACTCTGTATTTTCCATGTTATTCCCAAAAACAGAGTTAAGGCTAGGCCTTGTAAGTATGCTGATTACTTCACTTGCATTATATGAATTAAAACTTTAAAAGCAAACTGCAGACATCAGCTGCTGAAACTAAAGTTCATATGCAGTCCTTCTAGTCACCATTTAATGAATTGATTGATTCTGTCAGCTTTTAGATTTTGTGGGGTAGCAACCCAGGTTTTTAAAAGGAGAAGAGTGCTAACGAAAAACCCAAGCAAACAAATCCTGACACACCTCCCCCTCCCCCGCATTGTATTTTCCCAATGAATTAATCAAGGATTGTATTTTAATTGTTGTCTAACTATTTCTCCAACAAAACAGGCGATTAAACAGTAATATGTAGTAAATTAATATATCACACCGAGAAAGAATATAGAATTTATTTAATAAAATTTTATATGCAACATTTACATTATTGTTACTGAAAAATGTTAGTAGAGCAATACAACAGATAAGAAAAAAGCTAATGTAGGAGTCAGCCCACATAAAAAACAGAGAAAGCTCTGTTAAATCATTTCTCTGCGGCAATGGTGAAAGATAAGTATGGACATCAAAAGAAGGGATAGGAATAAAAAAGAAAATCTTTCGCAGGATGACATGAAAGATATTGACTCAGAAAGATGAAAGTAGCAATGCTTTAAAAGCCTTTAGCACTTCAGCGCTATGTGTTTTGGCCAAAGCAGGACTAGAGCATGACAAACCAACTTCTGAGGCCTGTTCCAAGGATTGCAACATGTTACTTTGTGTAGACAAAGAGTCTGTGCCATTTGTCACTGCACTATGCTTCAACAGGCTCAGCCATATAACCTAGACATTCTTGGAGTATTCCTTGGGTGCTTGAGCAAGCGCATCAATTCATAGTGTCTCTCTCTTGGGTGATATGGAATTAACCTCAGCAATGACATCAGCAAACACCATGTGAGAGGCTGAAATGTAATGGTTAACAGCTTAAACATTGTTATAAAGGACTTTTTGCCCATTATGGCAAAACTCTATAAAGAAGCTGCAACCACCAATGCCACCTCTCCCTGAATATGCCTCCTGAGGGGAACTTTCAACTGAGAGTTAAGCCACCTAAGGGAATTTGAGATAAGATAAAGGTGACACTATTGTTCAATTACTCAGGTCTAAGGAGAAGTGAACAAGCCTGAGGAAGAAGAATATATCTGCAAGAAAAAAAGACTGCAGTTGTGCTGAAAATCAGCTCTGACTGAGTTCAGAGTGCCAACACAGGCCCCCAGGCTCATAAAATTCACGGACTAGAGAGCTGGAAAGCTGAGCTGTTTCTCACCATACCATATTTGCAAATGCAATACTGTGAAATTATATTTTAGTAATTGTGGCCAGGCTTTGCTTCAGCCTTAAGCCTGTAAGTTGGAGAAACCCATGTTTTCCTTTCAATCAAACTTATAAAAATAAGAAAAAAAAAACAAAACTGTTTAATGTGTTAGTGTTGATGAAATTTTTCACTGAGCAAACAGCTCATTTTTTTTCTCTATCTTTCTTTTGTTTAACCATTCTTGGACTATGGGTTCCAACTTGGACAACTTGACATGCCAAAGAGTGTTTGGTCTATATATATCAAGGTTCTTTTCACTTGTATTAGGCACATATGTTCCAATGCAAGATCAAGGTAAAAACTGATTTAGGAAAATTTTCTGTCCTTCATGATACACAGACCTCTTCCTTGAAACACAAAAAAGGAGGTTATGGATTTCTGTATTATTTAGATTTAATAACAAATGAACAATTTATAATCAAAGTATTCAAAAGATACAAAAAGTTTAATTGGAAAGGATCTGTTGCACATCTTGAACTTAAATTGGCTGATGACCTTAGGAAGCTGCTGGTCCATTGTAATGGAAGTAAAATTAGACTTGTGAGGATGAGGGATTTTGAGGTGCTTTTCATATTTTTTGCTGCTTTTTTCTTCCAAGTGTACACTTGATTAGGCTGTGTTAAAAATTCCTGTCTTGTCTTATAATTATTACTGGAAATAGCCTTTTTCATTCACAAACCAGTTAACCAACTAAAAAAAAAAAAAAAAAAAAAATTCTAAAGTTGAACATTGTTATTGATTCTGTCCCAGAATTCACAGACTATGTCCAATGACACGCAAGAACTCCAACTCTAGTTTCAGCTCTGCTCTTGATATCGGTCCTGGACTCCCTGAATACATATCTGTAGAAAGTTCTAAATAGTGGAAAAGCTAAGAACAGGCATCTGTTCCAAATTTTATTCCCAGATCACAATTATAAAATTAATCTGGAAAGTTTCTTTCATTAATCAACTCTGAATTTTGAACCTGTTACTTGAAATGTAAAAGGGAGGATGAGTTATCAAAGTGCCCTTGGTCTATGACTGTCAGGAGTCACTGTCCTTTAAATGACAAAATTGGCTTGGAGTTTTAAAGAACAAAAGCCTTATAAGAATTATATTTTGATTGACGAGTTACATTATGACTGTTATTATAGCAGAGACCTGGAAAACTATAATTAGCCTGTCAGCTCAATTGTTACTCTTCATTAAAAATGAATGTGAGGGATCAATTAATCTCACATCTTTAGCATTATTATGCTGTTCTGTTACTGCAGTTGTGTGCAGTTCAGTATGTCAATGAATCTTCAGAACAATATTATTTTCTAATTTAAGTCTTTACTTTCCTTATTTTGATGTTGCACTCAAAGAGCAGCATTAAAGTTTGAACAACCTAGACAAAATAAAATTGTTGAAATGGAACCAGAGTTGAAAATTCTACCTCAAAGTATAAAAATTTTAAATAGAGGTCATTATTATGCCTCAAATCAGGCCTTGCATAGCTTATTAGTTCTCTGCAAGGACTAAAAAGCCAGAAGATTATAGGTAATGTAGAAAAAACCTAGGCTTACACAAGTGAAAGAGCAGGTGGGCTATTTTGTTCTTTCACTGCCTTCTTTATGTTTAACTTCATAATTGAGCTAAGTGGAAGAAGTTTTGCAAATCCAGAAAACTTAAACCTGAATTTGGATACATAGTCATGTCACTTGTGTTCCTGAGACACTGTTACTCAGGATCCTGCGTGAGTGAAGCAAAGCAGTAAGCAGGACTAGAACCCTGATCTTCCTGAAAGTTATCTTTGGCCTCTTCAAAGACCTACTTGGAGGCATCCCACTGGATAGGAGGATAGAAGAGAAGGCAGTCCAAGATTGCTGGGCAATATTCAAGCATCTCTTCCTCAAAGCTCAAGACCAGAGTATCCCCATGGTGATAAAACTGGGCAAAGGGGGCTGAAAATCTGAATGGACAAGCAGGGAGCTTCTAGGAAATCCCAGTTGGAAGAAAGTTATTTATGGGATGTGAAAAGTGGACAGGACACGTAGAAGGACTGTAGGAATATAATTACAATGTGCAGAGATGTGACAAAGGCCAAGGCCCATTTGAAAATGGGTCTGACAAGGACATCAAGGACAACGAAAAGAGTTTTTACAAGTACAGCAGCAGCAAAAGGAATACCAGGGAAGAGATGGAGCCACTGCTGAATTAGATGGGTGTCCTGGTAATGGAAGGAACAGAGATGTTAATGAATAAATATTTAGTACTCTCCTTTGCATGTAGTACACACTGACCAAGGCACATTTCAGAAGTATGTCACTGGGGAATCACTAACACCAAAAAAAAATTCCAAATTGGAAACTGTTGCATTCTGGGTGGGTACAGTTAGGGGTTTTAATAAATGTTAGTTAGATCGGTTCTATGTACCCCTATTTTCCCCTTAAAATGATTCGCTCCAAGCTGTCTGCTATAGGAGCTTCCATATGTCAATCTTGTAACCACTCCCTTCTTCCCCTCGGAAAGTTCTGTATCAATCACCCCACCTCTGTAATCCCATTTGTCCCGGAATGCTGTGCCCACCCCTGTTATGTTCCCATAGGATGCCGTGTTCCGTGTCACTCCCCTGTCCTCTCTCCCCACTGGGTGAGGGGGGCTTCTGCCCCTGTTGGCCTACCCCCTATTTAATCCACTGTTCCTTCTGCTCCAGCGCCATTTTGCCCGGGCGGGCTTGAGAACAGCTGCATTGTCCACCGCTGCAGCCATGCGGGAATAAAGAGTTCTCAGCTATGCGGGTGAAGTGCGCCATCTTCTCTCACCCTTTATCTTGCCTCAGCATCTGGCTATGGAGGTGGCAGACCCACGCAGAGGCTCAGCCCTAGACCTCCACACCCACGCGGCAGCCCCGGTCTCACCAAGAAGCAGCGTGCTAGCTGGACACCCCAAGCTGCCTGGGACTGGGGCAGAGAAAAACCGAACACCGTGGGAAACACCATAAAATTTTGAGTAAATAACTTTTTGAACATGTCAAAAAAAAAAAAAGTTCAACTGGCCTTTAATATTCATTCAACTCAGAGGTGCATTCTGATTTTAGCTCTTCAGGAAGAGAAGAAATCTATTCACCATTTCTTTCAGCTAAAGAAATATCTCTAAAGAAACTAACAGGAACTGTTTCCAGTGCTCAACAGAAGACACTTTCCATGTGGGTAATATCTGAATTATTATCTGAAGAGCTGTTGAAGAACAGAGAAGATTTTGCTATGACTGTATGCATTATTCTTTTGTTCCCATGTCTCCTTATGAAGTGAACTGATTAAAACAGAGCCAAACTTCCTTGGCAGAACTGTGAAACACTTCAAGTTCACTGTCATCCAGATGAGACACCACCTAGATTTAAACTATCAAGAATTCAAGAACTTTTCAAGATTGTTTCTCTCTCACATACATTTACACATATATATATATATATATATATATATACATATAGAAAAAATTGTTTCAGATATTTATGCATTTTTTAATAAAAAACCCATAATCTATGCAGTACAAATACTAGTATTCTAGTATTTTTCATCCCAAAGTTTTCAAATATTGTATTTTTATTAACAGATTCTCCAAATTAGATCTCTTGAATAAAGAATTTGAAGTTCTATGTTTGCTGAAAAGAGAGGCAGAACAAAATTAATTTTCCAGTCAAGGTGTGGTAGTGGGATTTTGAAGTTTACGTTTAAGAAATTGTTTAAAATAATTGTAATGGTTTGTTTCTATTCACCCCTGTTCAGTTTTCCTAATAGTCTCCCCCCAAAGCTGTTTTCCACCTGTTTTCCTGCCTTTCCCCATGTCAGTCCTGGTGTATACCTCCCTTATTTCCAGATCCTTCCCCGTCCATCTTCCAAATACTGCCCCTGCAGCTCGTCTGTCAATATTTGCTGCACCCATTTATCTAGAAGCTTCGTTGTCAGTTATATTTCCTTTCACTCATTGCTATATTTAGCATGCACTCTCCCCTTCCCTATTAGTTTCATGTTTACATATATCCACCCCATACTCCTCCTATCTAGCCCTTGATTTGTTGTTAGGCTGCCTCCCAATTGGGGATGGCCCCCCTTTAAAAGCTGCCATTTTTCTCTACTTCGCACCCTTTTGTCTTGCCTTTTCTTCGAGTTGTTATACTGTATCAGCTGTGCTGCTCCCTGCACGGGGAGAAATAAAGACTGCTCAGAGACGCAAGCAAAGGTCCTTTCCTTTTCCTTTGCCTTGATCCTTTGACGTGGGTCCACTCTTATCGGCCGCTTCTGTCGGTAAGGGACCACAGCTTGCGGCCGAACCACCACCCTGTGCCTGCCGGTGGCTGAGGCAGGGAGCGGCCACTTGTGGGAGAGCGGGTCGGAGCTCACTGGCAGCCTGCGCCAACCCCTTCTCCTGCGACAGGGGCACGGCATCATCGAGGTTTGATGGAAAGGCATTTATCAGTTAATGCAGATGATTAAATTTAATAAGCTAGCCCTTTTTTTAGGAATTGTAGTCTGGTAGACTGCAACTGGTGCTTCAGAGCAGCAGATTGAAATTGATTGATCAGCTTACCTTTGTAGAGCACTTTTGGCTCACTGTGGAATATGACGTAGATCTCTGAGAGAGTTTTCATTTGTTAAGATAAATGGGAGTGAAGAAAATATTAACAATCTATGAAGCAAAATTCCCAACACCATAGGAGATGATGCACTAAATCAGCCTTGATGACCAACACTTCCACCAGTATTATATATTGGAAACCTTGTCGTTTCATGAATATGGAAAAAAAGATAATTACCTTGCAGAGAAGAAGAGTCAAATTTGTAAAACAGGGAATATATTCTACATGTCAATTCAGCTCTGAATTAGTGGAATCACACAACAGTATTTGAAGGTATGGGACAGGTACATACCAGTACTAAAGGAGATGCAGTAGCATGATAATGCAGATAATGACAGGTAGCACAGAAAATACGTTTCCTTTCTGCATGTAGAGCCAGTCAGTAAGGTAACACATGACACTATGTAATTAATAATGCCTAGGTCATGACTGCTGAAACTAAAGCTAAAGAAGTGAGTCTATGCTCTTGATATAATTTACAGAGCCTGAAAAAAATTAATGTAGACGAAATAAACTGAAAATCATCTTTTTTTCTTTCTCTAATGATGTGGGCAACAGCTCCATGAAGCTGGGTTTGAAATGGCGCATCAATAGGTAAAAAGTCGAATAGTTTTCTGGTATCAGATAACTGATTTTGAAAACAGCAATCAAAATGGAAAGACAAAAATACTTTATGCTTAAATAAAAATAGAAATGTAAATTGCAAATCTCCATCTCATAGTTAATGACTATGCAAGATTATGCATTTTGTGCAGCTTATTTAGGATCAAAGTAGTAGGAGGCTGATTTTTCAGAAAGGAATCACGGGTTATTTTCTTTGACAAGTATTTTTAGCCTGGATAACATACATATTTATTGAATGTACATTGTTTGTCTGTGAATCAGGATTAAATTAAATACAGTCTTCATAAAATATACTCACTTTGAAGTAGTTTTATTTTAATAGCAAGCAAACATTTGCTGTTAAGAATACAGTTTTAAAAGGGAAACAGTAAATATTATGCTAAACTGTATTTCCTTTATGACACAGGTCTTGCAGTTTCGCCCTTTCCTCCTTTAAGTCATAGACATATCAATACAAATAATTAAAAGTAATCCTTACTGAGCACATAAAACCAGTGTTCAACTTATTGTTTTGGAAATAATTTTCAAAGCAGCTGAAATTTGAATAAATTTTGTATTATGTTTTTGTACTTGAAGAAAGTTGGAGTGTTTATATTATTTCAGCTGGTTCAGACTTTCTCTAACATCTTCCATAGATGCCCTGGAGCTAGAGGATATTTTAAGGACATAAACTGATACCTTTACTTTCTAAGAACCAGTAACGATAAAAATTATTAATATATCCACTTTTTATTCCTAATTTTTTGCATATCTGTTGGAGAGGTTGTGAGTACTTTATATGAAGAAATATGTAATTATTTCTTTTGTCTTAATTTGCCTTTCATGCACCTTCTGTCTTTTGAAAGAGGAGTGCAAAATGACAATGAATTCCACATGAAAGGCTTGGCAGCCAGTGAAATTGATTTGCATGCATTGTCAAGTGAGTATGAAAAATCCAAGCTGAAAATGAAAGTGGTGGTATCTCAGCAACAAGTTAACTGAAAGTTAAATCCTTCATAATGCTTTACTGATGCAGACAGTTAAGTATATAAGAGTTAACAACAGACATCTCTTTGCTCTCACATTTATTTCTAATTCCCAGGACAGTAAGAAATGCATAATTGAGGTTAGATGTGTATAGCAGCTATATTCTTAAATCCTTACTTCTAAGTAATGCTCACAGTAGTACTTTGTAATGTAACCACGCTCCTATTTGTTGAACCTTTTGCTTTCATTCTGTTTTCTTGTTAAACTACTGAGATAAACTTAATAAAATTATTCTATGTACTTGCATGCTTGTTAAATCTGAGAGACAAATGAATAAATGTTGGTTTGTCTATAGTAATAAATACCACAAAGCCATTTGGGGTCTATCAGAGACAGGATTACTGCAGTCTTATTAGAACATCACCGTTCAAGCTTTGAAATATGGGATTTGTCCGTTTAATATCAAATACACAGCCTGAATCAACAGTGCATGGCAATAGAGATTTTAAAATAAAGCAGGAATTAAGAATACATTTGCACACAATCTATAAACTTGTCTTTACACCTGTATGTACTGCTTCATTTAAAAGTGAGCAGATTTGGGTTGCTCTGGGAGTTTTTCTCTCAATTTAGCAATTCATATGTAGGTTCATATTAATTCTAAGACAGTCTCTTGATGCAAGGTGGAGCTGAAAGTGTCAGTACTGCAGTCAATCTTTTAAAGAAAAATAAAATCAGATTTGCTCCTCAGAAAATCTGAAGCTCTAACAGACTGGTATTTTTATTTGTATTGTTTCAGCTTTTTGGTTTATTTTTGTGTGTTTGGTTGGTTGGTTGGTTGGTTGGTTTTTTTTAAAAATTATAATGCTAGCTAATCATAATCTATTTCTGACATGAGGATACTTTTCCAGAGTGATTAAGCACAGCTTTTTAATGTTTCATTTTCTTCAGTCACAAACAAGGTTTTGCACAACCTCTGAAGCAAATGAAGCAGTTGTTCAGAAAAGGTACAGAAGGGTGGAGATAAACTTGTAAATGGGGAAAACAGACTTCAGACATAATAGGAAAAGGGACATGGGCAGAACAATAAGAAAAATAATGGTAACTAAAATGAGGAAAAATAAAATTAAAGGGACAAAAAGACAAACAATATTGATTAGGCTATAATAAAAGTTCTTTACTTTTGCAAAGAATAAAATATGAATTCCCATTTTATTTTTAAATGTCTACTTTTTTTCTGCTGGACTCATGCTAGTCAGTAACAGTGATCTGTAATTGATTTCCCTCTCTAAATAACTGATAAGAGTGTGACACCTAGTACAATTATTTTTACAGGTTATTTGTTTGTTGTTTGAACTAAAAATGATATAAAGAAAATTACAAAGCACAGGTGTATCACTCTTTTGCAAATTAAAAGAATAATTTGTCACCTGTATAGTGAAAAGAGCATCAATAGCTTAAAAGTATCCTGAATACACACTTTAAAAGTCAAAGATACTTGTGTCTTGTTTAAGCTCTGAGTATGATTCCAGCCCTCTGGGGAGGGGTGGGGTGGGTTCTCAAGAGGGCAGAGTTAGCATTCAAATAGCCATAGTATGGCTATGGTTGAGCCATAGTATGATGGATGATGGTCACAACACTAAGATGTAAAGGTCCATTACATAAAGATATTTCCTTTGGACATACTTTATGAATGCCATCATTCTATTACGTGGAAAATGTACTTGAATCACTAAATGTCACTTTCACCTTCTGATTTGTCTTGCTAAAATATAATTATCTAGTTCTCAACAATCATTTTCTAAGAAGTGTTAAGGATTGTAAAAAATGAATTTTTGACAAGTGTATTTGCAAGCAATCTGAATCTTTGCAGTAGGATGCTGCCTTTGATGTCATTCTACATATTACTTGATTTCTATGCACTTTTCAAGACACTTAGGCAAAGTGTTAAATATGTTTATCAAAGACAAAACAAAACCTAATAAATATTAATTGCTAGATTCTTTGTGTCATCACTGCATCATGGAAGGGACCTGTCACTTATGAAATGGAGGGACTTCAGTTATTTGGAAACTTTCTTTTTAGGTATAGATGGACCAGTGTATGACAATTCAGGATTGGGCTCTTGGCTGCAACTTAGATGAGGCTCTGATGAAGTGATGCAGATAAGAGGAGTCTGCTGAGATCTCTGCCTGCTTTGACATAACCCTTTCAGGGGCAGGCACAAATTGATGGCTGGAGTTAGCAAAGTGAGGGGAAACGCGGCTGCGCATTACTTTTCTCAGCCCCAGTCAGCTCTTGTGCGCCCAGCTTGGGCGTCTCAGCTTGTTGTTGGGGCCGGGGCTCACCGCAATTCCTGGGTGCTTTTGCTGCTGCACTCTGGGGTGGGCTGCTTCGTTGTCAGTGTGAGGGAAGAAACAAAGAGGCAGGAAATTCGTCCAAGTCCGTCCGTGTGGCGGCTGGATGTTTTATTGGCTGCAAGAGCTGCGGTGGAAAAGCTGCATCCTGCTCCCAACATTGCACGGATGAAAATGGCACCAAGTGTGGAGCGGAGTGGGATGAAATAGGGATGGGACAGCACAGATGGGGAGTCCTCCTGCCCAATGGATACAGACGTCTTGGTGATGGAGTGTACTACAGCGACCAATGGGAACATGGCAGGGGTGAACACGGGGCTTTGGAGTGAGTGGGACCGTGAGAATGGGGTGACGGGCACGGAAACCTCAAGAGTAGGCAGGGAGTGGTTACAAGAGTGACGGGGGAAACTCCAATGGCAGGCAGCCTGGAGCTGACCATGGTGGGGTGGGGGGAAACCCAGGAGGTGCACGAGGGTACACAAGATGGAAAACTAACAAAGAAAAAACCCATAATTTGAACCCAAACCCAGGATGCAACAGGGAAATTCTGATGCTGGCACCTGGGAGGGCAGTTATATGAGCACAGAAAAGCTGGGGTTTTAACACTTCTCTGAAATGTGCCAGCATTGGGATATAAAAAAATTCTTTCCTTGGTTATGGTCAGGGTGAGACATATTCCCTGTGTTGATAATTAGAGTAGATAAAAGTTTCCTTTTGAGGCTGATCAAAACCCTAATTTACACCTGAGTGGAGGAGGAGAAATATACTGAGCCTGTATAAACCATCTCTGAGATCTGAACACTGTATGTAGGAAACAATTAAAACAAGAAGATATGCAGCAAACTCTTAAGTTCCCTAAAACTGAGAAACAAGATTCTTAAATGCCATTTAACTCTTTTCCTTCTTCTTGTTTTCCTTAATATTTTCTACTTTGTTTGAAAACAAGATCACGTGAATTCAGGCAGATCTACCTTCTCCGACAATTTGCTAGTTATGTCTGTATCTAACTTTATGGAACTTTTCATCTATGCAGCTCTGTTATATTTTGAAGAACTTATTCTCCTGATTTGAATACAGAATACAGCACCAGCAATAAAATCTCTGAGCAACTCGAAAAAGAAAAAAAGAGTGAAGGACCCAAATTTCAAAATTAAAGTTTTTTAATTTGGTAATATGCTATAAACCTGGTAGGTATTTTCTAGGACACTCGAGAAGGAAATAATTGCTTTTTACTCTGAGGCTTTCTTATTGTATGACTTTTTTTCTCCCCTTAAAATATCTGTGTGAAAAGTAATATATAACTAAAATATAGTCTGAAAGTATCACATGACATAATGAAAGACTAACAAAAGCTTGCTGGCATAAAACTTATGCATTTGCAATGAGTTTCCTTATAATGTAAAATTGTGGAAAATTAATACTATTCATTTTCCTTCGCTGCATGCATGTGTTTCTGCTTTGCAAAATGCATTTGATATGTCTTGCCAACAACTTCACTATTTTTATAGTGTCGTTTTGCACCTAGATACTGACAATAAGATTAACTTCTGTTCATCTCTGCTTGTTAAAGAGGTCTGTCCTATGCAGCAATAGTATTCTGAGAAAATATGATCATATAGCTTTCGTTTTTCTTCACAACTCTTTGTTTCACAACTCTTTCTGAAATCCATTGCTAAATCTTTGCCTCATGAAAGCACTACTGTGGATTTGTGTATTCTATGGACATCATCATATTGGGACAATGAAAAACAAAAGGGAAAGAGCTGGATTTTATTTAGAGTTTATGTAACTTGCTAGATTTAGGAGGGAGTGAGGGATCATTTTACATGTGGAGAACAAGCCACTGCTGCAGAAAGTATGTTCTTTGAACTCCTACTTCACCTATTTCAGTACTGCTTTTGCTCCACATTTAATAACTAGAGGTATAAATCCAAAAATCCATATGTTCATCAGTTTTTAAATCAGAAAAAGACCTGTGTTAAGTACAAAAAACAATACAATAAAGTTTAGAAATAGTCATTTCATAAAGAAATTTCATATGGAGTAAATTAGTGGTAACTTCCTAAACATCAATTCATAGAAATCTTAGACTGCAGAGAAACTGGTCACTTACTGTCAGGAAAAAAGAAAGAAGAAAAGAGAAAATTTTAAAAATAAATAAATAAGGGGGGGAAAAGGAGACAACAGATATAATTGAGCAAAATTAATTTTTTTCTTATGTGTCTGTATCTTGAAGCAACTGTATTGAAGAGTGCTCTGTTGATGACCCAAGCTTCCATTATTCTTGAGAAGCTGTATAGCAGAACTAAATACTTGTGAGAGTAGTTTCTCTGCCTGGGATATCCTTCTGGTACCTTGTCTTGCCATATCAGGTCTATAGTTTTCCTCCATTACCTGCAAAATACATTAAGTCCCAGAACTATGTTTGCATATGAGAATAAAATGGTTTTATTTTTAAAATTGTAAAAAAGGAAATAAATTAGCATATAAATGTGCAAAAATCACTGTTAATTTCACAGGATCTATTAACTAAAATGCAATTAAAAACTGGGGTTTATATTTAAGCAATTAATGGAGTATTTGTCCTTTCTGACATTAATTTACTCATAGTATTAACTCAGCATATTTACTTGTTTACTTCCACCTTTTCTCTTTTCACTTTTCCACACCTAACCTTCACAAACAAGTATCATCATGTGGGAAAAAAGACTGAGAGGAAAATTAAGGAGAAATGGAGCATTACATTTTAACAGAAAAAGATTGTGGTCAACATGCCCAACTACCCCCACAGAACAAATGATAAGGGAGGATGAAACAGAATAGAAAGTTATAGACATAGTATGGAGATTTGTAGTTATAACAGTATGGAAATTACAGGGAGAAATTTGGTTGCTACTCCTGGGATGAAGTCAAGTCAACATGCCCAACTTACCACACAAGCACATGGTAGGATGGGATGGAAACAAAGTGGAGTGGAGACACAGTGGCCAGGCTCTCTTCAAATCCTTGCAGAAAAGGAAGCTTGTTGGCACCTGGTAGCTGATTAGCTGCATAGGAGCTGTCAAACAAGGGATGTAGAAGATGTCTTTCTGTTGAACCAGTAACTGTGGTGAAATCACTCTCCTCAGAGGTGATACACATCCATCCCAAATTTGCCTGCCCCCAAGGTACAGTCAGCTGTCACGAAATACCCTAAATTGGATGTTTAAGTGAGAACTTCACTGGAAATACGGTTGCAATTAAACTCATTGTAGGATATCAGATGGGAAATGATGAGACAGAATGCAAAGAGAACCTTCTTCCCATGATTCTTTGTTTAAATGCAAATATTGTTATGTTAATTGAGTTGTAGTTTCCCCATTCCAGAAAGTTCAGTGTTCTGTGTTCCCTCACTGGTTTCTGCTACTTGCCACTCACCCCCTATCTCCTCACTGGTTGTTTTCCGATCACCCCATCCCTTCTCCTCCCCTTGCCCCTTCTCCAATTGGTTCCTCTCCACACCTATCTCACCTACCCTGTCCCACTTAAATATCCTGGACCCTCCCTCATTCGGGGCTTGCTGCCTCTGAGTCCCTTCAACCTGCCATCCTGCTACCTGCTACCCTGCTTCCTGATCCCTTTACCTTGCTTCTCCTGGACCCTCCAATAAACAGAGCTGGATTCTCAAGCAGTACACCTCTCTTGCATTCACTGGTCAGCCAGTATTACTACACCTAGCCCTCAGAGCGTCTGGTGGTTCATGGGAGCTATCCGCCCTTGCCAAAGAGATCACTCTCGGGAGGGCGGCCACCCTGTCAACACCTGCCTGGTGGCCACAACACATTAGTAAAAAATTTGTCTTAATAAAATTTTCCCATATTTTTCAATAACAATTTGAAATCAATTTTATCACTAACGTTTGGAAAAGTAGGAAGTGGCAAACTAAATCCTGAGCCATTGTTATGGTTTAATATTAACAGTGTAAGCCAAGGCCTCTTGAGAAGACAAGGAAGTAAATACAATAGTATCTTTTATGGTAATTCTCTCTTAAATTTTACAGTACATCTGAAAAATTCTTTATAATTTACTGTCCATTGATGTTTAAAGAAGTTGATTTGTTTTTATCATGTACTAATGAATAAAATGTATAAAAAATGGCAGTTTATTTATTTGCAAAACACTCTTCCAGAAAAAAAATTAGTTTGAAAAATTATATAGCATTTTAATGACTACCACAATCAGCATTCAATTTGTTAACAGTTACAAAGTTTTCAAGATTATGTCAGTTTGTCTGCACCTGCTACTATATGTAACACTTATACATCTTTTACCATTACTTTCAATGTATCAGGCAAAATGCACTCACCAAAGAATATATTTTTCTGAAGACAATATGAATTCATAACAAAATTATTTTACAATATGAAATTCAGCTTTGGTTTGCAGATCAAGACATAGCTCTGAGGATGAAATTATCATTTTAAAGCATTTTGGAAAGACATACATGCATCTTTTTTCAGTGATGTGTGTAATATAATAATTTAGATGCTCACACTAAATTTCTTTATTTTTCATTGGTTTTGTCTTGACCGTTTGAAGTCTTTGTGGCATAACTCATTGCATGCGTCTACAAAACTAAAATTCCCATATTAAATAGTAATATTTATGATTTTGTTTATAATATGTAAAAATCTCTGATACTTCAAAATTTTACTGTTTCTTCTTAACACATTTCCTTAATGATGCCACTTATAATCTTTTAAACCTGGGGAATTGAAATAGGAAGAAAGGGCACAGTGTACAAAAATGCATTTTACACTATTTTGAAAGATTTGCAAAAATGATGATTCAAGTAAAAGCAACTTAAAGAGAGCAGAACACAGCTCTTCATGCTAGTGACTGCAGTCAAAAACCTAAAATAAGTGTCTTCAAGCTTATATAATCTTGTATTTATTTATTTCTCTGGGTTTAACTTGATTTACAGCTTTGAAAAGCATATTATTACCCATTTAATTTTAATACCAAATATTTAATCATGCTACTGAACAAAAAAATCTTCAAAAAATTTGAAAATGTATTATGCACCATTTTAAAATTTAGTCTCCTCTTGACTGATGGTGATTTCAATATACAAAAGATCTAAGAAAAAATGCACAGATACTTGCAGTTAGCAAATTAATATCAGATTTTAATGCACAGTAATGGAACGAAATTACAGTAATTCAAACTATTTGATCTGTTATTGCATTCTTACAGAGGACAGTGTCCTGTCACAATATACCCAGCCAAAGTACCTGATATGTTAATTTTCTTTCAAAAAAAACTGAGAACCCTTAAATACATTGAAGAAGCAGCATAAATTGAACAATTAATACACCATAGGTCTTCTGCATCCCTGTCAAATATCTCATTTCTACAGCCACACAAAGCTTTGAGCACCACTTTAGTCAATAATAATCATACCTGAAATAAGCCAAGTGAAAAAAAAGTGAAATTTAGTCTAGACAAAGGTACACAGGCAACGAAAACTTAGTTTTTGACTTGCGATGAAGTATGTCATAATAACAACTGCTGAAAACATGACATAGCACGTTCCGGATAAAAAATTGTGGTTTTAGTATCCCCACCGTTAACAAAGATTACACAAGTGTCAAATATGCTATCAAACTTAAAAAAAAAATATATAAACAAGAAAATCCCCAAGCCCCAGACCTATCTCACCTTTCAAGGCCTTTCCATAGGTTTTATAACAAATAACAAAGGAGAGTCAGACAACTGCTGCAACAGATAGGAAATCCACAAACGTTCCCAGCATTTTTTAAACTCATTTTAACTGTGAGCTACATGATTTATTTCAGAGAAACAGGATTAGTAAATATCTTTTGGTTGGCAAATGTTAAAAAAACCTCCATAAACCCATTTGTCACTCCTATGTGACAATTGTAAAATTATCTGCAGTAAGAAAACAGCCTATGGAGTAAAGAATGAACATGATACAGAAATATGTTTGGCCAAGTATCATATCTGCATCAACGCTCTTCTGACAACGAGAACACTGAACACAGGGAATTTGATCATAGATCAGCTTATACACCTGGTCTGTGATTTCTGTAGCATATGATTCAGTATGTTTGACCCTTTAATCATTCCACTACAGAAATCTGTTAAACAAAGGCAGCTCAAAGCAAACTGCCAATGGAAAAGCCAAGTTTCTTCATCATGTTTACTTTTATCCCGTGTAAAGTTTCTCTGCCTCTGGTGAAGCACAGAGATACTCAAGCAAGCTACATAAAAGTTAGCTCAAGAACTGAAGACAGCCTAGCTAAAAAAGCATTGTCTTCTCTAGGATGTGTACTAGCCAGCTGGATTTCTCCTAAGCCTTTGGCAACCAAAATATAAACCCAGCTCAAACATTTCTAACTTGAGCATGGGCATATACAAATGGGAGAGCAGAGTATGCTGGAGTACGCTGTGCCCTCCTCCAGTCTCTTTGACAGCAGCACTGTCAGCAAGAGGTGGCGGCAATGTGTGGCTGCACTGTGGTAAGCAAGGTAGTTCCACCACAGCAACAGAAATGAGGGAGAGCCTTGCAGCTTCTGGATGTACTGTAGTGTACAGACAGGGAACAGCTGTGTTTTACAGCCAACAGCAATGCAAAAATACTTATAAAGGTGGAAAAATATTTGGTTACTTAACATCTGAGCAACCTGCTTTATTGAAATTAAATAGGTTTCCACATTTAAAATTGCATGTCTATAAATCCTGCTTTTAAAAAATTAAAATTTGGCATTGAAATAATTATTATTGTTCTAAAAATGGTTAATGTTGCCTTTTGTTGCATTTCTGTGTAATGTTTCACTTGTCAATCTCTCTGTAAGGAGGAGACCTTTTTCTGAGAAAGCCGTGCTTTAAAGTACCCTATCTATAACAGCAGGCATAAATATTTCAAACTTCTTTACTTCTGTCATTTCAGAGAAAAGACTACTTCTCACTCCACCAGAGTGAGAACCCTAATGAGATGCTTTTTAGGAGGCTAGTAAACCACTGAAGAAGATATTACTTCCTTTCTCTGCAGTCTCTTTACACAAGAAAGGCTTTGCTTTTGAATTGGATTTCTAGAGAGGAATTAATGTTTTTAATCTTAAAATGAACTACTTTAATATCATTTATTATCTACAAAAAGAAAAAAAAATTAAAAGTGTGTTGAATTTTCCAAGGGAAAATTTTTAGAGAGGAATTGATATTTTTAATCTTAAAATGAACTACTTTAATATAATTTATTAACAACAAAAAAAATTAGAAGTGTGTTGAATTTTCCAGATCTTTGCTGTATTAAAATAGACATTCAAGTGTGGTTTCATCTGTTAAAAGTTTCAATTGTATTTCTATTGTCTATGATAACTTGGTCTAATGTTTTTTCCTAGAACTGGTCATATCAAAATATTTTACTGTTAAATATGTAAATGAAAAAACACAACTGAACATTTCTCTATTTAAATTCATGATTCAAATATTAACATGCATATTTTTATGCTTTCAGAACTTTGCCTCCAAAGAGTTAGCTAAAAATTTGGTGTGGATATTCTTCATATAGTAGCTTAGCTGAGGTGTATTTATATAAGTAATTTAATTATTATAAATTAGGTAGTACCCCTTCCCTGTATCCTTTAATTTACAAATACACATTAGAAACTTTATTTGTAAATATGTTTGAAAATTAAGGGCATTTTTAAAAACCATTTTCACAAATATTGTTAATTAGGAAACAAATGAAGGCAGAATTTCATTTCCAGAAGTATTATATTCAGTTTTATAGGTACTTGGAAAAAATATCAGAAATGGTGAGAGAGGAAGGAGGAGTAATCACATTATTTTGTGAAACAACTTTGTGTAACTTTTATATACTGTAATCTCTCAGAATTCATGTCTAGCCACATTTTTGAATTGTAGTATAAGATTTAGATTTTAGAACTTCTGGTTATTACTTGACAACACTGGAAGTTATTTTTTTTTCCTGATAAATAATGAGGATGGATTTTTGTATGGCAAAAGCCATTTCATAACTTCTAAAATATGAAGCATTTTTATTTTTCTACCAGTCACTAAGAGACACTTTCAGTCACAATATGACATCATATTGTTATGCCGTGGAAATGCTTTACTCTCATATTCTTCCACGATCACCTCATTGCAAGAAAGGTGAGTTTGACAGGTAAAAGGTGCTGTTTTCCCATTCTGTTCCCCATTTTGTCTCTTTGTCAATGGGTGAGAGAGAATTGTAAGTTATCACACACTTAATATTTAACTAGTTGGATCATACACTGCAAAATTTCTGTGAAAATGAGTGCTTTTGTTACAGAAAAAAATCATTCTCTCTCTATGCTTGGCCACATATACTAAATTTTCCTTCTGTCCATTTCAGCATTAAAAGAGAAACAAAATTGCATATGAAAAATTCTTCACTAAGGAGATTATCTGAAAAGTAGAGAGGCAAGTTCTTGATCATTACATAAACAGAAAAAAAACTGAATTAAAATGCCACTCGGTGATGCTGCCTCTTCTCTGGCACTGAAAGTTGACACAGACAGTCGCTTGGTGATGTCCTCCGGCTAGCCCTCACCTTCTGGACTGTGCCCAGAGTGGCCACCCCCTGACTGCTTCTGGGACTGGTCGGGGTGATAGGATGTGTAGGGCCATGTAGCTCCCAGTGGCAGTGGACTGTGCTGTGTGACTGTAAAGTAAGATCCCGAGCCAAGAAGCCAGAGACTAAGAGATGAGAGGGACCACTTGTATAGGTTCTCAAGAGGGTTTAATCTCTAAGAGGGTCCAGGGACAAGTGACAGCTCTTACAGGGTAACAGCGACTTAAAAAGAGGGGAGGGTACTAGGGGAGGATACAAATCTTAATCAATAGTAGAACAGTAAGGAAGGAATATAGGGCAGGGGTTAAGCTTTAGGTGACCAGTAGGGGATAACATGGGAGGGGAACAGGCTTGGCACACCAATGAACCTTCGAGGGAAGGGTGATAGACAAAGAATGTTCTAGAGTAAGGGATGGAGTTACTTCTGACGAACAAGGGAAGAGGCCAGTACTTCCTGGACTGGCAGGGAAGGGTCTGGAAATAAAGGAGGTGTAAGGGAGATTGACATGGGGACTGACATAAGAACTGGTGGGAAAATAGTAGTAAACAACTTCAGGGCAAAACCATTGGGGAAAATGAACGGGATACATGGAACAAACCACTGCAAACTTAGAAGTAAAAACACCTTAAAACTACATCAGTAAAACAAACTACCACAGAAAGTAAGGTGCTTTTCTGTGTGATTAAAGTGGCACAGGGAACAAAAAGACTTTCATCTGAATGCACTGAAATATTTAACTTAGTTTGGGTACTACTGAGATAAAAATTTTCTTAGTAAGAGGTAAAATATGGAAAAAAACCCAAGCATTCCTTGTATATATCATAATTTATTCAGCATACAACTACCCTTACTGTGTTACAGTGTATGAATATGGAGATGAGGAGAGAGCTCAAACAGAGGTCAATAGATCACAGATTCTTGTTGGGAGACATTGATTTGGTTTTAAATTCTAGTATCATTTAACTAGTAAAAGTCAGTAGTGCCTGTCCTAGAAATCACTTCCTGTTATTCCTGAAAGTGAACAATCCAGTCTTCTTATTCAGAAGTTTCTTTAACAATAATGTTATGGGGAAAACAAATAGTTTTATATGCTGCTCCTAGGTTACTGCTTTTGTTAATCAGCAGTGGCGTAAAATCAGAGCAAAAAGGCTTGAAATCACTTCTGTCACTTACTTCTGACTTGCCTTACTAGAAAGTACATGATACCTGAACTAACTCTTGGGAAAAAACAGTAATTCATAATAATGCCAAGATGTGGGCTGCTTTTAAAAAGAGTGGCAAAAATTTTATGGAACAGTAGAACAGTTACATTGGTTAGGCTATTGGTTACTAGCTCAGCACATTTGTCTCCAACAATGCTTAAGACCAGGTGCCTACAGAGAGCAGCAGGAAGAAAGCCAGCACTGTAGAAAATTTCTCTTGGCCTCTCTCCTGACCCCTGACAATAGTGTGATGGGAACTTCCTGGTTCTGAGATGACTCCCATGTGGTCCATTATTCCATGTAGGTTCTTTCTGCTGTTACAAATTTTCTACAAACAACATTTTAATTATGAATACCAGAGTTTGTCAAAATTTGAGATTAATCTTCCATGTCAAAGTCTATTCTAGTTCTAAGAAATTTTGGTTGAATTGGAAGAACGGAAGAGGTAAGTTCCTTGATACTGATGTCAAAAATTATAATGATTTTCAAAATGTAATAATCATTCTACAAAAAAATAAAGATGATATCAGTTTAGAACACTTAGAAAACACAATTACAGTTTTAAGGCTGTATAATTATTCCTATTACTACTGCTAATACTAAAATTCTTCTTCATTGTCATTATTATTATTGATAGTAGTAGTAGTAGTAGTAGTAGTAGTAGTAGTAGTAGTAGTAGTAGTTTGTTGTAGGTTGGGCTGGTCTAGTCAGAAGCTCAATTAATGCTAGTTAGGTATGCTCCTTGTACACCCCTATCTTTTACTCACAGTGGTTTGCTTCAAGTTGTTTACCCCAAGATTTCCTGCCACACAGACCCCCAGTTACCGGTCAATATTCTCACTACTCCCAGGGTTTCTCCTTATTTGGTTCTGTCAGTCAAGGTTTGTTCACTCTCTGTTGAGTGTCAATCATGTAACCACCCCCAGAAAGTTCTGTGTCAATCACCCCACCTTAGCCTTTCTATTTGTCCCAAAACGCTGTACCCACCTCTGTTATATCACCACTGGTTGTGAGACCATATCTCAGTTGTCCCCAGTGGGGCGAGACAGGTTTCCACCGCTGTCCGCCCACCCCCTATTTAATCTGCTGTAATCTTTTGTCCCGTCGCCATTTTGACTTGAATTGCTCTGAGGGCGATTCTCTCAGACCACGCATGGGGGAATAAAAGTTCTCAGTTTCACAGGCAGAGTGTCCTTCTCTCATCCCTTCACTTCCTCTCAGCGTGAAGCTACCAAAGCTGCTTACCCACACTACGGCACTCCACAACCCTGGAGGGCCTGCTCACGTGGCGGCTACGGCCTCACAAGGACTGTTTAAGGTGGTAATGGGCAACCACCGCAGCAGTAGTAGTAGTACTTTTAATCATCACCAGCCACTACAACAGTTTTGTTCTCACAGATTTGATTTGGAAATTTTGATAATTTCCAGTAAAAAAATTGAAAAGAGGACATTTCTTCTTTTCCAGTGTTATATAGCTTTAAGAACAAGAATGTACTTGTACTAATTTATTCTGCCTTTTGGCAAACATTGTATTAAATGAGTAAAATTTAGTCAAAGCTTGAATGAGGGCTAGAGATCTTAATGGTGATGCTTTTTCAATGGGGGATTTAGAGTGGAAAAGGGAAATAAAGCATTGTCCAGGGAAAAAGAGAGTGACACATATGACGTCAGTCATGTTGTGAGACAACAGAGAGTCCTCCTGAAGAAGAAAGAAAGAGAATTCAAGAGTTTACCTGCTAATAGCAGCAAAAGACTTATTCTGTTCCAGCTGAAATTTCAACACTCTATCTTCATTTTCTAGTTAAGATGGCTGGCACTTTATATCTCAGCAATATCTATTTAAATCAGATTTTCTCTATAAAAACTAAACCAAATACCCTTGTGTTTCACAGTTCTGATGAGCCTTTCATAAGTTTAAGGCAACAACAACAAAAATACTTAATTTTCATGTGCTTTCATTTTAGATATTTGTTCTTACTTGTCAGGGCATCATCACTATCAAATATGATTGTGTTGATACCTGCTACGACCTCAAGCAGTTGAAATGCACTGGCTAGCACTGCCCATATGAGGCCAGGTAGCTGCCACGTGAGTGTGGGCACTCCAGGGGTTGGCGTCTGCCTCCCTGGTAATGCTGATCGCTGCGGCGTGGGTAACGCAGCTTTGGTAGCTTCACACGCTGAGAGGGAGACAAAGGGACAAGAGAAGGACACTTTGCTTGCGAGCCTGAAGAACTTTTTTTCCCCCATGCTTGGTTGGAAGGAAAAGCTCTCTTAGCAAGATGCAGTCAAAATGCTGGAGAACAAAGGGTTACAGCAGATTAAATAGGGGGTGGGCGGACAGCGGTGGAAACCTGCCTCACCCAGTGGGGACAAACGAGATAGGGTTTCCCAACCAATGATGACACAACAGATGTGGGCACAGTGTTCTGGGACAAATAGAAAGGCCAAGGTGGGGTGATTGATACAGGACTTTCATGAAGAAGCTGGGAGTGGTTACAAGATTGACAGCTGACAGGGAGTGAACAAACCTTGACTGACAGAACCAAATAAGGAGAAACCCAGGAGGAGTGAGAAGATTGACAGTTAACTGTGGATCCGAGCGGCAGGAAATCTTGGGGTAAACAACTTGAAGCAAACCACTGTGAGTAAAAAATAGGGGTGCACAAGGAACATACCTAACATAAATTAAACTCCTGACTAAACCAAACTAAACCACAACATATGATCTCTTTTTAAACCTAGGTTAGGGAATAAACAAGGTCATTATGCAAAATTTGTATAACTCAAATATTATTTTATATGTAGATAAATTTATTATTTATTCTTGATTTTAATTTTTTTTCCTATGGTGATTATGTTATCAATACTACTACTAGCACTATAAATTCATGATAATACAGTGGCAAAATCGTGACTACCTCAGGACAAATTGAAATTTCAAACATTAAAGTAGGAATGTAAGAAAAAATTACCAGCACTCTTAAAACTAAAGAAAAAGCCCACCCTGAGAAAACTCATTTGTAGTTCAAATTTGGACACTCTATTTTAAACATAAGATTTTTTGGACAATATCTAAGCAAAGGCTTATGACTTTGAGCATGATCTTAAAGGCTCATGATAACAATAGCATTTTGTCTAATCATTCCACATCTAGGATCATCAGATTATTAAAGCACAAATGAACATGTGGTCTTATAATTAGAAATAAAATAAAATAAAATAAAATAAAATAAAATAAAAAATAAAATAAAATAAAATAAAATAAAATAAAATAAATAAAATAAAATAAAATAAAATAAAATAAAATAAAATAAAATAAAATAAAATAAAATAAAATAAAATAAAATAAGCAAAAACATACTCCTCATTCTTAGGAAAAAAAAAAACCCTCACCAAAACATTCGTGGAGATTAAACTTAACTCATTTATAGTAGGTGGCAATATATTCTTAGTAGAATGCCTTGAGGACAAACAGCTGAAGGGGTATAATGTACAACAGCTGAGGTTAGACACCACACAGCCATGAGGTGTCACCATCTCCTGACATGTACTGAGGACTTCCGTGCTGAAGACCCAAACCTGCAATTTTGGTAAAATTAAGAAACTTCCCACAATGTCCATTTCAAGATCTTTGTAGACTAAAAGCAGTAGTTTTGGCCAGCCAAATTTTTTTCCAGCTTAAATAGAAAGTACAATAATGAAGACTTCATTTTTTGAGGCTTGGATCTGCTGAAACTGTTTTCAAGAAAACTGTAGCACCAAATCTACCTTGGGTGATTTTAAAATTTCAAGTTTGTGCTGTCACATTTGCCTTGTCATGATATGTAGGCCAAAGTCAATTTTATGATCTTCAGGTAGATGATGTGTCTAGCTTAAGTGATCATATTCTGTAAAACAATTTTAACCACAGCAGTGTCAGCTGAAGATACCTGCATTATCATTAGGAAAAGAACACCCTCCCACTTTCAGTTTCAGTTTACCAGAAGCCTCTATAAACAGTGTAAGAATCTTCTGTGTACAAGTAAAATCTCTTAGGCTTGCTTCTGACACACTTGTAGCTTTTACGGTACTCAATGATTAGTTTAGGAGAGTTTCAGGACAGTATCTATCACTGCTTGCAAACAGTGCTAAGGAGGTAATATTTGCAAAGGTCAAGGAACACAGCTTTCAAAAATTTACAATCCTTAATAGGATAATAGTGATAAAATTTCTGAAAGAGCTAAAAAAAACATGTTAGGGACAGCATTGTAGATTGTTATAGCTCAAGTAAACACTGTTGATCAAAAGATAAGGTTTTTTTTTTACTTTTTGTGAAATCATCATAAATTTCATAAGTAAGATGACTCATATATGTTTTATTCTGCCCATTACTTTAAGAGAAAGAAGGAGAATTTCTGATGAAAAACTCTTCCTGTTTTAAAACTGCTGCTGAATGACACTAGAATTTACCCACTGCATACCATAGAGGTATAACAAAATTTGTCATTTTTCTTACAACCCAGGAAAACCAACAAGATAACTGTCTACTACAATGTACATTTCAGTACATTTCATGTAGATTTCAGGTGTTGTCCAGTCATTAAGGTTAGTCTCATAATGCAATTGCACTGCATTTAAAGCCAAATTAAAATAACACACAGTAAACGGGACTAGTTAGAATCTGGCAGAACAAATAATTTCCTAAATAAGAGGGAGGGCCATAAATAGTCCTTTTGTTTTTAACCTTTCTCACATAAATCATAAAGAATTCAAACAAACCAAGAAGCCAAAACTGTCATTCAGAGTTTGAAAGTGTGTTTCCTTTAGCCTCTGACCAATGCAGAAATATTTTCAAGAGTAAGAATGTCACTGGGTGTGATAAACAATGGCATTCTTAAACGGCAGATATGAACATGCCATCCTGACCCCCAGTGGTAACTCTGTCACATGTGTGTCAGTTTACTGCATTGTTACCAAAACTTTCTTGTAGGATTGCAAAGGATCAGTGAAAGGTTAAAGCCTGCATTGCCCTCCATCCTACAATATGGTCCATGAAATCAACATGCTTACCCCGGTGTAATGTTATTTCTCTCAAAAACATGCAGATGAGTTCTTGGAAACTTCATATATGCACTAAACTGTGCTCTGCAGCAGGGGAATTCTTGATTTTTTCCTACAGATGGGAGAATAAGTCTACACATAGATCATCTTTCTCACATTCACATGCAAGTGAGTGATGGTTTAAAAGATTTAGCTTTCATATTTTTCAGATTCTGTACTGCCTTTGTGTGCGACTCTGAAGTTCATATAAAGTGTCAGCAAGTTCTCACAGTTTAGTTAGACAAAACAATCCTTTTCCAACCTAAGAACCAAGGATATCATTACAGCTTCAGGACCAAAAAGTAGAAACAACAACGAATTGAGGAGAGTATCTGGAAGGATGGGACTTCATAACCTGAAGCTGTAATTGGACAATTAACCCCAATATGTAATTAGACCAAAAGTTATAAAAATGTGAAAACTTGTAATGTGGCATCCATCTTGGATCTATCTTCAGTGTAGCCCTAGCTGGGCTTTTGTACTGCACAAGGTGTATCCTTTGAAGGCCTTTTAATAAATACTTTCTTTATACCTTTAACTCTGTGTAGCCTCTGTTCCAAGTAGCCTCTCTAAGCATCAGTTCCACAAATTGAACTTAGGATTTCCCAGTCACAGTGAAAGCCTGGAGTCCAGGCACCATCTCAGGTTGCAATGGACTGACAGGCTAACATTAACAGAAGGACATGTTGGAATGCAAAGAATTGGGTCAGATCAGCCAGCTTGGATTGCTGGCTGATCTGAGAGACCTGAGAAATAAAGAGACTTCCTTATTTCAACAAACTGATGATGAAGTTAATGTTACTCAGAGCAGATTGTTTGAAGCTCTTAACCTGAGGCTGTTGTCCAGTCTGACCTCTCCTTAACTGCAATGCCCAAAAAATTCAAGTAATTTGGAAATGAAGCTCAGGCTCCAGCAGGAAGGTGAGTAAAAATGTAACTTTATCTCTTCCTTCCTGAGATATAACAAATCACGGGCTTTGATTACCAAGGAAGACACAATGATTTTGAAACTTCCTGCATTAACATGATTTAAAATTGTCTCCCATTCCCACCATATTTCTCTGAATTTTCTACCAAAAGATGGTACAGAGCAGCTCTTTCTTTACTGATGTAGAGGTGTTTATTAATGCTTCACAGCTACTGAGTCATAGAACTCCTTCTTACCCAACTCTAAAGCAGTGTTAATGTTCAGAAAAAAGTATAAATGCAACTGCCTTATGGCAAAATTTTAATAAGCAATGGTCTAGAGTAAGATATTTGATCCTAGACATTGTAATAAACATTGTGAATAAATCATGGAGAGTGGAAACAGCAGGTAGAAATGAAATGAGTTATTAGTCACTGATGGGGAAAAAGGAAGATGGGTGGAATAGTGGAGAGGGGACAATGAGATGAGTACACTTTAAGTGTGTATCACCTGAAAGATACCACACATAGTGACTGAAGACAAGCACTAATAGAGCAGAAGAAAAAAATTACAATATGTTAGAGTAGCACAGCGAGAAATGGGAACACACACACAGTTTTCATCATGGTTCAGAAAACATCACTCAGAGCAGTTGTTCCCTACTGCAATGGCAGGAAGGTGTTGCATCCTGGGTTTAGGTTCAAATTATGGGTTTTTCCTTTGTTAGTTTTCCAGTTCTTGGTACCCTTGTGCATCTCCCGGGTTTTCCCCTACTCCTGCAGTTTCCGTGCCCGTCTCCCCATTCTTGCGGTCCCACTCACCCCAAAGTCTCGTGTCCGCCCCGCCGTGTTCCCATTGGTCGCTGTAGTACATGTAATCACCACGATGTCTGTACCCATTGGGCAGGAGGGCTCCCCATCCGCCCTGTCCCTTCCCTATATCATCCCACTCCTCAGCATGCTCGATGCCATTTGCGTCCGTGCGAAGTTGGGAGCGGGCTGCAGCTTTTCCACCGCAGCTCTCGCAGCCAATAAAGCATCCAGCCACCACACGGACGGATTTGGCCAAATTCCCTGCCTCTTTGTTTCTTCCCTCCTGCTCACCCTGGAGCACAGCAGCAAATGTGCCCGGGAACTGTGGCGAGGCCCGGCCCCAAGGAAAAGCTGAGACGCCCAAGCCGGGCGCTTAAGAGCTGACCGGTGCCGAGAAAAGTAACGCGAAGCTGTGCAGGTGCAAAACCTTTGATGAATAATGGAAATGTACCCGAGAGACTCCTACGTACTTTGTGTCAGGTCACAGCAGTGCAATTTGTTGTGTTGTTCATTTACAAGAGTGAATCAGAGGTAAAGGTAATATTTTAAAATGTGATATGATGTAATTGTCACATTTTAATGGCTTGTCAGCATAAAAATATTTTGTGACAAGTAACTTTACTACTAGAAACACCTCTGTAAAACTGCAAAGACTGAAAGATTTTCATGAAAATCCATATCATTCTTACACAGCTGTCTCTGAGGACACTTCCAATAGTTTACTATTATTCAAAGAGAATCTCAAGGTTTTAGAAGTGCTGTTCATTAGATGGTTGTTCATGTTTCTTTGCTGTATGCTACAGCAACATTTTTAAGTTGTCAGAAAAATTGTTTGGTAGTTATTTCACATTTATGGAAACTTTTACATATGTATATTGCATATCAAAAATGGAGGTGCTGACCTCTGCTTTGCTTGTAGCTGTGGAAACTGACACCGTGCCTAGCACTAAAGGTATGAATTTCCTGAATATTAAATTTCAACAAAAAGCAAGGCAAGCCTTGTAGTTATTTATTTCTGTATATTTATTTTTATTAAATTAGTGGGAGAAGCAGACAAAGATTTATCCTACATCAAAAACATCTAAGATTTGTCAATGTAATTGCAACAGGTGATGCCAGGCTGCCTGCATTGCTACTAAACACAAAATTCTGATGTGGTGAACTAAGAACTCTGAATATGAGTTTATAACTACAATGAGATGGATTAAGAAGAAGTATTAGAAGAAAATAATTATGAAGAAGAGAGAAGGATCTGTGTGGCATTTTTAGGGTGTTAGCCAGCTAGTACAAAAGCTGATCTTAATCAATGGGTTCCCAGACTTGATGTTTCAACCAAATCCCCTACATGTCTCTTAAAGAAAAATTTCTTAAATAATCATAGCTGTATGTTCTATAATATCAATCTATTTTCCAGTACTGTGTTTGTAGTAATAATCTCAATGAGATGAACAGCAACATCTAACAAAAATTAAATAATTTGTGATTAAATATGATTAACAAGATCTCTTGATCAGATCATAAACATTATTTTTTCCTTTTAGATATTTTAAAACATCACAATGCTAATTTTTTCTTTTTTTATAACTTTTTTTCTGAAGATCATTATCACAAGTTCCTGACTCTGGTGTTAACCAATTCATTCAGGGGATTTAAGATCATTTATCAAAAGGCCAGCTATCTACTCTAATCCTCACAATGCATGCTTGCTGAAAAATGTGATAGTCTTCACCATATGCACTTTTATTTGTAAGTTCAGTCAGAAATTTTTAATCAGGCAGCAAGTATAACTGTTTTCACCATAAACAGTGCATCAACCAAAGCTCTTCTATAATTCATAGTTTCATTTCTTAAATTGCTACAAAAAGAAAAAAAAAGTTTTAGAAAGTTCTCTATTTTAAATGCTCCTGAAGATGCCACAGCAAACAGAACAATATTTTCATATTGTCTTGAGCCAGAAGCAGTATTGATTGAAGTTCTGTCTGCATGTGAGTGCTTGGGCCCCTACCAATACATGCAGATTATCTCCTAACACCCCTGGCAAAATACTGGTGAACAATCAGACATGCACCTGTTGAGACACTGTGATAATGCTTGTCAGTTTCAAACAGTGGTTTCTCGTCTTTATTTTAGTGAGGGAAAGTAGAGAGTGAAGCAGTTAACACCCCAGGACAAAGTATGTTTTAACTCTTTCTTTTACAAACAGAAGTTACTCAATATGATGGACACCTTTATTCTAAGGAGACCTCTAGAACAAGATCTAAACCTTCTTTAGGAGAGAGGCACTAATGTTGGTGGTCCTGTTTTTAGCTGAAGGATGTGCATAAGAAAAATGTCTTGATTTGACTGTTCCAGTGTTTGCCACAACCTGATTTATTAAGATAGAAACCTACCATGACATTTGCTCACCAGACTCTTTACAACTAGAAAATTGAAAAAGCTTTAACTGTTAAGAACCTGCACATCCTGCAAAGGCATAAGGTCAAATTAGAGTGCTAATCATTCAGCAGGATGCTCCCCTGATTTCTGCCCCAAATATCTGGATTTGTGCTCCAGCAGCTGAGTTGCCCCACCAGCACTGACTGTGTTTTGACTGTAGTTATAATAAGAAGTTGTAGTATAGTACAAACAAAATCATAACAACAAACACTAATTCCACAATATAATGTAGCATAAAATCTTCAGATGAGAAAATTCTCAACATAAATGTGATATTAATTGCTCTGATTATCACTCAGTACTAGAAGCCTTTTTACAGACCATATTTTACAGATAATTTTTAAAGATCATCTTCTTTGCCTTACAGTGGGATCTGTAACAAACAGTATGAAAAATCCAAAGTTTCTGAAATAATTTTAAAGTGGAAGTAATGAAACAACACTTATATTATCCTTCGTTAAATACTAGGCCTATTTGCAGTTTAATGCCTATAGGCTTAAAATCTTAAGATAAAATGTAACAAAACATTTTTACTTATATTTAACTCACTAACTTTTAAAATATGTTTCCTCCACAAACTAAGTAACATTTTAAGATTCCTAAAAATATCATTAATTTTACTATTTTTTCTGCCATGCATTTTCTAGGGAAAATTGAATTTTTTTAAAAAGTCACAATACCAAGAGGCACCTTTCTATAAAGTTGTTGACATTTGTTATTGCTTGACAACTCATGAGCTAAAATTAAACAAAAAATACATTATTAAAATAAATTTAATATTTTTAAACTCCTGTCAAATACCTCTCAAAATTTTCTTTCACAAGTTTATCTTATATAAAGTTTTTTTCCTAAATAGAGGGGGAAAGATAAGTTAAATACTATCAATAAAATTCATTATTTTATGTGAAAAAATCATCAATTTTTGCAAATTAAGTCTATTGCTATGGGCCATACTGCTTATTTGCTAGAGGATTTAAAAAATGATATGAACTTATATATGAAAAACAGGGGGTTGGAGAGTCTCTCCTACGCAGATAGGCTGAGAAAGTTGGGGCTGTTCAGCCAGGAGTGGAGGAGGCTCCACTGTTACCTTAGGGCAGCTTCCTGTACTTGAAAGGGGCTACAAGAGAGCTGCAGAGGGGCTTTTGACAAGGTCATGTAGGGATAGAACATCATGGAATGGCTTTAGGATGAAGGAAGGTAGGATAAGGTTAGATATAATTCCATATTCTTTTCTGTGAGGTTGGTCAGGTTTTGGAACAGGTTTCCTAGAGAAGCTGTGAGTGCCCCATACCTGGAATTGTTCACAGCCAGGCTGGATGGAGCTCTGAGTAACCTGATCTAGTGGGAGGTCTCCCTGCCAATGGCAAAGGACTTGGAAACAGATAATTTTTAAGGTCCCTTCCAACTTAAACCATTATATTACTCTATGAAAATGAGGAAAATTAAACACAGAAACAGTATTTCTATTATAAAGGGAAAACATAACCCCTAATCCTGAAAACACTTTGAAATGAGTTAAACTTAATAAAATATGAGCTAGAGTAGTTTGGTACTTACTTGCT
Source organism: Anomalospiza imberbis (assembly GCF_031753505.1). NCBI lineage: Eukaryota > Metazoa > Chordata > Aves > Passeriformes > Viduidae > Anomalospiza > Anomalospiza imberbis. Next base: position 57,054,031 of record NC_089721.1, on the reverse strand, counting down.
ATCACAGTTATTAGAATGGGTAATATTTAAGTCCACAGTTGAAATATAACCATATATATATATATGTGAGATAATTGCCTGTTCCCAAAACCAGTATATATATATCACAGCAGTCTGATAAGAGGAAAAGCTGCTTCCCTACAATGTTCATGATTGTTATTGAAAAAATAGGTCACTTTTATGATCCCAAATAATTGCTCTGCCAACAACTGGGGAGTTTTTTGTCCATGAGTAGATTATTATCTCTGCCTTTCTAAGACTTTCCTTATAACTTAAATTTTTACATAAAATCTGTCTCTTTGCATGTGTAGAGAAAAGGGTGTTTTCAATAAATAATTGTTAGGAAAGCCTAGATGTTGTAATTATTATCAATTGCATGCATATAGTATAATATCCAACAGTGATGATGAAAAGTTTATTATGTCTATACAACGATGCATAAAATTCAGTGTTGAAACGCTCATCTTTGAAATGTTGAAATGTTCATCTCTGGCTTTGAAGGACTGTGTAAGCTCCAACTTTCTCTGCTGACATTAGAAGACACTTATTTAACAAGCCTTTTTTGGCATGATATTGTGATAGGAAAGTGTTTTCTATTCTGTTACTTCCTTTTGAAAGAAAATTTGCATAAGCAATGAACGCTTATTAATTTTTGATGAATATGGTTTGATACCCAATGAGTCTGTCTATTCAAACGTGCATTATTTCAAACCAAGTGAAATGCAGTCAACAATTTAAGACACTATGAGTGTGAATTCACTGTAGAAATACCAAAAAAATACGATTTTTTACCCTTCAATTTTGTGAGATCTTAATCCATCAATAATTTATATAAAATTTACTTTGAAGCTTCTATTATGTTTTACTTGACAAACTGGTCCAGTGATGACAACAATAAAAAAAGTTCTCTTTGATTAAATGAAGGGGAAAAAACCCATTAGACTCCAATTATATATCAACATGAAAATGAATATAAAAATTTTTCAAGTAAAAGTAAAATGGGAGAAGTATACCTATCAGCTGTCTATCATGAAGACATCTGTAATAATTAAGGATGATTACTTATAATAGATAAGTAAATAAGTGATGATTTGCAGTTACATTTCTTCAGCATGAACTGCAAACAAAAATTCTGACTTGGTCCTACTTCAATGTCACTGCCTCCATCATCTCAAATAACTTTCTGGGATGAGTGTTATCACTTCCATAATGAAATATCTGACCTGAGAAAATTTGCCACTGAAACTAATGTAACTATTGAGCAATTGACATGACTGCCTGGGATCTGAGGGGCTTTTTTTTCTTCAGGGCTTTCCATATTCCTGTATTTTTCAAAAGAAGCCCATTATCCCTGATCTTATTCAACTGGTAATTTCAGAGAGAAGTCAAAAGACCTTCTCAGCTGGTTTGTGGTGATAATGATTTCTCAGGAAGTACCCATTAGAAAAATGTGTGTCTCAGTTGCTTCTCTCTTTGAATTTCTGGCAAGAGAATTTGTCCAGAGCTTTATATGGCTCTTAAGAGATTGTAGGTTTTATTTATGGAAATTTTTAGAGGAGTGTTCCCTTGGCTGGCCACATTTGATGGACTTTCCTAGCACAACTAATCTGTGATTCCTTAATGAGTAGAAAAGTTTAGTTAAGTATGAATGTTCTTTGGTTTTGAAAGTATTTTCCACATTTTTTTCATTAAGCAATTACAGAAGCATTCCAAATAACCATGTAATTTGGGTTTCACATATATACAATGATTCAGTTTTTGCTGACACAATTTTATTTTTCCCTTTTGTTTATGGATTATTACATTGCTTGTTTTGAATTACTTGCCTAAAAGCTTATCAAATGGGACAAAAACATATCCCTTGTCTGTGTCTGATATATGTTGTAGGAATTAACACTACCTTTCACAGCAATTTGAATTTGTTGAATTTGTTTATGAAGATAATTCTGAACATGAATCTGAGTTTTAAAGGTAGATAATAGGTACATCGTATTGATTGACACAAGGAAAATATTCATCCACATTGTGTGGAATGCAGTAATCATTTTTTTAATTAGACCAATATCAGTGAAAAAATAGCTGTCTTTTGTTCATGGGTTGTAGTCAATACAATGCCTGCATGGGCTACAAAAGCTGTTTTTCATCCATAAGGTGAATTTTTTGAGGAACTTGGCTTCAAATGGTAGTACCAAAAGGCATGAGTGGATATTTAATTTTTACTTCATTAGTTGTATCTGTGGTATGAGAAGCTGGTGCTCTGAGCTGGATCAAAGGGATAGAAAATGCCCATGCTAATCTGAACTTGTTTAGTATTGCTTTGAAGCAGGAGCAATATCAGGTCCTGTTGCTGCATTAGGACTGCTATTTTCTTTTTCTTTTGCTTGCAAAAGAAAAATGGCAGTAATTGTATTTTTCTCTGAAGGCAAATATCACAAGGTTTTTACAGTAATACAGGCAGGCTGAGTATTCTCGAAGGTCCATGAAGGAAGAAAGGGATTTTACTATTCAATTAACAGTTTAGATTTTTTTTTGAGCCTAATTACCTGCAGAACCACAAACCCACAAAAATATCACAGGCTTTGAGACTAATGACTATGAGATCACATAAAGAATGACCTCAACACATGGACCTTTTTCAAGTGCATTAAAGAAATAATAAAAGAGGAGTACAGCCTCTCCTCCATCAGAGTGAAGAAGTCACTGAGAACTGGATGATTGCAGCTGACCAGTGGGATGTAACCCCCCAGTGACAGTAAAGAAGATGAGATTTCCAGGCTCCATCATTATAGCATGAGTTGAATTAACGGAGCATTCCATTGATTTGAGCCACCTTTTTTCAACAGTGGTATGCTGGTTTTGGACAGGGGTAAAGTTAATTTTCTTCATGATGGCTGGTACAGGGCTGTGTTTTGCCTTTGTGCTAAAATGATGATGATGATGATGATGATGATGATGATGATGATAGTACAGAGACGTTTTTGCTACTGCTAAACAGTATTTGTAGGCTGTCAAGGCCTTTCTACTCCCCGTTCCACCAGTCAGGAGACAGGGAGTGTGCAGGGATTTGAGAGGGAATGCAGCCAGGAAAGCTGATCCCAAATGATTGAAAGGGATATCCCATATCATATGATATCATGATCAGCATATAAAATGGGGGAGAAAGGAGGAAGGTGTGGACCTTTGGAGGGACAATGTTTGTCTGCCCAAGTCACCATTACACATAATGGACCCCTGCTCTCTATGACTTCCTTGTATTGCTTTGCTAGAATGCATGGCTTTTGCTTTAACCATTAAAATAGCTTTATCTCAATCCACAAGGGTTTTGTTTTTTTTTTCATTTTTACATTTCCAGTTCTCTCTTTGATACCACAGTTGGGAAGAAGAAGCAAGATATTGCATGAAGCAAGATATTTCCGTGTTGGCTTTGGTTAAACTGCATCAATCCTTTTTGGCATCCAGTATGGGGCTCACACGTTCAAGATAATGACAGGTTTGGTGAGGGTGTGCTAGGCTGATTTTATGTCTGTTATTTCTGTTTAGCAGTAAATCAGCAAGCTCCTGTGCTTGCCATGGGGCTCACTTGCCTGACTGTACACTGGACTCTCGAGCTTGTTAGTTGCCTTCTCCACTCACTGCAGTGCTGTGGTGCTGATCACCTTCCTCTACTGTGCCTGGGAATGTTCTGATAACAGCCATGGCAACGTGCCTGGGCTGGCAGGTGGCCAGGGCATCGCTGCTGTACCTTGAGCTGCTGTCCCTGTGATGCTGTACTGAATGTGCTGCAATTCCAGTGTCAATTTGAGTCAGTGTGCCTGGGATGAGTCCACAGTGGAGTACATATCCACCACCTACAGCCCATGGAGGACCCCACACTGGAGTAGGTGAATGCAGCTGAGGAGGGCTGTGAATTGGCAAGCCTGAAATGGATCTAGCTGCTGGCAAGATTGTCCCTGATTGAGAAGCAAGGTGTATTCTATTACCATCTGTGTAGCAGTTGTTTTCTGTTAAGTGAGCAGTTTTCCTTATCTCTGCCACAACCAATCCTCTCTCAGGGGAGACATCTGCTGATAATGGGCTATGGAATGTCACTGCATGACTGATAAGAACTATAACATCCCATTGTGAGATGCTCTGCCCAGAGGGAGGAGCCAAGCATTTCTACCTGGATATAATCTTGAGTTTCTGGAACTCCAGCACGGCTTTTCCTGCACTGGACTTCCCAGAGAAGCAGTTGCCACTTCCATTGTAGGAAGACTACACCCCTTTTTTACAGGATCACTGCTCCAAGAGAATCACACTTGCCATTCCAGGAGGACTGCAGGCATAATTCCCAATTGAACTGCTGCCAACACTCTGACTAACAGGGTATCGGGTTGTATTCTGACTCTGTCAGTGTTGTTTTGGTTCACTGCATTGTTTATCTTTTTTTTTTTTTTTGTATTTTCTTCCCTAATAAAGAACTGTTATTCCTACTCCCATATTTTTGCCTGAGAGCCCCCCTTAATTTCAAATTTATAACAATTTGGAGGGAAGGGGTCTACATTTTTCCATTTCAGGGGAGGCTCCTGCCTTCCTTGGTAAACACGTGTCTTTTCAAATCAAAACAAGGACCTGTAGACCTGTGGAGAAAGAAGCCCTGCTGGAACAGGTTTACTGGCAGGACTTGTGATATGCTGGAGCAGTCTGTTCCTGAGGGACTTTACCCCAGGGAAGAGAGTCACGCTAGAGAAGTTAATGAATAACTGCAGCCCATGGAAAAGCCCAAGAAGGGCTGCCTTCTGTGGGGAGGACCCCACAGTGGAGCAGGGAAAGAGGAGATTCTCCTGCAGCCCATGAGGAATACATTGGTGAGGCAGGCTGTCCCGCTGAAGACCATGGAAGTTTGTGGTGGACTGTAGCAGGAACCCCTTGCTGGTAACAAAGCTAGGGGCATGGGGAAGAGTTCACTACAATGTTGAATATGATGCTCTGGCCCAAAGGGGCCAGAGGTACAGATTATGGTAAATATGTCTTTAAGCCAGTGTTTAAGGCCTGGTTGAATAAGACCTTGATCAATCTGGTCTAGTGGGAAGTGTCCCTGCAAAAGGTCAAGGAGGACTGGGAGTAGATTATCTTTAAAGTCCCTTCCAACACCTCATCATTCTGTGATTCTGTGATTCTAAGTTGTTGTAACCAATGACTTGAGCTACAAGTTGTAGGAATTGCTTTAAATGGGAACCACCTGATCCTAAGGAGAGGGAGACGTACACAAAGCTGTGCAACAGTGAACTAACCTGACCTGGCATTGGTGCCCAGTAAATCCACACAGCACTTTAACTGTTCTGTCCTGAGTGACTGCCATACCTGATATCCCAGAGGCAAATCCATGCACTAATATATCACAAAGTTTAATATTAAACTGTCCCCAACCTCCTTGTTTCAATTACTATCACTCTGATACTTCTAGTAAGATAAACTTAGTTATTCTTAAAATGCAACCAAAAAATCATAACTGCTGCAACAGACACTGAGACACAAAAGCCTAATTACTTATATTCTACTGATAGATATGTTCTGCAAGGTAAAATGAATTTCTGTCCCACAGGAATTAAAACATTTTCAGGATTTTAAGCAATGTGAGTACTGAAATGCTATGTGTTTCTGAATGAAAATTCACTGATCTTTTCTTCTTTGCTAATAAGGTTTAACTACAGCTTATGTCACAAACCGAACCAAATGATTTTGAAATACATAGTAAGCACTGAAATACACAGGAAAGTACGATATATGGGAAAATAGCTGCTTTGCATGCAGTTAAATAGCAGAATAACTTATGTTAAAACATCATTTTCTGGTAAATTCCCTGAAAAGGACAGGCACTGCTACAATCACTGATAATATATTCTTTTGTATTGTCATCCCACATTGGCACTCATTCAGCTTTGCCAGTGAAACAGTATAGTATCACAGATCCATTTTCTTTGTAATTTAGACAGTAGTCAGGATGTCACTCATACAACATCGTTACCTCCTCCAGGCTAAAAGACAAGCCTTACAATACTCTATTCAGAAATGTCAGAATCAAGTTATTAGCCATAATAATTAACTACGGCAGCCTGTCTTCATCTTTGCACACATATGTGCACACTTTTAACACAGCTATATAATGGCAGAGGCAATATACAGAAGACAAGCAAAACTTCATTCTTCCCTACCTTGTCTCAAAGCACATAGCAAACCTTGCAAAATTAACTGACGCAGACCAGCTTCTGCTGCAGGTAGGATTTTTTTAACTGCCATAGTATTGGATACTCCTGCTAGAGTCAATAGAATCCCCTTAAATACGGCTTGTGTTATTATATTATAAAGCGGAGGAGGAATGGCAGTGTGATGGCAATGTACATTTCCACCCATTTCCTAATTGACCATCCAGACTACCAACAGTCTAATGCAGCTCTATATCTTGCTCAGTGCTGGATGAGAAGGAGGCATGGCAGATGATAGTGATAGTTGAAAAAAAGAACAATTCTGGTAATTATAGCTCTTCAGTAAGACAAAACTACCTTAGGTGTTTACTATTCTATTATATATAATTTCTATTATATATAATTTCTATTCTATACAGAGTAATCATTTAAAAGACAAACCCCAGAAAGAACAAGCTTGCCATAAACTACTAAAGGTAGTGGACCCAGTCACTTTTCATGGCTATTATCAAAAGTTACAGGACAAATATTATTAGTCGTGACTGTCAATGTTTTTTTATGACTGTATTTGCTCCAGCAACCTCAACATAAAAAGACTCATGGCTCCAGTACTTCCCTGACATTATACTGAGCAATTCAGAACATATTTTGTCTCAAGACATTCTTCAGAGGATATTTCTGTAACAATAACTTGACTTTACATCCTGTTTCAGAAAAAACAAGCTCTTAAACCACCTTTGAGAAACACATGCTTGCTCTAGTCCATCTCTATTCATTTACCACTCTTTCACATGCCTTGTAATTAAGTGATACCCTGAAGAGATTTCCTTATCGTGAAGTAAAGCTCTCTTCTTATAAGAACAATATGAGAACTTTTGATATAGATTAAGTGTTTCTTGTGAAACTCATGTTGCTTTAATTTTAAATTCTACCATTTAATCACTTAATCAGATACTGGCAGATTTAAAAAACATCAAATAATTTCCTTTTCACTTCTCCACTCTTGTTTTATCTTTAATCAAATGTGAACAATAGTACTAATTTTCTACATATTCTTTTTTATTCTTTTATCCAAGAGTGTTAAGTCACATTGTTTAGGAAAGACAAGAAATTTCACTCTGAAGTTTGCTAGTCAGATTGTTATGAATTGCATAGCTTGTCAAATATCCACTTGAAACGAAATTGTGTGATCTCATAAATGTGGGCTGATTGCACCATCATCTACACATCTTCTAGACACTTGATCTTGATTCTTCATCACTTCATACCTTGAGTCATCACCCTGTGACCTTGAAAGCCAAGAGTGTATAAATACACAGCTCTGGAGATCACACAGAATTTCCAATATTCCCTCGTCCGAGGTATAAAAAGAAATCAGAAAAAGTGGTCTGCCAATCATAATTACCTGGAACAGGGGAGAGGGGATGAAAAGAGAAAGCATATAGGGGTTTTCAATAGAAACTTTTCACAGGATGTGTCTGTATAGCCTGTTTCTCACACTTAATATGAAGTTATGAAGATTCTGGTTAGGAATGAATGGTAGCATGCTTACATAAACTCATAATAAATATTGATTCACCTCTGAAAAGCTTTTCATTACTTGTTTCTCTGGTTTTGATGGAAACTTCACAGGTTCTCTACCGCATATCATCAACTATGAAACATAAATTATATTTCTTTGTATTAGGAAAAAAGAAGAGAGTATGGACCAGAATGATCAAATGACTTAATCTATACATAGTGACTAAGATTTAAGGTTTGGGGGCAATTATATGTCCGTATGATTTGACTTCATATTTCTGTATATATGAACTACAGTGAAAATATTCAGTAAAAAATATTATTGGCTCCCTTAAGCCCTGCATTTTCAAATCAGTATGCATAAGTGTTTGCATTTATGTGTCTAAATGGAGTTTGATTGGTTCATTTTGTGTTGTATGTATAGTTCATATTATAATATTATTATATAACTAAATATTTAGGAATATAATATATAATGATGAGGTAGTAAATATTAGTGCAAATATTATTTGTGTATATAGTGTTTCTTAGAGTGAACAAATATTTTCTCTTTGTCCCATTGTTTTTCAAAGTTTTATTTTGCTTTTTAATCAGAGAAACTAGAAATTGCTCATTAGGCTCACAAAAAGCATGCAGTTTATAGACTAATTTAACTCTTGTCATGACTCTATGAACAGAAGATCCACTCTGCCAGAAAGGAAAAAGAGAACAAGTAGGAGAAATCACTGGAGAGTCCTGCCCTTTTCAAAATGCTGTCATGTTGAAAGTGGATTTGCCTGCGCCTCTTCCATGTCCCTATGATGAGCCAACCTTACATCAAGCCTCTTCACATATCTGTAGACCTGCAGACCAAGAGGGACATTGCCAGTTTCTGTGTGGCAGCAGTATTCTCTTGACAAATTCACCCCTATATTTTGGGGTTTTTTTTTAACTTGAAGAACAAGTTAAATTGGTCCAAGCATTCAAGATCAGAAAATCAACATCTCTAGTTCTCCAGCAATGTCACACGAAGTCTGTTGTTAACAAGAGGGAGGAATTAATTATTTAATATTAGTTAATAGGATGCTTTATTCAGTCCATTAAATATTTCTAGTTTTCTTCTCATACAGCTTAAGAAAAAAAACCTAAATCACCTTTCTTTCATAATTTCCTTAGTTTTGTGGACTACTCTGTACCAGGAAAGCATTCAGCAATCTAATTACTGAACACTGAAAAATGACATGTCAGGGAAATATTCCTACTGCTTTAAGCTCACAGAATTGAGGTAAATATTAATTTGAGAGAATACCTTCAGTGAGGTCATTACGGTATATTCTTACAAGCCCAAATTTTAACAATCTCTATTTTAATTTCAACCAATTACATTTACATATTGAGTATGTATTTGTATAAGTATAGTAAGAATATAGAGTACATGGTGGGGGGGTATTTTTTATATCAATGTAGATAAAAATACATTTGAAATGCAGTAAAATTTAAAGCAAAAGCTCTCGATCCAGGGTCTGTTAATGTCATAAGTTAAGAATGATAACTTTTGGGTTTTACTTATGAAATGTATATCTTTTGCTTTACTATTGAACAGAGGAAAAAGGAATAGAGAATAGTGCAGCAGAATTTGTAAGAAAACATGGAGGAAAGATGAGTGTACAAGCATGGTAAAGACTACAAATAGTGCTGGAATTTAGATCACATTTTTGTGATTTGAATGCATATATATTATTATACTTGCTTGGCTATTATATGGTCTTATTGGAACACTGTATAAGCAGAAGCTGGAATGTTTTTCTTTTATTTTCTTGGTTGAGGACTTAATATCTTTAACCAATATGCTACTAGGAAGTACATTACTTCAAATTGGAGTTAGTAACAACTTACTCAGATGGTTGATGGCAAACATGCTTGTCTGCCATTTACACTTTCTTTAAATGAGTAAATATTTGTGGCAAGTATATTGCTAGTGTAAATCAGGGAGAGCAAATCTGATCATAGCAGTTTTAAAATTTTGGCCTTCTCAAGAGAGTAACCCTGAATCTAATATCAGTGACACACCCCTGCTGTGACTGTTTTATAATATTTGGATGTAAATTTGAAATGCTCGACTGAGTCGTTTTGATGTCAATATAAATTATAGGAGCAGGTTTCTTGCATAAGATTAAAACAAATGGAGCATCTTGAATCTGAAACTCAGGGCTCTTTCTTCCTAATTCAAGATGCCTTAGCATTTTGCCATGTGCCTCTAATGACATTTCTTGCAGAGGCATGCAAATAACTTGTCTCACATGACTGGACGGTAATTTCAAATATCTGGTGTTAAAGCACCACTGTTCCTTAGTGCCTTCAAAGCCACTCATAATGTTCAGACTGAAGCAAAAGTCTGGTTCATCACTGTCATAATAACAATTTTCTAGAGATTTGAAAAACATGGACTTCTTGAGACTGTCTCTTAACACCTGCCATTCTGACAACAGAAAAATTAAAAATTCCATATATATTGCTGGCTAAGCACTTTCAGATTAGTGTTTCTATTGAAATAAGGTTTTTACTGGTACAGCTATGAAAGTTGAAGCATTACTTGCAATACACTGGCACAGTACCACTGAAGTGGACAAAAAGTGCCATGTATTGGGGATCTGACCACTGGGAATTTGATTGTGCTAGATGCTGTAGATGGACAGCCACTTAAGTACTTGTCTCATGGCAAATGCCACTGGTACGATAGAATCAAGGAAATTTTTCATATGCTGAGCTTTGTATCTCAAATGGACTTAAAAAAAAAAGTCCCAAGGATTGTATTTTCTTCATTTCCATTTGTAGTATAAGCTCATGCATGTGCACTATGGAATGGTTTGGAAGATATTTTATTTTATAATCCATGCTACAAGCAAATTGCTTTCTCTTAATTAAAACTTACACAATATTATGCACCACTGTCATATGAGCAACTCATCATCTCCCCCAAGTGGATCACTACATAATATCACTGATGGAATGTTCTAGGCCCATTTTAATTTTTTCTTATTTCTTCTATGTTCTGATCTAATATGAAACTGCTAAATATCAAACAGAAATAATTCAAAAATGAAAGTGAACTTATCACTAAAGAGAAACTATTTCATCTGCAGCTTTTTTCCACACAGCAAACTTTACCTATATTAATTCTATATATGATAGAAATTAAAAGATAGCAAAGATAATTCTACATCTGAAAGTTTACTTTATAAAATTCCTTTGCTTTTGCTGTGATCAAACACAAGAAGCAGGAGGCATAATGCTCCTGAAATACCTGAGGTTGCTTCAGAATATGAAGCAGAACTTCATACTGTAAGAGTGACTGAGCACTGGCACAGTTTTGTCACAGAGGCTATGGAGTCTCCATCCCTGAAGATACTCAAAAGCTGTCAGGATATGGCTCTGGATGGCCCTGCTCGAGCAGGGACACTGGACGAGATGGCCTCCAGCGGTCCCTTCCATTCTCAACCATTCTCTTATCCTTTGATTTTTATGAATACCCATACCAGTTCTCTCAGCATATAATAATGTATATAATTGATTCTAGAAGGACATGTCACTGTTAATAAAAAGTGACACAGTCTTACTGTATCATGTTAACTCTTCACTTCTCTGTTTGTGTGTCTTTCTCTAAGAGCTACCAAAACAATTGTGTCAGCATACCCTTCTGATATTCCCTTCTTTACATCTGCCAGTATTCCTTGGCTTGGAAAGTGTTAGTAGGATCTGCTGTAGTAAATTTTCTTCATTACTCTTCAGAATATTTTTCTAGCTGTTCTCAGAGGAAACCAATATGTGTATCTTCTTTGTTGCATGAGACACGAGACTGGGAAGGCAGAAGAAGAATACATGTAAGGTAGCAATTGAGAAAAAGATAGACAATAACCATGTAGAACCTCTCTGTAATTAGCAGGCATAGGGACAAAACTTTCAGGTGTTAGGGTTAAACAGCTTACAACACCAGGCCTTATCTTCCAAGTAAAGATTTTGCAGCGATTAGGAACTTCTAAAGAGGTCTTAAATGCGTGGGCAAATGTTCTCCGTGTAGGTCTAAAATTGTGTTTAACTGTAAGTGTTATTGTCATGTGACAACAACACAGGAAAATATTAGCCTGAGATTTAGTGGAACTTTTGAAATTTTAATCCTGTAAAACAATGGCAAAGAGGAAGCAAAATGTTGGAGTAGATGTTAGCTATTTTAAAAATAGATAAAGATTAATAGGTGGTATACAGAAGATGTAAAAAGTGTTACAGCGAAAGCCTGTTGAAGTACTTGTAGAAAAAAGAATTCTTCATTTTAGATTAGACTAAATTTTTGTCTCTGCATTGTGGCGGCTACCTGCCATGGCCTCAAGCAGTCGAGATGAGCTGGCTAGCACTGCCCGTGTGAGGCCGGGTGGCTGCCACGTGAGAGGACACTCCAGGGGTATGGTGTCTGCCACCCTGAGAGCTGAGTGCTGCGGCGTGGGTTACGCAGCTTTGGTAGCTTCACATGCTGAGAAGAGATGAAGAGATGAGACAAGGACACTTGTTTGAGAGCTCAAAGAATCTTTACTCCCCCAGGTGGGGCAGGAACAAAGGTGCTGTCGGGGTGGGTGCAGTGACAAAATGCCAAAGAAACAAAGGGTGGCAGCAGATTAAATAGGGGGAGGGTGGACAGGGGTGTAAACCTGTTTTGCCCAATGGGTACAAACGAGAGACAGATTGACAGCCAACAGGGAGTGAACAAACCCTGACTGATTGGACCAAATAAAGAGAAAACAGGAAGAGGTGAGAAGATTGACAGGTATCTGGGGATCCAAGTGGCGGGAACTCTTGGAGTAAACAACTTGGAACAAACCACTGTGAAGGGAAAAATGGGGGAATACAAGGAACAAACCTAACTAACATTAATAAAACAACTGACTAAATAAACCCAAACCACAACACTGTATGTTCTGGAAAAAAAATTCAATATCCCTTACTAGTCCTAAAATTGAAGTACCTCTCACACACTTACAAGTGGGCCTTAAAGACTGCAGATAATCTTGTGCTACCTCACTCTGTGTGTTGTATTTTTTCCAAAGTGGCAATCTAGTGCTTTTTCTATGGTTTCATATTTATATGTAATTTGCTCTTGGAGAGAGGACTTGGAATAGAAAATAACAAATTGGAGCAGCAGAACTCACGTGCTTTGCTCTGCTGTAAAGGATCACGTAAGGCAGAAAAGACTTAAAAGATTTGTGGAAACCCAGGGCAAGGGGGATTTCCTCCTGTCTGCCCTGGGGTGCTCTGACTCCCAGGAAAACACTGACTTTGACCCTCATTCATAGAGAAGGCCTCCTAAACCTCAAAGTAAACCAGAGACCACAAAAGTGTGAAAGAGATTGGAGATTGTAGAGAGTAGTTTAGTATGTCACATGGGTGAGAAATTTAGATTTTAGGATTTTTAGCATATTGTAGATAGATGCAGTATGGAGGATGAAGGGTGTTGTCTCGAGCTCCTTTATTTTTTCTTCTTCTTCCTTCTTCTTCTTGGGTTTGGGTGGTATCTTGTAATTGGGCAGAAAAATCCGCATTGCGGACCTTTAGGGGTCAGTTATTGGGTTAGAAAGGGAAATAATCTAGGTGTCACTCCTTAATTGGGTTGTTTAGTTTTAGATTAGACTTAAAAAGACCTTGTGGAGCAAGTTTGTTAGCCATTTTGTTCTGTTTTCATGCATGTAAGGTCTGAGTGTGCTGAAGTCTTGATAAGATAACAATAAAACAAGAACCTGAAGACCAAAAAAGTCCTCTGCGTCTGCTTTTCCTAACAAAGAACTGCTTCAAGAGGGTTTCCCCCTGCTAGGGGAGCCCTCGGGGAGTTGCCTGATGTTGGGCCCACAAATTCACAAGATTGAATGCTACTGAAAAAAAGGAATGGAATATAGTCCTGATTTTTGTGTGTGACAAGTGTAATTGAAGTATTATGTAAATAAAACCTTGCTTCCCTAACCTATAAAAGGTAAGCAAATTATATTTGCTTCTTCAAGTTACTAAAAAGCTTTTTCATCTCTGGAAGACAAGGAATTCCCAGTTCAATTTTAGAGACTTTTTCTTAAAAGCTTTTTGTTTCACTGCGGTTAGGTAATGTGGATGATCAGGTGAAAGTTTTCCTTTTGCTTTTTCTTGAGGCAAAGACACTATTTTCTCAATGGGTACAACAGGATACAGAGTGAAAAGAGAGGGTTTAGTGGGTTTATATCTTAAATGGAAGTAGCCTTGTTCATCTCCTAGTACTGAGCATTACCATCAGTTTTGCCAGAATAATAGATATTACAGGTGGAGAGACAGAAAGAAAAATCTGTGCCAGTGTTTAGACTTGGATATCTGGCTTAATGAAGTATCTCATGGAAATTAATATCTCTACATGGTATTACAGAAATTCTGTTCACCAGAGCACAGGGCTTTCTTCTTTCTCAGTGCAGCAAAGAATGTTTGCTCAATTAAAATATGTAGTTCCAGAGACAGCCAAAAATAAGCAAATTTTTGGACATCTGCAGCACTGTTTTGAAGTAAAATGCATGGATTTCTGGGGATTACAGTTATTCAGCAATACGCTAGAAGACACTCATACAATACAGATATATTGTAGAAAGAGACTACAGTACATTTTTTTAAAAAACCTCAGTTTTTCATCAAAACATTGCTGATTAAAAAAAAAAAAGACAACCTAAATTAGTATCACAGATATTAAACCATTGTTTTTCAAACATTTTTGAAAATGAAATACTATTCTAGCATAAAACAGTTAACAGACATATGGGTTTTCTTTTTAGATTTTGTTTTTAAAGGTAAAAAGACAGGCAGCACATCATTTGCTTTTAAATGGGCAGAAAAAAAACCCAAAAATATTATCCTATTGTCTGTATTCACAACGGAATGAAGACAAAAATCAAACTCATAGTTTTGGGAGATTTTTTTTCTAGTCCACTTATAATGTCAGGCCATCTGTCAGACATATAAAATGGAATATTTTCATGAGCTGTTTAGTTCTATAAAGGATAGTCTTCATAGCATTCTGAATTTTTTAAAGATCAGTATGACATTGTTGCTGTGGTCAGAAAAGAAACAATGACACTTCTATGAGGAACAGATTGACTCTTCAGGTTAAATCTTCCTTTGGGGAAAATTTATGCAGTTGACTTATACTGGGTTATTTTGATTTACATCACCATTAGGCTCTCTCCATATTCAAGCTACATAAATTTGATTTACAGATAAAACCAAATGTACTTTGTACACTGCAAAAGAAAGTTGGACTTAAAATTATGTGAGTGATGCTGAAAATCATTACATATTTCATAATTAACCTACTTTTCTTAACAAGATAAGACTGAAAGATCTTGAATTTATTTTCTGAGCAAAGAAAAAGGAGAATAGGGTCAGGCTATTCTGCAGCTGAAACAATAGTTGTTACATCAACAAAATAGGACAGGGATTTCTGAATGGGGTTTAAACTACCTTGTTTATTGAACAGTGTTCTGGTTATTTCCAAACTGTGACAGATGTAATTAGAATATTCCTGCTACGGAAGACAGTTCTTCACTAATTTGACAATATTACTATATTACTCACATATAAATATGGGAGTAAGCTACAGTACCACCTGTACTGTATCAAACACAGAGGAGAAATATACAAGTAGAAATAATCAAGAAAGTTGCTGAGAA
The DNA here is from genome assembly GCF_031753505.1 of Anomalospiza imberbis. Taxonomy (NCBI): domain Eukaryota; kingdom Metazoa; phylum Chordata; class Aves; order Passeriformes; family Viduidae; genus Anomalospiza; species Anomalospiza imberbis. Next base: position 57,038,625 of record NC_089721.1, on the reverse strand, counting down.
ATTACATGGCATTAGTATTAATCATATTTTTTTAAATTCTGTATCTATAAAATATTTGTGCATGACAAGTAGAAATGAAATATTATGAAGAAGCTTAAAAAATAGGTTTTTTGTGGAATCAATATGCAATCATAACAGCTTTATCATGAAAATATATTAATATATTCCTAACTACATTTGGTATTCATGGTTTTTTTATTATTTTTTATTAGGAAACTTTCTTCCATCATCTAAAACAAAATACAGCTGCATATAAATAAACAGACAACTTTTCACTGTGAAAAATCAAATTAATCATCTATTCTTTAATTTAAAATCAGTAACAACAATTCAGCAGACAGTGGAGTTGTGCCATGATAAAACCAATGTTGCACAAATGTTGTTTCACTACCTTACAATAGTGAAAATTTAAATGCCAATGTGGAAGCAGTTTTGATAGGAGATGCATCTTAATGCAAGCAGAAGCTTGCACTAGTCTCTCATGTTGTGCATGATCTTTCTTGGGAAGAAATATAGTTTTATGTCTTTTTAAGACCTTAAGTATTTTCAAGAATTTCCACCACAGTGGAATTGATCTCCTCAAAATATGAACCCATAAATATTTGAGTCAAACTTAGAAAATTTTCTATCATTGTTCATCAGTAGCTGTAGCTGGACAATTATGATTGAGCAATTGCAGTGTGAATGTTGTGTTCTTGGTTACTATTTTTTTTCAAGGACAAGGGAAGACTCCTAAGATGAATGGGCTGTCTGGATGAGACCCACCTGGAGTGAAGTCAGGACTGAGCAGTAACTGGGGGATAGGTAATGCCAGCAGTGGGAGATCATGACCACCATTTCAGTGACCACCCACTCCAGACAGACCCCAGACTCAGATGAAGGGAAGAACTATGCCTGAGGACTAATTAGCACAAGAAGTGAGAGATATAACAAGCAAATAGGGGGTTGAGTACTAACTGACGAAAAAGCTTTGGAAACTGTGACCAATGAATGCTGATGCCTTTGTTTGTTAAAATATATAAACAGTATAAAGTTTATATGATCAGGGAGTCAGGCTTTTGTGCGCTACCACCCAGCTCCCTCCTTTGCGCAGTCTAGGATAAAATACAGAAATAGCTCACCTGGGTGTGTGAGGTACTCTGCACCAGGTAACAGGCCCCTGTTCAGGATTTCCTTTGGGGTTCCTTTGAATTATGATGAAATGCATGTCCACACTTCCAAGGGAATTTGATTGATCCAGACTTTGAAACAAGGTATGTTCTCAGTGACAAAAATAGTCTGAAAGATTTCTATGAATGCAGGTAATATCGTTTTGCTCCAAGAAAACTTAGAAGACTGATTTTACTTAGCTGCTCAACTGTAGCTTTGGAGAAAACACTTCTCTGTTCTGTTGCATGCCGGGTTAGTCCAGTTAGGGGTTTTAATAAATGTTAGTTATGTTACATCAGTTCTATGTACCCCTATTTTCCCCTTAAAATGGTTTGCTCCACACTGTCTGCTATAGAAGCTTTCACCTGTCAGTCTTGTAACCACTCCCTTCTTCCCCTCAGAAAGTTCTGTGTCAATCACCCCACCTCTGCATTCCCATTTGTCACAGAACACTGTACACACCCCTGTTATGTTCCCATAAGATGCCATGTTCTGCATCACTTCCCTGTAATCTGTCCCCATTGGGTGAGGGGGGCTTCCTCCCATTTCTGCCCGTCCCCTATTTAACCCCATGTTCCCTTTGTCCCAGCACCATTTTGCCCATGCAGGCTTGAGAACAGCTGCATTGTCCACCGATGCAGCTATGCGGGAATAAATAGTTCTCAGCCACGTGGACAGACTGTGCCTTCTTTCACCCTTTGTCTCGCCTCAGCATCTGGCCATGGAAGCAGCAGACCCACACGGAAGCGCAACCCTAGAGTTCCTCACCCACGCAGTGGCCCCGGTCTCACTGAGAGCAATGTGCTAGCCAGGCACCCCCAGCTGCCCAGAAAATCTGAATGCTGCACTGTTCCACTGCTATTCTTCTTGCAATATTTCTAGTTAATTTTTTTTTCCCCCACTCAAGTCCTGTGCAAGAGGGTCATAAAATCCTGCTTTTCTACTGCTCATTTTGTGGAGATAGAAAGGTTTTGTGCATAGCACATATATATCGACAAAGCTTTTCTTTAGAAAACAAATAATATAATGAGTACTTGCAATAGACTTAAGTGGTCTGGAAGCAGTAAGACATGAGTGTCCAAAATGACAGTCTCCTGAAATGCTTCATTCAGTTATAGACAGAGAAGTAAAGAGCAGAAGCATAGCAGATTCCAGAAAGATATTTAAAATCTCAAATTTTGGAAGAGGAAGTACATTTGCCCCACGTTTTCACTCTTTCCATTTTGCAAGTTGTCATGGTTTGACACTGAACCAAAACCAGGCAGCCACGGAAATCACTTACCCTCTCCTGTCACAGCTGGGCAGAGGAGAAAAAAAACTTAAATGAAGGCTTCATGAGTTGAGATAAGGACTGGGAGAAAACACTCCAAGGGAAAAACAGGGTCTCTTAGAGGTACAAAATGAGTTTATTACTAAAAAATTCAGGGGAGGATAATGAGAAGTAAAATAAGCCCTTAAAAACAACTTTTCTTGCCCCAACCCCTCCCTCCTTCCACCCAACAGTGCAGGTAGACAGGCTTTGGGGCTTTGGTTAGTTTGTCACTTGAGGTCTTCCACTGCTCAGGGAGCAGTCCTTTCACTGCTACACCATGGAGTCTTTCCCACAGGAGACAGTTTTCCGAGAACTTCTCCAGCATGGCTCCAATCTCATAAGCAGCAGTCCTCCAAAAACTGCTGCAATGTGAATCCCTCCCATGGGCAAGCAGTCCTACCATAACGGCTGCAGTGTGGGTCACTCTTCCATGGGGTGCAGTCCTCCAAGAACAGGCTTCTCCAGCCTAGGGGCAGCAGGGCCTTTCTCTCCACTGAGTCTCCCACAGGGTCACAGCCTCCTCCAGTCATCCACCTACTCTGGCATGGACACCTGCCCCGCAGGCTAAGGTGGATCTCTGCATCCCCCATGGATCCCCATGGGCTCTGAGTGGATCTTTGCATGGAGGTCCCTGTGGACCTCCATGGGCTGCAGGGGCACAGCTGCTTCACCATGGGCTGCACCACAGTCTGCAGAGGAATCTTGGCTGCAGTTCCTGAAGCACCTTCTGCCCCTCCTGCTCCACTGACCTTGGTGTCTCCGTGTTGTTTCCCTCACATGTTCTCACCCCCTCTTCTTCTCTGACTGGAAAAATATCTGTCTGTGTCCCACTTTGTCTTGATTTTCTACTTAAATCTGTTATCACAGAGGCATTACCAACCTCTCCAATTGGCCCAGCCTTGGCCAGCAGCATATCCATGTTCAGAGCCATCAGGGATTGGCTCTGCCTGACATGGTGGAAGCTTCCAGCAGCTTCTCACAGAAACCAGCTCTGTGCCCCTTGCTACCCTCCACTACCATAAACTAGACTGTGAAAAACAACACACAAGCTTTACTACACTTCTTTGTTTTGGATTTAGTTGGTGCAGTGCAGCCCTCAGATTTATAATGTTTTTTTTGGCTCCCTGGATAAGGGAGTATAGTTTTTATTACTTCCTTTTTATCAACAGCCCATACTTATAGCACACTGAAATGGCAAAATACCAATTATGCATTGTGTAGTATGTCCACTTAGTCATCAGCTAAAATCATACCTAATATTAGCTAGATTTCTGTTTAAATATTCACCCATGCCTATGCACCTTGTCCTTGTCAAACTAAACACATATGAATCTTGAAGTTCTGCCAGTTAAATCAACATTTTATTTCCACCAGGTCTGGAGTTTGAGTTTGCTTTTGGTTTTTGATTGGTTGGTTGGTTGGTTGGTTGGTCAGTTGGTTGGTTGGTTTGTCGGGGACAGGATTATTTCTGTAAAAATAATAGTTGTTTAGTGAAAACATTTAAAGAGATACTTACATTTTATTTCAACAACCAACACTAAATGAAAAAAATCTTTCTATTAAGATTCCATATGCATGCTGAGGAAAAGCTTTTCTTTTTATTGGCTATCATACTTGCTCGAGTTTCATTACACTTTACAATTAAGTGTTATTTCACTGGATTATTTGGAGAAACAGCATATAATAGGAAACAATGAGATTTCTAGATCAGTAGAAGACAAATTCAGTCATTTATTCAGCTCTTAATATCTGATAATAGCAATCAGTTTTTACTCTCTCATGGAAATGAATCACAAAGAAGTTTCTATGTGTAATGCCGTATCTACTATTCCAAACAAGTTATTTATTGACTACTGAAGCTAATATATTTTATACATAAAACAAACATAAAATGCACATAAAACTACTGTGTCTGCACTCCTAGTGATGTCCATGAGAAACAGTAGAATCTCATTCCCTCCATTTTCTGTAGATGAACAGAAAACAATATATTTTTGCTTGTTTTCATTTTTTTAAAATATGTACTCATTCACAAAGTGTTTTACTCAACATAATATTGGTAATTTTTAAGCTCATCTTCTTTGAAATTCTACATACTCTTTTTTTCCTAATCTTTCAGGAGTTTTTATTGTATCGTTCTGGGATATGCTGAGAAGACATTGTTCTCTTGCTGATTTTATTTTTAATCTCTAAGTCCTACCTCTAGATAAAGTTCTTTTAGGATTTAAGAAATTAAACAATTCTGGTTTGTGAAATAAACAGCAATCAGGTGTTGTGAGGCCAAAAGTAAGAGATTATAAAATGAATTGTTAATACATGCAATGCTGATAAATTTGAAATTGCCTAGTAGGAAATTTCAAGAACTGAATAAGTGGATTTTTCTCAGAACACTGTAATAGAAGGACAGAATTTGTAAACATTATTGCCATATCAATTCCTTCCATCCCTAGAATGGTCTTTAACACTTATGAACTCATGTTGAACACTGAACAGGTCTACTGATTGGAAAATAGAATGCTAAAAGAAAACTAGATTTCAAGTAAAAGTTTCAAAGTTAAAGTTTCAAGCAGAAATTTCATACTATTATTTGTGATGTTTACCTAGGTGGAAATATGACAAGTTTATTTTCATTTCATTAGAAACAATGCAAAAATATTAGGTATATTTTATAGTACAACTGAAGGTTATATTATATCAAGGCACAAAACAAAGAGCATAAGCTATAAGCACCAGGAGGCAAAACACAAAAACTGTTGCAACCAGGCACAGACCTAATATTTAAATAAATAGCTGGGAGAATCAAGAAAATAACAAGATATAACTAGAAGACTAGAAAAGATGAGCTATCAAGAAAGGCTTACCTATGAATGATGTTGGTTTTAAAATTTTGTTACACTGTGTTGGTAAATCTAGTCTGAAATAGTAATGTTTAATTTTAGTAAATGAGTGTATTAAAACTTTCTAGTGCTCTTTAGCAGCTCAAGGAGAGTTCCAGATGATTCTTGGTTTAACAACAAATGTGAACTTCAGAAATATAAGCCTTGTTTATTTTCAAAAATATCTGATAGAACTTGTTTTTGAAAATTTATTTCCCTATCATCTACTTAACATTTAAATACTTCCATTTCTAGGGTAAGATAGGACAGAGTAGAAATAGTTTATGGCAGAAATTCAACTGCTAACAAAACAATTTTTTTTATATCTTCAAATTATTTTCTGAGGGAAAATAAATCTCATGCTATATGCTTACGTTTGTTTCTTATGCCACAAACCATGGCATAAGAACCAATCACAGTACCAAACCTAGTTTTCAAGGTCCTAGTGCCTCAGAAGCACCTACTTTGGCTCACTTTCTGTACAGTTCTTGACAATTAATGTCTCAATGGATGCCAGAGGGCCTCCAGTGCTTTTTCCCTTCCAGCTTGTCACAACAATTAAACTAATTTGGTCTTCAGCCACATATACATGCTCTGTCCCTTGCAATTTTCTCTGATGGGCAATATGATTTATGCTAAGAATGCCAGGTGGGACTTGTCCAAATATAAGATAACTGGTCTCCCATTACAAATAGATTTATTGCCAATGCAATATCTAAACACTGCCAATGCAGTATAAAATACAAACAGTTCTAAAAAGTTATGATATTAGGCAGGTTCTGCTAGATATGTCCTGGTTTACAGTCTTTGGCCTTGCAGAATGCAAAATTATAAAGCAACAAAGGACCTATGGAGATACTTAAGTATTTTATCTCTCTTTGTGACCAGATCTTAGCCAGGGTCTAGAAGCTGCTTATATGTTGCCCTGTTTTCCCAGCCTCCAGCAGCATTTTATATCCTTTTGCAGGCTGATGTAACAAAGTCAATCCAAATAATCACGCTCACACATCTGTGGTATGAGAGCATTGAGACAGTTCTTCCTGCAATTCCCACCTTGTTTTCTTAGCTTAGGACAAATCACATTGCCTATCAGTGGAACTCAAAGGCAGAGGGTGTGCATTGGAGGGGAGAACTCATACAATGACCTGCTACCATTGCATTATCAAATTTGTAAGCTATAGCCACTTTCAAGACCTTTGATAGACATTGTTAGCTTAGTGATTGGTTGCAGACAGAAGCTCAAAAAATGAGCAAATATGCCACTTCAGAATCATGGAACACCATATGCAACTGTGTAGCTTGTAGCATGTATACATGCTTCTGACCATGGTGTGGATTATTCTAATAAAAGTTACTTGGCTTGTGACCAAGGAGAAGAAACCATTCTCCAGAGAATATATACTGCTAGGTTTTTGCTACCTAATTTTATTAAAGTTGTGTTTTTTTTAAGATCTAATTATTTCTTAATGTATGAATGAAGATCTCTTCAGCAGTGGATAGAAGTATACAAATGAGTACAAGGCTCTTAACAGAGAGAATGTTTTCATTTGACTGTTTTTTTTTTTTTTATTTTGTAAAATGAGATGTAATTTGAATAAAAATACTTGAGGGAGAATACTAAATATATATACCAGACTGAACTGTTAACCTTTTCACTGAAAAATACAGATTTTTCTCTTTCACATATGTGTAAACACATGTATCAAAGCAGAGATTTTGATTGATAATAGGTAGGTGTGTGCATGTGCAGGAAAGGGGAATGCAATTGCCAAAGAACTGTTGATTCTTATTTGTCCTGAAGTAATTGATAATTACTGGCATGGTTTCCAAAAATGTTCAGTCTTATCATTAAGGCTTATTTCTCATTGGCCAGCTAAATAAATAGGAACACATGTAATTTTTCTGCAGAGTATTCACTCATACATTTTCCATTTATTCCTACTCTTCCGAGATTTAATCCCAACATTACAGTGACATAGGAAAAAACAGAAAACCCTGTCAATAGGAAATTATGTGTCTGAACAAAACAAGGAAGGCAGGCTAATAAACAAAACAACACATAGTAATTAAAAGTATTTTGATTGTAGATGAAAAGATGACACAAGATATGGTTTCTTATAAAAACCCTTTAAGATATTAGCTCACCAACAAACCTATATTTATGGCCTTTGTGTCAAAGACCTGGGATGACATTTAAAATAAAAAGTAACATTAATTAATCAAATTAAATAAAATTTCCTGAGTGTGAATGTCATGTTTTAGGATAAGAATTTTTAAGTAGGTGAGTTTATGAGCTTCATAATTTTTGTATTTGAACCAAAAGATGAGTTTAAAGTACCTCTTTTATACAACTTACATGACGGCATCTTCTCATCTTCTTTGCATAGTAAAATGTATGATTGATTCTCCAACTTAATATTCAATCCTCTCTATATGGCCTCTATCTTTTATAATTTTGGGTAAAAGTTATTAGAGGTACATTCTTGTCTATTCCTTTTGGTATTTGCATTTCAATCCTACCAATTTGTCTAATCTTTTCCCAAGTTTTTGACATTGGGTTTTCTCCCTTTACTGAGTCCAGTCCAAAAATTTGCAGGTTCATTTTTCACTGTAAAAACAAACCAATTATTTTCTCTTTAATGTAATTCCATATTTTAGTAAGTGCTGCATCATTTAAACTTTGTGGAATTTGGTGAATAAAAATTATGCCTTCAGCCATATCACTGCTTTTGTGATTTTGTTAAAACATTTTTTTTCATGGCTCGTCGGTGGGTTTGCATTTGTTTCCACGTAGACTGATGAATTACTGAGAAGCCTGTTAGAGATAAACTGAAGAATATTATTAGCAACTAGTGGGATTTTCTATACTTACACAAATGTAATTGATACAGGTAATAGATATTTTCTCCCTAATTTAGGGGAAAATTAGCAGTCATTATTGCTGAAGGTGACAAAGGATCATAGAATCTTAAGAGTATCCTCAGGTGGAAGAGACCCACAAGGATCACAGAAATTTAAATCCTGTCCCTGCACAGGACAGCATCATGTGTCCAAGAGCATCATCCAAATGAACAAAAATGTTCATTGAGACTCACTTTAAAGCAAAGCAGGAACCACTGAAGAGAAGGTAGGTCCTGTCTGCTTCACTGTTGTGTTTGATTTCAAACCTCCATGTAGAAAAGTCATGAAAGAGAATAGTCACATTTAGCATAAAAGAGAACTGGTCTCTGTTGTTCCATGTTTTGCAGAATTAGTATGGTTAACAGCAAGTCTTCTGTCTTTAGCAATATGATTTTTTATGCACATTTGTCATACTGTGGTACTGAGCATCCATTCAATCCTGAAAAGCATTTCGTACTGCAAACCTATTTATATTGCTGTAGGCATCAGTTACTGTGGGAGGAGGTCTCGGAAGAGATCTACCGGGATTACCATGGGAAACTACTGTGATGTAGGGGCATGGTAATAGGATTCCCGCCTTTCCCTATGTCCATCATTCGGTGTACCCTCCCCAGTTAATGTCAGTTAAGCATTTGTACCATCCCAGGTTCTGGAAGGTTCTTTGTTCTAAGTTCTGTTATTGGTTCCCTCCTTGTAACCACTCCTTCCCTTGTCTCCCATTGGTTCGTGCAGTCCTTATCCCTCCCACAGGATCCTACCCTATTGGATGTATGTACCTCAACCCCGCCTCCTCTCTCCCTGATATAACGCCTGCCCCCTCCTTTGAGAGGGGCTCTGAGGGCTCTGGTCACCCAAACCTCGGAGTTCAGGCACTCAGGGTAGCTCCCCTCTCAAGAGGTTGTCTCCCTTTGCTCCTTTTACCTTTTCCTGCCTTTTCCTGCCTTGAATAAACCTCTGAGAACTGCAGCGCTCCGTGAGCCGACCCATCTATTTGGTGGATTCGAGCTTTAGTCATTTGGGGCTCCTGTAGACCAGCGACCGGCGGGTTTCCCTGTGGGACCTAGGTCCAGGACGCCTCAAGTTACTTCCATTGTTTCAATTCTTTGGTATGAGTATAATTCCTGCTGCAAATGTCCTTGGAATTTTTTTAAATAATGCTACCGAAATAACATGGAAACATATCTTTGGTTCTGGTACTCTCCACTACAAAACTGTTGAACTATCAGTGAAAATGTTTCCTCCACAGTTGCTTCTATTAAAAAAATTATCATTTAGGAAGTATTGTGAGGGTGGTGATAGAAATGGTAAAGATGTAAAAACTATGCAATCTATAGGTATCTTGCCTTCTTGCTATCAACTAGCAGACATTTCAGATTCAGTCTGGCCACTGGCTGAAGATTTGTTATAAATGTCAAAACCTAAAAAGAAAAGAGAAAAAAACTTCTTTCCAATAAAAGACAATGAATGTTTGAGAAATGCTGTGTTTCGTAAGTATGTTTTCCAGTCTTTTAATCAAATTATTTTTATTACATCTCAGCTTTCACTTCCTTTCATGTACTAATTTGTATATATACCCCAAAAACAGTTGGTTTGGTTGTGAAAATGAGTTTGTCTTCTCACTCAAGAGGTTGTTAATGGGCAAGAGACAGAGAAGCTAACAGGTAACATGATTGTAGGAATGATATTCAAACACATATATAGTTGAAGATTTATTTTAACCTCTGCGAAAAGTACAGGTAGTCATGCTGTGAATTTTTTCCCAATTTTGCTAGCATGTTGGACAAACACAGACAAGCAAGTAATTTTTATAATTATTGCTGGAAGTCACGCCAAGTTGCGGTACATAATTTAGAGAATAAAAGTACATAGTGATCACCAGAATTTTGGTATACAGTCATTTGCTTTGGTTCTTCATAAAAATATGACTCACAGAACCGCAATCACTCATCCATAAGGCATCATGTTCTGTTACTCTTCAGGTTTGTGAATTTAAATACTTTCTAAAAATGTAAATATGTTGCTCACAGAGTTCAAGCTCTGTGCCCTCTGTATGTGGATTAAATCCTGTTGATAAGTAGGTAGAAACTTATGCAGTTTAAAAACTCCAGTGATTAAATTTTAACATAAATTGCAAGAAAACACAGTTTTAAATGGAATAATCTTGCTTTTTGACTGCCTAGAGTCAGCTACAGCAGGATATCTAACAAGATAATTTTTTTCTCCTCTTTGGATCATGCAAAATGTCTTTTTACTGCCTGAATTTAAATAATATATTTTGTCATTTTACCTGGAGAAATTTTGCTTTCTCAGATGACCAAAAATTCTTAACTGTTGGAGTGTTCAGATAATATTTCTTTGAAAGAAGAATCTTTACAAAATTTTTTATTTGTTTATGTTTGGAAGGCTCCAAAATTAAACTCTTGCTAGATCATTATTTCCTACTGAGTATTCTTATTCAGAAGACCTTTTTATTTTAAAGGATCTTTCATCAAATTGAATTGCATCCCAAGTGTAAAGTGCACTTGCATAACTGAAGTGCTAGACTTACAGCTTAAAAAAAATGCTTCATTTGTTTTTCTTAAATTATAACATGTGTACTTTACAATTTCCTAAACACAGCTAAGCAATATTCTGTTAAAACCGTATTTGTTCTGCCAGTAAGCTTACTGTCAAACATTTGTAAAGAGACACTTGCAGGTAATGAGATTTCATTCTTAAAGCTCTATTTTTTTTTTTTTTAATGCTGAGCGGTATTGTCTATGATACATGGAAACCTGAAAATGCTTATTTATGTATGAGGTAATTATATTCATGTCAGCAGTCCCATTGAGTTAATGAGATTATTAACAAGAGAAAAATTGCTTCTATTTTGGTGTTTTCAGAATTAGACCATGTATTCTGTTTCTATGTTTTCAAAATCTTAGAAGCTGTTTAAGCAGCTCTTCCCCCTCTAGATTTGCTCAATCCTAATTGTTAGACCTATATGCCACTGAGTAGTGATATCCAAGTCCTTTAAGCAGCTTTCAAGATCTAAGCCTAATATATTTGATAGATGCCTATGCTAATGTCATCACTTTCCCGAGTCTCTGTGATGATTTTCATAAGCATTGCTAATCAGTATGACAGAACAATATGATTTCTTTTTTAATCTCAGGGGTTCTTAGCCTGTCTTATATGTGGTCCCACATTGTTAAACATAAAAACCCCCGTGATTATCTCCCTTCTTTCACAAAGGGTGTTTCCTGTATGTGAATGATTTCTTTTCTTAGGCTGCTGCTGACAGAAGTGGGATTGTGTGGCTCCTGCGGTAATCCAGTAGAGGTTCTTTTATTCTGTTATTTTTTAAGGAGGCCTCCAATTTCCAAACTAGTCTGAAAAGTTGTGTTCCTTTTGTTGTCTGGATTCACCGAAAAAATACACCTTAATTATGAATTCAAGGTGAAATTACTTCAAAATTAATTTGCAAATTGGAAATAATAACCAACATTCTTCTATTACTGCACTTAGGAACATCTAGGCTTCAAATACGCACAGGATCCCTGGAAGTGATGCTTTTATTACTGGTGATAAAATAGTGTGCTTTTTCCCATGCAGAAATTTCGCACATGATTTCAAGTTTATATGACGAATAAGAGAATGATGTCTCAAAATGATACATTTGCTTGTGTTCCTCAATGCTTTAAAGATCAATGTTGGTTGCTCTCTTATTTACTACTTACAGATTGACACTTTGGTATTTTATGTCATCTTGCCCTCTGACAGCACAGAGCTCCCTTCCCATTTTTCTTTCACCAGCAAGGTCTCCCAAGCCTTTTTCTAAAGGCAAGTTTCAAAAATAACAATCAATAATGGACAAAATCCTGCTTATGAGTCACTTGAAGAAACTAAACCCATAAAGTTTCATGGGACCTGGTGGGCTATGTCTAAGGGTGCACAGAGAGTGTCTTTGAAAGGTTGCACTGTGTTATCTTTGAAAGGTCATAGAGATGATAGGCAATCTGCAACAACTGCAGAAAAGGAAAAGTCACATCCATATTCAAAAAAGTCCAAAAGAGTCATGCTGGGAAGTGCAGACTAGTCAGCTTCACTTGGACACAAAATGGAGCAAGTCCTCTTGGAGCACATATCTGAGCACATGAAGAACCAGAATTTGATGAGAAAGTCAGTGTGGGCTGCTGAGGGTGCATCATGCATGATCCTGCAATAAAATGGCAGAATTTGGGAACGAAACTGGTAGATATAATCTATCTCTATTAGCTTGGGATGTCATGTTGTAGATGTGTGGACAAAAAATTAGCTGAATCATTGGAGTAGTTACTGGTTCATGTTTCATGTAGGTGGTAGTTATAGGTGATGTTCCTCAAGGGTCCGTTCTGAAATATATGCTGTTTAAAACACTGTGAATAAGCTGAAAGAGTACACACTCTCCATGTTCATTTATAATTTCAACCCAGGAACACCAGTTAACACACACTGGAGGGCGAGATGGTCATTCTGAGGAACCTAACAGAAAACAATGAACAGACCAACAGGAAGTCTGTGAAATTCACCAAAGAAAAATGCATAATCCTCCACTTGAGATGGAATAATCATGCCTCTTGGTATGATACAGACATGAGGCTCATCAGTCAGGGAGCAGCTCTGCAACTCTGCAGTAAGGAAATATCAGCCAGCAGTGTTTTTTGACAACAACTAATACTGTTTTTTTCTTGGGCTGTATGGACAACACACTCAGGTAAATGATGATGCCCCTTTACTCAGGATTTGTTAGTCACTATGCAATTACCAAACTCAGTTTACAGTCTCCCAGCACGTCAATGGTGCTTGCAATTTATAGGAGCTCAGGGATGGTCACTGGACAGTGGGACTGGAGCACTCACCCTATGAGGAGATGCTATGGGGCCAGGACTTCGAGCAGAGACAGCTTCAGAGCACCTGACAGTAATCCAGTGCCTCTGGGGAAGGGATCAAGGGGATGAAACCTTCATAGAGGTGCCTGCAGGCAGGAAGAGAGACAGAAGAGATAAATAAAAATGGGGAAGACCCAAATGGATATATGGAAAAATTAATTTCCAAGAGGGATGGCAGACTGTCTGTTTTTAAAGATTTCCAGGAATGGATGCACCGTGGTACCTGAGTACTTTGGTCTGAAATTTCAATGCAGACTTCTATTCAAGCAAGAGACTTTACCAAAGACAGATTCTAATTCTCTGATTAACTAAATTTGTAGGTGTCGTGGTTTGACATGGAAGTGATTTTTTTTTTCAGGAAGTTGGGTCAAACCAATCAGTGGTCAAGTTTGGATATTGGCACCTGAAGTGACCACTGAAGATAGGGATACGCCTCTGAGAACACAGGGGGTTAAAAGCAAGAACTCCCAAGAGCTCGCTCTCTTTGGTTCCGGTCAAGGTGCTGTGCAGACCTCCCCTGCCCAGCCATGGGGCTGGGTGGGGGAGGGGAAGTCATGCGGCCTGGTCGAGGTGAGCCGAGGGGGCTGAAGGACTGGAACCGGGCCAGCTCCTGTGGACGGAAGGGTGGAGAGAAGCGGAGATGTCTTTGTCATTCCCCCCCTCAAGAGGGAAGAGATAGAGAGTCCAGACGGCACCTGTAACTTTGCTGGCGCGGAGAAGAAGGGGGGGGGGGAAGGCGCCCAGCCTTGGCCTTGGGAATCGGCTGCTGGGCAGAGATATCAGCCATCCAGGGAGTCTGAGCTTTTAACCCTTTCCTGAGAAATGAAGGCTTTGTAAAATATTACTCCTCCTTGATTTGAAGTAGAAGAGAGACAGTCTGGGATCCGAGATGATGGAAGAAGAAATTCTCGAGTTAGAAGGAGATGATGGAGTGGCTTGTGGCTGGACTTCTCTTGTTAGCCATAGACTGAACCAAATTCTCCTAACAGAAGCTGCACTTAGGGTGGTGCGTTGGTGTGCCAGGAGACCTGTTTCAGTGATTACCAGCAGAGGAGTAGAGAGAAGGTGTGGAGAAGCCCTCTGTCTTCAAGGAAGAAGAAGAGGAGCAGAAGACCTCTGTTCTTGGACCCTCAGCCCCAGGGGAAAATGGTGGGGACTGTAGTCCCAAGATGAGAAACTGAACTGTTGTCTCTTTTGGTCCATAGCAAAGCATCCATAAAAGAGCCCTATGAGCAGTCTGTCCATGCACGGTGGTGAGAGCACTGTGACATGGAAAGGAGAGTGTCACCATGGCAGATTTTCTCCGGGCGGTCGCCATGTGTGACATGGAAACACAAGGGTGGCAATTGTGTTTCCTGGGGGGGGTCTGTGGCACAGGAGAGACTCCTGTCTCCCTTGAAAGATTGAGTATTTGAATATCTGAAGGGTGGCAACTTGATTAGGATCCTGGGTGGTGTCTCACTGTTAAGTTTGTTTAGAAATTATGTGGGAGGAGGAGGGGTGTTTTAGAAAGTCTTCATCCAGGATTTAGTGTTTGTAGTTTTTCTAGTAGTAGTAGTTTAATAAAATTCTTTCCTTTGTTACTAAGATGGGCCTGCTCTGCTCTGTTCCTGATCACATCTCACAGCAATTATTTAGAAAAGTATATTTTCATGGGGGCGCTGGCATCGCGCCAGTGTCAAACCATGACAGTAGGGTAAAGAGGGAGAAAGTAGATCTTAGATTCCACTCTTAGTGGAAAAATAGTATAACAGAACATGACATTGTGGGTTAGTGTTAGCTGATTTATTGATATATAATCAGCACACCATAAAATAGAGTGGTGTACATTGGTAGGGATTTCTGGAGTTCAAAGTTCAATCCTCAGCTCAAAGTACAGCTAGATTAAGTTGTTTGGGATATTTTTGAGCAACAAAATTGACTGAGACAAGACACAAAATATGTATTTTAAACTATGAAAACTGTACCCCTACCTGTCTATGCTAAATGATAAATAACAGTTTTGACCGCAGATTATGACAATAAATCATCATGGTTCAGTTTTTATTTTGAGAACTTTGTGGTCATAATGAGTCTACATAGAACGCACCAAAATCAATTCATAACTTGGCCTTTGCCATATACCAGACATAGCTATTAAAATGCACAAACACATACAGGGCTAAAGTAAAATTCATCTTTCAAGGATACCTTTCCTTTCGGCTTAGGAAAGAAATGGACTTAGGAGACTGTGGGAAAGATCTAGTCTAGGTGTTATGGGAAAGCCAGATAAAGGAACTTCCATGAAGAACTGCATTAAAAAAGCAAATACTTTCCAGATAAATGTGCAAGAACTCATATTGTCAAGGTTATGCAAGAAAATGTTTTCAAAGATCAATATTTGTTCCATGGAATTCAATGCACGTTTATAGTGCACAGTAAGAAATTTGAATTTTTCGTAGATATGAACTAGTGTTTTTTATGGTGTTTAGCATGCCTTCTGAGCTAGTTTTGATATATTTAACTCTATGCTGCATTTCATATTTTAAATTTAGCCTCACCTAGAACTGATCTACTGAGATCAGACTAGTTTACCGGGCTACCTTCCATCTCTGCCTTTTAGTTTTCTGTTATCCTGAAATATCTACAAAGGGTTACTTGAGACAGCACTGTGCAGCACTACAGGAACTGATTGCTTGGGCTGCTTTAGAAACAATGTATGAAAGATTTCCCCAAAGGCTGTGTTTTTTTCAGTTTGAAGCCTGGAAGAATAGAACTGCTGCTTTGAAGTGACGAGGACTGAATGAAAAGACACTCTAGAAGTGCAGGCCTCTCTTGAAACAATTTCTTATTCCCACTCAGCAATTAAATTTTCATCTGCATGTGTCTGGAAATTGCAGCATTATCCTACTGTCTGGTTTATCTATTATGAGGGGAACAGGGAAATTAGGATTATTATAAAATTTGAACTGTTGTTTTTTTTTTTTTTAATTTGGAGTCTGAATCTCACTAGTACCATTTAAATCCTTTCCTGTTACCTGGTTTTGTATGTATTCTGAGGAACAAAAGCGAGCAAACAACAAAAAACGAATGCAATAAAACCTCCAAACGAAAATAAAATTACCAGAAATGGATCTTTTGAAAAGTTACCTTGAAGAATAAAACTCCTAAGTGCTCTGTGTGATTAACTAGGCAAAAATCAAACATTCCTGCAATTTATTTCTTCAACTTCAGGCCCGCTTCTGTTAGGGGCCTTATTTTCTCTAAATATTGAAGACCTTGGATGCACACCAAGTTGATTTATCCCTACAGAAGCATCAATTTCTAAGTGGTCATTTGCATTTTTGCCAAATATTAACCATGATATGTTAAAAAATAGGGCAGATTACTTTGCTTTAGAAATTTCTAATGAAAGCAAGTTTATCTAATTCTCCCAAAACAAAAGAGGTTCTGACTAGAAATTTTAAAAAAATCATCTGTTCCTAAAGATTGATGTAAAGTCCAAATTGATTATTTTGCCTTTCCCTAACATCTCTCCAAGGTAAGCTCAACAAAAAACTAGGGAGTTGAAGTCCAAGTTTAATGTAAACAATATCTTCTCTTGCACTTCTCTAAAGAATGAGCAACATTGCCAGTGATTAATTCCAAATTTATCAATTGGGTATGGTGATAGGCTGAAACCAATACTGATTACCAGCCTGGTTTGCACTGATGGTAGCATGAAGAATGAGGAGAAAAAAAAGGTCACAGCATGAATAAGAAAAGAAAAGAAGAAATAGGAGTAGAGGGCTGGGGAGTAAGATTTCCTGGAAGGAAGGTATGAAAGAAAAGTGCAAAGATAGGACAATAAAGCAGTAATTGCAGAAGCCTGCCAAGTCGGTAGGTTGTATGAGATCCATTGATTTAAGGGAACTTCAAAATGTGTTTGAAGAGGTTTTGTCATTTCTTATGACTGTAAGACTTGTAGGTCTAATTAGAGTGGTCTAGTGTGTGGTCTAATTAGGTTAGTGTGCTTTTCATAGTTATGTCTAACTGTAGGTCAGGCAACAGATTATAAGTTTTTAAAATATCCTACATATGCTTCAATGTCTACAAGTATCTGGATTTTGTCCTTTTTTTCAGGAGTGACAAAAGAGTCATGTCTCACATTTGTTTCACCTCAGAGAATTCTGTGGAATTTCAAAAATTTGTCTTAAATACTGGAGTGAAAACCATGTGTTGCAGTGAACATATTTAGTTTTATTAGGCCTTTCTTTAAGAACAAAAAGTTTGTACAGAGTTCTAATATCATGGTCCTAAGTGTTGTGGATCACTGCAAAAATCTGAAATTTACCCTTCACATTTTCATTGGCAAGAAATTTGCAGCAAGTTATCCCTTTTTTAAAGTCTCTAAAAAAATTAACTCTTTTTTAAAGTGTTTGGGGAGGGGAGTAGTTGTGCATTTAAACTCCAAAATTAGTGTCTCTATTGTTACTGTCATAATGCAGGAAGTGTTTATTAGCAAAAAGCAAGGGACAAACATTAAAACTGTATCTTCTCCATGACCTGGTAAGGGGAGGTCTGACATGAAGAAAAAGGTGCCATTGCCCTAATTAATTACCTCTGGTGTATTTGGCAAGATTTTCCTTCTTTTCCTTTTGGAGCAGCTCTGCCACTGGCCAAAGGTAAAAGTAGCATGCACACACAAGGGAAACACCAAAGTTCTTTTAGCAGCCATATAGTATGACTACCAGGCTCCTGTTTCTTCAGCCTTTTCTCTATGTTCACTAAAAATGCTGGCCCTGCTGAGCTGCTTAGTCTGTTCTCCTGCTGTCACTTATTTCCAGCACTCTGCTCACCACTGCAACAGCAATTTCAAGCCTGTAATGTTTCTGCTGTGGTTTTCTTTGCTTCCTGAACAGGACAGAGAAAGAAGCTCATTAAGATTGCCATACAACACATCAGAAGGCAAAAGCACTTACCTGTATCTCTTTGTAATTTTGTAAGAGATGATAACTCCTAGAGGTGAAGAATCTGAATAAAGTTTATATTGCTGCAAAAATGCAGTCCAGCTTTCTCTTCCTTTTTCTTCCCCCACAATCAGATCAGGTGAACTTCTCCACTTTCATACACACAGTATATTGAATGTAGAAAGAAAAATGTCTTATGTAGAAGAATTTAGAATTGGAATGAAAATAAGTCTACCATCATTGTGTCATCCATCATCTATGTGCTCTTGGCAATTTTGTTTAGTCATATGTCAAAACTAAGTGAACCAGAAGCAAACTGAGCTGAACAAATAATAAACTGGAATGAAAAAAACAAAATAAAGAAAAAAACCCAAACAAACTACCCAACCTAAAAAGCTCAGAAAAAGTTTCACCACTCTTCTTTTTACAAAATAAATTGTTCTCGTGTCACTCTACTGTTTCTAATCTGATTGTTTTTCTACTCACTCCTTTTAACTCTGCTTGCTGTTGAAATATTCTGAAAATGTCTAGATGACAGCACCATCCCTAGTTTCACTTTAGTAGTTGTTAACATTGAAGATTGTAGATACAATGAAATTACCCATAACAAGAATCAATACCAAAGCTGAGCTTTCAGGAACTTATCATGCGTAATTAAAGGTTGGGTCAACTACAATGTCGCTTCTCCCTCACTCTGCATGGAGAGGTTTAAGAATATGAAAAACACATTTTTCCCAGGCACATTTTTTTTTTCATTTCCAGCATTACTAGACTTCTTATGGAGAAGAAACTGAAAAAGGAAATCTCTGAATCACCATTTTGTCTAATAGTTTTAGATTTCCAGAGCATTTTTTTTTCCTTCTTTCCTCTTGAAAGGTGATCTTGGGAATCAGATCAGAGCTGTTTAGTTATACATGATCTTAAAGGGTAATCACCCCTTCATGGAAAGTTTCATGCACTCCTCTTGTTACTCCTTCTTTGCCACTGCATCCAGCTGTTAATATCAATTCTGTTTTGTTGAAGAATGCCATTACAATCTCTTCTAGTACTAATGTCAGAATCTCACAACTGTGTCTAATCCCAGATTTGTTACTGTTAAGGAGTGAGGGTCTTCAGGTCCTCTCACAGTGTGAGAGAAAATCCTCCTTGGGAGAGAAGACACCTGCCCTAACCTTTCCTGCTAGAGAGTGACCTATTTGCCAAGGTACAACTAGGCTGTCAGGTAGGGCTGCCACCCTGTCCTGCAATGACCTGAAAAGAGGAGCAGTCTTCCAACTCTGGAGCCTTCACGGCTCTGGTTAACTACTAATTGTGTGTAGATTACAGTATTCTTGAGCTGTCTTCTCTTTGTTGTCTTTTATTAATAAGTAGAGTATCTTGATGATAAAGACTCTTCTGAGAAGACTTAAGTTTGGAAAATGCAGACATTTCACTCTGGCTTTTCTGTGACAAAGTCTGTTGGTGTTTGTTGCTGAAATGTTAGATTTTACACAGAGCTTTAGAACAGTGATGATGGCAGTTGGTGGGAATTCAGTGAGCAGAAAGAAAGGCAGTCATGTTGAAATCTCTCACTAACTTCTCACAATTTTAGTGTGACATCTGATTTCATGTCAGTGTATGTGCTCATTTCTCTCCTGAGGATGTTCAGAAGTCTTTTTTCATGTGATTATTTTTATCCTACTTCACTGACACCTTGTGCATTCTTTTTTTAGTGAATGAACAAAACAAATATCTGAGTTGAGAAGAATCCTTAAAAGCAGTGACTGTGAATTCAAGAATTTGCATTAAAAAGGCTAGAAGTACAACAGGTGTGAAATCTCTTCCAGCCAAAGCAATGGAGGATTGAGAATCTTTTTTAGCCCATTCTCTGGCAGAGAACCCATAGCAATCTGAATATATCAAGGATTTCCCTAGGCCCAGGGGAAAAAAATTGTTCTGTATCTTTCCACCTATACGATACTTATTTCAAATTCCTTGTTACAAAGGCTGACATATACCACATATCCATATTCTGCTTAGAACAATTGGATACTGGTCTATATTTGCCTGTAGACATTCCCAACATTTCAATTATTTCTACTTTTTATTATTATTTTAATGCTATGAATTCCCTTAAGGGCATTTATATTGTTCTAGTGTTTCTCTTTCCCATTATGGCTCTTTCTTAATCCCCTTGAGTTTCACTCCCATAAGCAGCATATTCAAAGCCACAAATAATTACACTTAAAAATTATGTCCTCTTTTGCCTATTGTTTTCTTGTTTGTTCACTTATTTATTTATTTATTTTAAGACTGTGTGATTGTGTCAAATAAACTATTAACTAGAAGTCCATGTCTGTTAGCAGGAGATATGTACCTACCCTTCTCTACAATAAAGGAAAACAATTTATCTGTGTTAACTGTTGCCTAGTGACTTCTATGTTTGTAGCTCACAGCACTCTGCAGCCTGCAAATAAATAGATTTACATATTGTTGTGTCAGGTTACAGTTTTCTCTGCCTGAAGATGGGAAATAGGAAATAGGAAATGATAATTTCGTCAATGAGCCTTAAAACATATGTGGTCTTTGCATAGTAATTACCTTTCTCTCCAAATATACAAGGAAAGTATTCCCCATAATGATACATTCTGTGTGAGGAGATATATGGTTTTCATGGAGATCTTTAAGCAGCAGCACACCTGCTTTGCCTCTGGAGCACCAGATGGGACTGAGCTCGGGATCAATAGCTGACTCAAGTTTCTGGTGTGGTACTTCCAGCTGCTGGTTAACACAAATTAAGAGGAAGGGGATAGGCATTCTCTGAGATTATTCCCTTAGTGACAGATCATACAAGGTAAATTTCCCACTCATGGTTTGGCATGTTTTTAAGGTTTAGAGAGTGAATATATAGAATTCAGAGCAGCCTAGCAGCAAAATAAGAGAGAATAATGCCTGAAATGTAAAAGCTGAAATCTTCTCCTGAGGTGTTAGGAGCGTTTCTGTATCCTACAGATGCCGTGTTTCAGATGAATAAACACAAAGGCTATCAACAAGGCCTTAGGGATGGTGCTTGCACTTCCAGCTGGTCTGGTTTTAATTCTGCCGGATGTGAGACAACCTGATCTATGCAGGGGACACGGGACCTCACATGTGGCACTGGCAAGGCAGGGCTGCTTCTTGGACCCAGCATGTAAAGGGCAAAACATAGGGTAAATTTCTTAAGACTCTTGCTTGTTAGCTGCTAAAGCTAACTCCTAATGTTCAGAAACAGGACACATTCTGCAAGTCTATCTTCCTTGGAAAAATACAGAAGTTCTCTCAGGATTTTACTAAGACAAAAGTTCCCAGATTTTTTCTTGTGAGAACAGAAGCTGGTAGTGGTGATGGGGATCACCTTCTGCAACATTCAATTTCATTGCTGTATTGTATTATTTTTTAGTCATTCAGAATGCTCTTGTGCACAATTTTAACTGCTTGCCAGATAGAGAGGGAAGCTATTGCTTAAAATTATTACAAGAAACAAGCGGTGATTATTTCCCACCCTGTTTCTCTATAATTTTCACAGGTTATCACAAGCCACCAGGTAGTTCAAACTCCATGGTACTTATGAGGAGATTAATATCGCACTTTCATTACATATGTGTGATTGCTTCTTTAACAGGATTATGTATTATTTCTTAAACATATGTACTTCCTATTAGCATGCTTACTCTAAATGAAAAGCCATAACTTGCCAGACTAATAATGTTGGTACTGAAGTATAATTTGTAATATATTGATGATTACTTTGGGGAGGTAGGACAAATTAGCCAAAGGGGTGAAACAATAAGGGTAAGTTACAGCCTGTTAAGGCTTCATGTGAATTCCTTTATTCACAAGGAAAGCAACCATCACTAGCCTATTCCCTAAGAGATTTCATTCAGCTCTACTGCACTGAGGCCATGTTAAATTAAAGCATCTACACAGGAATTCAATAAATACCTTGCAGTGGGATTAACCTCTGGTGAAATAAAGTATTAACATCACTCTTTTCTGGAGGATCTCCATGTAGAAAAAAAATGCCTTATAATTGTAGATGAAACCAAATACAAAAGCAGAATTTGGCTTTCAAATAACTGCTGACATAAATGTGGTCAGACCCTGTCAGTCAGCAAAATGACAAGGTATCCCAGTCATCCTTGTCTAATTTTTCGTAAAGTTTAAGTTTCTACAGAAAATATAACTCAGAAAAGAAGGCTGTACATTGCTTAAAATTATTAAGTTTAATTCAGCTGAAACTGTTTGAAAATTATTTTGGCACTTTCTGTGTATCCATGTGGAGTAAGGCCATGAATTATGGCAAAGGCCTGATCTCTTGAACATGCAAGAGAAACAAGATGAAATTCTCAAAACCATAGGAGTAGAGACAAAAATGTACAAACTCTGTGACTTATAAAAGCACTAGGGTATAAGTTCAATATTGTAAGCATTTGCCCCAAATTTTAAAATATAAACTTGAAGCAATGCAAGTAGAAAACATAATGTCACTAACTGACTCAGTGACTGGGGTATGAAGCTGCTGAAATTTATGTAGATTGTTGCAGCTTCCTACTGATTAAAAATCTGCACATTCCAAAGTCAAGTCTACTTGGAAAATTACTAGGTGTGAACTTATTGACTGGAATATCATTTGAAAGTGAAATAACTACAGTCCAGGCTGAATAAAACAGAAGTACACTTTCTAGCAAGACATAGTGCAGTAGCTCCTCAGACCCATTGTCTGTGTGTGGTACTTTGGAATTTATTTAAAGATGATTTTTGTGTCTTCATGAGTGAAAATAAAAACGGTACCTATGCATATGAATAAAGTATCTGAAGTATCTATATAAATAAAGTATCTGAAGTTAAAACTCTTTAAAACAACAGAAGCTTTCTTCTGTCATTCAGGTGCATGGTATAGCAAAGCTAAAAACATATTAAAAAACAACTCCACACAAAAACCTGTGCAAAGTAACATACACAGTCTTTCTATTAACACATAAAATCAAGCCAAAAGATTCTGCAGGGAAAATAATGAGCCATTGGCAGACCATAAAACCTGGTGGTCTGTGACAGAGATGCCAGTTCATCCATTTCACACACCTGTGTGTTGAAACTGCAGCACGCCAGGAGGAGAGAGAATGGCTCCAGCAATGAAATCACTCACCATGCATGCATGCCTCCCTACAGATGTTTCAAGAAGCCTGTATTTAATTTGATACAAACAAATTTGCACCATCATTTGACCGTATTGAACTTAAGTACAGTCAGGTTTTTTTTGCACTGCCCAGCATCGCTCCATGCAGAGATTCTCTGCCCCCTTGGGGCCAATCCGGTGGCAGAAGCAAGACATTAGAACCTCAAAACATCATTCACATGATAAACAGTGCTGAGATGTCCTCCCAGAACAGATGCTCTGCTTCCACAGAACCAGGGAGGGATTTCCATGAGGCATCTACCAGTCATGTGTGAAATCATCTTGCCTATAATTAGCTGTGTGATTTCTGCGCCAAATCTCATCTTTCAGGTGTCACCTGACAGCACTTCCCAGACCCTTATAGAACATGCAGTCATTAATGACACCAGACAAGCTGATAGCCCAAAGTTTGCCTCTATCCCTGAAGCAAGGCTCAGCAAGAAGTTTAGGACATCAGCAGCACCATAAATTGACCTCTGCATTATTGTTGGGACAAGGTATCATATACTTCCTGGCAATTCTGTGATGCTCTTTTTCCTCCTAGTTTGTAACTTTTCAAGTTATGAGCTTTAGCAATATTTACTCTTTCAACAGCAAGCTCCACCTGACCTCTAATAAAGCCTTTCTCCAATAGTAATGTTTTCCTGTACAGTTAATAGGAAAAGATAAGAAGTGCAGAATTATGAGTTAAAAATATGTGAAAATTCAAATCCCTGTATTTAAGAGGAAGAGCTGAATGTGGTTTGATTCAAATGCATATGCATACTAATTTTCAGCCAATTTACTTTCTTGTACAGATATCAACAAATGGGAAATTCAAATATAGCTCAGCAGCTCAGATTGTATGGCCAGTTGTCAAGTTTGTGTTACCAGTCTTATCAGTATACCTATTCAGATGCTTTCATTAATTATAAGAGTATTTGTATTTCAGAACTATTTTAATTCTGAAGGTTTTAGTGATTGTTCTGATAACTTAGGCCTGCATCATGCTTAAAATTCATAAATCAGAATGGTGATGGGACAGAAGTATGAAAGAATGAACATTCAGGTCAAGTGTTGATGTAAAGTAAAAGCTTGTAATTTTAAAAGTACGTTGACGAGACCTCTTTAATTTATTTATCCAACAAGAAGGCCAAGAAGGTAAGGCATGGCCACATAACAAAATAAGACCTAGCCGCATTTTTAAAACTTAATTAAAATGTAATGCTCTACACATCATAACACTGTAATATTGTCGGAAGTTTATGTTGAAATGTGTAAAATAATGTGTTTCCCTTAAAGCTATCAGTCAAAAATATATAAAAAAAAAGATGTGCTACTATTATTTTAACTGTGAAAAATTCTCCAAATTTTCTTTGTTTAATTTTTGGATAATGAGTTGAGTCCCTTGCAATTTGGACATTTATGTTTATGATACTATTGTAACTAGTAGTTCTTTTAGTAAGGGTTGGACTTTTTCCTGTAAAACATGGTAAATAAAAATTCTAAAGCAATGCTGCAACTTTGGTTCTTTTAATAACATATTTGGAGATTTTTTTTCTGTGTGAAAGTTTGAGTGGAATTTAAACTAAGAAATTTATGTTTTGTATATGCATAAGGAATCTCCACCCTCCTTTGTAAAACCTTGAAAATAATTAAAAAAAAAAAAAAAAACAAGACAAAACAAAAGGTTTTATACTTTCCAATCAAATGCCAGAATTAATAGAATCAAGCTTATATGTCATTGTACTGTATTGTGCTCATTGTTAAAAGAACCTGAAGAATAAAGTACAATATAGGTGATCTCTACAAAGAAGTCATATTCTTCAGAAATGAAGGCATTTGTACTGCCATTTTGGCCATCAGCAATGTAAAAGTCAGTCTAATAAAAAAAGAATCCAAAAAATATCTTCTTTTTATGTTCAAAGAGAATCAAACCCTAAAATTAATGAAGCTTGTGTCCTCTATATTAAAAGTTGCCCTCAAGTATTGAAGATCTCACCAGGAAGAGTCCTACCACACAAATGGGCATTTAACAACCTCTGTGAAGCCTAGTATGGGAAAAGTTTTCATCATCATAGTTGATTGTCTGTTCACTTGAGCACAGAATTATGTATCTTAGCATTGCATGGAATAAATACAATGAGCCCTGTATCTTGAGGACAGTACTAGAAATAAACTGCTTTAGACAGAGTTTTACTGACAAATTGAGGCTAAACCGGGTCTGTTGGAGGAGCAACAAAGCTACAAGGAGATGAATTATCTCTTAACAGGCTTACAAGAAAAACGGCTTGGGGCAGAAAATTAAATAGTGTAATATATGATATGACAACAATTCATAACAGAAACTGAAAGGCTGATAAGTATTGTTGCATTGGCATGTAGCACTTTCCATGAGATAAATAAAATTAATTGATTTGGATTTGATATGGTCATTAACATGCAGCCTAATTCTACTTTTACATCACTAATAATCAGGATTAAACCTAGTTGAGTCTGTAGCTCCACTGAGCATTTCCAGGCTCCCAAATATCAAATTTAAAAAGGTGGAAAAATTAATGGAAAAAAAGAAAAAAAGGCAAATTTTTCATTTCTACTATTGGAGCCTCTGTCCTGAAGAACATGAAATGTGTAAAGCCTCTTGCATATGGATGCTTCAAGTGAAGGGATAGACACTTGTTATTGAAAACAAAAGAAGTGAAAGCCTCTGCAGAATCTTCCATGGACTGCACTTTAGCTCTGCAGCCAAGATTGCAATTTTAATAGCACATGTTTCTTTAGAGAAAAGACTGAGAGAATTGGGACTGTTCACTGGATAAAAGAAGGCTTTGGGGTGACCATAATGCATCCTTCCAGTATCTGAAGAGAACCTACAAAAAAGGTTCTATTTTTCTATTCACAAGAAAGGGACACTATTCACAAGAGCATGTAATGACAGAACAAGGTGATTTTTCTCCAAACTGAAAGACAGAAGGTTTAGATTAAATATTATGAAAAAAATCTTAATTGTGAGGGTGAAGAGGCACTGGGGCACATTGCCCAGAGAAGCTGTGGCTGCCTCATCCCTGGGATTGTCTACAGACAGGCTGAATGAGACTCTGAGAAAACTGTTGTAGTGGAAGGAGCCCCTGATCATGGCAGAGGGTTTGGAACTAGATGATACCTTCCAGTCTAAGCCATTCTATGACTCTGTGATTCTATATGTTGCCAGAAATCACAATGGAAAACTGCATGAATTTGATATGATGTGATTTAAGGGGCAATAAATATCAAATTAGTATAAAATTATCTTCATGTTTTTCTCATTTGGAATTACTCTAGATTTTGCTTTTCAAGATGTATAATTGTTTCCCAAAGTTAGGAGAGTGGGGATAGTAGATGTAGGGTAAAAATTTATTTCCATGTGACTAATGGAGCTGGCTGCTATTTTAAGGAGAAACCTGTTAGATTGATACTGCGTGGGAGGCAGAGGAAGGTTTGGAAAATTAACATAAATATGAGAAATAACTATCAATAGATATCAGAGTTAAGAAATCATTTCAATTGATAAAATAGCTGAATTTTGTGAGCCTTTAGGCCATGTACAGGCTTGACATGCAGGCTTTGGAACTCTGCTTATGTTGATTCGCATTTTCCTGAGTTGCAGAGAAGCACTTGTAAAACAAACCAGTTTTTATTTTAATATTTTGATACAAAACCAATGTCTCCCAAGAAGGGAATGATAGAAGAGATGTGTCCCTATGAGTATAGATGTCCATTTCCCATTGTTTCATAACAGATGGTCTTTGTTTTACAAGTAATAACGTACCTATTGCCTGAATCTTCCACACCTCTCACCATGTAGAGTTTTACATTAGGAATTCTGTTGATGCTCATTGTTACTGAGGATCAGTAGCAGAATCCAGATGTGATTAACACATGAGGCAAAATCCTGGGGAGAGGAGGGTGTGGGAAAACATAAGAAATGCATAAAGTGTATAACTTTAAACACATACATAATTTCAGATTTTTAAAATATTGATTTCACCAGCATGATAAACACTGCTGAATACTCCAAGTTGCACATCCTGAGCTTTCTCTGACAGCCAGAAAGCAAATATACCAGAAAAATATATGCATAATACTACAAAAACAAGTCCCTCATGATAATCTAATACAATTGTTTTAAACTTTCTTCTCTCTTTTTTTTTTTCACTGTTTCAACATTTTCAGCAACTAGAAGTTCACAAAAAATATATCATCTCAGTATATCTGTGTTTTCTATACAATATAATTTCAAAGCCGTAGAATACAGCCGTACTTAGAGAAAATACCTGTGATTTGGTGGTTTGTGGGTTTTTTTGCTATTTTATACCATCTTCCAACAGATTTTTACTGTATTTGACATATCAATGAAAGCAGTATTTTGGTTTTCCACTTCTAGCAACAAGCTGTTTTCTTTCTCACTGCTGAACATATTGTTTTTATTTCAACAGTTGCCTGATAGGAGGGCAGACAGAGATATATTTTGGTTCTAGTCCTATGAGTGGCTTTTAACACCACTAGAGGTGTTAAAAGTAGGTGTTTAGTAGAGAGGACTGGATATCTGTAAAATTCCCTTGGAAGCGCTTGCTTGCATAGTCTGGAATTGCATTAACATTCAGCTTTCCTGGCCAGCTTGCAAGTTGCCAGCCGTTTGTTTAGTTGTACCTTGAGTCCCAGTAGAACTGCTTGTCTCTGGTCTTGTGAAACAAAGTAGCGATGGCTGATGTCTACAGCAGATTCCAGAGTATCTGGATGAGTCTCGTGAATGTGGTAGTTTGTCTGGTGAGAGTAGCAGTGTGGAAGCATTCCCCACTTCTTTCTCTCTCCTTCCTAAGTTTATTTGTATTACAGAGCTAATACTTTACTTCTGTGCAGCTCATTTTCACTGGTGTTTGTGAGTTGATTCTCATGTTGTGGGGTAGTTGTGAAGTATGGTTTTGTGAGCACCTGCGCTGCCTTCTCCTTTACTCCTAGAGACACTTTGAAACTCTCAGCAAGAGGCTAGGGAATGGGGAGATAGCATCAGCTGGTGTTCAGGACCTTCTAATACCTAGGCATGAGTATTCCTGGGCACCTGACACAGGTCCATGGGACTTTCCCAACAGACAGCTGCTGTCATGTACAGCCACCTGTGAGTAACACTTCTGCCTTATACTCTTCAACCTAAGCATCTTTCCCAGACCTGAGGGGCTGGTAAGTTAACTGAACTACTGCTGTCTAACAATGCCCATTTCCAAGTCGTGGCCTCTAGGCCTACAAAGGCATCTTCTAAAGAGATTGATTATGCATAATAATTAATAATTGAGTCCGGTACTGTCTCATATCCATTTAGTTTTGAGCTTAGATGTACATCTCCTTCATGGTTTTCTCACCTACCACATCCTAACAAACCTTTCCTCCTTCTACACTGTTATTCCTACTGATTACTACAAATAAACCTGTGAGCTGACAACATAGATGCCTGGTCAGACATGGCTTCAGAGTGCCTGGATGTTTTATGTCATGCACAAAAGTGATTAATCTTCACCCTCATCTTGCAGGTGGCATCTGATGGTGTCTACTTTGCTTTTCTGCATCCAGCAGCCTGCCACCTGTGCAGTCACTGTTGTCAGGGTCCGCAAATGCATGCAGGGTCCCTGATAGGTTCTTTTTGGAGATCTCAAAGCACAAAAGACACAGCAGGGGACACAACACTTTGCTTAAACAAAAATGCACTTTTATTTAGTGCCAACAACTGCAATAGTGGGAGAGAAATAAAGAGATAGAGTGAAAGATAGAGAAAGAGGGGAAGGGGATTATAGCTACCAGCCTGAAGAGACGAGGCCCTCGGAGCTTGACGAGATGCTCATAGGCTGTCTTCTCCAGGTGGGGTCCGGACAAAGTCCTCAAAACTCCTTGAGTCTTTTATAAGGTTCCTCAAAGCAGGTGGCATCTGGCCAAAGCCGCAGCTCTCCTGGCTACATGGTAGGTGTGGACTCATTGTTTTGGGAACCAGTTGTAGCCATCACGTCAGTGTAGGACCAAGAATACAGGACCGAAGGTACAGGACGAGCTGATTAGGACTCAGTCCACCATGACCAGTCCATTGTTCTCGCACTGAGTTCCCATGGCATTGCATACCAGTCCTTAAGGCTTGTCAGACTTTCCACCTCAGCCAGGCTAGAGCTACTTTCAGGGTCTAGGGTCCCAGTCCTTGGAGACAGTAGTGAGGCAAACATGAGGGATTTTCGGACAGACCCTGACAACTGTTTTTCCTAATGAGCAACAGAACCTACAGCCAGAATGCACAGATAAACAGGTGCCATATAGAAGGGAGAAAAGTTAAACAGAAGGGTTTTCATTTTAGTGAACTGTATAGTCTGCAATGCACAGTGATGTGTTACCATATGCAGTCCTTAAAGATCTTTCCAAGCAATGCCTTGTTATAGGGACTCAGCAGTGTCTGGGTAGTTAAAGGTGACTTGTCTGATTGCTGGAAACAAAATCAGCAAAAGACATGGGTCAAGCTTTGCCCCATGAATGCAGATGGCCTTTATATTATTAATCTATTTAATTGCTTTTTTACTGGTATGAGTGTTGTTTTGCCTATATTGTACCTCATTGTTTTTTAGTTTTGATTTTGTATTTTCAGTTCAAAAACAGCGTCTTGAGGCAGGGAATCTGTTCAGGAAGACATCTCTGTTTAAAGTGTGTTTATACACTAAGCTTGTAAGAGTAATTTGCAAAGGTGAACCAAGGAGAAATTAGAAAAGGGGATATACTTGGGCCCTACTTTACTCTCTGTGTGACTTTGTTACTGTCCCCGATGAAGATCAATACACTTGGGTTGGTAGGTCTCTTCCTGTTGGCTCTTCATAGAGTGATTCTGCTGCAAAAGATGTTTCCTTCTACTGTGGGTGTTGTCTGTCCTGGATCCATAACCTCCTTGGCCCAGCCCTGACAATCTGGGGGAACAGAGGGTGTCACTAATGCCTTTCTGTATGAGAGTGGCTGCATGCAGGAAATCACCAGCTGCTAATTTGCAGGAGTCATAAAAAAAAAAGAAAATGAAGGGAAGGTCAATAGATGTCTTCTTGTGCTAGCTTTCACAGCCTATCTATCAAAATCAACTACTTTCTCTCAATCAAATAGCAAAGTTTTGCTTTGGAAGTTGAAATGTCAGATTGCTGTAGAAATGTGTTTTTTTCTGTGTGAGATTTGTTGTTAATGGCCAAATGCAATTGTTATGGGCAATTAAATGATATCTGCCAGAAATGGTTCTCTTGATCTTTCTTGTTTTCCGAACAACCTGTACCTTAGTTTTGGTTCACCTGGCTATTAATTCTCTTTCCATTACACAGGAATGTGCCAATGCTGGCACGGAA
This sequence comes from Anomalospiza imberbis, assembly GCF_031753505.1. Lineage (NCBI taxonomy): Eukaryota > Metazoa > Chordata > Aves > Passeriformes > Viduidae > Anomalospiza > Anomalospiza imberbis. Next base: position 57,007,988 of record NC_089721.1, on the reverse strand, counting down.
CATGCAAGAAAAATCTAGAAAAGCAGAGACAGACCACTTGAGTGTATAAGTACTAGAAAAGCATAAATTTACAAATCATACAAGTTCCATGAAGTATTCGGTTACACAACTCTTGTTTGAAATTTGCATTAATTACTTGAAGCTACTGCCATTGTGCTCTGTTTGAAGTTTTTTTTTCCTCAAAAATTTTAAAAATATGGTTGGGGAGAGTCAAATATTCCATGTTGAATTGTTTAGATTGCTGCTTGGATTACATAATGCAGTTTGAGTTTCTTTGAAACTAATATTTTGATGCATGAAAATCAGAAAATGTAAAAAGAGCTTCATTTTAGTTTGTCTCTGAATAAAAGCAACATGTAATATTATCTTTGTATAACTGTAAAACAAATAATTGAACATCTGCTAGTAAACAAATGGGAATAAACCTATTTGTCCTTGCATATTATCATTTTGCAATGCTCAGAAGGAATCTTTTTCTAGTAACAGCTATGCTGAATTTTAAATTTAGAATAACTAAATGGAAGTTTACCTATGCAGAATTAGGAAATTGTTTTTGTATTACGGCCTTTGCAAGGCCTAAATAAACTCATGATTTGTCAATGTATCTTTCTGCACAATATTTACAAGTTCTACTGCTAACAAGAAGTGTATTTTTTTTTTATTTTTAGGGGTGCAAGTGTTAAACCAGCAAAAAGGACTGCAGAGTTCTTCTTCTTCTTCTTCTTCTTCTTCTTCTTCTTCTTCTTCTTCTTCTTCTTCTTCTTCTTCTTTTCTTCCTCCTCCTCCTTCTTCTTCTTCTTCTTCCTCCTCCTCCTCTTCTTCTTCTGAGAAGAAAATAATTTCAGAAAAGATGTGCTTTAAACATTAAAGAATTTTCTGTCCTATTAAGTAAATAGGACAGTGTTAAGTGTTGAATAGCTTTTTTGGGTTGGGTTTCTATGAATTATTAAAATTTCATCCTCTCACCACAACTGTTCTACTTTCATTTGTTAGTGGATATGACACAATTGGCCAGCTAAGCAATGACAGGCACTCCTGTTAGATCTTTCCATGGTTTGTGTAGTACCAAGAGAGATAAAATTTTGAGTCAGATTAGGTAATTAGGCTAATTCTCTGGTAAAGTGCTGAAGGAAATAGCATTAAAGGTTTTACTGAAATCCAGGCAAAGAACATCCACACAGGTTTTCCCTCATCCAATAAACATGTCACCTTGCTGTGGAAGGAGATCAGGTTGGTCAAGCTGTACCGTGCGTTTCCTAACCCTCTGCTAACTGGACCTGATACCATGACTGACCTTTCTGGACTCCATTGCACTTCAGGACAGACTGCCAGAGAACACTGTTAACCAGGCTCCTAAGGAGGCCAAAATGTGACCTTCAGAAGTCCATAAAACTTTAGTAAAACCATCACAGGTACTGACATTTTTTTGTCAGCTGTCCTGTGAAGGATCATCCCTAAAGGCAGCAATAGGTGCAAATCCATCTGTCACTCTTAACTACATTTTTTCATACTTCCTTCTTCATTTCTTATATTATGTGTTCTTGTCTCATGTTTTAGTACAATCTATTCTAGAAAAAAGAGCAGAAGAAATACTGCTGCCAAGGGTTTTCTCTTACCTTGTATATGTTTCATGACTATGATCTACAGGAAAATTTTTTGTTATCTATAGAATAACTTTTTTGATGCATAGTAATAACAACAATAATTAAAAAGGAATAGAACTCTTAAGGTTTTCAACAGAATCAAGAGAGTGTCTCACCGAAGTTTTGAAGAAATATTTAACAACTTTGCAGAAGAAAAAATCACAGCATCATTCAAATATTTCAAGCAAGAAATTTTTACAGTAAACCAGGCAAATATTTGTGACATATATTCAAGTTTACACATCATTCCTTTCTGAATGTAGCCAGTATATATTTGATCCTCATGTATGGAAACCATTTTCCGAAACAGGGAGCGAAGCGGAATTACATAATCTTAAATTAAAGTTTTTGCTCCTCATTCTGCAGAAAATAGCTTTCCAGAATTCAAAAGTACATATATAGATTTAAATTTCTAATATATAAGCATTTTAATAATAACAAGCCTTGAGCCTGAGTAGCTATCATGAACCTAAAATGGAAGAATTAGAACTGTTTAACACTGCTATGCTGATCCACATATGGGTGTAGAGTGCTTCTCTTCAAACATGCTTTTATGAACTTCAAACTGCAAGATGAAAAGATACAAAATAGAGGAAGTACATATATCTATGTTCAGATTGAGTAATGTAAAACCTGAAAATATTTTTTTGAAAAAATACCCTAAAAACATTTCAATCACCATTTAAGGAAGGTTTTAATGTTCTAAATCACCATTTAAAATACACCACTTTTTACATCTCTGTGTGTACACTGATATCATGACAGATGTTTCACCTGTTAAAGAGTTGTCTCAGATGCAGTACCATTGATAAGTTATTCTGTTTGAATTACAGTACTGCTTAGTGATATCTTCCTTAGCTACTCTTTTACAAACTGAAAATATTTTCTATAAAGTATTTGCTACAGAGCTGACACCCATGAAAATTGCCTTTTAAGACCCCAGTATTGTGCCTGGCAAGTGTAGGTGTTGGGTTATTATGTTTCATTCACCAGGTAATCAGTGACAAATCTCTACTGATTCTAGTAATTAGAGTGAATCTCTGCAGAAATAACAGGGCACAACTAATTTCTCTGACCTAATCTCATATCAAGTCATATTCTCTGAGCCGTTCTATCAGGATGGGCACCTTCTGCATTGCTATGTGGCATACAAATTTATCACTTACAGTGCTCTTCTGCAGTAACTGGAGACTGGAAAGCATCTGCTAAAAATCTTGATGTAGTTATAAAATACCTGGTGATGATCACAGTACCATGTGTGCAGTGTTGTTCTTGTTTAGGGCTTTTGCCTTGAGAAAACTCTAAAAGCTCCATATCTTTGCAAGTTCTAATTTAATCACAACTTACATAAAGAATTTTTTTTCTGAAGTGTTTATGTGAAAATCACTTCCTCAATGTCAATATCTTTTTAACTATCTAATTTATAGAAAATTGCTTATTTGCTAGTCTATCTCTTTGGGTTTAGATTCTCCTGTTTAAGCAGGTCATGTCTATTTGCTTTTTAATATTTTTAAAGTAAATTTTTCTCCTTTATTTCTTCTTCATATGTCATGAAATTACACAGAAGGCATATGTGTACATGTGTATTGTATTTACTAAAAGTTTAAATTCTAACTGAAATATAGAGTATTACTGAAAAACTAAAGGATAAACATCTACTGAGAACATATTTTCAAATTAAAACATAGCTGTGTTACCAGCTCTAACAGAGACAGTTAAATTCAGACAGACAAATTCATTAAATGAAGAGATTCTCATCCCTAGTTGAGAAAACTGGCAAACCCAAAACCTATATGGGTGTTCCTGTTAACAGTTGTGTAGCTGTCATGCATTATCATAGAATAGCAGTGGGATGCAGCTGATAAGATCATGTGTAAATTTAGTTATCATTTACTAAGTGTTTGAGTTGAAAGAAAATTTTAATGGAAAAGCAAAATGACAAACTGTTTCAGGATGATGTAAGCATAGGAAGGAAAGCTTTATCTATTGGAATTGTCATATAGAAAAAGATCATATTTTCAATAAGCTTATATATTTACATAGCCTATTTCTTTTTCCTTTGGATACCTCTTCTTTCTCTCATTCTTTAGTTCTAGTTAAACCACGTTGTGCTTTAAGAGGATTTTGCATTTGTCTCTTGCTGGTTGCTCCTGAAAGAGAAGTAGTGCAGTGAGGCCACACAATTGTACTGGTATTGATGTCGAAATATAGCCTCTGGCAATCTGGATGGATCAAAAGTACAATTAGCCCAGGGACTCTGATATGTGGACTTCTATAATTTGCAGTTTGTGGAGAAAAGAAGAAATTAACATCTTCACTTTCTCATCTGCAAAAGAAAGATAGCACTTTTATATGCCTGTTTGTCCAGGAATATTGCTGCAGGAATACGATAATCTAATTCATTTGCAGCAGTGTATATTGTGTGGTATAGTTTTTTTCAAAGCTTTCTCTATAAAATATCAGTCTGCCTCTTCTTACAAAAAAGCTGTAGCTAATAATACTACATTATGGGAATTTTCATATGAACAGTCAGCTGAAGCTGCAGGCTTGAACGAAAAATACTACTGCAAGATTCAAGTGTATTTGTCATAGCCTTGAGAGTCATGAATCTTCTCCATGCTTTAAAGTGAAGGAGAGGGGAAAATATTTTTAACATTAAAAAGTATATTTGATATAATGTGATCATCTTAGAAAGTGGTGCACAAATATTTTTCCATTAGAGGTTATTTTTTTATTTAGAGAATCTCTTGTATTACACTTCATCATTATTCATTGATTAATCAATCATTAATGACTAGGCAAAAGTGATGTTTTCTGCATTTCAAAGCCTAATTCAGTAACCAGCTTCCAGAGATGTTCTATGCCTGTACTTTTTAATGCATGTTTTATATTTAAAGGGGTGTTGAAGCATTAAAACAGAAATCTTGAAATGAACCTCAGTTAAGAACACAGAATGTATTATGAAATCTTGTAAAGAGACAGAATTAAGAATTAATATCTGTCCTTGGCAGAAACTTGAAATTATAAAAATTATCCCAAGAAAAAGGGGGATTTTGGCATCCTTACACATATAAATTAGTTTTGCAAAGCTGTGGTTCAAAAAAACAAGACTACTGTGTCTTTATGCATTAAAGGGAATGCATACTGAATCAAGAATGATGGATTACCATGACATGGATGTTATCAGAGTTGTGGAGTTATGACGACTGTATTTTTTCCCTAGTACTTTTGTGTAATTTTATGTAGACTTTCTATCCTTCCTTTGATTAAGTCTATTATTTCTGGGAAGTTGAAAACTTCTATGGTGATCAAATCCTTTAAGGCATTTTTAATGGGATATAAGCATGCAAGATTGCCAAAATAACTGAGACTAGTGCCAAATGCCTAAACTCCTGAGACTATTATGAAATACTCAGCTGGGCCACCTCTCATCCTACACCTGGCAATAAAACCTCAGCATCTACAGAATGCTGACATGTCTGCATCTATAGATGCTTAGAAATTAAAAGTACTTTATAACAGTTTGGTCTTCAATTTCTCTAGGTAAGGAAGAAGGCAAGGAGTCTAAGGTAACAATTGCTAGAATGTAGTCCAGCAACTCAAATGCTACTGAAGTTAAGACTGTGGCCTTGTAGACATGCTTATATGCTATTTACATTTCAGAAACCTTCTTACATTGACTTAAAGAGGTCTGTCTGGTTTTGTGTGGATATCGATGTCTTGTGAAAACTTAATCTTGTGATCAATTTGGGACTGTTTGTCTGCAGAATATGCAAATTGAGCACTCAGGGAAACTGAACAGTTTTAGGGTTCCCAAGCCTGAATTTGAATAAATTTATGTAGCAACATTGAAACTCTGCGCTCCAGAATGCAGCCCAGAGACAGGTGGTTTCCTAAATATGAAACTATTACACATAACTTATGATACATTGTTCTGTGTGTTCTAATTCACAGGTTTGTTTGTATAGCCAAAACACAGATGGAAATTATGAACTGGTAAATTTAGTGCGTGATGCAGAAGGCTGGAGAAAACATTAAAAAATATATAATCTACACCTCATGTTTTGCCTTAACTATCATGATTATTTCCTTGATATCACAGTATCCATGTATAATATCCATGTATTCCCTCTCTTCAGAGGGAAGCTACACTGAATTAATTATGTGGGTCATTTAGCTAGAATACCTGGAAATGTACCCTTTAATGAATAAATGTACCCTTTCACTGAATAAAATTTGCTTAGAGTTCTGCAGGGGGTCAGGAAATGCCCCCTGCACCTTGGGCTACTTGTACTAAGCTGAAAGCAAAATAGTCCAAGAATTCCTGATTCCATTAAAAACTCCTTCCTGTAATTTTATAACATTCAGCTATTGTAGCTGAAATTAAATGCAAGCTGATCCAGCTAGACAGTCTCCTCCCTACATGTATACGAAGATGTCTTATGAATCTTCCACTGGAAAGGATGAATGATGCTCTCCAATTCTATAGTGGTCAGATTTGTAGATGGGGATGGAGGCCTAACTCAACCTTTTCCTCAGTGTCCTCATCTCTAAACCTCTTTTGACACTAGACTTCAAAACTTTAAATGAATAAAAATGCTGGCGTTCATTCACATACTGAAACAATAATATAGAAACCAAAAAAACCCCACTGAAACTCTGTGATTTCTACATTTCAGATGACTTATTTTTGGTTTTGTTTTTGTTCAATGGATAGGTAAGAGATCTTCTCAGGTTATTAAAATGTAGCCTCTAAAATGCAATTTACCATATGATGACATGCTGGCTCACTTCTACTGTGCTTTGAAATACCAGTGACAGGCACAGAAATTTTCAGAGTAGCACTAAAATTGTTATTTCTTTGGCTACCAGCATTGCAAAGTCGGGATAATTAATTCTAGTTCAAAAATCACCATTCACAGCATGGATTTTTGTGGCTGTTACTAAGGTAACATAATTGTTGATGTGTATCCACAATGGAGTCCAATATATCTCCCAAGCCTCTGCTCTTAAAATCTTGCATGGAAATAGTTTGAATTTGCTTGTGTCAGGGAAATAAACATGACTAAATGCAAAGTATTGCTGTGCTGCCTTACTTCTTAGCCATTCAGATCCTCTTGTGTGTAATGTTGCGTGTAACATATTCAAAATGAAGATCGCATGCAAAATTTCAGCACACTTGAGAACTGTCCCTTCTGTAGATAACTTTATGATATGCTTCTCCATACTGCAATTCTGACATAGAGCTCAATATGCTTCTATTTCTTTCACTATTATCAACTCTTATTTCTCAGAGGTTTTACATTCCCTTGTACAAGGCAAAGCCAGCTAAGAAGTACATAAAAATGTTTAAATTATTTAAAAAGACAATTGACTTTTCTTTCTATCCTCAGAATCTATTTTGAGTTAGCCTTTCTCTTACAGTTACTTTTTGAATAATACAGCTTTTTTGTGTACATTTCATTAACCTGGTGCCTCACTGAACAAAATAGCAATGTAAAACTGCAAAATATACAAAGCTTTTTCCTACACTACGCTGTAGTAAGATATAAGCTGCACAATACTAAAGCTTTTAGAGCCAATATAAAAATCATTTTTCTAGAGGATCTCCTTTGAAGCTCTTCTTTAAGTCACAAAATTGAAGTAAAAAAAGTGTTTGAGTTATTTCTATGCTTTTGCTGCAACAAATGACATTTCAGTACTAAGTCAGTCATGCTAGTTATTAAGTTCTCCAGTGTTCCTCAAAATAAACTTTTCATAATATGGAGTTTGTGATTTTGGTGTTTTGGTTTCATAGCTTGACAAGTAAGACAAGTAAATGACATCACAAATACTGTCTGTTTTATTCAAAACTTTTTCAGATGCAGGATTTATTTGGCCCCACAACCATTCCCCTTCATCTTGTGAAGTTTTCTTTCATCCATTGCAGTCTGATATTACTTTATTCAGTCTGCCTATCAGGCATAAAGAATGCAAATTTCTGTCAAAATCTGTTAGAGGCTAACTTGCCAAGCAGGATTACTTGCTGCCTTTATTATGATTTCAGTGGTGTTTACCATACATTTTACTGAATGGAATTTCCTTGTTCTCATCTTTTAAAAGTAATTCTGTATTCAGCTGAGATCCTTTGAGGTTGTCAAAGACCTAAGATTTGACAGCTTCTTGGTCAAGTGCTCATCCACATACCCAGTGCCCAGCTCCATTCATGCTGTGAATATGTGTGTTAAAAGCCTACTGCTGCCCAATTGTTTTGAAGTGAATGCAAGTAGCAAGATAGTGTGGTAATTTAAACTCATAGTAATAAATTACTGGTCTCCTGGCAAATGAGCAGGAACACATCGAACCTCTGTAAATAAAAGTATGCATAATAATGAGTGCATAGCTATTTAAATTGCTTGGTTATCCCTTGACTGAGCTGAATAATTTCAGCTAGAACAGAAAAAAAACTCAAGCAGGTTTTTTTTTATAAAATATGGAAAAAACAAAGAAAATTGTTATTATAGCTAGTGACATTCAGAAGTAGTATCAGTGTATATGAATGTCCTTTTGTAAACTTAACAAAAAAAATCATATTTGAGGAAAAAAGGAGTTTAAATATTAAAATTTTTTATTATGGATTTTCTCTTGTTAAAGGTGTCCCTTAATTACAAAATAATGCAAGTTAATTAAAAAAAAATTCAAAATTGAAACGCTTTGAGAAAAGATAACTTTTTTTCCAGAGGAAAAGACCCAGCTATTAATATCTCCTAAAATGTTGCATCCTTCTAAAGAAAACATAATAACATCTTACAGTACCCAGATCTTATAAGTTTGAAATTACTTGAAAATATTGCTCTGGCCACTTAGTTTGATTTTACATTTACATGATCTTTGCAGCAAGTTCCACATTAATGAAATTAATTCCATTAATTTTAAATCTCTAAGATAATATTACTGCTGTAATAATACTTTCTGTAATGTAAGTGAAGCACTTTCTCAAGAATTCAGTGTCTACCTCGACACAAATGTACTAATTTGTCTGTTTTCTCTGAATGTTAATGAAAAAGCAGTTTCTGCAATATTAAAATTCTTGTGGCCAGAAAGCAGATTGTCTAGTCCCTTCATTTTCCTCTCTTATGTCTTTTTGCTATCATGAAAATGACAAAAAATTTATGTTTCACGCAGTATTTAAGAAATATGCAAGCATACAGTCAAACTGCTGCTGCGTAGCAAAAGGTTCTGGTATGACTGTCAGTGAACCTCCGTGCAGGGAGAAGTCCACAAGCATCTGATGGATACATTTGTCAATGGAAATCTGTTCAGTGATACTGTTTCCAGAACATCCTGTAGGTGTATTTGAAGAACAGATGATATCCTGAACTAATACTTATTCTTTATTAATCTAGATGCAGCTAGGAAAAAACAAACCTCATGTTCTCTCAACCACTCAACACAGCAAAAGTGCCTGGTACAGTATGGGAGTATGGCACTTTACATGTTCCCAAGTTAGTTTTTCATGGACTGGCCATTGTTATAGGTAAAAATTGACCCAGCCAAATTAAAAAAATGAAAAAAAAAATTATTATAAAGATCAAATTCTATCTGAGCCAGCCACAACGAAAAAGACAGTGCCGAGCCCGGGATCTGTCTGGGTGAGACACAGGTCCGAGCGCTCTAGCAGAGGGTCTCCTATGCTTCACACCATCTGTTCTGTGTGAGCAGTTTTTATACAGTTTATACAGCTGAGGCCGGGATTTTGGCAATCAGCCTTTTCTTTCCATTCAAAGTCCCACATATTCAAAAAGTCTCTTTTCTCCACGCCAGGTTGAACAATCCAAGGTCCTGGAAGCAATGTACATTGATGATGGAGTTATGGGAACCGGCAGTGACATGCATCCTCTGGAGGTTCCAGAGATCCCAATCTCGGGTAGTTGTCTGGACGATCATCGCTCGGGAGCTCCTAGATTACCTCAAGAAACAGCCCATCTCCCAGTAAGCCACATGTATTAGCTTGTAAATGAAGCCTTGTCTACAACGGTTTTGACATACATGAGGCAGGCCCCCCTTGTCCTGGTCCACTTGCTTTGTATCTATATTTTAATCATATAAAAACTCCTACCCGTATATGACTTTATAGGTGCGAATTATGCCTATTACACATAACACCATCTACTATGCCTGTATAATATGAAATATTAAATAAAATGGGTTTTTAAACCCAAATATCCTACCAAAAGATAAACAGCAAGCAGAATGGCCTTGTTCCAAATTATTGTACGATTTGTGCTTATTGAGAGAGACTAGTACAAGTCTGTCTTGGTTTGAAAAGACAGGAGTTTGTGAAGGAAGGCAAGAGTCTCCTGTGAAATGGAAAAGGTAAACCCCCTCTCTCCGAATTACCACAATTTCAAAATAAAAAAGCTCTCAGGCAAAGATATGGGAATGGGAATAACAGTTCTTTACTAGGAAAAAAAAAAACTAAATAAAAAAAAAGTAATTAGTACAAACAAAACTACTGATAGAGTCATAAACCTGACACCCTAAGGAATCAGGATGTTGGTGACAGTCCAGTTAAATAGTGGCTGCTCCTCCTGGAGTGGCAGATGAAATGCTGCTGAAGCGGTGGTCCTGTAGAAGGGTGTAGTTTTCTCTGAAGGTCTGGTGATAGAGTAGATGGGCCTGGTCTTCCTCTGGGAATCTAGCGAAGAGGCTGAGTTGATGTCCTGAAAAATGCTGATTTTATGCAAGTAGGGATGCTTGGCTCCTCCCTCTGGGTGGAGCATCTCATAATGGGATGATGTAACCCCATCAGTCACAGTGAGTCATTCAATGGCCCATTAACAGAAGATATCTCCCCGGAGGGAGACATTGTTCTTGGAAGAGATAAGAAAACTTCCCACTTCCAACAGATGGCAAATAGAATATATGCTTATCTTACAAGCCAGGACAAAGTCCTGGTGTACAGATCTTCAGTGCAAAAAGAGAGGATGTACACAATAGTTACTGTGCTCACTGGCAGAAAAAAAACAGTGCCACTCAAGTAGAAGATTTTTTTGTAGTGGTCAAATGGATGACCGAGACATCAACATTATTTTATATATTGAGGCCTTGCAACTTCTGGAAATTACAGGCAAAATATTAATGTTAAAATGCCAGTCTAAAATACTTCAAATTGTTTCCATATCTTAGAAAAGTTAAAAATAAACCTATGCTTTCTTATCTACCAGGTATCATGTTTTGAATTTGATTTTTGAGCTTTCAAACCCTACTTAAAGGAGTTTCAAAAATCCTGGTGTGATAGTCAATTATTTTTCCTGAAATCTCAGGGCTTGACAGCTTGTAGAAGTCCATGTGTGATAGTTTGTAATCTGAATTTACAGCCTTGGACAGAGTAAAGCACTTTAAAACAACCTTAAAAAAGCATGGTGCAATATGAACCAATATGAACTAAGAAAGCATGGTGCAATTTGAACCTGGAGTTGGGGGCTCAACAAGAACAAACTTGTGGAGCTCAATGTAGAACGCTGAAAATTCTTGTGTGATCAATCTCATTGGCAAGTAACATAATTTAGGAGACAGCTGCAGTGGCTGCTGAAGCTAGCGTCCCATACTATTCATATTCTTGCTTTCTTGTCTTTCGAAATCCTAGTGGTTGTTAAAATTATCCCATTTTTTTCACTTTTATCTTGACTCCCTTTTCAGTAATCTCTAAAATTTAAGTCTGTGTATGTTGTTTTGCAAAGATGCTCTAGGTGTTTCTATGTGGACCAAGAATATGGAGCAGCACTGTGGCAGTATTCTCTGCAAGTTAATCAGTTCTGTTATAAAGCTGATTGCTTTAACTCTGTTGCGCTCACATGGGTGTGTCCCTATTGTGTATTATTCTCTGCTGTAGATATTTATTGATTCATTACAAGCTCACCCTGAAACCTCACATGATGTGTATAACAAAGAACAGACATTTTTGAGTGTCTGCCACAAAACAGAATCTCTAAAATGCTGTAAGAAAATACTGGGAAAGCCCACATTTTTTTCCCCATTAGCTTTTCATTTGGCCTGACAATGTTGAAGTGATGTAAAGAATTTTAACTGTAGCCTTTCTTTGTTTTCAAGTTCTTTAGAAAATGCAGTCTTGCTACAAGGAGCTGTCACCTTGATTTTGATATTAAATTCAGTAGACATAGATAAAACATATTTTTCTACCAGACTTTCCCTAGTGTCAGCTTTTTCAAGAGCTCTTATGCAATAACCTGTTTCTCAGTGAACGGAAGGCAATGTTTATCACCTAAGGTCTCCTAATATGTGCCTGCCTGCAAATCTCTGAAGTATTTGCAAGTAGCTCAGTACTACAGACTGTGGCAAGAAGTAAAATATCGTCATACTACTTGTCCAGGAACTTCTTCCAAAGTTTGTACTGACTGATTCCATGACATATGTGGTTCTTCTTTGCATTTTGCAAATCTGCTACTACAGGAAATTAAGAAGCATCATTCAAGTAACATTGAAGGGAAGTCACAAATAGCACCAAATAAGAACTAACATCTTTATCTGATAGGAAATACTAGATAATAGTGGTTTATAAAATGTTCCTACTTGAAGGAATTATTTATTCCTCCCCACTCCTCAGAAAATTTTACTTAAGAAAACAGAGAAAGACATGGAAAGTTAGCAAAAAGTGCACCAGACACTGTTTTTTTTAGCTCTTCAGAGACTATGATATTATATGTTTTTCTTTCACCTCATACCTTTTACTAAAAAAGTTTTTAAAAAATTACAAGGTTAAAACCTGATAAGAGAGAGAAGCTCACACTCAAACCCAGAAAGAGAGCCACAGGGTCCTTAACTTCTGCCTAACTTACAGCATTAGATAAAATACTCTGTGTTTAATATTGTGTATGCCAATATCAACATTTTTCCCCCTATTTTCTAGCTTTGGGTTCCAGCTTTTAAATTATGTCTATCATTGTTTTCTATCTGTGTTCTTATATTCTTTTAGAATTTGAATCTTGGATGACAAAACTGGGAGGAAATATTCTACTACTCACACTTTTCCACTTGACACTCCTATAAGAAAAGAAACACTGAATTTTTCCCATCAATTCAGGTTTTGCTTTTGATAAGAACACAAAAGTCTAGAAAGTGCTAACAAGAAACTTGATTTTAGATGCTAATCATTAGTCCTTTATTTCTATTAGTAAGATATAATGAGAAGCTGGATTTACTTGATCCTATCACTCATGTGAATGATGTTGCCCTAAAACTCCAATATTGTGAGTCTTGGTGTTTTGTTGTTGCTTGTAGGAGGTATTGATGCAGGAATAATCTCTCTTCAGAGGAATATATATTGGCACATGTATAGATGTGAACACAGAGAAAAAAAAATGCTTGTAAAACATATTGAGATCAATAGTCTAAATGATAAATATGATGGACATTGCATTTTTGAAGGATTATGCCATTTGCACACCAAAGTCCTCATTCAAATCTACTAAGGCTTCAGGCATTCAATGACTGTTCCACAGATCAGACATTTAATCTTCGTCACTTAAGAAAAAACAAGTTTAACTTTTGTCTAGAACTTCAGATGTTTCAGAAAAAATAGCCTATCTTTCTCAGAAACTTCAAGTTCAGTTTCTGCTGGGATAGAATGTAACTGATTTGAAGAATTTTTATCATATTTTGCAAAACAAAAGGTGATAACTATTTTGTACACTGAATGATCATAAAGGGTTATAACTGGTTTATAATTTTTTAAGATATAGTCCTTTAAGTTATTTTGGGCTATTCACATGTGAAATCTTAGTTCAAGATCAAGTTGTAAGCTCTAGAACTTAGAAGTTACAGAGTTTTCTTTCTGATTACAACTTATTTCAGCTTCTGGATCAGTTGTGGACCAGAGTATGATTTGTCTTGCCATATAGCTCACCAAAATAAAAAAAAATGAAGAAGCATGCAGTAAATAAATGCATAAATACTCTCATTATGTAAAAACAAAGTTTTATATTATTAGGTCTTGAACTGGGATGAGACTAAAATAATCCCTACCCAAATCAGTATTATCTTCTCTGTATACAGCTCCCCTTGCCTTTACTCTGTTTCTGACACAGAAGTATCAGAATTCGCCCTCACAACATAGTAACAATTACCAGACAAGTAGGGAAAAGAGATTTCCTGGGCATATACTTGTATGCTTGACCTACCAGGTTATTTATTTGGGTTAAACTCTTGGAGGAGTAAGGCAAGTAGACCCTCTGGCCAGAGTGTACTCTTTGCCATGAGTCTGCCCAACAGAGAAATTTGTGGCCCACAGAGCTGGATCCAGCAAGGAAAAACCCTTTTTTAAAACAAAATCTGAGAAACCCTGGGAGAAGACAGGTTTTTGAAAAGCATGAAATAACCTTCCTGATTGCCAGTAATGACTGACAAAGGTTATTCCCACTTAGGAAGGTGGGCCATTTCAAATCAATCTGAAAGAATAAATCTCCAAGAGGAGGCTAAAGGAATAAGGGAACGATTGTGAATAAATATTTTCCATTTCACCAAGTTGACATGTCTGCTGTCTCTGTGAGGACTGTGTCAAAAATGGCCTTCAGACTCTAAAAACTTTTCAATATGCTCTGGAAAATTCACTACAGAAAACATGAGTTCACCTCTAGGTTTTAGATAATTTGAACATTATTTTTTTCATAGTATTTTTTTAACCTATTCACGGAAACACTACCAAATCTGCATTAGCTGCATAACCAGTGTGTCTTACTCTAGCACTTTGAAGCAGGAAAGTCTCTGAGTCAAAGGACATTGTTTTCTGTTTTCCTAATTAAGTCTTCACTGACAGAAAGTCTTTGAGAAGACACGTGGCACTGCATAAGTAATAAAATTTTCATACCTTTCCATAAATTTGTCTAACCTCTTGTTCAAACATGTTCTTTGTGGCTCTGTGAATGTATGTCTGTAAGGAGAAATATGGCAAGAGCCTCATACAAGTGGAATGTCTGCATTTTCATTTGTTTGAAAAGTATCATAAATAGCCTGCTATTATAAATTGATGTACTATGGTTGGCTCTGGAACAACAGCAGCAATATTTCTCAGTGGAAAGTTGTGTTCTTAATCTTAAAAGAAAGAAGATGCTGTTCTTAAGCATTCTTGGAGGATTTTAAAAATTATTTTTCCCTTTCTTTGTAAAATCCAGCAAAATTCAATGTTTAACACTAGTGATTTTCTGAATAAGAGAAGGATGGAAATTTATATTGCTTTACTTCTTCTCTGCTTCTCCATATAACAAGAGCTTACAGTCATTCTCCAGAAGATAAAAGCCTGTTACCTCCATTTACATGCAAAAGCTATCCCACATTTTGTCCAGGTGAGAGCTTATATGTATACACTTAACGTGCTCAGAATTTCCAAAACTGTGGTGCATCTAATTATTATCTGATAACTTGACATTTTGATGCTCCATTAAGATAGCTTGATTCTATTTTACTCAGTTTCCAGGTAATAAATTCATATTTCTTCTAAACAAAGCAGTGACTGAAATTCCATGTTAATTCTGAAGGAAAAAAACTCAAATGGCATGAATTTGGTATTGTCCAGAAGCAGTAGGAGCTATGCTTCCTCAGGCATGGAACCCTATGGCAATCCCAGTGACAGCTGTGTCCTCCCCAACATGCAGTTCTGAGGGTGCAGAAATAGGGCTCCTGGGCCAAGGTTTGTGGCTGGTTCCATGGGAAGCGAGTGAGATTCACCTAGGATTGTGAGCACTTACAGGACTCTGAGAGGATGACCTTCTTTTGATACCCCTGAAATAATGGGACCATCCTAGCAATTAGGTAATGGTGCTGTTTGAGTTCAAAATAAAATTTCGGGCCAAGCTAACAATAGCAATATTTTGCCATGCTCCTTCTTCTTGTCAGGCTGATGGTGCAATAGCTGGGTGTTCTCACCCAGTGTTCTTGTGTTCTCACAAGTGAGGGAAAAACTAGGAATATATACAATTTCAGTTTGTTTTTGTTTTTGGTGTTTTTTTTTTTTTTTTTTTTTTTTAATTACACACCCAGACAAACTCCACAGCTGAATTTCTTTTCAGATGGATTGGGCCTAGATTTAGAGGGATGGATTTAGGTTTTGTAGATATTATATGGCACTGTTACCAAAAGAAAACCTTTCACCAAGCTAAGAGCAGACTACACATTTTCAGCCAGATGCTGAGCAGTAGTGTTATGACAAAAGAGGACAGAGAAATTTGAAGTGTCTGGATCCACAACTAACAGTAATCTGGCAGATCACTGAAGCCTTGAGAATATTGGGCAGGATATATGGTTCTGATAATACTACTAATGCTGGTTCTTCTGTATATAAAGCTTCATTCCTGAGTTTGAAGATCTAGCTTTAGAATTTCCTGTGATGCTGTGATTGTAAAACAATATTATCCAGTTTCCATCTTCACTAACAAAAGAGAAGATGTGGCAAGGCTACTGTGGCCTAGGATTAGAACTGCTGAAGTATTTAGGCAGAGCTGTGTATCAAGTGTTTAGTTACTGCACATTCTCTTGGAAAACTAACAGTATAAGATTAAAAAAAAATCGTGGCCAGCTGTAATAGTACATTTTTCCTCTTCTGTCCTTATTGGAGGATACAACAGCTATTTTTATCTTGAAAAATATTTACCTCAAACTCTGGGTTCAGTTGTCTCTGTTTTGTTTAGTTTTTTTGACATTTCTAAGAGTGACACATCTCCAAAGGGTGAATTCAGAAGACCACAGAAGCAAGCACTAATAATGGATACGACATGGAAATGATTTAAGATGAATGGTGCACTTGAATTTGTAGGAAACTAAAATAACCTAGAAATGAGAATTTCCTCATGCTCTACTCTTAGAAAAGCCCATGGTTACCACTGAAGACAAAATTTTCCAAAGGCTGAAGAGGTTTTATTTTTCCAGGTGTTTACTTACTTTTACTTATTCAATCTTTCATTTTAAAAACAACAACAAAAAATTCTACTTCAATTTGTCATATAGATAAAACACATAGAGCTTCATTTTCAAAATATCTTGACTACAGCATGCTGTGTAATTTTATGAATGAGGGTGCCATTATTTTGATGTCTAAAATGAGAAATTAACTGTTTTGGAAGCCTTGCTGCCACAGTGGCTGCTGAGCTTTTCAGCAGTTTTTACTCTGTGGGAATAACCCGAGTATTGTCAGATCAGGAAAAAAACAAAAAAAAACAAAAAAAAAAAAAAAAAAAAAAACCACCAAAAAACCCCAAAAAAACCCTACAGAAAGCATTTACAGAATTGCTCTTAAACTTTTTTTCCCATTTGATATTCCCAGAGACATGATGGGAGCTCTTCAAATTCCAGAAAGCTAAATTTTTCCAAGCATTTTTTTGTGTCAGCATAGTTCTCGAGGGAAAAAAAATCTCTTAATATTTCCTGTGACAAATACACAAATAATCCAATGCCAGCAGAGGAAAAGTTGAGGTTCGAGGCATCTGTTAAAGCCTAGACTGCTTCAGGCATGACAGTGCACTCTTGCTGGATCAATTAACTGGACTAGCCATGTGAAAATAGTTGGTAGGATGTATACTCATGAATAAGTTCTTTAATTTTTCATAAAGCTACAAGAAGAAAAAAAGTCATGAGAGACAGAGTATGCTGTCAAGCTTGGCTACATAGCAGACGTTAAGAAGAACAAAGGTTTCTGCCAAACCAATGGCAGAAATGAGCTACAGAAATGAGCAAATCTGCAGAAACTACTCCAGGTTTTGTTCTGCTTCACTTCACCAAAAAAGATTCATCCTTAAGTTTACTCCTTCCTCTGCCCAAGAGCCTGTACACCAGAAACACAAGGATGCACCAACCATGGACAGGCAAAGATTCATTAACTTTGAATTGTGTACTTTTCCTCAAAGTCAGCTTTGCCAGGTAAGCTGGCAGAACACACACATATTCATCA
This sequence comes from Anomalospiza imberbis, assembly GCF_031753505.1. Taxonomy (NCBI): domain Eukaryota; kingdom Metazoa; phylum Chordata; class Aves; order Passeriformes; family Viduidae; genus Anomalospiza; species Anomalospiza imberbis. Next base: position 56,990,408 of record NC_089721.1, on the reverse strand, counting down.
GAAATTCATTTAAATAGTAAGACAGAAGAGTGAGTTTGATAAACGTGCTTGAATAGAATACTCCATATTGTTTGGGTGTATTTCTTGCTTTTTGCCTCTTTCCCTTGCTTGTGTAAGCGACAAACCTCTTTTTACTATCTTGCATGTAAGATCTTTCAAATGTGGTAACAGATCTTTGGTGCTTCAAATCTAGCTAAAGGATCCACAGATACCAAAGGCCTGTTTTTAAAGATTTTTTTTCCTGAATCTTTTTTTTTTTTCTTTTCTTAATGTTCTCATATTTAGAATGCTCAGTATCTCTATAAGTCAGGCCATGGGTAATCCTATGCATGATCTGAAGTGCCAAGAGTCAATTGACTTAAACACTATCTGTGAAGACAATGCACAGGACCATACAGTGAGTTAGGGGCAAAAAGATTTAAAGACATGGGAGAGCCTTTAAAGTTTCTTTTGGAGGAGTTAATTGCATGTATTGCTGCTTGGCTCAAGGGAGAACACATACATGTCAAGGTGTATTTAATGTCACAGTCTATAAATATCTGACCCCAAAATACAGTAACTTTTTTCCTCCCATTACAGAGTAAAGATAAAAAATGATATTACTGGCTTTCAGTAAATTGCAATACTCATTGTATTTGAAAGATGCTGCCACACATACATGCTACTCTGATTCATCTTCTGAACATGAGATGTTCAGCAACAATGATAAGTTCTGAGCAACTGGCTACACAGTTAATGCATGTAAAAACACCATGACAGTACTATTTTGAGGGCAACTTTACAACAATGTTTTCAGGGACTATACAATTGCATTAGCAGCACATGATATTTATTTCTGATTCTGTGTCTTGCAGATAGAAAAACACTTTAATACTGAGACTTTCAGAATTTCAAGAGTGGCATTTTTTCATTCTTATCTAGCACTATAGTTCTCAAAAAAAAAAAAAAAAAAAAAACAGAGGAAACAGGGTGCTACATATATATAAAGAAAAGGAGCCTGCCCTGAAAACAGCAGAAAGCAGTAGCAAAGTTTGTTTCATGGGAGTCTGGGGAATTTTGCATTGCATGATTGAAAATTGGTGACATAGCTAATGAACAGGCAAAAGGTGATCCCATATTCTACTGCAATGGTTTGAGTATTAGATTGTGTCTAGACATCTGAGCCATTGCTTGAAGGACTGACATGGAACAGTTCTGAGCCAGCGTTACTTGGTTGTAAAGGTGGTCCTATCATTAGCTTGTCTCAGACTGAGAAAAGGCATTTGGAGTTCAGCCACATCCCCATATCTTGATCCACCTGTTTGAATTTTAATTAAAGTCAATATAAAGCTAATACAAGTTCAGTGGTTGTTTGAGGAGCTGAAAACTATAGCCTTAAGATTTTTACATTTGAAACTGAACATTGAAATTTATATTATTTAATTTAATGTAAATCAGCTTTGCAAATCAGCTTTGTTCCATTGGTGTAGTTGCATCAAGAGGGAAGCATGAGATTTATACATTTGTGCTACACATTTAAATACTCAAAGCTTTTATTTGTGTGCTATATGTATAGACATAAATATTTAAAGAGGAAAAACATTTTAACTATTAAAGAAAAAAAACCAGTACGAAAGCCAAATTTAACTGAAAGAAAAATGAGGTTTAAGTTCAAACTAAGTATATGAACTGTTACACAAAAGGCTAGTATGCCCATTAAATGTTTGGTGGTATATTTTCCAATGTATTATTTTGACGCAATCTATCATGCACTATGCTATTAATATCAGCCTGGAAGGTTATACTTTCTACTTAAAGAGAGTTTTATGTTATTCTCACAAGAATTTCTGTAGATTGCAGAATTTCTTAATAAGAGAGATCCTTGCCCATGACAAATTAAAAAATGCCATCTGTTTCTTTGGAAGTCTGCTGTGGCTTGGGCCTCACCCACGGTGCAATGAAATGAGATTACTGTTCACCCTTCTTTTCTTCCTACTTCAAACCATGAATCAAAAGGGTTTTTGAGTGGGTCTTGATACAAGAAGGACGCACAAAAAAATCAATGGATTTGCAAGTTTTCCCAGGGATGGCAACACTAGCTTTCAAACTGTACTGATTCCTGAAATTTAGACATTTTCTTGGAGACATGTGGCTTAGATGGAACCTTACTGTTGACTGAATAGGACTTGCAACCTAATGCTGACCCAAAGGAAGAGAAACAGAGGAATGTCCCCCAGGCACAGGAACAGAGATGGGACCCGTGGGGTTGGTGGTGAGAACCTGATCATGCGGATAAAAATTTCTTGCAGTGGTGCCACCTCCTGAAGCTATGAGGTCTCACAAACTGTTGAAAACCTAGACAATGAAAAAGAAAAGGGACTAGGATTCTTTGAAAGGAAGGTGGGCTTCAGTACCAATAGAAATGCAGAGCTGGAGCCAGGACTCACCACTTGGAGCAGTACAATGTTGTCAGCAGTCTCCAGTGACCACCTGAGTTAATTCTGTTGTCATATTCCAGAAAGGCAAATAAGTTGAGCCTGCAGAAAGCTGAGGATGCAAGTCATGCCAAGTGACAGCCCAAGAAAAAGGGCCAACCAGTCCGGTTCATTGTCCTGAGAAAAAGCATTATCTGTGACCAATAAGAGAGACCAGGGCAGAAGGAGTAGGGAAATAGAGAAATGCTACATCCATGCCTACAGTGGTGGCGATAACTGTCTCCACACAAAGAATCTTCAGTTGCCATTGTAAGTGTTTCCAGTCATTTTAGGCATGTACTAAACTTCCCTGAATGTTGCAATAAATCAGAAATATTGTGCACAAGTTCTACAGTACTTCCTGTAATAAATACTACAGTGTATATCCAGAAAAAAAGGTTCAAATATTGTACTGAGGACTTTTCATGCACTCAGTTATATTATGGCATCATTATTTGCAGACACACAAAACTCTTGTGAAAACCATATTATGATAGGTAACTAGCGAAAGATACTTTGGATTATTAGCCTTTTAAACAGGCATGTGCCCAAACTGTATTCCTGGAAAAAAAACTGAACTTCTGAGAAAAATATTAACTAAGATGTTACATTATTTGACACTCTCCATCTGTTAACTTTACACTACTGTGCTATTCTGCAAGCGGTATTTACACAAGACATTTGAGGATTTTAAGCCAAGTCTAGTCTAAATAAGCTTGATTGAATATGATGACCAAAATGAAACAGATTGTCCATGTAGATACAGTAAATAGTTTGGATATATTTGGCCAGATGGAGTTTGTTTGAGTGTGGGATGTGATCGTTACAGTAATGGAGGGAGGGGCTCATTCATCCCCAGGTACTAATTGTTGATCACATACTAAACAAGTTATCTGAGGAGTGATCATGTTATGTTTCAGATCTTGAATCTCAAGATTCTGCATGCTACATTACTGGATTTATGTTTTGTTTTTTATTCTTTTAAAGTGAGTTTCCATAGTTTTATAAAGACAGTTTTCCTAGAAAGCTTTCAGTTCTATATAAGGAATCCATTCCCGAATGCTTTGTGGTTTATATTTTTAATTTAAATTTTAGGTTTTCAGTCCATATGTAATGAAACTCTGAGTCTTACAGGTCTGTTATTTGCTCACAGTATTCTTTTATGCGCCTTTAGCATGCAATTCTTCCCTGCAGACAGAGTCAGTAAGAGTTTTGTATAATGCTTCCATGATGAATGAACCTTATGCTTTTCTCTGTAAAGTTTCTGTTTCAAAAATGCAAACCAGAAAATACTAAGAGATATGTTAAACTTGGAATTATTTTTTGGAATAAAATGAAACCATCTAGCACTGAGAAGTATAAAAATTGTTTTGCAAACTGTGTTGCTTGTGTAAGTCTATAATTACTCTGCTAACATGATGTGTTTATAAGTCAGTTGCAGCATAAGCACATCATTCTGTCTGTGTGGAAAACCGCCAACAGAAATACAGACTACTGTTGGCAGCAAAACTACTGCACTCTAAAGACAGAAATTTGTCAGCTTAAACATGTGCTGCAGCCTGTGACCTTGACATCTAATTTATACTCTGTCAGGTATATTAGATTTCATGGGCAAAGTGTGTATATAGATCAGCTGGCTTCTTATGGCACGTTAAATGAGCTCCAGCTCTTAAAGGGCAGGCATTTCGCTCTTAAACACCAACAACCAAAATTGTACCTGTTGTCTCTACTATCTTTTTGTATGTATGATCCCCTTTTTTATTTCTGAGAAGACTGAAAGAAAGGCATTTCTGAAAAGCATTGATTATAGGGGCACTTTGCTCTTAGGGGTACACTACAGTTGCTGCAAGAAGAGTACGAAGAAACCTTTGTGTTCCTCTGTACTTCAGACTGAATTCACATGTGATTGTCACTATTACTTTTCTCTCATCTGGATTCCTGACAAGAGGTTAAACTAACTCAACTCTGTCTTGTTTTTTGGGATTATAGGCTGATAGTCATACAGACAGAAAAGCTGCCAAGCTGCCTAACTACTTCCATAATGCTGGATTCCTAACTGACTAAGTTGAACCTTTTTAAATCTAGTCAGTCTTTCTGAGCTGAGAGTGCTATCAGTAAACTCTAAGTTAGAAATAGTTGATTAGATGCTGCCATGACTGAGAATAAGAGACTGGAGAGAATAAACCTCTCATGCTGGCTTTTTTCTCCTCCAAGCTTGTTCATAAGCTTGTTCAGAAGCTAACAAGTGAGATATTGAGACAATAAGAGCAGTAATCAATCCAGGCAATTTTGACTAAATAGTTAGAATATAGCAAAGAATCAAGTAAACAAAATAAGATCCTCGAGTTGCTCTTTTAAGAATTTTAAACCTAGATGTGGAGTGTAGACATAGAGAAGTAATGTAAAAGGGACATTTTCCTGTTGACAAAGATTATCAAGTGTCTTGCCTGTGAAAACACTCATTCACTAATTTCCTCACAGATTCTTAATCTTTCAAGGAATCATTAAAACAAAACAAAATCAAAAAACCAAAACAAACAAACAAACAAACAAACAAAAAAAAAAACGGAAAAAAAAAAGAGAGAGAGAGAGAGAGAAAGATTTTCTTTTCCCCAGACATATTCAATAAACTTATACCAAATGCATAAATGATGGTTTTCTGGATATTTTCTGTGGTCATGCTACACAGGACTGCTTTCCAGGACTGCTGAAAAGACCACATACCACCAGTTACACATGAGTAACCTCCTTTTACATTAAAAATAATATGTGAAAAATTCAGTAACAAGAACACAGCAGTTTGTGATAAAAGAAGAAATTCAGCAGTTAGATGCCAATGGTTTGTCATTTGATCTAACCTTCACAGTACAGTTACTTTGTTTTTCATGACTCAGTTGCTGTTTAAGTCATAATGGCTGGCTAAAAGCTATTTAAGTGGGAAAGAAAAGCTGACCATTAAAATGGCATTTTGAGGAATAGACTGGGAGAGTGGCTGATGACCTGTGTCAGAATGTGCTGTGTGGAAGGAATTTTCATGAACAAAAGAAGTTTGGATATTTACCGAATATTAATTTGTTCTATGCCCAACCAGCTAAGCAAAAGTAGCTGGGACTTTTTTTGGTTCCTTTGATTAAAAAAATTAATTATGCCTCTTCCTGAAATGCACCTCAATCTATATGACATGCGATCTATTCACCATACAAATAAAGGGTTCAACATTTCAACATTTTCATATTACATGAAGGATAAAGTCTCAGGTGTTGAGATTGTTTATGCTGAGAGTTGAACTTACACAATAGTTTTTCAGTCCTCTCATTTAGAATCTGTCACTCAAGCAAGGAAATGACAAAATGGTTTCTATTCTTACAGTCCATTTTGCCTAATTACATGGTATTTGTGGGTTGACAGGTGACTTTTCCCTAGGCTTATCCCATGTCTGCACCCATTTTCCATAGGATTAATGATCTGTGTCTTTTTTAACATATAAGTGGCTCTTTCCAAGTGCTTAACATTACTACAGAGATTTCAAGGAAAAATAATTCCATGTATGCCTTGAATTGATGAAAAGCACACTGTTTGTACCAGTTTAAGTAGGAACCTCAATTTTTTTTCTCACCAAAGCTGAAAAATCTTTCACATGTAAACAGTCTCAGACACCATCTTCTGTGCAGCACCACAACAGAATGAATCTTAACAACAAAATTCTGTGAAAGTCAGCCTTCAAGAACAGAAATATTCACACTCAAATTTAGTGTGAACTTTACACTGGCTTTAGATCCTTTGCAGACTCCACTAGTTAAGAAATATAAGTCAGCATGATCTAACCGAGTCAGCACAAATTAATTAAAGCAGTGAATTATTTGTAAAATCATGCGACTGCCTAGGGGCTACTTTCTACTGCCTCTTCTTTATTTGAATTCCTGGAGTCTCCAGAACTAAACCACACATCACTTATTTTTATTGCAATGTACTATAGTCCTGCTTTTCTGACAGGGTATGGTGAAGAGCAGACTGTACATCCCAGAGGTATGTACACCTTCAACTCTACAATAGCTGTAGTAATAAACTGCTCCTGCTCTGACCTCAGCTAAATTGAATTCCCATTATTTCTGTGTCCGTAGGATGATAGAAAATTCTCTCTTTGAAACTTAAAATCAATCCCTATTTTATAAATGCCAGATTTTATCATTTTCCTCAGAAAAATCTCCTGAAAAAAGTTTAATGAACATTTAGCATGAAGGCTATGAACCTTAAGACTCCAGTAAGTTTCTTATAACGATGCTAGTTTTGTAAGTATAATTTAATGGCTGTATAAGGATCTGAAGGAAAGTTGTAAAATATCATTTTATTTGTCTTCAGTTCCCAAAGAGTTATGTAATAATTCAAAAAAATTTTAAAAAAATCAAGTTTTTGACAGAAATATGGACACTGTTTTACTTGTCTCTTGTAGACATTGTGTGAATAAAAACTGTGAGAGTTCAATTATGTACTATTTTACTTTTTCTGCTCAGTTTTCTTTGAGTAGTCATTTATTTAGAAGGAAAGGAAGACAATTTTCACTATCGCAGTCTAATTAATCTTCCCTGTTTACTGACAGTTAAGTTTTGGATAGTTAAGGATAGCTAAAGTTGTAGCTCTGCTGCTTTCCTTTCCTCTAACTTTTCTATTTTTAGTAAGAGAGAGAAGGAGGCTAAATCTATCCCAGTGTTTGTGAAGCACTCATACAGCCCAATGGGAATTACATACATCCAGATAAGCATCTGTGGCACAGTAATAACTGGGATTGTCTCCTAATATGCAGCATGCTTCCTTCCTGAGTGAATCCTTAAGCCAAAGTTGTCAGTCAGAATATTTCAGCCCCTGTGAGAAAACCTGATCTCCCACTATTAATGCAGTACTATCCAGCAACTCTAAAAATTTCCATTCACTAAAGAGTAGGAAAGATCCATTATTTTCCTCTTTGTTCTCATTATAAAAATGTAACTCACATATGGTGTGGGAGGGAAATGCTACAGAGTGCACTTAGAGGACATATATTGTTGTATTAGAATTGCCACTAAATTACATTTTAAAAGTCACTGAAAACAGACCTCTACCAACTAATGCATTAGTGATCTGGTCTGATTCGCACACAATAATCTAATAGGCACAAGTGCAGATAAAATACTCTTAGTGTACCTTGATTTTTTTTTCCTTTGTAATCACAGTTATCAACTTACTTTTTCTTATTATGTGTAGTAGCACCAGAATCCAGCCTCTCCCCTTGACTATACAGATTTTTTCAAGTGCTATAAGGAAGATGTAGGTTTCTAAGGTTTATTTTGCCAGCTTCAGCTTCCTGTGTGGACTGCCATTTGATACACACAACCAAGTAACTTGACTGTGAATCAGAGATTGTTGTAGTTCCTATTCTTGCTACATAGTCATAAATTCATAGCTGTTGAGAAGACCAGCATATGAACTCTTATTTTTTAATAAAAAATTTTAGGCACAATTTTAAAAATATTTGTGTGTAAGATAAACTCATAATACTTTCTAGGATACATCATAGGATTTCTATTGCTGTGGATGAGAATTTCATAGGGCATCCTCTAGAGAGCAAAATAGAATAATGAAACTGCACTGCTTAAAATGTAAAGTCCTTTAAATACACATACATGTAAACTGTATTTCTAGATACTTTGTTCTGAAGATTTTTATAGGCAAAACAAAGCTTTCTTTGACTAAAGGGTTGTCCTTGAATATGAAAGAGATGTGGGTTTGTATTTGACATTGACCTGCTGTCCCTGAAAAATACATTGTAATCAGCATAAAGAAGTCAGAAGAATCTCTGACTTGGGTCAGGGATTCAACACAGAAAATGTCTCTTTGCACAGTTTTATTTCATGTATTGCTTTTTGATTTTTTTAAAAGGATCTCTTAGCTATGCTTAGAGTGATGGAAGTCTTCATATGAGCAAATACCTAAACTATCTGCTTTTCTCTTTTCTCCTCATGAAGTTTCTGAGGAATGACAGGTATTTACCAAGTCTCTGTGTGAAGGCCAAACAGCTTGTGGTCCCTTAAAGATCATTCTTACCCTGTGTGGTGTACTGCTCCCAATTATTCCCAACACTGATTTTAGGCAACAGAAAAGGGCATCCTGCCCTATCAAAAGTTGCTTGAAGTGATGGCTTACTTGTATCCATTCACCCTTTAAATCAATATAGGATCTGGAAACTATCCCTAGTGTCGGGACCTTTGCTGTTCTGGAAGGCAAGATTCATATGTTCAGAAAGGACTGTCTATCTGGTCATGTATACACGTATATACATATATATGTATATACGTATATGTGTATATACGTATATACGTATATATGTATATACATATATATGTATATGTATATGTATATATGTGTATGTGTATGTGTGTATGTGTACATATATGTATATGTGTATATGTGTATACATGTATATGTGTATATATGTGTGTATGTGTGTGTGTTCTATACATGTGCTCTCTATTTGTGTGCCTACTGTGAACATATCTTGGGCCAAGCTGCTGATTGGACCAGGAAAAACAGATGTGTCTCACCACACACTTTATATGCCATTAAAACATGGTAATTTAAAGTGTTCTTTCAAGTTCTTTGTGCATCTGCATGGGTATGGAGATAATAAAGGCCAGTTCAGTAGAGAAAATATAGTTAATCTTCACATTTTCATAAGTGGCTTCTCTGATACAGTGTCAAAATGTACATAGCTGTTACCTATAATAAATTCTGTGGAAGACAAAACCAGTGCTTAGGTGTTGGATTTCAATGGTAAGTACTGCTAAATGGGTTGCTGTTGTACGCCGGGTTGGTTCAGTTAGGGATTTTAATAAATATTAGTTAGGTCGGTTCTATGTACCCCCATTTTCCCCTCAACATGGTTCACTTCAAGCTGTCTGCTATAGGACCTTCCATATGTCAATCTTGTAACCACTCCCCTTTTTCCCCACAGAAAGTTCTGTGTCAGTCACCCCATTTCTGTAATCCTATTTGTCCCAGAACCCTGTACCCGCCTCTGTTATGTTCCCATAGGTTGCCATGGTCTTCATCACTCCCCTGTTGCCTGTCCCCATTGGGCGAGGGGGGCTTCCACCTTTTCTGCCTGCCCCCTATTTAATCCCATGCTCCCTTTGTCCAAGTTGCCATTTTGCCCATGCGTGTGACCTGGGGATGCTGCTGCGACAACCACTGCAGCCATGCAGGGAATAAACAGTTCTCAGCACCACGGGGCAGAGTGCGCCTTCTCTCACCCTTTGTCTCACCTCAGCATGCGGCTACAGAGGCGGCAGACCCACGTAGAGGCTCAGCCCTAGAGCTTCACACCCACGCAGTGGCCCCGGTCTCACCAAAAAGTAGCGTACCTAGCTGGGACCCCAGCTGCCTGGGACCGGAGCAGAGAAAAACCAACACCGCAGGTTGCCACTGTTCCATCTCCTTCCAGGCAGCAAAACTCAAAATAAGGAATATTTATTCTCCATTTTCTTTAAGGCGTTTGAGAGAGGAAAAAACCAACCAAACAAACAACAATAAGAAAAAAAGCCCAACAGAAAACAAAACAAAAAAACCAAAACCAAACAAAAAGAAAAAAACACAAACCAAAAAAAAAAAACAAACAAAAAAAAAGACAAACAAAAATAAAATCAATAGCGTGGCATCTCATGGTGTTTTCCCAGTCCCCGGGCAGTTCCAGCACCTAGAGCGGTACCGCCTCTCCCCGCGCTGCTCTGTTCCTTTGAATCCTTTCCTTTGTCCCCGTGAGGAAGCCGCAGCCACATGGCTGGGGCCTTTGTCTTCCCAAGATGGAGGACGGCCACGTGGAAGGGTTTCTTCTTCCCATAATCCCTTTACCTCCTTTGTTCCCTGTATCCCCACCTTTGACCCAACCCCCATCTGCCTCCCTGTGGGTGTGGGCACCGCCCCCTTGGGAGATCAGGTCACTTCCTCACCCATTGTTCCCCCTCGTGCGGGCGTTCCCTCCAGTCCTTTACACGTTCTCCCAGTTGAGTCATCGACCCCACCCTTTCCCTCCGGGAAGACCTCTGCCGTCTCCACCCCGATGCCTCAGGAAGGAGGCAGCGCCTGTCCTGTTCCCCGCACCCTATCCCCATCTTCCCATTGGCTCTGGAAATCGGGGTGGGGGGGAAGATGGGGGAGGGAGGAGCAGGAAGCTCTACCTTCATCTTCCCATGGGTCCTGGGAATCTGGGCAGGGGGGAAGAGGAGGGAGGGGGGAGCAAGAGCCCCCGTTTCTGCATTCCCATGGTTCCCGGAGAGCCGGGAGGGAGGGAAGCAGTGGGAAGTGGGGGCAGCAGCTGGTTTCTGAGCATTTTGCAGATTCCACGAATTGGGTCAAAGGGACAATTGAGAGATATGTAGAGGGATCAGAGGTCCAGGACAAGCTCATCCCAGAAACGACATCCATGAATGCTGACACACGGCTTAAGATCCCTGAAAAGCCCAGAAACCACGTGGTTGCTGTGAATGCCGTGCCCCCAAAGAACGCTGTTCCAAGGCAACCTCCATCGAAACTCCAATGCTTCCACTGTGATCAGAAAGGACATTTTGTAATCCAGTGTCCATTTTTGGGGAGGGTGCTCCCAGGGACAGCAGGAGGTGGAGGGGGAGGAGGGAGGAAGACCTCACTTTCCCAAAAAACTGAAACAGGAACACGCATCTGCCTCGCGTGAGGACAGAAATAAGGCAGATCCCAGCACCTCAAGGGGGGCTGTGATTTATCAAGTTGTGCAGGTGTTGAGTTACAACATCAAAGTGCCTGTGGGAGCAGCAGACAACCCCACCAATCGGGGGGTGGCATCAAACTGCAGACGATGCAAGAAGAGGGAAAATGCTGCATCCCTCTAAAAGGAAAAATTTTCTTCCCCCAAAGCCTCAGAAAAACCCTTCCTATTACCCCAGTCCGTGTGTGTCCCCAGTCCATGTGTTGTAATAAAATTTTCCCAGTTCCCCTCTACCCAAACACTCAGAGAAAAACCACGCCCAGCATCATCGCAGCTGGCTCTCTGCATCTGCAAAGGGCAGCTGTTGCTGCAGCAGAAGCTGAGTGAAGAAGCAGCAACCAGACAAGCAGCGAAGAAGACCAAGCCGTCATTCTTCTTTATATATTGAAAAAGAGTGAAATGTTGCATCGCGGTTTGGGATTTAGGTTAGGGGTTCTGATCTGTTAGCTAGCTGTGATCTGTGTAACCCCACACACCCCCTGTGTCTGTTCGCCTTTCCCCCCCTCCCCCGCGGCTGTTCACTCCGGGTCCCTGGCTGTTAGAGCTTCTGCTTTAACCACTCCCCATCCTGCTCAGGGGGTTCAGTGCCCCTCACTCTGTATTCCCATTCCCCGTTTGCCCCAGAGCCCGGGGTCTGCACTGGTCGCATCCCTGTTGGGTGCCATGGTCCACATAATTGCCACGGCGCCTGCCCCCATTGGGCGGGAGGGCTCCTGCTCTCCTCGTCCCATCCCCGATATAATCCCGCACCTCAGAGTGCCCGACGCCTTTTTTCCTCACGCGCAAGCTGTGCAGCTCCCTGCGACAATAAAGGACTTTCAGCCTTCCACGCATGGGGAATTTGGACGTTCCTTCACTCTTCACTGGTGTCTCTCACTTGTAGTGGCGAGGAATCCGCTGGCACCCCCGCCTGGACTGCGGCACAGAACCAAATCTGGAAACACGCGGCGATCCCAGGTCCCGGAGAGATGCGGTACCGCTCTAGGTGTCAGAGCTGCCCAGGGACTAGGAAAACACAGTGAGACGCCGCACTTTATTTCAATTGAAAGTGGATGCACAGCAAAAATATTCCTTATACTCATCAAACAGTTTATTTTTTAAATGATCTCATTTTTTCTTCTAAATTCTTGGCATGCGTAGCACATCATGCGACTTCTGCAATTGGAGTTAAGTTTACTCAAATTACTGAAGGAGCTCTTTTGAGGTAAGAATTTTCTTTGTGTCTTCACTTAAAACATTAGCTAGCACAGCCCCCCTGCAGCACAGAAACAATGAAATCCAACAGCTAGTTCTTGCCCAAAAGGTTTTACACACCTCAATGAGGGTGAATTTCTTCCCAGGTCCTGGAATGCACAGGATTGCAACAAGTCAGACATCAGTGCTTTCTTTTGCTCTTTTAATGGTACAAAATAAATTTAAAATTAAAATCACATGATGCAGCTTTTAGTGCATCAGTAACATTTTTTAATAGCTAGATTTGTAGGTAGATATATGCAATGTTGATACCTATTCTGTGATTAAGAACAACACTGATCATTTCACCAAACCAGTTAATAATTATCTCTATGTCCTTGAGTTGCAATTTTATTTATGGAAATTAACATAATTCTAAACAAGAAGCAAATTTTTTTTCTATTTTTGTTTCTTTTGTCTCATTGTCTGTCTGCCAATTTCAACTTTTGTTTAACATCTACAGTTGTTGTATTACTTTGGTTAAGCAATCACTGTTGACTAGTGAAAACCTCCTTATACAAAAGGAACCAAATCAGTAAAATAAACTCAAATAAATTTTCATAGGAGAGTTTCTTACAATAAATGTCAAAGCAATTTCAGTAGAACCTGGCAGCTATGCACAACATGTTCTAAAATTACTCTCAAAATTCTTTAGCAAATAATTATCATTCACTTATGTTGGCCTGTTTACAGGTATTTAGAGATAAAATTTCAGTTTTCATTACATAAAAAGTAAAAGTACATTTCTTCTAGGTGACTATCTCAAATTAAACCCATTTTATTCAGGTAATGAGGATTTGTCTCCCCATGTAAAATACAAAGTTGGTTTTAGTTGAAGAGATTCTGATATTTTCATCTTCTGACAATAACTGGATTTAAAATTGCACCTTAATTATTATTGTAACGTACTTTGGAAATATAAGGTTTGCTAGTGTTTGCACCTGTTGCAGTTTCAGAAATTTTTGTTCCAAAAATGCATAACAAAATATGAGTAATGTCTGAACAGATGCATTTTCTGTTAGATAGCAGTAGCTGGAAATATGAGACAGAGTAGAGCAGTGATGTATTATTGTTTTCCCTCTATCAGCCTTAGTATCACCATCTGGCTTTCGATTATGGAACTGCAACAAAGTCTATTTTTTCTTTATCACCATCTGGTACCGCAGTCAAGTGACAGAGTCACAGAACAAATTTAACCAAAGAGTTTAAGAATTTCAACCATTCAGCTTGCAAGGTAAACAGAAGCTGCATATGAAGTACTAAAATAAGCAGTCTAATGATTCAGGCACTGGAACTTGGTGAGCTTAACCTCCAGGGAGAAGAGACTGCAAAATAGCCTGGCTCAATCAACAATATCCTAGATGATTTCTGGGACCACACCAGAGTTTGGTGGCCAGCCTTGCTTGGAGACAGTGAGATATTGATAGCAGGAGTGTGGACAGGCCATTAATTTGCCATCTAATCCACAGAACAACCCCCAGGATTAATTAATACATTAGTACAAGAGTCCTGCTGCTTGGAAAAAGTGATGCTATTGTTCGTACCCATCCAAAATGTGAGGAGGACTGAAACCAGATTGTGCTTTTGTTTACCAAGTGACTGGAGTCTTGCAGTTGCTAGCATGGGATTATTAGGTAATGCATGAATGGTTTTGGAATTTTTCTATCTCTGTGTGAAGAATCTTGATGGCAGAAATGGCCCTGTGTTAGAGAAGCTGTTTTGAATGCATGACGATTTTGTTAAAATTAATATCTTCAATATTACTCAGTTAATGCTGCCAAAAAAATGGCTGCTTAATTAAAATATAAATTATTCCAGGTATAACAATGTGATAGTTTGGCTGGGATAGAGTTCATTTTCTTTACAGTAGCTGCTATGAGGTTATGTTTATATTTGTGAACAGTGTTGATAAAATGGAGTTTTTGTTATTGCTGAGCAGGGCTTATGCAGAGCCAAGGCCTTTGCAGCTCTTTACCCACCCCACCAGAGAGGAGGCAAGGGGTGTGCAGAGAGCTGGAAGGGGACACAGCTGGGACAGCTGACCCAAGGAGTATCCCACAGCATATGGCATCATGTTCAGCATATGAAGATAGGGGAAGAAGGAGGAAGTGGTGGATGTTCACAGTGAAGATATTTGTCTACCCAAGTCACCAGTATATGTGATGGAGCCCAGCTTTCCTGGAGGTGGGTGAACACCTACCTGAGGATGTGAAGCACTGAATGAATGCCTTGTTTTGCCTTGCTTGTATGCATGGCTTTTACTTTACCTATCAAACAGTCCTTATCTCAACCCACAATTTTTCTCAATTCTACTCTAACAATTCTCTCCCCAGGCTGCTTCTGGGGGAGTGAATAAATGGCTGTGTGGTACTTAGTTGCTGGCTTGGCTAAAACCACAGCACACAGAAAATAAATTTTATTATTTTGAGCATCTATAAATTATTGCTATGAGCCCTTATTTCTACAATACTAGAAACAGACCCAGTTATTTATCAACTACCATCATACATAGGACTTTCATACAGGTACAAAGCATGTTCTGTTAGCTTTTGTTCACAACAAGTTTTCTTGCATGTACCTCATGTTCAAATTGTATACATGTATTTTAATTTTGAGTATTGATAGGATAATTGACAACTATGTCAATATTTTTAAAAAGTTATCACAAGATGTTAAATAAATGCTGGAAGTAATAATATATACAATCGGCTTTAGGCTGACCACTTAAATTGCCCCTTCTTCAAGAAATGACAAGCAATGTCAATTTTTTTTTCCTTATCTGTCAACAAAACTATTGCTCTTCCTGCTTTACATGTATGACAAGTACTAGAAATTAGCCCTAAATAACATTTTATAATTTAGAGCAGCTTTTGAACAGCAACAATAGCTACATCCCATTCTTTAGAAGAGTACAAATTTTCTGTACCTGAGAGAAAATGTTAATTTTGAAAATTCAGGTTGGCTTCACCTGTGAGATACTCCTATTTGACACTGGTAAAGTGTGTCCTCTTAATGCTATTGACATCATACTTACAAAAATTGGAGCAAAGTAACAGTGAATAAGATCCAAAAAAACAATTTGAGAAAATGATAAGCTAGTTTTCTTTAAGCTAGATTTCATATGATTGTGGTTTAAGAACATTCAGTGCTTTTCTCAAAGCCTTTCTTCCTCCAACATTCATGCAATCCTCAAATAAAATGGAAGTACATAATGCCCTTCTATGTCCATCTTCTATAATCTAGAGCAAGTGAATAGGAATGCATTATATTTTTACTTTTGTGAGAGTTTATGTTTACCACAGCCCTTCTTGTGAACAAAGAAAGAAAAGGTGGATAATTAAGCACAAAAGAAAATGTATCATTCCTGCTCAGTCAGAGATGCATCTAATTCTGGCCTTTCCAACTTTTAAGAGAGGAAAAAAATGCATATCTTCCATCTTTTGGGAGCTGAATGTGTAGTAACTGTGCATTGGCGTTATACTCCTATCTTTCTACTGGTATTTAAGAGGGATTGTTTCTTATCCAGAATTATTTGGTGTCCTCTAAAAATTAAATTTCTTATTTGTAGTTTCTAAAGACATGATTTCTATCTGTGAAATACTTTTTAACATAATGGAGACACTTTGTAGGTGATTAGAAGTAAAAGATAGTGAAATATTCACCTCTGTGATGAAAAAACAGAGCAGATTATTTATTGGGTCTGAACTTATTGACAGTAAGTAGTGATATATAGACACATATTTTATGAAACCTCTTTCCCCAGTGAGTGGTACTTGGGCCAAATGGGTGGTCTACTGCAGTGAAAACTTGTATGGCAAGGAAGAACTCTGGGATTCCCACTGAGGAGCTACTGCAGCATGTACAAAAGCTATGCAGAACTGCAGAATAGTAGTATTTTGGTAAAGATAATGATTTGAGCTCAGAGATATGTGATCATGATGATTCTCCCACAGCACATCTCATGCCACTAAATTCTAGATTGTATCTATTTTGGCACAAAAATGTAGGCCACATTCATGCAGCAGTTGTACTTCCAGCCACAGGTCCTTTTCTCATTCAGCAAACTAAGAATGTCGCCTTTGGCATGGATGGCAACAGTCCCACCTCCTTGACAGCACCTGCTTGACAGCACACCCAGTCCACAGTTAGAAGAGCTACACAACACAGGGTGCCCTCCCTTCTGGAGGTTTAGCCATTGTTTCCAGGTTTCACCCTACATGCAGAGGCATTGCAAGTACAGGCTTTAAAGGACTGAAGGAGGATCTCCTTATAATCCACTGATTGTATTTTATTTGGCAGAACAATTGTTAATTCCACTCAAACTGCCTCTAAAACAGTCAAATGGAGGAGATATAAAAGCAGGTGAACTAAGATATTATATCTTGAATTAAACTAGTGGCAGTGTAAGAGGTAGGTCATGGGTAAAAAAAAGAAACAAACCTTTGACTATCAGTTTATTTTTTGAGTTCTTTTTCAGGGTTAGGAATAATGTTATATTATAAAAGAAATATGAATTTTTCAAAATAAATTTTTTTCACAAGAAATTGTAAATTAGCATGTGAGCAGCATTTTAAAAATACATATATTTTGAAAATGCTTAAAATTTGAAGTTTCATTTATCATTGAAAGCACTTTTTGGAAACTTTAAGCCATATACTGATATGCATATGTAGATGTTAAATAATTTTTTCTTATTTTTAATTTTCTTTAATGTATTTTTTTCTCTTTGTAGAAAGAGATACATATAAAGATAAGGTCCAAACCATGATTCGACCTATGATTTCATCCTAGCTGGATGCCAAATAATATGCTAAATACTGGGGCAAAAACACCATGAGAATACCATTGCGAGCCCAGTTCTTCAGAGATTCATAAGGCTAAGCATTGCTAAAAATCTGAAAGAAACTTATTGTAGATACCAAACCCAATAGGAACAGCACTGTTTGTATTCTGGCAACAGAAACTTCTGAGGGCCAGTACAGTGACTGAAGGAAATCTTTACAAGACAATTAAAAATAGCTGAAATATTTTGATACATTTAATATTTCATGTTGGATTTTCAGTGATTCAAAGATTATTTAATTTCATTTGAAGAGGCACTGTAGTCTTTACTTACAATACAGTTGAAGGTAAATGCATAATCGTTCTTGTTTCTATAGGAACTACTTTTTCAGAGTTAATGACAAAGAAAGTATGGTTGTGATCTTTTTCCTTCCTTTTCCAGACCTTATGGCAAAATAGAAGTACAAAGTCCCTTTCCAATTAAGAGCTAATGGGCACTTTTGAAAATGCTTTTAGATTGCATTATGCACATACCTCCTGAGAGGAAAAAACAAGTCTTATCAATTACGATTTTTATATGGAGCCCTGACTGAATGGCCAGCAGTAAGGAAACATTTGGTTTCTTGTTCTGAAATGTTGTTTCATCTCTTCTGAAAGCCAAATACCTGCTAGTGAAAGGAAGTAGTAGGCTTCTCAAGCTGCACTAAGGTTTGGCATCTTACTGCAAAATTATGTTTTGTGATTCACAAAATATGCAAATTTCAAAGTTCAAAATACTTTGAACTGGTCAGCACAACTGAGATTTGACTGAAGAGACACAGGAGTGTTGTTAAAGCTTTCTATTGCTCCATTGTTTAATGAAGTTCCATTTGGTGATCCCTTCCGCTTAAATTTCAGTCTTTAATTTTTTCCAGATTTCACCTGTAGCATCTCCTTTCTTCAACAACTCCAAGGGCCCCAGTGATAACCTTAGCATTTTCCTGTTCCTATTTTTAATTTGTAGCAATTCAGTCTTTCTGTAGAGCTATTCTGCTTTGTCTTTCACATGCTAAAGGTGGCAGTATTCAGAAGAGACTCATTTCTTGTTGACAGTACACTTTTTAGACTAGAGGTACTACTATATCTTGCTGCTTATATACGTTCAGAAAAATTACACTGAACTGGCAAATTTTAAAAATGTCTATATGCAATATAAAATTTCTATGGAGTATCAGTGCAATTTCCTCAGAGTAGTTGCATTACTAGCTCTCCACAGAAATCACAGCAATGTTTTCTGGATTTTTTCTTTTAACTAACTACTGTGCAACAGCTGGGACTCAGTATTAATTAACATCTTTGGGTATTTAATTAACGTCTTTGGGTATTCAATTTGAGACCAGTTCAAGGAACATTGCAATATGTTGTCAGTCCTTTATAAATATGGGTTAATTCAAAGAAATCAGTGAGTTAATTGTGTTTGAATCCAGATAACAGGCTGTTTATTTTATGAAAAATAAAACCAGGTTCCATTTTACTGTATTCTCCCAACTTTGCAGGAACTCTCAATCATTGTATTCTTATCATTCCTTCTTATTGTTGCTCCCTATAATGTAGTAAAAACCAAAGTTCTCCTGTGTGGAGGTTTAGCATGATTCTGGATTAACAGTGCTGCATTTTATTGATGAGTGCATTATGTGTATTATAGCACGATCAGATGTTGGAGCAACATCAAGATACTGTTCTTTAACTAAGTATTTATCAATGGCTAAAGGTAACTAGCTGGCCTTTGGTTTATCTCCCTATTTGGGTGGCTCATGCCACAGAAAGAGTCAAGAGGAAACAGGAAGTCTTGGTAAGACTGAAATTAACCCTGAAGCTGATTAAAGAAGCTAAATGGAAAAGCTTCTGCTGTAAAGACAACAATTTTCTTACTCTGAAGTATGGCTAGCTACCAGGACTAGTGCTTGGGGATGCTGCTTGAAAAAAAAAACAAACAAACAAACAAAAAACCCAAACACATAACTTTTGACATTGGTGGTAAAAGAATAAAGGACTATGTTTCTTTTGTGTTAGTTTCCTTTATTCTAAGTCTTCCACCATTTCATGTCTGGGTTATATATGTTTTCATTTACCTCACATCTTCTTATTTTAGCAAAAAATCTGTAAAAACTGTGTATGTGCACATACTCGTACATTTATGAAAGTGAAGGGAGAATGCAAAATATTGTACAACTCATAGTTACTATTTGATTCTTTGTAACTTTCATGTCACTGCTCCTACCGGTAAGTAAAATTCCCCAACTATATCCATTTTTCATCCGTTTTAGAACTTGTAAGTTTCTGAGGATTGCAGCCTCCAGACAGCTTTCTATGGACAGGGATATGACAGTGATATGACTTGCTGCCAGAAAACAAAAAGCAAAAAACAAAACAAAGAAAAAAACCCAAAGAACAAAACCAGATCGTTCTTAGAATAATTTTATAGATCTGGTATTGCTGCTCCTGAATTGCTCGATGTTAATCTGACACTCCGCGTCCTCCATTAAAAAATGTGTTAAATCCAATTATTTCACAGAGTACAAAGAAGGCAGAGTGAGGTACGGAGCTCCAAACCCCGTGCAGCACCAACTTCCGCAAGTGCAGGGTGAACGGGGCCAGCAACAACTCTTCCATCAGCAAACGCAAGCCAAGCAAGCGACGAGGAGGCTGGAGACGCCCTCACACCACCGATGCGTTCAGCGTCCTCTCCGCAGCACGGTCCCGGTGAAGCCTCGGATGCGGCCGCCTGCAGAACACAAGGCCGACGGCGACGGTCATCGCTCCGCCGCCGCATCCCCGTCCTGTCGAGCCCGTGCCTGTCGCCGCGCCGCGCCAGACCCCAGCCAGCCTCCCCGAGGCGCCGGCGCCCTCTCGCCCCGCCACAAAGTGCCCTTCTGTCTCCCGTCGCCTCTCCTGGAGCGCGCCCGGAGCGGCCCCGTCGGGCGTGCAGCGGGACGGTCCCGGTGCGAGCCGCGGGGTCCCGCCGGCCGCCAATCCGCGCCCCCTCACCGCGCCGCCTTTGAAATGGCCGCCCAGCCGTGCGCAGGGTCTCCCTCCTCCGCGTGCCCCCCTGCTCCCGGGAGAGACACACCCACGAACCGCGGCACGCCGCGGAGCCGGGGGCGCCCCGACCTCCGCGCCGCGGAGCCGCCCTGCTCTCCCCGGAACGCGGCGAGGCGGGAGCAAGTGTGGAACAGGGGGGGATCAACCGCGCCGCCGCCCGCGCCGGGGAGGCGGGGGCACCGATTCTTGCGGGGCTGTGGGGGCGCCGCACGCGCTCCCTCCTCACGGCGGGGAGGGTTAATAAAGGCCAGCGGCCGCCTGCCCACGGCGCGGCCGTGGCCGCCTGCCCGCGGCCCAGCAGTCACCGGGATAGGGGTGGGTCGCCTGCCCGCCTCTCCGCGAACCGCTCTGCCTCCCCGAGGTGCCGCCGCTGCCTCGGCGGGACTCGCCGGCGTGTGAGCCGCCGCGCGGAAGGAGCCGCTCCGCCTCTGACAGAGACGCGCCCCCTCCTCCCCTCCCCACCGCCCGCCCGCCCTCACCTCGAGCTGGCGCTACCTCCCCGCTCTGCCGCCGGCGCCTCGCCCGTTCGCCGCTGCGCCCCGCTGCTGTCCTCCTGGTGCCTGGCCCCGCCGAGGGGCAGGTGGCCAGCCCAGCCCTCTCCCCCGCTGCCCTGCTGCGGCTCCTGCGTCTCTCGTCCTCCGCTGCAAGGAAGTCGCAGCGGCGATTGCCAAGTGGGAGGTGAGGACAGGAGAGGAGTGGAGCCGCCGGCGGCTCGGGCAGCGCGCTGCGTCTGAGTCTCCGGGGATGGACTGGGCTTCGTCCTGCGCCTCAGCTTGCCCGCGGAGAGGAGGGCGGTGATCGTCCGCCCAGCCCGCCAGGGAGGAGAGACACCCCGGTTAAATGTCACGGCTCCCCGTCCGCTCCCCGCCGCCACCCCGCGCATCGCTCACCTCGGCAGGGGGCTGTGAAGGTGGCGGCAGAGGCAGCCTCGGCTGCGGCGCGCCCCGCCGCTGCTCGCCGTGAGGGAGCGCCCCGGCAGCCACCAGGTAAGCGACGGGAACCCTCCGGGTGCCGTCGGGGGCGGCCGCGGGGAGCCCTCCTGTGAGGCCAGAATAAGTTTGGCGGGGGGGGCCTCTGGAGGCGAAGAGGATCCCCGTGTCGTGGGGGTCTGTGCCTCCCGATGCGGGGGCTGCGGGGGTCGAGAGTCGGCGGGGCGCGGCGCAGCTGAGCTCTGCACCTCCGCCCGCCCCGGCTGGCCTCGTCTCCAGCCCCCCGAGGGCTCTTGGACGAGTGGCGGACGGCGCTGACTGCCCGGCAGCGGAGGGTGGTGAAGGGGGGGTGTCGGGCTGCCCCAGTGGCGGGTTGGGGGGCGGGACGCCGTGCCCAGCATCACAGCTTCCCTGGGGAAGAGCTTTCCCCGCCGGGCGGGGAACCATGCGATGGGAGCAGGAGTCCTCCGGGGGCTCCGAGGGACGTGACACAAACACAATAGTCCTTTGTCACCAGCGAAGAGATGCTTCTACACCTGTGTCCGCTGCTGTGGTGAATATGCTCGCTGAAGTACGTGCATCAGTAAAGTGGGTCTAGGGGGGTGGTGGTGCTGCTGCACGGTGAAGGCACTGTTTTACCTTCTGCACAGCAAACCCAGAATAGCCCCCCCTTTTAGGGAGCAGCTCGAAGTACATGCAGGTGCTTCTGAACATACCTGGAAGAAAAATAACGGCAAGAAAATAATCTACTTATTCATCATTTGTCCAGTCTCTTGAGTCTAAAATATAAGGTTCTGCAAGTCCTATTCTATAGTTCCTGGAGTAAACAGCAATGCTTTGAATGTTCTTAAGCATTTTCCTATATAGCTTTCCTTGCCAAGCAAAGAACTGCAGTGTGTTTTTATTACATGCTGCTGTTTTAAAATACTGTTCTTTCAAAAGATTTTCTCATTTAAAAGGAGAAACTTCTTATATAAAAAGAAAAATATCTGAACACTGAACACTTCAAAAATAAATCAGATCTGAACTTGCATTGCTTGCCAAGTGCTGGGTGGTGGTGGAGGGGGCAGAAAGAAGCACACAGCTTTTCTGTGCCTTTGTCATGAAAATGAGCCATGCAGTCTTTATTTCAGTCAAAACTACAGCACTAGGGGAATGGAAGTGAAAATTAGTTTGCGTAGTGTTCAAGGAGGTAAGCCATAACCTGCAAAGCATGAACACAATAATTCTGAAGCCTTACCCCACTTTTTACAGTGACACATCTGGAATCAACAGATCTACAATGTGAAGTATGTGTAAGATTTTACCTCAAACCAATGTATATGCCCTAAAATAATGATATAGCTACAACAGCTGCCTTTACATGACTAAAAAAAAAAAAAAAATAGTGTTAGGAGGTAGAATAAAAGGATATGCTTTCCTGAGCTTCTACCTTCTACTGAAAAGCCCAGAATTAAAAGAGATGGTCTCTGTTCCTTTTGTATGCAATCAAGGCACCAGCAGTTCCATTAGAGGCTACACCCTTTCCAGGAAGTGTTCAGTTGTAGAGTTGGAGCTGCTGTGTGGTCTATCTTGCTATATAATGGGCCACACAGAAGAGCGCACTAACGCCAGTATGTTCCTACTCCTACTATATGTATATACATGTAAATATCCCAGTCAAAATGGGATTTGGAATTTTTTCTCCAGATCAGCACTTAAAATGATTTGCTCCTCAGCTACTGCGCCACCTCCTTATTTTTCTTGAAAAGTAGTGTTTTTGACAGTAGCTAATATATATGAATGAGAACAGTGATACTATTAATTTTCAGTAAACAGAATATTCCTGGATACTGCTACTGAATTCCCTCTTTGGAGAGTAGAAATAATATCTACGTAGACTGAACAACACAAGGCGTGATCAGCTACATAAAAACAGCGTGGTTTGTTACTATAACAGGTATCAGATATTTTGTTACTGTTCTAGAATCCAGACATTCAGTGAAAGGGCGCTAGGAGGAAATGTTACCCTGCTTAGTAGCAGCAAGAGGTGAAAAAATACAAAGTATTAGAGAAGCTGGTTAGCTTAAGCAGCTGTCCGCAAGTACTGTAATTAACACTCTGTTGGCATGCTACTGTGAACTAATACCAGGATTTGGGTATCCTGCAGTTAAGAAAAAAGACCAAAGTAACTTGCCCTTTGTAGTTCTGAAGCTGTATCGTTTTTCTCCAACACAGACAGTAAAGGAGGTCTGAAGATTGGAATATTAGCGGCCCTGTGCCGAGTTTAACAATGTAAGTCTATGTTAGTGCCTTTTTCATATGTTGTATTAAAGCCATTCAAATAACATAAACACAGGGTGGGTGTGGTTATTGGAGATGGAGGGTATCGATAAGGATTCTAGGAGGATTCCTGTGGTGTTTTTTGTAAGTCATGCTGATATGATGCTGATATGACTGTTGCTTTTTTTTAGAGGTTTTGTTTTTTTTTTTTTTTTTTTTTTTGTTTGTATACCTTTTGGCTGTCTAAACCCTAGCGAATAAAGTAGGGGCAAAAAGATTAAGGAGTTCTGAAGGCTCTGTATGTAGCTGTCTGTTGGTTCATTGGCTCATCCTTTGTGAGAAGGTGGATTTCCTTATAGCTGTTGCTGGTAATTAAAAACCCAGACGATGGAAAAATGGAAGGATAAGTGGATCAATTTCAGTAAATTTATATGATACTAGGTATGTGTATTGCTGCATTCTTCTATTGCAAAGGAGCTTATTTGGCTACCAGTACTATGATACATTATGCTGAGTGCATTCTAATTCTCTGTGCTTTCTCTTCATTTTTTAATTGTACAGCTATTCAGGAAATTTAAGAAAATTATATTTCTAAGTAGTCTCTAATTGACATGCCTCTATCATAAGGCTGATTTGGCTAAGGTGTGTCTAATTATGAATATTTATAAATTATTTCTCATTTCTAATTAGTACAGTGACTAGTTTAAATGTTGATTTTCCAAAATGTTTTAATTTCATGTGTTTTTAGCCAGATACTAATTTTTTGCACCTAATTTGAAAGCATAAAATTAAGACTTTTCTTATTTTCTGGAAAGTGTGGCCTTTCTGTTACCTTAGAAAAACATTAAAATAGATGAAATGACTCTGTAAAGAATGGGATTGAAATATTTAAAATTTATAGACACTGGTCCTCAAGATATGCAATATACCAATCAATGTTTACTCTGCTGAGATATCAATATTATTCCCATGAGATATGCCAAGAAGAATTCATATCATAAACCTTTTGATTCCTGGGGACAATTTCATTTCTTAATGATGAAAATCTGTGGAAGGAGGAAACATAGAAGATAAACTGTCATCAGTGTTGTATAATGACATTTTGGTGGCCCATTTTCTGTTGATAAAATGCAAATCTTGTGATTTTTTTTTCTCCCAGGAACTATTCTATAAAGCAATAGTTCACGAGATTATTTATAAATGTACCAATCAGAGATGTTATTTGATTACAGTCTAATGTCTTATTCCTTTAAACTGGAAGTAGATATTTGTATCAGCAGATTGTAGGCAAGTCTTGTTATATATTGATATCTAGTTAATGTTTTCAGATTGAGTATTATTGTAAAAGTCCTATTCGGTCAGTGTGGATATTTAGTGAACACCTCTTCTGTGTGGTGGAATTAGTGGACCATTTAACCCATCTTTCAGAAATACTCTCAATTGCATGCAAATAGAAATAAGGGTGCATTGCAATTAATATTTTATTGAAGGTGGAAATATTTTAAACTGCATCTTACTATTGATTTACACTTCTGCTAATAGTTTTCTTATTCCTTTCATGGTAGGCCAGGGTTGCAAGGAAATGCCAAAATCGTACCTGAGTTTGTGTATTTTAAATGGCATAGTGAAAGTAGGTAATTCTTTAAAAAAACCAAAAAAAAAAAACCAGAAGAATAAATGTTTCTGAAGGAAATGGATATTTGTATTTTCATCTAATGATCCTATTACATTTCCTAAAAACAAAGAAAACTGAGAAAATTGGGTTTTAGTTGGAAAAATAAAGTGACATAACTTATTAGCTGTCAATCTCAAAATTAAAGTTGCAATGAAAGGAAAAGAAATAGAGTATTTGCAAACTTTTGTCATAATTGGATATAAAATTATAATGTATTTGAGCAGAGTAAACAAAATCATCTTCAGAAATATTTGTCTCTATATAAATCTCTTTATTGTGGGTATTGTTTGATTAACTACAAAATGTCTGTCCTTTGGTCAGACTGAGGAAGAACAATTATTCTAAAGTACTATTTATTTTTTTTTAGCTAGTATTTATACAACAGTACTATGGTTAATATTTTATAATTTTTAATAAAAGCATGTTCTATTTCTGCTTTTTGTTATATATAAAATTTGCATGGCTTCATAAAGCCATTATTCTTCAAGTGAAGACTCATTCTTTTAAATGGTAAAAACACCCAGATATATCCTGTAAAACCATCAGTAAGAAAAATTAACTCTTACTTTTTTAATATATGAAGTTATACTTTAGAAAATTGCTTTTGTTCTGATATGCATGTTTAATGCCTAGGAGCAACCAGTCACCACTAGTTAAGTTTATAGGAATTTAATAGTACTCCACACCCTTCACTTCTTCCTGTCCCTTAGCCCGCTTTAAGTAAACCTGTCTTCATGTTGAATATTTATAAATGTACCAGTGTTTGGGGGTGGCATTTACTGAGGCATTTACTGAGGGTGGCATTTACTGAGGCAGGCCAAAGGCCATCTTTGAGTTGTACAAATGCAGATCTCAGTCTCTAAGGGAAGAGTGGGGCTTCACTGGAGTCCCCTCTGGTGTTTTTTCTGTAACTAGGAGTGTAATATGGGGAATTGCATCACTAGAGAAACCAAATAGGCTGGTCTTAGAACAAGACAGATACTTAGATTGTCATCCTCTGTTCACTTTCCAACTTGCAGAACTTTCATCCTAGTATTTCCTTCACTTTGTCTTGTTTCTGAAAAAACACAAAGTTTTTTCAAATGGTATTTATTTCTCAGTTGCTGCAATTCATAAACTGCATTTCAGCGTGTGTTTTGGTGAAGTATTCGTGGATTAGTAGTAGATGCTGGCTGTGAAGTGTTTCATAAGAGAGAATTTCTTGAGGAAAAGCTCAGTTTGGCGACTTCAGGATTCTGTTTACTTTAACATAGAAAGGTTTGTGTTCCTCTGTGACAAGTCATCAAATAGATTCCCATTCACAGCACACATGAGCCTCAGCAATGATATTTTCCCATGTCTGCCCTACACCTTTTGCAGCCAACATGTACCAAAGTCAGTTAAAATCATCACAACTCCACCACATCTGGAATGCATCAGTTTTGCAGTCAGGTAATGTGTGCAGGGAGGACACGTACAAAGACCCAACTGTGTTTTATCATGTTTATAGAGACTGAGAAAACCTCAAGAGAGACAAAAGAAGAGAAATAAATTCCTTAGGAAGAAGAAATTCTGCTTCCCTTCAGGCCCTGGAGAATAAAAAGTTGGGAGAAATCTCACAATTTCAGGATTGTCAGATTTTACAGCTAAGCAGACCCTTAGTTGGCATAGATAACACTTGTCAGCCCTAGTAAAGAGGAGATAGTGTTTGTGGCTGTTTGCAACAAAATCTGCTGTTTCTGAAGAAGAAAGGACTAGGGAAGACTGAAGCTGGAATAGTAGAGTGTGACTGGGAAAGAGAGCCAGACAAGCCTGTGGCCTCTCACCATCAATTTGCCTGGCTGTTTTCAGAAGTAACCAACTACATTTATGCTTAAACACTGTGATTCAATTTTCCAGGCATATCAATAATTGTCCTGAAAGAAGAGACTGTGTTGTTATTCCTTTTATGGGTGTTGGAAAGTGTTGAGATTCAGAAAACCACTCATCTTCAATGGTCCCATGTGAGTGCAAGACTTGCTTTAGATGTTCCTCTGAATGCCTCCAGTGCTGTATGTAACTACCAAAACCAGAACAATTATACAGAAGAAAAGATGAGACCTACCATTCTATTAAGTTGAAAGTATTACTTTGACCATTAGTATCAGGAATAGATTTTTGATTTGAAAGCCAGGAAAAATGTAACGTTAATAATGTACATGGGGAGGAACCATTGTGGAAATGGGTTGTCTTTATGGCAGTACAAGACGTAGTCTGGAAGAATATGCAGAATTCTACTTTGGCCAGTGGCTTCATAGGCTTTTTAGTCCTCTTGAATGTTTGTTTATTTGGTTGGTTTTTTTGTTTGTTTGTTTTGTTTTGTTTCTTTTTTAAACTACAGAGTGAGACCAACCAAATCTATCAAGAAAATAGTTGTCTTGTGCCAGCTTTTTACTTTTCCATTCCCAGTGTAAAATGGCACACATTGCAATGAAAAGGAAGCACTTTGGGCTATAGGCAACATGTGAAAACAGAACATATTCATTTATTGTAGTGGAAGCCTGCAAAGAATGAGTGGACCAGTTAAATTTAAGATAAAAGTCCTCTGCGCTCACCACATAAACAGACCCTAGTGCAAACAAGAATTCATTCCAATTGGGAATGGATTGAGTTTGCTAGAATAGGTTATAAAGTAGATAAGTAGATTCACATAAACTTAAATACAAAGAAATTCTTGTTTCTGTTGTCTTAATAGACAAGGAGGAGGAAGTAATTATAATGGAGTTATTGCAAAGGTAGTGAAAAAATGTATCAAAGTAAAAGACAGAAACTGCAGTAAATAATAAGCTTGGAATATCTTGCTTCCTAGATTTCTAAAGGAAATGCATAGCTGAGCACCTGAGTGACTTCTGAATCTATAATTTATTTTTAAATGTTATGTCTGATCTGGAGGATAGTCACTTATTAGGAAGAAAAATTATGTCAGAAATTACTAAATAGCAGTCAAACCCCAAGAAAGTAATTCAGAAAAATGAATGAAGTCAACATCTCAAAACATCTAGATGAACATATCAGGAGGATATGATTGCTGCCCACTTTAATGAGACAAATATACAAATCTCCTGTAATAACAGTCCTGTCCAGCTTCTTTCTCACTGCCAACATGGCTTAAAGTGAATGTACAGTTACATTCTTATTGTAAAACACTTTTCTTGCTGATAACATTTCTTTAAGCTGTTCATATAATGTTATAAAAAGCTTGATTAAAGGAAAAAAGTTGCATCCATGTTCTTAAGAAAGGGAAAAAGATGGTAAATAATTTTCTGTTTTTATTTTTTGCAACAATGCTTTTCTGTTTTTCTCAGACCGTATTCTGAAAATGGAAGTTGTGTTGAGCCTATAGGTCTTTCCTATTCTTTTAGGGATAGAGTTTTCAGAACAGGAGTCATTTGGGACTTAGAAAAAACTAGTTCTTGTAAGAAATAGATATAATTTTTACTTTGACATAGAAGTAATTGAGTAGTGGGCAGTATTATGCATTAGGGACTGCAAAATAAGTCATCAAATTACTCTCATCAAACAATTACCGGGGAAAGACAAATTAAAAAGTTTTATACATGAAAATTAAAAAAAATATTAAGGAGGCTACACAAATCTTGCTTAGATTTATTCAGTAATTATTTTGTACTTTCCCTTTGTGAACAATTTTTGTAGTTTTGAAAACAGACAAAGGTAAAAAAGAAAAAAAAAACCTCTGTGTTGTAGATTATTCAAACCCTACATTCACTTTAAGATTAACACGTTAAAGCTTTGAAATGGAAAAAGTAGAGATATTATAAAGTTATATAATAATAAATATTTTAGTTTTATGGTTTTTTATTTCCCCATTAGACAAAAAAACATGTGATGGGTAAAGAAATTTGAATTACTATCTATTTAAAAATTAATAGTCCATTAACCAAACAATATTGAAGTAAGAATTTCAGGATTTTTTTCCCAAAACCATAGAGGGATTACATCCAGACAAAATTATTTTAAATAGCAATAGAGGAACAGAACAAGAGTAAAAAAAAATTAAAAAGAGTGCATGCTCTGAATATCATAAAAAAATCTTTTGCACTATGCCATGTTGCTCAATTGCTTCCCTAGCTTTGAGACGTTTATCTTTTCCTGTGGGGCTTTTACTGTTCAGCTGAAGCTATTTACATTGCTTAAAAGGAAGAGTATCAGAGAGTAGGAACAATCAATTTAATTGTTGCTCCATTGGTTACTGCACCACTAACCAACCTGATTTACTTGGCTGTTTGACCAGTAAATGCTACTCTTCACAGTCTTGCTTAAAAACAGTTCACTTTGCAGTGTGGGTAGACAGTAGCCTTCAAATACTTACATCAACACCTTGTTATAATCATGTAGTGTGTTATAGCAATACACCATCTTGATATTAGATTGTACAACAACCAAATCTGAGTTTTTACTTCTGCTTAATATTGCTTGATTTTACTCAAAAATCAGCTTGTTATAAGTGGTTTTGTGTTTTTTTTTTTTTTTTTTTTTTTTTTTTTTTTTTTTTTGTTTTTTTTTTTTTTTTTTTTTTTTTTTTTTTGTGGGTTTTTTTCTTTTTTTTTTTTTTTCTCTTTCATTTGAATATACATAAGGGGAGAGCTGCAGAGAATAGATTATGGTTAGATTTAACAGCCAGGAGGCTCAAACAGTTCACTGCTCATTCAGTTAGGGTAACAGTACTGAGTATTTGGTGCATCTAAAGAGAATAGCTTTTTTTCACTGTTGCCTTTTATAAAGCAATGAAGCTATTGCTTGGTCTGCAGTTTAGAAACACTGTTTAGCTAGAAAATGGAGTTTTACTGGAGGTAAGGAAATGTTTCATATACAAGAATCAATCTTCATCATTGTAGATGTTCTGTATTAGGAAGGTGTAGCATGTCCATGGCTGCTGGAATTTACATTTAAATATGTAATCAAGGTCACAGTTTTATTTTATTCACATTCTAGCACAGTATTATTGATAAATGGAAGGATACTAAATGAGTATCTGTAATATATCAAGAGCCTGAATTTCTGTTTTAATTACATCCATCCTAACTGTATGGTGTTTCTGTTGGTACTAGTAATATTTTGTATACTTTCTGGACACATGAAAAGAGCACTGTGCGAAGATGGTAGAGAAGAGGACATGCAGATAACCGGTGCAATTTTAAAATTCTCTACTTTGATTGAAAGAGATATCATTATTACTGTCTCTTCAAGTACTTTCACACTGGACATCTCCTTGGATCAGCACAGAAGTAGAAAAGGAGAACAATGAGAAACTGAAAGCTGACATAGCTAGAAATTGCTGAAACTTCTTCAAATATGGTGTCAGACCTGCAAAGTCAGTTTAGAGTATATTAGGGATATGCTTTCTTCAGCAGCTGTCAAAATAGAACATGTTCTGCTGTAACATTTTATTTGAAGGCAATATGATCATATCTCTGATTTGAAATTGAGAATAACTCTGAAAATTAGGCAATGGCTTTGGGGCCATGATCATTTACCAGTACATTCTGTTTCATATAGGTTATACAGCTAACAAAACTTTATAATTTACTGTTTTTTCAGCATTTTTGAAGGAAACAGAAAACTGCAGAAAGTAATCCTGTAATATATACATAAAAGTGTGGTCCTTTCTGTTGATCTAAATTAAACCAATTACATTTTAAACTCACCAAAAGGATTTACACAATAAAAGCTCACTGAAATTTACAGTAAGCAGCATAACTTCAGGTTCTTTTGAAATTTCTGCTCTACCAGCCTGTGTTCACACATGCAGAAATGACCTGTTACTCTTCTAATAATACAAACTGATATCTATTTAAAAGCTTAGTGTATATTTTTGCATACATTTGGACAAATATGAGTTCCAAAATAATATTTCAGTGACTTGTAGTTGTTACATAGATACCCTATGAGAAAGCATGCTAAATTTATTTTTTTAAGCAGCTGCTAATAATGAAATATTCTACAAACTGGAAAATAATCAATATTTCTGCTTCTTTTAGTATCTCCTGTGCTTGGATTCTTACATTTTTATATAAGAAATCCAATATTTAAGAATATTTATGGTCAGGGTTCACTTAGAGTACAAAAGGAGCATTTTCTGCAGCTGTCAGGAAAATAATTTAGACCCGTCTATGAACTAAGTAGTTCTCTCTTTCTCCTGCAGTTTAATTCCAGTTAATAATTGCCAATACATCCTTCAAAGGGAACCACAGAGCTACTGCTCATTAATACTTATTCTGTGTTATTTGTAGACTACTGAAAATATTATCTACTTTCCTAACACTGCATTGTGAGGGGTGATGGTAGATTCCTCCTTTGAATCTGCTACCAGTAGCATTTTTACTTTGAAATGCAAATGCTGAGCTCTCTTGAAGTGATAAGTGCATGACCTCTGATATAACTTGTTATTACCCTTGCAGCTAGTTTAAAAAATGTTTTGCCTGAGAAAAGAATCAAGCTCAGTTATTGATAATACTCACTCTGCATCACATATTAATGCAAATGTTTTTTATTTATGGTGTCAATCACTAGATGGCACTGCTTTATGGTCTTTTTAAGATGTTACATTTTCCTTTTCTTAAAATAATAATTTTCTTCTCTGCTAAATGGCATAATAAATTGTTACTGGTTTTGTGGCATTATTTATATGAGATCTGTGGCAAATTGCAAAAAAATTGAATAAATATATTTTTGAGGAAGGTTAAATCCCTGAACATGATGTTTTGGTTAAGTGTTTGACATGAGGAGAAACATGCTGTTTGCTAATCTCTCTTCCAGAACTAGTAAAAATAGAAAATGTCAGAACAAAAGCCACAATGAGAATGCTCTTCAATTTCTGTGTTTGTTGGTACCTTCGCCAGTTGTAAATCAGCATGTTAAGTGTATCTTTTACTTCTTGCCAGGAAGGTGATTGTGTAATCCTTAACTTGCTAGCTGGCTATTCTAGCTTTTCTAAACTTCAGTTGCTCAGTTGTCAGTGCAGTCTTTAGCTGCACTGGAGTGCATAAGGAACAAAAAGGTAGGAGACAACGTAATCCCTTCTGTCACTGGAGTGCTAGCATGGTGTATGACTGATGCTATTGATTCAACACACTTCTGTGAATAGACTGCTCTACTCCCAGGTCAAAAATGTACTTAGGACATCATCACTGCAACACTGTTACTAGACAGCAACTACAAAATTAAAGGGTCTTGCAGATGTAAAACCATTAGCAGCAACACCCTGTCAAGGAAAAGAAGCAGGACCTGTTGTTTGTGTGTTGTGTCTTTTCAAAGTTTAGGGTATCATCACTGACTGTTAATGAAGTTCAATATGAAGTTGTCGTAAGTTTTGTAGGACTGCTGTAAATGGGAGTGCCTTAAAAGTCCTTATGCATTTGTCTGTTTTACTCCTGTATTTTGTTTTGTTTTCTTTTTTTTTTTTTTTTGTTATGGCACTCTGGTACACTGTGGCTCCAGGTCTGTGTGGTTCCTTATTTGAAGAACAGCATAAAAGAGTACATGTGTCTAATGGATATAAATGGGTATATATGCATATAAATGGAACTTCTTTTGATCTCCAGTAAAGCTGTCTCAGGAGTCTTTTCAGTTCTGGCTGGAAGAACTGCAAGGCATTTTTTAACCAGAAAGTGACTGAGTTTCTCTTAATATCAAACTCACTGTGGGATTATTTCAGGACTAAGTGCCAATACTGTAAGTAATGACAGCCAGTAGGCATTCTCTGTTGTCTAATTTTAAATGATTAAAGAGTCAGACACTAATTTTTGAGCTTGTCATTTGCAAAGAATTCTATCCTCTGGAATTAGGATGGTAGTTGGACCTGTGCAAGTGATTTTGGGGTCTATTTCCAGAGACAGGATTTACCAGTCTAGTTTTTGATAAAAACTAAATATGTACTCCCATGTGTTCATACTGTGTGACATAATGATTGTGAAGCTTTAAATGGAAGGCTATTTTCAGCTAGGTAATTTTAAGTGCTCAAAATGTAGTGGCTATCCTTTCAAAAATGCATTCACAAAAAGTAAACAACAGTTAGGTTGAGACTTTCAAAAAATATTTTTCAAAGACAAACTACAGATACTTTGAGAGAAAATATTGAAGTTTTTGCATAAATTGCTTTTTGACATCTGGCTTTTAAAAAAAAACAAACAAACAAAAATGACTAAATTTTTTTTTAATTACTTCAAAAATGAATATGTAAATTTCATTATGCATTTTCTTAATCTGGTTACTCTTGTGAAATGATAATTTAAAATAATTACACTTTTGGATTTGACGATGGTCATTTGCCTTAGAGAGACTTAGATGAAAATAAATTTTGCAGAAGTTACACATTAATAATTCTGGAATTTCACTAAGGATTGCTAAAGAAATCAATAAAATCTGGTTTATTTCACAATCCATCATTTTTGATATGAAGATTCTGGGTGCTTGTGTTTGGTGTTGGCATGGTAATACTCTGCTCAAGAGGGTGTCAGTTTACATATGATTTTAATTAGCATTTTTGGATAAAAGTAGAATGCAAGAGGAGGCAGTAGTGATGCTAGCTTTGAATTGGAAGAATCTAGGCTGAAGAATTATTTGCCCTAGATAATGAGACTGTTGATATTTCTATGCTTAAACCAAGTGTTTTATATAGGCATATCAGTACAAGAATACTTACTGGCTTTTATTATCTGCTGGTTTTTATAACAATATGCTTGTGTCTGATTTCCAAATTTGCTATTTCATTTTAAAGAATGACATTTGTGGACTTTTCCAATGTTGCAGTGGGGTAACCATCTCTTCACCAGGACTGGTGAAGTCTGGTTTATGAGTACTTTTTACGAGTGCTTGGAATCTGAATTTCATTCTGTATTAATTTCAGAGTATGGTTTACTGAATTGGTGAATATCTTGAGAGACTGGATGAAGTATGACTGAATTATACAAGAAATATCATATAGGCTGTGTTGTAACAACAGAAATGTCTTAAAATGAGTCACTTTCTTATACAGCTAGGAAAGTGATTTTAGTAACACAGGATAGCATTGCTATGCCTAAGGCTGTTCTGTCTTACTTGACTTGAGTCAAACTAAAATCTTTTTCCCCTACTCCCTTCACTGCCTTGCTTTCAGTTAAAGCTATAAAAAACCAGACACACATTTTATACTCTAGCAGGAGAATGAGGCTGCTGCATTTCTGCCATAGTTTACTTGTAGAAAACTTAATGATAAGGATCCTTTTTTAGTAAAAGTTGGGGGGAAAAACCCTCCACTATAAAAGCATAGAAAACTTTTTTCCCTTGGGAAATGACCTGTTGGGTTTTTCTTTGATGGAGTAGTAATCTAAGTACTTAGAGAACATTCAATAGTGGTTTATTTACTGTGTCTTAGAAGACTGTGGAAGTTTCATATATTTCCTCATTTTTATTTCAAAGTTACTGAAAATTGGCCACTTTGTTTCATAATTGGTATTATGATTTAAAATGAAAAAAGGGTCTAATTCACTTCTGAACATATGCACAGTTATGAAACTACTACTTTGAATGAAAGTAGCAAATAATAATTTGGGGCTATTTTATTTGTGAGGGTAGTGAATGTATTTATATATTAAATACTTATTTTCTTTCAATAT
Organism: Anomalospiza imberbis; assembly: GCF_031753505.1. Lineage (NCBI taxonomy): Eukaryota > Metazoa > Chordata > Aves > Passeriformes > Viduidae > Anomalospiza > Anomalospiza imberbis. The sequence goes on along the minus strand of NC_089721.1, from coordinate 56,955,591 downwards.
TATATACATGTCTATATATATAAAACCACTTCCTTTACAAGTTTTGTGAGGAGAAAGGGAGCTTCTAAAAAGATTTGTCAGACAGACCCTGCCATTGAATCATGAGTTTCAGAAAGGACGACTTTCCTTTCTTAATACCTTCTCAGAAAGACGTCTTCAGACAATCTGGAGCCAATCCTAGTAAGACTTGGTCAATGGTTTAGGTCTAAAGGATTCCATAGATGTAAATGAGCCTTTATATGACTTTGTCCTTTGTATGATTAAGGATAGCAACCCAGATATATTCATAAGGCTAAAATAAATAATTTATTCAAATAGATTATGATAATGTTAATGATTAGACTAAAAGAATTCAGAATTTTTAAGTACAGAATATAGGTAGTTATAACTATTATAGTGCAATATTTTTGAAACTATATTGAAGCAATTCTCTTAGAACTACCAAAATAATTAAGTACAGACTGACATTACTCACCCATAGCAATGACCATAGGGAAATCTTTTGCACTCAGCCTTGAGAAGTAACCTTCAGGTGTGTCTTAACTCACGGAAGAAACCTCCACACACACTCCAATGTATATTAGAAGACTCTGCCATTAAAAAGTGGGATGAGACTTCTCCAGTATAAAGTGGTTGACTATCAGTCATAGCTTCAGTCCAGCTGTGTCAGCTCAGCAGCCTTACATAAGTCACAACTGCTATCACTTGTTTGCTGTCTTACCAAAAAATTTGCCACACATTGACTGGTGCCAGTTTCCTTCAAGAAAGACATTGTTCTTCCCATCTTCAGAATATTTGGCTTTGAGATTGAAGAGTCAGTCTGGTCTCAGTGTTCTTCAATACCAAAAGCAGTGTGACTCCTTCCTCTGTCCACCAAGAATAATTTTTGCAAAACAGGGGAAAGCATGAATTTTTTTCCCTTTAACCCTTACTGAGGTTAAGCATTCTGTCACACTGCATCTCATGACTGCAGTCAATGTAAAAATATTTACACTTCTGTATGTACAGTGATTATAGCTGGGTACCTTAAAAAATCCACTTATCAAATCTTTTAAGTTATCATGGACAGTTACTGCTTTATAGAATGTAACATATTAAGAAGCTCTAGAAAACACTGAAGCTTTGTTATAAATGCTAAATATAAATTCTTCTAATGGTGAACTATATGAAAAGGATATAGCTTTGTGCACTACAAAAGCACTTGAAGTTTTAGAGATATCTGGCAAGCTTTTCAATAGGCTGTACTTCGTACATTGCACAATAACCTAGAATTTCAAACATTATTAATTTTTGCTCACAATATCATGAGTTGATCTATCTAATGAAGCTGTGTTTTGTATAAATTTCAGGGGCTTAAATGAATTGTCCTCAAATGAGTAGTCTAAATTGTACTGAATAAGCCCATTTGTTTTGTGTTGTACAACATGGTGGCTTTTTTGTTGTAGTAAAAGTTTTGTGAACTTACCTGTACAGATAGTTTGTCAATGCTGAATCTTTGACAGTAAAATCAGTGGAATCAGTTGACAGTAAATTTGAGAGAAGGAGTATTTGCCGTACCCATTTATGAAAAGGCATGTGCTACAGGGTGAATGTCTAGCTTTTGTTCCTTTGTCAGAGTATATTTTTAACAGTACAGCTCTTTCCCATGACCCAACATGCTGGTCTCAAAGACCTCAGAAACCAGATAAAAATCAGACCAAAGACATCTCTCCATAGATGTTTTAGGAAAAGGATATTATTCCAAAGAAACAGCCAGACTGCACCAGATTATCCAGCTGTAGGTCTTCTTAACATGTGTAAAACAACTGTGGAATAGTGGGTATGTAAACTCAACACTTGCATGTTGTATTACAAGGAAACATGTACAGAGGGCTCTAAGTAGCATGGTATTTTTTTTTTTCTCTTTTAGATTAAAATAAGACACCATTATCTTAATTATACATTAATAATTTATTGCTTCTTTAAGCATTACTTGAATACAGTACAACAGAAGTTTAGAGTTTTTAACAAGCACATGTATACATATTCATAGAGAGCATTCTCTTATTTTTGTTAAGAAATTTAACATTCCTTGGAAAAGTTTGATTTTTATTTTAGGAACATGAAGAATTTTTTTACTGCTGTCATAACAAGTTCTTTGTAGCTTCTGCTTTAAAAAAAGAAAAATGGATATTCCATACATGGAAATAAAAACTTTTATTACCCAATATGTATAACAATGGTTATCTTTTAGTTATTTGCCTTTTAACAATTATCATTACAAAGATACATTGGACTGAAAAATATTTTTGCAGGTTTTCTAAATACCCACAATAATAAGAATTCCACAAACCACTCCTAGCGGAAAGATATCTATTTCCTAATGATTGCTGAAGGAAGTCCTTTGAAGGAGGTAGAGCAATATTTTAGACTGGCAGATAAATATGTAAATAGAAGTTAAGTAGTACTGAACTTTCCAAGTGGTGGATGAATTGATTTTCCTTTCCTCTCCTCCCCTCCCATCCTTCCCACTCCTCCTGTTGCCACTCCTCCCCTACCCTCTGCTCAAAAAGTTTTAAAAAGGACTTTTTGAGTAATGCTGCCATGTTCTTATTTTGCTACAGTTAAATAGGCTATGTATTAAAATGCCACTGTAATTCAGTTGGACTTTCACAGCCATTCAAGTGGTACAAACTATTGTATTAAAACAATCTTGCAAACCAATTCAAGATTTACTCAATTGTTTAATAGCATTCTTGCTTTGGTTCAACATGAGAGCTTTTTCATATTGTTACTGGAAAAGCAATGATGCATTTGACTTAAGAAAATGTGCAACCATTAAAAAAAGGCATTACACTTGCTCTTTAGCTCTTTTCTGAACTTTAAGCCACTGATGAATTTTTGGTTTTGCCTTTTGCTTCCATTTAAGCCTAGTCTTTTTGCTTTGTTACACTCCTTTTTGTCTGGATGTTGCCTAAATTATGTAATGGTTATAAACTTTTCTGGGGCGAATTTTCATATAACAATACTATTTTCAGGAGGAATGTAGATATTCATATTAGAAGTAAGGCTAATACAAATCAAAATTTAGAAATGGGTTCTTATTACTAGTAAACATAATGAAAGTATATCTGCTCAGCCTCTTTTTTTCACAGCATTTTTTTACCAATATATTGTTTGAACTACTTCAAATTTTTATTTTTCTATAGAGCTACTGAGCAGGAGGTTCTCTAAATTTTGTTACCACAAAAAGCTGATTTTGAAAGATACGTCTTTCTTTTCTCTAGATCCCTGCAAGAGGAACTAGTTTGAAAACTGTCATACCAGTAAGATTATACTATTTCTTCAGTGCAGTTTTCAATTCAGTAAGAAGCATGCCATCTGGTAAAAGTGACTGAGTCACTGTTACTTCTGCCCAGGGGAGCAAAATTTGTTTCAGGTTAAACAAACAAAAAAACAAACAAAACAAAACAAAAAACACAAACAAAACAAAACAAAAAAAACAAAACAAAACAAAAAAAAAAGAGGTGTAGGGCTGTAACCTACACATTCATAGTAGGAAATTATTTGTCTTTGTCTAGAGGTTTGCCATAAGTGATGATGATGTGATTTCTATGAGGGGGGGGAAAATAATTTGCTTAAAAGTGAAAAACTTTTAGGGTATCATGAATATTTGATCAATGTTCATTTGCTTTATGTAAGAATCACATATGAATGTGTTTCCTTGTTACACTGAGTGCCACTGCCTTTTATCTTCTATTTGAATAAAATTTCTTGGAAAAAATATGTTACTTGCCCCAAATACAGATTGTGTTGAGTTCAGCTGATGGTTTTGAATTTGTATCCAAAACAGCCCCAGCATTTTTCTTGAATACCATTCAAATAAAACACTATGTTTTGTCTTCAAAAAGAGACTTTGAAATAAAAGTTGTTTCATTTAAACTAGATTTTAATAAGGCCATCAGGAAACAAATAGAAATTTGTTCAAAGATTTTTACAAATGGAGGTCGTCAGTGGTTAGGGTTAGTCACAAAAATCATTCAAGGCTTCAATTGTTCCAGAATTGTTCAGTATTTTCTCTTGAAAAGCAAAGGAACTAAAATACAAAAGGCACTTTCAACATAGCATTTAGGTGAAGGGATAAGTCTTTAACTCCTCCTTGCCATTAAGATAGCATCTCTGTGATACTGGTGGATTATTCAAATATCTTAAGGGATGCTGAGTAATAGTGTTATCATTAGATTCTGGGTACTGAGGAAGAAGTGTGACTGCCAGATAAGTGCAGTTGAAATCAATAATGGAAGTAGTTGAATTTATGAAAAGCCAGTAAACATGGACATATTGTGACAAATCAGGCTCTTCAAGTTGATAATCAAAGATTAACAGTGACACTTGTGTGTAGATAATTTTGTTCTTAAGTTCTTGTTCTGCATGACAGACACAACAGGTTTGTATCAGAATCACAGATATTAAAAGATAAATTCCTTTGGATTTCTTTCACATGGTATATAGCCTGGACAGTATTCTTGATAGGAAAGCTTACTTCCACCAGTCTATCTCTCACAGTTACCTTCTTTGCTCCTGATTATATATAATCTGTTATAATTTATAATCTTTATATAATCTGTTTCAACTTGTTTCCAGCTTCTTTTACATGGATAGGTTAAGAAGCAGTCACAAAGATAGTCAAAATTTGAGTCCCAAGGTTCCTAAGTCACAAATCGTAAGTCTGAGTTATATAGAAGGCAGATAAATACCTGATTTATAGGTTTTTGGATGTTGAAGACTGCCATGAACTATCCTAAGAAGAAACTGAATGATAACTATTGTCATATCAGAGACGGATAACAGGATTTTTCAGTGTTGAATGTTTCAACTATGAAGAGCATGTTGCTTTGACATGCCATTGTAGAAGCAATGTAGAATATTTTATTGGGGAAAAAACCTCTTAAGATCATCAAGTTCAGCCATTAACTGAGCACTGCCAAGTCCACTATTAAACCATGTCTCTAACTGCCACATCTACACTGCTTTTAAATACATCCACCAAATGGATGGTGACTCAACCACTTCTCTGAGCAGCCTGGTCTACAAAATCCTTTCAGTGAAGAAATTTTTCCAAACATCCCATCTAAACCTTACCTGAGGCATCCTGAGGCTATTTCCTCCAAGAGAGATATTTGACCAGTAATTACCCTTTTATTGACAAAAGGGCCAAAATATTTTCCTCCTTTGAAGTTGAAATTTTTAAAGTGCTGTTCTTTGACTTGGTTTCCTGAAATATCTGACCTGTCACTCCATATGGTACAAACCTCCCTGTCCTTGTTCCTTCATTTGTGTAATGTGTAGTGGTGGAAATAAGATTCCTTATTCCAGAGAGTAGAAAGGAAACTAAGGTTTTTACATGTCTCATCTTGTAAGAGGATCTTTCTGAGAGATTTAGTAACAGTCCCACATCTCAAAGACTTTACTTAGCTGTCAAACATACAGTGTTTTGTAGTAAACATCCATTTCCATAGAGTTAACATGCTACTTTCAGCAACTAAATAGTTTTGTTTTTTCAAAGTGCAAGAAATTAGAAGAGAAAGTTTAAAATTAACAGATAAAAGCACTCAGATCACATTCACCTTGAGTGAATTGACCCAGAGTAAAGTAAATATTCTAATTCACTTCTCCTGTAAATAGTCCTCAGAGCATACTTTCTGATCAACCCAAGCTGGATTGATCTGAATGAAAAAATAGGTTTTTGTTTAAATTGATTTTGTTTGCAAGTAGGCCAAGTGTTTGGTCTTGTTTATCACGAGGCTGTGCGAGCATTGTTGTAGGTGCAAATGATGAACTGCATCATTCATGTAGCATTACAGAGGTGGATTGACTTCAACCAAACTGGGACAGATCATCTTGGAACCATGAAAGCTGTGGGCAAGGACTTAACATTCAGAACTGATATTTGCAAGTGGTTTTCTGTGTGTATAGAGCTATGTGCTTTTTCTTCATAAAGCTTTGTTGGAGATTTTTTTGTTGTTTTTTGGTTGGTTGGTTGTTTTGGGGTTTTTTTTGTTGATTGGTTGTTGTTTTTTTGGTTTTTTTTTTGAACATTGACATATTCCTGTGCTGGATCACCAGTACAGACACCAAATCTTGAATGGACCTAGTAGACATGAAAAAAGCTACAAAAAAACTCATCAAAACCAAAATACCAAAACTCCAGTAGCCCTGAAATACTGTAAGTATTTGTCACCACTTCGAACTTCAATAGCTGCAGGTCAAAATTACTGAATTTAAAAAATACTTTAGATTTTTAATTTTTTTTTTTTTTATCATCTGTGATGGAGCAGTCAGCCTTGGAAAGTCTAATATATGTAGTGTTTAATGTGAAAGATTAAAATGTGGGAAAGATAGGCTGGTGGGGGAAGGAAGAGCTTTTGGAGAGAAGAGGATGTAAGGTCTGACCATAGATTTTGCTTAGATTTGTGGCAGATCAGACAACTGGATGTTACCAAGGTTTCACTAAGATTTATTTTCACAATTAAAGATGAACTAATTATAAAATTATGCCCTCCAGCTATTTCACAGGGGAAGCAAATTGTGGCTTTGCGTTCTTTTCCTCGGTCCCAGGCAGCTCCGGAGAGCCCGGCTAAAGACGCTGTTTCTCGGTGGGACAGGGGCGCTGCGCGGCCCAGGCGCTGTGGCGTTCAGTTCACTGGTGGGGCTGGCCACGCTTTGTGGCCATCACTGGGGCGAGGCAAAGAGGCAAAGGAGGCACAGCTTGTCCTTGCGGTTGGCTGGAGAGAGTTTATTGTCGCATGGAGCTGTGATGGAGAACCGCGGCTGCTCCCTTGCACCACATGGACAAAATGGCCCCGAACAAAGGGGCACGTGGGGTTTTATAGGGGGCAGGCTGATGGGAGTGGAAACCCCCCTCGCCCAGTGGGAACAGACAACGGGGGAGTGACATGGACTACGGTAACCGATGGGAACACGACAGGGGTGTGTGCTGGGTTCCGGGACGAATGGGAATGCAGGGGTGGAGTAACAGACACAGAACTCTCAGGAGTGAACCGGGGGGGTTACAGGACTGGCATGGTGATGCTCCAATGGTAAGTGACCTGGAGAGGATGACCTGGAGCGGACCACTGCAGGGGGAACATGGGGGTATGCAGGGGTACACAGAACCAGCTAACAAACATATATCAGAACCCCTAATCTGAACCCAAACCCGGGATGCAACAGCAAATGAGAATGGTATGATTCTTGCGCTATGTGCAAGGTGGGAGAAATTGAGTGAGTTAATCGTAAGTGTACATTATCTGCTGAGAGAGGAGACAATGTTAGATTTTTGAAGGTAAATGAACTGTAAGTATACTTGTAACTAGCTGCAAGATATACCTTTTCCAAGAACAGCATGCAGTTTCACAGGTATTAGGTGATCTTTTGTCTCTGAAAGGTGTTGAAGCTTGGATCTCAATTCTGAAATTTTCTTTTGCATATTACTGTGCATGTAAGTGTTTAGTGCTTCAGTTTTAATTTCTTCTGAGAATTTCAACTGCATTATTTTGGTGGAAACCCCAAATCCATGATGAATGAACATAACATAATGTTTTCTCTAGATGACCTCTTAAAAAAAAACCAAAACTAAAAAGAAGAGGGAACCTGACTTAGAAAATAAAGTAATTAGAAAAAAGATGTAACTTTTAAAAGACAGATGTGTGGGACTTTGACTTGAGAGTTAAAATAAATTGCCATTTTTACCAATGTTTGTTATTGTCCATATACACAGACTAAGGAAGAGATAATAATAAGAGATAGAGGAGATACATTGTGTTTACTTCTGAAATAAGCTGATACATCTTTGTTGTTTGATAATGTAAAATAGAGAGTCATTCATTTTTGCAATTGAAGTAATTTAGGTTATTTTGTAATCCATCTTGGGAATATGAAGCTGAAGACCAGATTCTAAAATATGATTTGCAGTACTGTGCATGCAGTGAAAGAGGAAGATACTGGGGTTTGTTTTTAAGATTTCTAGTCTTAAATAATAATGTTTAATTACTTCTTTCCTTAAGAAAAGGACATCAAAACAAACTCAAAGATGTAAATCCTAATTTGCATAGACATTTGGAAAGTAAGATCTGTTACTGCTTCTTGCTGGACATGGGTTTTTTTGTATTGAGTGAAAGAGTGTTCTCTAGGAGACATAATGCTTGCTCTCTGCTTTTGCATTCATCTGTACCATCTAGTAATGCTCTAAGACTATATTACTATTTTATGATTTTAAATTTAGAGAATTGCTTTCCTTCCAGATAAATCCATTTTTTCTCAACTTTTTATTTTCCAGGGGACAACTAAAAATGGATCAATAGCAGTTGATCTGAAATATTTTGTCTTGTCTTTTGTTCCTGCTTCATCTTCATATTTCCTTGTGTCATTTAAATATATATTAATATAAACAGATTTTGAAAGGACATGTAATCTGGAAGCAGAATAATTTTGACATTGTCAGAACATATTTTCTTTTTATCTCCAAAGTGAACCTCCCAACAGAAAACTGTATAAACTGTATTCTAACCAATGTATCTTGTGATGGAATATATGAGATGGAATATAGTTGTAGCTCAGTATTTTTTTTCTCGTTTGGTTAAGTTTTTGCTTCAAGTTTGTCATATTTTACATCAGGGGTATGTAAAAATGTCCAGAGGATTTGGAAAGAAGATCAATATGATAGAATGGGGTGGTGGGGGGTGGGGGAAGAGGAGGGAGGGAGGTGGAATTGTGAAAAAATGGTCTAATAGTAAATGAGGGAAAAGAGATTCACTGAGATTCAACATGCAACAAAAATCTACTGTCACATACGTCCGAACATCATTACCCGCTGCATAAATGAGACTTTAGTGATCAGTTAATCTGAAGGCTCAGTGGTTTTGTACAGTATTTTGCACTGGGAGATTTGCTATTCATAGAAATGTATAATGGTAATGATAACAGTCAGGAAATCTGCTTTGTGAGTATTTTATATAGTATTTGTTTTAATTGACTTTGGTTTTTTGGTTTTTTTTTTTTTTTTTTTTTTTTTTTTTTTTTTTTTTTTGGTCTTGTATTTTTTTTGGTCAAGGGTTATCTGTATTCATTCTTTGTGTTGACGATTTTTAGACTGCTGTAATATGGCATTCCTTTAATAGAGAGAAAATAAAATAACTAATTTGAAATATTTTCTATAGTTTGTTGTCAGTTGTCTAAAAGTAAGAATAACCGCTTTGAATTCTTTGATATTTGCACAGTTATGTGACTTACCTGTTTGAAGAAAGTCAATGAGATCAGTGCTGCATGTTATGACTGTAACATCTTATATCTGTTCTTGGGTCACTGAATCTTATGGTCTGAGCCACTTAAAAGTAGATAAATTCTATATGTTGTATAAGTAATTTGGTACACAGACTGATTTTAAGAGATAAATCTGGACATGTAAATATGCAGATCCTCTTCATCAGAAGATAAATTACTATTCCTGAGGTTTCTGCAGATAAACATTGCTTATGATATGGAGAAAACACATAACTTGTACAGCAGATAAAGGACATCTTCAAATAGCATTCATTTTTCTATTGTATAAAATTCACACCTCTGAAGAGGCTACTATTCATGAGTGGAGTATGTTATTTCAGCTATAATAATAGGTCCTGCAAAGAGTTCAGAAAGCCAAGAATTGTTGGTATTAGGCACATATGTGATAAGAAATATGGGTTTGACTCACAACAATTAAACCTACAGGGTTAAAAAGCAGGGCAAATTAAGAAACAAGAACTGAAAGCATTTCTTCTTCCTTTCTGTTCTGCATTAATTTCTTAAAAAGTCTGATCCCAAAAATTTAATTTAGTGGGATAAATATGAAGACAATAAAGGAAATTTTGTGTTAGCTACTCTACTATTTCCTTATTGCCTTAAATTATAAATGACATTCACCTTTGGATGTGTGTGCACTATGTAGCTCCAGTTTCTGCTCAATATGTGGTAATCCTCTCTTCATTGTTGTAGCACTATTAGCAGTACTTTTAATAGAATCTTCAAATTGGCAATTTAGGGTGTTTTTAGTGGCCTGACTTTGTAGTAGTTGTTTTAATTTGTGCAGCATTCCTTTTTTTTTTTTTTAAGGGAAATATAATGCTCAATATTTTCACCTAGAAGTAGTTGCCTTATAGGCAACAAGAACACAAAATTGGGAAATTGGTCATCCTTCTTTTTCCTGGCTTTCGTATAAAATCAGCACTCTCATAGTAGACCATCACCTCCTTGTCCTTACCTGCTGTCAAAATTATCCACTCATTTCCAGGCAGAGACTTTTCAGAAATATACTGAAGAACTTCTCTACCTGACTGTACTGTTTCTGTGAAGGCTATAAGGAAAGTGACATTTTGAAATGTTACATATTCATTGTTTGAAGTGAATTGTGGCTTATTGCTACTGATTTAGTGGATACAGCCCCTCAAATACTCCTATCCAGTTCTAGCTATAATAGATGAATTATTTTATGCACCTTTAGCTCCTTTGCTAATTCCAAATCACAGTGCCTTCATGCAGAGGTCTGCAACTTTGCCAGTTCTTAAACAATTACTGTGATAAAACAATTTAATATCTTTGTTTTGTATACAACCATTGATTCATTTCCTCATTTAAAAAATCTACTTAGATAGCATTTACTTAGGTTCTGAACATGGGTTACTAGCCATGTCCATATATAGCCAGTCCAAATTGACTTCCCTCCATAAATCTATGATCCAGGAGCATTTCTTTTTCAAAGATTGGTGCATCCATGATTTTGTCCTTGTTATAATTCCTTTTATGTGTATGTTCTTGATGGTTGGTTCTACCATACAATAACTTGAGTTGGAAAATGCCTGTGTCTGTCTAATTCACTTCTTGGCCTGTCTTCATTCCAAAGTTTCCTTAGAAAAGGGTCTTAGTTGCTTGCAATCTTCTGGCATAGTCCCCCTTATGCTTCAGTCTTTTCAGTTTCTCTACCATGCTCACAGTGTTCTCTAACAGTCATAGACTACAAAGTAGAGTAAGTTGATCTTATGTCTTCTCTGTCAGTAATATCACTCCATTTTCTATAAAGTTGTGTGCCATCAGGATTACTTCTTACTGAATTATGTTTTTTTAATGTAAGTTCCTTTTCATTTGGTCACCAGGAGAACCATTATCCCATGTGGTCTGTAGTAATCACAGATTAGATAACAAAGCCCTATTTCTGTTGACTATGAAATATTTTTTTAATTTGAAAATAAAAGTCTTGTTCTCTGATTCAGTTACGATAAGTTGTTTATCATTACACCTTTTTATCAATAATTTATGTCATTTGATCTGTTAAAATAACCTTCTTTCATATTGTTGTGGTTTAACTCCAGGTAGCAACTAAGCCCCACACAGCTGCTGACTTATTTCCCCTTACTGGGATGAGGCAGAGAATCAGAATGGCAAAAATATAATAACTTGTATTTTAAGATCAGGACAGCTACTTGGTAAAGCAAAGCCATATCCACAAGCAAAGCAAAACAAATAATTCATTCACCGCTTTCATAAATAGGCAGGTGTTCAGCCTTCTGTGGGAAAGCTGAGCTCCACCTTATGCAGTGTTTACTTGGGAAGAAGTATTCCTAAAATTCCTAAAAGTCCTAATGTTCCTTCTTCCTCCTTCTTCCTATCTTTTATTGAATGTGGTGCTGTGTGGTATGAGATACCTTGGGGGTCAGTTGAAGTCAGGCGTGTCTCCTTCTAGCTTGTGCTTTGCATCCCCAGCCCTATTTGTTTTCGGAATAGTGTGAGAAACAGAAATGGCTTTGATATTGTGCAGATATGATATATTTTTCAGCAATAGCTGCAACATGGGTGTGTTGCCAATACTGTTTTTTTCACAAATCCAAAACATGACACCCTGAGAGCTGCTATGGAGAAAACTAACTCTATTGCAGGCAAAACCAGTACACCTACACCTGACAGAGGATAACTGATTATTCTCTGCTTAAATTTCCCCTTTTATTTCTCAAGTCTATAGTTTTTTTTTTCTCTTTCAGGGAGAGTTTTTTTCTTTGGGTTTTGGGATGCAGATGTTTCTACATTTTAACTGTTTTCTACAAACTGATTAGTTGGCTTCTGTATTGCTTGGTCAACATTGCCTCTGGCTCACTGATCTCAACAACTTCAGACACTGTAGCTGAATCATTATAAAGAACATGAGAGCACTGATAAAATAAATGAGGTTAATAAGCTGTTAACTATCTGCTTCACCCTCAAAAAGAGTAAATCACATGAATAAAATTAACCTTTTGGTGCAAAGGTTTTATTTCATAAGATCCATAAGATCCGACAATTAAACAAAACAAAATAATATGTTAATTCCTAAAATCTGTTTCTGTGCTACCTATTCCAAGGATTGGAAAATATGTATTATTTAAAAAAACCAAAAGAGACCTTCCATCATGATTAACAACTAGATTTTAAACATCTTGTATCTAATCTTAAAGAACCAATGGACATGTGTAAGAATTTTCTGGATCATGCACTTCAAAAAACAGCAGTTTGAAAAATTACAGGAAGTTTAATGAAAGAAGAACTGTGGGGGACTTTTTCTTTCAAGATGTTTGAATAACCCTGTGTGTTAACGTTGTTAGAGCTCTCAACAGAAAAATGGCATATCACTGTCTTACAAAATTTAGTGCAGAAGTTGAAGGTCTTTGACGTGGCCAGAAAAAGGTCAAAAGGAAGATGAACACAGAAGGGAAGAACTGTATCCAAAGTTCTAGAGAGCAAAAAATGAAACTTTTTGATTTTGGATTATCTTTTCATATCACTCAAATAGATACTAGGTAATAGAAAACTTTTATGCTCTAGGCAGAAGCTTTACAATGCTTAAGCATATTAAACTCTTAGAATAATTTCTACATATTCTAATCAAATGTTTTACTGACCATACTAGATTTTTTTTCAAGTAATAACATATCAGTTCTCCTTTTCATTCCTTCAGTCTCTACTTCATGCTTAATATCTGTGCAAAAAAGTGACTTATGAGGGAGAAAATTTATTCTGGATTCTTCTGAGACCGTATTTTAGATAATCATGTGAAAACTGTTCAATGTTTTCCTATTTACAGTTATTTTTTTCCTGAATCACTTTTTCATATCTTATCAGATGAATTACTGGTGTCAACACTTTGTATTGCATTTCCTGCTGTTACTGTTTCCTTCACAGTCCTTCTATTTCTCAATGCCATGGTCTCCAAGGCACAGCAAGAAATGAAGGAGGTAGAAAACAGCACAGCTTAAAAAGAGCAGAAGTTTCAGCGGTCATTGTCCCTGTATTTGAGCCATTGTTTGGCAGAGCTCAGTGGTATTAGTTCACTGTCTTTGCTGATTGAAATATTAAGCATCTTGCTTCCCTGAAAGTGATGCTACCAACTGAATAGTTGAGAATTCATTTGTCAAGTTTTATTAGCGTGAATAAAATGATACCTGGTGTAGTCTTCAACTTGCTGCACTGCACAGCAGAGTAGTCATCACTGTGGCAATGGACTTAATGGTGTCTTGCTCCATGTCTGCCCACTAATGAGTAGACTGCTGGTTAACTACATGCAAGTCTTTCATTAAGTACTCAGTCCAGCAGTTCTCTTAATTTCAGTGTTTTCTGTACTATAAGTGCTATTGCTACTGATAATTTATATGTTCAAGCATATGCATTAGCTCTGGAAGAAAGATAAAAGGTCAAAAGGCAATAATTAAAAATTAAATTATGCCTCAAAGTGCAATGTTAAGGCCCATTTATTGGCACATCATCACAGATAACCTGTGATTTCCGTATCAAATAACCTCAGATATTTGAAGAGACAGAGTTAAATCTACATACATTAATGGATGATTTACTTGAGAGAAGAAGAACTAATGGTTTGCAAATCATTTCAGCATAAATGGAAGTCAGTAGTTTACATCAAACTGCAGTGGTGTTTCAGTTATGTTCTGTTGTTCTTACCATTCTTTTTTTTTTCTGTAGATCAGGAAAAATAATAAAAAACTCCTGTTTCTAACTAAAGGACCACCATAATTCAATGCAAAATATTCTGAAATTTTCTTTGTATTCTAATCTGATAGGATATGAAACCTGTTTTGGTCTCACTTTAATATAAACATAAAACACAGGTGTTTAGTAAAAAAGAGATACAGATACAGAAAAAAATGTTACAGTTTGTCACGGTTTGACACTGGCGAGATGCCAGCACCCCCATGAAAATACACTTTTCCAAATAATTGCTGTGAGATGTGATCAGGAACAGAGCAGAGCAGACCCAAGTTCAATAACAAAGAAAAGAACTTTATTATTAAACTACTACTACTATAAAAACTACAGACACTAAATCCTGGATGAAGACTTTCCAAAACACCCATCCTCCTCCCACCTAATTTCCAAACAAACCCAGTGGTGAGACACCACCCAGGATCCTGATCAAGTTGCCACCCTTCAGATAATCAAATACTCAGTCCTTCGAGGGAGACAGGAGTCTCTCCTGTGCCGCAGACCCCCAGGAAACACAATTGCCACCCTTGTGTTTCCATGTCACACATGGCAACCGCCCGGAGAAAATCTGCCATGGTGACACTCTCCTTTCCATGTCACAGTGCTCTCACCACCGTGCATGGACAGACTACTCATAGGGCTCCTTTAAGGATACTTTGCCATGGACCAAAAGAAACAACAGTTCAGTTTCTCATCTTGGGACTACAGTCCCCCCCATTTTCCCCTGGGGCTGAGGGTCCAAGAACAGAGGTCTTCTTCTCCTCTTCTTCTTCCTCGAAGACAGATGGCTTCTCCCAACCTTTTTCAACTCTCCTCTGTTCTCTCCACTCCTCTGTTGGTAATCACTGAAACAGGTCTCTTGGCTCACCAACGCACCCTCCTAAGTGCAGTTTCTGTCAGGAGAATTTGGTTCAGTCTATGGCTAACAAGAAAAGTCCAGCCACAAGCCACTCCATCATCTCCTTCTAACTCAAGAATTTCTTCTTCTATCATCTCGGATCCCAGACTGTCTCTCTTCTACTTCAAATCAAGGAGGAGTAATATTTTACAAAGCCTTCATTTCTCAGGAAAGGGTTAAAAGTTCAGACTCCCTGGATGGCTGATATCTCTGCCCAGCAGCCGATTCCCAAGGCCAAGGCTGGGTGCCTTCCCCCCCTCCTTCTCCTCCGCGCCGGCAAAGTTACAGGTGCCGTCCGGACTCTCTATCTCTTCCCTCTGGGGGGCAGGGAATGACAAAGGCATCTCTGCTTCTCTCCACCCTTCCATCTACAGGAGCTGGCTCGGTTCCAGTCCTTCTACCGCTCGGCTCACCTCGACCAGGCCGCATGGCTTCCCCTCCCCCACCCAGCCCCATGGCTGGGCAGGGGAGATCTGCACAGCACCCTGACCGGAACCAAAGAGAGCGAACTCCTGGGAGTTCCTGCTTTTAACCCCCTGTGTTCTCAGAGGCGTATCCCTATCTTCAGTGGTCATTTCAGGTGCCAATATCCAAACTTGACCACTGATTGGTTTGACCCAACTTCCTGAAAAAATCACTTCCATGTCAAACCACGACACAGTTCTATTATATTATCTGCTGAAGATCTTAATTTTCAAGAGTTGTGCCAAGATATCCAAAAGATTTCAGGACCTTTCTTTGGGTCCCTTTCAGCCAAATAAATTAATTGAACCTTCATTTTGTTAGCAGTACAAGGAAGTTTGGACAGCTAATGTGTTTAATAAGGACATGCTGTTTTAGCAAAGACTTTTTTTTCTGTGAAAGGTCACAGATGACTCTTCTAATTTATGAATGTGTGGCTCTCATTTCAGAGACGTTGTAGATAATGTCTTTTGTTTCACTGGAATATACCATATGGCATATCCCCTCTCTTAAAAATAGAATAGGCATGTTCCATTTTGTATTATAAATTACAGATGTTTTCTCTTCTTGGCAGTATTAATTAACCTCTACATTTGAATTTTATTCAATTGTTGCCTAATCAGAATCTGCGCTTTGCCTGGAGACCTGGACAAATAAATTGTGGTTTCTCAGAATCATCAGATAATTTCTGTGGGGAAGGAAGTTCTTTGGGCAGGACTTTTAAAAATAAAGAAAGGAAAGGAGAAAGGAAAGACAAGGGCAAAGGAAAAGGAAAAGAAAAAGAAGTTTCAGGAAAGGACATTTCAAGAAAGGAAATTTCAGGAAAGGGAAAGGGAGAGGAAGAGGGATGGGAAGGGAGAGGGAGAGGGAGAGGGAGAGGGAGAGGGAGAGGGAGAGGGAGAGGGAGAGGGAGAGGGAAGGGAAGGGAAGGGAAGGGAAGGGAAGGGAAGGGAAGGGAAGGGAAGGGAAGGGAAGGGAAGGGAAGGGAAGGGAAGGGAAGGGAAGGGAAGGGAAGGGAAGGGAAGGGAAGGGAAGGGAAGGGAAGGGAAGGGAAGGGAAGGGGAAAGAAAAGGAAAAGGAAAAGGAAAAGGAAAAGGAAAAGGAAAAGGAAAAGGAAAAGGAAAAGGAAAAGGAAAAGGAAGGAAAGGAGGAAAGAGAAAGAAAGAAAAGACAGAAAGAAGGAGAAAGAAAAATAAAGAGAGAAAGCAAGCAAGCTAAAAATAAATGTTCTACTAGTACAGTTGGGATATATTCATTATATTTTTATCAAGGCACTTTCTTATCAATATATCGATGAATGTGATGCTGAGTTTTGCTTCTCTCTCATATTCTTTGTCACAAAATTATTTCCACTGTTTTTTTTTGAGAAAAAACCAGCAATCTCAGCTGCCTCCCTCCCCTAAGCCAAACCCATCCCCACCTCCAATCCTGAGATTTTGCCTCTGTTTCTCCAGTTATTATGGAAGTTTCTATCAGTTCTCCATAAAAATTCAATTATAATTTTTATCTTAATCTTAATTGATTAGGTTATATTTAAATGTACTGATTTTTTTTTTAAATTTAATATTTACATTTATTCTACTACTATGCCTCTAATACCAAACTAGATAGGAACTTCTTATACTTATAAAGTTCGAGCTAATTCATTAAAACCTTTCTTCAATGCTGAATTGTTTTTAAAAATGGATTTTGTTAAAAATGTTTTAGAAAATTTTAGGTTTAGAGTGTAATATATGAATCGTGTTTAACACAGTGAGTTCCAACTCTGAGTGTGAACACTAAGCAATTGGGCAATAACACTGTTAAAAATATTAAGTATAACTGGAAACCATGAAGACCATAATTTCCTTTCAGACTGATTGTATATACATTACTAATATATGTAGTCCTAACACTGCAAACTTTTAAGCTATTTTTAACTTCCAAAACAGAGAGAGAAATTTTATTTGAAAATTTAAATAATTTATGATGTTCAATCAGCATAAAACACTGCACACACTATAGAAATTGCTTTTTTTTTACCTTTCAAAAATATGAACACAATTGGGGATATATATAGCTAAAACTGCCGTACTTTTCTTTTTAAAATTAATTTCTTTTCCTGCTATGCTGAAATGCATTCCCATAAAATGTACAAAGGTGTAGTCAGAATCTGACTGTACATATTTGGTATAAATTAATACAAAATACAAATTCATATACCGGAATGTACTTTTAGACAGAAATTTACCTATTTAGAATGTGTACACAGGCAGTGATGACAACAAAATTAAAACCTTTAATATTTTCAGAATAATTAAAAATATCTTAATACAACATAGTATATTGTTCAGCCAGCAAAAGCTGAATTGAAACATATTTATAAATCCTGTGTGTGGGTATTTTTGTACAAGGATAAACCTTCTCTGCAATGAATAAATCCATTTTAAAAAGTGCATGTGATGTAGTGAATTCTGCTTTTACCATTCCATACACAAAACAGGGAGAAAAATCCAGAATATTTACTGCCTAATTTGTAAGCTCTTTGGAAACAAATTAGTAGGTCCAAAAGGGATGACTTGGGAACTGCAGATTGTGACCCCATTACTGGACTTTGGGATGTGGCACAACAGCCCACAGTCTATAAACCTGCACAGTTTTTGTTTAGATATATTATAATAATTTTAATTGTTTTTATTATGAGCAAAATTTGATTATAGCATACATATTCTAACTTCCACTTTTCAGTGTTACACAAAAATTCAGGAGAAGTCAGTAGGTAGGTTACTCACCCAAAAGGTTCATTTAAAAGCTAAACTAGCCAAAATTATATATTTAAGTGTCTGAGACATTAAAATGTGAATGGTGAAAAAAGGCAGATAACATATGGATATGCTGGTTATGTCATATGGTTTAGCTTTGTTCTAGAATATGCCACTTTGGTACAGACATTATAATCTGCTTTGCCTTATTATGAGAATTCTGCCTCTCATACAGTCTTTACATGTGGAACTGACAAGAGGTGTTTATTTTCCTTTTCATAAGATGAAATTTACCCCAATAAACCAATGGAATTAAGCAAGCAGGGTGTCCAGCTCATAGTTAGTCCTTGTATTTTTTATTTGCTTGGTTGGTTATTTTATTTTGTTTGTTGGTTTCCTGTGTGTGAAATTCTACTCTTTTGGAAAAAATCATAAGCAACAAGCTGGAATATTACTGATTTGAGACTTGGTCAACTTGGATACTATTCTGCACAGAGTTAATTTTTTTCTTTAGCACTTTTCATTTCCACAGAATAAATAGTACATTTCTTGACTGTTCTACTGTTGATCTCTGTATAAGTAAATAGTATTTTAAAATGTTTTAAAGACAATTTGCATGCAATAGCAACTTAAAGGAGTATTATGGAAGCAGTTCCAAACCCTGCAGAGCCTTTCTTTTAGATGCAGTCTCACTGATAATTTTAGACACAGCACATAAAAGTGCTAACTTTTCACTCTATTATTGGAGTGACATTCTGCTGAAAGATTTCTGTAACAAAACATGAACTTTTAGTGTAATTGCATTAGTCTAAACTAAATTCAGGTTTGCATGTTGAAAGGAGGGCATACTTAAACAACTGAAGGAGCATGTTTTAGTGACTGGCAGTGATCTGTCAGAAGAGTTTGTACAATTTTTTCTGATCTATCTTTTAGCACTATTCTAGGGAAATATGTTATTTTGGAATGATACAAGCATCAGTAACCATTAAAAGATTATTTTTGTAGTTTTGATTTGAAACCAACTTATAGCTATCTTAATTTATGCATTCACCTGCTGTGTTACAGCTCATTATTCAGCATCATTATACTTGGAGCTGAATATGAAATTACAGTTAAATCAGAAGAAAGTAAAATATATGGTCTCTGGCAGTCTTGCTATGGTAATTTATCCTTTTTCTTCTATTTCCTGCAATGAAGAAATAGTCATTTGACTGCATAGGTTGTACAAGAAGAAAATTTTGTTCCTTGACATGTAAGGTAGACTGATCTAGTGATTTTACATGAATCCTTGAAATGTAGAAAATGAGATTTGGTTTTAATACACTTTTAGCCTTATTCAAGGTCTTTATCTGCCAGTTTTTAGAGTTAATAGTCATCTCTTGTTCCTAATTGCAAATACTTGGGTGTGGAGAGCAAGCGTATTATTACATTCCCTTTCCTTTCATCATTAAAATAGATTTTCTCATTTTACCTTGATGATACAGTACTTCCTTAGTTTGCTTTCATATAACATTTTGTTGTATTTGGTTATTTCCAGTTTCTGTAATGTCCTTTGTTTCCATTAGATTAAAATTACAGATAAAGAAAGCAATTTTTATAAAGTTATTTTTTAAGATAAGATAATGCAAATGCCTTGAAAAAAATTAGTATAATATATTTTTCTATTATCTATCTATTTCTATTCAGGATTAAAATAAAAAATATGTCAGGTACTGCTCAGGTATACAGGTATATACTTCATCAAAAATGAACTTTAAAGTAGGAATACTCTGTTTTTGCTGTCAGGTCTATATGAGTTCTTACACCATGAAGACTTACCATCAAGAAGATTAATATCTTTTTGTTATTCTACGTTTCCATCATTGTAAAAAATATGAGTTTTTTTAGAAAATAGAAATAGAGAAATAAAATTAGGTAAAATTTAAATAATGCTGTTTGATAATTAGGTGCTTCTAGCCAGCCACAGAGTAATAATTTTCTAAATATTTATTATAGATTTCTTACTTAAGTAGTCTAGTAAAAATCGAGGATGTCAATGTTTCTGTTCAAAATGGTACTGTAATTGTCTCACTTATACTTTGACACAAAGGCTTTTATGGGAAACTAATACATTCTGTCTTTATGCTGTGTGACAGAAGGCATATAAACACACATTGCCTGTTTTTAGTTTATATGGAAACAGAGTGCTTAGCTCTTCTTAAGACACTGAATAACTTTTTTTCCACAAGTAATTCAAAAATAACTACAACAGCGTCCAAATTTCATGAATGTTGTATTTTTACCTACCACTGATTCTGAGCAAATGAAGCTCACTAACTAATGCAGATGCTGCACAGAAGCAATACCAGGGTTTTGGCATCTTTTTTCCCCTTCTTCAGGAATATAATCTTTAAATGAACTCCCATTTGGGAGAAGTTACAATAGGTAGTTATATCATGCTTCAGTATTTCATAAGATCTGGATAAATTTAGTCTACATAATGGCTTATTTTCAAGAGCAGAACACAGTATTTTTCAGTGATGTGTTTACTGCCAGTGTTCTGAAAACCATGTCACAGCTCATAAGCACATATATTGCTAGATATTGGTTTCTATGACAAAGTGTCTTTGTGTTCCTATCCATGGTGGGGAGATTGGAACTAGATGATCTGTAAGGTCCCTTCCTACACAAATCATTCTATGATTATTGCATAGTATTTGACCTTGAAATACTTTAAATTTCTTTATATCAGAATTTTTCTTTGGACTAGGATCACTACTTAGTTTTGCCTTTTGCCACCATGGGATGTTCCTGCCCTGATCCAGTTGTTTGGATTTGAAGTGTGATTTTTTTTGAAACAAACCTCATGGCAGTTTCCAGTTGTCATTCTTTGCTTCATTGGTAGCTGTGCACAGCATTTTCAGGAGAGATAGATGACCTATTCAGGACTTCTGTACAGTCAGATTCTTGGGCCTGGTAAGATCAAGGCTGAAGTATAGTTTCCTGAAATACAGGACATATGGATTATTTTGCTGTACACATCCATTGAACTACTTGTTGAAGTTGAACAGGCAGTGTGTTCAAGTCACAGAAAGCTTAATAATGTCCCTGACATTGATGATCTCAGGAGATTAATTTTTATAGCATATTTTATTCAAAAGTTAAACTTACCAAGATAGGTTCTAAACTTATCAAGATAAACTTATCAAGTAGCATTGTGTTTTGGTTAAATATTCCAAGTGTAATTGCTGAGTTGCAATTCACTTCTTCTGTCTTCAAAGAATTGACTAATTCGTCCCTAAGTCATTCATTTTCAAGGTTACCTGCAAATTTACTTTTTTTTTGTAAATGCTTTGAAAATCATGTTTAGTTGGTTTTGGTTTTGGTTTATTTGTTTGACTTTTTCCTCTTTTTTAAAAATTATAACCAATTGAATTTGGTAGCACTGAGTCCAAAAAAATCAGTGCTACCAAACACTGCTACCATTACACCACTGCCAAAAAAGTGTTTTAAGAGTGGAAATACAACATAATTACTTTTCTTGTCATGTCCCTTATTCTGCAATGGCAAATAGTCTTAGTGCCTAATAGATAAGGGTTAAAAGCATCTTAAGGAAACAAGAAAGTTATGTTGCTCAAATAATACTTCCTTTCATAGAGACTTCTTTCTCTAAGTTAGACAGATGGGCTCTGCCCAGCTTCAACTGAAAGTCATGATTCATCTAAGAACAGCAAAGCTCATCCTACACAGAACCTCATAAATATATAAAACAACTGTTAAAGACTACATGATTCAGCACTCTTTTAGATAAAAAATAGTCATGGACAATAATAAGCCTATGGAAGTGAATTATATAGTCACTGTTCATTACAGAGGACATATCAGAGGACATATCAAAATCTGCACCTTCAGTTTAAAAAGCCCATAAATTTAATAAACCTTTCCAGGAATTCTTCTGTATGATTGACCAATTATACAAATCATATGTTTTAAACCCTTTTATGTGAATAAACTGAGTTGGCTAATCACGCAAGTAAAATAAAGAATGTCTGAAATTATTGTGAGGATTCATATTTACCCCAGCGTCTTAGATAAATAGCTAGTGACTGGTGCAATGGAAATTAGTTCTAGTAAAAAATATATATTTAATTTATACAGTCTTACAATACAACAGCTTTAGTATTTTCTCTTTTAAAAAATATTATTGATAAGTTGCCAAAAACCACAAAAATCAGGATAGTTCCTAATTAGTTGTCAATTTGCTGTAGATATACTACTTAGTCAAGGAAACAAATGAGTGTAGAAAGATATACATAATTAAATATTATCAAGGATAAGTTCAGTGTTCATGCTACTTTTTACCTCTTGCTTCAAATGAAGAAAGCTGCAAGCTTAAATTAAAGCCATTTGCTTTATCTCCTGTTTGCATAAATTTCTTTAGGACTGATGATTATATGAAACAGAGGACGTGTAAAAAGAAAATGGAATGTCTGTGTTCCCTCATTGAAATGAAACTGAAACACTGCTTTTAAATTAGTGAATTCTGATGTATATAAAACATATTTTGTCTTGCCAGTCCACCAAGGACAACTGGCTAATTCTTAATCTCTTAGAATGTTTTGATAATTAACCTGTCATATGGTGTCATTGTGGAGCTAGAATTGAACAACAAAATTGTATTTCAAGATAGGTTCATGGCATAATATGTCATTATATTGCATGTTTAGAAAAACAATTTACAGAGATATTAAACTGGTGAAACTACATTTCAATATGTTGTTTCTAAACCATGACATTCAATCAAGATTTTTAAAAGAAGCATTGAAATAAGTGCTGGATAAATTAGCACTTAAGATTATATTTGTGCCTCACTGCCCACTTACTATGCTCTTAATTAGGCACTGAATATGTATTTGGTAAGACAGTAACTGAAATAAACAATGAAAAAGTTATTTATTCTATTTTACATCCTTGAGATGGC
The DNA here is from genome assembly GCF_031753505.1 of Anomalospiza imberbis. Taxonomy (NCBI): domain Eukaryota; kingdom Metazoa; phylum Chordata; class Aves; order Passeriformes; family Viduidae; genus Anomalospiza; species Anomalospiza imberbis. Next base: position 56,932,493 of record NC_089721.1, on the reverse strand, counting down.
AGTGCGAGCAATCAGTGATTCCTTCTCAAATGGGTTAAGTTCATCTATATGATGAAATTGTTGCTGTGTCAAGAAACTGGGTCTTTTGAGATTTAGGAATTGTATGAAATAATTAGGTTTTAATTATTATACTAGTGGTAAAATTATGTGAATAAAGTAATAAAAAAGGGAAAACATTTTCTCTTTTTTCTTGCATTATCTTTCCACAAAAATGAACAATTATGATTCCAGTCAAACCTAACATCATTAATTTCCATTAGATTCTCCTTTTTGTATTCTCATTCGTCCTTCTATCGTTTCTCACTTTTGGTCAGTATTTTATTTTAGTCCTGAAGCATGTTATTACAAAGCAGCAAGATTCATCTATATCCTTTTTTTTTTTTCAAAATCCCTTTAAAGAAAACAACTGCCAAAAAGATGTCAACTTAGAATAAAAACAACATCCTAAAATAATGTAGTAAAATAATTTATATTATAAAATTTTGAAGCTGTCATATAGCTTTGTTTCTTTTGTAACACTTCTCATACAAATTTAGGTAAGAGTTGAAATAAGTATATCTGCCAAGGAGAAAAAGTGGCCAGATTGACCTTCCAGTTTTCCAACAGGGTCACTAAATAGAGATGGATCAGATGGAATACAAAACTGAGGGATGGATAATATTTGAAAAGTCTGAAGTACAATTACATGTAAAAACTTCTCAGGATGATTAACTGCCATGTGTTACAGCAGCTTGACCCTCAGGTTTTCTACTTAGAAATTATATGAAACAAAACTGAAATTATAAACATTATTATATACATGTATATACATTATTATATAAATGTATAACAAATGAACTAATTCTGCAAAGAGAAAAATGAAGAAATGCAATCCCATATTGTTTTATGTCCTTTTGAATCTCTTATTTTCTCACCAATTGCTGTAAGTGATCTGTATGGTAGAAATCTTACACTGCAGTAAACTATGGCTTCTTTCTTTGGATATGATCTGAACAGCATGAGTTTTTCCCTAAATTCATGCATTTCCTCACAGATATTTGCATGGAATTTCTGATATTATCTATTTCCCTTATTTATTTCCACCTTCCAATTGGCCCTGAGAATTTATGGAATTGAAGAGGCACAAAATAAATGTAAATGCATAATTTAGTTAACAGGTCTGGTGAGACTGGATGGGAAAGGGCAAGAACAACTGAAAACGTGTTCTAAATCAGCACCAGGTTCAGTGTTTCCTGATTAAAATCTTTCATGGGGAAATATCTGGATTAAATTTAAAAATTATAGTGGAAGAATGGTATAAACTGCTTGAAGAAGATAGAAGTAGTAGTCTTGGATTTTCATTGTGCCTCCACTATTGTAATGAAGAACTAGACAGGAACTGTAGTGGCTTAGTCTCAAAATGGAATATGAATTGTTAAAAAAAAAAGTCTTTCAAAGCTAAAAATTTCTGTCTAGTCTGTGTCCTAAAAGTATTATTTATAAATAAAAGATTAAGGTACATTTTACCTACAGTAGCTTGCAGGTTTGTTCTTGGTTGTTTTGGTTTTTTTGTTTTTTTCTGTGTTACTGTATTATGTAAATGATTCAGTTATTAGTTCATTAGTACTTTTGGATTGTTCTAGGAATATAATCTGATTTAATTAATAAATCTGATAACTAGAAAACTAGACCAGTCATAGAAAAGTTTCGTTATTTAAAAAGTAATCCAGAAAATCATAGGATGAATATACTGTACAATATGAAAGCCATGAGACACAAAATTAAATGTAAATTGTTCCTTACCATTTTGAACTTCTTATTCCCAAATGAATTTGCATGGAAATAGTGATATTTCAGTTTAGGTTGGAAGTGACCTTAGAGCTCATCTAGTTCCAAAACCCCATCTTAGAGTTTAATTCAGGAGTAATGCACAGGATTCATTATCATGGTTTTGTTTTCTAGCACAAGAAGGTTGTTCTGTTCATTTCTTTCTTAAACCTTTTTGTTTGGTTAGTTAGGTTCTTTTGTTGTTGTTTGTTTTTTTGTTTTTTTGGTTTTTGGGGTTTTTTTTGCTTGTTTTTTGTGAGGGTGGGAAGTTGAGCTTTTTTTGAGTAACACCATAGTTAGGGGTGTGATATACTTACCCCGTACATGGTTGTTTGAGCTGCAGTTGTTTGGAGCTATGAGTCAGAATTACAGACCTTATTAATACCCTAATTTTTCAGGAAAAAATAAAAACAAAACAAACCAACCAAACAAACAAAAAACCCCAAAAAATCCCAAATCAAAACAAATTAAAAGAAAAACCCAAAAACCTACCAAAAAAAAAAAAAAAACCCAAAACCGAACAAACCAAAATACAAAATAAAACAAATGAACCAAGAAAAGCCAACAAAAATGAAACAGAAAACCCAAACCAAAAGAAAAGAACAAACAAATGAAAAAACCCATTATCAACGCCTCCCAAAAAGCATGGCCAAACATACGTTATCTTTCCTTTAATACGCATACAGAAGTTCTAGTCTTCTTTGAAATGTAACTCAACTTTCCTTATCCTAACCTATCAGTTTCATTTTACAGTGAATGACATCCAAATACTTAATTTTGCAACATAGCTTGTGATGTTTTTTATAGTAGCTTTTAGTATTTCTGACTTCTGATACATCTTACTAAAGGCTAAGAGCAATTTTTTAAAAGCTTAAGCTTTCTTATGACCCAAACAACAAAGCTAACAATCTTTCATTTTACTGCAGATTTCTGCTGAATTGCTCCCAAATACATTTTTCACTCTACCTTTAAATTTTGGACAATTACACTGTATGCCATAGAATGCTGAAGGAAAAGTTTTTAAATAATTTTTCATTTTTATTTGCTATGTCTCTTACTTGTCCTGTGTAAAGAAGTAGAAGGAAGACAGAGAATTTTTATGTCTGAAAAATCAGCTTTGAAACATTGATGGCATTGCACTATATCTAATCTATTCATAAAATCTTGCAGACTTTTGAGCCGTTCATGATATTCCTTCTTTTTCCCCTGAAGGTGTAACATTTTAAATATTGATCCAAATCTTGAGAAAATAAGAATATCATAGTTTCATTCTTCTTTGCAATACCAAGTAGATGCCAGGATTAATATGTATTGATTTGCCATCTACATTGAACACTAAGAGTCCAAGAAAATTTATCCTGCAATTTTCTGCTAAAATTCTCTGTTGAAGTGAGAGGAAATACCACGAGTCTATGCTATTGAAAACACCAATGATACATTAAAAATAGGTATGAATTTCAAGAAAAATATATAATGGCTTCTGGTAGTAGCAATCATCTCCATCACTGGAGATGGTCTTAACTGGTCTTTGAACATTGCTTTTATGAATAAATACTGCTATAAATATTATATATATCAATGTACTTTTTATATTTTTTATTTTGGGATCTCCTTTTTTTACTGATATTCACAGAATTGACATTCACAGGCAACTCATGAAGCTGTCACATTTGTAGAGAGGCAAGATATAAAAATGTAGACTTGAAAACATGTACTATGTTTTGCAAGAATTCTGTTCTGTGTTAATTTTATTGGACTATTTATTCTTAATTTTTTTTGCTTCACACAGTTTATGATTTTTAAAACACCATTTGAGGAAACTAGGGAAAAGAAATATGGATTTTCTGAGCTCAAAATGAAATGCTGGTATTGCCTTGCCTTTGAGGTAGTTACAGATCTTTTTTCTTGGATTGGAAGGGAATTCACATGAGTGAGGCTCTTCATAAGGATATAAAGTAATGCCGCTTTGGGTGTCTGCATAATTTAGCCTCTGAGTAGAATTAAAAAAGAGAGAATAAAATTAAAGATTGCAACCAAGAATTTTTCTAGATCTGGGACTCAGCCTAAGGAGAGTTTGTAATTTTACAAAAGAATTATGTGCTCTTTCCTTGAGTTTTAAGAATAACACAAATAACTGTAGAGACTAAATTTATAGTGCTGTTGATCTTACCTCATTAATTTCACTGCTGATGTATTGTTCTGTTTCCTGCAGTACTAACTAGTAGAAAAGATGAGAATTTTTTTTTTCCTCAAACTTTGCTTATTTCAAAGATGTGATAGAAAGTGAACACCACAATAAGTAAAATTAACCAGGATATGAACTCAGGTAAACTGGAACTTGTGTCATAATTTTGAGGAATGTTTGAATAGGGAAGTATGAGCTCTTTAAAAGTATTGTACATAAGACAGCCCGGTCATCAGAGAAGAGATATTTAAAATATCTCACAGTTTTTGTTTGTGAAAATGCAATTGATTTTTGAGGCAGGAGCAAGAAACACAGCTGATTAATGTTCCATTTTCTCTTTCTTTGGATTCCTGCCCCCAGGATTCAATTTAAGGAAAAAAAAAATTAAAAAGGAAAAAAGAGGTTTTTGGGTATTTCAAGTGTTTCAGGTTTTATCTGGCTTGTTTTCATTCCTATAAGGCAAGAGTGAAATATATTTTGTTTCTTTAGACCTTTCACTTGCTTATTCCTTAAAATTATTTTACTTTATTCTCTGGATTTTGTTGGTCCTCTTCTCTGTACCAAGTATGCCCTTTCATTTCTTACATCAAATAGCATAGAATTTTCACTGGATTTAGTATTGCATTTTCGCTAGTTTTGCCCAGCAGTGAAGGAACTCTGTATAGTGAAAAAGGAGGAATTCAATAATTTAATAGAAAAAGCAAGAGGAATTTAATTCTTTTTTCTGTAGCTAATACTGCACATGGGAAGTCTTTGAAAAATTATCAAAGGATCAACGTGACAATTTGGGTCTTTGACCTAGAAATAGGAATGACCTTGGTACTACTGTATGTTAAATGTAAATAGCTATTCCCATTGAAATTTAAAGCCACAGCATCACAGCCTTTCTCAAGGGTGGTTTTTTAGCATTTTCACAATCTGAAATTGGTGCTTTCTGAATCTGTAGATTACAAGAAGCAAGAAGATGGGAAATACTGCAGGTGTATCAGAAAACAGATTTCCACCTGTTTTCAAGAAATTGCTGGAAAGGGGGAATTTTAGCAGGGATGACTATGGTGTACTGCAGTAGAACACCACAGTGTACTACTTAGTCAAGAAGAGCCAACTACACAAATAATGGCCAATTCTTGAGAAAAGGGCCATAGTGGATCATAAACTAGAACAGGATTAAAAATAATCTTATTCTGCTTATTCTGAACAATAAGTAGAAAAATAACCCACTAGTTGTATAAGTAATCTTTCTTTCTTCAACATACATAATGGTTTTGGGATGTGATATGCTGGTTTTGGAAGATAAACATTAAGGAACAGAGATTTAAGGAAGTTTGCCAGGGGAGGTCATAGTATTCTTGACTTTGGGTCTAAGCATAACCGATCTATCTTATTGCTGCAGTGCTGGATTTCTTCAATCCGACTAGCTCCCAACACCATCAGCAAGAGTGGGCTATCCCCAGATAGCTGTTGAAACCAGGGTGCAGCTGTAGGGCACAGCTGCTTTACAGCATGGGTGGACTGCATTGGGGATAGGACTGTGCTGAGGGTAGGGACAAGGAGCAGGGAGAGGTCTTCTGTGTTTTCCAAAGGCATGTGTTTATTCCCCATAGAGTCAAGGACAGAAAACATGCCAAACAAAGGCAGACCTCAATTTATAAATGTGGGAGGTCCCAGGGGAAGATACAATCTTAACCAATTGGGAGAAACTAGGTGTGGAACACAAGGCGGGGAATACAATGTTTAAACGAATAGGGGATTATAGGAGAGGAGAACAACTTAAAGCAATGGGGCTTCAAAGGATACAAAATTAATTGGGAAGTCTCTAGAGAAGGGGGCAGGCATGGTAAGGGATTGACATTCAATGGGAGGAGGAACAGGGAATGAGAGGGCAGGTCTTTGGGGAGATGAACAACTCCAAACCAACAAAAAACCAACAACACAGGGGGGAAAGGAACAATCCATTGGTAATAAAATATGCTATAACAATACAAAATGGGCAGGGCTTATAAAACTGACTACTAGGACCAAATTACAATCAAAAACACGCACCACAACATTTTATAGGGATGAGAAAGGGACACATCTCCTTGAAAGGATTTTCCATTCTAATATTTTTTTTCCCAATCATATCATCCTTAGAAACCTGTTTTGTGTAATCTTGGAACCCGTTCTCTCAGGATCCTTTCACAGTTTTTTTTTTTTCCCTTGCTTCATCTTTTTGTAATGTTAAAAACCTTCTTTTTTCCTAATTTTATGTTTGTGCTAAAGTTGTTTCAAAGACTGCATTCCCACTGGAGGTGTTAAGTGCATTTGGTGGCATGACTGAAATGTTTTTGCGAGTCCCACACAGAATGGTAAAAAAATTCATTTAAAAAAATTGAAGTAGCACTTCATAATACTGAGAGGTCTTTTGTTCAAATCTAGTATGAATGGCTCTACCCTACTTCTATAGGGGACATCCTGACATATAGTGTCACAGTTTAGAAGAATAAGATTAGGAGCCTTGCAGATGGTGGAGGATCTGCTTTGTGGATGGAGATGGAATTAGGTTCTCTTCTATTGTGGAGTAAAAACCAAACATGTTCCTGAAGACAAAATAGATCTTAAGATGAGCAAAGCATAAACTTGCAGAGTTTAAAATAATTTTATTTTCCTAATGATGTCTTCCAATATTGTTTTTTTGCAGAGGCAAAATTATATGTTAGGGCTTTTTAAAGAGGAAGATTCATCAGTAAAAAAGGCTGCTGGGTCTCAAGACAAAGAAAATAGACTGCCTGGAATTCAGATTATTTTTCAAGGTTATCATGGTGTTCAAAGCCCTAGATCTAAAGATCTTACCTAGAGTAAGGTAAGGGACTTCATAATTTTAAAGGAGGTTTGTGGTCTTTTAAGACCAGGGGAGAGCTATATATGCAGAACAATGGCAGCAAGTCCATGACTGTGTGACTTATAAGGTATGTATGTATTTAGATGATGTATTGGTGCTTTTATATGAGTGGTAGTGGTAATTTGTCATCTAAATACTGAGACAGAAAAAGTACTAGAACAAAAACCAATTTTAGTCACTGTAATCATACCTTCCTTTGGGCACTTAATTTACACAACACAAGAAACTTTCAAAAGACGTTTCAGGCGTGCAAGAAGATTTACTCTGCTGCCAGGTTCCACGCCTGCCTATTCTCTGTTGAGCAAATGCCATACACATTCTGTCATGATACCTTTTTTGTTGGGAAACACTTGTGGGCATACACTCAAATTCTTTCAAATCCTTGGCTAAAACTCTTTTTTTTTGATATATACTTGTGGGAAAAAGTAATCTGACAGGACCCAAAGCTGAAGTTATCTTGGCTGTCATTGTTTTTCATTGCAATTGTCAGTTGTAACCGTTAACCTTTTTCATACAGAATCCTGTATCCAGAGGGTAAGAAAAAAATGTATTTCTTTTCAATGTCTTTAAAAATATCTTTAGACCCCTCTTTCATTGTCAACTCGGATAGGTAATACTGATTCCTTCCCATCCACTTTCATATCTAAATTTATAGTTCAACCTTGTGTTATTGCTTTCATGGTAATATTACTTAATCACACAGGGGCTTAATTTATATTTACTTCATGGATTATTATTTAGTTTATCCTAATATTTTTGTTTCTATTGTTTTTCTCCCTCTGTGCTACTGTAATATGAATTGCTGTCTCTTCTGTTGCTGCCTCTTTCTCTCTTGTCTCTACTATAATAATGAAAATAATTACCTAGAGCCTTTCTCTACAACATTGCTATACTAGGGATCTCTTATTTTTCATTTGAAGAGTACTTTATTTTTAAATAGCTTGCAGATTCACTTCAGTTGTTGAAGCCTGTTCAATCAATGCTCAAAATAGTTAAAAACATAAATCTATCAATGGGATGTAACTATTGCAATCCACCTGGCCATCAGAAAAATATTATACTTAATATATGTGTTGTACTCTATAGATGGGGTTTGTCAAAACAAGTTTTTCTTGTGAATTACATGTACTATTTTTTTAAACATCAAGAATGACTCCCCATCATATTAGATATTTATAGTTAAACTGTAAGTGCTACCTGTTTCTAGTTTAAATACCAGACTTACCTAAAAACAAATAATATATTTGTTATTATCATTTAAAAAAAACCAAGGAAGGCAACATTTCTACAGAAAAATGAAAGGACTACTTTAGAATACTTTTTTTAGAATACTTTTTTTCCAGTTTAGATACTGGATATCTCCATATCTAAAATTAGTTTTGATATCCTCTATCTACACTATCCTCTATCTTCTTCTAGTGTAGAAGTGCTGTATGGATTAGACTAAATTCAGCACTTTTTTTTTTTATTAAGAAGGATTGAAGATTTTTTTTATTGAGACGCTTTTGAAATCGATGCCACAGAAATAAAAATCTGCAACTATCCTTGACTAACTTTCATTCAAAATTGAAACTGCACCCCAAGATCTAAGATAATATAAAGGAACACCTGAAGTTTAGCTGCCTATATAGTGCTAACAACTCCAGTTTTTCTAAGGAACATAGAAAGCAGGCAGAAATTATTTAAACTCACAAGGACTTTGAAATGTTCATATTCAATAAGAAAACAATTTCATTCTGTGTATTAGATGTACGCCAAAATATACTGCTAGAAAGGTGTAATGAATTGCAAGTCAAAGCTGTAAAACTGTGTTGTTGTTTGATAGGCATAATCTTGTCTCTTTTAGAAGTATCAGAGGTCACAGTGCACATCCCCTGTGGACTTCAATTAGTGCAGCTTCCATGAGAATAGTTAAAGCTTGAGTTTGAGCTGGAAAAAAATCTTTTCTGCCTCTTCAGCTGACGTGCTGCTGTTGCTGTTTGGGATCCTTTCTGCACTTGCATGCTCCAGGGTGTCAGACATTATCCATTCTCACTGGACCCTTTTTAGATTTTATCTCCAGTCCTGCTTTGAGACCTCTGGCTGTTCTGGATAGCATCTTTTTCTCTGAAGCAAATTTACCTCTCTGATCTTGGAGATAGTCTGGCCATTCACCACAATAAGTATTACTGAACTTTCATGGAAGTGCAAAATTTCCTTTATTTGGCTGAGTCTCATTTCCTGTGCTTTTCTTTTGACTTGTTATTCCTTTTCCAGTCATGAGTACAACTGCTGTTCTGCATCTCAACCACATTGTGGATGTAGTTGGGTGGCATACCTCTGCAATTTACAGGATAGCTGCCCTGAAAGCCTTACTTTTGAGTATCAGAGTGAGCTGGGTGAGGGCAGTGAACTGGACAAATTTTGACCCTGCTTTTTCCGCAGTCAAGATGGGCAGCATTCTGGCAAGTTAGCTTTGAAAATTGTTTGCCTTGGGTTCTAATGTAAAGTGGTAAAGCAGAGTATTACCAGGATGTAAAGGACAGGAAGCAATTAGAATGATATCTGTTTTAGCAAGTTACACCTGGTGATTTTTTCTCTGTTATCTCTTAAGGCAAATGCTTAGCATGCTTGTTACAGTGTCTCTTAAGACCAATCTCATATTTTGTTTTGATAGTCACACTAAAATCCAAATGAAACAGACATGTACAGTACATTACCTGTTCTGAAGGTAAAACACCACATGACGGTTTTAAGGGTGGTAATAAGATTTTTTTGTTGCTATTAAAAGAAAGTATATTGCTACAGTCCTCCATGTACATTTGACATTGGGAAATCACTTCTGATAATCTGTAAATTAGAAAGTTATTGATAGACATTTGAAAAACAAATCTAGTTCATCAAACTTTATGGTTAATTATGTACAATACAGGCCACATTCTACCCAGGGTGTATATTGCTCTAAACTTACCATTACCAAGGGAATGGTAAAGTGTGTAGGTATTAGACACCTTCTGCAGTAAAGCAGTGTTACAGTAGTAACTTATATCCTCCCTAGAATTATAATCAGTGCCATTATGAGTTTAAAAACCCTAAAATATATGTAGCTGTGTTGTACATTATGGATGTCAGTGTTGAAATGTTGTCTGTCCTGGGCTTTGTAAGCAGTCATTTAAACTTGTAATGTATTAAGTTTAATGTACTCATTTCAAAGCATCACCTCTTCATTGTACTGAGTAAGAGGAATGTTATCTACAGGACTAAAATTTCTATTTACAAAGGTAATTTTCCTTATTAATCAATATGCTGCATGGCCACATTATTTATATAATAGACTACTGATTCTCAGATTAAAGAAAAAAAAAATTAGGGGAGTGTTGCTGAGAGATTCAACATTAGATGAGTACTGTTCATTGTTTGTTAAAATGCTAGTCTTCCCAACTCTATACATTTTCTACAATTCAAAGGAGTATTTGGAGGTGAGCATTATTCTTCAGCAAGTCCTGGAGACAGGGAACCCTAGAATCCTCCTTTGTGTTTAGAAACACCATTTAATGCATGAGCGAACTGGGCTTCCTTTCTGATGGGACACTTTCAAAAATAGGTGCAGCTTATCCTGAGCTGTACTTCCCTCTTAGGAGAAGACTCTAACCTCTTTCCTTTCAAAGGAGTTTCTTGCATCTGAACAATGCACAGAAGCACAGAATTAATTTCTGATGACAGTGCTACAACACCTAAAATTGCCATTTTGATCGGAGTCAGCTGACTCAACTTGATTTTGCTGACAGCGCATGCTAAGGCCACATATGCCATACTTAAGCTTTAAAACTTTTGTCCCCATGACAGTAGCAAGGAGGGACCAGTCAGCTAGGACTGTCCAACCACCTCACCAGGGAGCAGGACAGTGGCCAGGCAGCTCCAGCCCTGGGCAGTGGGTATTTTTTTGGGGACGGTGACAAATAGCCAAATCCTGACAGCAAGTCATAATCTCGAAGTCCTCATACTAGTTTCCTTATCCCTCCTGAAAGGAAATAAAGTATATATCTAAAATGTATATATATCTAAAATAAGATATATCTCTAAAATATATAAGAGATTTTGAATCTCAGTAAAATATTTTCGTCTATGGCAGCAAAGGAAGTACCTCCTCTGAGCTCTCTTATTTATGTTTTGACAGATGAGTAAATATTTGAATAACAAGAAAATTGTGAAATCCTATTATGTATTTTGCTAGTCTGATTTACATGCTGCCAGGTCAGTAAGCCAGTGATTGCTGGCTGGAATCACATTTTTAAATGGGAGACATGATGTCTGGGAGTTACTAACAAGATCCCAAGGTACAAGAAAAAACTTATATATGTATATGCATAAGATAAATCATGTACACATGCACAGTTGTGCCTAACCTGGCATAGCTTATTATTTGAGAAGACATGATATTCACTTGACTCTATGCACATAGAAAAAACTGTCTCAGAATTTATCAATTCTGCATTTTTAACCAAGCTAACATGTAGCCTTCATCTACTCTAGACGTGATCACAAGTCTTTTATTTGCTTTGGGAATCCAGCCAATAACTGAAATTTAAAGGTGTAGTTTAATAGAGTTTTTCTGCTATTACCAGATTCCAGGTAGTAACTTTTTAAAGTAACATACAACATTAATTTCTGTCTGAATTATATACACACACAAACTAGGAACATTATAATGATGTACATTATGTACATAATAGGTACATTATAATGGTGAAAAATATTTTTTATTTCTTCATATATTAGGATAATATTTATAATGACAATATTTATATACCTATCAGGGAGTAAACTGTATGTTTTGAAGTTTGAATCAGTTTGAAACAAAGGATTACACAAAGCTTTTATGGTCTGTGCATTATACACTTTGGGAGTCATGCTGAGATACATTACTTGTTTATACAAAGGAATACAGCTTAAAGAATAAAGATCTTATAAGATACTTTGGCATACTGAAACCCTTATCTGACAAGCACAAAGTGGAGAAGGATTTATCAACATGTGACTGTCATTTGTTGTTTAATTCATCTGACTAATTAAAAATCTGATTAAATGTCAATTAATATTAGAACTTAATAAAGAGATAATTCTAAAAAAATATATAAAATTACTACTTTTTTATGTAAGCAAAATCTTTTCTGATGTTCTTCAACAGCCTGTATACATGAAATTGAAGTATGCTTGTTTAATTAAATTTTTATTTCTGCTTTCTGGTAGTGTTATGAAAACAGACATGTATGGTCTACTAAATAAATAATATGTTTCGATTTTTTTCTCTTTGAAACTGAATTGCAGTCAGGAAGTCTTTACATTTATAGCTGCAATTTGGAATGTATTCCAGAATGTATGTTCTTGCTCTCTTTATTTATTTTTCTTACTTCCCCTGCAATACATTACTTTTGTGGCTTTGATAACATGGCTGATTTCACTTCTAATACTGGTGGTCATGGGATGACTGCAGAAACAAAACATGGTGGGAGTTGCCATGCATAAAGGAAGCAGCATACACGTATTCCAAGAGACTTTTGGAATTGTTTCTAGAGCAGTGTCTCCAAAACAGCTGACTCCTGAACTGCTATCTTTTTCTCAGTTCTGCCTCTTGCATGTATGAGAGTCTGCATGTACACAGCACATTACTACTTGAAATATAGGCATTGTCTGTCTGCATATGGATGGACTCACACTAAAATTTTTAGTCAGAACCTTCAAAATATAACTGTATTTTTTCCTTGATGATACTGCCATTTATTTATTGTCTATTTATGTAATAACAACAGTGGCAGGAAGCATAGTGGCTTCATCCCGTGTAGTTTTAGTGATGAAAATTTTGTGATGCTCACTTCTGCAAAATTTGTAATTAAAATTCTGGTCTTTAAAAGAGGAAAGTTGTTTATCTCTCATGATAAATATGTAATATACAACTGACTGGCTTCTTCAGTACTCAATTGAAAATCATGGTATGGCAGTGTTACATTTTTCTGGATGGGTAACTATGTGCAATGATGTGGTGGTCTGACATAGATTGGCCATTAGACCCCCAGCCAGCAGAGGTAGGGTGAGAAAATAAATTTAAAAACTTGTATGTTGAAAAAAGGACAGGAAGATCCCTAAATTATTACTGTAATGGACAAAGCAGACTCAGCTTAGGGAAAATTAATGTAATTCATTGCCAGTTAAAATATATTTCAATATTGAGAAGCAAAGACAAAATTTAAAACCCCCCTCCTCCCACTTCTCTCCTTTTACCCAAAATCCCCTTTACTTCCTCATTCCTAAATCATTTGCCTGCTCCCCAGCAATGTCCTGAGCAGCAGAGGGGGATAGGTAATCAGTGCTGTGGTCAGTATGTAACAGATCCTCCCTGTTACCCTGCTCCAGTGTGGCGTTCCTCCCATGGACTAATGTCCTTCAGAAATAGTCACCTGCTCTACCAGGTTCTTCACCAGGTTCTCATATGGCCTGCAGGCAATTTCCACTCTGATAGCCTAGAGAGACAGAGGAGGAAGGACCATGGTTAGAGGGACCACACAAAAAAGGGGAAACACAGCACTTTTGTAAACTACTAAACATATAATTGATATTTAGGCACTGAAACCAAATACATTTTAATAAACACTTAGTCTTTAATAATGGGAGAAATGCGAGTTAATTGATATCTATTTTGCCAATCCAGATGGTGAATGAAATGTTTCAAAACATTTTTCTTTTATTATTCCTTTATTATTTTATTACTGTTCAGATAAAAAAGAGAGGGAATTACTTGCTGTTGAAGAAATTCAGTGGCTGAATGTTGAGCTCACAATGTGGAGTTATATTCTTAGATGTGGCAAATTCATATTCATCTTCTGAGAAAAGTTTTGTAGCTGATATCTGTGGTTGAGCTGATGCTTTTACATCCAGACTGACACTATGGAATTAACTGAAGTTATACCAGTGAAAAAGTAAAAAGTATTTTCTAAAACTCTGCAGAGTTAATAACCTTCTTGACTTCTACTGTGGTTGATAAATTCAACATCTTCTCTGATTTCTCAGCTCTCTAATTCTTTTCTATGGAAATTTAGCACTCTTCAGGTCTCTGTTTTGAGACCCCTGAACGTTCCTGCTTGTTTCAAGGAACATGTTGAATTGTGATCAAATTTAAATTTATGCTTGTATAAAACGCATAGTCTTTCTTCAACTTAAAAAGTAATCATGTATATGCAACTTTAGAAACTTTTACTTTATTAACTCCAACACATGTACCATTGAGAGAAATTACTTTAAAAGAACTAGACAGAAATGATAGTGAAATTTAAATTTTAATCTACTTTCCCTATACTTCGTTGTCTTTTTTTTTTTCCCTCCTTTACAAAAAGCAGATAAATTGCACTAGTTTGGGAGATGAACCAGTTGATCCTTGGCAAATATTACTGACATTATGTTACCAAAATTCCCCTAGGACATGCAAAATTTTTTTTAATCATCACTTGTAATGAGCATAACTTCAGTTTAAACAGGATGCTATCTGCCAAAATATCCTTGAAATATGCAAAATAGACTTTATTTTTTTTTTATTTTGTCATTATTTGGATTTGATTTTGCTGAGGAAATGTCACCTTTCAACTTACTGCTGAGAATATAAGAGTTAATTTGATTTTGAATTTGACATCAAAACTATCTCCAATAGCTGTTAATGGCCAGGCTTTTCAGAGGGAAACATTGTGTAGGCTTTGTTATGACACATGTTTTCTCTTTTTAGAATCACAGAATTGCCTTCAGACATTTAAGCTGAATTTTGATAATAGTGTAAATAGAATGCCACATAAGCAGTAATGTCACATGAGTCGTAATACCATCTCCTTTAGTAACTGGAGATGCTTGTAAAGGTCTGATTAATTTTTTGCTTATGGTGGCAATATTACCTTTACATGTACTGCTAAAATCATCCTCAAATACCTCCTAAAATGACATTCAAAACCATCATGTACACTTAAAAAGTCTACTTGGAATGAAAATGGTAATCTGGAAACTGGGAGTTCTAACATTAGGAATATAGTAACCAAATACTAAAGGAAAAAGTGAAAATTAAAATTTGAAAATACTATTAGATACTTTCCTGTATATTGTGTTTCATGTATTCATTTCCTTAAATGATCAAGGTTCTGCACATCAATAAACCGCAGAGAGTCAGTTCTAGGATATATACACTGCTGACTGAAATAATCAAAGAAATTGAATTGTATAGCATTCATAAAGAAAGAGACTTTATGTTAACTTCTTTATCACTTTATTCAAGAGAAAATGTGATTTTTAATCTGTAGTGTCAGTTTGAAATGGCGTGCTTTTCTTAGCTCCTGCTGTAAGCTATGTGTTAGAAAATACATTCATTTGCTAAGGCTGACTGAATATTATTTACAGAGGTTGTGGTTGGTTCATCACTGCAGTTTGTAAAGACAGGCTGAACAAATATTTTGTGATGAATTTTGAATTACATACATAGCCGATTTTGCCCTGAGGTAAAGGTGAGGTGTCTTGCTGAGGTACATTCTGAGCTTCTGTGGTTATATTATGTTCATGAGCTACTTACAAATTACAACAAAAGGCAGTGTGCACGGGAGAGTAGGGAGAATGAAGTACCTGTATTATACTGTGAAACAGCAAATGCGGCATATCTGTCTTCCAGTTATAGGGGTTGTGTCAACGCTTCCTTTCTTTCCATGGCAAAACAAATAGAGCTTGTGCTTATCTTGCTTTTGTTGGATTTTTTCTTACAGTTGTATGATTAAAATATGTATGTACTGTGTTTTCTAATTCAATATAGCAATTAAGAAACAAAGAAAAAACTTTCTAGCGATTTCAAAAAATTAATTAAAGTTTAAAATTCTGCTTAAGGTTGCTTAAAAATTCTGCTTAGTTGTTCAACTAAACCTTTAAGTAAAGGAAAATGTGGGAGTATTTGTTTAAAGGACTATCTCAGAGGTGTCAAAAGAGCATAAGGTGCTGCCTTCTAGAAGCTGAATATTTGTGTGCACAGAACAGGGCAATCAGAAGCAAGCAGAACACTAGTGCTCCATCACCCTTTTCTGCACACTTTGCAGCTGTCATGTCAAATCATACAGCATAAGAGCATAATAATTTTCTGTTAGAGAGAAATTACAAATTTTCAGGCACAAATCACAGTGAATGTATTTGAAGACGTGCAACACTACAATTTAATTTTATGTGATGGCTTTTCATAGGTAGATCCTGAATATAGTCCAGAAAAGTCTTAGTTTCTTTCTAGTGTTAGGATTTGCTAATGTGAATTGGACACCTCCTATAATTCAGTGAATAACTGAGTGATTATGCAAAGAAAAT
This sequence comes from Anomalospiza imberbis, assembly GCF_031753505.1. Taxonomy (NCBI): domain Eukaryota; kingdom Metazoa; phylum Chordata; class Aves; order Passeriformes; family Viduidae; genus Anomalospiza; species Anomalospiza imberbis. The sequence goes on along the minus strand of NC_089721.1, from coordinate 56,916,273 downwards.
CCATTGATTGTATAAGATCAAGGGTGGCTTTCTGCCTAATGAATTATTTGTTCTTAGTAGTGAAGGACACAATGTGTTTTGTGTATGGTACAAAAGCACATTAGAGTTCTGTCTTTATTAGACAGAATTGCACAGGGTGGAATGCAAAATAAACATGAAAGAAAAAACGTGGTTTCATATAGGATATGATTGGGATAGTCATATTAGCTCTCACATACATATGTTTTCTGCAGATGTATTTGTAAATGCAAGGGAAATTGAAGACAAATAAAGTAGTTCCACTATTTATTTTCCTTTCTACCATGACTATTGATTGCTTCAAGTTCCCTGGCTCTAAATAATTAAAGCATAATCTGAAGTTTGAACTTAGGTGTTAGCTTCTCTTTTTTAGAGTGATCCACTTCTGAAACAGAAGCGCAGAAATAAAATCATTTTGCAGCACACTGTATTGACACAGCTGTGAAAAGACTTATAAATGCTGCACAGAATTGGAAGCAGAGGCATAAGAAATGGAAAGACTAATCATTTCTTGTGTACTAAACCCTGATGATATGCTGATAATAATTTTACAGTACTTAGGTTAATTTTGCTGGAATAATTTAGATATTCATAGTTGTAAAACGATTTTCTTAATAAATATTCAATTCCCAATTCTAAATATCAGTTCTCAATAATTCTTTATTGGTATTGCAATTCAGAGTTCTGAGTGACTTAAATTTGTGCTTTATTTCTGCCTATGCACAAGATTAACCATTTATCGGAGAAATTGTCTTCTTTGATGACATTTAGCTTCTATTTCTCAAATTGTTAGTATCTAATTAGAATTAGAAATTAAATATTACCATTTACAGGGAAATAGTTTCTTTATGAGAACATCATTGGAAAGAAACACCTATAAAAAGGCAAGGTATAATAAGGGTTTTGTTTTGATGCTGAGAAGGGCTTCTCTAGGTCTCTTTTAAAATATCAAGGTTCATTTCATTCTCTGAGCTGAGTCAAATTGACTTTGACATATAGTTCAAAGAAGGTTAAAACATTTTTACATTCCATTAAATTTTGGTATAATAGGTGTTCAAGGTGAGCTTTTCATATTGGTCTGTTGAATTCAACTAGACACAGAACTTAGCAGTTTAAGAGTGATTATAATTACTGGAAATGCAAAAATTTTATCCCTGTACTATTCCCAAAATGAAAGCCTTTCTTTTTAAGGGAGCACCTTTGATGAATAAATCTGCTTTGTTTAAGACTGCTTTGCTTTCTGAAATGCAAGACTACTGAAAATGAATACCATAAGCAGTGTGTTAAAATGTCTCTTCATTCTGTTTTGCAATTTAAATTGTTCTATAAGACAAGTGAAAAAAACTACAGTCATTACATTTCTGTACACCAATCAAGTAATGTAAATCAGCATTCAGGTTTAAGAAGTGCATGTGGAAAAATTCTCCCTTTTTTGTAGAAAACAAATCTTGAATATTTTCAAAAGTACTTTAATCCTTTCCTAATGTCCTCAGTGTACTGGCTGGATATGACAAACAGAAGTTTCTTGGCTGAAACTCCATTTTTGACTACGGACTAAGGAAGTCTACACTCCAGATCTGATTTTGGCTATTTCTCTTTATAGAATATATATAAATGTCTTTCATCATTCTACTTCTATATTTCAAATACGTAATGATTTTTATGATGCATTTTATTTATTAGAATAAATTTTGGTTTTGCAATATAGGTCATATATAAAATTAATTTTTAACAGTATTTCACAGAGATTAACTTTATTTTATTTTATTATTTTATTTTATTTTATTATTTTATTTTATTTTATTTTATTTTATTTTATTTTATTTTACTTTATCACAGAAGAATTATTCTTCTGTGATCCTGGAACAGAAAACCTTTATACTTGGAGACAAAAAGCTAGATGATCTCTTACAGCATATATAGCCAGAAGTCATCTTTTTGGAAAACAATAGAAGAGCCAAAACTTATCCTGAAATATTTATTTGTTGTTTAATATTGAAAGATATTCTGTGGGTTTGTTTGGTTTTTGGTTATTTTTGTAGGGTTTTTTTTTTGTTGTTGTTTGTTGGTTTGTTGGGTTTTGTTTGGTTTGAGGTTTCTTGTTTGGAATTTTTAATAACCTATTTTGACATACATATTAATTTTGACAAATGTTTTCTTGTTTGCAAATAGGTTGTGGGAGACTAAGAAAATAAAATGGTAGCATTTGTTCAGTTCTTCAGTGTGATGTCAAAACTATTTCTTTGCTGGATTTTGTCTGTTTATTTTTATGAAGCATAATGGCAAATAAAAACTATGAGAAAAATATATTTAAATAAAAACTTAAAAACTTCTTCACTTTTAAATTTCTATACAATTGATTAATGATTTTTTTTCTGTAGAATTGTCACTTTAAGCCTTAAAATATACACTTTTATGCTTACATATGGTTCTCAGTGTGTTTTTTGCTATATTTTTCTCCATTTCTTCTTTTCTAAAATTGTTTGGTTTATTTTTTTACTGAGTAAGCATTGGAGTCTTCACATCCACATGATGATGGTATGAATTTGCAATGACAACAGCAGACTACAGAATCTCTGGTTCATTCTAGGAAGTGGTGCTAACTAGTGGTCCTGATTCTGTAAAGTGTTGAATACTTGCCAAACTTGCTGTCAGGAATAGTTATAGTTATCATTTCTTCACTTGATTCCAGTCACTTCTTCTCCCACCCCCAAAATGCTCTTAAAATGAGACTGCTATTAAATTAACCAAATGAATATTTTCCGACTGGTCTATTCTGCCTAAGTCATGTTATTGGAGCCTTGAGGGCCAGGACATGATTAAAAGCAACAGCTGACAGCCAGCTGTTCTGTGTAGCTGCGTCTGGTGATATCAACTCCAGAAAGACACTGAAAAAGGTGAAAGAAGGTTATTGCTAACGTGAACATCCAGATTCTGGAGTTTTTCTATACACTTTTGAGCTGTGAACACTACATTCCACTGCTGAGAAAATTAGCATAATACTAGGTCAGGGACTTGTATGCAATTCAGCTCTTACCAAAAAAAGAACAAAGCAGCCTTTTTAGGAAGATAAAACTTGATCATTCAACATGAGTTTTGGAAGCAGATATGGGAATAGATGGCTTTAGCTAAAAGGTTTCTTGTGAAGATTTGAACAGTATTTTTTTTTTGAGATAGAATCATAGAAGAGAATAATAAAATTGAAATGGGATGACATGAGATGAGATGAGATAAGATGAGATTAGAAAATAGCTCCAAGATCATCAACTCCAACCTTTGGCCAAACATCACCATATCAATTACACCACAGCACTAAGTGCCACATCCAATAATTTCTTGAACGCTTTCAGGGATAGTGACTCCACCACTTTCCTGCGCATCCTGTTCCAGTGTTTGACTATCCCTTCAGTGAAGAAATCCTTCCTGATGTCCAACCTGAAGCACCCCTGGTGCAGTTTGAGGCCATTTCCTCTTGTCCTGTCACTGGTTTCATGGGAGAAGAGGCTGGCCCATCTGGCTACAACCTCTTCAGAGAAGGTTGCAGAGAGCAGAAAAGCCCTCCGAGTCTCTTTTTTGCCAGGCCAAAGAACTCCAGGTCCTTTAGTTGCTCCTCATATGACTTATTCTCTGGACTCTTCACCATCTCCATTGCCTTTCTCTGGATCTGCTCCAGCACCTCAATGTCCTTCCTGAATTGAGGGGCCCAGAACTGGACACGGAACTCGAGGTTCTATTTCACCAGTGCTGAATACAGGAGGACAATCACTGTCCTGGTCCTGCTGGCCACGCTGTTGCTGACAGAGGTCAGGATGCCATTGGCCTCCTTGGCCACCTGGGCAGACACTGCATCGTGTTCGGCTGTATGTCAACCTCCCTGGTCCTGTTCTGCTTTTCAACCACTCTTCTTCCAGTGATGGGTTGAAAACACTGAATCATAGGATAATTTGAATCAACTTTGGTAAAGCACTAGGAAAACTGAACTATATACTTATGTATATGAGGAAATTCAAAGAATTTCATTGTCTTGTTTTCAGTATGAATACCAAAATAGCTCTGTATGATCCATGAACATGTTAAGTGTAGCCAAACCCATTGAGTCTGCTGAGACACACACAGATTACTGGGTTTTGAGTTGGACACAGGTGGGTTCTCATACTTATTGAATGATGAATCATACTGTTATTCATATTCAGTTCTGACCAAAGTAAGGACTCTGTAGACTGATTATGGGTTGTTCTGCACACCTGCTACTCTTTCAGAAATGCATTTTCAGTGAAGTGGATAAGAATTGGTGGTAGTTGACGTGGTTTGTGTTAAGGCTGAAATGTACATTTGCTTTCTTTCCCCCACTGAAAAGGAAAAGCTTAATAGAAATTTGCTGTTCATATAATTGGACTACTTATTTTTTCAATATTTTAGAGAGTAATGATTGTTTCTGTGATGTTTCAAGGTCTATTTTTAGTTAGAATAAAGACAGTACAACATCTTCTGCTCAGAATTGAAATACAGTGAAATTTCTGACCAAAAAGCCACTCAAATGTTTTCCAACATAGTCTAGGCCACCAATAGTGGCAGATACATTTTTTCCCCTTTCTCCAGTTGGATTTTAATTATAAAATATACTGAGAAGAGCACATAAATTATAGTTAAAAACTTTGCTTCACAGTGAAGCATATTCCCATTCTCCTATTCCAAAGCACCAATCCTTATGATTATATTTTCAGGAAGACACATACTAGAAGGCTGGTGCTATCTTGCAGTTTCTGCTAATTAATTTGTGTAGCATGTCAGTTGTATTATTTATCATATTTTTAAACAGTCTCTTATGATGCATTTTTTTTCTTCTTTCTTCATTATTTATAAAAGAATAAAAAAAGCACTCAGAATTAATAAAATTGCACTTCACTGGTATAGAGCAACATAGCAACTGTAATTTCTTCATAAAGTTTTCTTTTCCACCTGCTCTTAAGTTATTTTAAAATATTTTTTAAACTGGCTTACTGACAGGTCATCAAATCCAGATGTTAAGGATGAGGAAATGAGAAAATGAGCTTTATTACATTATCCTATAAGATTAAAGTCCAAGACATATATAGCACATAGGTGATCATGTTATTAGAAAAATGTACAAGTGAAGGCAACTCTCTAGTGCATTAGGGTGTGTTACTTTTCTGCTTCAGAGATCTAAGGTGCTTTGTTCCTCCACTTATTTTGTTATGAATGTCTTCTTTTTGAATATTAAAGCTGGCCTTTTGCATGCGGATTGTACTTAGTTTAGGCTTTGTTATTTTCACTTATGTGTAAGATTATTTTTCAGTGGCTTACACTCAATTTAAAAATTCACCTTGTCACTTATCAGCCTTTATTTTGATAATGCACGTGTCAAATGCTGCCAGGTCTTTTATTTACACTAGATACTTCTGTCACTTTATAAACCTTTGAATTTTGAGTCAGTACTTAGGATCTGATCTGATTATACATTTAGAGTATTTTAAGACTTTACTAAGTGTAAAAGTTTTCATAAGTATATCAGGATTATACTAATTATTAGAAGTGAATAATTCTCATATTAATCTGAGAGAGTGGTGAAAAAATTCATGATTGTAAATCTTATTTAGGCATTTGTTATGTTGCATTTATGTTCTGTCAGTTTTAATTTCCTTTATTTAATGGAATAGACAAAAGAAATTTTAATTAATTTGAAGATTTAGGCTGTTTTTCAAATTTGAAGATATAATATAATGTTTTAATTGTAAAATTCAATGACTCTAAAAATGTAAGAATGTGTTTTAAAAAATGAAAAAAAAAAGAGAAAAAGTAATGTCATAAAAATAGCTACTTATATTAAGGGGTTTGATCTACTATATATTTCCTGAGACAGTAATTTAATCTTATGTATTTTCAATTATACATTTATTTAGTGTTTAGTTATAATGAGGAAGTTTGTTTCCTTCAATTATAAGGAAATAATTTCCAGAGTATATCCCTGTCCTGTAATTTCCAATGGTGTTTGTAGGAAAGTCTTGACTTTGGACTGAACTCCCCTTCCATTAACATTAAAATTTGAGTGAAAGAATGAAATTTTAAATTTTATTATTTTGGTATTTATCACAAGAATTCCCAGTGCATAGGTGGCATCAGCTGAATTTTGTGGATAATGACTGACAGTGTCATTATGAATTTTACCAAGTAAAGCTTGAATTGCATGTGTGATACACTTTTAAGAAGCCTTCAAAACATTGTGACACTTGAGTACAGAATGTCTTAGTATCTTGATGTTGAATGAAATCCATGCTTCTATCTTGGTTTGGTCCTAAGAAACCCTTGTGTTGATAGATTGTGAAAAAATATAGTTTTCCTGAAAGATAATATTTCTACTTTTTTGCCATCTGTTAAATGGGATGTATGTATTGTCAGGCATACTGTCAAGAACATTATGCATTAGTGTTTCACTTTCCTAGTCACTTAATTGTCTAATGTTAATTGCTAATTAGTGTCATCATCAACTTTTGGTTTTACAATTGCAAGTATGATGTTTTTTGTTGTGTGGCTGTCAACATGTCTGTTACAGCAGCTTGTTTCTGTTCATCTAATATTCAGTAGTGGAAGAAATAAGTAAATGCAAAAGCCAATGGAAAGGTTGATCTGGCCACAGAACTGAGATTTATTATTACAGTTCAATGTATTTGTAACAGATCTGTTTGCTTGTAGAGCTGCATGAGCAGCTATGCTCATTTAGGAAAACTATTCCTTATTCAATATAAGGAAAGCTTAGTGAAAATCAGGCTCTCTGTGTTTGTAAAAAAGTTCATCCTCTTAGATTCAAGACTTTTCATAAATGTCATTAACCAAATACATTGAAAGCAAATGAAAATCAAACCCATGGCCTTCCTTGAACAGTTTTGTTCTGCATGACTGACAAAGCAGAATACACTGAACTTTATGATCCTTTATCATAGATCCTTTATGATTTTAGAATTTTTTCCATTAATGTGCTTCCTACAGGCATGGAAATATGTGTTTTGTTTCAGTAAGTTTTCTATCTTTTTTACAGCGAATAATTTGGGCATATTATTATACCTGTTTCCTGTGGATCAGAATTTGATGACTGTTGCTTTAGAGCTCAAATCGTCGGTCTCCCCATTCTAGAGATTAAATGGACAAAAGAACCTAGATTAATTCTGTGCTTAAAACATGTTGTGGACATTATGGAAAAACTCCAGCCTTTTGTGCTGATACCATAAGTATTTTAACATTCTGTTTTCACTTTAGATTACTTTGTAATTAAAAAAATACTTTAACAGGTATTTGTCTGGCATAGAGTGTATGTATAAAAGTTTTTTGCAACAGAGATCCCTTATATTTTTTGTCTTTTTGTTTATGGAAATATTTTTTGATGCCCATAACTAGGAAAACAGTTTTCTATTGATCTAGGAGATTTTCATTAAACACATTTTGAGTGGAATCATTCACATTTGACATAAACAAGACATTTTGTTTTCTCTCTATCATTATATGTGTCTATACTTGAATAGTTCATATATGTTATATGCACTCTATGTAGTGTGGTTCCATAGTACAGGCTTGACTTAAATACTTTTGAAACTTTTCTGCCTTTAAGGTCTTTTCAGAGAGTGAATGAGGAATATGAATAAAAAGATGGTGTGCACCCTAATGAACTTTTAAAACTGTCATGTTGAATAATGAGGAATAGATGAGATACATTATTTGGAAGGTAGTAAAACTAATGAACTTTCTCCCATATTTATTTCTTCCTCTGATTTCAAGCAGGACGAATGGCATAAATTTTGTGATGGGAAAAAATAAAAAAACAAAACCAAAAAACTCCACAAAAAACAGATTTTATTGAAAACTGAAGCTGTCAAAATGCAGGTAGGATCTTCTGGAAGAAATCTCAGATCTTTCATAATCCTACAGGGCAAAGCCATCTAGAATCCAAATGATACGATAAAGTGAGAGAGAAAACTAATTTATTTCATAGCAATAGTTAGTAACTCCATGTTTGATGTGAAATTTTATTGCATGACCATAAGATAAATGTACCAGTGTGAGTGAAAGACAGGACTCCTATGTAAAAGCACCTTGTGGTAGTTTCAGCTTTCCACTTAATTTTCTAAAGTTCAAGTGTGTTATTGCTATAAAATAATCATAATGCAGGTGATGTCTTAACCTAATCTTGCAATAATTGAACTGGGAAACCCTTTGTTCCTCAATCCACTTAGCTTTGTAGGTGCAAATTTTGAAGCTTAATTGGGACACTTTAAATGCAAGTACATTTAAATGTGTCATTAGGGTTAGACATTATTTTTTCCCCCTTTTTCAAGAAATGGGAAAGAATTTTTCTGGGGAAACAGGTCAGTATAGTGTTTGACTTCAAAATGAACACACCAAAATGAACTTAACATTTAAATGAATGTAACTTTCAAAGTGAAAAACATTCCATTAAGAAAAAGGAAAAATTATAAAAATTTGTGATGTAGACACAAATTACCAAGAAAGGCCACCATGATCAACTGTTAAGATAATTAGTCTTACAGATCTGAATTCAATTGGAAATGAGAAAATTTTACTCTTAAAAAAAAAGAAAATATACTATGAGGTTAAGGGATTATTTTCAGAAAAGATGTGCTTATTAGTAGAAGAATTGATGGTGAATATACTTCACATTATTAATATGATTAGTGTCTGGAAAATGACCAGGTTTTGGTACTGCTTCTATGGGGTATCATTTATATGAAGGTTTTGACATATGTAGTAGTTGTAAATAGCTGTGCTCGAGATGTATTGTTGGATGTTATCAAGATAATGCATTTTTAAACACCACAGAGTTTTAGATCTTAATCTGTAGGTATGAACTCCTGGTTTTCTAAGGAAATTAACTGACCTTTCTGCAGTTGTACATGAGATTGCAAGCTGACACATCTGGATCAGAGCAGATGTGGATCATTACCTAAGGACTTATTTTAGATCAGCTGCTAATTCTTTACCCTCCAATTGAAGTGAATTCACGTCAACAGAACTCAATTCCAGCACAGGCATTTCTAGAAGCAGATGTAAAATTTCTAGTAAATTTATTTACTTGCTTAAAAAAATATGACTTTGCTACAAATTTTCATTGGAAATCTTGAATATCTCTGATAATTTTTGGCACTTTGCAGTTCTAAACCAGAAAGAGCTATGTTGTAATTATATTAATGACTCAAACACTGGATTGCCATCATCTTTGATATAAAATAGCTCTTTGTCTTACATGAAAGAATCCTTGCAAAAATCTGGATATGTGTATGCATGTAACACGCACATATTTGCTGGTTTTTTATGTCTAAGCTTACATCGTTATCTCAGTTTGACACTGAGGAAGACAGTTTATAAAGGAAAAGTTTGCATTTAATGTATTGAAGTGAGGGCAGAAAAAATTGGGCCTTTTGGCAGCATGTATGGAATTCTATTTAAAAATATATATGGAATAATAGAAAAGTATTAAGGAGAAAATGTATTTATTGCAATGGTTATCCAAGTATCACTACATCAAGAGAAAGCTTGCTAATAAGACATAATAGAAGGCAGTCTTCAACTGATTTTTGTTGATATATGAAGTGGATTTAGAACAAATAAAACTTTTAGTTAAGTTATTGAAGGCAGGTGCCATGTTGAAAGAGAGTGCTAGTTTTGGTGTGGAAAAAGTAGAATATTTCTGACAGAAGTGTTAATTTGGACAGTTCAAATCTTTGAAGGCTTTTTGGCACTGCAACATTACTGTTGAAAATTTAAGGTGACTATTTATTACTAAATGCTCAATAATTACAAATATGAAGATATTTTGAAATATACATTTTCAGACATAATATGAGTGTTTGGGAAGACAGTGATATTTCAAAGAATGTTCCATCAATCCTATCATGTTTGCAATATACATTGCATTGTAAAGTAAAACCAAAATAACCCATTTTAAATATTGTTTGAGAAATACTGTCATCAAAGCACTGACTTTTAAAAGTTGCTATGAATGAAGAGGTGTTTATACTTTACAAACATTGTAGTCTGATCCTAATATATTCAGTCAGAGAATCAGAAAAATCTGATTTACATAATGTAGATCAATGTAGTCCCTTTTTTCAATTTAACTTGCAATCCTCTGTCATGTTTTATTAATGTTTATCAGAGAACTAAGATTTATCAATCTGTTATGGACGATCTGACATTTCAAAGCAGTTGAAGTGATAAATTGGCAACTCTGTCATCCAGGGACAAAGCTCAGAAATGTGGGAAATGTTTTCGTGGTGGTGTTTTGTTGGTTTTTTTTTCCTAGCAGTGATATCTGGATTCTCATTTGGTTTACTGTAACATCTCCTGTTGCTTCTGCTGGTCTGACTGCGCTGCTGCCCGATACACTCACTATAAAAGCTGCCTTCCAGGCTGGCATATAATTTACCCTGTTCCTAGCCATCCTTGCATTCTTACATGCCATTGGTTTTGGCTCCCTTGCAGCAGAAAGAAAGTCTGCCAAACTGCAATTCCTAGTGTAATGCCAAGAGAGCACTCCAGGAAGAGTATTCCAAGCACAGAGGAAGAATATGAGCTCCTCAATGCAATTTATTTAATTTTCCCTATAGTAGAAAAGAATGTCAGGTGCTGCTAGCAGCATGGCAGCACCACAATAATGGAGCAGAGAGACTTCCAGTATAGTTAAGAAAAGTTCTACAGTAGAACAAGCAAAATCAAAGAAACAGAAAATTCCTAGATAGTGACAGTGAACCTGGAGCTTAATTGACATGTGGAATGGGTAGAATCTAGAGCATTAGTCCACACTTGTCAATAATCTCCTGAAATGTCTTTGAAGTAAAATGTGCTTTTATTCAGAGTGAAGGAAGAAGTAATGTCCTGATATGTAACAAATGAATAGATTATGAGTTTTATCTGTTTTGCTTAGTTGCTTCATTCGTTGGGGTTTTTTTTTGGTATCTTTTGGGGTTTTTTGTTTGATTTTGGTTTTTTGGTGGATTTGGGTTTTGGTAGAGTTTTGAATTTGTTTGGGTTTTTTTTTCCAAGGCTTTTATAAAAATAATTAATTGAATATATTGATATATTAGCTAATGGAGTTGCTCAAAGCAGCTGCCAGTTTTCCATTTATCTTGTAATACCATATCTACCTACTCTGTTACAGATTTCTAGCAGTATAATGAGCTGTCAGTAGCATACATTCTGTCAAAAAACAATTCATTTTTATGTGAGATTGCAAGTATTATACTTTTGTGCTTTTCTCATTTAAAAGGCAATTTGGCTATAAATAAATCTTCACAAAAATGTTTTTCATTTTCATCACCTTGTAGTTTCCCACACATCCTGTGAAATATCTCCGCCTCTCACTGTAGGAGAATTTCACAGAATTTACAAATACACCTTTGTAATAATTTTTTTTCAGTTACTAGAAACAAAGTGTTAGAATAAAAAATATGCACAATTACAGCTTAAGTCAAAGCAAGCAAAATCCTCAAAGTAACACATAACTTAATACAAGAAATTATGTGTTAACAAGACCCTGCTAGCTGTTGCTGATAATGCAGGAAAATCACATTTAGTTCTGGTAATTTTTGGTTTCAGGTGATTTTTTTTTTGTCATTCCTGTGAGCAGTAAAAGTGGGTCTTTAGAATAAATATTAGGTGTGGCAGAAGCAGTATTCTAGCAAGAATATTGAAAAAATACTCCTTCCCCTGTCTTGAAAAGTTCCTTTTCAGAATCATTCTAAATCATGCAATGCAGATCAGTTCTTTCATACTACCTGTAACATTTGCTGAAAATCTAATATGGTTACATATTTGACTACAGACCAGGAGTCAAAAGGCATTGATGACCGGAAAAGATTTTACTTCATTTTAATTTAGTACAATATTACATTTTTGTTATTTTTTTGACAGTGTAACCAGTGTTTACAATTAGAAGTACTAATTGTATAGTAGTTGGCATGTTAATCACAGAATCATAGAATGGACATGGTTGGAAGGGACCTTAAAGATCATCTAGTCCCAATCCCCCTGCCATATACAGGGACATCCTTCACTAGACCAGGTTGTTCAGGCTCCATCCAGCCTGGCCTGGAACATTCACAAGACTAGTCCATCCACTGCTTTGGGTTCTTTTACAAGAGCATGTAAAAAGTCCTTCTCCTCTCTTGTAGGGTCCCTTCAGGTGCTAGAAGGCTGCAATTAAATCACCCTGAAGCCTTTTGTTTTCCAGGTTGAACAATCCCAATTCTCTTAGCCTTTCCTCGTAGGAGAGATTCTCCATCCCTCTAATCCTATTTTATCCATTTGGAGGACCCTCTTCTTAAGCTCAGTTTTGTGGCAAATTAAAATTCCCTCATCAGTCTCAGACTTTTAATTCATGTTGCTGATTTCTGCTTTCCTCTTGTGACCTTTTATATTTTGCCATAACCTTCTTCTTGAGCAAGTCATATCTAAAAAAAGTAATATTAATCCTTGCAGATATCTTGTCATAAGGAACAGAAAAGTATTTTTCACTACCTGACAAATACCTCATGTTCTTAGCTGGTATCAACAACAGAAACCCTTGTCTGAAATCTGACAATAGCCAAGCAAGAAAAAGTTTGTGTGAACTCATGTCTGTTCATAGTCATTCATCTCAGGATCCAGACTCAACCATGGAAAAATAGGAAAGTCTGGTGTCAGCTTTAATATTTGAGAAAAAACTGAACACAAATATTTTGCCTGAATCTTCAATGGCAACCTATGCCATTCCCACATGCCTCAAGTGGATGAAGTGGGAAATGAGGGCAGGGGTAGGAAGATCCTTTCCACTGTGTGTCCTGGGCTGCATCCAAAGTAACATGACCAGCAGGGTCATGGAGAGGATTCTGCCCTTCTGCTCTCCCTACTCTGGGGTCCCCAGCACAAGAAGGACATGGACCTGTTGGAGCGAGTTCAGAGGATGTCCACTAAGGGTATTAGCATACCAGACAAGATGCTGCTCTGGAAAATTGAGAATTAGTGAGAAAATAGCTTGCATAAAGTTCAGCAAGAAATGTAGTTCAATATAAATAACTGTATATTGTGCTTGAAATATACAGATGCATAATTGTTTCTGAATAAATTTATTCAGAAACACTGAACAAGGATCCAGCGTAAGGAAAACTGGAATTTTGTCCCTGTACCTGAGACATATGTTACATAAATTCTCATCACCAAAGGACTGGGGAAAGAAAAAAAGGGACAAGGACCTTGAGGGGAAGCCATGTGAGGAGGGGTTGAGGTCACTTGGTCTGTTCAGCCTGGAGAAGACTGAGGGGGAAACTCACTGCAGTTATAAGTTCCTTGTGAGGGGAAGAGGAGGGCAGGCACTGATCTCTTCTCTGTGATGACAGTGACAGGATTGAAGGGAATGGCCTGGAGTTGTGTCAGAGGAGGTTTAGGTTGGATATAAGGAGAAGGTTCTTCACCCAGTGGGTGGTTGGGCACTGGAATAGGCTCCCCAGGGAAGTTGTCACAGCAGCAAGCCTGAAAGAGTTTGGGAAGTGTTTGAACAAGACTCTCAGGTGCACAGTGTGAATCTTGGGGACAACCTGGGAAGGGCTAAGAGCTGGACTTGATGATCCTGATGGGTTCGTTCCAATTAAGATAATCTGTGATTCTGTGGTTTTATTTTATGTGCCTGAATTTTTCAGTGAGACAAACTGGCCTGAGAACAAGGCCGTCAGATTCAAATTATGCAGTTAGTTTGTTTGGAAATGTCAAACCTATAGTATTTCAGATCACTTTTAAAGGTACAACCAGTACTCAAAGTATCCAAGTTTTACTAGTCATCTAAATGTGGTTCAAGTAGTAACTTTATTTTGCAGATTAAACTTCATGGACCATTTCTCCATCAGGTTTTATCTTTTATTTGTCCTCAAAATTATAATCAGATTTATACAGCATATTTCCATTGTGCAAATAATTTAGTAGCATTAGGTGTTGTTTTTTTATAGTTTTGACATTACATTCTCTTGGTTTAGTACAGGCTTATTAATTTGCTAAGGCTTCTTTTGCAGATGGGTAACTGATATGTTAAACAGTAACTGAAAATTGACTGGTTTTTAAAAAGGAAATTGAGCTGGGTTTAACACTGCAAGGTTGTAAAGGTCATAACAGAATTCTGTGTATATTTAAATGGATTCCTTTGAAAGACGCACAGTGAATGCTGCATTTGACACTGTCTGAGGAATCTGCCTTTCTTTACACTCAAGGCTATGCTTATGGGTGAGGTGTTTAACCTTGCCAAATAGATTTCATATTTTGAGGGACAAATTAAAGTGAATAGCAATGCGTTCATGCAGAATGATTTAATGACAAGTGTTCATCCCTGATATATTGGGCTAAATTCTCGTCTTCAGTGCACTAAAATAACAAAATAATTCCTGTCAAAATAATGCTGCTACATTTGTGCCTTAACACTGACAGAGACCAGATGTCATTCTTCTCTAGTTACGTGGGTATTTTTGCATGTTTTGATGGCATGAGAATACGTAGTGTTTACTGTAAGTCCCATTGCTGTGAGTTCCACAATCAGGGAAGTAATGCCACTGATTAGAAAGATAAGCCAGATCTATGATGGCTTGGGAGAGATCTCTTTTTGCATATTATCAAGCCCAGTTTGAATGATTTTTAGTGTTTCCTTGAATAATTAAAGATAATAATCAAGAGAAAAATAGTTGTTTCTCATGAGAAAAACTTATTGTTTGTGTATTCTTTCATTAAAACATGTTGTTAGAGTGACAAAGAAAAAATAAATAACCTTTTGAGAATGGTATTCATAGTCTTATGGTGTTGGAAGTACTTTGTTGAACATAATTTCAAGGCCCCAGAGACTAATGAAATGGGCTGTGGATATTTTTTCCCTAATTTTTGAAGGTTTTTTCATTACTTTCTTGTCAGAAATAAATGCTTGTTGGCATACTAAGACAATTTCTGCCATCGGGACAATCAAAATATGCAAATGGTAGTTCAAAATCTAAAGAGAAATCAATAAAAGTACTGTTAAGCTAATACATTTTTTGGAAGAAGGTATAGATCCCACTGTGTTAAAATACTTTTCAAAAGTATGGCACTTTGGTACTTGGCTTATAAGTAAAATGATGTAAATTGACAGTATTACTTTTTGCAAGTTTTGGGGTTTTGTTTTTATGGAAAAGCAAAACAAATTCTAAAACTTTGAATAATTCAAGAGAAAACATATAGACTTATGAATGCCATTTTTAATGTTTCTTTTGCAATTTTTGAAATTAAAATAGATTTTTTATTTAGTTTTCTAGAACAACAACTGATAAATTCAGTGTCTGATTCATTGCCTGCAGTATATTCTGGGTATTAATTATACAGCAACAAATTGCCACCAGATTGTTGCTATCACACCTAGCATGAGCTGTTGCATTATTTAGCTCTTTTTATCTTCAGAGCACTTCTTCCTCAGTTTTCTCAGTGGACAGCTGGTACAGTCGTACACCTTGCACAATAATGTCTTTTTTAAAGAGATTATTGTTTTTGAGAGCTGGGGCTTGGATTAAACAAGCTTCAGAAAATTGTGTTAAACAGACCAGTCAAATTCTGGTTAAAAAACCAGTGCTGCTCCGGTGGTGGCACTAAGGTCTGTAAAAGCTTCTTATGTCAAATGAACTGGAATTTTGATTAATTGGTGTGAAATCAGTTGAAGACTCAGGTCTACCTTTTAGGATGTTGAATGGAAATTTTCTGAGCTCTTTACACTTCATAAAAATGCAAAGGAATAGCTGTGTCTTTTATAAAGCTATCAGTGTCATCCATTCTGTAACTGAATTCCTACCTCTCTGTCATAAACTCTCATTATTTACCCCTTATTTGTTTATAATTTTTTAAATTTTGTATTGAAATTGCATGAAATTCTGACATTTTCTGTACCCACATTGTTTCTTTAGGAAAAATTGCATAATAGTTTGTAAAGGATTATAACTTTTCTCTAAAAATTAGAAAAACAACTTTCAATATGATTTATTTTCTGGAAATTGATAAGTTATTTTCCAAGCCATATTAGGCAATTGCTGTCATCACAAAATAACACAGCAAATTTTATGTATGTTTTATCAAAATTTACTCATGATTTTTTAACGTTAAATTGTCAGTGGAAGATAGGGTCTCCATTGTCCACTGGAACCTGAAAGAAATACTGAGAATATATTGTGGTCCAAGTACAACAAGCCTTCTCACACCTTCTGGGGAGGAAAACATAGGGTTTGCAGTAAGTTTTGGTTTTGTTTTGGGATTTTTGTTTGTTTGGGGTTTTTCTTGGGGTTTTTTTTTTGTTTGTTTGTTTTGTTTTGGTTTTTTTTTTTTTTTTAATTTGGTTTGCTTTTACTTACTCTGGATTTTGATGCACAGTTCCTTGGGAGTGCAATGTTTACCTAAGTGATTACATAGTAGCTACTCTTTAAGCTGTTGCACTAGCTTGCAGCACATTGTCCCTTAGTTGAAAACACTAGTAACGTCAGGTTTAAAATAACTTCATTTTCTGACTTATTTCACCTACATCATAGTCTTTTAGAGTTATCTCCATTTCTTAACCCAAAATTAATGACTTTGTCTGGAAAAAAACCCAAAATGCAAAGTAGGAGAGGTCTCTAGATGCTAGTTTTTGCATGGTTACCTAAGCCCTCTGAAGTGTGATGGGACTATAAACCTGTATTGGTATAATATTTTGAAGCCTTTGAGCAATTTAGTCATTCTAGTAGATTTAGTTATTTGGTTTTGTTTTGTTTGTTTCTGAAAATTGTCAGAATTTCAAAGCTCTTTATGGAAGAGAGAATTGAAAGAGGAGAGACAACATTGGGGTATCATGTGGTGAATTGATCACTGTTTGGGAGGACTGGAATGCATTTTCTTGAGAAATACATTGTATATACACAAGAAAAGAAGCAGAGGACCAAATAAGCTTCCTCCCATCTGTAGCTTTGAACAGGCCAACAATATCATACAGTCCAAAGTATTTCCAGAATTTAATTGAGTCACTCCACCCTAGCCATTTTAATTTCAGTTTTCTGGATCATTACAATATGTTTTATATAATAAGTTCATGTAATCATGAACGATTGCCTCATGCTTTCTGTGGTGTAATCCTCATGTCTACTTAGTATCTGGTAACTGACAGATACTGGAACATATCCCAACACTACCAGGTGTTTACAGCTGTTCTATGGTCATTGTCAGGGCTAATGTATTGTTTTGCACTAATACAAATAAATTATTTGTATGTCATAAGCGTGGAGTTGTTAGGTAGACATTTTCTGTTAAAAAAAAAAAAGTTTTTAATTGCTCAGGACTCCATCCAGATTGCTCTTGAGTATCTCCAGTGAGGGACACTCCAGTGCTACTCACACAGTGAAGAAGTTCTTCCTCATTTTCAGGTGGAACTTCCTGAGCCATTCTGCCATTGCCTGTCACCCTGTCACTTAGCAGCACTGAGAAGAGCCTGGAGCCATAGTGAAGATATTCCATTCTGCTTTTGTTCTTTGATATCTGAATCTACAGTACATCAATCATGATGCAGACCTGTGTAATTATCACATTTAAACCTAAAACCTCTTTTTCTGAGGCTTGATTTTATTTTACTTTTCCTATAGCCATGAAGTTTTAGCATTTGAATTCTCAGTCCCAGTCACCCCTTTTTTAGTGTAAAAATGAATGAAATACAGATGAGTCATAACATTGTTTTAAAGAGGGTCTAAAAAACTTGATAGTTATGAGATACTCTCTTTAATTTGTTGTGAGTTCCATCAATGCATGCGTAGTCCCCACATAAGCTGTATCATGCTTCCACTGTAAAACAGCAATCATCCCCATTATTGTCTCTGCTGTGGAGACGGAGGTATAGCTTCTGCTGTATAATAGAATTGAATCAATTACTGGGGGGAGTGGGATTCAGTGATAAGGTAATGATTTTTCTCAACTTTCCTTTTTGCTTTTTCCTCAGTTTGCTTTTTAAGAAAATATTTCTAACTGTGGTAATCACTAAAGTACTGGATATTTTATATTCAAAACTGAGCTGCATCAAGTAATTCTGACTGATCATAGAAATCATGGAAATTAATATTTTCAAGTCATTAAAAGTCAGTCATTATAGACTCTATCTCATCATTCCAAATAATCAATTCGCTCCAGCATTGCCTTTATACATGATAAACAAAGTTAAATTGTGGCTGCCATTGATACAGTCTTATATGGTAGGGTACCACATAGGCCTCCTGCTGTGTTGTTGCCATATGGTCACATAAATTTAGATAGTCTTTGTCCATCCTACCAGAGCCCAGTAAAACAACTGTAAGAACTAGTGGACGGATACTAATGAAACTGAAGGAGGAGATTTTAACTTGGGTATAGTTAGGACACCAGGGAATCCATCATGGCTGTGAATCTCTGGTGGAAAATGGCACTTTGACGGAAGATGTCAGCCCAATAACATAATAATATTAAAAAAATTATTTAAAATGTTTTTTTCCTGCTTGTGCAACATATGTTATGCTCCAGCCCCTTGCCATCCTCCAAGGGTGAGGCTAAGATTACCAGTGCATTGAAAGTAAAAAATACGGCTGCTGCTACAACTTCAAGGCAAGCTGAGGATCTGAAATAAATATATTTATAAATTTATTTACTTTAAGGGGCTGGTCAACATCTGGGTAAAAAGCTGGAATTTAAAATTCATTCTGACCCACTGTGTACATTTATTTCTTTAGCCCTGTGGACTCTGTGATCTAATCCTTGTCAGACACACTGACTTCCCTGCATGCAGTGTCTCTAACAAGAATCTCATCCATTAACACAAAATAACATTCTCAGCATAATGATACACTTCACTGCCTGTTCATCAGGAAAACTTCTACTTGATGAAAAGCCATGTGAAAGAGACCAGCTTCTTAAATCAGTCCATTATTTGTGTCTTCTTTTTTTTTGTAGTTGTTTTTGTAATTAGAATTGTAGTTATACTTTACTGCTGATTTAAAATCTGTTTTAATTATTTGGATGGGGAGGAGAGAGAAGGGAGAGAGGTGTTTCATATATAATGAAGGAAATTATTTAGCTGTTCTTATGTTTTAACACAGAAAAACAGTTACAGAAGCTGTTGCTGTGGTTGGTTTTATTGTGGTCATGAAACAAAAGCCTTAACACAGCAGGTTTGATATGAATTTTGTGTTCCTCTCTTTAGATTCCATTATTTCAGTTTCATTATTGCTTGGTGTTTATCTTTCATGTAACGTGGGGTAGAGCAAAAACGTGTAGTAGTTTTTAATCTCTAATTCAACTTTTTGATCTCCTTTTAAATTCAGTTTGCTTTATGGCACAATCCTATAGTTGTGCTGGACAGGAAACCTGCAAGTTGCTTTGTCTTTCATATGCTGCTCTTTACCTCAAATGATGTCCTTGTGGGAAGTCCTTATGGATGACTGGACCAGCTTTCTGAAATCTGCACATATGTAGTTGCTCCTTTCAAAGACACGGTAGATGCCCACAGGTAACAAGCAGACCCCAAACGCAAACAAAAGAGCCCAAACCTGCAAACCTAATCTTGGGATTGAAATTATTGACACATGCACAAAACAAGTACCACAAAAAAAGTACCTCATAGCAAAAAAACAAACCCCAAAACACAGAGGGCAGAATGAACAGAATGAGTTATAATACCTGAGGCAGCAGTGTTAGTGGAGTATTCGTGTTGTGTGATGAACTGTGTGGAAGTACATCATTTCAGAGGTCATTCCAGACCAACCATAGATTGGTTAAGCAGTGTTACTAGTGTTGAATTTTTGCAGTCAAAAGAAGATGTGTTAAGAGGATCTTCCAGGGAATGCAAGCACATGTATTTTTTTGTTGTGGATGGCAGATGATTCTTTAATAGAACATACTGCACTTTTTTTTTTTTGGGGGGGGGTTGTTTGTTTTGTTTTTTTTAATGGACAATTCATATAGCTAAATTGTGCCAGGCTTTGCATCTGCACATTGTGGCATAGCGACCTTATGTTGGTCATGAAGTCAGAGCCATGTCCACCTGAGTATCACTACCTCTGATGTATTTCAAAGTGTGAACCACAGAACTCTGCTAACAAAAATAAAAAGTAAGCAATAAAATACTCTCAAAATATTAATTTTAAGTCCATTTGGGCAGGTTTTATTTGTCCTGTGGTATTTGACACTGTGATGTGTAAGGCAGACTTGTGAGCTGTCTTGCTTAACTAGCAGGGCTCAAAGCCAATGATTTACTAAAGACTCTTAAAAAGTTCCTAAAGTTTTTTGGAACTAAGAATTGAAAAGAAATGTGACTTGCAATAAGATCTCAATGACGGTAAAATATGTTAATGATGGAAAAGCAATTTGTTGCTTTGCCTTTTCAATAAAGCTAGAATCCTTGAGTCATCAAAATATGTCCAAAATTTGTAGAACCTAAGAGTATTTAACTGTGAGAATTACAGCAATGACAGATGGTGTGGCATTCTTTCAATTATGCCTGGAGTTTTTAAATTAAGTTAAATAATTTAATGCCACTTAATGTGGCTGTACTGATTAATGCAATGGTTTAATATATTCCTACAAAGTTCATTACTTTGGTAATATTTGTAAATAACTTGGACTGATAGAAATAGTTCCACAAGGAGTAATTTAATGCAAATATTTGTGATTGATCCTATAGCAATCACTATTTGTTGTACTAAAAATATACTAATTTTTGCAATATTTTCCAGGCAGATTCTGTTCAGATTTCAGAAAGTGTCAGGAGTTTTGATTTCATGAGATATCTTTATTTCAATTAGGTATCCAGGGATATTGAAAAAGAAGAATGCCAACCTAGCTCCACTGATGTCTATAGTAAATTTAATACTGTGAGTTACATCCTCAGTTAAGGCTCCATGATTGTAGCAGCGCGTTCTGAGCGGGGTCCCCCCGGGGGTGTCCCCGGGGGTCCCCCAGTGCTGTGAGTTCACTGGTAGCAGCAGGCAGGCAAGCAGACTCCACACAGCTTCTGAGGGTGCTCATTAGATGAGGGTTTATTGGAGTCCTACCCCCGGGAGGCAGCATGGGTTCTGAGGGAGAGGAGGGAAAGGGGAGTGAGGGGGGAAAGGGGAGGGGGAGAGAAGGGCTGAGCGGTGACCGGTCTGGAGAGCTGGCGAATAGAGAGAGAGAGCCCCGTCCCCCCGTCACACTGAACAGGGAGATTCAAAGTGGGCGCGGAACAGATTGGGCCAATGGGATTACAGACAGAGGATACTGCAGGGGAGGATCACAGGCTTGGAATAAACCATACATTTTTGAGGGGTGAGACAGAGCACACCATTTAACTAAAATATAACACCACACATGATGTAAAAAACCTATAACTGTTGTTCAAGAAGTGTCCTGGGGAACTCAAGGCTTTGTTGCTGGAAAAGAGCATGAGTTCCAAAATTAATAGGGAGGCAGGTTTATCAAATATAAATAGTTGAAAAAAAATCCCAATATATTATTAGTGCTCAGGTAAAGTCTTTGACTATGGTGTTTGTTAAGAATAGATACATTTTTATATAGATGAATGTTTTTTCTCCTAGGGACATACAAATATACATACATACATATATCCCATATATGGAATCTCTATGTATATATTTTCCCATGGAAAAAAAACCCACTTTTGGAGGGTTGACCCAGAGCAATTCTATTGAAACTGTACTAAGCTCTGTTGCTTCTCTTCAGTGTTGTGGGAGACATATATGCATATACTTCCTTACTTTTTGAAATTATTATATGTGCATTTAATTTTTAATTATGCTACTATGTGGTAAGTTTTGAATTTGTTTTTAAGTTTTGAAAGTTAACGTGAAAAAAATAAACAAAAATGAACTCTCTTTTTCATAGCAAAGATTATAGCTTTGTAAGTTTCTGTGCGATTAATTTTTCCCAGTTTTGCCACAGTGACAGACAAGAGGTCCTAGACTTGGTCCCTAGAACACAGTGCTGGATCATGGACAGCCTGTTGTTCACCAGCACCCCCAGGATGATTGTCCACAGAGATCCACTTCCCAGCAGGTCAGCCCCCAGCCTGTATTCATGCATGAGATTATTCCACCCCACGTGCAGGATCCTGCTTTTGCCTTTGTTGAACTTCCTTAGGTACTTTTCTGCCCAGCTCCAAGAGTGCCTATCAGTAGCATAGTGTAAAGCAATCAGCAAGTTTTTCAGCCTAACAATAGAAATCAGGAAAACCTACAGTTACCATCTAAAAAGTATTCATTACATTGCAGAGAGCTATTATCCCATCTGTTCTGTTTGAGGGGAGAATCACAGAATTGTGAAGGTTGGAAAAGATATCCATGATCAGTGAGTCCAACTCTTAACCTTAAACCTCCCATGTCCACCACTAAACCATGTCCCTAAGCACCACATCTACACATTTTTTGAACACTTTCAGGAATGATGATTCTACCACTTTCATGGATAACCACTTCCAAAAGCGTGTTTGTTTTTAGTTTGTTTCTTTGAAAGTGTGAGGTGATTCAATCCTCTGTCAAGCTGGTACTTCTTCCTAAAACCTTATTTGTCATTTTAAGTTCAAACTACCTGCATTAGTTTAGCAAACTTATGATTTCAGAACTTTTTGAAGTACTCCATATAACTGCATCTGTTTCAGTGTACTAGGTTCAAGAGGTTTAAAGGCCATAATAATCATTCAGGGTTAAGATGCAAGCCTGAAAGTTTCTCATGGAAAATATTATATCGTTTGGATGAACAGGTGGTTCCCATGCCAACCTCTTCTACAAGATACTAGATGCTACCATTTAGCACATATGTATATCTGCAAGCTGAGAATACTTTTTTTAAATTTCAATTTCTGCCATATGGAAGTTGCACAGTCAAGTAATTTGTCTCCATTGTCAATTTTTCTAGGAAAGAAAAGTCTAGGAACCTTAAAGGAAAGAAAGTAGGCATCATATGAAATAAATGAATACATTGCATAATGTTGTAAGAGGGGTTTAAAAGAGAACAGTGGATTCAAATTAAATTTTGTGTCATTCTATTGTCATAATAAGAAATCCACATCTCCTCCTGAATTTTTGATCTCTTAAGTAGTGAATATAATTTTTTTCATAGACTTGTGTTTTAGTTTAGTGAATCTAGAATATTTTATTTTCTCTTTCTTTATTCTGAAAGTGTCATTGACATATTATCTGATAGAATACAAAATAAATATGCAGTAATTATGTACTGTGTCAAATATTTGTTTAAAAATCCTCCAATATAGATTAATCTTTCCAAACCAGTAAAATATGTAAAATATGAAAAGTTAATAATTATTTTATCAGTATTTAACACAGTATCTAGAAGGTTAAGTAATGGTCAGAAGACACTTTGATGCCTTTAAATCTAGAAATGTGAGCATACTCCTTCTTCACAATTCTGTGTGGATAGATGTTATTTTATTCTCACTAACATAGAGTTCAAAAATTCTGTTATGCTAAAATTATGATGGGTTTATGAGCTTAAAATACCACTTAAATATTATTTTCTCATGTGAGTGCTTTCTCCTACTGCATGAGCTCATAAAAATTACCTGTGCAAAATGTGGGTCTTTACACATGTGGTATCATTCCTTGCTCATTGGAAAATGACTTTTTTCTGCTAGTTCTTGGATATTTTTCCTCTTTTACCCCTTTATTAAGTGTCTTTTCAAGACAAAGCAATAGATAAAGTAAAAATATTATACAATAAAGATGATTTTGTGATAATTACATTGATTCACAGCATTACGTAAATATTATTTCCAAATTTAGAATCAATTAAACATTGCATCAAGAGAAAATAAAACTGTGTTGCTTACTTATGCCAAGCTCTGAACATATTTTCTAACATTCTGCCTGAATAATTTGTGTTTAAAATTAAATCCTGAGATATTATGCAGTTGCTGAAGTACATTTTTGCAGAAGTGTAGTTGGCCAGTGTTAGAGATGAGATTATATATGTAGTCTTTAAATGGTGTCTGGCACTTTCCTGTTTTGTGAACTAATAATCATCAGCTGCATTGTATGTTGACAGTGTACCCATGAGACTTCCGTTACTATGAAGACATTTTGACCACCCAAGCCTAGATTTTTCTGTTCTTAAAACAGACACATGATAATGCCCTTTCCATGTCACCCTCATATTCCCAAAAAAACCCTCCTTGAATGGCATGTGTATGTGCCACTAGGCAAGGGTACCACTACCTGAAGTTCTTCATCCCCATCTCCTAAATGACAAGGTAACAGGTAATTTTAAAGCTGTAAGGTCATCTTTCTCTGCAATGATTAGCTGACAACTATCAGCATTTCAGAAGGCATTTCTCTGCACTGAGGAATTAGGAATTTAACAGTGTTAGGGACAATTATGTCCCAAGTATTTTCCATAACAGTTTTGGAATATGTACATGAAATAATGTTTTTTTAAAATGTTTTGTGGAATTTGTTATTTGCATCAACTAGTACATACAATATGTGAAGCAATACCTTCTAACAGGACTTTTTAAAGCATAATAGAAAGGACAAAGAGTGGACTTTTTAGATCTTGTTTGTGCATTTTCTTGAACTGTGTTTTAGTAGACATGCTCATAATGGCTCTCTAACTCATGTGACCAATATTTTTCATTATCAGATCCAAACCCAGTAGTAAAGGTGGATCACACAAAGACTTCTTTAGATTAAATGTTTGTTTGTTCAGATTAAAATTGTAATTTCAGTTAATTAGAAACTGCCTGATGCATACACAGTAAAATTTAATGGGAATGCATTTAGACAAAATTCACTAATATAACTGATTATTAATTATTGCTTAGCAAGCACAAATGTAATGTTTTATGAAATGTTCTGCTTAAATTAAGCAATCCATATATTTGTTGCAAAGTGAAAAAATATTAATGCAATGCTTAATAAAAAGTATTCTTTTTAAATGATAATGTATGTAATATAGAGACAGAATTGGTCTACATCACCAAGCCTAAATTTTCTGTTGGGCTCTTGTCACTGAGAAAGAACAGGGTGGCTAGAAATTATTTTTTCCCCTTTAATCTTATAGTCAATAAGCTTAATTATTGCTTCTGTAAATGTTTATTATAGTGTAACTCTGGATTAAAACTTCTGTCACCACCTTTTCCTGTTTCCTCTCAGACATTACTGCATCTCAAGGCAACCCATTAGCAGGATGTTTTCTTCTTTCCAGCACTCCTTGGCCACATTTTTGCATTTAGTCAGAACACGCAAAATGTGTCTGTTTTGTGCTGGATGACAGTTTTTGCATTAAACTTTTGTAGACTTTGTTTGCTCTTCCCATGTAGGTGTGGTGTGCATCTTTATTAATCCATCTTGCTGAGACTTTGCTGTTGATCTAAGCCAAATTTAGGTTTTAGAAAAAATGGGGCATTTTATATGGTATAGTTTTTGTGTGGGAAGAAGGTGAATGGCTGGAAAGATACATGATTGCTGGATTTGGTATGCATTTGAAATAAGCTAAAAAAAAAAAAAAAGAAACTTCTGTTGAGCTCATAGGAAAGAAGAATGATATGTGTAGGCTCTGTCTTCCATTATACAAATCCAGACTTAATAAGCTGTAAATACCAGTTCTTCTCTAAGTTGGCAATCTGATTAGAAATGAGTTTTTTTGCATCAATGCATATAAAAGGTATTTTATTATAATGGTTCTTTTTCCCTTTAGAGGTGCAGAGTGTGAAGAGGGTCTCGGGGGTGAAAGAAAGACCTTTTCTAACTATCTGGTATTTGAAGAGTTGGTAGCAGCTGCTTTGTTGTGGGGCCTGTGCTATGGTAAAGGGCTGTTGGCTTTCAAGATAGTAGACTTGCTACTTAGTTCTAAACATTTGGGCCTGTCCTTCAGCCACTTCTTCACCTAGCATCCTGAACCAGCTTGTGCAACAGCTGGGTAACTTGTCCAGAAAGATGATACAGGGGACAGTGTCAAAAGCCTTACTAAAATCCATGCTTATTACATCCACCACCTTCCCTTCATCCAGGAGGCAGGTATGTAGAAGGATATAAATTAGTTAAACTTTTTCCTTGTGTGAGCCCATGTTGACGGTGCCTGATGATTATATCATCATTTAGATGCCTTTCAACAGGATTCAGTATCATCTTCTCCATTATTTTTCCAGGAGCTGAGGTTAAGCTTATAGGTCTGTGGTTTCCTAGATCTTCTTTCTCTCTTCATGTAAATTGGAATTATGTTGGCTAGCTTCCAGGTATCAAGGACGTCCCCAGACACTTTCATGTCACAAAGAAACCAAAAAGGGTGATTTAAAAGCCATTTTACAGAAATAAATTTAAACAGTGTTTTGTATCTTTTTATCAAACTTAGTAACTAGGAAGCAAATAAACTATACTTATAAATCATTTGCAGGGGAAAAGGTAACTGAACCATGATTTTTAATCATTAGGAGCTTAGAATACTGTGTAAATAGCAGCAGGAGGAAGGGAAGGAAAAACCCTTGGGTTTCCTTCCCTTGGGAATGGGCAGAAAAACTTTGATTGTTAGCTTGTTTGATTGCTTCTCATTTGGTTTCCATTTTAACCAATCGTGCTAAGTCTATGCATTAATAATGTTCCATAATCATTTTAGATCAAAAAATACCTAGAAATGACTGCATAAGAAACACCACAGTAATGCTTTCAGTAGTGCGATGGAGATAAGGAAACAAGAAACTTTTCCTTAAGTCTGAGTTAAGAAGTATCTAGGGTAATCAGCAATTTTTCAGTCAGTAGGTATTTTGTGGGAGAAGACAAAGGAATAGATTGAAATAGAGAAGTAGAAACAAAATCAATTTCTAGACAATGTGTAAAATACCTAGCATTTGCATTGACATTTATGTCTTTCATGCCATTGATTCCTGGGTCTCTTTTAATTGCTATGATTTTTTGCTTTGAGTTCTCTCAAAGTTTAGTACTTTTCTTCATCTCAAAGTGTTTCTGATCCAATACTAAGTCCTGTTTCTCATCTCATGGTGTACTGCTTCATGTTAATCTAATAAGGAATTATTAAATACTTATTTTAGTAGTGGTCTCATCATAAGATTGGGACACATATAAGTATCTTTAAAACAAAGAAAGCCAGAGGGAGACATATCTAGTAGCTTTTCAGGTATAAGGAGTCTCAAAGAAACATGAAACCTTTCTACCATGAAAAAGGCAGCACAGGTTGATGTAAGTTGTAAAACTAACATCATGACCATGGCCATGTGTTAATTACTTCTCTTAGAGGCAAGATTTCAAGGCACTATAGATTAAACAGGATCCTAAATCCAATCTTCTCTTTCTTCAAAAATGTTACACTATTACCATAAGTTTCTTTTAGTTAGCTGAGGTGCTATCCTTGATTCTATTTTGCAGTTTATCCCATAGAAATTTCACATAGTGGGATTTGTCATTACTTATGTTTTTCTTCCAGCTGTGTATCTCCTCCCAAAGTCTGTCCTTTGAAATTTTCCCCACTGAATACTTTTACTAGTTTCTGTAATTAAATGCACTTTTACCTATCCAGAATTAGTTTAGCTTTTTTTTTTTTCTTATGAAATAGGAAAAGCTTTGCCAAGTTGCCTTTCTATTAAGCAGAGGATCTGACAGTGGTAATGTACAAAGCTTCAAAATTGAACATTCAGTATCACACAACTTTTGATGGCTTTTCAAGCATGGTGTAGGAAAAAGTTAGTGAATGGTGCTTGATTTCTTATTTTTCTCTCTCTTGGTGGACTCAAATTTCTTCAGGCTTACTGAGATGTTAACAGAGGACAAAAGACCGCACAGGAAGCATGCAAGGAGGGAACAAACAGAGACAGTCCTGTGGCAGGGTTTAAGTACAAATATATCAGGTAAGCAGCAACAACAGAAATGACCAGCACAAGGTAACATGTTTGTTCTGAGGTCCACAAAAGATATGCACAGGAGACTTCATAGTCTTAAACTTTGAGTTTCATGACTCTGGCATGCTGAGTGCGGCAACTGGATTTTGCAGCACTGTCCCCATGACTCTAATAGGCCTTTCCTTTGGATAATGCAGAAAAAAAAAATCCTGACTACCTTTAAGAAGAAACTTGATCCTCATGCAAAGAGGTATATTGGAGGTAAGTGTGCCTCAGCAAAGTTTAGACATTTGGTCAGAAGATCCCATAGAGTCCAGCCTCTTAATATAAAGGGAAGATGAGATTGAGCTGCCTTTTTTGCTGCAGTTGTAATTGGTACATGGTATCCTTTGAGAAGACTTTGCCAGTGGTATTACCTTAGCTGAACTTTATTGGTTGTAAAGGACTTGTTTTAATATGCTTTTGTCTGTGCAATTTAACTTTTTATAACATTTCTAATGAAACTTTTTTTTTGCCCTTAGCTTTATGAAGTCTCTGAAGTGCCAGAGGAAAAAAGTAATTAAGTAGAGAGTAATGGTCTTGAATGCAGTTCATAGTTCTTTGTCGATATTTTTTAAAGAATGCTATCTTCAGAGCAAAATCTCACAGGAGAATTAATGTGCTCCAAAGGATAATACTTATACTATTTTATTATTTTAGAAGAAAACAAAAAGAGGAAAAACTGGGGGTTTTGGTCATATAATAAGGATGAAGGAAGTATTAGTTTTGCCTTTGCCATCTCTTCACTCTCACTTTCACAATGATATTTTCTTAAAAGCCAAAAAATTTGTCTTGAGTCTAAAGAGAGATTTGTGTAAAGGGAAAACCTATGTGCATTTCAGTCCCCCCAGTCTCAAACTGCAATTCTCAAATCTCATGTCCAATGGACACCTGATTATGGGCATGTCTTATCTTTGTGGTTACCTCAGTTTCTCAAGGTGAAGTTTCCTCATGGTCTCAGGTTTTATGGGAGTCCACAGATGCTTCAGGTTCTGATTTCACCACAGAATCTAGAAAAAATATAAAGTAACAGATACCAATTTTCTGAAGTCAATGCAACTAAAACCATCCACATCTTTTTGCTTTACTCAGAACTAGAACATGCACTAGAATTAGTATTCTTGTTCTGCATGTTTCTGTTTCCCAGTCTGGTTCTTCAGACATCCTTCTTTCTGGGTGCAAAGGTGAGAAGCTAAAAAACTATTTCAAAAATGTCCAAAAAGTGTCACAGCCCTGAAGATTATTGTATATATTACGGATAGGACTGACACAATTGCTGGAGCACAAATGGGAAGTCATCCTTCCTTCTTCATTATTGATTTTGGATGGTATTGTTTTATTTCCTTGGACTGATTGCAGTGCATTCCATTTCCTTTTTTTTTTTTTTTTTTTTTTTGTTTGGAGAATGAAAGAGTTTCAGCAGGAAAAGATGTCTGTTCTCCTGCTAAGAGTCAGAGAGCAGAAATGGACTCCAATGAGGCTACTGAACTAGGATATCTGTTTCCTATTCATGCACATGAAAGCAAGGAAGGTGGCAATGAAGGTCCATGAAAATACAGGGTGCATCTTTGTCATTTTACAGGTAGAAGGATATTTGCATCTAAACATAGTAATAGATTGTCCTACTTTTTTTTTTTTTTTTTTTTTTTGCAATACTGTGACTCCCAAATGGAGATGAATTTTAAACATTTTAAAACTGCAATTTATGCAAGAAGGAATCCATACACAGAAGTCTTCTATGGAAACATATGTAAAATATGTGGTTTTTCTGTCCTTTTAGACGTTTAGAAAATATGCAGAGATTCAAAGTCTTCATATTTTTCATCTCATGATTAGAATTATTTGAAAAAAAGACTGTGCCTTTGCTTGAAGACACACAATTTTGTAAAATGTAAGCAAACATAGGGAGTTATTTTCTGCTGGTAACTTTTTTTATAGTTGTGTTTCCAGTATACAGAAGACAACTCTGCAACTGTGCTTTCTAACTTAAGAACTAATCATCATCTAACTAGCTGTAGAGATAGTTGGTTATAACCAAGACAGAGAATACTATATCTGCAATGAGTCCTTCAGAAATCTCTTTCAATTTCCAATGGCATTAAAAGTCTGATTTACACAACTGGACTATGATTTTTCTAAGTCTGTTGAGGTATGGCTGATTTTCAAAGGAAAAAAAAAAGAAAAAAGGGTTAAAGAAATGTGATGACAAATGGAAAGAATTGGGAGAAATGCCCAGTTATGTCTTAAGAAATATATCATATAAGACATTTATACAAGAAAATAAGGGTTATCAAACCAAAAAGAAGTCATGCACTTTTTTTTCAAGTACACTGATGAGGTCTTCTGTAGCCTACTTACTTTTAATAATAATTTTGATTATCATTTTTTTTATTTCTTTATAAAAATGAAACAAAAAATTGATTCCTTACTGTCTCATCTTAGGCAATGTCATTTGCTGCTGTATCCATTGATTCCATGTGATGTAAAAAACATAATGGCTTAGTTGCTTACCAAAGATGTGTTATTGTAATGGGAAAACCTGTGTTACTACAGGTCACTAAATTACAAATTAGAGACAAATTTTTTTCAGATAATCTATACTAAGCGTACCCTGTGTCAGTTTGGGCCAGTCTCTTCTATGCTAAAATTTGTGTTTGTGAGTTTTTCTCTGTCCCAGGTCCTTTTATTACAAAAAGTACAAAATAGAATTTTGCTAGAGGGAAACTATCTATATTGATAAACTGAGTAATTAGCAGATGTTCTGGGTTAGAATATAATGTCTCTTTATATAACATCCACAAAAATATTGTCTGATTTGTCATATGATTGCTTATGAAGCAAATTAACTTTCAGAGTGCAGATTTTTGCATTCCCACAAATTAACTCATGTATTTGCCAATTAACAGACATGTCTCCCTTCTGACCATCAGGTTGCATGTTGATTTTATAGGAAAATTAAGTAATGGCTTTTTTTCTTATCTAGTCTAAATTTTTAAACATATAATATGATCAGCTACAGCCTCTCTGCTGAATTTTTTGAATTGGCTATTTTTTTACATTGATACATTCACAAAATTGGTTTTTTTGGCTAATGTTCCTGATGAACTAGAACTGTACTATTTCAGTCTTCTGTTATTTTGAAATTTTAAGGTACACATCAATTTAATCATTGCATAACTATTTCTTTTGCCTTCATTTAAATTATGCAATGACATTTCAGCTTTTAATTGAATCATTTAAATTTCTAATAATTTATGGCTTCATTTTGCAATTCTCCTCTCATTTGCTGATGGGAAAAGTAGGCAGTTTTCCTTTTCCATGCAAGCTCATGTATTATGGCAATGTCAACATAACTGGAGAAGCCAAGGGTTGAAAATACTCTGCTTATTCTCCTGGTTCCCTACATGCAAATGAGAATAGAATTCAGGAATTGTGGGTCATTGTAGACACAGTGCTGTGAGACCGTTCTGTATAAAACACATTCCAGCCTCTCCCTTAAAAGTCCATCCTGTGCTGTCCATCCTCCAAAGTTCCTGCAAGCTTTCCAAATTGAAGAGCTTTGATCAGGAACTGATGTTTGACAAATCTTGACAACTGGCTTAGTGACAAGTTTTGTTTGTCAAAAACTGGGAGCTCTTGCATCTGAAATCACTACTCTTAGGTTGTGCCTAGTTTACAGGGAGTTCTGGATCTTCCATCACTAGCAGATGGGAGCCCACTTCTATCTCCAACAGAGGCAAGATTTATTTCCAACGAGACCAGATATTTCTGATATCCAACTCCCACTGAGCTGGGAAGTTAGGGGAAGTACCTTTTCTTCACCCAGGTCAGTTTTTGAATATCTTGCTCCTGCTGAGTGTTAAAGTAGAGTTGAACCCTTGAGTTTGATCATAATTTTCGTTTTGGTGGATGGCAGCAATCAACATGTTTTTTCTCAGAATGTTCCTTTATTAGTCAATAGCTTTTCTTTGTTTTTGTTTTTGTTTTTTTTTTTTAGTAAAAACTTAAATTCTTGTCAAGCCCATGTATTTTCTATTCTATTTCTATTCTGTTTTCTCAGTCATGTCACATGGAAAATTTTTGAGAAACTTAGACAAATATATTGTAAGAGAATTGTACATTTACTTTTTAAAAATGTAAATATATATAATGTTTTCACAGATAAAAGATTGGAATGGCTATAGTTGCTTTGGTATTCAGGTTTCTATGCATAGGAAAATTCCAGAAGTTTTCACCATAAACCCGTTAGAATATTTTCCAATAGAAACACAATTTTAGGCTTATTCTTTGGTTTGCATCAAACTTTGGAGTGACTGTCAAGGCTTGTGTGAAGATCTGATAGAAGGGAGATGATCAAGAGCAACAGGGTCTGATCTGTACAGAAAGGCTGACTGGAGGGCACACCAAGTTTGGCAAGTGAAAGGCAGCCCTGGTGCATTTGTTTTAACCAGGAAAATTGTTGATTTGAAATCAATCCTTATAAAGTG
This sequence comes from Anomalospiza imberbis, assembly GCF_031753505.1. Lineage (NCBI taxonomy): Eukaryota > Metazoa > Chordata > Aves > Passeriformes > Viduidae > Anomalospiza > Anomalospiza imberbis. Next base: position 56,883,831 of record NC_089721.1, on the reverse strand, counting down.
ATGAGTACAAAAGCCATTTAACCACACCATGGTCAAAATCCCAGTGGGATCAGGGGTGGCATGGTGTTTCAATGAATTGGAAAGAGTGTCAGAATCTTCCTTAACTGAACAGCACAGCCCCCTGACTTGAGATGTAATCATGAGCATAAAGGGGTAAATGTAGTTTTTTGTCTTGTGGAATCACCCATCGACATTTGGTGATAATTCAAGATTTATTGAAACATGTTGAATGCTAAGAATACACTTATTTATAGGAAGGATTTTATGTATTCTTTCTCTGAAGAAAGGCTAAAAAAAAAAAAGTGTTCAACAGAAAGTAGAGAAGTTCCTTTTGGGAAGTTATATGAGTAAAGAAAAAAAATGAAATTATAATAGAAGTACCTTACAATCACTTCTGTAATAAATGGTTATGCCAGGAAGCACAGTGGGCATTTACTTTGCATTATTTTTCATTTCTATAACCTAGTATCTACACTATTGGTTTATTGTTAATTTGTGATTAAAAATTTGTTCCACACCATATGTTATAAGGAAATTTCTGGCATCATTCCTTTGTTCTTTTTTTAAGGGCGGTATGTTTCTTATAACAAAACACTGAGTTCCAGTAATAATAAGATCCTAAAAATGGGGAAAAAAGTAAAAAGTGTGCATTTTTTGAGCCTTTTTTTTTTTTGCTTTTGCATACAAGAAGTTCAACAAAAGAGTGTTATAATTTGCAGTAAATTGCATAAAATTGACTTGTTAACTATCAGCATGTTTATTTACTTAGGTTGTATAGAAACACATTATGCAAAAGTGGAAATAAAGTTGCTACATTTGAAATAGACTCAGCATGCAAGCAAAAATTCTCTTTGAAATAACTTTATGGCATATTAGTTCTCTTCATTTAAGTAATACTTAGCATATAGGCAATTACTCTTTTGTAACCTCAAACAAAAATACTTTATGGTTGTAGGAAGGGTATTTAGAAAGCTGTGAGAAATTTCAAAAAGGTGTACTTTGTCATATAATTTTGAACAAATGTTTTTAATATTCATTCCTTTCCTCTGAGTTAAAATAAGAATGTTCCATTTGACTTTCTTTTCTACAAGTATTTAATCTTGCAATTAAAACAAGCAATTTTCTGTATAAATCTACTGTAGTATTTTTGTGCTTTGATTTTTTGCATTGTAACATTTGCACTGGCATTATTTAATTTTAAAGATGAAAAGCATAAGCATGGCTTCCCAGTTGCTGCTCCCAAAATCAGTCTCTCATCATGTGATTCAAGCCATCTCCACAGTTTTCTGAGCTGCATATCAAAGCCCTAGACTTCTTCATTCAATTAGAATTGCCAATCTATCTCCTTAGCCTAAAGAAAGGGATTTTTTCAGAGTTAATAAGTAATGATGCCACGATTTCAGTGAGAATTAGATACCAGAAACCTTCCTGACATAAATATCTTCTGAGATATTTATAATTTATCTATCCAAAACTCTGATTAAAGTTACAATATTTTTTCATCTCTATTTACACAGTGAACATCTAGGCCCAGTTTCAGCAAACTGTGTCAGAATAAGTTTTAAAGCAGGTAGGTGCTTGGTTTATATTCTTTCACTTGGCTCTTGACATATCCCTCCTTCTCAGCTCTCAAGCTATTTATTTCTTTTGTAAACTTGGTGAATGTTTTTGTTACCAGGTTGGTGTGTCTGTTCTCAGTCACCAATGCTTCAGTAATGTATAGCTCTAAAGTGCAAGAACTGAATTACCTGAGAACATTTAATGGACAAGAAAGTCATCTTATTGAAGACAGAGTATAAGTAACATTCATAGTAATTTCCATGCAACATTTACTTAAATAATTCTGCAGAGGGCCCTTATTGTATAATCAGAGAATATATTGAGTTAAAAGGACCTTCAAAGTCCAACTCTTGGAGTTGACGGTGATTAATAAAATTCTATCCAAACTAAATTTAAAGCTGGCGTATCACTTTCAGTCCTCCAAAAAATCTATTTTATGGGGAAGGGTTTTCTGCATTTTTCAACCTTTCTCTAGATTATCTTAGTTATTTGTAAAAAGTTATCTTTTAGGATGCCTTCTCCTAGCCAGCTGTGACTGCATTCCCGAGTAGTCCCTGTCCCATTCATTAAATGACACAAAGGGGAAGTCCATTAACATTAATGCTGCTGCAATGATTTACAGCCACTCAAATTGTCTGCTTGTCTGCAAATGGACTGGACAGCAGATTTCTCTGTTGAGTTCTCCACCATAGTCTATTTTCTGTTTGCTTTTTTGTACATTATACAGTACTGACAACTGTCTTCTTCATGGCAAATCTAGAAGAGGCAGCAGACTGTTTTGCTGGCTTACTTTAGGGACTTTAGGGAAGTCCCACTTTCACTTTTTTTTTAATAAGCACTCATAAATTAATCTTTTTGTGTTCTATTTAAACTTTTTTTTCTCTTTTCCTACAAGTCATGCCTGTGACATACCAATCCCAACATTTCTGGTGCTTCCTTCCCTTTTTTCCACCAGTTTGGTCATTAATACTTCCCATGGTTATTGGTGGCTTGCCTTCATTTCCTTGTTTACCCCTCTCACCTGTTTTAGTGTTGTGTTTATTTCTTTTTGAGTAGCCTTCGAGAGGGTCATTGTTGCCAGCTAGGCATTCTTCATTTATTCTCTCTCTTCTATTGTCCTGTCTCTTCTAGAAATTTAGGCCAGTAACAGCTGCCTAGTATTTCTCAGAGTTATTTTAACCAAGCTGTCTCAGCCACGCACATTTGCAGTGCTGTGTCTCACAGAAGAAATGAGAACTTAATGACTTCTTCCAAGTTGGAATGATGTGTCTACAGTCCTTACCTTCATAGCAAACATAGTGCCTTCATGGCATTTCTGTTTTGGCCATGTTACCTTTTCTGTCCCCAAGGCTTGTCTTTACTCCTCCTAGATCTTTAATTCCATGGTTTTTCCCAACATTGTATCTGGTCTGTACTTTTTCTTCTGCATTTCTTGTATGTTGATGCTGCCTCCTTCTCCAATCATTGTCTCTAGTAGAAATTTTATTCAAGCTTCTTGCAATTTCTCTATCCTCCTGCCCTCAAGTGCAGATTTTACCCTATCCCATCACTGGAAGCTTCTACTGTCTTATTAAGTAACCTCTTCCCAGGTAGTTTGCAGGACATTGCAACTACTTGACTGCTTTCTTCCATTTCAAAATCTTGTTTCCAGAATGCTTTATCTCAATAGTTTCTGCCATGGCTCATGTAGGTTTTGTTTTGGGGTTTCTTTTCCATTTCTTGCCATGTGTGGGATGTTATTACCATCCATTTATGGAGCTCTAAACTTGATTCAGGCAAATACTGTAGAAAGGTATAATTTCTCCCCATTATGACTTCCAGCAGATCATTGAATTTTTTACTTACACGGAAGCAAGAATGAAATTATTCTTACGGCCCACAAAGGAGGAAAAGATGCCTTCATTATTGGGCAGTGGCATAGAATGTGATCCTGAAATATTTTTTTCCTCAGTGGATATGCTGTTGAACAGGTCTTCTAAAAGAAGGGGTATATTCTTATTGTCTTGTACCATATATTTTACCAAATCAGCAGAGGAAAACTGAAAGTCGGTCTTGATACCTAATGTGAGAAAAAATAGTTTACTCAATGAAAACTGTGCACTTCACATACTTGCTATCTTACATATTTCATACTTTACAGAAGCTTTATAGTCTGGCAAAATATTTAATGAAGCCTCAGGCTCCAGAAAAGAAAATGTTTAGTTTAGGTGCCATGTCACAGGCAATTATTTGGGATAGGAACTGGAACAAAGGTGTAGGCATGCAGTGGTAAATGGCATCTCAGAAGCTAAAATTCTGTTTCTCACTGTGCTCATTCATCAGTGGCATTGGAGTTTACTGGATTGTCTAATTAGGTGTAATCAGCAGCCAGCTGATAAGCATAGCACTCAGCTCAGATTTATTGGAGCATTAATGAATAAGACCTCTCATGCTTACACTGACCATAAGATTATAGTAATTATATATTTCACATGTAGTCTGTATTATGTCCATAAGGTTCCTGCCTGAGATTTTAAATAAATTTAGTCTGCAGAAGCCTGAAATGCCTACTTTGGGCTGTGGTTGAAGTAGACTAGATGTGCTATACTTAATGCTAGCACAAAAACAGAGCACAAAAAATGTCAAGTGAAGCTAATTAATTTTTCTTAAAATTTAGTAAGAATCTGCAAAAGTCAACTATCCTGAATTCAAGATTTCTGAAAAAAAAAAAAAAATTAACTGACACTTGATGGGGTTAATTTTCACATTTCTAACTCTCTGGTGCAATGACTTAGTTACAATTCTGCAATTTCTTTATAGCTGAAGAAAAATGGAGAACAGGAAGTGGAAGCACATGTGTTCTTTTACGCAAGCATTTTTATGTTGCCAGATTGCATGTTGGCATTCTAAGGAAAAGTGTTAATATAAATTCCTTGTAGCACAGCTATATTATCTGCAGTGAAGAGGGTAAAGCATCAAAGGTAAACAAGATGGAAGTGGGGAAAGTTGTTACAGAAAGTAGCAAGTGACTGTCAGCGTGTGACACATACTGCCTTTGGCCTGTGGGTTTTAGTTGTGGTTGGCAATACTCTCTAGCATTGTTGGCATCAGTTAGCATCATTTATCTCAGTGGGAGGTGCTTTTGAAGTAAGCCAAAGCTGCAATGCAGCTACTATGTAAGGACTAGCAGCTGTGTCCTGAGATCATCTCTGCAGCTCAGCTGTTCAGAAAAATATTTTAATATCCCTGAAGGTTTGAATCTTACTGTTTATTACCAGGTAAAGACATTTTCCTTGTGAGTTAGGCAAGAACACAGGCTTCATTTATGATGCTATTGTTTTCTGCACAGATTGCATTGACTTTTTTTTTTTAACGTGGACAACAGTCTAAATCATCATGAGAACCCTGACGGTTTTTTATAAGAACATCATTTTAGAAGAGCAGTGAATATCTTTGAGATTTGTATGTGGCATCTTGCCAATTATCATACATCTCTATGGAGCTATGCGTTTGGCAGCTCTGTTCCCACAGGCCATTTTTAGACAATGGTATTTACACCATATTGCATAACTACAACCCAAAATGCACCCACGCTTCCCCTTTGGTGAAGGAGAATGATGAAGGAAAGAAACAAGCTAGTTTCCCAAGGATGGGGATATGAGGAAATACAGCATATTTGGAAAAAGAGTTACTGGCTTAACAGTCTGAATAACATTCTGGCATCTTCAGTGTCTTCAGAGAATTAATGATTCTAATACTTTCTGAAAAATCCCCACAGATCATCTTTGTAAACATTTTTCTGTAAGTCCTTATGAAGAAAGTGGGTTTGGATATAGAAGAGGATGTTAAAAATTGCAGGCCAGAACACAGCTGCTACTGTGACTTAAAAAAGCTTCAGAGTCTTCCCTGAACTTTAGGGCTGCTTTCCTTTCTGGAATGGTTCAGCATAGGCTGACACACTAGGACTTTATCTTTGGCCTATTTCTGTGGGAATTTGGTATTGCATATTGAGACTGAACTGCACAGAAACTCATGCTATCTTTCATATGCTAGAGACCCATGTTCCCTGAGCCTCATATTCTTCCAGAAGGAGACTCAAAATCCATGTGTTGGACTTTCCTCTGTTACCTGCTGTCATTCCAGATGCCACCAAAGAAATAAAGAAGGAAATGTGATGTTCAGCATTTTTCAGCTGTCATAAATATTTGTCTAACCTCTAGTGAGGTAGCTTGGTGGTGCAAGATAACTGTCCAGTTCTGGTCCCCTCAGTTTAAGAAGGACATTGAGATGCTTGAGCACATCCAGAGGAGGGCAACAAGGCTGGTAAGGGGCTTGGAATACAAGTCCTATGAGCAACATTTGAAGGAACTGGGGTTGTTTAGCCGGGAGAAGAGGAGGCTTAGAGGTGACCTTATTGCTCTTTACAACTTCCTGAAAGGAGGTTGTAGACAGGTGGGGGTTGGTCTCTTTCACCAGGCAGTAACTGACAGAACAAGAGGACACAGTCTCAAGCTACGTCAGGGAAGGTATAGGTTGGATATTAGGAAAAAAAATTTCACCAAAAGAATAATAAAGTCCTGGAATTGTCTTCCCAGGAAGGTGGTAGAATCTCCATCTCTGGATGTGTTAAAAAAAAAGACTGGACATGGCACTTGGTGCTATAGTCTAGTTGAAGTGTTAGGGAATAGGTTGAACTTGATGATCTTAGAGGTCTCTTCCAACCTCATTATTCTGTGATTCTGTGATCCTCATTCCATTGTTATATCATCTTTTAGAGCTTTTGTTCTTAAAAAAATCTCAGATGGTCTTGTCCTCCTCCTCTTTATTTCCAAACATAATTTTTTAATAGAATAAAAAAAAAAAAGAGACAAAAATATCTAAGGGAAGAATAGGAGGCAGTTGACTGTTCCAAAACAGTTTAAAATAAACATTTAAAATAAATATTGCAGTTGCTATTCTCATTATTAGTTTCCCAAAACAAGATTTTTAAAAAGTCACTTTGTTTTCTTGAAAGCAGATTATCATGGCCTCCTATGTTTTTGTTTAAAAAGATCAGTTTTCCTTGTGCCTTCTCTGTTTTTTACTGTCACAGCCTCACACAAGAATTAATCCCTTGAACAATACAAGAAAATTGAAATTGATTTTCATCAGAGCAGTCAACAGTATTTTTAGTAGGATGGGTTTGCAAGGTGACTTCCAAAAATTGTAAATGAACAGCATAAACCTCACGGACCATATACTTCAGCTTTTAAAATTCTTAATTATGGGGGTTCCATCTTATTTAAATAGCAGTAAGACTTAATAATTTTGCAGGAATGCCTTACAGCTAAGCAGAACTGCTGGGTTCTATATGGGCATTGAGCAGTTATAGTTTCCTAGATGAGTGGTACCATTCTGGTCTTGCCAGAAATATTCTGTGTATTTTCTTAGGAAATATCATCAGGATGATAAGTTAGTTTGCATATTAAAGAGTAAATTGGGAAGCACTGTTTCTAGAGATGATTAAACATTAATTATTCCTTTGAGAAATTATCATTTGGAGATGCGTATTGTGGAACAAAATTCAGCTTTGACATTTGATTTCAAGCTTCACATATTTTATTGGACAGAGGGTATAAACTGTTTCCAGCCTTCCCAACAATTACTTTGGCTTCTTTGGAAAGTGAAGTATATTATGGTTATAATAAATAAATGTTAAATATAATTTGATTTCTTTTCAATTAATGTCATGGTAACTTACTTCTAATTACCACATAATTAGGGGACTAGAAAATTAAATTATGGAAGCCGTCATGAGACATTTTTAGCACCAGTATTTTTATATCTATTATATTATAGCATGTTTGATAAAACTGTATGTTCAAACAGCATTTGTAGATAGAAATATTTAGAGGTCTCCTGTCTTGAAAAACATTTTGCACATATATTTTGAGAGTTTTCTTAAGAGATTACAGAAAAAATACATTTTGGCTTTATGCTTTGTACTGTCTTGTGGCATCCAGTGTTAGCAAACTAGTAACAACAAATGAGAAGTCTGAGGCGCTTAATAACTTTTATGTCTCTGTCTTCAGTGGCCAGCTCACTCCCCACACCCCTTGAGTAAATGTATAGCAGGATGGGGAAGGGAAGAAAAGTCCTTCCCACTGTATGGAAATATGAGGTTCATGACCTGAGGAAACTGAATGTAGGTTAGTTAGTCCATGGGACCTGATGAGATGAATCCCAGAGTCCTGAGGGAACTGGGGGCTGCTATTGTTGCCAAACCACTCTCCATGACATTTGAAAAATCATGGCAATCAAGTAAAATCCCAGGTGACTGGAACAGGAATAACATTGTACCCATCTTTAAAAAGGGTAGAAAGGTGAATTCTGGGAACTACTAACCTGTGAGCATCACCTCCGTGCCTGAGAAGACCACAAAACAGATCCTGCTGGAAGCTGTGCTAAGGCACATGGAGGACAGGAAGTGATTTGAAACAGCCAGCATGGCTTTACCTAGGGCAAGCGCTGCCTGACCAACCTAGTGTCAGATAGGAACACTAGTGACTTTCTGTGTTGTAGTAAATACATCAGTGGACATGAGAAGGTTTACAGATCTCACTTATCTGGACTGTTAGATGGATAAGAAAGTGACTGGATGGTCACATCCACAGGGTATTGGCTAACAGTTTGGAGTCCTGATGGGCATCAGTGACAGATGGTGATCCTCAGGGGTCTGTGTTGGAACCCGTGTTATTTAATATCTTCATTAATGAGGTTCTCAAGGCCAGATGCAAAGTGTTGTACCTGTGATGGGGCAATCCCTGGTATCAGCACAGGCTGGGAGATGAGCAGATTGAGAGCAGCCTTGGTGCAGTGCTGGTTGACAAGGAGCTGGACATGACCCAGCCATGGGCACTCCCAGCCCAGAAATCCAAATATGTCCTGGGCTGCATCCAAAGCAGCGTGGGCAGCAGGGGAGGGAGGGGATTCTGCCCCTCTGCTCTACTCTGGTGAGGCCGTACCTGGAACCCTGCATCCAGGTCTGGGGTCCTCAGTCCTCAGCACAGGAGGGACATGGACCTGTTTGAGCAAATCCAGAGGAGGCCACCAAGATAAGTAAAGGGATGGAGCTCTTCTATGAGGAAAGACTAAGAGAACTGGGATTGTTTGGCCTGGAGAAGACAAGGCTCCCAGTTTACCTAGTTGTGGACTTCAGTATTTGAAAGGAGCCACCAAGAAAGATGAAAAGCAGCTTTTTACAGGGGCATGTATTGATGGCACAAGGGAGAACAGATTTAAATTGAAAGAGGGCAGATTTAGATTAGATATTAGGAAGAAATTCTTTAGTGTGATGGTGGTGAGGGATTAGAAGAGCTTGACCAGAAAAGCTATGGATGCCTCATCCCTGGGAGTATTCAAGGCCAGGCTGGGGGTGGTTCTAAGCAAGTTGGTCCAATGAAAGTTGTCCCTGGCTATGACAAGAGGAATTGGAACTACATGGGTTTTAAAGGTCCCTTCTAAACCAATTTTATGACTCTGTGATAATCCTGGTCTACAAAGAGAGGCAGAAATTGGAGTATATAAGTGGCAATGTATATTGGGTCTGGCTGAAATAGACTTCAATTTCCATCGCAGCCCTCACAGTGCTGTGCTCTGCATTGCTAGCTGGAAAGTTGTTGATAACACAACATTATTTTGGGTAATTCTGAGCAGCACTGGTGCAATGTCAGCACTGTAGCATGGTTTCTATCATCCTGCATCACATCAGTAGGCCAGGAGCAGGCAAGGTCATGGGAGGTGACAAAACTAGGTCAGCCGACCACATTTGACCAATGTCATGTTCCATACCATATGACATCAGCTCAGATACTGAAACTAAGAAAAGGAGGAGAGAGGCATTCATAGTGTTTGCCTTCCAAAGTAACCACTATGTGGTTGAAGCCCTGTTGCCTGGGAAGTGGCCAGAGGTTTCTTCCTGATGGGAAGTATAGAACAAAATAATTTTTTCTTTGTGCACACACAACTTACAGTTTTTGCTTTAGTAAAAGTGTCTCATTTCAACTTAGCTAAAAACAAGTTGCTTTCCATGTAATTTTGTATTCCCTGTCCAACTCAGGAGGAGTGATAGAAGGGCTTGTTAGATACCTGTCATCCAGGTGAGGTCAACAGCCACTCACTTAAACTACTTTGTTGGGTAATTCAGAACAGTAAAAGTGAGAAAACACATAGGTTGAGATAAAGGAAATTTAACAGACAAAGTAAAAGCTGCACAGACCAGAACAAGGAATTATTTTGCCACTTCTCATCTACAAGCAGGTGTTTAGTTGTCCAGGAAAGCAGGACTCCACCCTGCACAACTGTTACTTGGGAAGACAAACATCGTCACTTTGAATGTCGCCTCCTTCCTTCTCCTCCCAGCTCTATATATGAGGTATAACACCATATGTTGTGGGATATCCCTTGGGTCAGCTGGGTCAGTTGTCCTGGCCGTGGCCCCTCCTGGCTCCTTGCACAGCCCAGCCTCCTCACTGGTGAGATGGGTGAGGAGCAGCAAAGGCTTTGGCTCTGTGTAAGCCCTGCTCAGCAGAAATAAAACATCCCTGTGTTATCAAACCTGTTTCCAGCACAGATCCAACACAATAGAATTCCATACTAGAATGAAGAAAATGAACTCTATCCTAGGCAAAACCACCATGGACAACTATTGACTTCTTGTCACTACAGAAGTGGGACAGAATTATTGACATTCAGCTTGGCTTTCAATGTGGCTGGTGCATGACATGCAGATCCAGTGTGCCCAATTAGTACTTTCTTAGAGTGCAGTAAACCCAGAGAAGGTGTTGTTCTTCTGTTATCTTCATAGTGCTTGATGCCTTCTGCTTCTAGCACAGCCCAGCCCAGCAGTCCCAAAAACCTTTTTTTGGATCAGACATTGACTTGAAACATGAAAATTGCCAGGCAAGTTTCTATGTTGTATCTCACACACCAGATGCCGAAAATAGCTCTGGGTGCTTCAGCCCAGGTGGCACACGGTTTGTGGCACACCAGGGGCTTTGCTCACTGACAGCTACTGTTTTTTTCATTGCCTAACAAGAACATGATTAATTCAGGCAATGTATTTATTACTGGCAAGTTGAGGAGGAGTAAAATCCTGCTGTATTCATCAGCATATGTTTTGTTGGAAGTCTGAAAATGACTGCATATAATTAGTAGTGATTAGAGACAGTGATGGTTATTATGTATTGCCCTGTCATAGAGGTGTCATTCCCTTGCCATGCTAGACTCAAACCAGTGAACTCTTTAAGAACCAGAATGTGAGATTTCTCTAAATAATTTTCCAGTAATTGTTATATTTTTGGAGGAAAAAAGAGAATAAGCATAGATGAAAACTTCAAATGAGTACCTTGCCCTCCTCATGAAGACCGCTAAAAGCAATGTACCTCTTCTTGGCTGATACTGAAATTGCTCTCATCAGTCATCCTGCATTAGAGCATCACCATATTGGACTTTTTGCTGCCTTGGTGCATGATAGCTGTTAGAATGAGCGGGTGGCCAGCAAAGTGTGCAGTGAGCACTGCTCAGCTTTTGCACTGGTGACATCTTCCATCTCCCAAGAGACCGAGAGGGCAGAGTAAAACACAGGTAACTGGCTGTGGAGAATGTCAGCCCTATGTAAACACAGCCAGTGAAACAACAGCATGTACAGGCAATATCAGCAAGGTCCATCTTGGACCCCTTAGAATGATCCAGTTTTGGTGGTGTTTTCTCTGGTTTTCCCCTTAAATAAATTGCTACCAGGTAGCTAGAGACAACTATTTAACAAAGTTTAGTACCTTTCTATAATTTTTTCATCATATAGTGCACAGTCTGAGAGAAAAATGTCAGGTTCTGTAAGGGGGAGAAAATCTTTCTTGATGCAAGAATTATACTACCCCATTAAAAGAGAGTGAGGTTTATAATGAGATCAGTAGGAAGCACATACACTATCAAGAAGAGAAGATAGTTTTTCCTCTCTGTCATATCTAGTGAGCCTGAATTTTACAAAATATGTCTTAACTTATACCATCAGGGTACCAAAACCTGTTATATCTTCTCCAAACTTAAAACATACTCTAAATTGCTGAAATATTAAAAAAAAAAAAGCATACGGTTAGTTCTTTACAAATTGATATTCAGGATAAAAACAAGAGTTGAACAAGCTCAATCCAAATATTTAGATTCAAATTTGATGCTTAAAGAGATTTTAAACTGTTTCAAAATATTAACTAAAATTAGCTAAATAAACACATAGCATAAAACATATTTTTTTTAACCTCTAGAAAGTAGCAAAACAGCCTTCTTCCACTTAGAAAAGCATTTTTCTTTAACTTCCCTAGCCACGTTACTAAAACAAAACAACACCTCCTGTCAGGCGCCTGGCATACATGCATTTGTATTACTTACTTTTCATGCTATCTAGTTCCAGTAAAGGGCAAAATCACTTGTCAGAGTAGAATGTCACTGGCCACAGGGAAGAAATGGGGAGCAGGCATTAGCTTTGTATGAGTGTACATTCATGCTTCAAAACAGAATGAGGAACAGTCGACCCATGCTAGAATTCAGTTCATTAGGATTGTTTCGGGTAATTGATTGATTACATAATTGCATAGGGCAAGTTTTTTATGTTCCTAAAGCTAAATTTGATGAGAAACTGGAATGTCAGTCAGAAAAGGAAAAAAATGTCTTTCTCTGCTGCAGTACTTAATCAGAGTTTAGAACAGAGACAACTATTGTGTATGTATTTATTATGTAAAGATGAGAATGAAGAATGTTTTAAAATTAGAAAATATGTTGAGTTCTATGAAACAAACCCTTAAATACAAGAACAAGATAGAAAGGAGAAGCAAAAGGATAATTAAAAACTGAAAATAAGATGAGCAATTGTGATCTTTGAAGTGGAATAAAGACATTTGTACTTTCCAATTGTATATAAACAATCTTCTTCAATATGAAGGAAGAGTCTTTAAAAATTAATTTATATAACTTAGATTTCTACAAAGATACATCTCTGAATTACTGGTAATTTACAGAGCAGTTCACTTTTACCGAACTGTATAGCCTTTGAACCATCAAGTATTTTGACATTCCTGCCCATCTTGGTGTCATCAGCAAACTGACTGAGCCTGCACTCAATCCCCCCATACAGTTTGTTGATAAAGACATGAAACAGAACCAATCCATTAGTGCGCATTGCAGTAGAGAAACCTACTATGTTTACGTTAATAATAATTAAAAACCAATCAGTTATTTAATCTTGTTATCACTGATTTATAAGAGATCAGCCTGTGTGCTTGAGCACACAAATGTCAAGGTTTTTCTTAATAATGAAGAGAGTTCCTTAAAGTACTCAGCAATACAAACTCTTAAATAATAAACAATAACTTTAGAAAAGATATTTGCTCTCCTGAGATGTAATTCCTCAATATGTCTCCTACCGTTCAAAATTACACTAAATCATCTCCCGAGCAATAAACTCTCTATCAAAGGTGCAACCTCAACAGCAGAGCTGCAGTTTGTGTAACTAGATGATGGCCTTTGTGTGAGGTGCTGCCTGGGGAATGCACACGTTACATGATGGTTTTTGCACAACCACATTGAGGATGCACCCCTCAGTAAACTTGTAACCCTTCCTCAGGCTTGGCTTTTTCTAGTGTACTGAATGCTGTGTGCTATTATTCATGTCTCTAAAAGAATAGGGAAATGCCTACCAGGAAGGGAGGTCTGTGCAGTGACAATTCTCATTAAAATGTGCAGAGACTGGGGAGCCTGAGTATGTGTATGCCTTTGTACACAAAATGAGCAAATTCATTTTGCTTCAATTGTCAATGTGAGACCTAGACCAAGAGTCAGTGTGACAGCCTGTGAAGTGGAAGTTATAAGTGGCTAATAGCAAAATATTTCACTGGAAATATTTATGCAACTTCAATTGAGTAGTCATGCCTAATATTTTATACACTCTATATTGAATTATGCATCAAATATCTATCTGCCAAAGCTAATATATTCATAATTGTAAAGGCTAGTGAATCATCTGGAGCTATCAATCCTTGAGTACCCCTGTTGTGGTGGAGAGACAAGGGAGATACCAGGTGACAATCAAAAAAAAAAAAAAAAAAGTTAGAGATCTTCAGATCTCAAAGAAAAAAAAAAAAAAAAAGTGTCCCTTATTAAGAAACTTTCTGGACATGATTTTGTTGATAGAATTATATGTGCGGCTCTACTTGAAGGGAAGAATTCACTTTGCATTATGGTAAGGCCAGGAAGAATTTCCTGAATCTCTAGATCAATAGTGCCAGTCAAATACATAAAATTATGTGAATTTATTTATGTGTAATATTACTCTTGTACAAGGTTGGTTTAGTCAAGCAGTAGTTGAATTCAAAGCTTGATCTTCAAACAGTTTTACCTGTAGTGAAACTCTGCAGTTCTAGAAAAGGTTAAGACTATTCACAGAAGTTCTGAGAAATCATATTTCTTTCTGATAGAGTGGCATTGTAGAGCAGCATATAAGAATTTTGTAAGTATCTTTTCACTCTTGGGGTATAGCTTGCATTGATACCTCTTCAAACAGCGACTGTCTTGTATCATTTAGAAAAGAAAATGGCAAAATGAAATTAGGAAAATGTTTTCCTGTGTTGTGTAACAGTTGAATACAGCACCTTCTTACTGCATTCAGAATACTTGCCTGCAATGCCCAAATAAGAAGTCCCTCTGTTATGGGGGCAGGCAGGAAGAATTTGTTACTGTTAAGGTTTAATAGTATAAATATCACCTACTAAAGTTTTATAGTAGAAATATTTGTGTATGTGCAGAGACATATATGTGTGATTTATGTATAACTTGTTCTTTTTCCTTTAACAAAATGTTTAAATGTAGCCAGGCTAAAATATCAACTAAGTTATTGTTTACCCCATATGATTAATATTTTGGTAAAAAAAAGCATTTGGTTAAAACTTGGCTTGAGTATTCACTTATTGCAGAGAAAGCAGTTACACAGCTTATGGTGCTACAAACTGGGTGCTCTGTGGTGTTGAATAGGTTTTTTGTGATGTTATATGGCCAGTGAAAATTTGAGGATGAGAAAGCTGAGCTCCAGTACAGGTTAGGTTCTGAACAGCTTTTCAGCATGAAGCCATGCACACTTGCATGTGCACATCCACACAGACAGGGCAAATAGTCTCAGCAGGTGGGCTGCAAACTTCTTGTTATGTATCTTTCAGTGAAAAGCATTGATGTTGTAGAGATACCAATCTCAAACCATAAAGTAATAATGTAAAAATAGCTGGACAAAACTTGTGACTGGATCATCTGAAGCTGGACCATATACAGGTCACACTGCACAGACACAAAGAATGGTTCTGTTTTCTGTTAGAGATGATGATGGATTTCTTTGTCGGTCTGTTTTGGGGGATATTTTTAAAGCCTCAATTGCAGAAATAATTGATACAATCTTCTATCTATAATTGATGGGTTGCTTAGCTCAGCACCTTGGAAGATCATGCTGCTGATTTAGACGCTTAAATCAATATGTTTAATTTTAAATGGTTGTGATGTGAACTTTGGCTTGAAGTTAATAGAGAAAATATGGCACTGTCTCACCTTTCTAATCTTTCATTTGTGACCATCAAATATGCTAAAGGCATGTAAAGAAATAATTTCCCAAAAACTGAATAACCAACAAATCTGTGGCATCCTGTGGAAAATATGGGCACTATGCCTTGTTTGTTCATGTGCATTTTTTCTGTGACTTAATAATGACTAGAGTATTTCTAAACCTAGTGTGAAATATTATTGAAGAATAATTACTTTTTCTTGCTCAAATGCACAGCCATATAAAATAGTTATTACAGTTTGGGAATGTGTTTATTACAGAGAATTTGCTGATGAAAAAATAATTACTTGGCTCTGTGATGTTTTCCATTAAAGGAAAGCAGTAACAACCTACTGTTGAGTTTATTGTACTTTTCATTAAAGCAGCTGGTATTGGCTATTCTCAGAGTGAGGATATGAACCATTGTTCTGATGCAATAATTACTGCTTTCATATGGAACCATCTGGTTTTACCACTGTTCTCAGTATTTTTAACATTGGTAAGAAATACTGAATATTCATAAAAGCTGAGTTTTTATGTAATTTTCAAATAATTAGATGTATTTGTTTTGTTTCAGTTAATTTCATGCAGGAGACTTAACTTTTACCTTATTCTTCAACAAAAAACTAAGAATTTTTAAGTACAGGCCCTGAATACGATTGGATGGTCCAACAGAAACATAATGCAATTTGTGGCATTTTTGTGGGTTGGAATATTTTTGTTTCATTGCTTTTTGTTTTGGTTTGTTTTACTTTCAATTGAAACATTATGTAAAGATTTGACATTAACAGCATACTTGATAGAGTCTCCAGTGCTTTGCGTCAAACGGAGTGCTTAGTCATGGAGTGCTGTTTCACAGCTTTGCTAGAAATAAGAAAACAGTTGGGTTAGGTGACTGTGTGTTCTCTTTAAGATGGATTTAGATCTGTCTTAGATCAAAAGATATAAAAATGTAGCTTCTCTATTCACAAGTTCATAGAGTGGTACCAAACTTTTTAGTACAAGATTCTGATAAGAATTAAATTCCTAATGCAAATGCACTCCCTAATCCTGCAGGCTTGGAAGAATGAGGAACATATCAAGGCTCTTTGCTTTTTCCTACACCTGTCACAAATCTCTAAAATGGCTCTGGTTAAAGTACTGCTAATGACTAGCTCAATTACCTGCAAAAGGATTTGCTTCTTCACAGTTTAACATTTCAAGACAACTCTGGTTATCAAAGGAACTCCTCTTCCTTGTCTCTCAGTGGTTTTCTCCTTCCCAGAAAAAGCAGGAAGCATTTCATAGTTTCAAGGGCATTCCTGGCAGAAAGTACATAATGATATTAATTGGAAAACTCTCCAGGTACTTGTCATAGTGCTGAAGAGATCAGCCTGCATTGGCATTGTGTATTCAGATAAAGCTCTGCAAGCAGCAGGATGCTTGAATTTATTACTGCCGCCAGAAAGCAGGCACAGTTTGCTGGTAGTAGTTTGTCAACAGTGCTGTGCAGTTTTGTAAAATGATGGCAATTTTTTTTTATATTTTGCATAAGGTTTTTGGGCAGGTCCTAGTGATATTTGGTAAAGCTTCATGATAGCTGAAAGACATAATCAGTCTGCTGACTGCAGAGCATTAAGATGGCAAAAAGCTATTAAGACTTAAAACAATCAACATTGATAACTTATACACATGGGAGTTTTATTCTGAAAGTTGTATTCCAGCATGAAAGCTAGAGTTTTGCATACTTCTAAAATGTATGGACCTGTTCTGCAATCCTGATCGTTATTGAAGTAGTTGAATAATCCTCTCCAAAGAGTAATTCAAACATAAAATTTTACTGAAAATGAGAGGATCTCAACTGAATAAATTAACCAAATTTTCAAATTAGGACAGCTGAGTCATGCTGATCTCTAGATGTTTACTGTTCTAAAAATATTCCCCCTGAAAGTTGAGGTTTTCACATCCTTTTGGTGTGCGAAAGTAAAGGGAAAATTGGGTGGAAGACTCCCAAAAATGCTTTTTATCAATGGTACCTGAAGCTTAATCTCTTGAAGTTTGTCTAGGAACCTGGGCAAATCTGGCTGGCCAGCTGGAGCTGAAGGATACTGGTAATGTTTAGTTGCTGAGTTCTGGAAGTCTGAAAATCTTACAAGGAACTCTTCTGTACTTACCTTTCATACTTGAATATATGATGTATTTCTTACATTGTTTTGTGCAATATTAACTTCCTCTGATTAAGTTGTATTTGAAATACTAAATCTAAACACTAAATACTAAATTTGATGTACCCTTGAGAAAAAGAGAATCAGTCTACAAATAGTTTTCTTAGTTGTGTATTTTCAGAGTTCATTGTTAATTTTAGTGGTATATTAATTATTTCAAAACAAACATAATTTGTTACTGTTTTCTATTCTTTCTGGATGGCTCCATATGACTGGGAATTGATACTTTTATTTCCACATTCTCACCTTATTTCCTAACTCTTGCTATAAAAGAATTTTGCTCTCCTATTGCTGATGTTTAAGTGTGTTTAACTTTCTAGTGTCACTTGTCATTTGCGGGTTCCTTATAAGAGTTTTAGTCTCAGTGAAAAAAAATCCTATTAAAGTCCTAACTTATTTTCTTCCCTATCCACCCTATTTCTTTTTTAGCACTGGTAAAGCAACCTTCCCTTTGTTCCAGATTGGCTTCAGTAGTCATAGGGAAATTTTTTCTCTATAATATGAAGAATTCCAAGTTTCTTCTAATCAAATCATTAGTGATGGTAAAATCAAGAGAAGGTGAGAAGGCAAGTCTGCTTTTATGAACAAAAGTTCATTTAGGAACTTTATTTCATTCTATTTTGAAAGCAAACACACATAAGAAGTTTATTCAAGAACTAGAAAAAGACAAAACCAGAGACCATTCAAGGCTCTGTTAAAATCTGTTTTGTGCTTTTTTTGGTAAGTATACAGCAATTAAGATTTAGTTAAAAACAATAAAAATTATTTTAACTAATCATTCAAAATAAGCAATGAAAATTGCATGCATTCTTCAAAACAAAATTCCTGTCTTGTATGTGATGATGTGATACGGGTGTCTTAGCACAGTTACTTAGATAGTAGTTATCATATGGAAACACCACATCATTTTCAATAGATATTGCAATTAATTTACAATAACATTTTTATCTCAGGATACAGGTATTGCAGGTCTTTTGGAAAATGAGAGTAATATGATAATTGAGGCTGATATTTGCCTGTAGTTTGTGCACAGATTAGGTGGCTGTACTGAATTGATGTGCCACCAGGAGGCTTAAGACCTCTTTAGGAACCTTGGTTTTATGCAAATACTTGGGAGGCAGTCCATCCAAATCCAGGAAAAAAATCAGCAATAAATATAAGAAGGAAAAGTGTCAGAGAGAAATAACTGGGTTTTCCACATCTTTTTCACAGAAACCAAAATATTTCTCTATTATATGTTTGAAAGAACATATGTTTTTTGAGGTTATTCTAAAGTCTTTGCAGAGACTCTATAAACATTTTTTGCTTGCCTATAAAAGTGAAAATTAGAATAGCAACAAGATGCAGCAGCTAGAGCAAATACAATAAAATCTCTAAAGAGCTTACAATATTGAGCACATTCATTTTATGAACAATTAAAACATACTAGGAAAAGGAAACCTTTTACCATACCGTAGAAGACTTATTAATAATGCCTGCATTTAAATTAGTTTAATTTTTGCCCAAATATTTCTGGAATAGGAGGGATTTTAGATTACAGGAAAAAAAAATATAAAATTATAATACCTGGCTAAAGCTAGGTAATCAAGATGAGGGCATATGCTCAGCACACAATCATTTTGTGTTTTAGTGACAGAGGTTGCTGTTTAGTGAACAGAATATTTGTACCTATTTGTAGTGCAGGATATTGGGAATTTTCACAGAACCTTTCACAGCCCATCTGGGGACCTTTGTACCTTTTACAGAAACATACCGAGTCTGTTAGGCAAGGTATACTCTCTGGTATAACTACATATCCTGTAGATATTCCTGTAGTATTTCCACATATCTTTAGAATAAAAGCTGCCTTAACCTAGGGGAAAAAAAATCAAATTGTTCCAGCAACTCTTGGGAGGATTTCTGATTTCAGTCAAAAGTCCTTGAAGTACATGTATATATATCCTTTTATACCGGACACTGAGGAGAAAGAATTTTCCTTCCAAGATCCATAAGTGTAAATTGTTGCAGTAGTGACACTTTCATCATTCAGCCATATAGGAATTTCAGCCTTCTCAGCCAAGTTACCTGCCAGCTGAAAGAAGCATCTGTGAAAGCAGTGTTATAAAGCTCCCCAGAAAGCACCTCTTGCACAACATGTCTGAACTGGACCTTCTTCTTACTGGCATCTTCAGTCAACAGAGAACCCAAGCACTGCATTCCTTAGTTTGTGTAAGAAGCAGATAGTGAAATAGTAATCTATAGGCAGAATCCAACACACTGTCAGCTGCAGGGTTAATTGCTATTCGTGTGAAGCTGAAAATGATGTATATCCTTCTGTAAAGAATTATGCTAAATGACCACTGTGATTTTTTTACTGGTTCTGTGAGTACACACATTTAGATTTCTTTTTTGTTATCTGTACAATTTGAAAGTATTTGTAGTCACCTTAATACAAGTAGGCCTACATAAATGAAAACAACAGTCCAGTGGGAGTAGCCCACAACATTATTTACAAAAATACTATATGACTTGAGTAAATTATTTTAAGATATTAATGAGTTTTGCTGAGTTTCAACACAAACTTGGTGAACTGGATAAGTGTTTAAAAGCTGGAAAGCATAGATGGACCTTTTCTTATAGGAATCTTTCTTAGGTGCTTCCTTGAAATACTTTGAATAAATCTAATCTGTCAAACAAAAAAAATCTCTGAAAATTACATTCATCTTGATAGAGAAATATGTGATTATGAGTTTTTTATATCATCATGACCCTATGGACATGACTAAATTATTTAAAGTGTAGAAAAACATCCTGAATGAGAGTTCTAGTGGCATTAAACCTGACTTCCAGTAAAAATAGAGTTGAATGCATTTAATTTATTACTGTTTTTTTAAGATGTGAAAAATGCATAAAGACATAAATTTTTCCTTTCAAATGTGAGAAAGTGGAAGTGAGGGAAGTTATAGTGCTGCGTTACAGTCAGAGTAGTCCAGTTGGGGAAGATTCAAAGGCAATGAACAAGAATGACTGGGGGTTACAGATAGTATTTCTCCATAGAAAATGTTCTTTTAACCTAAACAAAACACAGCTGTGTTATGCATGGCAGATTTTTGCCTTGATAAAAATCCTTCTTCAGTTGTAACCATAGTTATTCTATTATTTGAAGTGGTAACAAAGAGATAATGAAAGAAATTTTTTGTACACTGTTGTCACTAGAGATGGGTGTGCATGCACTTCAATATAATACTCTTCTTCCTCCTCTTCCTGGCAACCACAACAACATTTGTGCTGGCCAGAAGTGCCCTGGATTGGGAAAATTATATTTGGGCTGATGTCTGTTTTTGAAGGGAGTATTCAGCTTTTGTATCAGCTTTTGCAATGAGGAATTCTTTTGTTGCTTTTTTTTTTTTTAACTAATGCAAGGAGGAAATTTTTCTTTCATCTTGACCAATGGTGATGAAACAGAAAATAGCCAGGAAAATAGAATATGCCTTGGCCATTGGTGCTACACTGTATTCTGCATCATATCTATTCTCAACTAAGTAATTTTGCTCCTCAGATCCTGTTACAGAAACTGTATGCAGGCAGTCCATCTAGTGATGAACACAGTAGTAATATCCCCACTGGAAACTATTCAAAAATCAAGATGTGAGAACATAATTTGTAGTATTATTTCTGCATTATTAACTCTGTAGCTGTTCCCTTCATTTCACTGATTAAAGCCTTGTAACTGGCAGTAGATCTCACAAAGATAGAACTGTAGCCCTACCTGTTAGAAGAAAAGAGCGTCTTTTGACATTCGTAGACTTCCACAATGAACTGAATGTACTTGTTCAAAAAATCTCATTTTTGGATACGTCTCGCTTTAAAGCTTAGCTTCCAAGAGTTACTGGAGACAGTGAGAGGTAAAAACATATAATGCCACAGAATATTTTTTTAATTTGGACAACATTAGAGTGCTTCTTTTTCTTCCCTATATTGTGCTTAGTAAGGAAAGCTGATAGGATTGTCTTGTAGTTACAGAATGTGCCCAATATTTATTGGATCTATTCCTCTATAGCCTTTGTCAAACTATATAAACTTTCCAATCCTTTATTTCTGTGTTTTAATATTGGGAATTTGCCTTTATCTGGCTTTATATAAATTCTCTGAAGTAATGCTTTTTCACTGGTGACTTGCATTGAGGCACCAAATGGAATGGCTAACATTATTTGCAAATATATGAATGAAAAAGAAAAATCGTGACATTAACTTATAAATATCTTTTGCTATTTTGAAAATATTATATTTGAAAAGAAATTTTCTTGGATAAATTATTTATAATCAAATGTAATAAGAGAAACAACATAAGTTTCAGTGAAAATTTGAATTATAGTTGGAAGAGGAAAAGGGAGAGTAATAAGGGGTTTTTATAATTTTTATTCATAGGCAGCATGACAAGACAGATAGTTGAATTCACTCCCATTTGTCTATCATTTGACAGAAATGTCAATACCTGGGCAAAATTTTTACCATAATTTGGATGTCTGACTCTTATAAAGATTGGGAAAGTAGAAGGGACTTTAAACTTGGAGGTAAACAGTTTCTTATTCAAATACCTGTTTAAGAAGTTATGTTTTGTATTTTGTGTAATTAACACCATTTTTATCACATAAATTATGAGAATTTAACAGAAAAAAAATTGTGTACCAGAAATGTCAGTGGAATGTATCCTTTTTCTCAGTGTTTATGAAAAATACCCATATTTTTCTCACCTGTTGTACAGAGGTCCAAACTTTTTTTTAATTAATGTGACTGGAAACAAGAAAATAATCCTTAATAGTTTTTCAGCCTTCATCAATGACCACATAGAGTCACTATGGAAATAATCATGTACTTCCATTGCAAGACATAGATATTAAAGAAATTACTGAATTTGAAACTCTCCTAATACGTCTGGTTTACTAATGAGACAAATTCCTGTCTCATATAAGCTCTCTGTATAATTTTCTTGGTCAGGACTAGCTCTGTAATTGGAATGAGTTAAATTACAGCCTATTAACCATTTTTTGCTGTGTCTCTTTCTCCTGTCAGTGCTTCAGATGATGAAGTAACTGGAAGAGAAATGACCAAGCTTGCAGAAAATGCTGAACAGCTCACTTGCATTGAAACAAGTCCCAACAGATGTTAGTAACCTTTACAGAAAAGATAGTAAAGGGCAAGATGTTGACTGTAGCTCTTAGGTTGGCAGTCTTCTTATCAAGAGCTGCAGTAATGTCTAGGTTTATGCATTCCATTTGGTCTCATTGAAAATGCAGACCAGGCATATCACATATTTAACATTCAGCAAGAGTGGAATCACTGCGTCTTACAAGAAGTTACTCTGTCTTACAAGGAAATGTCTGTTAACAATGTGTTAAGCTGAACTTGAGAGGCGAAAAGGACATCTGAATGATGAAAATGTAGTTTTTCCATAATATTACAACAGTAATACTCATAAGTGAGTCAGTCTTTTTCCAGCAAGGCCAAGTTCTTGTCTTTACACAGCCAATAAATTCCATATCTGGCTTATATTGACAGCTATATTATAAATGTTTAATTTTTTTTTAATACACACTCCATTTTCATCTAGTCCTCAGAGAAGGTGGTACAGTTTTTTATAGTAGCTAAGGAATGAGAGCAGCAATCCCTATTTCTCCTAACTGCTGTGTTTTTCAACTTTGAATTCCTTCTAGGCCAAATATCAAAAGAATGCAAGCTCACTAACAAGAACCAATCTGGCTGTGATGAGGGAAAACCTTGATTAAAAATTAAATGTATATTTTAGGCAATGTTTTTGTAGATTGTGAGGATTTTTTTCTTAACACAAAATATTGTGTTATGAGAGAGATGCATGAGTTTTGAATTGTGCTACTTGGAAAGAATGGTTATATTGGGTGCCAAATTCTTAACTTAATACTGACATTAGATTTGATTTTAGGTGTGAGATGGTCCACAGCTGAAGTAAAACAGGTTTCTGATTTACTCAGAGGGCAGAGTGAAATTTTTTCCCCTCTTCTTTCTGAAGCCTCCAGAACTACCTTCAATATTGCAGCTGCACCATCCTTCTAAGGTCTAGTAAATTTACAGGAAGCCTAGAGATTTCATCTTGATTTCTTTAAGTTTTTACTTTTCTCTTGTATCATGAAATTGCCATGATCAGTTGTTTGTCTTCCAGAGGCTAATTTCAAAGCTCATTTTCCAAAAATATAGTTCTTTGTCCCTTTGTACAATGATAAATGCATCTCCAGAGTTGCACCCTGACTTTTTAGTACCTTGTAAGCATTTCTGCAGAAAGGTGATGGCATGATGATTATAGAGAAAAAGGAGCAGATAGTATTTTTTGGACTTTCTATTTCTGTTACATCTACATTGCCTTAGATAAGATAATTTGGTGGAATAAAATTAGTAAAAGAAGAATAATGAATTTGCAACCCACGGACAGGAGAAATGATGAATTATTAGAGCTCAAGAAACATCTTTTTTGTTTATCTTGTATATCCTATAAAAACTTGAGACAAAGCGAGTTTTTTTTTTTTTCAGAATTAATGTAATTGCATGTTCCCTAAATAGCTGGGGAACCTTCTGCCGTCCCCCACTGAAGCTGGTTTTAATTTATTCTCTCATAGTAACCACAAGAAATTAGGAGCATGAAGATTTTCCCTTGCTGATCACACCAAGGTTTTCTCAGGACACCAGCTTTTAAGTATGGAAAATTATTATTCCTGTCATATCAGTAGCACTTAGTTTATCAGAAGTACTGAATTATCAAAAGTAGAAGTCATCTATTCAATTTATTCTACCTTATAATTGCTTCTGTATTGGTGTTCATATTTGCATAATGTGTTGAAAGTTCATTATAATGCTTTTTATATTTTCTCTCATGCAAGAAAATGGCAATCACTTCAGTAAGCATTTTTGTCAGTTATATGAAGATATTTGAGATCATATTGCAATGTCTTCTAGCTTTACAGTGATTGAGATGAACTAGAATTTCACATTCTCCATTTTCTGTACAGTAGAAATCACATCAGTGATTTAAATAAATTAGGAGACAGTCACTGTAATAGGAAACACCAGAGATTCAAAACACTGGTGATTAAGTAATTGGTGATGTTTGTGTTTAGTCTTTACCAGTATGGACAATTCCTAACATGATGATCCTCTGTATTGAATCACATCTCAAGAAGAAAAATTAAACAAAGTAACAGCAACAAAAATAATACAGTTCTGAACATAGCAGAAAGGCAATTCTGCAAATTTGTAATATGTACAGGAAAAATTTGTAGAAAATACAGGGTAAAGTAAGAACATTTTAATTTAAGAATCCATAATGTGATGGTTAATACTGCTTAAGGGAGGTGTCATGACTGTATTCCTGAAAATATTAAAATATATATGTGCTATTTATACTTTTATACTTTGTGAAATGCTGTTAGATTGTGCAAGCTTTATCTGTATTTTCTTTCTTATAATGTATTAATGGAAATTTTTCCAACCTTTCTCTGTAAAAAGAAAAAAACATTTCTTTCAAATTTTTAAGAGAAAGTTTCTCTTTTGAACACAGAATGTGGCTAAACAGTCAGAATTATTTTGCTTTTTTTTAACTATTTGATATTTTAGAGCTAATGTAGAAATCCACAATTTTCCTATGTGAAACCATCTAGTAGGGTTCTGATATAGTCCCTACTCCAGATCAATGTAGTAAATGGTTCTCATGAGTGCACTGGCATTTGGCCAGCAGTCAACCTGCTACAGGTATCAAACTGCAAATTACTCATTTGTGCCTCCCTAATAGGTCCTGGATTTTATTTCAAAACAGAATTTTATTTTAATCCCAAAAATTTTGAAAATATGTTGTGATCTCTAGTTAAGTCTACTCTAAAAGTCATTTTAAATATATTTAGCAGTACTATTTGCTTGTGTATGGAAAAAGTAGAATATCTTCTAAGCTATCTAAACCTCTGCTACTCAAACAGAACAGTCAACAATCTTATATGAAAAGTCATAGTCAAGTGTTTTTGATGTCAGCCTTGGGACACCATATCAATAAATTGATTTGAAAAGTACCATAATGTCTCTCTTCAACTAATTCACAATTATATGAAAAATAGTATATCCTTTAGGTAATTATCTTGAAGATTACTATTTTGATGAGGAGAGGAGAGGAGAGGAGAGGAGAGGAGAGGAGAGGAGAGGAGAGGAGAGGAGAGGAGAGGAGAGGAGAGGAGAGGAGAGGAGAGGAGAGGAGAGGAGAGGAGAGGAGAGGAGAGGAGAGGAGAGGAGAGGAGAGGAGAGGAGAGGAGAGGAGAGGAGAGGAGAGGAGAGGAGAGGAGAGGAGAGGAGAGGAGAGGAGAGGAGAATTCAGCTGGATGCGACCTACAGTGATGATCTGGTCCATCTCCGGTCAAACACTGAGTACAGATATCTGCCAAAGCCATGTCCTGTAAGAATTGGTTCAGAATCTGTGTTGCTACTAGAAAAAGCAATACTTCATATTTTGATAGACAATGATGACCTAGACTTTGTTAGGCTGCAAAACCTGTTTTTTTCACCTATGAATCAAGCAAGGCTGTTGCAAATCATTCTACGGAGTTAAACTCCTGATTAGGGCTAACTCTTGGTGTTGATGATCTGCGGTCTTCCCTGTGTAATTTAGTGCCACTAAGAGGTCTTAGAAGAACTCATACAACGATTGTTTACCTGCTCTCCCATCCTCTTTCACTTCTGAGATGAAAAATAATGGAGATAAAAATAAAATGGAGATAAATGGAGAGAAAAATAACAGAAATTCAAAAATTTCTTTTAGTGATCTGAATGTCTTACCTATGAACCAAGAAACAGCAGTGGCCTGCTTTGGTTATGACAAGCTGATTTAAAAGCCAAGCTAAGGCTGTGGAATGGAGAGATCTACAAATTCTTCAGGCATCAGTGAGAGTTACAGATGCTTTCTTCTGGGGACAGACTGTTAATGGATTCAAATTGATAATATTGTGGTTTAAACGCTAAAATTACTCTCATACTTTTCTGATTTCTGTTAGTGCAGGTATCTGCCTTCTTCTCTTTCCTTGTGTCAAATACATGTGTTTAGAAAGGTTTAATTTTAAGATGGGGTGAAAGAGTAAGCTCTATAACTTTCAGACAAGAAAACACCAACTGTAAAATAAAGGGAGGATAACCCCCTTTGTATCAGTTCTGCCTATTTTCTCTCTGAGATACAACTTGAGCAATCTGGAGCCCTGTGACAAGTGTCACCAAGAATCTAGACATCGTCAGCTGAAAAGACGAATGTCTTTATCGGAATCAATGGGAGTCTGTGGCATGTTACTTTTAAAATACAGCTCCAAGCATAATCAAGTTGAAGCCTTTAATTAGCAGAATAGAGAGCAGAACAGAACTTAACAACAGAATAGTGAACTCTGATGGACTTTTAAATCGTCGTTCTATGTACATATCAATATGTGGTCCTGGAAAAGTTGCTTAATTTCCTTCTCATTAATTTTTTCTTTGCAAAGTCTAAACTAATTTTTTAGTTCAGGGAGTTCACCCCCCAGAAGGGGAATCTTCTTTGTATGGTGTATACACCTAATGGATCCTGTTTCCTACTCACTTTCTGTTCTTCTGCAGTAGTGACTTCAAAAATTAGATTTACTTCTAAACAGCTTTTCTAAACAATTCTCATAGGAATTCCTGTAATATTTGAGTAAGAAAACAAATTGCTATTCATGTATCAGGCTACATTTTCATATTTGCTTTATAAGAAAAATGAAAAGGAATGTGACTACATAAGTGGATTTATTCCCATTTACGCATTTTATGACAGTTTTGTACAAATGTGCTTCATATTAAATATAGGTTGTCTGGAATTAACTTGGTAAAATAAGTACCTAAGCTTTCAATGCATTTTCTGGTTGCTTCATAATACACCTTAATATGAGTTTTGTTGCTCTGTTCAAATATTCATAAATAAATAGCATTTTTAACACTTTTTAGGGGGATACATGGCTTAATAAAATTATGCCTCCGATTTCCTGCTAAAAAATTTGGAAATATAAGCAGTATTCAAATATATCTTTTGTTTCTTTAAATGTTAGGCTTCAGGAAATCTTAAAAATAAATGATGTATTTTAAAAACCTATAAATAGATGAAAAATGTATTTGTTTTATCACAGTGAATAATAATACATAAAATTGAAGAGATCTAAAACTTAAGAGTTCAATCCTCCTACAACAGCTAGAGTAATTTGAAATTCCAACCTTTATTTCAGTAGTGCCAAGGTTAAACCTCAAAAATTATTCAGTGCACACAGTTCAGAAACCAGAAAATCTCTAAGGGATTTAGGTCTGAGGATTTTCTAAAGATTGCAGATGCCTTTTTACTTTTGAGTTCTGTTGAATGTTCAGAGAAGTTGACAGACCTCAGGTTAGATCTGAGGAGATATTAACTCCATGGAGCTTCTGGACTATCAGTCCAGTGTATTTCTTTACAAATACTGTGACCTGTATTTCTTAGTGCTTTGGTTTAATAATATTTATTCAGGTGTTTATAATTGAAGTAGTTTATGTGCTTTTTAGGCACCAATGTAAGTCCAGACTAGAATTGTCATTAGTCTACATCATGAGAATGTAATGACCGCTCAAAGATGTACTATATAAACATATGGTCAGATGACAACTCATTTTACTATTGAAAAGTAAGTAACTTAAAAAAAAAAAAAATTAGTGCAATTTGCTGTCCAGAAAGAGTAGATTAAGGAGTTAGATTTCCTGCACTGCATTTCTGGAATTTTAGATATACAGTCTTAAATGCCCAGATGTACTTTCATGCTTCTAGGACCTGAGCATTGCTACAGTCACTTACAAAGATTTTTCAAAGACCATAAAAAGTTTTGTCTAATATTTCTATTTTTTTCTTCAGTTCAGTTGATGAAAATCAACTAGAAATTTCGCCTGAATTTTCAGTCTGCTTTGGATCTGCTACTGAAAAAAAAGGCCCTGTGAAAACTCATCATCATAGTCTTCAATATCAGGAAATACTGAGTATCAGACTTGTTTCATTGGATTTTTTGAAAAAATATCTATTTGAAGCAATAATTTTTGGTAACAACAGTCCTTGAAGCCCATTTGTGAGTGTCTAAAAATTCTACTACATGAAGTTCTTGCATGATGATAATTAACACTGAACCTAGGAATGTTTCCTTTAAGATCAAGGGAAATGTTTATATACAGAGCTTAACCCAGCTTTCTCAGCCTGTCTTAACAAGAGTAGTGTTTCATACATCTGATCATCTTTGTACCTTCCTCTGCACTCAGTTAAAAAAATCCAAATCCTCCTGGCGACCCCAGAGCTGAATGCATTGCAGAGTGCCAGGATCCCTCCCTCCCCTGCTGACCAGACTTGGATGCTTTGGGTGCAGCCCAGGACATGTTTGGCTTTCTGACCTGTGAGCACATTTTACAGGGTCACACTCTTTGTCAGAAACCAAGCTCACTTTTTCTTTCTCTGATACCTTCATATTAACTGTGATATCTTAATGGTCTCTGCTGCTTCTAATAGCAAGTAATATTTCTATCTTTGTCGATCAGAAAGAAATTTCATTTGTATGAAACTCTACTGTTGGAATCCTGGATGCTAAGAATTTTAAACTTTCTGTCCTTCAAGGTACACACCAACAAGAGAACACTGCATTTGACCTGAGGTCGTGGAACAGGCTTTTAAAATTGATTGATAGCACTGGGATTACAGGTGTGTAGTTGGTTAGAAGTGTGTAATATCACAGGGTGGAAAACTCAGAGTTTGGGATTTTAGAATATTGAATATGAAGCAAGATGGAGGTTTTAGGGTGCAGACAGGTTGTTTTTCTTTACCTTCTTCTTCCTTCTTCTTCCTGGGTTTGGGGGATTTGTGATTGGACAGAAGGTCTGCATTGTGGGCTTTGGGGGATCAGTTATTGGGTTAAAAGGGAAAATAAACCAGGTGTCCTTTCTTAATTGGATAGTTTAGTTTTAAAAGACCTTGTAACAAGAGTAAGTTAGCCATTTTGTGCCTTGCTAATGAAAAAGCTGCTGAACTCACGGTAGTGAGACTGTTTCACTGATAATAAATAATAACCACCTGAGTCTGAACATGAAATACCATCTCAAGTGCCTTCAATCCTGACCTTGAGAAACTGATACCCTAGGAATCTGAATTTGGGTAGAGAGAGCTGCATTAGGAGTTCCTTAGAGGGAAAATACTTTACAACACAGAGAAGTTCTGTCTTGAATACCTGCTTGTTTTAAAGACTGTAAGTGAAAAACACATTAGGCTGTATAGGTTGTGACAAAGAATTTGGATTCAGTATTTCAGGCTAATAAAGGGAAGAAGTTCAAGGAAAGGATGTAGTGCAAGGAAAGTATGTGGGATGTCTATTGGATAGTGGTGAGAGTTAAGTGGAGAAAGGAGATTGTTTTGTTTGCTTGTTTCTATATAATTTTGTGGTTTTAAGGTCTCCAGGAAATGCTGGGATGCTGCATCCTTACAATATATGGAATATTTCAATTTACATGCTTTTTAAAGAAACTATCCAAATATATTAAGGTCAATATAAAAAGATTAAATAGACACATATCTGAAACAGCTAAAGATTAGAGATGTAGTTAAGCTATGATTAAAACCAAAACCCTGGAGCATTTTTGTTCTCAGGTTTTTCTCTTATAATATGTTAAAGATGGTGATTATAATATGTTAAAGATGGTGATTAATTTCCTGGTTTTATATTAAAAAAATCATAAAAGTTGTTGTGTGCCTCTTGTCACATAACACCAAAAGACTAACATTCTTTTGCAGAAAGCATCTAGTAATATGATTACTTCAGTATGCTGTTTAGAGTTATAAACTAATAAGAGCTAAATAATAATGTTCAACCTCTTCAGATTCCACAACAGTCTAATGTGCTGATTTCACAGCACTGGGCAATGATCAGGCAGTCTCAAAAATTTTTGTAAATTTTTTTTTTCCTAAATTTCATATTATAAAAATTTATTGTATTTTACAATTTAATTTGAAGTGTATTTTAGATTATTTCAGATAGGGTAGGAAGTTGCTTGCTTTTTCTTCTATGAGACTTGCA
This sequence comes from Anomalospiza imberbis, assembly GCF_031753505.1. NCBI lineage: Eukaryota > Metazoa > Chordata > Aves > Passeriformes > Viduidae > Anomalospiza > Anomalospiza imberbis. The sequence goes on along the minus strand of NC_089721.1, from coordinate 56,853,367 downwards.
ATTTTCTGTTTTCTTCATGTCATCTGCAGTTGTTCAAATGGACTGTTCGCTAGGCAATCAGCCAGCTATTTGAAATACCTGCAGTACCTGTACTGATAAGGCAGACTGCTTACTGAAAGAAGTCTGTCATTATCTAAAATGTAGGATAAGTTAAGGAATCTTCTGTATGTAAGGTAATTAACTGACTGACTAGATTTGCATTCTTAATACTGGCAGAATCCCTTATTTGTTATGCATCTTAGACCTAGTATTAACAGCATTTTGCTTAACATTCAGCTGCCTCTTTCACATAATTGTCATGGTGATTGTTAGACTGTGTCAAGGTGATTAAACTTTTTTTCTTTCATAGAAGTTCAGCTGTATTGTTCAGGTAAATTTCCTTGGTTACAGAAAGTGAGGTGCAGTCTGCAAATGCAAGCACTTAAAAATATGAAACCATACTAAATATGCTTCATTTTGATTTTTAAAATATGCATTTTTCTGGGTTGTTCAATGCAAACACAGAATGCATAAGCCATGAATTTGAGAAGCAGCAGATACTATTTTTCCCTTGTGTTTGATTCTGATGCGCTCCTTTTTCAATTTCTCAAATGAACAGATCTGATATGACTCTTGGCAGAAATGACTGTATAGAAAAAAGGACAATCCTTTAGCTCTTTAGCTAAGAAATGATTCTAAGTCCTCATTGTGAAAAAGGAACTTGACTCTTCCAGGCCCATAAATAAATTGAGACTTTATTTGTCTGTGTTAAAACAATTGCAGGGAAAAGACCATTGTTGAAACAATGCCATTGGAATTTGCACAAAAAGCTTCCAGGAAAGTACTGTACATAAAAAAAATCTGAGTATAATTTCAGTGATATGAAATCTGCTTTAAATAAGAGTATTCATTAGGGCAGCCAGGAACTTTTTTTTTTTTTTTTTTTTTTTTTTTTTTTTTTTTTTTTTTTTTTTCCACCGATGCCACAGAATCCTCTTAACTCCCACATATAATGAATTTTCTCATTTCACTTGGAGTGTCAAGAAAATGTACACATCAGGGTGGTTTTCAGAATCCCTAGGTAGCTTGGTCTTGTGATTTTTCTTGCCCATACAGAATCAGACTTCTAATATACAAAACAGATTTTATTTGCCTGACAATCTAAGAGGCAGGATCAGACTTTTTTCACCTAGGCATGCTTTGCATTTTATCTAAAAAAGGGGCAAAAATGTTTCACAGAATCACAAAACACCCTGAGTTGGAAGGGTCTCAGGATTATTGAGGGGTTTTTTTTATTCCTTTATTCCTTAATGGTGCCCTTAGTTAATCCTTAATGGCCTTTATTCCTTAATGGCACCATCCCCAAGATGTGCATAATGTGCTACAAGGTACACCATGTGCCTGAGAGCTCTGTCCAAATGCTTTGTGAGCTCTGTCAGACTTGGTGCTGTCATCAGGCTCCCTAGGGAGCCTGTTCCAGTGCCCAATCACACTCTGGGTGAAGACCCTTCTCCTGATATCCAACCTAAACCTCTCATGACACAACTTCAGGACATTTCCTCAGGTTCTGTCACTGTCACCACAGAGGTCAGTGCCTTCCCCTCCTCTTCCCTCACAAGAACGTTGTAGACTGTAATAAGATCTCTCCTCATTCTTCTCTTCTCCAAGCTGAACAGACCATTCTTGTGAGGAATGGTCTCAGCCATTCCTCACAAGGTTTCTCCTCAAGGTCCTTTATCATCTTTGTTGCACTCATTTGGACTTTCTAGAATAGTTTCATATCTATCTTATACTGTGGCACCCTGAACTACACACAGGACTCACGCAAGGTGAGGCTGCCCTGGTGCAGAGCAGAGCAGGATAATCCCCTCTCTTGCCTGGCTGTGATGCAGTGCCTGATGCACTCCAGGACATGGATGGCCCTTCTAGCTCCCACGGCACTGCTGACTCACGTTCAGCTTTCCATCAACCCAGTTCCCTTTCTGCATAGCTAGTTTCCAGCCTCTCATTCCCCAGTCTGTCTATACATCCAGGGTTGCCTCATCCCAGTTGCACTTGTTAAACTTCATGTGGTTGGTAATAGCCCAGCACTCTGATTTGTTCAGGTCTCTCTGCAGGGCTTTCCTGCCTTGGAGAGAGTCAGGAACACCTCCCAGTTTTGTATCATCTGTAAATTTACTTAGTATCCCTTTCAGTCCTTCGTCCAAGTAATTTATGAAGATCCTGAAGAGCACAGGGCCAGCTGATCACTCATCATGTCACATGTGAGACTGAAAGGTCTCCTGTTTCTGTGGTCCTCCTTCTTTCCATTTTTGAAAATCAGGACAATGTTTGCCAGATTCTGATCAGCTGGGACCTCTCTGGATTCCCATTTACTTTGGTTTCTAGTAAGTATAAACCACTACCATTTTCTCAAGTCCAGAAGTCCAACCATACTTCCACTGGTTTAGCCTGTTCTTTAAGATAAAGTCTCCTGCAAGCAAGTCTGTGAGCATTAGTGTGGCCAGCAGGACCAGGGCCATGGTCATCTTCCTGTGCTTGGCACTGGTGAGGCCTCATCTTGAACTCTGTTCACTAAAATAAAAACATTAAGGTGCTGGGTCATGTCCAGAGAAAGGCGATAAAGTTGTAGAAAAGTCTGGAGCCAAGTCTTCTGAAGAGTGGCTGAGGGAGCTGGGAGTCTTCAGGCTGGTGAAAAGGAGACTCAGAGAAGACCTTATTGCTCTCTACAACTACCTGATAGGAGGTGGCAGTGAGGTGGATGTCAGTGTCTTCTTCTGGGTAATTAGTGACAGGCTGAAAAGAAATGTCTTTATCTGCTCCAGGGGAGGTTTATATGGGATATTAGGAAAAATATATTCACATAAAGTCTTGTCAAGCACCGAAACAGGCTGCCCAGGATTGAGTCACTATCCCTGTTAGATGTGTCATTTGGGGATATGGCTTAGTGGTGGACTTGAGCAGTCATGGGTTAATGACTGAATTTGATGTTATGAAATGCAGTACATTCCCTTTCATTTTTTTCCTTTTATTCACACTACTAGATTATAGTTAATTTTATTCATAAAGGAAGGAAAACAAAAAGGGAAAAAAGAGCTAATAGGGGTGGTTATGATGATGTTCATTATTATTTCAAAGTTATCTTCTTTTGATCATGATTGAACTTGTTTAGCTGCTTCCAATATTCTTGGAAGAAAACTGCTTACTAGCAAAGAAGAGAGCTGTGTCAGAAAATCACTGTGAAATTAGGGTGACAGGAATGGAAATATGAGCCTGATACAGAAACAGACAACAGCAATGGTGTTTATTGCATTCATTTTTTCTTGTATATTCCAGTATAAATATTTATGACTTTCTCTTTAACTGAGTTTGGCTCAGCACCGTTTTGTGCTAGAACGACGGGGCTAATAGTTCCTACTTTTTTTTTTCCTGGTGTCCAGCGCTATATCTAAAAGTCTGTCTATAACTGAGCGGAAGTTTCAAAGATGTTACTGTTAATCACAAATGTGGTTTTAGCCGGATCAGCAGTACGGGGAATTAAACATAAAGCATATTGTCCTCATTACTTTGTCAACTGCTCTATGGATATAGAAATGTCTGCCAGTGCTAATGTAGGCATGGAAAAGACCACAATGTGAAGCCATGGAGAATTGATATAATCTCTGAATCTTCTGTTTTGTCATTCCATGGCCAAAATGATTCTGCTCTAAGGACAGAAATTAAAAGTATACATACTTTGTCAGCTATGTCTTGCTTTCCAAATTGCATAAGTGTGCTGGATCATTCCATTTACTTAGAATCTCAGGTGACTGAAGGTATGAAATCCATGATCACAAAAATACTGGGAGTATTCACTCCATGAAGTTCAGGGGTTTCTTTGGCATTTTCATGTATTTCTAAGACTTCTAGCAGACCTGATTTGCAAGTAAAGACCCCTTGGATGACACCTTGGAATAAAGCCCAAGAGGAAGACAAAGAACTATAGAGAAAGCACCAAGCATGATTTATCGCCTTTCAGAGAAGTCACAATCTGACTTCAATGGATTAAAAGCAGGCAGTCTTTAACATACACATGTAAACTATTGTGGTTTTTTTTTCCAAGGTATTCACTGTAAAGTTTGAAGGTATCTTTATATTCCACCAATAGCCATTTTTTATGGTCAATGCCAGAGGAATTATCTCATTTTAGGAATGTTGGCTGACCCTTTCTAAACCCCATTGTTGCACAGTGATACAAATCTAAGGCTCTGGCAATCAGTTATGGTGCAAGGGTAGCATGATTCCACATACATGAGTTGGGGAATGTGAAGAGCAGATTTATTAAGCATAAATGACAAAGAGTATTGTCGCATATGATATGATTTATGTAGTATATGAAACATTTGGGGATTAGTTTTAGAGAGCTGGTGTTCAGAAATGAAAAACATTGTGTATTAATGTTCTTCTCTATATATAGGCTGGTTTAGTAATCTCATCTAAAATTTGCAGTTTACTTAACATATTTTAAATTTTTCATAACTGAGCCCTTGAATGTGACTGTAAGTACAAAGAGATTTCTCGGAAATGCTACAGACATAAGAACTATGTCTAGAAGCTGAGGAGAACCTGTGACAGATAATTCCTAAAATTTATTCCTAGATCATAAGTGCACAGAATTTGGCTGATTGTTCAGAAATTTCAAACAGAAGGGCAAATGTTTGCCATAAAGTTAATTCCTTATAAAATACACTGGTTAGTGGTTTTTAATTTTTTTTTTCCTTAGTAAAATATTAGGAGTAATTTTGGGTAACCTAAATGATTTTTTCTCTCTTGGAGTAGAGACTGTGTTTGTCATGGTTGCATTAGTTTTTTTAAATCTCATGCAAGACAATTTATGTTTTATGAAGTACTGTAGACAATTGCACTAGAATAAAAATTCAAGTAAAATTAAAATTTGGGACATTTTGTAGAACTTGAAAAGAAATGAAGATTCATATTTGGACTCAGTAACCAGGTCTATGTCACAAGAAGTTGTTTTAGTGAGCTCTTTCATAAAACACTACTGTGGGGAGTCAGGGAAGGAAAACACAACATTTCAATCCTTTCTTTCAAGTCACATGGCCTAGAAAATCTCAGAATTTAAAAAAATCCATGCAAAGCCACTATGATTTTTAGTAAGGGCCTGAAATTTAAGTATATCTTTTCAAAAATGTAGAATTTTTACATACTAAATGCTTCATGGTACCATTTGCTAAGTGCAGAAGGCCTATAATGCACTGATATTAATGTCACCCTTATTTATTAATTTGAGAAGAAGAAGAATAAGAGGAAGATGATCCATACATTTGCCTTCTGCAGAAAATAAATTTATTGGCCAGGTGAACAAATTACACTAAATTTCAGTATATGGTTGATAGAAGATAATTTTCTTTGTTTTGATTCCTAAAACTTCTTCAGATACCATTTATCTCTCCATGAATTTTAAAACTTTCATTTTAAAAAGACTTCTGAGCTTTTGACAGCATAGTTCACTTCCATGCTCTTGCTAGTTTACAAACTGAAAGACTTAGCTCATGACAAATGTTATTGAAATAACCTTTAGTTTTTAATTCATCCAAGTGGATGTGTCTGAACAGGAAATTGTAGAATTTAGGGACACCAAAGTTTTATATGAATACTGGTAGTGTAGACATTGACTTAGGTGGAAGTGCTTGTTGTATTGCTGAGCTGTATTATACAGTAACCAATCAACGGTTTTTTAGTTGTCAGTGTTAATATTCTGCCAACATATTTAAACTGACCTATCAATCTCAAGCTCTAATTTAAAGTACAAAAGTAAATCTTAAGAGTAAAACCTAATAAATGTGATATAAAATGTTGTCAGCAGCATAAAATCAGTAAAGCAAAGAAAACCAGAATTTAGATATTGGTTTATTAGCCACAGAATTCTCCCTAAAAGTAAATGTAATGTCCTTCCAAAAAATGGCATACTTTACATATCATGAGATAGAGACTTTGAACTCTCAAACAGATCAATGCTCCCATACAACAGGTTCTCATCTGTGAACTGACTGGGGATGCACTCATTCAGTTCCTTGGTAAAGATATTAAACAGAACCAGCTCCAGCACTGAGCCCTGGAGACCAGCATTTGTGACTGTTGTCCAGTTGGATTTGACTCCATCCACCAACACTCTGGTCTGGGCCAATGAGCCATTTTTTTACCCAGTGAAGGGTTCACTCATCCAGATGCTGAGCAGCTAGAGCAATGAACTGGATTTCAGCACAAATCATAATATAAAATGACTCTGCATGTTTTTCCAGACACGTACTTCTCAGGTGCAAAACCAGCATATCAGGTCACAGACATCCAAAGACCACTAGTGAACCGTTTTTTTTCTTTCTGCAGATAAACCCCTTTTTCTTCTAAAATAGAGTCATATTTTATTTGCAAGATTTTTCAAGGTCTGTGAATAAGCATTTGGTATAGAATATATGGCGGTTGTCAAAAAATTCCACTGTAACATTCGTATCCAAAGACACATTCAAAATGATTAATTAATATTGGAGTAAATCAATAATATTTTGACAAATTACATTACATTACTTAATGAAAAGAAAACAATATCTGTCAGATATCAACAATATCTTTCAGATATCAACTAGGAAATTGATATAGAAATGAGTGGCCACACTAGTTCAAATATTTTAATCAGAATTTCTTTTTAAGTGTTATTTAATCAGATGTTTTCATTTGATCTGTAGTTCTGAAAAAGTGTCATTTAAAAAAAAAAGTCTCTTTTTAGAGACTGTATGTTTTTTGGAGACTATGGTTTTATGACTTCGTATCAGATTCTAGTCTGGATGGAACATTTATCTGTTCTTCTAAAATGAGTATTCACATTGGATGTTTCTGTATTAAATTATTCAAATGTATCAAATGATATCTGCCTCTGGAAGACACCTTCTCAGATGTCCCTCTTGTAAGTATCATAGAGATGAGATTCAAATCTATAGTTAATTAGCAAAATATGGTGGTTTAGAGAACAGAGCTTCTGAGACCACAATGGCATTACTAATAAATCAGCATGTTGTTGCAGATACATAGAGTGCTGGGTTCAGTTCAAGTAAAATCCAGCTTCAAAACAGAAGAAAAATAATTCCAGAGTAAAATACTAGTCTACCAGGTGGTGCAGTTGTTATCCACATGATTACTATTGATAATCCCCTACATAGGGATGTAGGTTGTTTCCTGTAATTTTGCAATTTTACTTTCTACCACAAATAAATTCTGAGCACAATTAAGACATGATGATGCTGACATTTGCAATAAACTCTAAACTTTACTTTCTTTTTGTCCTGATCACAAGTTTATTTTGTGTGAGTGAAGAAATCTGAATATGTTTATATATAAAAGCTACTAAATCTTAATCATTTTTTGTAACTTGAATATATTAGCTTCACAACCAATTTTAATATATTTAATTAAACTCAAAGAATAGGATATCAAGTCTTTAAATGCTCCAGTTAACTAGAAAATGGCATCATCTTCCTTTCTCTGACACCACTTTTAATTATTCCCCTTAAATTACTATTAGCTGTAATTAATTTTTTTTTCTTGCAGAGGTGCCACTGTATATAGTATGGGGAAATGCTTGACTACTACATATGAAGACAATCCATATCATAACTAATTTCTGAAGCCATATGACTGAATGTAATATAAAAGTGTTGCTTACAATAGACCTCTTTTAACCCCAGGGGAGGTGAAGGCTATTGAAGTTCATGGTATGCTCATTCTAAGAGGTAATTAAGGACTTAAATCTTCCTTCCCTTCATTACCCTCCCATTTCCAAATCCTGAAATATTCTGTTAAATTGTCACCTTAAAAATGGAGGTGACAAAGCTTAACTCAGTACATTAGGCTTGTCTGAACTTTTAATAATATAGTTCTTAGATTTTCTGTTAAAATAATTATTTTCCACCATGATTATTCTGTACTTAAATTTAGCATCTAAACTTAGAGTCTAGCCTTTCATACACAATTGCTAAGAAGAAAGATACCCAAAGTGTACTCAATAAATAAATTTTGGGAGTTGAACAAATTCTAGATTTTCAATAATTTCCAAGAGACAGACATGCAGAAAATCAGCTTTTTTTTTGTTTTGTTTTGTTTTTTTGTTTTTTGTTTTTTGCTACTAATGCATTGTTTATTTACCAGCATTTCCACCCCAATAAAGACATTTGCAAAGGGCTTTAATTATGGGCTTTTGTTATTAAACTTCTATCACATCATTTGCCATCACATAGTTGCTATAATTTAGCATGGGATTGTATACAGGGCTTTTTATCCCCAGTTTCATATTCACTTGATATGCCTCTAGGTACTAAATTGCCTTAATTTCTTTATTTGAAAATAAGAAAATAAGTGCCAAAGTGTCCAGCACAGAACTCTGGCAAATGGCTGTTTGACATTCTAAGACTAAGGGTAGAAATACAGTGAACTGATTGCTTACTTTCTGAGAAGTAAGCAATTGCTTACTTTCTGAGAAGTAAGCAATACTTACTTATACTTGTTTTCTAGAATAAAATGATTAGTGTAAAGGTCAATATAATACCACCTCTACTGCCAAATAACATGAAGTTTTGTAATTATTGGTAATGATGGTGAGATTATCCTAAGAATCATGGTGAAATTAAAATAATCATTTACTTATTACTGGTTTTTAAAAGGAAATTACTGCCCTAAGAGAAATTGTTCAGTCATTTCACTGCTAGTGGTAGTGTTTCCAAAAGACTTTTGCTTTTTTTTTATTTTTCATATATTCATAGCTCTGCCGACTATTATTTTATATTCATATAGTTTCTTACCTAGCTTCAGTATTTTGTTATTCAAAGTACTGGAATCTGATTCTAATCTTGCTTCTTCTGTGAAAGAAGACCATGTCACTCTCCCATGGATTTAGGCATAAAAAATGTGAGACTAGAAGCAAGAGGGAGGTTTCAATAAGGGGCCGAACTAAGAGGGGAATTACTTCATTAACTGTACTTCTAATTGGGAATTCTTGTAAATTATGCTAATTTTCTAAATTACTGAAAGTGTCAGAGCCCTATATCATGCATGCATTCCATCTTAAGTACACCTGGAGGACCTTCAATAAACGGTAACTACTTTTTGGGGCTTTAATTTTGTTGTGCTTGTTATTTTAGGGTTGAAAAGTCATCAGTAACAATGACTAATCATGATCATGAAATATATTTTTTTAATTTTGTGTGTATGTTGAATCCCAGAGATCTCTTGAAATATCATTAAGCTTAAAAAAATAATGTGTATAGGATATACAACTGTAGATTAATTAGTAGCACAAGTTAGTTCACATACTGGATTTTCTTTTTCTATTAATATACCTGTGAAATCTTGTTAAAATGAAATGACAGGTCAAACACTTGATCATCAGTATTTTCCAAGTGTGTTTGACTGCAAGGAGAGATTTTCTGCTAGAAAATTATATGTAGCTGATTATTTTGGCTGTGATAATACAAGAAAAATCATTTGGATTTGAAGGCAAAAGCAAAGATTCCATTATGAAACAGCTGATAAAAAAAAAGACATCTTGAAAATTTAGCAAATGCTAAATTTTAAAATGCAAAATTAAAAAGAGCAGGGTGAGATGTATTTGATTAAAACATACAATTAGTCTATTTATTTATTTATTTGATGATAGTAGTAGGATGATACCACAGAAGGTGAAAAAAAAGCCAAAAAAGAAACATTAAGAGTTAGTTGCATTTCAAGCAGTGATTATAATTAAAGCTGTGCAGGAGCATAGCTTATGGCTATTCAGATCTTCTGGGAGGTGAGAGAGAAGTACGTAATTCTTGTTGGTAACTTCAATTATCTAAATTTCTGAATGGCAGGACATAGTCCTGTCACAGACCTCAAGGTAGTAGCTTTGCATGTTATAATTGCATATCCTTACTTTCTCTTTTTAAATAATATCATTCATGTTTCTAAATTTTGGAAGTTCATAAAAATTGATATGATTCTGTTGCAGAATTTTTGAATATAGGAGATTTTTCGTGGTGCCCACAAATATATTTTGTTTTGTTTTGGATGGTTTGTTAGGGTTTTTTTATCCCAAAGACTAATCATTTTATTATATTTAAAATCTAGTTAAAAGTCTAGTTTACCCTGCATCAAAGTTTTACATATTTTGCTATTTATATTTGCATTTTTTTGCCTGATTTATATCAAGGAATCTTTATCAAATAGGGCAGTAATTTCAACTTGCAAAAAAACAAATTGGTAAATTGTTTAGAAAGTAAGTTGACAAAGACTTTTAGATGCCTAAGGTATTCATTAAAACTGTTACTGGTTCTAATGTACATTTAATGTACGTTTACTGAAGAGCCATGCAATTTGTTAATGATTTGGATAAAAATGCTTATTTTCTTTTAAGCAAATATAAAATTACTGAATGCTAAATTAGGTAATGGTAATAAGGTACTGCACTGATGTGATTCCTGCTTAACTTTAAAGTTTCCTCCAGCTACTAGAAGAAACCAATATTTCAGGTTACTTACAAATACTCTTCATTCATTTATTAAGTCAAACTTTCTATATAGATGAATGATTTTACTTGGATATAGAGTAGATCTGCTCAATTATTATCAACAGAAAGAAAAATAATCTTGAAGGTAATTTTTTGAAATTTTACTGTAAATTATAGACACAAAAACATGGTTTGTTTTTAGTATCTCCATTTGGTTAATTTAGTTTAATGTACATTAGCAGAGCAATTCAACTGTTTTCACTTCTGACTAATGGAAAGTGACCAACTTTAAGTGCAGAAAATCTTTCTTTTCTCCAGAAGAAACTCAGAGTGATTTCAGTTGTACCTAGACCCCTATATTTCCCAACCAAACTCCAATTTGCCAAATTAAGCCCCAATATTTGGTATGCAGGTGACATCAAGAGAAGCAACACATATTGAAGTCCAGCACTAGGTCTGCCTTTGCTTTTGTACCTGGGCCCAGCATTCTCTGTACCCACCCTCTGGATGCTGTTTTATCTTATTCTGGGTTCTCAAACTGCTGTCTGTGCTTGCTTTTATGGGCAGCTTTTCTTAGCCATGGGTCAGCTACTGATGGTCCTGCTCCTCAAATTTGTAGAAGTCCTTATATTGAAAATAAATCACTGTTATCTTCTACTGACGTAATAAAAAAATATAGGAGCTATCTTTAAACTTTGGACAGCACTTTAACTTTGATTGTCATGGTAAGTGTTAGGGATGTTGCTTTTAAAACTTTATTTAGAAGACTGACTAACTCTAAGCCATTTTGAATTAACGGAGACTAATTTCAAAACAAAAATATTTTCATAAATCTAGATTAAAGTATTTCAAAATTGTTCTGACTGAGGTTTTTCGGACTTTTTAATTGCTTGTGCACTCTGTTATCTAATTATGCTGTGCTGGATGATTTGTGATTTCCTTATTCTGCTTAAATACATCAAAGGATGAATTATTGGAAAATTTTGCCTATGAGTATAATGAATTCATGAGAACTGTGAGTGGTTAATAGCTTTACAAATCTGAGAAAACCAAAATTTACTTCAATACCTCATTGGCTATCATTGGTAAGCCACCAGTTCCCATACATTTTTTTTCCATCTGTCAGCCAAGTAAGTGAGAACACTACTTGCCTTCTTCATATATTAAAATATGGGGTTCCATGAGTTTACTTATTATCATAATTTAGATAGTAGGATCATGGCTTGGTTTGGAAGGTACTTTAAAGATCATCTACTTCTAGCCCACTTGGCATAGACAGGGACACCTTTCACTAGACCACGTTGCTCAGAGCTCCACCCAGTTTGGCCTTGAACCTTTAGGATGGGGCATCCACAATTTCTCAGGAAAACCTGTTCCAATGCCTAACCACCCTAACAGCAAAGAACTCCTCCTAAATAGATACTTGATGCATGCAAGAGGATTGAATCATTTGTGCTTTTATATCACATTGTATCATATCGTATCATATCATATCATATCATATCATATCATATTATATCATATCAGTCAATTATCCTTTCTTATTTTAAAAATTTCTGTGAATCTTCCAGAAACTTTGACATACCTTTCAGTGAAATGAGGCACAGAAAAGGAAAGGAAATGTTATGATAGATGACATTGATATAATGGATCAAATGAATGAAAGAAATGCAGCCAAATGGACTTTCTGAGAAGTGTCTGTGGATGCGCACTGCTGATCTTGTTCCTGTTACTGCCCATCTGCTTGCTGCTGAGCCACAAGCCACTGTAGTGCAGAATTATAGTTGATCATCTAAGCTTTACCCATGTGGAGGGCAATGAGATAGATACTGTGATTTCTAGTCACCCCTCATTTAAAAAAAAATATGTAACAAAGAAAAATACAACATTAATTATAGAAATGTATTTTAAAAAAACAACTTTGTAGGTTCATTATCTTATGAAGATGGAGATATGGAGAAATATTTTGTGATTTTGTCTTGATTGTTCACTCACTTAAAGAAAATTAAAGTTAATTCATCAGTTTTTGATAAAAAGCAAGAGTTTGTTGGGAAAGAGGTGATTTAGGAAAAGAGAGCAAAACAAGAAAACAAAAAAAAACACCCTAAAATACCCCAACAAAAACCCAACAAACTCCAAAGCAGCAAAATAAACATGGATAAAGTTTCTCTAAGGAAAAAATATTCACACAGATTTCAGTGTTATCATCTTCAGAGGTGTTCATAGAAATTTCACTTGACTCTGGGAGGTATTGGGAGGAGCTATGAAGTGGCCATTCTCTATTCAATAAAAGTCTCTTCATTTATCTAGGCAGAGCTTTTCTTTCAGTTAGTGATTTGAAAATAAATATTTATTTACATTTGGGAGGATGAGCACTTCATGGTTAACATAGTACTGAATACAGAGCACAGACAATGAATTGTGACAGGCAGAGGGAGTCACTGTTCTGAGGATACATTTGGCTTTGGAGAAACAGTGAGAAAATACTGTTCATTCCACCTTCCCATTCATTTTGATGGATGCTCTTGTGACTTGGATATTCTTGGCAAATGGATGTGCTAAATCCAGTCCCAGAGCATGCTCATCTGGAATGACTGAAAAATGGATGACTACAAATATAGTCCATCATAAAGCAGTTGTTAAATCTCTATCATAATCTGCTTTCATCCATGATTCCAAATCAACTGGAACACTTTTCTTACCCTTGGACTTTTTAATTAGTATTGGGGTTGGGGGGCTTTTTGTTTGTTTTCTGAGTTGTTTTACAGAAAAAGTTGACTTCTGTCTATGCAAGTCCTAGATTCTATACTCAGGTCTCATGAGCAAATGTTCAATATTTTTAGGCATGTGATTTAAATTCATACTCATAGGCTTTAAATAAATCATGTGCTTTACTAAATATGAACCAAAATAGTGAGCAGGGGCATGAGAGGTGGGAGGAAGCTGCTCTGTTAGACACATATATTAGATGTGTCTTCTTTCCATGGTCTTAGGGCTGACTAACAGGTTTTACTACACTGAAAAATAATAAATGTTAATTGGTTTGTTTACAGCACAGTGGATTTGTGAATTAGGCACAATTTATTTAAAACTATTCCATGAGGTACAAGGATGTGGACAGTAGGTAGCCTAGACAGATTGTGTTGCTGAATCTAGAAAGCAGCAATCAATTAAATGGAATAAAGAAATAAAATTATTTGTAATAGAAATGTGATTAACTCATTGCTTGTAATACCTACCATTGGGAGAAAACACTGATAATACAATTACAGCAAATTAAACCAAATTATTCTGTAATTAAAGGGTTAGAAGCATTATGTGTTTTGTTAATCAGCCAGGGATTTTTAAATTAATTCACCTCTAATATGTTTTATAAAGATAGAAAGCTGTACTTTACAAAAAAACTCAAAAACTATTTACTCTGAGTATATTTAGAAAAGTACTAGCAGAATTCTAGGAGAATTTTGGTATACAAAGACAATAAAATTATTTTGCCAAAGGTAGGTGATTATTAGATTTTTTTAACAATCTGATACTGAGAAGCAATCACTGTCTCAGCTCAAGATTAAAAATATAGTACATTCAAATAGTCTAATAGTACTAATATTTTAGTACATAAAAATATAGTACATTCAAATAAATCAGTCCTAAAATAGAATTTATTATTTAACTGGGTGAATATGTTTGCATAGGCTAGAAAATGGACTGTACCAATCTGCTCTGCATCTTGAAGACAACAATGCATGACTGCAGTCAGAGATCTGCATTCAGATCTTGAAGATGAGCAGTTACAGTTCATGCAAATTGTCATAAATATTTTAAAATGTGCTTCTTAGTTAGTAGTCCAATAAACAGTTGCATACTCAACCAGTCCAAATTAGTCCTTCCTAATTTTCTGCCTAAGGAACACTGTTAAAAATTCTCAAGAAAATCAGGAGATCATGATGGCCTCTAACAATTCTGTGGTACTGTACAGTAACAACATGGAGAATTAGCTTATGTGATTCTTTCAGAAGGATGCTGAACCTTGGAGATGAACCAGAGGATTAATGAGGTAGGTTAGCTGTACAAATATCAGTTACAACACTATATTTTGGGGACAAGTGGCACAGCAATATGTAGTGGAAAGTGAAAGTCAAAACTAAAAGAGATTTGAAGAACAAAAGGTGCCACAGCACGTAGAATATATAGGAAGAAGGTAATGAATTTGAGTCCCCATTAGTAAATGTAGGTTACAAAGAATAAAATGAGGTAGTAAATTTTTGGGTCATCTGCCACTAATAGGAAAGAAAATGGAGAGCTAAAAAGGGAAGAATATAAATGTCTAAGGCCTTGCATTGTGAAAATAATGCCTACAAGAGGAAGAAATGGTCTATGAAATTCAATTTCTTTTCAACTTTCTCTGAGAAGAGAAGAAAGTCTCTAGCAGATAGTTTGGCTGTAGTTAGGAACAAAATGGTTAAAACATACTACTCAATTGTCAGGCTCAAGACCGTCTCCAGCATTATGTCAGTAGAGGCCCCACCAAAGCCAGCTGCTAATGAGAACTACTTTTGTTTCAAATAATCCCTTTCTGGATCTAGCTGTTTTCCAGGCTACTACAATGGGGGAGGGAGGGCTGAGGGTGGGGATGGCTAATATCCTTTCCTACCCATTCTATTCCCGATGTCAACTCTTAACGTTCATCTGATAGCATAGCAAGTCAATTTTAAACACTAACCCAGTAAAAGGTTTCTTTCATCTTCCTATCTGCCCCTCCTCACCATGTAAAAATAAAACAGGTTAGTTTAGTCCTGTTGTGGTGAGAAGGATCACCTTTCTCTTTGACAAAAGTGCTCCAAAGTGAGAAAGTTAAAGTACCTGGACTTTCTAATTTTGGTTGGCAATGACTGATCCTTCTGAAACCTTCTCATTACACTGTTCATGCAAATTAAGCCTGTACACAGGCAAATGAAAAGGGTGATCTGTATCAGAGAGGTATCTCTGAATGCTATGAACATCTCTCTTTGCTTCCTACTAGCTACAAAAATTTTTGAAAAAAGAGCATAATAATAAAGTGACAGAAAAAAAATGAATGAGGGAAGCTACCACTAAGCAAGGGCATAAAATTTTGCTAATATGCAATACAGCCTGTAAGTTTCCAGAATTCAGTTTGATTTTAGACCAGAAATTTTGTCCCTGTTTGTCTCTAAAATATTAACATTATACAAAAAGAAATTAATAATTTAAATAACTGTGTTCCTTGACACCTATTGAAGATTTTTTTCAGACCTTGAAAACAGGTAGAAATTGTAAAATCTGAATAAATATAACCAGGGAAAGTGCCAGATTGTGCATGTGGGATAGGGAAACCCTGGATGATTGTAGAGACAGGGGAAGGAGACCAGTTGCAGAAAGTGATTGAACCACTCTGCTCTGCATAACGTGTTGTCTCACCTTGAATGTTGTGTACAGTTTTGGCCACTACAATATAAGAAAGCTATAGAGCTATTTGGAAGTCCAAAGGAGGGCAACAAAGGTGGTGAAGGGCCTTGAGGAGAAGCCGAATGACGAGCAGCTGAGGTCACTTGGTCTGTTCAGCCTAGAGAAGAGGAGACTGAGGGGGGACCTCACTGCAGACTATACCTCATTAGGAGAAATTATGGGACAGACAATGGTCCTTTCTCTCTTTTTCTCCCAGAGGGTGGCTGGGCAATGGAACAGGCTCCCCAGGGAAGTGGCCACAGAAGCACTGTTCTTGCATCTGATGATGCAAGAAGGTTTAGACAATACTCTTGTGCACCTGGTGTGGCTCTTGAGGACATCCTGTGCAAGGATAGGAAATCAGTCAACCTTGTTGGTCCCTTGCAACTCAGGATATTCACCGAGTCTATAAAATGGCAATAGCTATCAAAATTCTTCTAATTTGAAAACTTGGATTGTGAAGTTTCAGCAATTCCTGCATAAAACACACATGCCATCAGGAATAGCATATTCGATTTACCAAGTGTGAACATGGTTTTATGGTTTCATCATCTATTCTCTTCTGCTTAATGTTTTGCTGGCTAAGATTTATGTGGCCTTAAAATGTGTCACCAGTTTAGACTTGGTTTGTATTTAGATTCATGTATGTTGGGACTGCCCATGATTAAAAAAGTAGTTGTATCACCACTACAGACATAGATGAAATAGACAGAAAAGGAAAAAAAAAAAAAAAGCTTGTTTCACTAACCCCACAAAGAAGCAGTTGAAGAAACTGTTCAACTTTCATTTGGAGCAGGATTTTCTCAGTATCTTCATTTGCTGGCACTTCTCAGAACTGAGATCTGTAGGGGAGAGAGTTTCCTGGCCTCCTACCCACAAGCACTTTCTATCACTGCAGTCAAACAGGCAGCTGCATGCAGATGAACCTGGGAACAAGGCAGGCAGGGAAAAAAAAACAAAAGAAAAAGAGGGCTGCTAACATTTTCTTCAAACTATGATTTCTGCTTGTGTTTGTTCTATTTAAGTGTGTCAGATTTTGTTGTCACATTAACTTGGGAATACCTTTTGCTTTTACATCTAGAAACAACTTTTAATTTTCTTTGAAGAGCTAAATATAGTTGGACACATTCATCTTCCAGGAATGTAATCTTTTCTCAATGAGGATGACACATAATCTGAAATTGTTAGGTGACCTCTGGAAAGATGAAAGGATATGCCTCTCTATTTCCTGCAATTTTTCTTTTGCTAATTAGTGGTGCTTCACAAGATCTTGCTTCACAAGATCCAACAAATCACAACTGTCAAAGGCTTCCTCTTTCTCTTTCATGTACTCTACCAACTACTTTCTGACACCAAGCTCCATGCTGCTTTTTTCTCATGCAGTCATTTCAGTGCTTTTTGACTACTCAGACTACTGATTCATCTTGCTAAACTGTCAGGATGTTAACCTGACAAGAAAGAAAATTGTTTTATTTGATGTTTGTGAGTCCATTTGGCTTACCTGAGAGTGGGGGAAGTGCCAGATCTGATCCATGTGGCATGACAAGGGTCTAGGATGTACCTGTGAGAGTAAGTGAACAATTAAACCAATGCACTTACAGCAGGAAAATTTCACTTGCATGGTTTTGTTCTGTTTTTATTTCTGTCCAGTAAATTACATACAATGTCTCTACCTATCTCTTTTGGCTGATTTCTAGAGCAGAACTGGTGATAATGTACAGTGGAAACAGCAGCACATATTTAATTCTTTGTGAGACACAAATTTAATCATTAAGTCAGGCAGATCATCTGTTAGAATAACAAAATAAAAAGAATCAGTATAAGGTTACATATACATAGAAGAACAATGACAGATTTTTTTCTTACTTTTAACATAATACAGCAAAGGTGTCTACGTATCTTGTTGTGTATTAATTGATTATTAGTATTTTGTATGGGATAGCTTTACTCTCAATATAAATCAGTTTTGACTGCAAGGACCACTTGCTGTTCAGTACTTCCTTGCTGTACTTATTCATCTGTACTATAGTGTGATACAGTATCATCAGATTGCAGGGCAAGGACTTTTTGTTTTGATATGTTTCTCCTATTATTCAGAGCTGTTTATGCTAAGATTTTTCTGGCTGCATAAATGGCAGTTGACTCTGTGTGTGCACAGATGAATGAGAGATGGAGAAAGAGGGAGAAAGATGGAGAAGGAAGTGTAAATGGAATGTACAGAAGGGACAGAGGGAGAGAAACGTTACATCCAGGCAACAGCTAAAAAGCAGCAGGGTTCCCAAAACCTCTGTGCTAATTGTTCTGCTACATGGCTTGACCATATGGAAATTGAACATGATATTTACCATAACCTGCTAGAGGTTAATTTTTCATTTGGAAAGGAAACTGCAAGTTTGGAGCTACCTAAGACCTGAATTTTTTATAATGCTGTATGCTGAGAAGGAATGAGAAGAAATTTAAATATCAAAAATGCAAAAACAACCCTGCCTTTACCGGCCAAGTCTGACATGTTGTTATTTCTGTGGAGAGAGAATATTCAAATCTACCTGCTGCTTTTAATGAGTCCTGAGATATTTGCTGCAAAACTGGGTATCAGATCAAGTGCTGACTAAATGAGTACTGAGCATCACAGAGCTGCTGATTAAAGGTCTTTTTACTCATACTAGGTTGGTATAAATTAACACTGCACATTTTGGAGACATTTCAATACTCCTTCTCTCTAGCAGCAGTATATACTGTATGTAAATAGCTAATTTTAGCTTTGTGACTGGACTGTGAAGAAGTTGCACTACTCGGCCAGCCACTTAAATAATGTATGAATACAAGCCCAAGACCAAAGAAAATCATGGTATCTTTCCTCACTATTAACTTTCAGAGACAGGACATTCTAACCTGGTATCATTCAGTCACTCATATTTCTAGTTTTGATGTTGAAGATTTTAAAAGTGAAATGAAAAACTTTTGTCTCCCATTGTCCGTTTGACTGTGGTATGTCATAGTAAGAGATAGAGATGATACCTATTAGGAAGAACCAAGTACATGAATTGTTAGAAAAAAATTATAAGGTAATTAGTGTTTTTTATTATTTCTGTAGTATTTGCTACATGACTACATGACCTCGTACCTTACATGCATACTACATGACCCTGTACTTCAGACGACTGACAGGAATTGGTTGTATATTGACATAGTATTGGTTTAGTAGTGTAATTCACATATTATATAAGGAAGTTAGTATGGCATCAACTGAAAACTATTCATCAGCATTCTCTTAATATATGTAGAGGCAACCTTAAAAAACAGTAAAAGGCATAATAAAATTTAAAAAAAGTTTTTGTACATGAAAGTAGCTGCTGCTAGTGGAAATATCCTCTCAATGTAGGGTCACTGGTTTATGAAGTTGGGTGATTTTTCTTTTCAATTTTCTGGGTAGAAGAACAAATTTTGCCTACCAAGATTTAGACATTGATTTAGTATTTGATCCAGTTCAGCTGTTGCCATAGAGCAGTGCTGGATCACACACAGCTGTGACAATTTTTTGCAGTGATCAGACAGGATGGATGAGTCGGTACATGTCACTGCTTCTCCAATCTCATACCACCTGTAAAGAACACAAATGTAAGTGTATATAAGTGAAAAGAGATGAGGGAAGAACATGGGAACAGGTAGAAATGTCACCCCTTATTCACACTCTGACACACAGGCTCAGAGATAGAGGGTGAACAATCTGCCCGTTTTGCTGCTGACAGAGCTCATATTCTTTTCCTTGAAAGAAATGCCACAAAGCACTGTCAGCTGTCTTTCTTCTTCTAATCAGTTCCCAAACTCTTATCAGACTTGAAGTCCCAGGGGAATTTTTTATTGTCTTTTCACTTTTTTTCTGCAGGCTTCGTCTTGTCTACTCCTTCATGGACTTTTGCCATTTGCCTTATCTATGTCCCAAGGAAAGCACTGAGTATACTTTAATGTGATGATGAATCATCATATTAAAATATCTGTTATGTTGCTAGATTGCTATAAAGAAAAATCAAATATTGACATCATATTTTCAGTGTTGTTCATTTCCAGTAAGCTGGTACTGCTTTGAGAATTGTATCTTTAGTGATAGTTTGACAAAATTTATGGGAATTTTTATAGACAGATAATTTTTATGGATAGATAATATAAACAGATAGTTTTAATATTTATAATAGGATGACTATTGTTCTGATTTTAGGAAGCAATCGATTTCATTAAAGGAAGCAGAAATTGTCTATACAACTAGAATAGATCTCAATTAGAGATTGTTAAACTATAAACAAGTAAAGCATGAAGTGTTTGGGTTTTTTTTGGTTTTTTGTTTTTGTTTTTGTTTTTTTTTAATTTATGCCTCCAGATGGAACAATGTCACATTGGAAAAAGCAGGATTCAGCCTTAAAACTGCATTGTGCATTGGTATATCAGTTACATAATTCCTTCCCTACCTTCTTCTTCCGTCTCCTCTCCCTGTCTTTTTGGCTCATATGAGATCCAACATAAAATATAAAGGTTACGGACTTCACTACGGTAATAAAGGTCTGACAGAGAACCCCTTGATACTGATGTTATTTAACTAAGAGTGGCTGAGATATCTCGTTGCCATCTCTGACTCTGCTTGGGATAAGAAAATTCAGTCCCAGCTCATGGAGGAAGTACTGAAATGCATACATTTCTGTTATAGGTGTCCCAAATACAAGAGGAAAAATTAAAGGAAATTTCTCATTTCACAGCCTTCTACAGAAACTCTTTGCTAACTTCTTTGCTAACTTATAGCTATATGTTCATTTAGGAGGATTATTATTAGATCAATACTAACACAAGGAAAAGTGCTTCTTAGCCTCCTGCGTTTATTTCACCATGCTGTATCATGTATATTCGTAAGATAAAGAATTTGTCTATGAATTTTTAATAGTTCTTTTAAACTACTGGAAGTTTGGTAGAGTAGCAACATCCAAATCCAAGAATAATATTGATCATATGTTATCAAGTTTAATGTTTAATTCTTACACATTGGAAAGCATTCTCATTTGCATTTGCATACCATTTTTTTGGTCTGTAGTGGCTATTACTGTGATACCCAGCAAAATCTCCACTGAGGGTTACTATGTAGATAAATGAAAGTGTATGAACTTTATGATTTATTCCTGTACTTTAAAAAATACATGTACTTATGGAAACTTGCTAGAACAACAGACAAGATGTTGTTCCAACATGGGAGTTGAGATATAGTCCCTTCAGGCAAAAGCCTCCAGTTGCATAGATGTACATCAGATGCACTGCACCAAAAGTAGTATCTGGTTGGTTTTGGTAGGGTTTTTTTTGGATAACTGTAATAGAGGTATTTGTCTAGTAATGAAAGAGATTTTCTCCAGTCCTGTACAACTGAGTAACTAATAATTCTTACCTGATTTCATTTTTCTCTGTTTAAGAAGGGCAATGAAGGAGTGTCACAAATTAAGGCCATGGTATTAGTAGGGTAATATATCTGGTGTTTGAAAGAATGGAGGCAAAGAAAGCATTGCACTCTGGTCTTGGCTTCCTATTTGATTCCTCTTTGATCCTAGTTTAACTTTTCTAACATCTGGATTGGGAAAAAAAAAAAAAACAAAACCAAAACCAAAAAAAAAAAAAAAAAAACCACAAAAAACCCCCACCAAACCAAAACAATAAAATTTCAGTATACTTAGCACTAAATTATATTCTCATGATCCATCTTACAGTAAATATTCATTGCTTTACCTGATTATCATGTAATCTGGTGATGTCATTTTTTGCCAATTAAATGCTTTATGGCTAGAGGGTGAGAAGCAAGTAAAAGGCCAACAATAATTGTATTCCATTTCCTCATTAGCATTGGAAATTTTTTTTATATTTCATATAATCCCCCATGTTCAAGCAGAGTGTTTCTTCTATTTTCATTATGGTCAGTATTGCACATGGTATCTGTGGGAATGCAGTGTAATAAAATTAGAGCAACAACTGGAATAACAGCTATGTAATATGTATACCACAGTGATTAATTGTATTCTGCAGCCAAGGTCCGCTTCCTTTTAATTGCCATTTAGGGTAATTTTCATCTCACATTAAAGGCAATTGTTTATCCATAATAACATCTGTAAATGTAGTTATGAACACACTGCAGCATCTTTACTGAATCTGTAATACCCCATTGTAGCAAACCTTTGCTTGTGATAGTAGCTAACTTTGTTACAGCCTAAGCTAGACAGGTCGCAATATATTCAATAATAAGTACTGTAATGTTAGGGCTTATCTTTCCAAATGATGTAATATTTTACC
Source organism: Anomalospiza imberbis (assembly GCF_031753505.1). Taxonomy (NCBI): domain Eukaryota; kingdom Metazoa; phylum Chordata; class Aves; order Passeriformes; family Viduidae; genus Anomalospiza; species Anomalospiza imberbis. The sequence goes on along the minus strand of NC_089721.1, from coordinate 56,831,079 downwards.
TGACAAGAAGGAATGTATTCTGCTGTCCTCAGAACATATTCAGAGATTTTTTTTTTTTTTTTTTTTTTTTTTTTTTTTTTTTTTTTTTTTGTCAAGGTACTGAAGGATCAGTATTGAGCCAGATCTGGACTGATATAGCTGGGTTTGCAATCTTGCAGGAAGATTTACTAGCTGTCTCTACATATGGTATTTGTCCAGGCATTTTAAGGTCATCTATGTTTTAGTGAATTTGGAATCCTAGTTTTAGCCTGTGTATTCCCTTCAGTAGTCCTCCCCTCTGTTGCTCTTTTTAGTTAATTTAGATAGACTTACCAGACTATTTACTCAGAATTTAAGAAGTAGGAGCTGTCTCTACTCTCAGATTATTCTTCTCCTTTGTTTGATAAATGTTTTCTGTCATGGCTCAATAAGGTATGAGCTGCAGTCTTTTAATTTTAGCAGTTTGTATTTGCTGATGATGTTTGGCTTGCCCTTCCAAGTATTCCCCTGATTCTACTTGATTTATTGACTTTCATTAATTTCTTGCATAATTCTGTGATCAACCATGTGGCCATCATTAACACTGATTGGACACATAGTTGAATGCAAATTTTTTTTATAAATTTTAAGACAAGAAAACTTGATTTAGGCTTTTTTTCAATTAACTTGACAGATGTATAGATGGCACTAGATGGATAGATTCAAATTTTAAAAATTGCTCACATAGATATATTGTCATTATTTTTTGAAGTTTGCACATGATGAGGTTTTTTCACATAAACAGAGACCTAGTTATTCTCAATTTGATGTAGGGATATTTTAATCTAAGATTTTAGTTTTAATAAAGTACATGAAACAAACTGAAGAAACATGAAGTGACTCATTAATAGAGGTACAGCAGTTTGACAAAGTTCTTTATAATAATAATTCCCATTAGAAAGGGGAATTGAGGTCTACTTGTTTTCTTTTGTCACTTTTATTTGTAAATATATATATATTTATAAAACTCTGGAGGTCTAAGTACACTTGGTTGAAGTTGTGTAGCATAGCTGGATGAAAGATTTTCATGTTTCATCATTACTAGGTTGTTTTATTCCTGTTATATGAAGAGTAATATGTCTCCTTATGCTTTTCCTAGGTAACTTAAAACATATTTTTGTTTAAAATAATTCAACCCTTCTTCATCTTTTTGCCAGTATAAGATCTTTGGGCCTAGCATAAAATCCCATTTCTTTGTTTCAGAATCCTTGTCATTTATGGCATCTTTTTTTGAGAGAGGGAAACGTATCAGGAAGCATCATTATCTGTTCTGTCCTGTATATTTAATTTCTGTGTTTAGGCAATCAAATAGCTTGTTCTTTTTGCTGCAGGTGTGCACAGGAGCACATGCTTTCAATGGCCTTTGAACAGAACCAGTAGTAACATCTCTTTACAGTTTTATTAACTGGTTGTTTCATTCAGCATATAATTTTTAGACTGACTTTTTGTTCATGGACAATGTGAGAAAAAAATAAAGGGAGCTTTGATTACAGAAGGTTTGTGGTTGATAGCCATAGTCTATTTTTTAAAATTCAATGCCACACAACTAGAAACTTTTGACACTTGCTGCAGTTTTTTCCAGGGAATGGGTTACATAGCTAAAAGGGTTGGACAAAATGGGGTTGTATCCAATGTTAGGAGTGGAACAAAGAGAATTAAAGATCTGAATCCTCTAAGTGATATCCTCTGATGGGTTAGTAAAGTTACCCTTTTTTTCCAGTAAGCATAGTTTTATTGGATGGAGAGCAAAAGGTGGTTGTCTGCTCAGTATGTTACCATGGTACCCTTTCAGAATTTCTTGGCCCAGCCACCGATAAACTTTTAGCATTTGGCTCAGGCTAATACATCCAGCCACATGACAAGTCTCTGCAGCCAAAACAGTGCATCATGTACAGTAAAAGGAAATTAATGTCTAAAAAAGTGACAAAAATATCCTCTACAGCTGTAGGACAATGATAAGCTTATTCTGTTCAGAAAGGAAAGATTTCTTACTTCAAATTCAATACTCTTTAATGTTTTGGACCAAGCCAAGGATTAGCAGCCAAGTGATGAGAAGAGCTCTGTTTGGACATGCTACTAGAAATTTTTTTGAAGACAGGTTTAATGTACTGAAATATAATACTGCAAGTGAAGTTCTGCCTTTCTTACACACTAACAGTGATCATAAACTAGAGATGGCAAAAAAAAAAAGGTATAGATAGAGGCAAACAAATAATTTAGTCTTGGTGAGCATCAAAAAATTCTAGTTCAGTAGCTGCATTTTAAGACAAAATAAGGAAGAAATATTGCTTTTCTCATGCCTCAAAAGCTCAGCAAGGTACTTTGCTCTAGCTTATAAATGAATGATAAAAGGAAGGACAGCAAAACAGGAATCCACATTACTGATTCTCTCGAGGAAGCTGATTGAGGCTACCAAGAATTAGCAGATTTTCTTGCTAAAGATAGATGTCCATCTCACTCATCTGTATCAAGCTTTCGATTCATGGGGAGTTTCAATTTTCAACTTTTCATGGTTTTGATATTATTCTTGCAGAATAACTCTTTAATGAGAAGAACCTGGGCTCTGTGCTTCCTTGGAAAGATACACTAGTCCAAACTTTAGCTTTCTAAAGCTAAAAGTTTCTTTAACTTTCTAAAGTCGTGGGGTTTTTTCTTTGTTTTTAGCGTTAAAATAGGACAAAAGTAGAGTTTGTTCATGTAAGTCATAATATGTACCCTATGTATAGCACATCTTTATAGCTGTCTTTGGGAACAAGAAAAACCTTTTACACTAAGGTACACCTCATTCCCATAGTCGGTCAGAAAAAGCAGAATGAAATCAAACTACAATGTGATTTTTATAATATATTAAAAATAAAGTGTAACTGTACATATAAGGGACTAGTTGAACAGATGGTCTGGGTTAAATAGCTTAGTCAATCAAGTAAGGTGTAAGTACAGCTAATTTGGGTTAAGACAATGTGATTGATGGATGACCCTGAGGTCTCTTTGGATTGTACTTTTCTCTGAGTCATCCCAAATGAAAAAAAAAATATTCTTCCTTTCAGAAGGATATTCTCAACTGAAGAAATACTGGAATAACCCAGAAGATGTAAGAAAGTATTTTAATTGGAGAATTTATTCTGTCATACTTAAATCTTAAATTGCAGTAGTAGTTCTTACGGATTATATGTACTAAAATTGTGATTCTGCTTGTGCATACATTGCTACAACTGGTAGAGTATTATAAATGGAGAAACCTTTCAAGCCTAGTCAGTGAAGTTTAGATTATCTCAGCTTTTTTTCTTGCTTGAAATTCTGCAAATGAAGAATTTACTTTAGAAAACACCTTTAGTACTATCGGCAAAACTTGTAAACATGAGGATTAAATGAATAATAGAAATAAATATAAAATAATAATTCTTTGAAACAATAGTAATAATAATAACAAGAGACAAGACAATCACTTAAATTTTGTGCAATGAACTAGAGAGTATTTTGTGCAAAGATGTTAAGATAGTATTTATGCATACTGAGAAGTTTCAGTAGAACTTTCCATTGTCTTCATTTTCTAAAATTCCATGCAGATTGAATTTTCTTAGTAGTTGTCCTTTGTGTGCAATATATACCAATCCAGATCAAGACTGGGTAAGATCGTCCTTTCTATCTGTCATTCTGGTGATTACACTGACTTTATTAGACCAGCATGAGTAGAAAAAAAAGTTGGGCTTTTAGTTTTCCTGGTGGCTTCAGAGCCACATACAGCTGCAATATTGTTCTGCCAAAAAAAATACCATGTAAATATAAAGGTAAGCCTTTTAGTGCTTTGATGATACAAAGTAGGAGTTTTTCCTGCATATTTTAAGTGGAAGAAGAGAGAATTTGTAGATATAGAAACTAGACTCACTGAGTTTTGGTTGGTTTTCTGTCATTAGCAATTTCCTTGGCATTCCATTTACTTATAAAAATTTTCTCTGCAAAAGTGAACCCAGTTGCCCAGTCTCCTAGCATTAATAAGGGATAGTATCTACTCTGTTCAGTGGAGAGATGCCAGACATTGGAGATTGTCACTGGATCACACAGAGGCTTGTCTTTCCAGGACCAATTAGCTGTACTATTTCCAGTGACAGCTTAGACATTTGGGCAATTTTAAATTAAAGAAGAATTGACAATAATAGAAGTCTTCTTCTCTTGGATCCATCTTCCATTTACTTCTTCCCAAGCGTCACAAATTTCAGGATCTTATGGTGAAAACCAGCAACACACAATAATGTCACTATAGCTGGGGCTGTCTCTGTACTTCACCTTACAAAGAGCCCTTAGGAACCATGGAATTGCGTGGGTTTAATCTGCTGGCCAATTTGGATTCTATATGGCTTGCATGAACTGAAACAACTAAGTCCAGCTGGATCTTAGCTGTTAAAAATAACCGAGGTTTAACTGGTTGAACATAAGCTGATTCAGGCTTGTCTGCATTTCTGTGGAGACACTGAATGTCCTTATACCAAAAATCAGTGTGCTCTCTAGGACCCTGGTTAGTCTGTGGTTTCAGTTGCCTCCGTATGATCCTAGTTAACAGAGTTGTCTGTAGTGTATCAGAAACACTGACACTTAAGAACCATAGGGTCTTCTGGTGAAGAGACCAGAAGAAACCAAAACATAAATTCACCCTTTGAGTACTGAGGATCTCCTGTACTGCTCTTTTCAAGAGGTGCACCACGGACATAAAGAAAGAGTACAGAGAAGGGCAAAAATATGGAACATCTTTTGTATGAAGAGATAGTTATTCATTAACCTGAAAAAAAGGGATATGATCTAGATGTCCTGTAAATCTGAATGGTATAAAGGCTAGGAGAGTATTATTATTCTCTGTGCCCCATAACACAAAACAACACAAATATAAGAGAGCTGGACAGAGTTTTCAGGATGAATGAAAGGTTCTTATTTCTCTAGTGTGTTATGTACCCTATTCTAATGTAAGTACAGGCATTATGTTAAAAAAAAAATCATTGTCATCATGTCCAGTGCAGACAGACAAAACTGCTGCTGTTTCAAAGAAATTCTTGTACCCTTACAAGTGTTCTAAAGTTCACATATTCATAGTCTTTATGTCCATGGAGTGTAAAAAATGAATATCCTGTGTCTGCCTTGCTTCTTGCTCCAAGTTATATACTGAGGTGTTTTTTGAGTTTCCAGTTAATGTCAAATGTAACTTTGAAATATGAAGAGCACTGGGAAGCAGAGCTCTTATAGTGAGATTTCATTTATAACTTTACAGCTCTTGTACTGCTGAACTGCTTTAGTGCTTCCTGATTCGATATGACAAGTGCTAGTTGGCTGACAGTCCTCCAAGAAAACTTATCCCACCTCAGTCAACAATTCTTGGGTATGTGATAGGAATGTCTTGGTGTATCTACCTACCTTCTAGATAAGAATCTTATCTATCTTATCAAGATAGATAAGAATTGGATTAGAATACAAAAAATTTATTGAGATGGTCATAGTAGTCCATGTGACTGAGTTTTCTTGATTGGATGCAGTAAGTATCTCATAAGAACAGATTGACACTTCAGAGGTGTAGTGTTTTCATCTGGATTTAACACCTTCCTCAGCCATGAATCTATCATCAAGTGGCCCTTTAATGGACTTACAGTTTTTAGGTTAAGCAATTCCTTAAATGTCAAGTTTTCTCTTTTCAATGAGGCACCTTGTGCAAAACTATCAGTTGTTATAAAAAATAATTTATTTTCCTGTGATACAAACACACAAAATCTTTTAAAATGCCCTTAGCCCCAAGAGTAGCACTGTCCTGGCTGTTCTAATCTGGTCAGCCTTTTACACTCAGCAAAGTTCTCTCCTGATAAAAAAATTTAATCTGATTTTCCACATCTATGAAATGCATGTCTACAAAGTTCTCTTTGTTGGATCACACCTGTGTATTGCCATAGAAGTATTCAGGTGAGTATGTGTGTATAGATATATATGTACACACATTTATTTATGTGTATATATATATGCAAAGATGCTGCATAGATATTTGTCATGTATGTATTTATGTGTTTGTGTTTACACAGCTTTATAAAGCAGTGTAAACACAAACACTGCTTTATAAAGCAGTTTACACTGCTTTATAAAGGTTTACACATAACTAAGATAAACTATAATAGCAATTGCAAATAGTAAGAGTGCAGTGATATCGTGGCACCTCTATTTTCTTTGGGCCACTAATGCACATATGTGCTCATGTAATGATAATTATGGTAAAGACCATATGTTTTATCTTTATCTTTTAGTAGGTCTGCACCTCTGTTCTTGGAGTTAATGTTCTTGTTCAAAGTTAACCCTTTTTATAAACAAAGATGCAAATATGACCTTTTTAGAGGAATACCATTCTTGAATTATTTTTGATCATTAGCAGACTTTTCTGCATTTGGAACCTGGACCCTCTATGTATGCTATCAGTACAATACTTTTTGTGGATGAATTAATGGATTACTTAGGTGTTGGTTAACCATCTGTATATATTCATGAATCTTCTTTGACACTGGTATCATAATATAGGTCACTTGTTTTTGCATAAAAATTTTAAAGCTCCACAAGCACTGATGAGTGTTCATTATATGCAATAGCTTTGCAGATGAGGGATGTCAAAAAGGAAATACAGAAATTTATGCACCATGGTTATGTAAAAAAGCTGAATTGTGCTACATGTTAATAAAAGTAGAAAAGATTCCACGGAACTTTGTGAACGTCTGTGTGTCTGTTTCTAAATTTATACTCTAAAATCAGGTTATCCTTCACCCCATAAGCACTTTGATTTGGAACTTTGATCTTTATTTGTGCCTGTTGTGAATAAAGGACAAAATGTAGTGATGGGTACTAATTTTTTTAAAAACAGAACATTAATTTTAAATCCATTACCCTCCTACTCTGAAAACAGAAAGTGTAACCTGAGTATCACCAAGAATTAGGTCAATTTTACCTGTTTCTTGGAGTTATTTGGGGATTTCATGTAATTTGTAGATATTGATCAGTCTTCATGTCTCTACAATTTTGAAAAATATAGTGTTAGTATCTCATTTTAGTAGCTTAGAATGGAAATCAAGAACAGATACGTTTGAAGATTTTTTTCTGTACTAAACCAGATACTGGGCCAAGAATAGAATTAAATTTTTGATTCAGTTTATATGAGATTATATTCTTTTTCTTAGTAATTTAGTGGTTTTTCTTTTTTTTCTTGAGAGTGGGGGAGCCATTAGATTTTTTTTGTTTGTTTGCTATTGTAAATACAACTGCAAAAACAGGAATTGTCAGGAGTGTTATGCAATCATACACATTTATATTAAAAATGTTTATTATTTTCTTTAAAATAACAGGAATTTGAGTTTGAGCAGCTTGATCTTGCCTGACCCTACACTCATTGAACCTCTGTAAACAAGAAAATTGGCTGCATTTCTATCACTCTTTCATCTCTGTTTGGATATCCTGTGAGGCATATTTCAAACTTGCCTTTCTGTCGGCCCAAACTAAAATTAACTTGTGTAGAGGGCTTTGGAAAGCAGTGGGGAGTTACTGCTTTGTGGACAAACAAATGACAAACTTGCTTTACTGCTTTTTAGTATCTAGTTTAGCATGTTTAACATATTTGTTTACAGAAGCTTAGTCACTCAGTAAGTTCATGCATTTCCATAACATGTAAAAGAATCTATAGGTCTTATTCATTGCATTCAGGACATGTCAATGCAACAGAGACAGCTGGGATAAGAAGAAATTTATTAGCATGTAATTAGAGAATGTTGGAAAGACCAAAACGCCTGGCTTCTGGTTGTATCTGACTATCACCCTTAATTCAGAACAAAAATAATTATGAAAGGTTATCCTTGAGGTTTGCATTTGAATTGGGTTCCACTTTAGGGTCTTCTTTGTAATGGGCTTCCTCTGCTCCTATATATAATATTTTTCCTTAAAGACCTTCAAGTGCTCAGTATTCCTGAGCCTTCATTTAACCTTACTTCTTTCTCATTTTTTTAGCAATAAGTAGTTTTTGCCAAAAATTATTACTAGGTGTTTCTGCTTTAATATAGTAATCCGGGTTTTTAAAACTCTTACTTGCCATTACAATCTTTCTTCAGGTATACACTTTAATTTTCTTTGGTCTAGCTGTTCTTTGCTCCTGTATATGAGAGACATGCAATTCTCTTCCTTGTATAATCATTTCTTATACTTCTATGATGCAGAATTACAAGTTGCCTTCTTCTAGTTGTCACCATGTCTCAGTTTACTGATGCCTTAATTGGCAGGTTTGTGCAAGCTCACAATCATCTTCTCATCTTCTTTTCCCACATGTAATTTTTTAAAGAACTAGGATCTCAGACTGGTTTCCTGTAAAATTCTTCCTGTGGTCCCATAAAACACATGCTTTTCACTGGCTTATAGATATAGGGACGTGTTTATGTCTAGCAAATATTTAGCAAGTTTCCTGCATTTCAAAGATTGGGAGTAAGCTTGCTGCATTTCAAAGGTTTGGAGTAAGCTTGCTGCATTTCAGAGATTGGGATAATTGTTTTTTTGTGGTTTCCAAAGTCATCTGTGTATCTAAAATTTAATGGTCTAGAAATTAAATAGACAGTATATTTGTGGACAGCAAATTAACTGTAAGTTGGCTTGCTATAAAACATGAAAGTTTAAACCAAAAAAAGAAGTAGTAATAAGTGATATAAAATATAAGTGATTATAAACAATATGCAGGATTTTTTTTAATGGCATCATGATGTTGTAAAAAGCTTGTGAATGCAGCCTGTTAACTTTGTGAATACAGTTTTTTTTTTATTTAGTTATGGCTCTTTTCCTTCAGATCTTGTTCCTAGAAGACATTAGAACTGTCTTCTGTTTTCAGTTAGATTATTATGAAGGCTTGAAATGGTTAATTATGAGACACAAAATTGTACTGTACTTTTGAATCAATGTCATCTTTTCTTCCTTAACTCAACCTGTGAATTTTGAACAACAGCCACATTTATCTCTGCTAGGGGGACCTGGACAATCTGTGGGACAGAGCTTGGTAATAGATTGATGTCCACATGGCATTCCTTTTTTTTTCTTTTTCTGGTTGGATTTTCATTGGAGTGAGAGGACCATCCTTAGCATTGTGGTAACTGGGATTTGATAGCCAGTAGTTAGAACAGCACACAGCTATAGAAGTCTGGAGTCCCAAGCCAGAACATTCTAAGCTTTGCAGTCTTGAGCATCACGATCAGAGAACAGTTTCCAGCGTGTCATTACACTAACTCATTATTTTTGAGACTCCCAATACTTTTGTAGTTTCATTTCTGTACTACTAAACACATTGCTTTGAATTTGAGTCAGGTGCATACTTTGCTGCAAGACTTTGTTTTTTGTTCTGGAATTTGATTTCTGCCAAGAAAACGCCAAACAATGCCACCCTACTGTTTCTGCCAAAAAGTTACTAATCTGCTGAAAAATGGGTACTTTATGGATTGAAACATTGCAGGACAATTCAGGATGATGGAGACTTCAGTAAGCTTCTAGTCCAACACTCTGTCTTTAGCAGACTCAGCTGTGGATCAGGGCAAATTGTTCAGGGTTCTATTCAGTGGCAGCTGGAAATGCTCTCCCTGCCTAGGGCAGGGCTGCCCTTTCTACCTGCCATGCTCACCTGAGGGTCCCACTGGCCTTTTCATCTCACCACCTGTACAGAAGGACTGCCCTCATGCATATGGGCTTTCCTGCTGCCCTACTTTGATGCCCCCTGCAAACCTGACAGGATGCACTTGGTCACCTTTCCAGGTCACAGACAGAGATGTTATACAGAACCAACCCCAGGGCAGATCCTGTGGGATCCCACAGGGCACCAACCTCCAGGAAGGTAAGACCCAGTGGCCGTCCCATCTGAGCCCAACCACTCAATCCATATTTTCCCTACTGGTGGGGCACACACCCCATATGCAGCTTGGTTACAGGGATGTTGTGGGAAGGTCTTAGAAGCCTTGCTGAAGTCAACCTAAATGATAACTCCTGCCTTCTCTATGTCTGCAAATTCAGTCATTTTATAATAGAAGATATCCAGCACATGAATCACTTTTGGTCAAACCACCACAACAATTCCCCACCATCTTTTTCTCCTTCATATTCCAAAATGTCCTTCTAAAGGACCAACTCCTTGATTGTCCCAGGGATCAAATTAAAGCTTGTGGTTAGCCAGGTTACTTTCTCCTTCTATACAGAGATCTCCCAAGATTCCTAGAAATCTCCAAGACTTTTCTTGAAGAATGGCCTTGCAAGAACATCAGCCAGCTTCCTTAGCAGAGCTGAGTGGAACCAGTGAGTTTATTTAGAGCTTACAGTAATTGTGGACTCATCCTTCTCTGGTCATTATCCTTGCTCTTGAATCCTGACCTTAAGTACAGAGAAAACCCTCCTTAGTGAATACCCACACAAAAGTCATTCCTGGTTTAAGCCAAGCTCATCTGCCTCTGTATGAGAGCCCTATCTGTTGGTGCAGTCACAATGAGAGCCGTCTTCATCTCATTTTCTTCCCTATCTACCTTTACTGTAAGTCTTTACTCATCCACTGCCTACTTCAGTCATGTGACTTTTTCCTCCATATCCCAGTCACTGCAATTTTGTTTCCATCCATGCGCCGTTGTGTGCCTATCCTGGGATGAGAGCCTGCTATTCTGAAACTGGTCCTGTGGTGTCTTTTGCTTCCATTTCCAAACACCCTTTTCTTTTGATTCTAAGCATCATTTCTTTACTAGTCTCTGGGTTGTCATCTCTCTTCCCCATTACTTCTGTTTAAAAGACTTCTCAGTGTGATTTAATCTTTCCTCAGAAATCATACTTTCCACATTATTAATACCAATGAGAGATTTGGGTTTCATATCGTTGCTTCCCTCCTACCAGGAGATATTGTTCCCCACCTTAAGTCTTGCCTATGGCTGTTGAAATCATGATGCCAGTCTGTGTACAGCAGCATTATTTAGATTTTAGAGCAGATGTGCACTTAGTAGAGGAAGAAGAACTGTGACTAACTGTTTATAGCTGATAAAGCATGACAATCATTTCCTGAAAACATTCTGATTTTGTCATATTTTTCTGATTGTTATCTTGAAACTCTTATCATTGTTGTATGAATTTCTAATACATTCTGTAGGTGTTTGTATTTGTAATCCATCTGGAAGTTTGTTTTCATAGTTTAATGTTTTTATTTCTTTACTTTTACCACATAAAATAGAATATTTATATGTGTAAGCCCTTATTAAGAATCAATATGTATAAATTTAAGCTCATATGAATAATTTTAAGGGTTTTGTAGTTTAAATTGTGGTCATTGCCATGATAGTCTCATTTTTTCTATATATATTCATGCACAGTGCTTCTTTTCATACACAGAAAATCTCATGAACAGGCACAATGAGTTAATCCTCAATATACAGCCAAACTAGGGATGAAAATTTTAATTTTGCAACTATATTTACAGAAATCCAGTGCCAAGTACTACTATTAAAAAATTTCAATACCTTGGTATGTCAGACAATTTTTTAGCTAAATGTCCTGCCTTACTTAAAGACTGTCAGTAGAAATCATTCTAGTCACCTAGCTGTCCCCACAAAATTACCAGGTTCTGCACAGTTTTTTTTTAGGTCAGCAGTTTCAGAACATCTTGAACATTTCAGACTTCAGTCGGGTGGCCATTCTTACTAGCATGTCAAAATGATTGTATCATAACCTCTGGAACCTTGGTGGGTTTTGACATTAGCAACATGCTTTTAGTGAAAATTTGAGTTGTTTTAAAGGCAACCCCATTTTTTTTAATCCTACTTTGACATTACAGTTGCAGTAAAGGAACAGAAGGAAAGACTTCCAGCTACCATTTTAGATTTTAGTTGCAATGTCTTCAGCTAATTCAGGAAGATCTCTTAGAGTTAAATCCCTGTCAGCAAAGGTTATACTCATAGTGCTGGAATCACTTCCAGCTGAAGTAGTCACACAAACAGACATTGGCAAAGAACATGCTTTTGTGAGTTCGTGTGTTTGAGCTCAGCCTCCACATTGTCTCACTGACTTGCAGACATTTTCACATAATTCATGCACACACTCACAGTTACAGACAAGACCTGTTGAAAAGCCATTTTTACCCTGAAAATTTAATAGTCATAATATGAATACAGAGAATGTGTTCCTGCTCATAAGAAGAGTATAAAGATTCACTGATAGAAGACTGTTGAGATTATGTCTGAAATATAAATATATATAAAATGTAAATAGTTTGTTAACAGATGAAAAATACCTAGAATAATTTCCAGTTCTAATAGTGTGCTGTTTGTCATCAAATTTTTTATGAATGAAGTAGCTTATTTCAGGAAATAAATTGCTTCCACACTCTCTAAGTATTCCTCCAGGTGTCCTGTAAAACACATTTTTTATGGCCCCATAGGAGTTATGATATATTTCTGTTACTTGGTTGAATGCATAGAGCAGCTCCTTGAATCATGCTCCCTGTGTGAATTATGAATTGAGAACTTCCCTTCTGCTGTATTTGCTGAAAAGGGCAGCCATTTCTTTTGAAAATCATTCCTGTTAGCCAGCAGAAATCTGCAGAAAGTAATTATAGATAGAATGAAAACAATGGGACTTGATTTAACAAAAAAGGACTGAATAATAATAGAAATAACTTGCACTATGACTACTAGTAGTTGTCATTATTGTGTTAGATGAGTTAGCCAAGTTTTTCCTTCTTCAAGAGCATACCTATTGTCATAGGGTCCACAGAAGGACCTATGCCATCAACATCTTCTTCAAGGACATAGTGGGATTGAATGCTCCCCCCAAAATATTTGCAGAAGGCACCAAGATGTGAGGCATGATCAACACACTGGAGGGAAGTGATACAATCCAGAAGACCCTTACAGGTCCGCGAGGGGACCTGTGTTATTCTCTTGAAGTTCAAAAAGGGCAAGCACAAAGTCCTGCACCTGGGTCAGGGTAGCCCCCAGTATCAGTTTGGGCTGGGGAACAAAAGGACTGGGAGAATGCTGCCAAAAACGACTGGGGGTGCTGGTGGGTGAGAGGCTGGACATGATCCAGCCATGGGCACTCACAGCCCAGAAAGCCAAACGTGTCCTGGGCTGCATCCAAAGCAGCGTGGGCAGCAGGGGAGGGAGTGGATTCTGCCCCTCTGATCCACTCTGCTCTGGTGAGAGCCCACCTGGAACCCTGCATCCAGCTCTGGGGTCCCAGCACAGGAAGGTAATGAAACTGTTAGTGCAGGTCCAGTGAAGGGCCGTGGAAATCAGAGGGCGGAAGCAACTCTTCTATGAGAACAGTTTGAAAAAGTTGGATGATTGACCATGGAGAAAAGGAAGCTCCAGGAAAACATAATTGCAGCCTTTCAGTACTTGAAAGGGATTTATAGGAATAATGAATATCACAAAGCAGCCATGCATCAGGGCTGCCTATTGGTGTTCATTTTTCTTCCTTTATTCTGTAAGATATTAACAGAGTAACTGTACTTGTTTGAGCTCCTCCCTCCTTAACAGCAGATGTAAAAAACAGGGAAGGAAACTGGAGGCAAGGGAGGGAAGGTGTGTATTGTGTTGTGCGTACTCTCCTGGAAAGGAACTATGAATAAAAACAGAATCATTGACTCTCACTGTTCTTTATATAGAAAGGAATATCTTACAGATTTATTTTATTTGTATTTTTTTAACAACAAAAAGCTTCTCTATAAGTCAGCTTGAACATCTTTTGAATATATTTATCTTTTCCCTGCAATAGACACCACAGTTCTGATACAAAATATCCTAAGTACAGGATCTTTCCTAAGTGTTGTTTTATATAGACCTACATGTTTTGTAGAGAATTATCTTGGACAGAGTTCTGTTGCTTATTATGAAGCCAAAGAAGGTTATTCTTAAAACTGTAGAAAGAAATGGAGTCCCTGAGTTCTTTTGCAAGCACACAGGATTTGAAGTTTTAAAAACTTTTTATTTGCTTCCCATTAAAACGTTTTCAGAAAGGTTTCTTTATTTTGGCATACTGGGGGCTTTCAAGCATGATTGGAATTCTGCACAGCATCATAGTTCTGATTTGCATGTCCTCTTAGAGACACTATTCAACTGTAAGTTAATTATGGAAAATAATGGGACTCTATAATTAAGATTTGGCAAAATTCAGTAAGATTATTGTCTATTGTATTTTAAACATTTTTTATATTGAATGAATAGGCTTGAAAAAAGCAGTTGTATTTTTCTGTGCCTAAATTTTGGAGTCATTAATAAACTGTTAATAAGCTGCTTAAATGTCTAGTTACATTGTGACTCTGAAAAATATCACTCTGAAAAGTTAGTAATTTCTTACCTAAGTGTTCTATTTCTTGTCATAGTTGATATGAATCAGCAACAGCACTGTTTGTTAGGCTTTATTAGGACAGAAAGGTAGTCTTGACTGTCCATTGTCAATCACTGAGTTTCAGTTCATTTCTGATCCTTCTATAAAATGTGGGGAAGCCAATCGGAATTTTTTGCCTTGTTAATAAGTAAAGAGTATATCAAAAAAAGTTTCCCGTGTTTTGCCTAAATCATTACATGTGAATAACTATGTTTATGAATCACAGGAAAATAATGCACAATGTAATTTTGTAAAAATAACTATTATTTTTTTTTAAACACAGATGTCTGAAACATACTGGAAGTATTATTAGCTTTTCAGACATAGTGATATAAAATACAGCAGCAGCATAAAACCACTTATTTTTACTTATGCAAATGTTGAGCAGATGGCTTAGCTTCTTTGTGACGGTTATATGTTTTCTGGGTTTGACACTGTTCAGGTATAAAGACTACAGCATACACAGCACATAGATGTACCATCCTTCATTTTCACTCCACACCTGACAAGAAACTTGTACATGAATAATATTAGTAAATTATTCTTAGTAAATTAGTTATGTATTAGTTTTCAGTCACAAAAACATAAATGTATTATTAAAAATCTGTTGTACTCATTTTTTACAGAAGACTAAGCAAATAAAACTATTGGTTTTATAGAAAAGTACTAAGCCTATTAAGATATTTGTATTAAGGAATGCCAGTTAGCAATTCTTTACAGTTAGCAATTCAAGTTGATCATGGAAACTAAATGTTGTCCTTAAGTAGTAAGACATGAAAGATGTAGAGACTACTAACCTATTCCCCAGATATTCCAATTATCCAAAAACCCTATTGACTCTCAAACAAAGGGTGCAGAAAGTAGCTTTGAAAAGTTCCTTGAAATAGCTGTAATAGCTGTCATCTCTTCCAGGGATACAACTGCATGTTTTGTTACAAGAATGAAACTAATAAGCTTAATATTTTTCAAGGAAATCACTAATTTTCTGTGTCATGACTGCAGCCATGAAACTTTTCCTTACAAACTGTTTCTTTCTCCCCTGTTCAGTCAGTACTTAGACACTCGTAATGTCCAGATGCCCTTAAAATGAAAAGCTGGTTTATATACCCATTCTTGATTCCAGTTGTAATTTTCTGAGGCAGGAATGTTCTTAAAGATAATCTGGTCCATCTACTTTTATAGGGAAATCAAATGGCTAAGTTAAAAGGCAACATTTACTGGGAATACCATCTACTATATCTTATATTAAGATGCCTTGTTCTGTGCCTATTGTTGGAAATTCTTATTTTAAATTGCTTACTTCATTCCAGAAAATAAAAAATGTACTAAAGATGTATGTAAATGGAAGGACATATTTACATGATTTGGAGGAAGTTTAGCAAATGGTGGGAAAAATTTTTTTAATGTACAAATCATAGCACTTAAGGAGGAATAATTCTTAATTTTATTAATCTTAATATTTTTAATCTTTTTTTAATTTGAAAATTTTAATAATGACTTTTACATATTTTTCTAATAAATATAATCACAGCTAAAATATTCCTTAAAAATTCCAACCCTTGAAGTTATGTAATGTAAAGTGTGTATTTCTGTTGTGAAGATAAACCTTTCTCAGATTACATTGTTGTGAATTTTTAGGTAGGGAGTGTCATTTTTGTCAAATCAGAATAATTCTTTTTTTTAAAAATTAAAATATGTAAATTCATTATAATTCTGAGATTTCCATTGGTAAAATTTAAATTGATTATTTATTCATTTTAATTGGAATCAAAAGGCTTTAATTCACTGAGTTAAAATTAACTTTTCTTTTCACTTACCTAGAGGTTAATTTGTATTTCCCTACATGGGGGTAATGGCTCCTAAGAGATAAAAATCCAGTTCAGATCTGATAGCATTCCAGAAGTGAACAGATTACTCTTTGGATTACACTTGCCTTTAGATAAATATATTTCATTGTAGGAGGAAAAAAGTAGTTAGTACTTAAATGAGGACAATCAATTGTTTTGCCATCTGAAATGGAAGGGAAACAAGATCAGTATCGCACTAAGAACATAGTACAGTTTTTAAAGAAAAATGATATAATATTAATTTAGCACTGGAAGCTGATATTGATGACCTAAAAGTAAACATAAGTGTTTTTTGTAAAAGTTCCATGTTTTTCTTCAAAAAAGAGTAATCAAATTTCCTAATAGACTTTTTGGTACTTTATTTATTTATTTATTTATTTAGAGAGACCATTTGAGGTTTAAAAATAAATTTTTCAGTTCTACTGTAAGCTACCATAGAGTTAATTCAGTTCCACTTAAGTTCTGACAAATCTGGGTAAGACTATTGCAGCTTACTATCACTTTTTCAATAGGTCATGATCATCCTCAGTATTTTTCTTGTCTCCCCTAAGTTTGGAAAAAGAGATATTTTAGCTATAAGGAGTTGCAGCTCCTTGAACTTCATACTGTAACAATCAGCTCAAAATTTGTAGTGGATATATCTGCTGTATCACAAGGTCTGTAACACGCAAACCTTTATACCAGGCAATGTCATCATAAAGTCAGGGAACTTAGTTGTGGAGTTGGTGTATTGATCCTGGTTCCACTAGGCTTAAAACCTTATTGTCTTTTCCAGACCTGCTCTAAATTATTTCATTTGTAAGTTCAAAGAGACTTTGAACAATTATAACAAAGTCTATAATTACTGAGAACTTGAAAATAAGGGTGAGACTGTTCCCAAGTGATAACCCCTAATACAAATTATGTTAATATTTAAAAAGAAAAGATAGGGTTTCAGATTAATATCTAATAGAAACTCCAGCATTTCATTTTATTAGCTGAGTCCAGGAGAATTAGATCCCTGTTCATTCGGGTTTATTTTGAAGGTAATGGACTTAAACAAAAGCAAGTTACAGTAGGGAGTATGGAGATGGCCAAAATTGTTCCGAATCTGTGTCAGTGTTCTGCAGGAATGTGAGGTGTTCACAACATAAACACCAGGAAATTTGCAGGAACTATATAAACTCTTGTAAACACAGAGATGTGATGTCATTAAAATCTCTACATTTCCAAAATCGAAAATACATTTAATAAAACACCTGTAACATTGGTAAGTGGTAGAGATTCCAGAGGAATTAACTCAAAGTCTGTGTATCTGCAGTAACAAATTAGTAAATATATTGTGTCTCCTCCTGAAGCCTTTCCATCCGTTTGACAGGATTCCCGTGTCTTCTTTATCTGCCAAGACAGTGGAGAACATCTGCATCCAAACTGACAGCTGGGAGCTTTTTAGTTTATTTTTAGGAATCAAAATGACAATATTTTTTCCCAAAAAGAGTTCACTACTCAGACAATATTTGCTGCTGACTTTGCCCTGCTTTGCAAAAAATAAGTATGTCCATGGTACAAAAGTAAAGCTTGAGTTTAGATTATTAGCGATATTTCAGATTATTGGCTGCTATAAAATGTCCTTCTGGAGAAAAGTAAATAGAAGTAGAAGTTCTTCTACATGGTCTTTATAGTACAGAAAATTTCATAATACATATTATGAACCTTATGAAAATCCTTTAGTTTGTCAAGAAGGGTGATGTGCATATATGTAGAAGTCATGAGGGAAGGTTTTATGATCTGCTTTGTAAGTATTTATTCTATGAACTTTAAACCTGTATGAGGATAAGAAAAATGTTTGTGAAAGCCACTTGGGGAAATTAGTTCAATTTGCTTGGGCAGTTACAGTCCTTTCTTTGAAATAATATGCTTTAAGTGCCTCAATATATTTTCTGTATATTTGAAATTAATTGGAAAAATAAATCACCAGTCCAGATGTTATCAATGGTGCTGGATTGTTTTTATTTTATTTTATTTTACTGGACTATTTATCAGCTAAATGAAAGAATATTGCAGTTCATCTGAAATATCAGCTCAGCATTTCAGTAGTATCTCAAATACAATTTAAGTGAAACATATTTCTAACTCATAGTATGTTAGATCATACTATACACACTGTACTCTCAAACAGAGGCTACTTTGAGTTTATATTTTATTTTTTCTCTTTTATGTGCCCAGATGGTAATGTGTTTGCTTTGGGGTGAACTCATGAAATGAAGCATCTGGAGTTTAGAGTGTTTTGATTTGCTTCAATACTTTCACCAAGTTCTTACTATGTTACAAAATATTTATTGCTAGAGCTCTTACCCTGAAAATAGTGTTGCCAAAGGATAAGGAAATCATTAAATTGTTGGTACCTGTTTTCAGATTACTATTCTTCTAAAACTACTGCAAACCTTAAGTGCAGGAACCCAGCTCCCCAGTCTGAAGATGAATGTCATACATTTTATAAACACAGTCCTCTGAAATGAACCAGGTCTGCACTTGAATCAGCCATCAAGTTACGAGTGCAAGGTCAAACAACACTTGACTTAGTGTAAGAACATTAATAAAAAGTTGATTTAGTTATAGTGACAGGTTCATATTCTCTTTTATATTGCAAAAAGTTATCAATTACATTGCAGGTAGATTACAGCTGTAAAACATAATAACTCTTATGTATGCATGCTGAAGATTTATAGATGTAACATTTTTAATTCAGGCACTTGTTTCTGTATATGACTGTGAACAAGGATAAATCTGGGTGTGGAAGAGAAAGGCAATCTCAGAGGCAATTTGATTTTGTTTCAGAGTAAGGCTGTAAGCAAAGCAATCCCTTCATTGGTTCTCTCCCTTTGGTAATCCCCATGTACTTTAGCACCTCTTAGTCAAGCCATGACACTGGCACTGAAATTGCTCTGTGTATCCATGGCTAAAGCAAATAGCATATTTCTTATCTTTGTCTGTCATAAAAATGATGCAGGGCAACTTTGAGTAACAAACACAAGATGAAATATGCTTGCCTACCAAAGCCAACAAGCAGTGCCTTAACTCTAGGATTTGTTGTCTCATGTTGATTATTGTAACTGTGTACTTTAAGTAGTGTTGAAATTAAACTTTTTCTTTCTTAATTAACTTCTCTCTAAGTTCTTGAAGTAAAATGTCCTCGATTTTTAATGGGGAAAATACCTAAATAGTCATTGTTCTGCAGGAAATAAGCATTATGTCATGGGAAGCAATGTTTCTTTTGTAAATTATAGAGGCGAGAAAGATAGAGGGGTAGGAGGCATATGAAAAACAGATTATAGTCACATAGAAAATACAACAGTACTGTTGGAGTTATACAAATTGAAGTTTTTGTAGGATCTTTTCTTTTAATTTTTCCTGTCTTCCTATCTCAACAACTCTTTGGTTGAAAATGGAAAACTTTTGAATAAGGGGTTTATTACCTCATTTTATCTTGTGATAAATCCTATTTGCTGAACTAGAAAGGATAAAATATAAAACAGGCTGTGGCAACAGCTTAATACATATCATATAATTTCATGAACTTCTTTTTTCTACCAAAGAGCAATTTCTTTGAACTACCTACCATGCAACAAAATAAAACAGTCTGTGAAATTCTGTATGATTGAAACATATAGGTAAAAATTATGATTGATGGTGTGAGTACTGAGCCTTTTAGATATTCGTGTTGTCTTTGTCCTGTTCAGTGTGACATATTTAAACTTTGTCTTTAACTCTGCCGGTTTTGAATTGTTATGTAATATAGTTTTATCAAGTCTTTAGTTCATATGACTGTGTGTCTTCCCACTCTCCATGTGAAAAAGAGATGATTTCTCCTAAGAGACTGATGTAATAATTCCCACTATTTTAACTAGTTACCCTTAAATGTCTCCAAAATTAAACAAAATTATAGGAGTGGTTTACAGAACAATGGTCCTTCATGAGGTAGTCACAACTGTAAGAGAACATATCTGACAAGTGGTGGTGTTACAGGTTATTGCAAGGGAGCTGGTGATGATATTTCACTGCAAGGAATATGCAGAATACCTGTCTGTCCTTAGGGAATTCTTAATAGCTGTAATTTTGTCAATGAGTAACACACCAAGCAGTGTTTCATAGACCATGCAAGGAAGTAGGATGGTTTGGTGAGAGATTTGAGTAGGAGGCATATATCTATATTAGTTACCTTAATGTTTGGAATAGCACAGATAAAAATAAAAACCTAAAGATGGTACATATATATGAACGAGACATTAAAAAAACTGCCTTCTGGTTTTCAAGATACGTGTAAGTTGATTTTGACAGGTGGCTGTAAACCTGAGGAAATCTCTAGAGGTAGGGAGATGAATCAAACTAACACTGTTCTTGTATTTACAGAGGAATGTTCTTGATGGCAAAGAGAACAAGCACTAAAAAGAGAGAGTCAGACAATTATGATTTTTACAGGTGATACTGTGAAATTTATGCTGTAGTGAAGGTTTTCTGCTTTCTTGATAATTTTGAATTTTGTTTGCAATATTTTAATAGTGAGCAAACATTGTTACTTTCATTGGAAAATTAGCAAATTTATAAAGTCATAAAAAATAAATATTTGGAAGTAATGATTTTACAGAGACCCTAAGCTTCTTCACATTACTTTTGTCTGTATTAGTAATTAAACACTCGACTTAGTAAGCATTCATTGTAACTGATGGTTATATGATGATAAAAAATGAAGAGAATGACAGAATTTAAGTATTTTCTTGCAGAATGCCTCCATATTTTGACTTTGAACAAAAGCATCAATAAATTTATATGGGCTTTGTAGAAAGGAAATGAGAAATTTTGGCTTCAAAAATCTAAAATTGATTCATTTTCAAAAATCTTATGCGTAATCTTTAAAATAGGAACTGTAGTAACTGATGATGATCTAAATCTTGAGGATATTTAAAAAGAGAAATTTTTACTTTTTTCAGTTTTATCATTATTTTAAACCTAAAAATATTGTCTTTGTTCACTTTTGATCACTTCTGATACATGAAATAAAATTATGAGGGATGTATATTTTAGGTCAGATGATTAAGCTACATTTCCTTTTAGCAGGGGAACATGGAATGGAGAGAGAAGAATAAACAGGAACATGTAAGTTACAGTGGTCTGGCACAACTTACCAACTACACTAAAGGCCGCAATGTTCTGAAATTTTTTGCTACATATTCTTAATGCTAACTGTCAAAGGTCTTGTTTGAAGACCTCGGTGTACAGCAAATATTTTTAATTATTTTTTTCAATACCAAGTCTCAGAGATTTGCTTTCAGAGAAAGTGTGATAACTGTGTCCCATGTGGTTTACCTTTTTTATTAGCTAGTTTGTTTAGTTTTCTTTGAAAACTGTCTCTAAGCTTAATATGTAGGTACTGTAAGAAATCTAAACCATGTATTGAATTAAAAATAAGCAAACAACAAAAAAACTCAAACCAAATCAAGCCAAAAACCCAAAAAAAAAGGAAAAAAAATTAAAAAAACCCAACAAAAATCCCTTCCTGCCTTAAGCTTATGTGAAAATTTTTTATCTTCATATCATTAAAGCTTGAAAGGAAACATACTTTATAAGGTAATGTTTTGAACTATGACAGATTCAAAAACAAGCTATTCCTCTCCTCAGTGTGTGTTGGGTAACAGCTCTTTGGAATTCCATAAAAAAAATCCTGAACTGTGATTTAATCTAAAGAAAAATATGGCCACTATCCTTACAAAAGTCTATTGTATAAAGAATTTATTCTTTTCATGCTTTCATTTATATATAAAATTAGTTTGATATATTTTCAAGATACAGGTCTGTAGGATCTTTCTTCTGGTGTAGATCATCCTTCTGTAAATCTGACATATTTATTTTTCTGCAGTTTATGCAGTCATTTTTTGGTTGTGTTTCACCTTTTAGCTCTGTGGTATTTAATTTTTTCAGTGTAGGTCAATGTAGATCACATGACTTATTTTCATGATGCTCATGTTTATTGTCTGATCTTAGGACAAGACTGTCTTAGTACATTTCAGATGTTTGGCATGTGGCTAAAAAAACCCAATGAAATCTTTAATATTTCCAGTCTGTCACTGTGTAGTATGGTTTAGTGACTTCTAGTTTTGATAACTGCTGATTTTGATATTGTTGCATTCTCACTGTGATTTTAGTGACAGTTCTCTTCCATAAGGCAACATTTTAATTAAGGCTGCACATGCATTGTTGTAATAGACAAAGTTAGGTAAAATATTCCAGAGTTGCAAGAGGGGAACTCCTGCAGATAGTTTTTGCTTCAAAAATCTAGGATAATCAGCATCTGAGGCAAAATGTTCTGTTTGCCATGCACAGTCAATGAATGAAATTAATATTTGACTTTATTTTGGATTTTTATTATGATAGGCTCGGCTGCTCTTTACTTTTGTCTGCCCCGGTCAGCTCCCGAATGCCCGGCTTGGGCATCTCAGCTTTTCGTCGGGGCCGGGGCTCGCTGCAGTTTCCGGGCGCTTTTGCTGTCGCGCTCCGGGGTGGGCTGTTGGCCGCGCTTTGCCGTCGGCGCGAGGGAAGAAACAAAGAGGCAGGGAATTCGTCCAAATCCGTCCGCGTGGCGGCTGGATGCTTTATTGGCTGCGAGAGCTGCGATGGAAAGGCTGCAGCCGCTCCCAGCTTCGCACGGACGCAAATGACCTCGAGCATGCCGAGGATTGGGATGAAATAGGGAAGGGACAGGGCGGACGGGGAGCCCTCCTGCCCAATGGGTACAGACATCGTGGTGATGACGTGTACTACAGCGACCAATGGGAACACGGCAGGGGCGGACACGAGACTTTGGGGTGAGTGGGACCACGAGAACGGGGACACGGGCATGGAAACCACAGGAGTAGGGGAAAACTCGGGGGATGCACGAGGGTACAGAGAACTGGAAAACTAACAAAGGAAAAACCCATAATGTGAACCCAAACCTGGGATGCAAAAATAGGTATTACAAAACACCATCTGGCTCTTTAATACCACAAAAGATTTTGTAGAAAATTGTTTGTCTATCAGTATTTTTTATTTTTATCTCTTCCATTCACAATAATACTTATCTTTAAGATTTTTCTTGACACCTAAGCTGATGCCCTCATAAACCAGCTCTCTAGGGCTCCCAGATCTTATACCTGAGGGGCACACAATACTTTTTTTTTTCCAAAGTGATTGCCTTTTTTTCCTTGTGTGCACATGCACTGGCACTGACTATCCTCTTCCATTGCCACAGCTGGTTAGTAAGCTTGTGTTTTTCCTGAGCATCAGCTCTGTACCACCTAAAGAGCAACTTGGGGCCAAGGACAGCTTGTTTTAAGGCAAGATACTAGTGTTATCGTGCAGCTGGGAAAACTGATTAGCTCCTCTGTGTCTCACCTATTAGGCAATCACTTATCTCTGAAGGAACTATTTCTTGCTGCAGAAAAATTTAGCTTCTCTGATAGCATCTTGTATTGACCTTGTTGAGTTCCCACTGGGGTCTTAATAACAACAACCCTCTAGTCCTCTCCT
Organism: Anomalospiza imberbis; assembly: GCF_031753505.1. Taxonomy (NCBI): domain Eukaryota; kingdom Metazoa; phylum Chordata; class Aves; order Passeriformes; family Viduidae; genus Anomalospiza; species Anomalospiza imberbis. The sequence goes on along the minus strand of NC_089721.1, from coordinate 56,807,284 downwards.
AACACTTCAGTTTTATGCTCAGAAATAATGAAGTAATGAGATGGAGATGTTATCAACATTTAGCAGTTTGACCCTTGGCCTCCTCTAATGGAGAAGTTTTTGATGTTGATACTCCATTTTGCTACTAAATTTTGGTGAGGAGAGAAATCACAGAATCTGGAATGGTTCAAGGTGGAAGGGCCATCTGGTCCAGCAGGTCATCTGGTCCATTGTCCCTGCTCAAGCAGGGTCATCTAAGAGCACATGGCACAGGATTTCACCTAGACAGTTTTTGAATATCTCCAGTGAGAGAGACGCTGCACCCTCTCTAGACCATCTGTTCCGGTGCTCAGTCACACACACAGAGCAAAGAAGTTCTTCCTCATATTCAGGTGGAACTTCCTGAGCATTTGTTTCATCCTGATTAGATCTGATATCTAAATATCCTTTGAAGGTGAGTTAGAATATAAAGCAGGGTTTAGAGTTTAATTCTCTCAGCCTCCAAAAGCTCATGCTTACCCTTGTTTTAGGTTTGCTGTGTGTCCAAAGAAAGATGAAGGGAAACTGGTGTTTCGCTTTTCTTTCCCCCGGTCCCGGGCAGAGGGGGTGTCCGGCTAGCACGCTGCTTTTCGGCCAGACCGGGGCCGCCGCATGTGTGCGGAGCTCTAGGGCTGTGCCTCCGCGTGGGTCTGCCACGCCGTAGCCAGACGCTGAGGTGAGACAAAGGGTGAGAGAATGGCACACTCTGCTCACATGGTTGAGAACTCTTTATTCCCTCATGGTTTCAGCAGTGGATAATGCAGCTGTTCTCAAGCCAGGATGGGCAAAATGGCCCCGAACAAAGGGGCACATTGGGTTTCATAGGGGGCGAGCCGACAGCGGCAGAAGCCCCCTCGCCCAATGGGGAGAGACAAAAGGGGAGCAATGTGGACTATGGTAACCGATGGGAACACAATAGGGGTGTGTGCTGGGTTCCGGGATGAATGGGAATGCAGGGACGGGGTAACAGACGCAGAACTCTCAGGAGTGAACAGGGTGGGTGGTTACAGGACTGGCATGATGATGCTCCAATGGTAAGTGACTCAGAGCGGACCACTGCAGGGGGAATATGGGGGTACATAGGGGTACACAGAACCAGCTAACTAACATATATCAGAACCCCTAATCTGAACCCAAACCTAGGATGCAACATCTCCCCGCTTTTTAAAATAGAAAAAAGGCAGTTTTGACTTCTTCGCTGTTTGCACGGTTGCCTCTTCTCCCCGCTTCTTTTCCTGTTGTTTTCTTCTGCTACTGCAATGGCTGCCCTTTGCAGATGGAGAGGGCTTGCTGCGATGATGCTGGGGCTGGCTCTTCCCTGGGTGTTTTGGGATAGGGGAACTGGGACAACAACTTTATTACAAATATGTGGATTGGGAACACAAATGGACTGGGGTAGCTGAAAGGGTTTTTTCTTTGGCTTGGAGGAGAAAACATTTTTTAAAGAGATGTAGAATCTTTTTTTCTCCTTGCAGCATCTGCAGTTTGATGTGACCCCCCGGTTGGTGTGGTCATCTGCTGCACTCACAGGCACCCTGATGTTTCAACTTACTACCTGCACTATTTGATAAATCACAAGTCCCCTTGAGGTGCTGTGGCCTGCCTCATTTCTATCCTCACGTGAGGCAGATTCGCGCTCTCATTTAAGTTTTTTTGGAAAGTGGGGTCCCTCCTCCCTCCCTACCTCACTGTCCCTGCTGGAGCCCTCCTCAGAAATGGACATTGGAGTAGAAAATGTCCCTTCTGATCACAGTTGAAACATTGGCATATTGATGGAGACTGCCTCAGAACAGTGTTCTTTGGAGGCACAGCAGCCAAGGCAACCATGTGGTTCCTGGGCTTTTCTGGAATCTCTTTTATCTTGAGCTGTGTTTCAGCGTTCTCAGCATTCATGCATGTTGTTTCTGGGACAAGCTTGTCTTGGACCTCTGATCCCTCTACATGCCTCTCAGCTGCTACTTTGACCCTATCTGTGGAATCTGTAAAATGCTCAGAAACCTGCTCCTGCTCTCCCCTCCCCCTTTTTCCCTCTCTCACGGATCTCCGGGGACGATGGGAATGTGGAGGCAGGGACTCCCACTACCCCCTCCTTCCTCTTCCCCCCACCCTGGGTCTCCAGGGCCCATGGGAACTTGGAGGTAGGGGTCCCTGCTCCTCCCTCCCCCCTCTTCCCTCGCCCCCAGTTTTCTGGGGCCCATGGGAAGATGGGGGCACGGCGTGGGGGGCAGGAAAGGGGCTGTCCCCTTCCTCAGGCATCAGGGCGGAGATGGCAGAGCTCTCCCTGGTGGGATAGGGCGGGGTCAATGATGCGGCTGGGCAAACATGCAAGGAGGGTACACCCACTCAAGGAGGAACAGGGGGAGGGGGAGCAACCCAATCTCCCAAGGGGGCATCACCCATGCACCGGGGAAGCAGAAGGGGTCTGGGGGAACAAAGGGAAGAAAGGGGTTGTGTGAAGGAGAGCCCCCCCCCGGGGGATTGTCCTCCATGTTCTGAGAAAAAAGACATTGTTCCCCACCACGTGGCCGGTGGGGCTTCCCCAGGGGAAAAAAGGAAAGGGCAAAGGGAGACAAAACCGTGCTGAATTGTGCTAAAACTGGGATTTTCAACTAGGAAAAAGGGACTGGAATAAGGTTTTGGGGTTAAATTCTCAGTGCCATGATCAGTTCCACTAAGACGGGGGTGCTGGGGAGACTCGGGGAAGCCAGGAACACAGTCCGCACTGCGGGAGCTGTTCTGCACCTCTGAGCGGTGGAATACTCTCCCTCGCCCACCCGGTTTAGGGGAAGAGGGAGAAAGAAAGGTGGGTGAGGGAACGGGGGTAGGACAAACTGGATTCTCATTCGGCTGCCACTTTTCTCCCTCCTGGTCTGCGTTCCACATACTTTCCGTTCTAACAACCTCTGAAATTAGCAAGTGCAGCTTAGTAAAGCTACCTTTGATGGAGGGATTCTTGCACTTGATTCCCTCTGCTAAATTCACGCCTGCGCATTCCCAAAACTCCCTTTTCCTAACATCTTCCGCGGAAACACCCAGGAAAATAAAAACCAACCATTGAACAAAACTTTTAACTGAACTTTTGGGGACACCACCACCTTTCATCGTTAGGATTTCTTTAACTTGGGTATAAAATTCCCTCTGGTGGGTAGTCAACATGGCTCCCATGTTAACAACCCACTCGAACCCACTTGCAGCTGCAGGAAAAGCGGAAAAAAAGAAAAAAAGGTGGAGTCCGCCGGCAGTTTTCACTCGTGCCATGCATGACGCGTCCCCTCACCCTGGGATCATGAACAACCCACCCTTGGCGCTGGCAGCTTTTAGCCGGGTCTGTCACTGCCGCTAAAAACACTTACCAAACCGGCATCTTCGCAAATAAAACTGCAGCCGTGGTCCTTGGTCTCTGAAACAGCTCCTCGGTGTCGTCCATGACTGTGAGGAGTTACATTCCCATCCCTCGTGGACGCAGCAGGACAAAGGTCTGTGTGCTACTTCGAGGGTGGTGGAGTTTTCACTGACCTACTTCATGGAGCCACGCTCCAGTTTTCAGTCCAGCGTCAGGCGCTCTTTTCCGCATGAAGACGTCTACTCGGCTCGAGCGCGGGCTCCCAGTGGCGCATGGCTCGGCTCGGCAGTGGCGCAGTGGTGGTGGTGGCTCAGCGGCGGCTCAGCTCTGCGTGCAGCTCCTGGGTGCCTGACGGTGAATCTCCAACTGCATTGGCTGCGGCTGGTCACCCCGCGGCTTGCGCTGGGCGTCCCACATGGTGATGGCCCCACGGCTTGCGCAGCACTCACAGGATTTTGCTCCACAGTATGGGTACCACTTGCAATGTTTTGCTTTTCTTGTCCCCAGTCCTGGGCAGAGGGGGTGTCCGGCTAGCGCGCTGCTTCTCGGCCAGACCGGGGCCGCCGCATGTGTGCGGAGCTCTAGGGCTGTGCCTCTGCGTGGGTCTGCAACGCCGTAGCCAGACGCTGAGGTGAGGCAAAGGGTGAGAGAATGGCGCACTCTGCTCACATGGTTGAGAACTCTTTATTCCCTCATGGCTGCAGCAGTGGATAATGCAGCTGTTCTCAAGCCAGGATGGGCAAAATGGCCCCGAACAAAGGGGCACGTCGGGTTTCATAGGGGGCGAGACAACAGGGGCAGAAGCCCCTGTCGTCCAACGGGGAGAGACAACGGGGAGTGACGTGGACTATGGTAACCGATGGGAACACAACAGGGGTGTGCTGGGTTCCAGGACGAATGGGAATGCAGGGACGGGGTAACAGACGCAGAACTCTCAGGAGTGAACAGGGTGGGTGGTTACAGGACTGGCATGATGATGCTCCAATGGTAAGTGACTCAGAGCGGACCACTGCAGGGGGAATATGGGGGTACATAGGGGTACACAGAACCGGCTAATTAACATATATCAGAACCCCTAATCTGCACCCAAACCCAGGATGCAACAGGAAAGAACTATAATACTTAAAATATTTCCCTTTATTTCAGCATAAACAAAATGAAAAAAAAATTAGACATGATAAATTGGTTTATTTGTGGAGTTTTTGTGGAGGTTTTTTTTGTTCTGTTTCCTTTTTTTTTAGTTATTTCATTTTTTGTTTTTCCTTCTAATTCTATTACATTGTGTTTTAATTTTGAGAAAAAAAATGCAAAATCAATAAAGAGTTACAATTCTTGAGGAAGAGAAAACCTGAAAAAAATATTGCTGTGAATATTCTGAAAAATATTTCCATTTTGTCAGGAAATTATATCCTAGGGAGATATTAGAGAATTGATGCAAATATCATGCCAAAACTACAGCTTTGATGAATATGCAACCCAAAGCTTCTTCTCTAGGGAAATATTTGTGTTTAGTGGAGACTGTACCAAACCCTGGAGTGCTGACAATCCATTGTTGTCTTTCAAGATTGCTTCTGCAAATTTCATAAATTCCTTAAATTTCAGATGTAACCTGAAGTTCAGATATTAGTCCATTTACCTTGTCCATTATAAACCACAAAGTATAATATAAAATCATTGAATTAGCTCTCATATTTGTATACCACATAACAAACTGGTTGAATGAGAGTTAGATAAAACATATTTTATCATGAAGTTTGCATTTACTTGTGATTTCTAATCTTTCCTGTAACTGCTGTATATTTGTATTATATTCTAAGAATATAAATAATTTTAAATAATATTCTTATTTCTTTTTTATATTATGTTTTCCAGTTTACAGAATAATCTCAATTAAATCACAATATATTTTATGTAGACATGCAGGATCACCTTTTTCAGGTATTGGGAAAGGTCTTGGAAAAATAATTTATATATGGAAGAAGAGGAATAATTTTGTTATTTTGGTTGGATTTTTTTGTGTGAGTCATGTTGATCAAAAGACTTTGCATTTTTCAGATTAATTTTGAAATAGGACAGTCTTTATTAGTCTTTGGTATCATTATAGTTCTGGCTTATCAAACAATCTGTGGTTCTTCAGGCATGTTCTGGTCCTGACACATATGTGATTCAGAACTCCTCAACCTTCACTGTGTAAATCAGGTGTTTCTTCATTTGTTCTGTAAAAATAAATGGAAAGTTCAGATTTGAATTCAACATTCTAAACCCTCCTTTCTTACTGTATAGTTGGAGACATGGATGGAGAAATCTGGGAGGTTCCAAATTCTATCACCAGCAGAGAAAAATAGTTAATCCTACTGTTGATTTTTTTTTCCTTTGTCTCCATTTGGGTTTAATGCTTTGTCAGTTTCACCTTCAGATCCTCCAGTAAATGTCTCTCTATCCTATCGTAGGCAGCACAGTTCCCTGCTCCCCATGAGTGCCAATGAATGCACGCTATTTTTTGTATTATTAGAAGGTTTCTATTGCCTCTAACCCTATTTACCTTAGCAGACAGATTTATCGCTCTGACAATCTTTTCTATTCCTTTTCGACAGGAGTTAAATATAATTTAAAAATGTCTCAAGGCATTTTTATTGAGAGTATCACCATTTCAAAAAGCTCTGTACAACTGATGACTAAATAAATTTTCTTCTTTTTTTTTTCCTAGTAAGTGAGCAGTGGAGCTGGAAAACTTGGCAGAAAACTTTTGTCTTTCCTGTTTGTATCTATGGAACCTGGTTTGCAAGGTAAACGTTCCATTTTAATTGACTGTAATTGTATGCTATTAAAATTTTAAATGCCTAAAATAATCATATAATACCTCTCGGTTTTAAAGAAACTACCCTTGCTTAGTGTTTAATCTACAATTTTAGTAGTGAATAATATTAGAATACTCTTACAACTTAAAATAAATGCAATGAGTTCCTTTGGATTTATTAACAAATAAACCTCACTCTCAGGAAGAAAGGAAAAGTATGGCAATATTGAAGTTATTTTTGAGTATCTGGGTTATTTCTACTATATTTCCACCAATCTGAGTGAAAAAAACATCTAGAATTATGTGAATGTATTTATTATGTCAATATGTATTCTCTGTATTCTGTGTTTATTGGGAATGCTGAATACTGTGTTTATTCTGTTTATTTGTGACTTTATTAGGAGGAAGACTGAAGGTAATTCTTGAGACCCCTTGCCTATGTTTGCAATTTTCATTGCTATGTAGTTTTTAAAATAAGAGATTCATATTCCTGCTTTTAAACATAGCTTTTAATAATTATATCTGAAAGGTAATTATGTTCAATATTTGGAAAATCTACTTTTCTAGAGTTCAGAATATCTCAGGGAAGCTGGCTTATTTTGTTATCATGATTTCTTTTTAATTAATTACTGGGGAAGGCTACTGTTTCAACCAGAAAAAATTATGTTACCAAGAAAATATTAACCTGAATACCTTCCAATTTTTTAAGGGTCTAGGCTTAATATTACTTTTTGCTTTGACACTTTTCTTGTCCCACCCCTGAATTTTATCTTTGAAATTGTCTTAATTGTCTTTAGGAAATAACTTTGTTCTCTAGTCTTTTTGCCATTGAAATGGCCATTTTTGCTATTTTAGACATGGTGAAAGAAAGTTTTCAAAATATGTCCACTTATATGTGGTAAATTCAACAGCAAGCTATGCTACAGCCATCCAAATTTGTGCTGGGAAAAGAATTACTCCCTCTTGACAGAAGTGCCACTAGGAGTATTTGCTGTTAAAGGTGGAAAATTGGACTTTTTGAAAAACAAAATCAGCAGAATATTCTACTCTTCAGCATTTGGTTAACAAGTTGATCCCCAAGGCTGGGCATTATGATATATTGTATTTCTTAAGAAGGGAGAGGAAAGTAAAGTGACTTAGCCTTTGCTTGAGTGAAACCCTGCTATGAGATGGTGGGTGGTGATTATAAAAGAAAAGTAGTAGCATTTCTTTAAGGGATCCTTCTGAGAATGGAAGACATAAAAAAAAAAAAAAAGTGGCTGGTCAGTTTTATCATCTCTCTTTTAAATACTAGAAATGGCAGAAAATTTCAAGCTTTTAGCAAGAGCCCAGACACAGTGATTTTCCATGCAGATAGTTAGACATTTTACAATCAGATTTGCGAAAAAAAGAGTGGGTGCATTTCAAAGAGGTGCTGGTTCAATTCCCCTGATGTCATGCTGTACATAGGTTTCTTCTATCTTGAGTTTGCAAAGCCAGCAGAGGCGCGGCGTCTCTCTGTGTTTTCCCAGTCCCCGGGCAGCTCCGGCACCTAGAGCAGTGCCGCCTCCCTCCGGGACCTGGGATCGCCGTGTGTTTCCGGACTCGGCTCCCTGCCGCAGTCTGGGTGGGGGTGCCAGCGGATTCTCGCCACTGCAAGCGAGAGACACCAGTAAAGAGTGAAGGAACATCCGGATTCCCTACACGTGGAAGGCTGAAAGTCTTTTATTGCCACGGGGAGCTGCGCTGAGGCACCGCAACCTGCTCCCAGCTTGAGTGTGAGGAAACACGGCCTCGAGCACTCCGAGGTGCAGGATTATATTGGGGAGAGAGAGGAGAGCAGGGGCCCTCCCACCCAATGGGGGCAGGCGCCGTGGCAATGACATGGACCACGGCACCCAACGGGGACAGGACCGGGGCGGACCCCGGGCACTAGGGTGTATGGGGGATGGGAATTCGTAGTGCCTCTAACAGCCAGGGACCCGGAGTGAACAGCAGCGGGGGGGAACAGACACAGGGGGTGCGCAGGGGTGCACAGAACACGGCTAGCTAACAGATCAGAACCCCTAACCTAAACCCCAAACTGCAATGCAACACAGAAGTGGGGAAAAACCTAGCAGTCAGAAATGTGATGGCTAAAGCTATCATTTTACATGGGTTGAATCACAATTTCCATTATTATGTTTCATTGTTTAATGGAAATTAAGAATGTACTTAAGCATTTGCAGAATTGGGATATATTTGGATGAACTGCAGCAAAAGAACTGAAAGTGAAAATGATGTGTAGAATTTCCAAAGCATCTGTACATGACATAGCAGCAGGCTTAAAATGCTCTTTCTGCATTACATATGATAACTATGTAGCTTATGTAAGATAGAAATCACAAAAAATAATATAATATTTTAAAAAGTATTTAGCAAAGAACATTTAATTTTTTTCAAACTAGTATTATGACTTTTTATGCAGAATAACCACTTCTGACTTACTGACCTTCCTTTGACTATATGTGGAATTTAATCTGAAGGTGTCATTGTTTCTAATGACTTATGTGCAGTTTTTGGTATTGGCATTTCAGTAGTAAAACATCAATATTAAATTTGGAGTTAGCAATAAGTCACTGTCAGTAAGAATAGACTAATATATCTTTATGATGATGAGCTTGTATGGCGTAATGAGATGTTTTTCATCAAACAAAGGGGTAGGTTCAGAGTTATAATTTGGAATTCTATTTTTAAAAAGGTTTGAGGAACAACTAGAAGTAAATTGTCTTTCATTCTGTCTTTTGTTTTCATCCTTCTGAAAAGATTCATTACTGCCTATTGAAATTGTTTTCCTAACATTCTTGTGGTGAATTTGGGATGCACAGTGCATAACATCTGTGAATTTCCATAAAATGAGGCTGTGAAAGTTTTCTTTATACTTTTCATTTGATGTTAAAAACCTTCCTGAGTAGGTTTTAGGCATCTCAAGAATGTTTCTGTCTTTATTGATCTAGATTATACTAAGTGCTTCTGTAAAGCATTATATACCAATAGGTGTAATGACTCTTTCCATTTCAAAAAAAAAGAAGGGAAATGTTATTTCATACATGCATGTCAATACATAGGTATTTATTTCCAAAAGAGAAAAGAGAACTATTTGATAAACTGAAATGTTTCATGTGTGTAAATATTATACATTTTTGTGCCCAGGACATTTCAAATAAAGTAAAACTAGATGAGAGGTTGTGTTATATAACTATGACTGTTGTTGGTGGTACGATTTTGCAGGCAGATTAACTTAGTTTCCTTCCCTAGGTTGCCAACACTACTGTAAGAACTGATTTTTCCTCCCAACCCTCAATTTCAGCCTACTGGTGTAACAGATAATTTTTATATTACCAGATGTAGGTAAATTTTGCATAAGTGCAGTACTTGTATAAAAATAATTTACTACCAGTTCCAAAATCTTTTATATTTACTCATATATCTAATACTTACATTTCTACATTTCTTGAGTAAATGCCCTGCATTTGATGGATTTGATGATAGTGCGTATATCCTGAGGAAAATATGTGGCTCTAGAACACTCCTAGAGCAGAATAGAAAAAGTTCTGGATGATTGCATTTTCTTCCTGCTCTTTAACCTACAAATCTATGTTAAACTACTTATCCAGGGATTAGGTAATAAAATTAGTTAAGGTTTCTCATAGTTCTCAGTGTTACAAGATCTGCATGCCTGAAAATAGGCAAAGGCTATCATAATGCTTTGCTTTTGAGACCAGAAGTTTCTATTTTTCAACTGTAAAGAAAAATTTGAATAGTTGTGCTGAAATTACTAGAAACACATATGTGCTGTTATGTGAATAAAAGAGAATAAATTCCCTGAGGTTTAAAACGTTTATTTTAATCCACATGCTCAAATAATCTCTGACAATTCAATCTAGTACCTTCAAAAGTAACAGTCAGACATTCTGATTACACAGCCAGAAGGGTCCTGATAGTCACTAAATTCTGACCGTATCTTTCATGAAATTCAGGCTTCTTCTAAATTCAAAATGCACATCCAAAAAGTCACTTAGAGACATCTTTGCTTACACTGGAGATGCAAGACCTGCTGATTCTTGAAACTGTTAGAATAAATTAAAACAATCCATTTCAGTTTTCTTTGGGTGTAATCATGTGCTGTTATGTGTTCAGTCATCTGCATATTTGAGTTGTACAGGGAGTTATACTCCAAGTTACACTTGGACTTTAAATAAGTGTTAGGATTTATTTGGGAGTCCTTAAGTTTACTGAATCTTGATTTTCCAGATGAAAGTCAAAAATATGCTTTAGATCATGGACTTTAGGCATCCACATTCCAATATAATCAACAGATGTTTAAAACTGATACACAGCAAACAAGGTTTTTCTTTGGAGACACATGTGGTTCATGCAGTGAAGACATTCCATTTTCTTCCCTGGTCTCTCCAAACATCAAGTGATGTCTACATTAGCAGAGTACTAGAGCTGCTGGTTGGAAAATAGAAACGTAACCTCGGTATTCATTGTTTTAGAAAAGTCAAGCAGAGCTGAAAAAAATCTTAGAGAAGAAATCTGCTGGGAAAAGTAAAGTTACAATCCACAAATAAAAAGATCTTTTCTTTATGCCTGGAAATGTAGCAAAGCTTTGTTATTCAACTACTCTGAAGACACTTCCTATGTTTTGCAGAAGATAAAGACACCTTAAGAAAAGCTAGAAGATCCGTTGTCACCTTTTAGTAGCAATGTCAATATGATTCCATTTTCTGTCTTAAGAGAGAAATATCATTTAAGATTGTGTATCTTGGTTGAAACAGTTAATTCAGTTCTTCCTGACTTTCCTTCATGCCTCACTCACAATCCTACTGTGCATCCTTAAATCTTTGTGGTTTGCATTTTGATTGTTGCAGCCCAATCTTGGTATTGAATTTTGAAATGAGAGCTCAGAACAGTAAAATACTGCGCTTCATTTTGTTAATCAGAAGGTATATGAACAGGAAAAAAAGCTGTAACTTTGTATACTATTTCTGTCAATACAAGGGTGACATGAGAGCTAAAGTAAAAGGTAAAAGAAGACTTTAGCAAGATAATATATGTAATCTTCCAAAACTGAACTGAGTCGGTTTGTTTATTCTGACTTTGGAAGAAGAATTTGCATGCTCAGAAGTGGTCTTCAGTTCCTGACTGGGAAAAGCCAAACCAAAACAAACCATAACCTTGATAATCTTAAATGTCCCTTCCAACCTAAGCCACTCTATGATTCTGTGATTAAAAAAATATGTTATACAACAGCAGCCCACTGATATAGAGATTTTTAATAACGATATAGTTGATCACAGTTTGACAACTTATATTCTTTTACATAATCTATATTTTTAATGTAGCTGTGGTTTCTGTAAAATATTTTCAGTACCACTAGGGATTGTACAGAAGCTTTTGGCATGAACATTAAGTCTCAATATTGAAAAACAAGCTTCAGACCTTTATTTCATCCTTGTTTACTGCATCTCTATGAATTAAATCATCCTCAGGCTAGAAAATCAGATGCACTACACCTTTAGGTCTAATCATGGACACCATTACCCGAAGAAGACCAAGCCTTACCTTCTGCCTCATTTTAGTCATTTACAGTGGACTTTTGCCAGGGAATGTTTAGTAATGTGAGACCTCAAGCCTGAAAGCCCAAGAATTTAGGATGCTGAAAAGCTATTGTCAAGTGAGAGACAGTGAGGAACTCGGCCAGCTCCCTGGGAAAGCCTTGCCTCAAATCTAGTAAAAACCCCTTGAGTGTGCATAGAAGAACATGTGACCCAGCCATGTGAATAAGAACAACTGTAGGTTAGTAGAACTGTCAAGTAATGCAATGTGGTATGTCTTGAGAAAGCACTTAAGGAGAGAGGCCACAAAGCACAGTTATTGGCCTCTCTAGAACATGGAAAAGGAGTTAAGGGTATTCAAAATGTAGAAAATGGTATTTTCAGCAATAATCCTTTGGAAGTGTTGTCTCTGTAAATATTAGAACAGAAAATTCTAATGTCATCACATTCTTATGCTTAAAAGCATGAAGGATGAGGAGTGAATATGGAATAACAAAAAATAGATAATCTCAGTAAAATATAAGGATTTTAATGAAAATTTGGAGGTAAAGGAGCATCATCTTCCTTTCTTTAGATATAAATAGAAGGCTAAGAAAAAGACTATCTTCAAATTTCAGAAAGGGTTATCAAGATTTTGCCAAGACTGCACTTGAATTTTTAGTTTATTTAGGTAGAGTTCCTGCTTTGTCTCTGAAGCATACTGAGACTGCTTGAAAGCCAATATTTGAACTCAGTCTAGTAAGTATACAGAAGAAATCAGTGCAAAATTCTTTCTTTTTTTCACATGTAAAGCTGTTTCTCCTTGTGCAAATGTGAGTATACATTTGAAATCTGTCTGTAATCATTTCTCTACAAAATTTGGTGGTCTAAAGGGAGAAAATAATTTGGAAACAATGGCACAAATTCAGAACAGATTAAATTTAAATATTTCAATGAAAGGAGAGCTCTCATACCATTTACTTAAAGGTATTCACTCTAAAAATTGTCATTTACATTAAGCAGAAAGCAGTCACCATTTCAATTCCTTGATGTCTTCTTAGCCTAGAAGATCAGTGCCTCTGATGGACATAAAGGTTCATCTGGAAGGTGTGGATAGAGAAAAGGGAGTAAATCAAGAATTCTGTTATTTTAGTTTTCCTTTGAACTGGGGTTTTGGAATAGAACACTTTAAATAGTCTTTATATAGAATAGTCTTTAAGGACTCTTCCAAGTGAAGTCTCTATGATTTTGTGATTACAACAGTGATGCCTTTCAGAATCAAAGACTCATCATTACGGGACCAAGCAGGCTATTTCTGCAGTATTCATGCATATATAAAAAATTGCCATTTTCATTAAAGTCAAATTTGTCATGAAAAGTAAAGGTCATATTCTAAACTAATCTAAATCATGTTATGTTTGAAATTATATTAATTTACAAGAAATTGTGATTACCCTTAGACCTCTTTTGGAAATTCTGCTGACTCTATATTGAAGCTCATGGAAGAAATATTTTGAAATATTTTTGATGAAAGACTTTATAGAAGTTTTTGAATTTATTCATTTGAACATTTTCAGAGTGAAGGTGTTTGGGTTTTTTTTTGTTTTGTTTTGTTTTTTTTTTTTTTTTTTTGTTACTATGACATATCCTTTAATTTTGCTCTGCCTAAAAAAAAAATCAGATATCAAAACTCAGGAGAAGCTTGTTGCATGCAGTAATATTCTTCACATGGTATCTGGGAGCCAAAAATACATCTATTAAATTCAGTCACTAAATATTAGGATTGCCTACACTGTGCTATTAAATCAGTAATAATTTAACAAATGTTATGAAGAGAGAGGAAAAAGAAGTGACAGCTATATTGTCCCTACTTTAAAAATCAGTATTTACAATATCCATACAAAGCTAACAGCTACCTAAATTGTATAAAAAGTGAAAGACAACCAAACAAAACAAAACAGACAAAAAAAAAAAAACACAAACCACAAGCAACAACCCCCCAAAACAAATAAAATCCCACCAAAACCAAAATAAACATAAACTAGATGCACCAAACCCATTTTAGTTCATGCAAAAAACTCTGGTAGACCTAAAATGATGTATGGTGAAGGAAATTGAGGACACACCCCCTATGATTATGCAAACATCGTATGCCTGTGTGTCCGAACAGCTCACAGCATACTTTCCAAATATTTGGTGCTATGTTTTTATTAATTATGGCTTTTGAACATAATGTTTTCTTTCAGAATCATAATTTAAGACAATTCAGATGACTCAATTCTGTCACACACCCAAGACTTCCTGGGTAGTACTGATATACTGAGCCACTGCAGTTACTGGTATGGTCAGCACTTCTAAAACTGTGCTTATCTCATGCACTGCCTGATTTTTCTTTTGTTTCCTTTGCTTCCTGTAGTGTAAAAACTACTCTTATTTTTAGGAAGGATTTATTTTTTATGATGGAGTTTCCTCATTGCATCTCAAATAATCACAATTGATCACATCCAGATTTATATGTCTAGCTACTTTGTGCTATTTACAGAGTCCCACTTTCCCACTTTTCCATGAACCACCCTTTGAACGAAAGTAGCTCTTCATAATTGGACAATTGACTCCTTGTGAAGCAGGGCTACTTTTGATAAAAAACAGAACTGTAACATTTATAACTTTAATCAAAAATTGTCAAGGAATCTGTGGTGTTTGAAGTAGCAACTGGATGCATAACATACTCTATAATCAGACAACCATAAGAGAATCAGAATTGAATGATTTTGGCTGGAAAGGACTTTAAAGATCCTCGAGTTCCAATCCTATGAGCAGGGATGTCACTTACTAGATCAGGTTGCTCAAAGCCCCATCAAACCTGACCTTGAACAATTCCAGGCATGAGTCATCCACAATTTCTCAGGGCAACCTTTTCCACTCTTTTACCACCCTCACAGTAAAGGATTTCTTCCTAAGATCAAATCTAAACCTTCCTTCTTTCAGATTAAAGACATTACCTCTTGTCCTATCACTATGTGGCCTTGTGAAAAATCATGCATTTGTGCAATGCAATGGTAAGACGATGCAGAACAGGAAAAAAATCAAATAATTAAAGCCTCTGAAGGTAGTGAGGTCATACTTTTTATGCTTGGAAAACCCTGGAGAAAAAAAGTACTTTCAATACTTCTATGTACAGGGGCTAAAAAAGCTGCACAGCATCCTAAAATTCTGTCAGTGAAGGTGAAAGTGATCTGAATTTTTAAGTGAGGGCAATAGACAGAAGACAAGATATAGAGGAAATGTGGAATTAAGTTGTAGTATAAAAGAAATGCCAGTGGGTTCTAGTGAAAGTCAATTTTGGCAAAATTGACAAAGATGACACGTTGATGAACCTGAAGAGAAAAATACATTTCTCAGAGGAAAAAATAACTTTTGAACTTTGAATGAACACCATTCTGATTAATGCACCTGATCCATTTGCTTTAAGACTTTGATTCTAACTATGCAAAATTCCTTCACATTATTTAAACTCTACAGCTGTGAAGGCTACTCCATACTTTGGGTGTGAAGAGCTTACACTTTTTAAGGTGTAAATTATGTGGCATGATGATATTCTAGCTTCATTTAACCGTCTTATAGAGTTCCTCAGCTCTACTAAGCATGTTTATGTGAATTCATTTTACAAAGATGATATGCAATGAGCAGAAACAAAAAAAAAAAATAATTCCTGTTGCTGTTGTTAGCAAAATGTATATTTTGTGTATAGCAACAGGTAGGTAGATAATGGTTAGCAGAATTGCATCCTGTGGAGAAAGACATATTTTCTGGGTCACTAGAAAGTCATCTCATTCAGTTTAAGTAAAATAGTAATTGAAGGGTAGAAGATTTACTGTGGCAATGCGTTGGAGATTCTAATTCACTTAAATAAAACACAGGTTTTGGTAGTGAGAAAAGGTTTTTTCTTCCTTTATGAATTGACCAGGTTCTGGGCAGTTCCCCTGTTTGAATTCTAGTTTTTGCCTTAAGTTCATTTTTCCCTCGGTGCGCAGACAATTTAAGATAGTAGTCTATCTGTCAGTGAAATGCAGTGAAGGCTGTCACGTTCTGTCTCTCATTTCTTTCCCTTCAGTTACATAAATAACAAGAATTTCAACCATGTCACTCCAGGATTATGTGAACCCTTGAACATAACCAAGATTGCTTTGAGAGTGGCTGAGACCAGCATTGGATACTGCAAGCTCTGAGGCATTGTTTTTCCCTGTCTTCAGCAATGAATACATCAGTTAAATTTCAAAGCAGCTGTGAATAAAGTTGAAGTCCTCTGAAGTACTCTGCCATAGAGCTGGGTCTGCCCCGTTGGGGTCTGGCTGGAGGGATTGCATTGCCTTGCACTTGTGTTCCTGCCCAACTCACCTTGGAGGTTCACATGGAAGGTTAGGTTTATATCTGTAAGCAAACTAGTGACAGCCAAATGGAAACACCAGTTCCAAAAAGCAGCTGCCTGTAGAGATGGATGTGAGTCTTGCCTAAAGACTGAAAAGGAAAATCATAAATTCTGGTGTTTGCGCACTACGACCCCAAGCAGCTAAAGCGGTGGCTAGCACTTCTTTGTGAGGTTGTAGCCACTACGTTTGAGGGCACTCCAGGGTTGCGGAGTATCCCAGCGTGGGTTAGCAGCTTTGGTGGCTGGACACTGAGAGGAAGCGAAGGGAAGAGAGAAGGAAAGTTTGCTTGTGAAACTGAGAACCTTTATTCCTCCATGCGTGGTCTGAGCAAATGGCTCTCAGATCGGTGTAAGGCAAAATGGCCCCAAACAAAAGATTGCATCAGATTAGATAGGGAGTGGGCAGACAGCGTGGAAACCTGCCTTGCCCTATGGGGTTAAACTGAGATATGGTTTCACAACCAATGGTGATATAACAGAGATGGGTACAGCGTTCTGGGACAAATAGAAATGCAAAGATAGGGTGATTGACACAGAACTTTCATGAAGAAGCGGGGAGTGGCTACAAGGTTGACACCCCAACAGGGCATGATAACCCCTGATTGACAGAACCATGTAAGAAGAAACCCTGGGAGGAGTGAGATGATTGACTGTGGATCTGTGTGGAAACAACCTGGATCAAACCACTGTGAGGAAAAGATAGACATGTACAAGGAACATGTCTAACTAACATTAATAATATGCCTGACTAAACCAACCCAACCTATAACAATAAATGCCATTTCACTGACCAGAGGAAGAATTTTTCCTTTTCAACCAGATTAGGGTTTTGTTTCCAAAACGCTGTCTTTATCTGGAGGCTGCTGCATAAAGGTAAAAGCTAAATACTTCAAAGGAAAACTCATAAAAATAGTTAAGCTGACATAAGTATAAGATCTTCATTTACTGCAATGCCTAGTGCTCTCCTTCAATTAAAGTATTATAGTTATCTTACATAATCTTCTAATGATATATTTCCAGTTAAAATGCTGTGATTTTTATCTCCATTCTCAAATTAGCATTGTGATACATTCAGTATACTCAATAAGAACAAAAGCTGTTAGAATAAGAAGGAAATTTTTATGATTTCTGAAATAAGTATTTAGCAGAGCAATGAATTTTGAATACCTGTTGGAAAGTACTTAAATAATTTTGCCTTTAAGGACACTCTTTTACTGAGGTATTTCAAAGTAAGCACATTGTACTTTTGTATATATTTAATGTTTTTAAATAATTTATCCTTTTTTTTGAGATGGTTCTCAGATCTCAAGTATACATAAAAAATAATGTTAAAAAAAAAGACAATGCAAAATTACCTGGGTCATTTGGTAAAATGCGTCTGGTTACACTATTGCATCCCATTAAATTATTTTCAGTTGAAATCAAGACTCTGAGAAGTAAAGGTTTTACATTTTTTTAGCCTTTAAAGGACACAGAGGACTAGATAATTGTAGGGCTTTTATGAGTCTTCTAACTGTATCCTGTTTGGTGATGGGAAACACCACTGAGGATATAGTGTCCTACAGAGTTTTAGTTCTTTTAGTCCTGCATAAACTATAATTGTTGCATATATTAGAAGTGATAAAAAGTTTATTATGTTCTGAAATTAAAATCCTCAGGGGGAAAAAAACCCAACCCCTTCTTTTGTATATTTTCCAGCTATTCTTCTGTCCCTGACACACACTTTTTAAAGAGCATTTACTACAATAGACACTTAAGGCATTTATTTATCTAAATGGTAAAAAAAAAAAAAAATTCAAAAGAGACCTTTCAAAAATTCAAGGGAATCTGAAAGTAAATTGAGGTAAGCCTTTAGTTAGGTATCACTGACATTTCTGTCTAACTAGGGAACCACTGCTGAACTACATAAGGCAGTTCTGCACAGTTCTGTAAGTGGTACAAAGGACTGACTGTTCTCTTTGCAGTGATTTTGCTTCCCTTCTTCTCCCCGGTAATAATAGAAGTTGTTTATTCTTTGGTCTTCAACCTTCATTAATGCATTGTTTTGTTTAAATATGGAGGAATACTGTAACACAAATGCCAAACCTGTAGTTCAAATTACGTTACCACTATAGATTATATGATACCATTTTTTATGTCCGGAAAGTGTCATAAAAACTGCAGACAGGACCAGTTTTGTAGATTGTTAAACATTGTTTTTTGGGTTTTTTGGGGTTTTTTTAGCTTGTTGTCTTAAGTGCTGTGTGGACAAACAGCATGAGTAAAGGCAGAGATTCATAAAAAACTTTGAAGTACCAATTTTGGCGAAAATTCTCTTTTTTAACAAAAGGAATTAATTCTTTTGTGATTAGTCTTAGCT
The DNA here is from genome assembly GCF_031753505.1 of Anomalospiza imberbis. NCBI lineage: Eukaryota > Metazoa > Chordata > Aves > Passeriformes > Viduidae > Anomalospiza > Anomalospiza imberbis. The sequence continues at coordinate 56,788,780 of NC_089721.1, read as the reverse complement.
AAATTAATTATGTAATAACTGTCCCACCATAAAGCCATCCTGGAGTTTTCACATTAATTCTTTTTATGGCAGCACAAAAATGAAAGTTAGCATTAAAAGTCTCCAGAAGAAAGCTTTTAAAGCTTTCAGAAAGAAAGATGGAAATAATTGTTCAATGAGCTTAAGCCAAACTAAATAGATCATAGTTAAAAAAATTATTCTCTAGAAAAATGCTTTGTTTTGAGCATATTTAGTTCTAAAAATAAAACTGCTGAAGCCTGTAAACACAGAAAACAACATTTATAGTTGAAAAGAGGACTCATATTACAACTTCTTTGACATTATTTAATTTATACCTGATGGAACCATTTGGTGAAACCAAAAATTAGTTCATAATACATCTGTATCACTGAATTTTTTTTATTAGAAATAGGACGAAAATTCTCAAGTACTTTTCCTTTGTGTGAGCAAGTTTTTATCACAGTCAGAGGAAATGGGCTTTCTCCTGTTTGTTTGTATGATTGCTTTTTCAAGTAATTAACATGGATTAGTTAGCTTGGGTAAAAACATATCTCCTATCAGAGCATTTCAAAGGGAGAATTTTATGTTTCCTTTCTCAGATGTTCTTTATTGTTATTAATATGTGTAAAAAATAGTAGGAAAAATAATAAATATATGTCCCAAAATTTACGTATACATTAAATTCTGGCTACTAACCTTAAAAAAGAAGTAGTTGCTATAAATTGATCAGATATACTGGGTGTCATGGTTTGACACTGGCACGATGCCAGCGCCTCCATGAAAATATACTTTTTAAAATAATTGCTGTGAGATGTGATCAGGAACAGAGCAGAGCAGGCCCAAACTTAGTAACTAAGGAAAGAACTTTATTAAACTACTACTACTAGAAAAACTACAAACACTAAATCCTGGATGAAGACTTTCTAAAACACCCCTCCTCCTCCCACCTAATTTCTAAACAAACTTAACCGTGAGACACCACCCAGGATCTTAATCAAGTTGCCACCCTTCAGATATTCAAACACTCAATCTTTCAAGGGAGACAGGAGTCTCTCCTGTGCCACAGACCCCCCCCAGGAAGCACAATTGCCACCCTTGTGTTTCCATGTCACACATGGCGACCGCCCGGAGAAAATCTGCCAGTGTGACACTCTCCTTTCCATGTCACAGTGCTCTCACCACCGGGCATGGACAGACTGCTCATAGGGCTCCTTTAAGGATGCTTTGCCATGAACCAAAAGAGACAACAGTTCAGTTTCTCATTTTGGGACTACAGTCCCCCCCATTTTCCCCTGGGGCTGAGGGTCCAAGAACAGAGGTCCTCTTCTCCTCTTCTTCTTCCTTGAAGATAGAGGGCCTCTCCACACCTTCTCTTTACTCCTCTGCTGGTGATCACTGAAACAGGTCTCCTGGCACACCAACGCACCACCCTAAGTGCAGCTTCTGTTAGGAGAATTTGGTTCAGTCTATGGCTAACAAGAGAAGTCCAGCCACAAGCCACTCCATCATCTCCTTCCAACTCGAGAATTTCTTTTTCCATCATCTCGGATCCCAGACTGTCTCTCTTCTACTTCAAATCAAGGAGGAGCAATATTTTACAAAGCCTTCATTTCTCAGGAAGGGGTTAAAAGCTCAGACTCCCTGGACGGCTGATATTTCTGCCCAGCAGCCGACTCCCAAGGCCAAAGCTGGGCGCCTTCCCCCCCCCCCTTCTCCTCCGCGCCGGCAAAGTTACAGGTGCCGTCCGGACTCTCTATCTCTTCCCTCTGGGGGGGGATGACAAAGACATCTCCGCTTCTCTCCACCCTTCCGTCCACAGGAGCTAGCTCGGTTCCAGTCCTTCTACCCCTCAGCTCACCTCGACCAGGCCCCATGGCTTCCCCTCCCCCACCCAGCCCCATGGCTGGGCAGGGGAGGTCCGCACAGCACCTTGACCGGAACCAAAAGAGAGCGAGCTCTTGGGAGTTCTTGCTTTTAACCCCCTGTGTTCTCAGAGGCGTATCCCTATCTTCAGTGGTCACTTCAGGTGCCAATATCCAAACTTGACCACTGATTGGTTTGACCCAACTTCCTGAAAAAAAAAAAAATCACTTCCACGTCAAACCACGACACTGGGCTTCCATATGAAGACTTCATCTCTTTCACCTCACAAAAAGACCTTTGCAGGAATGTGGGAGACTGATTTGTAAAGACAGTGTCATTAGGAATAAATAAGCACTTCCTCTCAGAAAAATAGGCACAAAAAAAAAAAAAAAGAAATGTTCTGGAAGAAATATGGGAGTTCCAAAGGGAATATTTTCACTGAAGGGAAAATCTCTGGAACTGGTTATTTCTGGAATTTATTAAATACAATTTGTATCTAGGTTGAAGAGCCTATCAGGAAAGTGAAACAGAGCAGGATCTTTACTTCAAAAATCAGTGTACAATCTCTGAGGCAAGGAGGTCTGAATAAGGGTGTTGGCAATAGTGAAATATTTAGCTGTTTCAGTAGCCTTATAGGGTACAGTATCTCTGTTCAAAAACTGAGCCGCTCAATAAGCAGGAGCACCTTGTAAGAACCAGGGCAGAGGTGTAGAAGGGTGTTTTGGCCTGAGGATCTCATGTCTGTGCATGCAAGCACAAGTGAATTCTTTGCAGCACTGCTGTGCAATTCCAGTAAGTCTGTATGGCAGCCAAGGTGGCTATTTCCCTTAGGGGTTCAGAGGAAGGAAGATTTCAGCCATTTCCTGTCACTTTGCAAAGCATCATTTTAGACTGTCTTGCTAATAAATGAAGTGTACCTTAGGGCAAAGAGACTTACCTTTCAGATACAATTTCAGTCTGAAAACTTTAGGGATCTGATTTTCTTGTATATTCACGTTTGTAATGTGATTATCGGTATTCAGTGATATTTGGCCATGAAATAGATCTGGGTGTTGGTAAGAGGCTGGTAGAATGGGCTTTCACATTCATTCACTTTTTTCCTTTTCCTCTCTAATAAAAAGAAATTTGCTAGACCATAATGGTTAAGACATAAAGGATTTTTAAATTTTAATTTTTTAAAAATGAGATTAAATGAAACAAGTTTTCTGAGATTACACATTAAACTGCTGAAAAAGGTACTCACAACCTCTAATCCACCTCTCTGTTTATATAGCTGAAGAAGGTAATTGTCTTCTGAACAGAAAGCTGAACCGAAGATTATTTTGTGTTAGAAGGGATCCAATTTCCCAGATCATATAGTCCAACTTATCTGCCATGATCAGGGACATACTTCACTAGATCAAATTCCCATCATGCCTGACTTTGAACACTTCCACAGATGGGGTATCCACAACTTCTCTGGACAACCTGTGCCAATGTTTACCACTCTCATGTAAAAAATATCTTCCTCATACTAAATCTACTCAAATACACTCAAATCTCTTTCAATTTAAGACTCTTGCCCCTTTTCCTGTCCCTAAGGAACATAGGAAAAATGTCTCTGTCTTTCATACAGACTCTTTTTTAAATATTGCAAGACTGCAATGAGGTCTCCTGGAGTGGTCTCTTTTCTAAGCCAAAAAATTTTCATCTTCTCAATCTTCATTTATAGGGAATATGTTTCAGACCTCTGGTCATTCATAGATTATGGAGGATCATTAAATGATCCTCTTCTGGACCTGCACTAGCAGGTCCATGACCTTCCTGTGCTGGGACCCCAGAGCTGGATGCAGGGTTCCAGGTGGGCTCTCACCAGAGCAGAGCAGAGGGGCAGAATCCCCTCCCTCCCCTGCTGCCCACGCTGCTTTGGATGCAGCCCAGGACACGTTTGGCTTTCTGGGCTGTGAGTGCCCATGGCTGGGTCATGTCCACTTTTTCATCCATCACCACTCCCGAGTCATTCTTGGCAGGGTGGCTGCCAGTCTCTTCATCTCTCAGACCATACTGATACTGGGGGTTACCCTGACCCAGGTGTGGGACTTTGCACTTGCTCTTGTTGAACTACAAGAGATTTCCCCTGTCAAACCTATCAGGGTCCCTCTGAATGGCATCCCTTTACTCCGTCAAATCCAAATTTTTGTAGTCTGCAAACTTCCTGAGACTGTACTCAGTCCCACTATGTCATCAAGGAAGATGTTGATGGCACAGTTGCTGGTATAGACCCTTGAAAGGCATCACTCTTTGCTGGTTTCTACCTGGACTTTGAGAAACTGAATACAAAAGTTTTTGGCTATGTCCATCCAGACAATTCCTTACCCAATTAAACATCCATCCATCCATCCATCCATCCATCCATCCATCCATCCATCCATCCATCCATCTTTCCCATACTTGTCCCATTTAGTGTCAGGAATGTTTTGGACCGTATCAAAGGCCTTATAGGTAAATGTCCCCTGTCCACCAAGGAAATTCCATCATAGTCATTCCATCACAGAAAAGTCACTGTATGAATTAGTAAGGCATGATTTGGTCCATGAAGTCACATTGGTTGTGTCACCTCCCGGTATCCCATATGTTTCAACATATGGAGATCATAGTTTCTTCCAGGAGAAACTGCACCTTACAAGGAATGACTGGTCAGTCATTCTCAGGATTCTTCCTTTTGTCCTCTTATTAATTACTTATTATTATGTCAGAATTCATTTTAGGTTTACTTCTTTTATGAGAGAAGTTTCTTTCCCTCTTCTTTATTCAGAAATTTAAATGTAATTTGCATAATAAGAGAAGAGAAAATTGTATGGCTTGTCTTAACTAATTCTGAAATTTCTTAGGTTGATTTCCTTTTTTTTTTACTAACTTGTTTTCCATTATTTTGTGAAACTGAATATGAAAAAAACTAAGAAAAATCCTTGGCAGAGGCCAGAATTTTCAGACAAGAATATTGCAGTTACAAAACATATATCCAGCAAACTCCTACAACACACAAAGTAACAACTGCTTAACATATGAGTTACCAATGATTTACAGCAATATCTAATTGATAGTGTTCCTTCCTGCGAAGCTGCTCCATGGATCTTGATTTTCTTGTCAAGTTCTTAAGTTACTGAAGAAAACACTTTAGCCATTAGCTCCACTGAAGAGTGCATAATGTAATGTACCTTCACATGTGCAGACACAGCTGACCTAAGTTGCCAGTGTCACATACCACTATGCTTGTTGTAGGCCAGTAAGTGTTTCCTTGTTCTGTCCCTACAGGACAGAACAATAACTGTTGGTAGCTATTCTATCATCTTGCAAACAGAGTGATTTTAGGGCTACAAGTTACTGCTTTATAAATGAGCTGGTGCAAGACCTCTAATTAAAGAAAGACTCACATCTGCTTTTGGTACAGCTAGAATCATTAATAATGGCAGAAATATTTCTGCTTTACAAGCATTGCTGTTTTTTTGCTTCAGTTTATTAAGATCAAATTTCTAGAAAAAATTACATTCTATCTCTATACTCTGTGCCACTTTTAATGTAAGTTGCAGAAGATATGAGTTAGGATATATTCTTTTTGATCCTCTATATTCTCTTTCATAATTTCTTTCAAATGAAGACAGGATGAATACTACCTTTAAGAAGGAAAAAAGGACAAATAGGTTGTATGTGCATTTTTGAACAGACGTCTAACTAATGTTTTATGAGACTTTTTTATTCTAACAGAAGCAATTGTGAATTAATTCAGGTCAATTCTCTTTTTTAAAATATCAATAAAATTTAAAAATATATTATTTATTTCTTAAGAAACAATTACAAAAATAATAATCAAAAATGTAATGAAACGGAAAGTAACAAAGAGAGAAAAATAAAGCCCAAGGAAAAAAAGGGATGCAAGTAAAAAAGAACTGCTCACCAACAACCAGCAGATTCCCAGCCACTTCCCAAGCAGCAGCTCCTGACCAGCTTTCCTTGTAGTTTATGTGCTGAGCATGATGCCACATGGCCAGTTGGAGTCAGCTGTCCTAGGGTGCTCTCTCCCAGCTTCTTGTGCACTGCCAACCTCAGTTTCAGCAGGGCAGCATAAGAAGCTGGACAGTCCTTGTTTTAAGCACTGCTCAGCAACTAAACCAGTCATGTGTTATCAACATTATTGTCATCCGAAATGAAAAACATAGCACTGTACCTGCTGTGCAGGAAAACTAATTCTATACCAACTGAAACAGTAGAGAAGGAACATTGACTTGCTTCATTTATTTGTTTTCCGTTTTCTTTTCCAGTCTGTTTCCACACTCTACAGCAAACAGCTCCTTCCTCTCTCTCAGTCTGACCATGATATGTTATGATAGACATATAAGTGGAAAGCACTAATTTACTCTAATTCTTCAGAATAGAACAGGATAGTCCTTCATTAAAACAGACTCACCGGTCTGACTGCTGTATATTACTGAATTTACTGTTAGGAAAAATGCATAAAATACTAAATACAACAACAACAAAAAAGGCTGTTAGACTTGCTGAAGGTATAACTCGTTGTTTAATATCTCCTCTATAATTGTGTTCTTCATCTGTCATTAAATATGAACTAAATAATTCCTTAGTCTTGTTATGTTTAAAGAAAATAATCTCTTGATGCTAACAGGTTTTGCTCTATAGAGTGAGTAGAATGAGATACTGTACTAATCTAAAATATTTGAACACAATCTAATAGAATTAGCATCCTGATACCAATTATTCATCATCTGTGAACAAAAGATAGTTTTGCTGTTGCTTCCTTAAAAACTTGCTTTTTCCTTTTGGTGGGATGAGCTCAGATGTGGAAGTTATGTAGTGGGGAAAGTCAGTTCAGATTAAAAGGAAAAAGATTGCATGGATGAACTGACAGACTGGCTTATATTCAAGGTTCATGTCAAAAAGTATAACTGGTTCTCAGCTAGTACACTTTAAGCATTATATATAACATTATTGTTAACTCAAGTCCAAATCCACTGTGATGTTCTTTCTTGTTTTTGTGTTTTTAATTTAATGCAGTTAAGATCTTACTAAAGGAATTATTTTGTTCTATTTTTTTATTATTTTTCTCATTATTTTAGTCTGGGTTAATTCATGTATTCAAAATAAATGAAAGAAGAAGAAAGTTAGGTGCACTGCTAAGGAAAACCAAAATTTTGCATGGCACCTTTCACCAAATTAAATGGACCTAAATTTCTTTGCTGGTAGGAAGCTCACATACTTTCTCAAATTAATTCCCAAATGAAATGTTTTAGCAATGCTTGGAGGAAAGCAATAGTGAACTGGGAGAGGTGGGGATTACATTTTATTTTGTTTTGCATGTTTTAAGACCAGCACATAATTGGCCTGACACAGACAGAAGAAAAAAATCTTCATTTCCACTTACATAAAATTTGTATATTTATATTTGTATATAGTAATATTGTACCTCTTTTATCTCTAGAATTGTAAAGAAACCTATGGACACTTAAATTGAAATAATGTAATAGTTTTAAAAAATTCTATATGTAAATATATGTAAATTCTATATACAAAATTATATATGTAATATATGTATAGAACATATATTCTAAATGTTACTAAATATATTGAATATAATTTTCATTACAAAATTAGCTCTACAAAGGTAAAACAAGCATCTAATACCATTATAGGTTTCACATGCTATTCATAATTTCTATAAATGTTCCAATAGTCAGATTTTGATGTATTTGTTTCACACAGTTTAATTACATCTTTTACTTTAATGTTATACAGGTATCCAGTGTTTGTTGTCTCTGTCTCAAATAGATGTTGGACTAAATTAAAAGAAGTGTGTTCATATTTCTACTGATTTGCATTGCATCAGTCTCTAATTCTTAAATTTCCCTTTTCTTACTAAATTTTAGTTTCTGTTTTTGTAGTCTTTCATTATTTTGTCTATTTTTTTCATATATAATTCAAGCTTTTCTTTATGGACATTCAATTTATAAGAATATTAAACACCAAAAATTCCAAGTATTTTGTTTCACTTGGTAGCACCCTAGGTTAAAGACAAAAAGGACAAGGTGGGAATTAAAATAGTTTAGTAAATAGCTAATTCATTTTTGTGACAGTGGGAAAAGTTGTACCTAAATTATCATCGTCTTGAAATCTAGGAGTGAATGGATGTCTTTGCTGTGCTATTCCTCCCCATCAATTCACTCTTCTTTGGGAACCTGTGAGTAGACAATATTCAGGCATTTTGAAAAGCAGCAGTGTGCTTCCCTACTGAGTAGGCTACTTAATGAACTCCCACTACTTCTTCCCAGACCTAAATGGAGCACCACCTAGCATCACTGTCTCACCCAGTGAAAATAAGTAAATAAACCTCTGTATTGCCTGTTCTCCATACCAGGATACAAAATGTCCTATGAAATTTTTGTATACTTTTTTTACCTCAATATGGAAGATACAGGGAACACCTTATCTACTGGTTACAAATGATTATCACTTTTCTGTGCTTTTGGATTATGCAGACAGTCCCTGATGATACCCATAAAGTGGTAGAAATGTAATATGAGAGTTTGAAATAAATTTCATTACAGTTAATAGATGATTTAATAAATGTTAGTTGGCTTTATTCATCAAATTTTACCACATGCAGATGCCATACTGAGCTCAATCACATCACTTGGATGGTAGAAGATTACTTGAGGGATCTTCAAATACCACTGTTAAATTCAGGTTTGTATATGCAGATACATGTGGGTTTTCTCACATAATATAAATAGACTTGAACTATCTATCTAATGTGAATATCCTTGGTGGGAATGGGAAATTCACATTTTTTTCTGAGCATGGTAGCTCGGACATCTCTTATTTATATTGTGTCTTCACTTGCAAAGCTCTATGAAGTTTTACTGAAGTTCCCAAAGGGGTTAATTAAAATATTTGATCTATTTAATTTCATGTAAATTTCATCATCTCAAGTTTTAGATTTAAGTGAAACCAGAAAAATCTCTGTTCATGACTTTGATCTGAGGCCATCAGGGCCTGTATGAGTTGCTTCAGGTTTGGCTAAGGGTCAACGGCAAGTTGACTCAGTCAAGTTGAAGATCAGCGAACTTGGGTAAAGAAGTGCATAGTGCTGTTTATACACTACTGAGAATTGCATGGAGAGTTATCAATGCTGACGCTGAACAAAAGGAAATTATTTTTCCCACCATCCTGATATATATATATATACCTAGTTCTTTAAAGCACTGTAGCCAGTGTATTAAAACTGGTATCATGTTCTTAAGATCTGAACAGCTGCTGTTCACTGTTAGCCACTCCCTCTTGACAGCTACTCAACACCATTGGGACACAAGCAGTTACATCTTCGCAGCCATTAATCTTTTCATGGCTGAGTTGCCTTTGGTTTGAAACTTTAAAAGGAAGAAGCAGATATCAGGAAATTACTTCATAACTGTTACATAAAGTCTTTTAGCAGTACCAAAATATTCAGCATTTTTGTTTAAAAGCCTCATATTCTTTAGGCAACAAGTTTTCTTTGTTTAGCTCTTAGGTTGTCACCATACCATGCAGAGAAACAGTGCATTATTACTTCTTGAGATGTCTTATAAATGAAGCAGATATAAATATAGTCCTGAAATATATCTGAAAGGCAAAAACAAAGGAAAAGGAAAAAAGAATAGAAACAAAAGTAGCATCAATTTGTTTTCTGTCTCAAAACCAAGTATACAGTTTACCCACAACAAAAACATCTGGTGTGCTTATCCTTGTTTGTCTAACAAGTTTAGTTAGCTACTGATGGAAAATTGCTGTACTTAAATGGTACACTAAAAATAGACATTGCATAAATTATTTGAGAAAAAACTTTATTAATGAAATATTTTATCCACACAACTTTTAATATTTTTATTTATCGCAAATAATACCACAAAATAGGACACCATTGAAAATAAGAAGAAATAAATACACTTCATGATTTCAGGGCTGCACCCTTCCTGTAGAACCTTACACTGATCTAGAGACCAACACATGTATTTGAGAGTTTTGCTTTACAGGAAATTCCCAAGGTATTTCATCTCAGTTCACACTAAGAGCATGACTGGGAAAATCTGCTTGCTGGATTCTTGATATCAGTGATAGCATAAAGCATCATATGTAGCTTTGGGAAAAATTGAAATTCACCAATAAGGTTAAATCAGGCCGAGACTGGTTGTTTCCCATTTACATACAAAGTTAAGCGTCCTGCTTCATGGGTTCATCAACACAGGAGATGTGGAAATCATACATGAAGTGGACTTCTCAGAAGAAGATCAATCAAAGCTGCATGTAGATAGAAAGATAGATACATTTTTCATGTGTTTGTTTGTTATGTTTTTGTTTTGTTTGCTTGCTTGGTTTGGTTTAGTTTGTTGTTGTTTGATTGTGCTTTTTTTGTGTGGGCTTTTTTTTTGGTCTTCTTTTGGGTATCAGTCACTGAATTCTTTCCTTTCTGTGCAACTTGCCTAAAGTTGGGAAATACCATCTAGCCTCCAATCTCCTTGGAACAGTAGTCAGTCACCTTGGCTCAGTTTTTCCCAGCACCCTGGGCTAGAAGTGCTCACCTGTGTTGTAGCACAGCACTGCCTCTGGGGAAAATGCAGAAAGAATGAACCCCAGGGGATCATGTGAGCCATGTTTCCCTGTTCTCATGAGAATGGCATGGAAGAACATCCTGATAAAATACCCAGTATGACCTCCTCAATGCATGTGGTTGGTCCAGAAACCCCCAGAGTTGCCTTTTGGAGCAGTCCTCTCTGTGACTCTTGTAGTAGAAGAGTATCACACAAAACTGAATCAGGAGGAAGAATGGAAAGAACAGTTCAATAGAAAATTTATCACTTTGCCACTAGTATGAAGCTCTAGACAGCATGGTGCATCTTTGAATTGAAGGCTTACTCCAGGAATCCACGTCTATCCCTAATTAATAACATAACAGACATGATACATAGTGGTTACCAAAACCACTTTCAGGAGAATGAAAAATATCTCACAGTTGCTCCATTTTATTTCCCAACACATTTTACTGATAACTGTAGGAGCTGCACATTGTCTATTTTCTGATTATTACCTTCATAATTAACTTAATGTGAAAGGAAACCAAAGAATTGTCTTTCCCATCTCTTCTTGTGCCTCCAGGAATGTGGCTGAGTAACAGGAGAGATGATAAACACTGTGGCAGCTGGATTTAAATGCGCCAGTGGAGATTTGTCCTTTTAGATGAAAGGTCCCAGAGTCAACAATTCTTGCTAGCATCCAGTCCATGCAATAAACTTTATCGTCATGAAATTGCTATTTGCCGGGCAGGGAAGAACACACTGTGTCTGCGTGCACAAACTGTAGAAGTCAGATGATAAGTGATATATTGGGTTGTTCTGCTATAAAATGTACAAAAATGGCATAAAGTATTCAAAGGACGATGCTGTTATCTGACACTCAAGATGATGTTGTTACTAAGCCTGGCAGTTTTGGATCTTCTGAATTATTGACTTTGATTATGCCTTACTAATGGCAGGTGGTAGGGGATCTTACCTTTTTCATTTCATTGGCAATAGCTTCATTTCCTTTCCTATACCTTTCTATCAAGTCACTCAGAAAAATTCTTATTCCAGAGCTGAAAAATGGAAATTGCTCTGCCTATCTTAAGAACTCATAAGTATCATATCCTCAAAAGAGATGTTCATAAAAATCAAGAATTATTTATTCTTTCTGTACTTACTGAGAGGAGCCGTGCAATTCTGTTCTATGAGACCACAGACAGGCTCATCATCTCTGCTGTTTCAGACACCAAGGAGTGAAGTGAAATAGGTAAGAATCTGTAAAAAACCCACAGCTACCTGGGACTACTTTTTCATTACTTTTCTTCTGCAAACAAAGTTTGGGATTCCTTATTTTTTGTGAAACAGAATGATTGCCTTATAGAATCACAGAATGGTTTGTATTGGAAGGGATTTTAAAGACCATCCAGTTCCAGCTCCCCTGCCCTGTGAAGGGACACCTTCCACTTGACCAGATTGCTCAAAGCCTCATTCAGCTTAGCCTTGAACACTGCTGGGGTGGGGATGGGGCATCCACAGGTTCTCTGGGCTACCTGTGCCAGTGTCTCACCGCCCTCACCATACAGAAGAGGAATGAAGTCACCCCTCAGCTGCTCCTCACAGGATATCCTATTCAGCTCTTTCTCCAGCCTTGTTGACCTCCTCTAGATGCATTTGAGTGCCTCCATGTTCTTATCAAATTGTGGGAACCAGAACTGCACACAGTACTCAAGATGAGACAACACCAATTCTATTCCCATAATAGGTGAAAAAATTGTTACTAACCCATGCCTTTTTTTTTAGTAACATAATATTTCCATCTGCACCCGTCTACTGATACTGGGTTTTATTCAATAATAGTCACTTTTAAGGAATTTGTATTAGATAATGCAGGTTTTACAAAGAAAAGGAAAGTGATGATTTGACGACAAAGACATTTTATCAGAGAAACACAGAATATGAGTTGGCAGATAACTAACTGATCCATGGTTCATGGATCAGGATCATGAAGTATGTCTCCTGGCCCTGCACAGCACATTCCCAAGAATCATAGCATGTGCCTGACAGTGTTGTCCCAAGGCTTCTTGAGCCCTGCCAGGCTTGGTGCTGTGACCACTACCCTGGGGAGCCTGTTCCAGTGCCCAGCCACCCTCTGGGTGAAGAACCTTTCCCTGATATCTAACCTAAACCTGCTCTGACTCAATTTCAGGTCATTTCCTCAAGTCCTATCATTGGTCAGCAGAGAGAAGAGATCAGTACTTACCCTTCTTCTGCCCCTCATGAGGAAGTTGAAATTGTAGTGAGGTTTCTCCTCAGTCTCCTCTTCTCCAGGCTGAACAGACCAAGTGACCTCAGCCACTCCTTATACAGCTTCAAGGGCCTTTAACATTTTCATTACCCTCCTCTGAATGCTTTCTTCATAGTTTAACTTCTTTCTTATTCTGTATCACTCAAAACTGCCCCCAGCACTGGAGGTGAGACTGCCCCAGGGCAGAGCAAAGTGGGACAATCTCCTCCCTTGCCTGGCTGTGATTCTGTGCCTGATGCACCCCAGGACATGGGTGACTCTCCTGACTGACAGGGCACTGCTGGCTCAGGTTCAACTTGCCACTGACCAGGACATCGAGGTCCCTTTCCACAGTGCAGGAAAAATTGAGAAACTATGTTTATAATGTGGTTGTTCTAACATATTAGTATCAAATTAGTATCCTAATCTTAGTCATGTGGGCTATTCTGAAGCTAGCATTTTACCTTATTTTTCTCATGAGTGAAAATCCTAATAGTTTTGTTTCATTTCAGAGGATGAATAAAACACTTCAACTTAGAAGTTTTTATGAAATCACATTCTTAGGAGTTAGCTATTATTTCTAAGGCTTTACGTTGAGTCAAAGCTGCTGAATAACACCTGCAAAAGAAGCTGCTACCAATTACTAACAATTGAGAATGTACTACTTGATTTATCCAGGGAGCTGTAGTGATAGAAAAGTGGCAATCTGCTCCATTTGATAAAAGGTCCACTAAAGACTCAGCAAGAGTGTGTGAATATATTTCAAAGGAATTTTCTTTGCTTTTTGGAATAAAATCATCACATCAGGTAGGTTTGATCATGACTTTCAGAAAGCACCATGAGAAAGCCATTGCTGAAAGCATCCAGCTGACCAAAATGCCTGTTATTCAACTATCAGAGCTGTCAAGTGAAAATGAGGCCTTATGCCTCAGATCACCAGAAAAGTCACAATATAGTGACCAAGATCACATTCTAGCTCACTGCAGAAGTGCCAATCCCTTCCATGCACATGAGATAGACTTTCATGAGAGACTGTACATAATAAAAAAAAAAAAAAAACCTGACATGATAGATAAAGGCAATGCAGATGAGGGAGGTATCCTATATGTCAGAAAGCATTTCAGTAGTTCTAATGTTCTGACAGTATCTCAGATAACAGAATAGACCATAAAAGTTTGTTTCTGTCTTGTGTACCTAAAGAAGAGATAAAAAGATACTAAAATAAAGACATAATAAAATTAAGATTCACAAAGCAATGTAGCACTCCACTACAAAAGATGAGAAAAATATTTGACTCCATGATAAGAAATAGGTTTGGCTTGCCATCTGAAAAACATATAAGGATGTGGCAAAAAATCTAAAATGCGCTAAAACATAGAATGCACATTCTACCACCATCTGGATTGAGAACATTGAAACAAAGTTACAAAAGTGAACATATGGTGGTGTAGCCGGACAGTTTTAGCCACTCTAAGAACTTTTATCATCTGTTGGTCTTTCTTACAAGAGCTAGAAGAAAACTAAGCAGTACAGAAAATATAACACTGCAAAGAACAGAACTTAAAATAAATTCAAATTTCTTAGCAATCACAGTTACATAAATACAGGTAAATTTTTAAAAGATCACATATTGGAGTATGACATGAACTTACAAACTACAGCAAAAAGACAACACTTATGTTCCTGAGCGTGAAAATAAATTTCAAAACAATGACTGGAATAGCAACAAAAAATGTATAAATAAAACATTCATCAGTCTGTCAAAAATTTGAAGATGTCATCCAGCAGCCAATTATTCAAACTATAAAATGTGGTAAACAGCTTCTCTCAGTAGATCACAACATCGCACCTAGACAAAGAGCTCTTAATTTCTTTGTTTGTGGTATACAAAACAAAGTAACTGTCAACCATGTAGAGGCCATGTAATAAACTGATAATTCCAATCATGTGTGTTTATGCTCTAAAAAGAATTCCCCTGTATCTATATCTGGATTTCAAACTACAATATCAGGTACAGGAAGTAGTTTTCTCAAATATTCCCTAGTGCTGCTTTTTATCACTATTGAAATTTTTAAGTTATTTTACTTTTCAGTAAATCATCATAACATAATGCATTATTGATAATATTATATTGCCCAAATTTTATTAGGAGAAAATATTCTTTAGCTTTAACCACAAGGTGAATAGGGTAATATGAAAAGTAATCAAGTCACAGCAAATGGTTTGGGGTTTTAAGAAATACAGAACTTTTATTGAAAGAACTTACAAGTACACTTATTTCCATTGTTATGCCTGGGATGTTCCAGGGTCTACTTCTTATAACTAATCATTTTTATAAATAACTAATATATATATAAAAGGAGATGGGGAAAAATTTGCTCAGAATCATCACCGGCACATGGCAACTGAAGGTGATCTTAATTAACAACGTGGGTTCTGTCTATTCAGCATTGTTTCAGTGCAATTTTGTTGTACAATAAGGAAGTCACTTTGCATTGACTCTGGCCATATGTCCACAGGAAGAATAAACTGATTCCTTTTTAGTCCTGGAAGCAACTGAGCTCCAACGTCCCTGTCAGGAAGCACAAAGTGTGGAGCAGCTTTGCAAATAATTACTAGCTGACAGCAGAGGAGATGCTGTTGGGAAAAGCTGGAGGCAAGAGTGGAAAAGGTGGCAGAATCACACAATTGCAGAATGAGCTTGGTTAGAAAAGACCTTTTGGATCACCAAGTCCAACCTATGACTTAACATCTCCTCATCAACTAAACCATGGCAATGAGTGCCACATCCAGTCTTTTTTTAAACACATCCACGGACGGTGACTCCACCACCTCCCTGGGCAATTGGGGAGAGGAAGGCAAGAGTCTCTTACTCTTGTACTTCATCTATAGAGAAATATATTTATTTCTCTTTAGAAAGGCAGCTATACAGAAATGACCTGAAAATTCATGAACATGTGGAACTCCCTTACAGTGAAAAATCTATAACCAGTCTCTGAAAGTTGCTCTGCAGGAAAGGAGGGATAAGTTGAACCACGGTGGCCAGAGAATTTCCCAGCGCTTCACCTTGCAGGAGCATTTAGGCAACTTGATAACAGAAGAATTTCTGCACAATGACATTTAGCTGGAAAACAATGCTCTGGAAAGTGATCTGATATTCACCACTACACTGGAACTCTTCTATTGAAAGGCAACTTGGACATGACATGCTGTGAGTAGATAATGTTTTTAAACTGTAGTTTCTAGATCAGCTTGCAACATTTTAACCAAACAGCTCTCAGGAACAACATGGAATGTTCTGCATTACTTTATGGAATAGATTACTCTGACTGGCATTTTCTGCAAATGTTAGAAATACTGAAAATAACTTCCCTAACTGAGTTTATCAGACCTTTTTGTGAAGACTCACACACTCACATGTTCAATGGCTTTTATTGACTATATAGAAAACTATTTCTGGCAAAATGTTATTATATATCTAAAAGTGTATTAGGAATAGACCAAAAATTACTGACACCTCTTGTAGGCTTCAAAACACAGATAATAAAAGACAGCATGCAAATGATTTTAATGTAGTTCTATTTTGACAGAGAGCTAGAAAGAATAGCACAATGAAACTGTAAGAACAGTATATTCAGAAGTTCTGGTGCTTTATTTAATCATAGCTCAGCTATAAAGAAGAAAATATAGTCAGGTACAGATGATAAAGACATTCAGGATGTGTTCAAATGCAATAATAGCAATAAAATATAAAAGTTGCAATGAAAACCAAAAACCCTTTATGAGTTAAACTGTTAATTTAGCTGCATTGTTAGATTAAAACCTCAGAGTTTTAACAGATGGAAAATGGGAACAAAGGCAGGTATAAAGATTTCTTTATTGCATTAACTGAGAATCTAACTGTTTGAATTTTTAATACAATTTATGTTTTTCCTTTCACTGCAAACAAGTAAACACATGGATTTCCCAATACAGTAAATTTTTATTATTCCTCGAATCCTAATGCTAACAATTTTTTAATTACTTAGGGATAGATTGCTGTTAAAGGAAACAACAAAATGATAAACTTTTCAGAACCAGTATAAGTCAGCATCTTTCTGAATTTAGTACAAAAATAAACACTGTGAGTCAGCACACCACTGTGAAAAGATCTCATGTAAGTTTAAGCACTATTAGAAATAGTAATGTTGAAAATTCAGAGAAAGGTAAAGGTGAAGGTAGGTAATGGCCAGATACATAAATTCCAAGACTGGTAGTTCATTTTCCTGAAAGGATGGATTGCTATTTAGATTACAAAGGTATTATGCTGTTCTACCTCAACAGGTTGTTTAGGAAGAATAAATGAGAATGAATAAAACTATTTCTAATTTAATGGAACTCTACTTGTCATTACTTACTGGATAAGCATGAATGAAAAATTAAATACAAATGTTGTACATGTGTGTGTCTGATGACTTGATAGTGAATTGAGAAACTACTTCCAGAGTAATTCTAGCCTAGGAAGAATAAAACACTGTAAGCCATCATCTCAGTCTTCATATACTTTCAGCAGTTTCTTAACTGTGCAAAAATTCCTAATTTCCTCTTTTGAACGGAATATATTTGCCTGGGTAAAAGCTATTATGCTCTGTATATGTCAAATTTTCTCACAGAAGTGAATGTATCTAAATCTTGCTTTAAACCAGCAAAGTCACTAATAAGATAAGGACACTTCTTGAAAGCAGTGAAGTTAAAGGTCACCATTATCACAGAAACATTCTTTGCAGTTTTTCATCAACTTTGAGAGGGTTTTAATGGATTTTACTGAATTTGCTCTTTGAAATTTCTTTATGTCAGCTTCTGCCAGCCTCTGTTACTTTGCTGAAGAATATTTCAGCCTTAGTTGCTGAAGCATATATTTTTTTCTCTATGATATTGTGCAACTTCGTGTTTTTATTAAAATACACAGTTCATTTTAGTCCTTCTTCCCAACAATGCATTATTGGTCATGTCAGTAGGGAAGGTTTTCATTTTCTAGGTCTCTTCTCTTTCAGAAATCAGCATGGACTTAGTAAAATAAGAAATGACTAGTGGAGTTAACTGTTATCACTCAACATGCATTGAAGAATGAACCTAAAAGACAAAGTTTCAGACCCACAATGCTCCACCTGCAAGAGTCAAATCCTGTTCCCATTTAAACTTGTTGAAATTTTGCCATTGAGAGAGATGGAAAAAATAATACTCAATAAGTAATTTGATTTGTTAGAAGCCTTATTTTTCTACAGGCAGAGATTTTAATTTGTTGCCCCTTCTTAAGTATAACCATCATAATTGTGGTGGGTTTTGTTCATTTTTATATTATCATTTTAACTAAGCTAAAACCTTGCCCAGCCCTTGTTAGGTTATTGTGAGGGTTGAATATTTTGTCTTGCAGTTAAAATAGTTGTAGAAGTGAAATCAGATGAGGAATGTGAAGTTATGCAACTATTCTTATATAGACAATTTAGGTACATTTTAGTCCCTGAAATTTTTATTAAGGTTTTAATGCAGTATTTGGTTTTTTGTTACCATTTTTTGCACAGAGCCTGTCCTATTGATTGTTTCTAGATCAAAATAAAATCCTTTGAAATTAACATCTTTCATTAACTCTGCCTGGAAGTTGTCGCATGGTTTTTCCCTAGATAAGGCAGAGAAAATTCAGAAAATCTAAACTTCCTTATTTTTCATTTCATAATAAATATCCTTTCATTTGAAAATGAAAGCATAATGATAAAATTAGATAACTCTGTGGAGAGGTAAAATTAATTTCTAGGGCCAGAAAATTTGCTGGTCCTGAAATTATTTTTTATATTTTTCATTTTTCATCCCAAAAGGTCAGCCTGACATTTATTCAAATTATAATTTGTATGTTTGTTTATTTGTTTCTGATTAGTTTGAAATATATTTGGAAATCTATTCTTCAAACAAATCCATCTGAAGTTGCTGCTTTTTGATTTCCTTTTTGATGGCCATGCACTAAAAGGAGTTCTATTCCTTTATATCAGATAATTTTAAAACATAAATAAATTTTCTAGTCTATTTCATAAGCAGTGGTTAGTGTGATATTTTTTTGGACACACAAAGAGTAGGTTTTTGTTGTTCTTTTAAGAAGCTGTCAGACTATCAAGTGAACTGCATTGCATATAGCAACGTTTGTCACAGCCACTAATTACAGATGTTTCCCCTCTTTTGCCAAAAATGAGTGGAAATCCGAATTATGCATTCATTATATTAGTTGAGGAATTGACTTTCTGTTCTCCTTAGAGTTCCAGCACTTCTAAATATAATGGTCAGAAATAAAGATAAACAAAATCCTTGAGAAATATGCAAAAATTATTTGAGTAGAACTGAAAATTTCTAAATGTTCCAGTTACTCCTTCTGTTAGTATAAAAACTGAGGAACAAATTGTACAAAATGAAGAGAGGATATTTCCACTGGATTCCAATGGATCCACTGGGTTAGCCCTTTTTCAACCAGCTCTGAGTTATTAACTGAAAATTAGAAGCCCACTTGTGGCAATGATATTTTTCTGTCGTCTCTACAGGGGTTATTAGTGCTTCTATGTCAATAGTAATTGTTGCATAGAATATCACTAAGCAGGATCTGGTGAAAAAAATGAGGGAGAAATTTTATGCATCCACAAAAGGCAGATAAGTACTAATAAGAGCACCAGGGATGGAATATGTTCCTTTAAGCTTAACCACCAGATCTGCTAAGGCAGAACAATTTCAGAAGAAAGATCTCAGCTTTTCCTCCTGATAAGCTCCCTTGCCTTCAACAGACAGGCTACTTTAAAGATTTAGATGGAAAGGTACTACTGTTTACAAACTGTCAGGAGATGCTGCAGCAGATAAGAGGAATAACATTTTCTGAGGAAATGACTGAGATGTGGGTGAAAACAGAACAAATATTGTGTGAAATGTGATTAATATATACAAAGTTTAAAATATGTGAAAGGATTTGTAAGAGTAAAGAATTAATGAGGAAAGTCAGAAATAAGGGAGGAGATGCTTTCTTAGCAGTGCTTTTGTCATTCCAAGTCTAAATAAGCAATTCTTCTACTCATAATCCTTTTATATAAAAATGTGAAATATACCTCTGCAGAAGTAATCTATAGAGAAGTTTTAAAAGTACACTATCTACATAGATTGACATTCAAGTTACTGCATTTTCTTCACTCATGTATTTTAAGCCTGTATGGATGACAGAAGGATGTAACAGAGCTAAAAGATGAATAAATTATCTGAAGGTATTTATTCTGGAGGATATTTAATATCACCTGCTCTCACATCTGTAAATAGATGTGGGTTATTTGCTGTATTTTACCATGGTGTTAGGAAAGTTTTCTACACATACTATCTTGCTGGATATGAATGAGCTTGTGAAAGCTGACAAGGCATTGATGCACTCCTTATATTTTGCATGCACCGTTTATATTTAAAGTTTGGGAGGTCACCAGCTTATAAACACCCTAGAAATAGGGTCTGCAGCTGCAATGGAGGATGGAACAAAAAAGAATTAATACAGAAGAGAAAAGTGGATCTAGAGAACAAGCTGGAGTCTGACAGTTTCATGCAGCTTTGCTGGACAAATCTGGAGGGGTTTTTTAAATATATTTGCTTTCCTTATTGTTTTTCAAAGATTCAAGATGCCAGGTGAGGTCTTTATGCTACAGGAAAAACTCTGTCTTTCTCTTTTCCTACTGGATAAGTTTAGACCATGGGTCAGAGTAATATTGCTTCAGGTTAATGGGTTTGCTGTTTTGTTCTATTGTTCTGTTTTCCTCCTACTCATTGATACTTCATGTTTAACTCTGGTCTCATAAGCACACTCACATTTTTCAATAAGAATGAACAAGAAAAGGTGAATTTTACACTTTTTGGGTATTTCAAGATAGCTGCAAAGATAATACCATAGACTTTTTACTGTATTAATCTTTTTGACAGTTTCATTCAATAAGGAAGCTGTTATCTGAATGTCCAGCTTCTTTGAAATTATTTCTTTATGCCATACTAAGAACCATCCAGGGAAGGACAAAGCTGTTAATAAAACAAACAGGTGTAGGTAGCCATCCCTTCTACTTCATCTTGACAGCAGAGTCCAGATTGCTCTAAGCAACCCAATCTAGTTAGAGGCATGACTATCCATGATGGGGGCTTGGACTGGGTGACCTTTAAAGTCCCTTCAAAATCTGTGATTCCATTCTGTGATTCTCTCCCTTGCATTTGGGCACTGTCTAAAAACACCTCTTCTCAAAGCTGATTCACTTCACCTCTTCTCAAAGCTGATTCACTTTGAAATGAGTATCATGCTGCCTCCTTGACAGAAGATGAGGATTGTAACAGCAGTACACTGAATTTCAGCTCCAGTAAAGCAAAAAGGCAAGGTTTGCTTGGTAAGAAACAGGCTAAGCTAATAGGTCTAGCTACTCCCTTTCAGAAGAGAGTTTAAACTCAAATAACAGATAACATAGAATGTGGTTGAACTAAAGGGAAGGATGGAAAAAGAGATATTTTGTATGCCCCTGAGGACACATAGGATTAAGCAGATCTTTTATTAGCATCCCAAATATAGATAAAAGCCTTAATCCTTTCTGCAGTCCTGAAAGGTAAGTCTTTTACCTTTCTTCAGGTCTCTACCAGCTCTCCTGCATCTGTCCCAGTATCAGCTCACCCATTGATTTTTAGATGATTTTTTGTGTTCACACAAACATGGTGTGATACCAGAGAAACAATTAGCCTTCAGCAAGATGGTTATTTGCGTCAATATTTGAGAGGATAGTCTTCTAATGCAACTAAACCTATTTACTCTCAGGCACTCAGCTTCAGTTCCATTCATTTCAGTTTACTGTGACACTCTATAATTTATTCTTCCCAAGATTTACATGCATCTGCACTACCATTAGTTGTATTTATTGTGCTATTAGCTTTAAACTTTTATAAATATCACAGAGATGGCAAATAAAGTGTCGAGGAAAGAGGATGATGTATGAAAGAGTATTAATATCTGTCTGGAAAGATGCACCAAATTTCTTCAGGGAATATATCAGCTTCCACGAGATAACTATTAAGGTTATCTTGGGTTTTGAGGCTTATTCCTGAAGTGTGTTGATTGTTTATACTGTTGGTAGTTCTTTAGGTATAAAAATTAATGTTACCATGAGAGTTGTAACTCGTGTGTCTCTATCTGGTGCTTCCATCTAAATTTTGTGTAAATTAAAGACACCAGAACATCTAGTTATCACCCTCTAAGATTGTCAGTGAAGCTTCTCTGTTAGAAAGAAATGGCTTTTCTTCCCTAGGGGTGAGACCATTTTTTACAGTGAGATTCTCAAAATGCAGAAAATTATATTTGGGTTGCCTTGCATGAAAGTGGCAAATAACATGAAAGGTGATATCTTCCAGTTGTTTGTAATTTTTGCAATTCTGTTTTGAATATTTTCAGGAGATAGGAGGCAGGTAGGACCACAAAGGTGAGATCAGATGATAGTCCTAAATGATAGTCCTAAATGTTCTAAGTTACCAATACATGTCAGAACAGTTGCTATATAATTCAAATCTCAAAAAAAAAAAACGGTAGTAAGATGATGCACCCTCCTAACTCTGTCTTCTTTTTTTGTCACTAGAACAATAGCGTGTGAAAAAGGGAAAAAGATAAAATGAGATCAAGAAATCTTTAATATGAATAATAATGTCCTTAAGAATGATTACAAAATCTGTGTAGCTATTAGCTTGTTTTCTTGCACAGACTAGAAATTTAATTAGAATCTGGGTCCAGCATTCCTGTTGTAAAAAGTATAGTTATCATTCTGCTAACCCCAGAAAAAAGTGTAAACTCTTTTCTTTTTTATTTGCTATGTACACCTGACTTGCTCTTTTGAAATTTGACTGGCTTCATACTGAAATCCCAATGAAACAAGAAAAGCAGAGGGAAGTTAAGCAAAATTGATGACTTATCAATGCATTTTTGAATATTTAAAAACAGAATGAGCTTTCAAGCTGTCCGTGTAGGTACACAGTCATCTTTCATACAAAAGGACTCTTGTTGGTTGTTTCAAATCTCAGGTTCTTTTACACACTTAGTTGTGTAATGTTTTTGGATTTCTGCAAAGCTTTTGATACAGTGTCTTCCAGGACCCTTGTGGGCAAAATATCCAGCCCACACCTGAACAAACACATCATGTCATGTCTGAGAACACAGGCACAAAAGGTTACAGTGAATGGGCTGACAACAGGTTTGAGACCTGTCACCAGTGGGTTATGCCATCCTTGGCCCTGTGCTCTTCAAAATATTCATAAAGGACTTGGATGCAGGACTTGAAGGGATACTAAGCAAATTTGCCAAAAAACACTACACTAGGAGGAGTTTTTGAGTCCTTTGAAGGAAGGGGGGCTCTGCAGAGAGACCTTGATGAATTAGAGAGTTGGGCAATCATCAACCATATGAAGTTCAAGAAAGGAAAGATGCTGGTTTCTGCATCCGGAATGGGGTAATCCTAAATTTGCAGACAGGGAAGGAAATGAAACACTGGAAAGTAGAGCCATGGAAAGGGACCTGGGGATCCAAGATGAACATGAGCCAGCAGTGTCTTGGCAGCCAGGAGGGCCACCTGTGTCCTGGGGTGCATCAGGCACAGCATCACAGCCAGGGAAGGGAGGGGATTGTCCTGCTCTGCTGTGCACTGGGGCTACCTCACCTCCAGTGCTGGTGGCAGTTTTGGGTGCCACAGTATAAAAAAAAACATTAATCTATTAGAGAGCACTCAGAGGAGGGCAATGAAGATGGTGAAGGGCCTTGAGAAGAAGCCGTATGAGGAGCAGCTGAGGTCACTTGGTCTGTTCAGCCTGGAGGAGACTGAGGGGAGACATCACTGCAGTTACAAATTCCTTGTGAGGGAACAGGAAGGACAGGCACTGATCTCTTCTCTGTGGTGACAGTGACAGGGCTTGAGTTCAGCCTGACAGAGTTCGAGAAGTGCTTGGACAATGCTCTTGAACACATGATGTGACTTGGGATGTGCTGTGCAGGGCCAGGAGTTGGACTTTATGATCTTTGTGGGTCCTTTCCACAGCTAATTCTCTGTTTCTGTGTCTCCAGATAAAAATTAAACTACAACCTATTCTATGTATAATTAAAATAATGAAAAATTTGAATTTTGTTTTTTAATTTTCTTAAAAAACCTCATTACTCAACTGGCTTTTTGTGCCATTTTACACAAACTGTTGAAAGGTATTTCTTTTAGTATCATAACCTAAGAGACTGTCATCTGTGACCCAACACAAAGATGACTGCATAACAAAGGTTTGGAGAAATTTGGGCATCTGCAAATTAAGGCTTGCATCTTCTCAGCCACACTGAGAAGTGTCAGTTACAGTGTAATTATTGGACAGTGCTGGCAATTGTTCAGGCTTGATCCCCCTTCGTAGCAGACTGTATCAGTGGGATTCTTGCCATTGAGGGGAATAATTGTGGCATTCCGTTGTTTCCTCCTGGCCCCTGGGCAGCTCCGGTGCCTGGAGCAGCACTGCCTCTCTCCGGGCCCCGGGTTTTGCCTCTTTTCCCGGATGCGGCTCTGTTCCACGGTCCAGGTGGGGCTGGCCACAGTTTCTACCGCCTCTGAGCAAGGGACTCTAGTAAAGAGATGAAGGAATGTCCAATTCACCCATGAGGGAGGCTGAAACTCTTTAATGGCTGCGGAGAGCTCCAACAGAGAGGTTGCGACCCGCCTCCAGTGCCTGCGTGGGGGAATGTGGCCCCGAGTTTCGGGAGGCACAGGATTATATCGGGGGCGGGGTGAGGAGAGCAGGGGCCCTTCTGCCCAATGGGGACAGGCGCCGTGGCAATGACGAGGACCACTGCGACCAATGGGGACGTGACAGGGGCATATCCCAGGCTCTGGGGCGAACGGGGTTGCGGGATAGGGATGACAGACACTGAAGTCTCCGGACAGGACGGGGAGTGGTTACAGGAGTGACGGGCGGAAGCTCCAACAGTAAGAGACCCAGAGCGGACTGTTGCGGATTTGGGAGAAACATGGGGGGGTGCACAGGGGTACACAGAGCTCGGCTAGCTAACACAGATTGGAACCCCTAATCTACACCCAAACTCAAGATGTCAGAAATAATATCAAGTTTTGGTCCTGTTTCCTCTGAAAAGTAATAATAATGTGTTTGTTTTTGGTACTTAAAGGAGGATAACATATTTGTAGATTCTGATAATTTTCTTATTCATTAACAATTTAGACAAACTGATACATTTTTCTGACTAGTCATCCTTTTAAAAAGAGAGTAAATTCCATTCCGCAAGCATGATTGTGAAATATTGTCCTGTATATTAATAGTACAAACAGAAGATTCTGTTTAGTTCTTTCAGCTTGCACTTGTAGGCAAGTTTGATCATAATTTTCCAGACAGTACAGAAATAATCTGAAATAAAGGATCATGGACAGTGAAATGGTGCCAATGTAGATAATTCATGTTTTGAGAGTTCATCAAGACAAGGCTAATTTGATCTCAGTGGTTACCTGCTCATTTGATCTCTTCATTTGTTGAAATAAAATAACACTAAGGGTAAGAAGTTGTTATTTAAAATACCTCAGTTTTTGGTACATTATATGTATAACCTTTTGCCTGACTGTGGATGTATTAAACTTCATGAAGCTCACAGCTGTGCTTGGAGAGGGTCCCAATATAAGGTTCAGACTCTGTTTTGCATCTCAGAGACTGATGTCTTTGGATCCTTCTCTGGGCAGTCCTACAGATATTAATACATGGAAAAGGGAAAGCGAGGGTTGTGATTAATACATAGCATTATTTCTTAGTGTTCAAAATGCACTCATGTCTTTGAGCTTAGAGAACTTAAAATTTACCAGCTGAGTGAAATTTAAACCTATTTTAGGAGTTTATTAGCTGTTACTAAAAGTTACAACAAAACTCCGGGCTTTTCTTTTTTTTTCATTTCAACTCATAACTAATATATTTGTTGCTAACTTTACTTTTTAGCATTGTGGAATACCTGTGGTACCAACAGGAATATCACTATACCAGCATTGATGATCTCTACTACTTATCACTTAGTATTCTATTCTTGTCAACAGAGTGATTTTTTTAAATAAATTTTTTCTCTCACAGAAATTGTGTGGTCATAATTAAGGGTTCAACTGAGACCTAACAGAGAATATCAACTCTGAGAAAAAATGGGCAAACACACATTTGAAGGACACAGTCTTGTGCTTTAATTTTATGTGTCTGTTAATAATTACATAACAATGAAAGGAGAAGGGTGACTGTTTGCAGTCAATTGTCTACAGCTATCATTTCCTTTGGCAAGCAGGAGGATTTCAGGCTTTATGTAATGTCCAAAAAATATCCTTCAATGAAATAGCACCATCATCACAAACTGTTGGTTTATACATTCTCCTTCTTTGTCTTCTTTTCAGCAAAGCTCATTTAAAATTTTGGCTGGAGCCAAAATGCATCATGCAATTTTCTACTATGAATTTCCTCATGAAAGATAATGTGGTACATTAATTCTCATACAACTTTAAGTTAGGTTGAAGTTAAACAAGGTTTGTATTGTTCAGTGGGATTGAAAAAAGTGGGAGAATGAAATTCTGATGTGCTGTGGGTTAATGCAGTTGCACAGAACATGAAAACAAGAAAGGATTAATTACAAAAAAAAAAAAATTAAAGATGCCATTCTCTGAAAATTAGAAGTAGTATAGAGCTGACTGTCTTCATTGTAGTACAACTGATGTGTCCTGGAGTGATAACCTTGCTTGTGCACATTTAACGACACTGCTAGTCACAATAAAAGAATCCTTTCACAAAAAAATTTCCAGGTTGAGCATTCTGCTGATAGAAAAACTGACCTCCTTGTTTCTTTTTGCTGGGAGCACAGGTCAGGAGATTTTCTCTTCTGAAAGCTGCCTTGTGGCAATAGTTGTATCTCAGGTACTGTCATATCTTGACCTCTGTCAAAAAGACTTGAGGCTGAACCTGTGCTTATGCCTGTAAGCTTCATGGATGTCTTGAGAGAATCTGAGAAACAGCTGGACTATGGGCAGACAGGTGCTTGGGGCATGTGAACCCGTATATTCAAGAGATGAAGATATAACCTGCTTAAACAAGGCATTTCCTATAATGGAGCTCACATGAAATCAGTAAATGCATTCACATATAGAAATATACCAACTACTTAAAATAATAACAAATAATACTAATACTGCTACTACTAATAATAATAACAATAAGAATAGTTCTTGTTTTCATTCCTCTAAGAAAAACCTAAACATATTGGCATCTCTTTTAGTCTTAATGTTATTAATTTTGAGTTCTTTGATGAAAATGAAGCAATTTTCACAGCTGAAAAGCAGTCATTGAAACACATTTGATAGTTGTGTCAAACATAAATTACTAAATTTTTTACACAATAATCTCCTTTTGCTACATGCTGAACATAATATAATCTAGTTTAACAGCATATCCAGCTATTAAATCCACATGAGTTTTCACAAATAGAAGAAATTATACAAGGGATGCAGAAAGCTGTGCTCATTCATTCATTAATTCATTCATCCATCCTTATTTTGTGTTTAGTAGTACCTCTGAGGTTTTTTTTCCTGTGTGTGACTTGTTAAGCATTGTAGTAATTCAGCTTTAAGAGGCATCACCATAAAATTTGTTGCTTTCCTCTTATGAGGAGGTTGTACAAAACCATATTTCTGCCCTACTTATTACATTTAAGGGCTGCAAAACCTGGCCTGATTGGGTAAACAAGGATAACTATGGGGCTGTTCTAACCTGAACATTCAAAACTTGTGATACCTTCTAGTAGATAAAATTTTATCAATCTTATTTACTGGTGTAGTCAGGATGCATTAGGGTCACATACATGCATGGATACTGTGCTGCTATATGAATAAAAATCTCAGTTTCTTTTCATAGAGACACTGTAATTCTCAAGCAAGAAAATATTACCACAGTTGAGACTTTTAATATACACTAACCTGTAAAACTGTGAGAGCTGACAACACTGCAGATATCTTACAGTAGGAAAACCAGCTCCAGTGTTTTAAAGGACTGAAGCATTACACCTGAAAAATTATGTACAGACAAACTTTCAAAAAACCTTTCATATAAGCTCCCTCTAGGAAGACAGGTAAAGAGATGCTTTGCATGCTGTTTTGGATTAAATGGGAGCATCGATGGTCATAGGAGCTCCAGATTGTGTTATGTTCTTCATTGCATTTCTAAAGCATGGACTGCAATTGCAGCAGTACCCTGGTCTGTTACAGTATTGCAAATGTTTCTTGCACAATTTATGTCTTTCGCTATTTCATATGTGCCCACGTTCCTACTCACAGACTCCTTGTTAATGATAATATAGCCAACCTAAAATCTAGCTCCTGTAATAACTTCATGTTATCTGCCCACCACTCCCAGTATTCCCTTTCACATGTGTGAAACAGCTGAGTTTTCATAGCCAACAGAAGGCCTGTGTGTATACATTGTGAAAGTGAATTTTTAGAGGATGTACATTATTTTTGGCATTTTCAACAAAGTACTCTTTGGGAGAGACATTGGCAAATAAACACCTAATAGGAAATACCAAAATTTCGTTAATATGTAATATAGGTGGCAGCAACCTGGCACTTTGGTGTAATTAATTCTCTCCTCTGCTGAATCCAGTGCTGGCCTGGGCAAACCCAGTGAAGTGGACAGGAATTGGCTTTCTCAGGTTCATGCTCTTGTCATCTTGCCAGGAGCAGCCAGCCATAAAATATGGTTGTGATTTGAATCCTTAATGAGAGACCACTGGGACTGAACACATAGGAATTAGAATGGACAGTCATCACAGCTATTGAGGTTTTCTGGTGGACCAGCAAACCATTTCATTATTCCATGAGAAAACTTCCAAGCGTAAGATACACAGTGGTGAGTTACAGGATGTGGAGGTGTAACCACAGATTTCCTAGGAAAAGACTATGTTTGTAATGAGTCAGAGGGAGTTTTAGAGTAATGTTTGGGCAACGTTACAGCATAATGAAAAACATAAATAAACAGTCAAAAGCAGAGATTCCATACTGCTTCCTTTCCACTCTTGTTTCCCTTAGTTCCCTGTATGAGTTGATAGCAGATAGAAATAGGCTGCCTTGCTGGAGACAAATATTCCAGCCAGATCATTCCTGTTCAACTGTCTTGAAACTGCTACATTACTTTCACTGCCCTGGACAAGCAGCAGCAAACACCAGAAATGAGCTTCTCAATCAACACCTTTTGTTCAGGGGCCACATTTGCCAAGTGGTGGCATGGCACTCAGAAAATGTGCCAAATACGCTGATGCCATGTTTTTTCCCAGACTGAGTCCTGCTAGCCCTGAGCTCTAGCAAACCCACATTTCTTTAAGCAAGGCACTGCACCTGAATTAAATATGCAGACAAGATTTTTTATTTGCATAAAACATCAGGGTGTTTTATTGTTTGTTTGTTTGTTTGTTTTGACCTGCATAATCACCATGTTTACTTCTTGTTTGAAACATGTGGAGGGAAAACTGGCATCTCAGATACTGGTATGGAAGTTTGGTTGTTGCTGACTTTCTTATGGTGATTATTTCTATGACACCACAAGGTGCCCTTTGTGACCAATGATAACTTGTTTTACATTTGCTGTCAGCAAGTCAAAGTTCCGTTTTCACATTAAATTATTTTATAGAAGGGTATCCGCACAGCTGACTGAAATAAATTATGAAGGTTATCAAGTTATCTACTGTCATAGTTGCCAAGTTTTTTCTATGGCATGTGGCCAGGTTTAATTAATGGTTTAAGATGAGTCTGCAGACGCACTAAAAACTCTTTTTTCCTGATCCCACCAAGTATGTTACAAAGTTTTGTGTCACAGACCTAATTGACTCTTATTGTTAGGGAAACAAGGAAGAGCCCTCAAAAATCTAAGTTTAGGAGAAAGGTGTAAGCTGCTTCCTTTTTGCTGTTCCTTCAGATGAGTTTCAACTGAACATGCTATTTAAAAAGATGAGCCACAGTTTCCAGGGAAGAGGCAGTAGCAGCTCTCAGTAAAGAGTAATTTCTCACATAATTCACAGTTAATCAGTAGCCCTGTGACTCTGTGTGGCTGCCTTTTGTACCCTCTCCACCCTACAGGCCTCTCAATCCTCTCTGCTTAAAAAAATGCTTCTGAATAACCTTTTAAGTTTTCTTTTGCTGCTTCCATCCCTAGGAAATGACAGTAGTCACTTATATTTTTAAGACTGGGCTGACTTGAGGCCTGAATGAGAAAGCAATGACCTGCATGGTCTGGCAGTTTCAGTGGGGCATGAGTTTTCAAGGATGAGAACACTTGAAGGAGAATCTTTCTCGGCTCTTGCTAAGGCTGATGCTGCATGTTGGAAGCTCATCTCATGAGGTTACCTTTAGTTTAACAACTTTTCTTTTCCCTTCAGCTCTAAAGCTTTTGACATCATTATAGAAGACCAGAAAAATATTTGGATTAATTCATTGTGGCAGCAGAGAGCAATAAGTGAAGGCTTTAAAGTACATTTTCATACTTTATTATTCTAAACACCAGTTTTTTATTCCAATTACAGTGTTCACATTTATTGCTAGATCATAACATACTGGTCATCACATCTTTTTAACAATTTTATGTAAGGAAAGGAAAATACTATCCATAATAAAAAGAGTCTTGGGAATGATAGACTTGATAATAGCTGTATTAAAGTAAAATAACTGAACATAAAAATGTGTTGTGAGTGTAAAGAGGAAAAATCAGTGCAAAAAAACCCTACGCATTGCTTGTAAATGACCACTGAATACCACAGAATTGTAGTCAGCTTGGATTATAACAACTATGTATATTGTGCTTACTGCAAGGTAACGTCCAAGTATTCATGAAAAAGAAGGAACGGGAGGTAACTGCCGGATTTAGCAAGCTGAATAGTATTTAACTTAATTACAGCAGATAGTATAATTGAAACATATATAAAACATGTAGCTAGAATTTTAAATATAATTATGATTTCAACTGTTAAAGACATTAATAAAATGTCCTGGACATTTTTCAGTTTATATATTTATAAAATAATGTCTCATTAGAGTCTTACTGCTAATAATGCTATGTCTGTAATAAATGCCACTTGAATGAGGAAGGTGGAGAGGTGGTTTAATACAATGAAATACAAGAAGCTTGCTTTGAGAGAAAACTGACCATTTTCTCTATTTATGTTAGAGCTCTGCAGGTAGTAATATAATGTTATCTGCCCATTTATTTTTATAAACAGAATATTAAATGCTTTCTGAAGTTAATTTTTGTAATAAATAGATAATACAGTGCACAATAAAAAAAATAATACTAAGAAATGAAGATTCCCATTTTTGATCCATCAATTGAAGAATAGAAAAAAAAAAGGAACAAAACCAGCACATATATTTTTAAGTGGCTGTTCTAGAAGTTACTGTCTGAATAGAACAAACATTTGTGCAATAATAAAGAGTAGAAAAAGGAAAACATCTGTGTTTCTGATAGACCTGGAAGAACCCCTGTCTGAAAAGAGAATCTTCCCTCTTAGACAGATATTCCGAGGACCTAGATATTTTCTCATTCTCTGCTGATTATCTAAACTATTAAATTAGTGAGAGTTAAGTAACTCTCTGGCTATGTCTACTATCTTTTATCTGATCCTGGCTCTGGAAGACTTTTCCTATCTTAATTTGTTTCTTGGGTCTGTATGGTCAATTATGCATCAGTGTGTTAGCACAACAGGACAGGACCAGGCAACAAGTTGCACAGACTCCATGCATTTACAGAAGGCTGATGATCCTTATGAAGAAACCCATACTTTTATACCCCAGTTCGCTACAGGTAGACCTAATTGGTCCTCCAATCCAAACACCATCACCATTTGCTAATCAAGAAACCACCCTTTGGTAAACAGACATCCATAACACATTCCACATGTTCACAATACCAGGTGCAGCAAGTTAAGATAAGAATTGTTTCTCATTCTTTTCTCAGATCTTCTCACAGCCTTTCCCAGAATGCTGCCTGGGAAAGTTGTGTTTCTCTCTGTGGTCAGAGAGCTGCTGTAACACCAGTGAGAAAGATCTTGAAAAGGGGGAGGATACAGAGACTGTGTAGTTTATTCCACTTCATTAACAAGAAATTTTCATCCCCATAACTTCTAGCTAAGATGTTCTCTCACAATAACTTTCTGCTAGGTTTCCTTAAAAGGCATAGCCACAAGGCAAGAATTTTATTGAAACTGACAGAAACATACAAAATTAGTAATTATTAAAAAAAAAGTGTTAAATTGCCAACAACTCTGAAAAAATGAATCCTTTCTTTATAATACAAACTGAAGCAACACCAAAGCACAGTGCAAATCACTTGTGCTCCCTTTAATTGGTGAATCTGGACTCCTACAGTGTGGTCTTTTTAGCAACACTTTTAGAGAAAAATCCCTTCAAATGTTTCACCAAAGTTTTATTTTGAGAATGTTTAAACCCATAGTGACTTCAGAGAAATTTGAGGATCGATACACAGTATCTTTTAAAGCAACTGGGCAAGGATTTTCTTTTAGAAGCAGGCATCTTGAATGATAGTTGACACCTTAAGTTTCTTTAGCAGAGGAATAAGATAAGTAGGACACATTCAGAAATAAAATATTCACTTTTCCAACAAACTTTTTATTGTTGCACCTTTCTTAAGAAAAACAAAGGTATTGCTCTTTATGCAGTTGCACACCCTATGACTAGTCACCTAGGATAATTTTTGGGGACATTATTCATGTAGAAAGGAGAAAGAGAACAAAAAATCAGTATAAAATTAGGAAGTGCTTGAATGCTCTTTTTAGAATACCGGTGAAGAAGACTTATCTGTATTTAAATGGAAAGGTAAGATTTCTATGCTAATTTAATTAGTTGGTGCATTTATGCTATTGCATAGAGCAAATATGGAGCTCTGTTAACTAGGTAAACTAAGCTTGTTTGGAAATTTGGAGCAGGTGTCATAGGTTACACTGGGCAATGCCTGCCAGGAACTGCTTAGTCTTTCTCCTTGGAAAAGTCTCAGGAACTCTATATCTTGCTCTGTGGGATGTTGACAGCATGTCCAGTAATGTCTTGAAAACCTGTCCTACCTACCATTCTAAAAGGGATTATACATGTACAGGTGTGAGTATCCATAAAAATGTGTGTGTATGAAGTATGCCCTTCAGAGAGAATTTTTTTTCTGAAACGTGAGTATTTTCTTGTAGTATTTCTCCTTCACGCTGTCTTTCTGCTAACCACTTCAGCACAATGAGAAGAATTAGCTTGCAAACGCCAGTCAGATTTCTAGAATCATAGAAGCATTTTCAGACATTTTGGTGCTTCTCTGAAATGGACAGCTGAAGCTGCAAAGCTCACTGATAGCCAAGTATCTGATTCTTTCTCACACCACTATCTCAGCTAGACCTAGAGATATTACAGCAAAAAACCAACTACCTGATATTCAGCAATATTAAATTAGAGACTGCTTGAATACATTTACATTTAAACATATGTATAGGATGTAATTTCTAATTCATGATAGCTATAAGCATTCATTTCCTAAAGAATATATAAATGTTTCATACATGCAATTATAGTAATATAAACAGCTTTAATTATGATCCTAGTATAAGATAAAAGTTAAAAATCTTTCCAATTAAAACATTGGCAAATACATATCTTTGAACAATAAAGAAACGATAGAATAAATTAATCAGCAACATTTTTATTCTGAACTTTGAAGGACAATATTTCTAAAGGTCTAAAGACAAGACAGCATGAAGAATTATTTAGTGTAAAATTGTGATAACTGCATATTATTTTAAATTAATCTTTTTTTATTAGTTCCCACTTTCTATGGGGAATATAAGCTGAAATGCACATTTCTGATACCTGAAAATAATTATTTGTTATCTTATTGTGTTTCTTCAAAATATTATTAAAGCAACATACTGTGCTTTGCCTCTTAAGAGAGACAAAGTATGAAAATCCTGCTTGGTCATGTTCCCTGATGTCTTCTTAACTAGAGTAAGGGTGACCTAGTATTTTAGATAATATCACAGCTTCTGAATTACTTTCTTATTAACATTATTTTCAAATGGAAAAAATATATATTTTACTTTGCTGTTTTAATATAAACCAGTGAATGATCTTGTTGATTATGGTGAAAAAAAAACTCATTAACTTCTTCCCTGCAATCACTCTATATTGTCTTTCACAGCACTAATTTTTTCTTCTTTTTTTTAACCAAATGAAAATGTTGTTAAATAAAATTGAATCATTTGTAGGAAAATCTGATAATACATGAAATTGTTCCTTTGAGACCAAATGAACATATACAGTCCAACTCCTGTCCCTACATAGGACAATCCCCAACAGTCGCACCATGTGCCTGAGAGCACTATCCAAAGGCTTCTTGAGCTCTGTATGGTTGTGTAAGTGAGGGCAGCTATATAGTCCTTAAGTCAAAGATGCTCCTAATATGAGGCATATATATTTGGGTCTCAATCCTATCTTCTGGTCTGACTGACCAAAATATGACAAACCATTTAAAGTCTATTGAGATTTGCAGAGTGATGTATGGAGAATTGATTTCCTGAGTTTGTAAACCAATTTTTAAAGTTTTTTAGTATTTATTATAGGGGAGTCATGATACAAATGCAAATTACTGCCATTTGAAATTTCCAAAGATTAATATACCTAAAAAAAAAACATTAGAAATTGCTATGTCTAACTGAAAGTTAAATAGATAATCTTTATTAATAGGCCTTTTACCATTCCTAACTCCAATATTCAGAATCTGAAGTCAGACTATGTAAGAATAATGTCTTACTCAGATGAGGTGGGGGACTATTACTAATTTTAGGGTTGTGGTTTTTAAGAAAAGACTGCTGTTGACTGATGCACAGACTCAAGTATATCTCAGAGTTTTCTTTACCATACATTTAACACATTAACTGAAAAGAACTTTAAAAAAAACACACATAACACTTTTCACATATCATTGTGCTATGAATATAAATTGCAGTTTCAAATAATTCTGGCAGCCTACTGAGTTTTTGTGGGTTTTTTAAAGATACATTCAAGACTGTGTAATGTTAATCCATCTGAATGCAGAGAAAAAGGAAAGTCAATAAAGATGTTGCAGAAAGGTGGAAATTACACCTTACTGTGTTAGCAACAACTTACCTCCTAAGAAGAGCTTATTTTCAGCAATTTTTGCTAGGAAATTTGACAAGGATGGCGGGACCCAATTACAGTCACCAAAGGACAACAGTCCTGCTAGTTAGTTTCGCAGCAGACAGATGAAGAATTTCTGCATGCTTCAAGGAGCCTTAAATTGCTCTTTTATGCTTCTTACTCATTTCCTAAGTAGAATTGCAGCTGTTGAATACAATTGCAGTCTCCCTGGCATCCCAGGGTGGACAAGGAGCACAGAGTGAGGAACTCCAAATGGCTTTTTCCTAGCACACACGAACTCTATTACATGTTCATCATAGATAGCTGATGGAGAAAGTCTGAACTAGAGTTTTGTACAACAGATACTTTACTGGACAAACTGAATGATACAAATATTTTCCAGTAGAAAATTAACTTAAAAAATTTCACACTGAAGAAGGAAATGGAAGCATCTGATCATGCTCTGTGGCTGTAAACTGTGCTCTCCTCCCTCCTTCTTCAAAAAGGAACTCAGGTCAGACAGTTTTGTATAAATATATGTTTTGTACCAGAATTGTCAAATGGCAATGTTAAGCAGATAGCTGGTCCTTGATCTTTGATAGGACTGCAGCTGCTGGGAACCTACTGGGATTTTCAGAGAAAATTGATTTGCACTCTGATGTGAACAGTTGCAAAAGAAAAAAGGATTAAGTATGTCTTGAAAGTTTATTTCCCTTACCTCTAGCTCATTAATTGGGAAGGTGAAGAACAGAAGCAAGCAATTTTCACAGGTTTTTGTGCTGTATTTGGGATTTTCAGAAAAGCATAAAACATAGCCATGGTAGGAAGGTACGACCCCTGACTTTGGGGAAAATCTCACCTACTTTCTCTAAGTAGCTGTCATGATTTGACATGGAAGTGAATTTTCTCAGGAAGTTGGTAGTCAAACCAGTCAGTGGTCAGGGTTGGATATTCGCATTTAGACTGACCACTGAAGGCATGGACACGCCTCTAAGAACACAGTAGGTTAAAAGCAAGAACTCCCAGGGGAACTGTCTCTCTTTGGTTCCGGTCATTGGAGAGTGCAGACTCTCTCCTGCCCAGCCACAGTGTGGGTGGGGAAGGGGAAGGCATGTGGCCTGGTCAAGGTAGGCCAGGGGAGAAGGACTGGAGGAACCGAGCCAGCTCCTGCCGATGGAAGGGTGAAGAGAAACGGAGATGTCTTTGTTGCTCCCCCACCCCACCAGAGGCAAGAGACAGAGAGCCTGATGGCACCTGGAAATTTGCTGGCAGAGAAGAAGGAGAAAGGGGGGAAGGTGCCCAACCTTGGGAGTTAATTTCTAGGCAGAGATTTCAGCCATCCAGGGAGTCTGAACTTTTAGCCCTATCCTGGGAAATGAAGGCTTTGTAAAATATTACTCCTCCTCGATTTGAAATAGAAGAGAGACAGTCCAGGACCTGAGATGTTAGAAGAAAGAATTTATAAGTAGGGAGGAGCTGATGGAGTAGCTTTCAGCTAGACTTTTCTTGTTAGCCATAGACTGAACCAAATTCTCCTGCAATAGAGACTGCATTTTTAGGGGGATGCAATGGTG
Organism: Anomalospiza imberbis; assembly: GCF_031753505.1. Taxonomy (NCBI): domain Eukaryota; kingdom Metazoa; phylum Chordata; class Aves; order Passeriformes; family Viduidae; genus Anomalospiza; species Anomalospiza imberbis. The sequence continues at coordinate 56,752,236 of NC_089721.1, read as the reverse complement.
AACCAAGAGACCTACTTCAGCAACTACCAACACAGGAATGGAGAGAATAGAAAAAAGGTGAGGAGGGTGTGGTGATGCCCTCTGTCTTCAGGAAGAAGATGATCTCTGTTCTTGAGACCCTCGGCCCCAGGGGAGGAAGAAAATGAGGAAGACTGTAGTCCCAAAATGAGAAGCTGAACTGTTGTCTCTATTAGTCCATAGCAAAGCATCCTTAAAGGAGCCCTATGAGCAGTCTGTCCATGCACGGTGGTGAGAGCACTGTGACATGGAAAGGAGAGTGTCACACTGGCAGATTTTCTCTGGGCAGTTGCCATGCATGACATGGAAACACAGAAGAATGGCAACTGTGTTTCCTGGGGCGGTCTACAGTGCAAGACAGACTCCTCTCTCCTTTGAGGGACTGAGTATTGATTATCTGAAGGGTGGCAACTTGATCAGGAATCCCGGGTGGTGTCTCACTGTGGTTTTTTTTAGAAATTGGGGAGGAGCAGTGTTTTAGAGGGTCTTCATTCTGGATTTTGTGTGTGCCTTTTATAGTAGTAGTAGATTAATAAAGTTTTTTTTTCCTTTGTTATTAAGCTTGGGCCTACTCTACTCTGTTCCTGATCACATCTCACAGTATTTATTTTGGGAAAGTGCATTTTCATGGAAGTGCTGGCATTGTGCCAGAGTGAAACCATAACAGTAGCTTACCATTCTACATGCGTTTCAGAGCATGCACAACCATCCTCTTTAGCTCTCCTCACATATGGATGGGTTCTCATTCAAGTACAGCAACAGAACTTGAAACTAGTTTGTCTTCTCTTTACAAAGAACCTCCAATTAAACAAGGGATTGCTACCACTCTAGCAAGCACTTTTATCTGTATCAATAGCCATTTTTTGAAAGGGATGTTTTATAAACATCTTCTGTATAAAAAAGTTTCTTATAATTCCTTTATAAAACTTATTGGGGGTTGGTCTGGGATGCTTAGTTTTGGGTTTGGGTTTGGGTATTCTTTTCTCGAGTGTTAGTTGTTTTAGTCTTCTAAGAGATTTTGGAATCTTTGAAATACTGGTGTTTTTGTGTTCCCATTTTAAGCTCTTCATAAAAATAAACCATTACAGTGTTAATTTCTACCTCTTGTCCAGCCACTGAACCTATGAAATGAATGATTCTCTACTCAGGAACACCTCACAGTCAGTACTTTAGATTTTCTGAAGTAAAACTGCAGTTTAAGGTTAGAAGGGTCACAATAACTAGTGGAAGTCTGCAGCCTTTACATTTATGAGTTACTTTGTGGAAAGGAAAATCCTTTATAGGTTTTCAGTTTAAAAACTGAAATAGCTTAGTAGAGTCTCCAAGAATTGCAGTAAACTTATCGCAGACTCAAAAATATGGTTAATGTAATAAAGTTTGGGAGGAGCTGATAAGATGTTCGACTTAGTTTCATAAAGGGAGGGAAAGAGAAGAAAAGAATAAGCTCAAAATAAAGGTCATTTGTTCTTACTAAATATAGTAAAAAACCCCATTGGTTTCATTGTGTATTTATTTAATCTTAAATGTCTTCAGGTAATGGTATATCCAAATATTTCACAGCAGAATAACATACATTAATGCTGTGGACATGCTATATCTTCCTTATTTTCTCCCAAATGTAATACTGTCAAAGCAGAAACTTATTGCCTGTTGTGGCAGTTTAGTCTTGCCTCTTGCCAAATTCCCAACCAGATGCTCCCTCACCCATCTTCCTCCACCTTTTTTTCTCTGCCAATTTTCATTTTCAGCTTTCTGTTCTTTCTTCCAAAGCTGGTAACTGTGTGCTTGCAGTCAGTCTTCATAATGGTTTGCCTCTACTCTTTCTTTTTCCTCATTCTTTACCCTGCTCCAGTGTGTCTCTTTCCCACACAACGCAGGCTTTCAGACGGAAAAACCTCTTATGCAGGCTCTTCATGGGGAATGCCTGCTCCAATGCCTGGAGCAACCTCCTTCCCTCCTTCCTTCCTGACCTCAGTGGTTTCACTGATGTTACTCTCACTTTTGTTCCTTCCTCCTCTGCCTGTGGGGTGTTTTTGGTCTTAAGTAAATTTTCCAGAGGTACCACCAGCATGGCTGTCAGGCTCAGCTTTGGCCAGTGGGCTCTGGAGCCACCTGAATTTTCCCCACACCTAGCACAGATGGGTCTGGAGTTGGTCTTATGCAAGGAGAGAGCAGACCTTCAGGTTCAGCCTCTGAGCTACATGTGTTCTTTCGGCAGATCTTGGCATTCTGAGGCCCACCCTAAGGACTGAGGATGTGGCTATAGGAGCCCATGTGCAACTCCTGTTTCTTCTGCTTGGAGATCTACACATGGCCAGTCAGCTGGTCTGGACACAGAATCTTTTCCATGGGGCCAGCTTGAATGGTCTTCCCCACCTTAGCTCAGCTGTGTGACCTCAGTTAATAAGCTGGCCTGGAAACAAATGGCATCCATCCCCTATAAAACCCTAATTCAGGGCACCGTCCTACTTGACTCTTAACGTAGTTTCAGGAGGATTTCTGGTTTACACAGCCTCAACACTCTGCTTCAAGTGAGATTTTTCCAAAATAATTGCCTGGGTGTTGCAGAGTGCTGGGTGCTGCTGGAGACAATCCCCACATCCCCAGGAATGGGGGCAGGCAAGACCAGGACAGGATTTCTGACTATGGATGGGAGCAGGATCATGCCCAGGGTGTCTGATCAAGTGGGAGTCCAGTGCCACAGCTTCAGAGAGAGCAGCTCCAGGAAACATGGCCAGCCTGTAGCATTTACACAGCCATAGTCACTTTGGTTAGGAAGAGATGGAATTAGCCATAAGAATAACTTAAAAAGAAACAGAAAAACAGGTGAAACTTAGGTAACAAAAAGTAATATTTGTTTATTTTCATGTCTACATGTAAGTGAGTAGGATACAAATTTAGTGAAATAGCTTACTTAATGCCTTGAGGAAAGATTCCTTCTCTTGATAGAGTCTGACTGCAGATTTTAAAGAAATTCTATTTCAGAACATACTTGTGTGATCTCCTCAAAAGGGTGTTTTCTTTTCCTATCACAAAGTTGCCAGAGAGACATATTTTTCTTTTTAAATATGATTAAGAACTATTTTTCCTAAAATGAATCCCTTTAAAATTAAAATTCTTGAGGATTATGAGGAAAATGGGGATTACCACTGAGCATGGATTGCAGGTGAATATGGATCAGTGGTCAGCCTTGATTTCTCTCCATACAAATAAGTAGAAAGGATCAGTGACGGTGCTTTGAACCCTCCAGGTTTGCTGAGCCTGAAGAGACAATAGGAAGTCGGAGAAGCTTTGAGTTTGTTTGAGATATTTCACCTTGAGACAGATATAACATGAACTCTGCCCCTCAGATTGTGATCCCTTCCCCAAGGTGCTTCCAGAGTAAGATAGAAGTAAAACAGCCTTCTGATAAATCCAGATATAAAAGTGCCGTATAATATTTAATTAGTAGTGAATTAGCTTTTAATATAATGTTTTTCATGTAACTTTGCCTTTGAATACTGTAATATTGTTTCTGAGCAAAGGTGAAAGTGTTGTCACTAAACATGTCGAAAGGATGGCAGTGTGGCAAGCACCTCCTGCATTAATATTTCCATTTCAACTGAACATGGTAATTTAAATTACTAGTTCACAACTCATCATAAACCTAAAATTTCTATTTTCTTGAGTGCCACCAGACAAAAGTTGGAAATAGGATACTGCTTTCCTGAAAAGCTTTGGATAATCCCATGTTCTGGAAAATAGAATATTGCTCTAAGATAACTTGAAAGGAGTTTCAATCTTTGTTAAGAACATAAATTATGCTAATTGTGATATCTCTGTTGATATATTTTTGCTTGGATTGAATTCCCTTGCAGTCTCCCTGTAGCCTGAAGTGCCCCAGGAGCAACCATTTCATTACCTTTCAATATGCAATATCTGTCAGAGGCCAATTTTTCTATAGAATATTCTTTGTAGTTTGTTTTTCTTATATCTGTGTTTTTACTCAAGATGCAGCTAGATAAACTGATTTAAACTGTTATTTTTAAAGAAGTTCAAGCCAAATATTTAACCATTAAGCACCAAAAGTTCTCAAGGATGGATTTTTCTAGTTTTTATGGGAATAGAAAAGAGACCTGAAATATGCTGTCCTTGGGAGCTATAAAGAAAATTATAGCCAGATGCCTTTCAGATATAGAAGGAAATTTTGATTTTGCCTTGCCACACATAGTGTGGCACACAGCTGTGGCACTTGCCACACAAGTCTGATTATCAGGGGTTCTTGAAAACTGAATCTTTTCTTTTTCACTTTTCTCAGTGTACAACCATAGATGCAGATGGGTGTAGCCTGCTGAAGTAAATAGCAATGTTTAACTGAGAGCCTCAATTGTTTGAAAGTACTATCTTTGCTAGTACATTACATAAAGGTAGGCTCTTCATAATAATCCTGACATTAGGAAACTGTTTAAAATGTGATGAGATAAAAGTGTGCAGAACACTTTTGGCTCAGTAAAACAGTCTGAGCTTTTTAATTTTCTAAGCCAAATGAAATGAAAGAATAGCACTCAAAAATTAAAGTGCTTTCTTAGATGTTAAGATAAATTTATCCATGTCCTGCGTAATTCAAAGTCTCTGTGGTCTCAGACAAGTTTAGAAAACAAAACTGAAAGTTTTACTGCTGTTATCAATTGGGTTTTTTTCATGGTATAGTGTGTTCCTAAGTTATGGAAGTCACTCTCTTGAGGATGTGTGGACACCAGAGGAGGGAGGATGGAGGATCCCCATAAAAGAGAATAGATTAATTCATGGCCACTATGACTAGTAGTAGTAATCACAATAGGGTAGATTTGAGCCAGGAATAGCTTCAAGGTACATTCAGCTGATCAGGCTAGTCAAATTCACTGTTATAACACCTGTTTACATTCTCTTTCTAGAACTTTGACTAGTTTTAGAGTTGAAGTTAAACTAGCAATTTAGAGCACATGCTTACCAGGTGCTGTTGATATATGAATAAAACAGCAACACAGGCTGAAAACAAATTTTGAAGACCACCTTGTGCCTGTAATATTAAAGTCTAAGCTAAACAAGAACACAGAGCCATAAATCTAATGTCAAATTAACCAAACTGAAGCAATATATAGAATATTATAGAACTGTTTTGTTAGTATGAGTCATAGTCACCACAATTTAGCAAGCAAATTTTATAATTCTGGAGGTGACTCCATCTGGTTGTTTGTAGTCAAAACTTCCCAATGCTGGACTTGGTTATTTGCAAATGATACTTCTCATTTTCAAGCAATCCTGAGTCCATCAGCTGGCTGTTCTATAGAAGATGAAGATATACTTTTTGTAGAAAAAATTATGTATGCCTTTCTGCAAGTTGGAAAATTGGTTTTAATTTAAGCTGCTGTCCCAGGCATTCCATACTGTTGTTTTAATGCTTGGTCAGTGTAACACACAGAACGATGCAGAGAGCAAGAATGGATTTCATGAGGAGTCTATCCCATACAGATAAAGCTCAGATCTGAATACTGTCATGCTCAAATTTGTTCTTTTTATTTTCATTTTGCCAGAGATACACTGTGTTATATTTTTAAATCAACTGACCACTAAAGGCAGCTTAAGAGAACCAGTTACCCAAGTTTTTGATTCTCTAATTCTGATTGTGCGTTTTATCATTAGGACATCATTTTCAGGATAAAGGTCTTGATCCCACTAGAATGAAGAGATAAGTGGTTTTCTTTTGTTGTTGTTGTCTTTGCTGTGGTTTTGTGGGGTTTTTTTGTTTGTTTTTTTTTTTGTTTGTTTTGGTTTTTTTTGGGTTTTTTTTTTTTTTTTTTGAGGGGGGTTTGGTGTGCTGTTTGTTTTTTTTTTTTTCTTTTGTTTCTTTGTTTGGTGGGTTTTTTTTTTTTTTTTTTTTTTTTTTTTTTTTTGTAGAACCCTTGTGGAAAACCTGCTATGGCACATAACTGCTATGGTGCTATGGCAAGCATTTTTATCCATGGTTACCTATTTAAGACTGACTGGCAGTAAAAACTGAACTGTGATTTAGCAGATACATATAGTATGAAATTTCTGTTAGTTGGGTTTAATGCACTTTTTTTGCAGCTAGAATAGCCACAGGAACTGCTGTCATAAGTAGAGAAGCCAGGGATAGAATCCAGTCACCCATAATCCAGTCAAATAACAAAATTGAAATAATCTAGTATAAATTTTACTAGAAGATTTGTTCACAGATACTACTGAGATTTCAACTACTGTAATAATTCTCAATGTTATTTAGATTGAAATCATGTAATTTTTTTCTGATTCTTTCTATCCTGCAAAACGTTTCCCCTTCAGTGTATTTTTATAGTGGATGATTTCCCCTAGCATTAGATCATGATTATTCCTAAAATGTTTGCCTGAAGAGTTTTTCCTTCTCCATTGGGAAGAGACATCAAAGAGTTATCATCTAACTGATTTTGTGTTTTGTCTTTTTCTTCCATGAAAAAATTAGGTCAGCACAACACAGGATAAAGGAAAAAAAGCATTTAATTTAAGACATAGCCAATAGCTTCACCCAGACCTATTCATGTCCACTGTAAACATTTTAATAGGGTTCTTTTCTGAAAAGATTTTTACTTAATGGGAGTCTTAGGGGTTCTGGTTTTGGGGTTTTTAACCTACAGTGTCAAGAGGTTTGGACATTGAAATACAGTGGCATAGATGACTAGACTATAGAGATTGAATAAATTGTCCAACTGAAATGGAAGCTTTGAAACGCCCTCAAGACTTATAGTTGGGCAGACTCCTTTCTAAGTCTGTAAAACTAACACCTTAACTGCAAGCATATGGACTCCCTGGGCTGCCATTTCAAATGATGTTTAGCTTAAATTAGTCAAAGTCTCAAAACTGAAATGGGAAGATCTTCAGCTATCTTAATTCTTTTATCAGACATGTATCTCTATGATATTATATTTTTATGTGAATAAAAGAGGTCAGAGTTCTGATAATTTTATAAATCTGTCAGTTACAATTCCCGGTGAAACAAACACATAGAAAGATAGAAAATAGATTGCTACATGTCAGCAACACGTTTCAAATTCAGAATCGTAGGATGATTTTTTTTTAGTTAATTAAATGTGCTTATGTTCACAGACAAACTACTGAGATATAGGACTGTGCAATGAAAAAAGATCTGGAAATAAATGTGTGCAATGAATAATGATATTTCAGCTGCAAGACAGAATGGTTAAGATAGCATTTCTACTGGAAGGATCGCCACAAGTTTTAGAAGCAATATTATTTCTTTAAAAATTGTTGTAGAAAGAAATTGTGAAATATTCTGCAGGTTTTTGTAGTAAAAGTCAAGCCCTTTTATCTTCAGTGAGTGGTCCTGTTTTGTGCTTCCAATGATGTCTCATCCCTGGAAATTTTCAAGCCAGGTTGGATGAAGCTTCAAGCAACCTGGTCTAGTGGAAGGTGTCCCTATACATAGCAAATCATTTGGCAGAAACAGATTATCTTTAAGCTCTCTTCACATCATGAAACTTCATAGATTCTATGAAGAAAGAAATTTGACTAAACACATTATTTGACGTATCAGTAATCTGCTTTCAAACTGTAATAAATTGGTTGGCAAACTAAAAGCCAAATGAATATTTCCAATTCTGTATCTTTAGTTGCTGTATTTACATTGTGCAGATCAAAAATGTAAGACTTCATGAATATGAGATAAATAATTCCTGAGTTAGAGTGGATATTAATTTAAATGCTGAGGCTGGCACAACTCCGTGTTACATCTTTCTCACTAGCCAAGTAGCTCAGTTATGTTTTCAAGTTGAATTAATTGTCCTGCTACTTTGCACAGAAATTCTAATCCTAAACTACCCAGTCTCTGCTGTCATTGTTTCTATGCAGCCAAGATGATTGCATACACCAAAATTCACACCAATCTCTAGAATATTTCTATGTATCTTCCTATTCAGGTAACTCACTTTATCCAGATTTCAGAGTACAAAAGTACTCAGTAGATCTGAGTATTGCAGTGCACCTTATGATATTTTTTATGTTGCAATTTTTAAAGTAGATTTATTGAGTCTAACTGTTCCTGAACTTATATTACAGTGCAAATGGATATAAATATAATAGATATAATTCACTACATGTGTTTAAGTAGCAGTATCTGATTTCTTCTAGAAAGTGACAATGTAGACCCAATTGTAGTGAAAAGTGGTTTACATAATTTCAGGTAGTAAAATTCAAATTTTTTTTTGTGAAGTCAGGCCGCCTTTATGCGTACTATGTGGTGGTTGACAGCCCATGAGCTGAATTCACTTCACAGGATGTTTCTATTTGACTTGCTAGTTTTTCAGGTGAAAAGAAGAAAACAGTTATGCCATTACTCAGAGTAGAAAAAGCTGAATATCTACCCTCCATCATTAAGTGTTTGGAGAGGACTAGCAGCACTGTTTGTAGTTGGGAAATAGAAAAGTCTGCATGCTTTTGCCGCCTTCACATTGGCTGTACCATGAACCCAGTGCCAAGGATAAGACAGCCAGCCCGTCTCATCCTACCTGCTTCCTTCCCCAGCACTTCATAATTCAGCTTTGCAACACAAATGCACCTCAAAGTTTAGAGATAGGGAAGTCAGTGGGAAGGATGCTGTTTGCATGGGAATGCAACATGCAATGGATGATTCCCATGAATGCAATTGGACGATTTCCATGCTGCTTGCAATCATTACTTGGGTATGGGAAGGGCAAGGATAGGCCTGAGTTTAATATCTCTATAAAAAGGGGAAAAAGGTCTGGCAAAGCAGGATCTCATTTCCAAACAGTTGAAGGCAAGCCTTGGCTGCCTGCATGCTAAGGATCTGTATGTAGTTCTACAAATGAACCAAATATTTATTCTTTCAGTGAGTACTAGGTGACACTGTTAGTGATGTCTGGAGAAAGTCTTTTCTCACTCTGTCATACTTGACAGAGTGTGCCTGACCAATTTCTTAAGCTTCGACAATGAAATGACTGCTGTTGTAGACAAGGGGTGTGTGGTAGACAAGTGGATATTGTCTACTTGGAGTCAGTAAGGCCTTTGATTCAGCTTCCATAAGATCATCAGAGAGATGTAAATGTGTAGGCTGAATTATCAGACTGAAAACTGTCTGAATGACCAGGCTCAGAGGATGATGATAAACTCCACAAAATCTAATTGGTGATCAGTAACAGGTGGTGTAATCCAGTGGTCAGTACTGGGTCTAATCCTGTTTAACTTTTTCATTAATGATCTGGACAATGGGCCAGAGCATATCCTCAAATACTTTCCTGATGACACAAAACTGGGTGAAATAGCTGACATATCAGAGAACCATGCTGCCATCCAGTCGGACTTCAGCAGGCTGGAGAAACGGTCTGATAGGAGCCTCATGAGGTTCAGCAAGTGTAGATGCAACATCCTGCACATAGGGAGGAACACCTCAAGCACCAGTGTATGCTGGAGGCCTCCCAGATGGAAAGCAGCTCTGTGGAAAAGGGTCAAGGCATCCTGGTGGACATCAAGTTGAACCCCTGTGGCAAAAAAGGCCAATGGTATCCTGGGCTGCATTAGGAGGAGTGTTGCCAGCCAGTCCAAGAGAGGTGATCTTGCCCCTCTCCTCAGCCCTGGTGGGGCCACTACCAGAGTACTGTGTCCAGTTCGGATCTCCTCAGTACAAGGGACAAACAGACACATAAAGTGCAGCAGAGGGCTACAAAGATGATGAAGGGACTGGAGCATTTCTCATAAGAGGGAAGTCTAAGTGAGCTGTGAGTGTTTTGCCTGAGGAAGAGCAGGCTCAGAAGGGTTTTACCAATGCATAAAATGTATATCATGGAGCCAGGTTGCTTTCAGTAGTGCCTAGTGACAAAATAAGAGGTAATGGCCAAAAAGTGAAACATGGGAAGTTTCCTGTAGACATAAAATAGGTCTGGGTGTGTATGAGAGTGATAGAGCAGATTGCCCGGGAGGTGTTAGGACCCATCCTTGAAGATTTCAAAGGCCATCTGCTTATAATACTGGAACTGCCTCTGGGTAGCCCTGTTGAGCAGAAGACTTGGACAAGTTTTCTTACAGAGTACCCTTCCAGCTCAACTATTCACTGATTCTGCAAAAGGAAGAAGGTTAGTTGACAATCTAGTTTATAAGCTCTGCTTTCTGTTTTGACATATCTCAATTGTTTACAATGGGCGCTTACACACCTACATATGGATACCTAAATATAAATATTATTTAATTATATTTAATTGAAAGAAACCTGGCTTGCCTTGTTCTAACATAAACAGTAACACATGTTTTTATTTGTTAAGGGGTGTTATTTGAGCCACTTATCTTTTCTCTAGTTCTTATATAATTGTCTTATTTTATATTTGAGGGTTTTTTTTCTTTTTAAGATTTTCTTCCTTTCTGCTAAAATTCTATTTCAAAATCAAAGCTTTCATTGAAAAAAGTTTTGAGTCTAAATGAATAAAAAATAGGTTAAATGCCCTAATGATTTAATACTGAGGAAGTAATAACAAGAGTCAAAAAAGTTCTTATAAGGGCAGTATTAAAACATTTTAGTGACATGACTCACTGCAGCGTGATTTATGTCATTGAATGCTTGGAATTTATGTTGTTAGCTCTGCAGATTTACAGGGGTCCATTCTCAAAATGATGTGTATAAAATAAAAAAATTGATTGATAGAGGAGAGAGATAGTGTTACTTGGGAGGCAGTGGTACTTTTCATGCCCTGCTTATGATACACTTACATTAAGTAGAAGTTCTGCAGGCAGGAATTTCCCATGAGACAAGGGAAATGTTTGAGGTACTCACAGTTTATAAGTGTTATACAATTGTTAACCACCTTCAGAAATACATAAGATATTTGTGCATTAGTCGAAGTACTCCAGAGATGCTGAATAGGTAGATAATACCTTTTCCTGACATTTATTTTTTCTTTTTTCTTCAGTCTCTCATATTTTTTTCATACATCATTCAAATCCTGGTACCTTTAAAATTAGTTGTACAGTGGTCTTACTTCCTATTTGTCTGGTTATTTACTACTCATCATTGTATAAAATTTCCAATAAAGAAAGCCCATCATGTTTTCTTCTGCTATGAAGAATTGCATATTTGGTAGCTTCTTCATGAGCTCATGCTGTAAACATATATATTTTTAATGGAAGAAATGGAAATTACCTAGTTTCAAATCCAAGGTAAAACATTTCAAGAAATATTCTGATGCAGAAATAAAATTTGTGGCATCTTTAGTATTACATATATGTCTCCTTTCAAAGAGGAAGACACCAGCAGTAACTGACTTAGTTTCCCAAAACTCTGGCCCAAAAAGTGTGTATACCTCTATTCAGGTCTCAGTGCAGTATTCTGCTGCGGATCTGTTCTGGTTTGAAAGCAAAACCAGTGAAAGACTCCAATTCAGAAATACAATTTATTGGGAAAAGGGAAAAGAAACAAAATATGTGCAATAATACAAAAGGAAGACCACTGACAAAGTCAGAATACAACCTGGCACCCCTTTGGCCAATGTGTTGGTAGCAGTCCAAATTGGAGTGGCTGCAATCCTCTTGGAGTGGCAGATGTGGTTCTGTTGGAGCACTGGTCCTGTAGAAAAGGTGTAGTCATCCAGTGGAAAACCCCAGCTGTGTCCTCTTGAAAACCTGTGGAAAGGCTGCCTTTCTGTCCAAAAATCCCAGAATGTATCTAGGTGGGAATGCTTAGATCCTCCCCCCTGGTCAGAGCATCTCACAATGGGCTGATGTCATTCTGAGTCATGCCTTGGGTCTTGATCACCTGTTAAACAGAAACAGCTCCTGGAGGGAGTTATCTCTGAGTCATGTGGCAAGACATTGATGGATCCATTAACAGGAGATAAGGAAAACTGCCCAGAAGACAACTGCTACACAGAGGGTAATAGAAAACATCCTGATTTTCAGTGTCAAACAGGATCAAAGCTGAAAACCTGTCACAAACTACTCAGCAGCAAAACAAAGTTACAAAATATGGAAGAATAATAGCTTTAAGAAAACATTAATGTCATCACAGTAACCAGTGTGTACAGAGAGTAATTTGTGATTTATCTGTTTTCAAGCAGAATTAGTTGCTTTAAAGCAAGTATGTATCTCTTGAGATGACTTTGTTTCATTCATATCTGTGGTCTGGAACAAGATACAATATTACCACCTTCATTTTTATTTGTAGCTGTAACATATTAGTAAAAAAATGCCTGAATTAAAAGGTGTTATTTTAATACACACTGTCTCTTTAATAATGAACTCCAACAGATAGAAAAGTTGGATGTCTTCTTTCTTGTAGTTAAGTAAGCCTTCATCAGTTTTCCCTTGATGTTGGATTATAGAGCAAAGTTAAAAAAGAAAAGTGAACCTCAAGCCAGGTTTTTAAATCCAGAGATTGGCAAGAAATTTAAGTGCCCTGATTCTGAAATGCTGAGCCTCTGGCAACTTCCATTTACTTTAAAGGGAGCTGCCAGGGGCTCAGCACCTGAAAATAAGGTCACTTATTGAGGCACTTCTCTGAAGATTGATAATTCAGTGGGAGAAGATCCATAACCAGAGCATAGAACGATTGTACCCCTTAGGGAGGAGAAAAAATTCTAAAGTGGAAAACAGAGACTTGTCATGGTAACACTCCTTACTGTTACTAAGCAGGAAGTGCAGTATCCACAAAAGAAATCAAAATAGATCTATTTAATAAAACATGAATATTAACATACTTAACACCTTTTAAAAAAAGAAAAAAAAAAAAGAATGTAAAACCAAACCAAAACAAAACAAAGAGCAAAACACTGAAACAAAAGAGGAGAGGCATTTTAGAGGACAGTATGATTTGAAAAGTCAAATTTCAGACCACTGAGTCATGGCTTTGCCTTCAACTGGCTAGTCTACCTCTGAAGGCTTTCATCTCAAAATTGCATTCATTCACCCACTGTGCAGGAATCTTTCCACACACAGAGCTGAGATACTTATTTACTCCCTCTGCCCAAGTAGGGACCTAGGTGGAAAATCCACAGAGGCACACAGAAGACATGTTTATGATCTCAGACTATTAGCAGGCCTCACTTAAATGATTACTTGGCTAAGTTTTTTATTGGCTCATCCTTTCCACCTTTAAAGGTGGATGTGTCTCAAAAGGTAATAACACAAGCTCTGTGTGTAGTGGTCTTTTTGTGGGCAAGGGCCATCTAAGCTGGGGCGTACTTTTACTATTATAGTGAGTAGCAGTCATTGTATGAGCAAATTCCCACTGCTAAACTGGTCAAAAATGGAGTTGTAGTTGGCTTATCATGCAATATCCTTGATAAAAAGGATATAATCTTTTCAGTTCCCACCACTTCCAGGACTTAGATCATCAATTTTCTATTTTTTATATGCCTGTGGTTGTTTCTTTCATTGCTTACATTGCTTAACAACTTTGTTCTTTAGCTTGTTACTTGGAACTTTTCCCCCATTATTCAACAATAGAACCCCATTTTTTTCTTTTCCATTTTTTCCCCCCACATTCAGAGGGATATTCTGCATGTAGGTCTGAGCCCATCAAAAGCATGAATCTGGGATCAGGAGGTTCCATTAAATCTAATTTTACCTCTTAGTTGTGTCCTCAAGCTCATTACAGTAGTACCATGATATGTTTTGTTTGGAAATTAAAAATGTTGACGTGTGGGAAATAAAAAAGAACTTTCAGCAGTTCTGTAACATTACATTGCTCTAACCCTTCATTTACTTTTGAGCTCCAGCATGCATTTTTTATCAGATTTTTCCTCTTAATTTTGAGTCTTCTGCATTTCCCTAGTACTAAGCTATCTCATGGTATGAGCTGTGTTAGCACACACATTAAAAACATTAATTTTAAAGGATTATTTACTGAGCTGTGACTATTTGCCCTAGACAGACACTTGCCTCGAGGCTTGGATGCAGAAGGAGGCTGGTGCAATCTTCAAGGCCATTTTATGACATTATTTCTTTCCCGCAAGTGTTCCAACCTGAAAGTTGCAGAAGTTCAATTTTTGAGGGAGGGAGGGAGGGAGGAAGGGAGAGAGGGAGGAAGGGAGAGAGGAAGGAAGGAAGGAAGAGAGAGAGGAAGGAAGGAAGGAAGAGAGAGAGGAAGGAAGGGAGGGAGGGAGGAAGGGAGAGAGGAAGGAAGGAAGGAAGAGAGAGGAAGGAAGGAAGGAAGGAAGGGAGAGAGGAAGGAAGGGAGGGAGGGAGGAAGGGAGAGAGGAAGGAAGGGAGAGAGGAAGGAAGGAAGGAAGGAAGGAAGGAAGGAAGGAAGGAAGGAAGTGAACTAGCACAGAAATTAAGGACATGATTGTGACTGTTCAGTTTTTTTCAGAGCAGGGTAAAAAGACCTGTGTATTCTGACTCTGGGGAAGGAAAAACCAGAAAGAGTAGGAGAACCTGGTATTTTCATTTATGTAATGTACAAATGCAAGAATACAAGGTGCTAAGGGTACAAACAAACTCTAGAGAGCTGAGACTAAAGAAGCTAGTCAAATATGCTTGTTTAGTTGACCTACCTTAGTTCAGACAGTGAGTGGCCTCTGAGTATTCCCCAGATGTTAAATGAGGCAACATTATGACTTTAAGTGCTGGTTAACACTCCATCCTTTTGGCTAACAGGGCAATCAGTTTCCTTCCTCACAAATTACATTACAGAATCATATGCAACTACATTTTTCTTATATTCTTCTGATCACCTTTGCAAAGCACAGCACTGATATCTATAGCTTTCAAAGAAAGCTTAGAAAATTGTGTTGTAAAGCATTGCTGCAGGAATGTAGCCAACCTTTTTCTAAAATCCGGGCTAACTTCAAAGTCAGGCCAGATTACTAATGGGTTTTCTTCTGTAATATTGGAAATTTCAAAGGATAGTAATATAACAATCTTTCTGTACCTACTGCGATTTTGAACCACTCTTATTGTGAATGACTTAATTTTTCATTATGCATATTTAAAATTCCTTTGCTTCTTCCCCAAAGCAAGAAGTACCTCAGAAACAGATTATTCCAAGGCCCAAGCCATCTCTGATCTTCTTTCATATAAGTGGAGTATACATTTCTAACACAGTTTGCAGTATGACTGCAAATTTTTTGTAGCTTTCCAAATACAGTCTGAGCAAGACTTTTTTAATGAAAATATAAATGCTGTTGATCATTTTATAAGCTGGCCATATTACCTTTAATGTTAAAACCTTGATGTTAACCTGTCCAATCTGGGGGGGATTTTTATTTGATTTATTCTGTTTGTTTTTAGTACCTCTGGTCATTGAAAACTACAACCTTCTTTTGTAGTTAAACAATGTTTTGGTTTATTTAATTCAAATTACAGTGCTTTAAGAGTAATTCTGTATAACTGCTATTTTTTGGAAAGCATGCAAGGTACATTATTATTCTTTTGAGTTTATTGACAATCAACTGCTAAAACAATATGTTTTTTTCAAGATTACTATGAAAAATATGTTATTTTCAAGAGTACTTCAACAGTATTAGCTGCTACTTCTGCAGCTAAAAAATATAGTCATATGTATACCTATGTCAACCCTAGAACTTCCATTTTACTGACCTTTTACTATTTGTGAAAACTTAGCTTTTACTAAAATTTAAGATGGATAAAATATGTTTAAATATTGTTTAGTATAAAGTCCCTGTTTGTTGGGATAATTTAAAGTATTTTTCTAACAATCTCTTTAAAGACATATTTGTGTGAATTGTGAAAATATAAGGTTAAGTACACAGAAATTATATACCTATTACATACAAATTTAGCAAAATCTGTTATATGCTGCTAACTTAGTGTGGCACAGGCTACAGACTTTGAATTTTGATATAATAATATATCATACCAGAAAAATCTTCAGTATCTTCAATATCTTTCAGTATCGTCAATCTTCAATATCTTTCCTGTCAGTTACTTTGTGTAAAGTCAAATAAATTTAATTAGTAATAAGATTTTAACTGTGATAAGTTAGCAATAGTTATCTAAAACTTCACCATAATTGCTGCAATATCTTTTGAAAACATTGGGCTAAATCTCTTCTTCCTAAGAATGAAGACAGTAGTCAATTGGTAATGTCTGAAAAAATATAGTTTGGAGCTTTAGATATCCCTGGGAGATTTGTATAAATAATTAATGAAGAGGTGTCTTTGGTATTACATTTTGAACATGTTGGCATACAATCAGGTTTTCCAGGTAGAAGCATAATCATGTTTATTACAACAAACTAATTCCAGAATATATCTGTTTTTAATTTTTTTTCCAAAAGTCACTTCAGAAGCAGTGGAAGAATATTTCTCTTTCACAAAACATATATTTTAGGCATGTATATGTTTCTGTAGGATAAAAAGGCTATTGGACCTACAGGTAGTCAGGAGGCACTTAGAAGAAAAATCCATACAAGGCTGTTAAACCTCAAGAGAATACCTTTGCTTAGGAGGTGTATAAACAGTGCATTACTACAAATTTGGCTAGAACATAAGTCTACGGCAGTCACAAAAATATTTTTGCATCATGATTATACTCTTCCCTAAGCACCCCTCTTTGGCCCCAGTGAGACAGATTTTTGCTCTGATTTGGTTCAGCCACTTGGCAGGAAAGCAGTTGATTATTATCTCCATTCTTATTATGAATTAATATTACAAATCTGATTCGCAGACTAATGTAATGAAAGAATAATGGGTCTACACTTTTTGCTATCTATGATCAAACCTTGGTATTTACCAAAAGTAATCTCACAACTTCAACAACCTGAAGTTTATTTACAGCACAAGGACAAACAAGAAGAATCTCTTTTCATGCAAAAAAATGCTTCTTTGCTAAGTAATTTTCTTTTGGTTTGTTTATTTTTGTACTTGCAGCTACATAATAGACAAAGCACAAGTGCTCAGTTGCTGAAGATGTCAGATGGAAAACATAAAAGTTTATGTTTAAATGAACCTGAATCTGTGTTCTAGACCTCAGCTGGAAGTGGATTAGAAATTGACAAGCATAACAGGTGAACATTATGTGCACTTCTTTGAAATGACCAATTTCAGATCTCAACATCCTCTAAACTCTTAAAGATAACAGTCCAGATAAAAACAGAGATTCCAAATGTGCAGAGCTTTATACTGTAGGTTGTCATATAGCAATTTTAAAATCAATTTGATGTTGCACAGTAAGCCTGTGTAATTCTCTCTGAATTCGTAGTTCCTACTGAGACCTCCTCGTGCATGCTAAATCACAGCATCTATATTTTGTATGCTTAGAAAGAAATTGCATCTAGGATAAATAGTCAGAAAGTCATGCAGCAGCCTAATTCTATATGCTAAGATATTTAGACAACATATGGCAGTATACACAGTAATGGCATTTCATAAGCTGTAGCTCAGTAAACTAAATCTGGACTTGAAGTTCCAAGGTCATATTCTTAACACCGTTGTTTATATAGTGTGTCCATTTAAAGTAATATTTCCTATTTGAAAATTCCAACTAATTATGTTTATTTTCTCTATATATTTTTGTCCATCTGAAGAAAACAAAAAAGGGAATGGTAGAGGAATAAAAGCCTGCCATCTTTCCCTAAACAGTCTAAAGTGGGTAGCTCTCAGCATCTTTATATTTGCTTGTTAGTGTCTGTATAGCTAAAAAGCTATCCCAACATTTGATGAAATGTGTTTTAGATGCTAGATGAAGTAAATATTTTCATAATTCATTTAAATATTTTTACAATTTATTTAAAGAGACTTGTGTGTCACTGTATTTAAAACAATATTTTCTATTTGATGGCTTTATTTTATTGGTTTCCATATATAATTTTCTTTCTAACAATGAGAGAATATATTATCCATAATTAAGAGCTTTCATTTCCTTAAAATTAAATGCAAACCTCTGAAACCTATTTATAGATTCTATTAGAGATCCTGACTCCACAGCTTAAATTCAATTTTTAAAGGAAAAGTAGATTTAGGAAAATATGGAACAAAAATGGAAATTAAGAAAAAATATGCAAATTTTCATTATTAATTGTGGTACATAACTAAAACAATTTCTGTAACTTACCACCATTTTGGTGTAATTCATTTTGTCTCACTTCGTCATATTTTTTCCATCCATTCAGTATGCACAGCTTCAACCAGGTGAATGTAAAACTAATATGCTGCCAAACATCTCAGCCTAGGTTAAATTACTGGCAGGGGAAAAAAAACAACAAAACACCTCCCAAACTTCACTCTATTACTAAATAAGGTTTTGTTTGAGTTTTTTTTTATTGTTGTTGTTCCATTTCCCTCTTTCTGCAAAACCTACTTTAATAGGTTCCTCAGCAAATTGTGAAGCCACCTTCCACTAGTTTTCAGAGCAAACAACTTTGTTGTTTTGAAAAATGGATGTTACTTTTAATCAAATTTCTTTGTGCTTGAATATTAATGTATTTTTTGCAGTCTTCTTAAGTACTACAGAATTACACTCAAAAAGTTGAAGCATCTATCCTTCTAAATTTCTTCGAGAATATTTATGGTGATGCTGGGCTCTTATATGCTTCTCTTTTTTCATGCTGTTAATAATAAGTTGAGAACTTATGCTTCACCCTTCAGCAACACTGCAGCAATTCTCTGGATGCGTTTCAGAAGACATGCATATTTTTAGATGACATATAGTGCATCAAAGACACGGTATTCTTCAATGTTCTTTCTAGTCTTAGATTAAAGGGTTCAGGTAACAATCAAAAGTAACAAACATGCATAGACATTTGAAGCCGGTATTTTTTTCTTTCATAATCAGGAAATATCAATTAACTGTTTAGACTCCTCCCTTCACTATTACTCATTATTCACTGAAATTCTGATTGATACTTTTGTTTAAATCTGCTTTGAGGAGTATGTAAAGGTTTTCGTTTATTTTTTAACAACTTACATAATATTAGATTGCAGATAATCAGTTCAGCATAAAGGAACATTGAACTATCCTAATCATATTGAAGCTTTTGTGGCATTTGTGGAGGAGAAGAGGGCAAGGAGGATGTTTTTGCACTAGCACCTTTTTATTTTAGCTCTTTCCTTAAATGCTAGCTTGTAAAGAAATCTAGAGCAGAAATCAAAGAATTAAAATGACCATATTGATTTTTTTTTTAATTACAATAATCCACACATTGTACTGCTTGAGAATGTTACAATTTTTGACAGAAGCACTTAAAAACAGATAATAAAAAATTAAAATTAACATAATAAAAATAAAAAAAAAATCTTAATGTAAAGTTTTCTTTGCTATAGTGTGGTACTCAATGGTACTACAAGGAAATGCTAATTGCTGAATTGAATGACAGTGTGCAGTCTAATGTAAGGTAGCAAGTCGGTTAGGACAGACAAAGGGAAGATGCTCTTCTTTTCTTCAAAGAGCTAATATGACCAAATAATTTCTCAGCAGCAGAGTTGATAAGACCCAAGAATATGGTAAGAGAATGTATTTTGACAGTGCATTTAAGCATGGGCAGGCAAAGCATGTTTTTCTACAATGTATATGACAATTAGACACTCCAAGCTAAATACTTGATGGCAGATTCAACTGAATGGACAAACACCCACTAGGCTGTGAGTAGCCAGTATGATCCCAAGTAGTTCAATGATATGATGTGCTGGAATTCCAGTAGTAGTAATTGTCATATTACTGTTACTATATTACTACATGTTGTAATACAACAGTATTGTAATACCACCATCCACTTTGACCACAGAGACACCTCTATCCTGCTAAACAAGATGATACAGTAATAGTGGGTTCTTTGGTTCTTTTCTGTTGTTTGGTTGTTTGTTTTTTTTTTCCCCATTAATAATCAGGAGAAATTGCTTTTAATAATGGCATTTAGTAGTTCAGTGAGTAGGGCATTCCTGTTTGGGAAAAAGATTCTCAATTCTCAGATGAGCAGATGAGGAACGCAGCTTGAAACTTGAATTTCTGTTTCCTGGGGAACTGCAGAGATGCCAACATATATAAGATATCACCTGAGAAAGAACAAGGAGAGTCTGAAAAATGAAGAGAGGGACAGACCTCAAAAAAAGTTTAGGAGAAGAAAACGTATGGTAAACAGGTATCACTAAGTCAGAACACTGTCATGTGGTTTGAGAAAGCACAGGTCACAGATGAGCAATTCAGCAGTACCACAATCAGGGTCAGCAGAAAATTAAAATAACTCCTTTTTATTGCTGATTCTTAGGCTGTGTAAGTTGAATTTTGTAAACTCTATGATCAAAGGTAGTAGAAAAATTTGAAGACTGTTGGTGTTTCGTCCTTTTTGAAAGATATCAACAAACAGTGAAGCTAGTGCTAAGTATGAGAAGACTTGTAAAAATTCAGCTTTTGTGGGTTCCTACCACTTTTTTTTTCAATTTTTTTTAATGGTGTTATTGTTATATTCTTGGTTGTGGTGATTGCTAAGGATTTCAATCAGTAATGTCTTTAGAAAGAGGCTTACAGTACTTCTTTTGGTTAACCTGTCCACACAAAGAACAATCTCAATATCTGTTGTGAAAAGAAATAACATGCTCTTGTTAATGTTTTGTGTAGGTGGAAGTCCTGCTCTCCAGTTTTTGATTTAAAGGTCTAGCAATAAATAGATCTTGGTGAACTAATCCACTTGAAATAAAGTAGTGGTGATTTCCACCTGGAATAAATCTTTCACCACATGGACCAATTTCTTTTGTTTAAATCAGTCTTTTTAACTATATTGACATCTACAGTAAGTTTATTTCAAAAAAGGAGACAAAAAATCCCCTAAAAACACCAAAGAAATGTTGCTTTCTTTGATTATCATTAATTCAATGCCAAACCTCATAACCTTTTCTTTATGAAGAGAGTTAAATTATTGATGAAAACTTGAAAATTCTCACTTTAGTTTTCTATTTGCTATTTATTTGTGCAATTCATTAAATTCCATGGGTTTCATCAAATTTCAGGCTCTGTAAAACGTGTGTTTTGAAGGACTATAAAATGTGATTACAAGAAAGAGTTTAAATAATAGTTAAAATAAGTAAAACGTATAAAGAGACCACATGCCCTTCCATAATTTCTTTTGTAGTAAATTTGATGACTGATTTTACCTCAAGGCATTGTTTCCACCAGAGATAATAGCTTATGGCAAAGAGTTATGATTGTTAATGGAGCTGCAGAGACTGTTGATCATTCCATAAAGGAATTACAATATTTCATGTCTGACCCTGTCAGCCCTCTTGGTAAAACCATGCTGTGCAACACTAGGATTCTGATCCAAGGACACATATATTTTGAATTAATTTTGTTCTTGTTATTTTTCTTTTTATCTGGGTAGATAGCAGAAATTAATAGCAGTAATTAACATACTTAAGGACATACTCTGGCAAGCCTTGAAAACCACATGGAAATGGTCTCTGGCTTAGCTTCTCTACTGACCTCGATGAACAAGTGTAAAAATAACCTATTAAAGTACATGTTAAAGCTATTTACTAGTTAATAAATATTTTTATGCCTATATTCATAACAAACTATTAGCTCTATTTTCAGCCCCTGAAAATGATTCTGAGTAGATAGAAGTAATTACACAAAGGTATATTGGAATTCTTGTGATGGCCAGACAAATAATTATTTTGTCATTCCACCATACCTACACTTCAGGCTGAAATTACACCTTTGTATAATATTTAACATGAAAACTAAAGAGTTGTAAATTTAAAAAATAATTGAAAAAGGAACACAAGACATTTAACTGACAATTGGTAAAAAATTTCTTTCCGTTTTTGTTTGCAAAGGCACTAATTAAGAATCAAATAACAGAATATGCTAAGTTGCAAGGGACCCAGCAGGATCATTTAGTCCAACTCCTGGCCCTGCACAGCCCATACCCAAGAGTCACAGCATGTGCCTGAGAGCATTGTCCAAACACCCTTTGGGCTCTGTCAGGCTTGCTGCAGTGACCACTTCCCTAAGGAGCATGTTCTAATACCCAGCCGCCCTCTGGGTGAAGAACCTTTTCCTGATATCCATTGTGAACATCCCCCAGCTCCTTTTAAGGCCATTCCTTTGAATCCTCTCACTGGTCACTAGAGTGAAGAGATCAATGTCTGCCCTTCCTCTGCCCTCACAAAGAAGTTGTAAAGGCAATGATGTCTCCCCTCAGTCTCTTCTTCTCCAGGCTGAACAGACCAAATGACCACAGCCACTCCTCATACGGCTTCTTCTCAAGGCCCTTCACCATCTTCATTGCCCTCCTCTGAGTGCTCTCTAATAGCTCAATGTCCTGAATTGTAGCACCCAAAACTGCCACCAGCACTGGAGGTGAGGCTGCGCCAGTGCAGAACAGAGTAGGACAATCCCCTCCCTTGCCTGGCTGTGATGCAATGCCTGATGCACCCCAGGACACGGTTGGTCCTCCTGGCTGCCAGGGCACTGCTGCCTCATGTTCAACCTGTCATCGACCAGGACCCCCAGGTTTCTTTCCACGGCATTGCTGTCCAGCATCTCATTCCCCAGGTTGTCCATAGAGTCTGTTCTGAGATTTGTGCCTATTTAATACTCACAGGCCAGACTGGGGGACAGAGCTATCCGCATAATGGATAGAGTGAAATGTTTGGATAACATTAGAGATCCTGTTTCACCACTTTGTGCAAAGATATTACAAAAAGATGGATTAGATCCAAGTGAATACCCCAGAGCTGTAGACAAGAAGCCAAATGCCATGAAGATCTTAACTGAAATACTGAAATATAACTGAAATACTTTCCAATTTCTTTCAGACTTCCTAAATTTGAAACCTCAAGCCTAGGAAACATTATTTAATTAAAAATCATAAGATAGATATTCCTCGTACAATTGTTAGAGATGCAAAAATAACCAAACATTTTTTATTCTGATCATCACTATTATTTAAGTATTTTTATATATTTTCTGATAGGATTTGCTCCCTCATTTTTTATCTCCCCTCCATACCTCATCAAGGTCAAAACCCAAAAAACCCTCCTCTTTCATTTTGTGAAACTCTTAATTAGTGAGAATTAATAAAAAGGGGATTATTTTAATAATGGATACTGAATATTTTATTTAAATTTCTACCTTACTTTCAAGGTTCTCTTTTTCTTTTCTTCCCAAATATTTCCCTTGCCAGTAAAAGTTTTATGATTAAAGCAGTTTAGTATTTGTCCTGGTTCTGACCAGGACAGTTATTTGTAGCAGTATCCAGGAGGGGTACTGCTGGTACACCTGGAATTTACCCTGTAGTGCCTCACACCATACACAGGGGTGGGTGGGCAGAAGGGGGTCCTTTCCAGTCACGGTAACATCAGGTTTCATGGGGTGGGCATTTGCATGTGAATTGATCGTCTTTCCTGCGCACCACGTTAATATCAATATTGATACTGTTCGTTTCTTACCTCACTGCTGTTTCCAGTAAATTGTTCTTATCTCAACTCATGATCTTTACCTTTCATGTCTCCAATTCTCCTTCCCATCCTGCTGCAGAGGAAGAGGGTATGGGGAGGCAGAATGAGCCAGAGATGTGTTGTTTATCAGAACAGTAGTTTGTGGAATACCATTCTTAAAAACCACAACAGTGTGGTAATTATAAATTCTTTGCTCACACTTAAAAACATACTCGATTTAAATGTGATGACAATTTTTTTATTTTTTAGTTTTGTTTGTGCTTCTTTCATCCCATGGTATTCTTCAGAGTGGTTACATTACTAAATATTATCTGGCATTACAAAGGGGATTGCCAGGCAAATGAATTGCATCCTTTGGTTGTTGCATCATCACGCAGTTAATCAGGTACTACTGATAGATCCTTTCTCACTCTTTTCTCTCTTCTTATAGCAGTCATGTCCTGTCATTGGAAGGATATTGTTGCCCATGGAATTTCTTTCAGATACATAATTTAGGAATGTACAATCAACAATATGTAAAAGGTTGGGAAGGAGCTGTATTTTGTGTATCTCTAGCAGATTTTTAATGGAAAATGTATCAGATAATTTGTGCATCTGTTAGTATTTAAGATATCATCCTTCCATTTCAGCTTTAGATTACAGTAGTCATTGGATGTGAGTTCCAAATCTTGTTCTAGCCTGTACTCTCAATCTTGGTTTATGCACTTTCTTTCAACTTAAGCATACAAATTCTCCAGCAATTTATATGACATAGAAAAATATAGAAAAATATATTTTACAATATCCATTTCTCTGTGTTGAGGCCCCGACAGTCAAGAAATCTCAGGAAAGATTTAAACTTAAATTCTGTATTGCTGTACAAAATGCTGCAAGTCTAAGATATGGTATTTAGGAAATAACTCTGTTCTTTGTAAACCTTTGAGGGATAGCATCCTGTTAATGTCAAATATTATGAGGCATTCCATTGGTGGCAGATAAAAATATTTCCATTTATTGTAATTACAAAGTTTTTTTAATATATTAGCATAGAAGAGTTATTTCTTTGCCTCCTAACCTTTAAATAAAATATTTGTGGCAACAGCTCCACCACCAACTTGTCCTTATCATTCACTACCACCACCTTTTGGTGTGATTGGAGTCAGTGAGAGCATATTGAAAAAGTACTTGAGGTTTCTGTGCCTAGAGTGCCAAAGGGGAAGAGCTCAATAAATCATGGAGAATTCTAGACATAAATGCATTTACTTTGCATAGAGACAAATTTTAGAAAGTAAGTCTGAAAAAGGAGTTTATTTTCTTCAAGATTTGCATCTCTGCTCTGGGAGATAGATGACAATAACTTCAGCTATAAAATCTGCTCAGCAGAATATTACCAGTCCTAGAACTACACACACTTGTGGTGGTCAGTGTTGCCCTGTACGCATGCTTGGAGGTTTATCGGTTACAGTCTCTTAGTCACTTCTGTCAGAGCTGTACCTGGTACAAACTCTCTATTCTGTAAGTATAATTTGCCTTGCTATGAAGTTGCAACTTCCCTTTGTTGATTTATCACTGCTCATAAAAGACAAAGCATAAGAGAAACGCAGTTTAATTTTAATTATATCGGATACTAATTTCCTTCAGAAGCTCAAAAAAATCACTAATTGATAGTATTATATAGGTTATCAAATACATTAATAGTGTGGTCTGACTTTTAAACATTAGTGAAACCTATTGTAAACAAGAGGTCAAATCTTAATCATATGCGTGGTTACTGGAGTCTGTATATGCAGCAACTGTTTTCTTTGGGGAGTGATAAAAATAGGGGCACTGCCAAGCAGGTTGAAGGAGTGAAGCCAGTCAGCTAAAAAATATTAATGTAGAGGCTTATAGGATATATCTTCTTTCCAGTTTCCCAGACTGTTAAATATACAGAAAAACTGCAGGTAGAAATTTGTAGAAGTCTGAGCTATCTGTTACTTCTCTTGGATATTAGAAAAAGCCTTAATGTTTCATTATTAGCTAAAACTGTTTCACAGAAGGACTAACCACCTTCTATCTTAACATGCTGTATATTTTAAATATGATAAAATTGCTACACTCAGTTTTTAAAAGATCATGATGAAATCCTCTCTTTTTCCAGCACACCCTTTTCTTAAATTTTCTTTCACAAATTGGCTCTCCTTGGTTTTTTTTTTCTTTCTAATAAAGCATATTTGTTTCTAAGGACTGCATCTAATTGAGGTTGTAAGGCTTTGAAACATGATAGTATGACTGTCACACAAAATTATATTTAAACACGTCCAAAAAATTATTGTTCAAATACAATGAAAAAGACATTGAAAATATATATGTTTTAGTCTTGTTTTTCAGGCAGGAGTAGATGCACAGATTTTAGCGGTTAGTCTTATTTATTAAGGTATTTAATATGATATTTATATTATTAACATCTATTTTATTTGAATTTATACTGTGTTTATGATCCTTTGGATTGGTTGCTTGGGTCATTTTGATGATTATCCCAAGTAGTAGGGCAATGTGTTTTTAGTGAATCCAGACTAATGGAGTAGGTGTTACCTTTCATACTGGGGAATAATAACCACCTGCCACTAAAATAAAAAATTATATAAATCAAAATGCAAATATGCAAATATGAAAATATGAAAATATGCAAATCTGTTTTGCCATTACTGCTGCAAGTCTGTTAAGCCCAACAGGACAGGAAATAATAACATTTTGTCTTTAAATGTTCAAAACCATAAAATAAATGAAGCATGGGTATTGATTGTCTTTGCCCTACGTTATCTGCACAGGAGCTATTAAGAAGGGTTTTTTTATCTTCTTTTCATGTCTTCTTTCATGTCTCATACTGTCTAATGAAGAGCTTCACTTAAAATATAACATTCTAAGGTCTTGAAAGTACATTTCTAAGATACTAAAAAGCTATTGTTATACATTAAAGGTTTTATTGGTGTTTTTATTTATGTGCTGCACTGTGTAGAATAATAACATTTTGTAGAGTGGGAATTACTTTTTTAATGAAATTTTACTTCTAAATTATATTTTGACCTCTAAAAACAAAGTAGAATTCTGATTTCAAAAAAACAGATACCTCTGGATTTCAGCTTGTAATACTGATAAGACTACTTATCAATAATTTAGAACTGTGTCATTCCCATATATTTTTCCCCTTGTAAAATTTCCTACAGTTTTAATACTCAGATTTTTGAACTGCAAATTACAGTGTTTCTTCCACACTGATGAAACTAGATTTTTGTGCTTCTTTGTTGAAATTCAAGTATTCTGGTGAATGAAAATTGATTTTGTGGCATCAGTCTTGTGGCAAGGAAAACAAAAAAAAAATAATGGAAAAAAAGAACAACTGAAAATTAGTTTAAGCTGGTTAGCAGTTATGTGCGTGTACTGAAATATTTGGTGAAAACTTACATCTTGTAATATTCTAACTGCAAGAGGTGACAGAATTAATTTTTGTGGACTACTTTGAAGTAGTCTACAGATTAAATTCTTGCTGAAGGTTCTGCAGTTTTTTTGTATACTTTAAGCACTTATCTGAAATGCCCTTCAGTGCTAGAATCTAAAATGTGTTGCTGGTCACCTTTAGGTTATCACAAGACTTTTCAGAATGTAATCTGAAGGTCTCAAGATTTTGGAGCAGCCTTCATCTAGCTGAAAATCTTATAAACTGATCCAAAAAAATAAAGAAAAATTAGAGGCATTTGAATTTATAAATGATATCACATTCCTCTGTTTACTTTTTATCTTTCCCTCCTCTCAGAGCAGAAGTAATATATCAGTAGGTCTTCTATGTAAGTTTAAAAATCCAAACTCTGCACTGTTTAGTTGCAAAGGAGAATCTCTAGGCAGCCCAGCAAACATTGACTTCAGAACTTGAGCTGTGGGATTTTCTGGCACTTACATCTCATGGGCATTTTAACATCCCTGTCTGTGCACCTTCCTGAGAGGATGATGAGTAAATCTTTGGTATTTCTCAGCCTTACATGGAGCAATGTGATTTAACTCTGACAGAGCTAGTTTTTGAGCATGAGGATTTTAGGTTGTTGAAGTCAGAGCATGAAACAAGGTCTCAGAAATTCAAGTGAGTTAGTTATCCAGGTCCTGGACAGAAGAAATCTCAAGTGCCTTTAAGGTTATAAAGAAAAAAAAAGGTGAATGAGTTGCTAATTCAATTATATGCAAAAGATTTTGTTGTATTTTGATTTTTCTTACTTTCTAAGTTTAACAAATGTGAGGTCAACATATGGGTATTTTTGCCAGATTTTCTTTCCAATAATTGTATGTTTTACTTGCAAAGTCATTGTTGAATTTTTCCAGATACCTAATATGTACACATATGAATCCATCATGGCTACATTTTTTGAGAATAAACACAAAGTTTTTGTTACCACAACAAAACTTCAAAGCTCTGTGTCTGTAGAAAGTAAGTTTTATGCATGCTCAGGTATCATATATTAATAAGCTTAAACTTTAGTCTCACAGATTCTGATGTTATTGAAACAATATTTAATTTCTTAGATAGATTTTTGTTTCTAAGAAACATGCAATGGGTAGATGCAAGTGTGCAAGACCTTGAGGAATAGACTCATTTCATTATAGCCAGGTCATTCCTGACTGATTCATGTCCTAGTCGCCAGATTTACTCAAGACAGACGTCTTCTACATTATTTAACTACTCAAAGTGTTTGTTTTCTCATGTTGTATCAGCATTTGCTGTCCAACTTGCAGTGGAACTTGAAAACAGTTAATCATTAGCCTCTTCATGTCAAGTGAGGTACTACCTCAGTCATCTCTTGTGTTGAACGAACTGATTTTTTTATCACACCTCTTATCTTTAAGTTATATTTTCTAGCTCTTTCATGACTGTTAGTTCTCTCCTGGATTCTTCCATTCTTGTGTAAATTTTCTTGTGAATTTAACATTTCTTAATTAATATCAGCAATGTCTAAAAATATTTGGAAAATATTTCAAATATAAATATTAAAAACTACATAGAACCAATTATATTTATAGTATTTTATAAATGTAGTAAAAATTTAATACATAGAAATATTGTAACTATTTTTATTAAAGAAATTTAGGCAGATAAAGGACAGAATGGAACTGAACAAAAGATGAAAACTTGTAAAATATAAGACACACATTAAAAATATAGCTTAACTGAATGAGCATGTAATGCATAGCAAGTTGAAGCAAGACCTCTATCAGTGTGAAATAAAGTTTACAACTAGTGCTGCAAAGTGGTATTTTGGTATTTACTAGTAAGATTATTGTATCATTGAAAACAAAGGCCCCTATGAAACAGACAAAAGAATAATCACTAAGCTACTGATTAAGGTACCTGGATAAAAATTTCACCTTTGGTATGTAAAATATCAAATATATATTTTTTGTTACTATTATTAAATTACCCTTAAAAATTCTAGTGATAAGTATGTTTTATACTGAGTTGAAATTACTGAAGTTTTCTTTATAGGATGAATAATTTAAAAATAAATAATATTTATTTTTGAAACACAGATTCCCAACACTCTAAAATGTAAGAACAATGAATCCAATTATCTTTCTGCTTTGTAAAAAATATCTAGATATGGAGAAAAAGAAACAAAAACCTGTAGCTTACACAGGCATCTTGGGAACAGGCTTGTATGAACTAAAGTTTTATTCTCTATGTGATGGTGAAAATTACAGGATCTCCTAGACTATGCATATTGTACTTACTTCTCCACATAATATGTCTGAAAATTGATGCTGGACAGGGTCTATGTTGCAACTGATAGTGAATTTGTGTTCATGGGTTACATATGTATATCTATACACAAGACTGCTTTTCTGGGAGTGTCTGATACTGACAAAATATCAGCTGTACTGTATGTCGATCAGTCTCTTCTTAGGATGAAATTCCTCCCTTTGAGGGTGGTGAGACACAGGAACTAGCTGCCCAGAGAAGTTGTGGATGCTCAGTCACTAGAAGGAGCTTTGAGTTTCCTGGTCTAGTGAAATGTATCCTTGCCCATGGCAGTAGGATTGGAACTAGTTGGTCTTTAGGGTCCCTTCCAACCCTAACCATTTAGTGATGCCATGAATTGATACTTTTCAATCTGATTAGTTAAATTTCAAATCAAGTTGTTCATAAATTCACACACTGTCAGTGTACTGTATGCTTAGCACTAATGATTTATTCTACACATTACTCCATGCTACCATTATGTATGCAAAATCTATACCCTCACATAACTGTGCATGCAGTGTCACACACAGAGTGATGCAACTCTGTATAGGGCTGGTAGCTGGGTGCTCCTAAGTCATGGAGGTTGAGTTGATCAGAAGCACTAGCCAAGATGAACCTGGAAGCTCCCATAAGTTCCTTCCTTTACTCAAAGAATTAGCAGCAGGTTTTACTTATTATTGGATTACCATGTCGATGTTCAAACAGTAAGTTGCCAATAGGCTAGAAACCAGCATAACGCACCCTACAATGGCATTAAAGGTTGAAATTTAACTGGGGGAGTTCAAGTACTGTTGTGTATTTGGTGGTGAATTTCTCCCTTTTTAATACTTGCATATAAATTGAGGAGATTATTAGGAAATATTAACCTCAAAAATTATTAAGATAACTTCCTGCTAACCGGTTATATGTCTATTTATGTTTTGATAGTGGAAAGCAAAAAATCTCAAAAATTTTCCATCCCTAATAATAATTGGCCAGCAGGAAATTATTGCAGCATAAGTACTGTTGTATTTAATTCCAGGTTAAAATTCTGGTTTTCCTTCCAATATGCTATTGTTGAGTTGATGAGAGAACGACAACATTAGTCAATGAATTAAAAAGAAGATTGGGGTGGAAAGGATGGGTGCAAAGCAGAAAAAACTTTATGTTCAGCTACTATCGTAGATAGAGTTCTGAAGACAAAATCTGGTATGTTAAGAAGATAAAGGAGATTCAGAAGGATAAGGAAACATAAAACTCTGAGCACTCCAAGAAGATGAAGGTTGGATTTTGAACTTGACTAACAGGATAGGAGGGTACAAAGTATTAGCATCAAGAAAGGAACTGATAAATACAAGTATATGATTCAACATTGATGTAGATTTGAGCACCCTTCAGAGTACTAGTGGAGGAGGCTGAAATAATCTGTGCTTGAAAGGCAATTTTTAGTTACTGAAGTAGCTGATGACAGATCAAGATAGTATTCTCAATATAGTGTTCTCTAGTATCTTCAATGTAGTATTCTCAATACTTTAGTATATGGTATTATCATAATTGAAATAATTAGAAATCCAAGATGAAATCTTGGTTTGAAATAACATTAGCTCTTCTAGCTTAATGTGACTTACTGTATTTCTCTGTATGTGAAATGTAGGCACAACCACTAGCCTGACTGCAGGAACTAATATAAACTAAGAAGCCTGCTCAGAAAATCATTGTGGGCATGGCTTAAACTGGTTGAAGTCTAAGAAATCCCTGAGGAAGAGCTCTTTCAAAAATGCTCTGGTATTTTTCAGAGTTGTCGTTGTGGGAAATATCAGAGAAGCAAATATGAAAAATGTAAACTCTAAATGTGAAGGAAGCATATTTTGTGCAGTGAACTATTTGAGCTGTGAATGAGTAGAAATCTCTACGTCTGTCCCATCTACCATTTCCCAAGGGACAGAGCAGTCGCTACTCATGATGGCCTCCAGTGAGCACCCCGCGCTTCACCATGTCAGAGAATTTCACAGCATTTGCACTTTTATTTAGTGTATTTCTAAGTAAAAAAGTATATCTCATGGGATAAAAATAATGCACTTTAGTAAATAAGGATTATAGCTGGGAAATCATAATTCTCGGAACTCACCCATGGTTGAGGCGAGCCCATAAAGGTGGAAAAGTCTCTCCTCCAACCTGTGTCTCCAAAAGAAAGACTCAGTAGTCTTCAGTCATCCAGTCTCAAGGTAGTTTATTGTATGTTATCTAAAAGATTTTCTCCCTGAACTGCTGCGGTCCATTCAGCAGTCAGGCAAGGGCACACTCCAACGCCCAGGGGGCTGGTGCCCTCTTTTATATCATATATTACGTATTAGATGTTTGCAGTTTTCCCCCAATGCCTATCACCTATACTGAACAGTGACTTTCTACTCTAAACCAGTCTGTGAGTGCCAACATCACCATGAACATGGAGGTTAGGAAGAAGAAGGAAAGAGGACAGGGCACACCCAAATCCCTCCATCTTAGAACTTCTGACCTCCATGTACAAAACTCAGACCCCTCTGTACAAGGCCTAAAACCCCCCTGTACAGCATTCAAAATTTCTTCCTTTGTGACTACTTCTACCATAATAGCTAAACTTTTGTGATTTCTTGTTCTTCCTGCAAGGTTGGTAAATTGTTCCATGGATCAGGTTCAAAGCCACAGGGGTCTGTGGCTGCATTCCAGGGTCTCAAATGCTTCTGACCTGGGCCTGGAACATCCAAGAGTGTCCAAGGGACATTCTGGGTTCTGACAATAATGAGTAGGAAAAAGAGAGTCTGAAATTTTAAAAGACCTCAGGATAAAACTTAATTTTACATTTTGTGAAATCATACAAAGATAGAACACAATTAAAATAAATGTACATTTTTTCATCTAATACTGAACTAGCTAGAAAAGACAGATTTAGTTTTGGCGTTATAATAATGCTTGGTGCAATCTTTTTCTTCCTTCAGTCTCTCCATTCCAGTGTCAGAAGCCGAAACATTTAATTTTTGAGGATAACACCACTATTTTAGAGTAAGCTCGATAATATAACAAATTTTCTTACCTCTTTTACTTAAAACAATAATTCCTTTGCACTGATTTATGCTGTATCTGCCTGTATCTGCATCTGCTACAGCAAAAACTTGCTGAATGCTCCCTGAATTTTTGCACATTCCTAATTTCTTTATTTATATTGAAACTCATTTAATTTCACCCAAAAGCTGTTTCCAAATTTTTTGTCTTACACAAAAAAAACCCCACTTTATCAATGGATAGTCTATTGACTTGCAAATAGATAAACCATCTGTATAGTGTATGAATGCAATCTGTTATATTAATAAAGGTTTCAATGCCAAACAATCCAAAGTAAAACATTTTTTTAAATGTATCTACTGTTAAAGATCCACTATCAGGAGTTCCTTTCAAACACTATCAATAAATGGCCTATTTTTTCAGAATTACTTTGCTGCTCTTTTTTTCTGCTGTCCAGAAATAGGAATCCAAATAACTTATGCATTAATTCCACAGACAAATTTCTTAAAACTTTTTTTGTTTCTAACAAGATTATGGTCATGTGGAACACCATCTGACTTTTTAGAATAAGAAATGACAGTTAGGGAGTCACTGTATTTCTGAATTTAAAACCATTTTGCTGGCAATGATTACAAAACTAATTTATTGCTTATAGGAAATCTTTTTTTCACTATTTTCTAACAATACGTTGAATCCTTCGCTTTTGCTCAAACAAATCATGCAAGTCATCAGGTTTTTCTGTTAAAAAAATTAGTGGGTTCCTACTTATGATCAATTTCATAAAATATTTAGTTTTCAAGCCCACTGCTCTTAGGATCTTTATTGCATCTTGTTCAAGTTATAAATTAATTTTGCATATCAGTTGTGGGTAGAGACAGGATATTTCAGATGCCTTGCAACTGAAATGTATACATATGCATAATATCCTTCTAGAAAGTGTGTCATTCAATTTTAATGTAATGAGTGGGATATTTTCTGTTAGGTGGAAGAGCATTCTATTTAATGCAGCCATTTGAGAAATCAGTTACAAAATTTATTTTCATCTGTTGGCAAAGCTGGGGATGTCAGACTGTAGATATCTGCTGATCTGTTAAGTGGTTAATAAGTTAATAATAGATTTTCTGGTGCAAGCTGCTGTTTCTGCAGGTGCCATTTCATTTTCTTTGTGGCACACAATTAAATCTCAACGTTCTTTGATTACACTGAGAAAGTATGTTTGTGTATAAGTAATCCTTTTGAAATTAACAGGTCCTGTATAGTAAGATAACAACCCCTCAATATTCCTAGTTGTGATAGTTAAAATGCAAAATCACAGCACAAAAAATAAGCCCTCAAAAATTCAAATTATGTCTCCTAATTCAAATGCTTATCATGTCCTCAGTCATTTTTCACATTGCTCTATGGTAAGATATTTCTGATTTCTCATCTGGGAAGACACTTAAACAACTTAGCAAAATGTGATTTCTTCACCCTGAGAATTTCTTTATTTACTCAGACCAGATGTTAAGCTCAGCACCAGTCTGTTTCCAATACTGCTAGGGGAAAGTGAGGATTCTTGTATAAAATGAGAAACTTTTTTGTAAATGCTCTTGGATTCTGGTTCTTGCAGTTTGAAGATCAGAGCTGAATGTCACCTGTATGTTTAATAAACCTGTAAAAGTCATAAGCATAGTCAAATTAATAAGATATCTGTGTCTGGCCATAATTCATAAGCAGTTATCTTATTAGTTAAACAGTCAAATCCCTACTTTTTTGTGGAAAATCTGAAGGTGATTTGCTATTGAGGATATCTCCTGTTGTTTTACCTTTTTTTTTTTCTCCAAAAAGTGAGAAAGAAAGAAAGAAAGAAAGAAAGAAAGAAAGAAAGAAAGAAAGAAAGAAAGAAAGAAAGAAAGAAAGAAAGAAAGAAAGAAAAGAAGAGAAAGAAAGAGAAAAAGAAAGAATTTTTCCTTATTTTATTACTTTCTGATCATAGAGTAGCTTTTCTTTCAGTGTGGTAAATTCCAGTCATGCATTAGGAAAAATTTTGGATCTCTTTCTAGTTGCAAGTCATGTAGTAAGTTTATCCAAAAGCAAATGAGTATTAATTGGCCACTCACAGATGCAAACTGAAAATTTGATATCTATTATGATAAAAACATAGATCTACAACAGTCTTTCCATTAGTTCTGTTAGTCTTAAGACATTAATATTTATATAGATTATGTAACATTGTTGCCCTAATGTGAGGACTAGAGGAAATTCCTTCTGGTTAGTCCATTGGGACAGTATCATGCTAGATAAATTATATCTTTGTATAGGTGATTATAATGAAAAATCTGTGAGAGGTTTCTTTGCTGAAGCACTTCTTTAGAGGAAACAAATTTTGAGAAAATGCCAGTTGGCCATTTGGACTAGGTGACCTTTAAATATCCTTTCCAAACCAAATTGTTCTATACTTATCTGAAACAGTGTAAGATATGTGAGATAGGATTATAATTGTCAAGTAAAATGTATTTGGAGAAACATAGTTCTATGAAAGAAAATTAGGCTTTACTCAAAGCATAGGACTCTCACATGATTGCTCTGAATATTGGCAATCAGTGTTTCTGCTTATCTTTTATTTTTTTCCATTGTTTCTCCTATAATTTTACTGCCTCAGTCATGTGGTTTCACTGTATATATCAATTTCATTAATAAAATATCTAGAGGAGGGAATAAGGCATGTACTTGAAGTAAGAATATGCCTTTATGGAAATGCTGGGACTCTTCAGGAGAGGGTGTGACAGAGAGGGCAGAGGGAGTTTCTGCTTTCTTTTTAGTGCCAAGTACACACTGAAAGTGTGATATAAAGGTTGTAAAAATTGAACTGCAATTTCTTGTGTATTCTTCTGATAGACATGCTTCTGGAGTAGATCTTTATTTTTTTAACTATTGTGTAGTTTGTGAATAGCTGGTTTTGCTCAGATACTAGACCAAAGTCAGGTAAAGTCAGTTCTCCTAAAGCAGTAGATTATCTCCAGAAAAGAACTATAACTCAAAGTCTCAGTTTTCTTTGTTTCTCCTCTTTTCCCAGTGAGACAATAATTGATGATTGATCTTACCATAATGACAAAAAGTGTAGAATGAAACAAGAACTAAGCTGAAATTCTTGGCCCTGACTTTTCAGTACAAAGAAGTGCAGGATACTAAGCAGACATTTATATAGAGCATATAGAGTTTAAATCTTTTATCATGCCACCCTTTATGCATAATCCAGAAGTTCAGTAGCTGAATCTTTTGAATGGCATAAATATTTTAAGAAGAAATATCAAAGGTCTTGTCTGCCTTAATCCCATGTCGTTAAAGTAAGAGTTTGTGCTTATTTCTATTCTATGTTTGCCTCTTGGGGTTACCTTGACTGCCTCTTCATCTTCTTTAACAGATGAATTTGACTTATGCTGCTTAGTTTTTATTGTCAAGAATTCTACATAATGCCTAACAAGTCAAGTAAGTATTCTTATAGCCTTCCTCAACTCCTAATATTGACCTGTATTATACCTGTGTATAGCACAGGTCAATATTAGAGAACTAGTTAGTTGTGCATATCACACAACATAATTCCTCATAATACATTAGCAGGGAAATTATTTAAACCGTACATTCTGAAAGTAAAGAAAAGCAGTGAGGAAATTTTCTAGTGTTCCTGGTTTATGACATTAAAAAAAAACCATTCTCCAAGTAATGGAACACAAAAATCATTCTGTTAGCCTTCATACTATCTAAGTAGATCATTAAAAATAGCTAGTCTTAGAAACCATATCATTCATTATAAAGAGGATGGAGTAACTATTTCTGCTAGCTTTAAAAGTAGTTTGAAGGAAAGGCTTTTCTGTCACATAAATGGGGCAAATTTTAATGAAAACATTGATGCAGATATGGAAGCAGGAATACCTAAAAATGGATGGATAGATAAAACATGTCATGTACTCAAATTAGGGATAGCAGTAAAGTAAAAGAAAATTATATAAAACAAATAATTTAAAAATGGTAATCAAAACCAAATTATGCCAAGTAGCCCATATAAATTTGTAAAAACTACATGGAATTGCTAAAATTATAGCTCTTTATTAACTTTTATCATTAAATGTGTCATGGAAATTTTTCAATACTTAGGTTAACCAGTCTTTGTTCTGAATTCAGTCCTGATCCAGCATATTAATTACGATATTGATTAGAAGACCTCCAGAAGTCGTTTCCAGACAGTTTGCCTGTGGCTTTGTGTTTCTTCATCGAAAAATTCAAAAGCTTGATATGTTAGGTCCAGATCTCAACATCAATCACAATATTATGGCTGTAAAAGCTGCAAGGCAATAGAATTTAAGAAGCAGAGACTACTCTTATACAAACAGTTGTCTTGACTGAGATCTTAACAACAGAAAGTGGAGAGATCAATTTAGTGTTAGTTATAGAAATAAACTTTGGAAGCATATTTGTGATAGCTAAGTCAAACCTCTTTCTTTTTTCTACAAAGCTGTGATTTAGAAGACAACACCTAAAAGTGCACCTGGAGAAAAATAAGCTTTATCTGTCCTATGTTTGTTCCCTTCTTTCATGAATAGACAATTTATACCATTTTCCCAGGATTATGCAAAAAGACATTTGCTAAGTAAAGAAACCTTCCTCTCTGACTTCTCTGGCACCTCAAAATTAAAATAACCTTAACTAATCTAACCCCATCTAGTCAGTATGATAAACCAATGGGTGATTATTTCAGGAATAAACTAACAGCATATCAGCTGAGATCTTCTTAAATGACTTGTCAGTTTGGTACTAGTTTTTGGTGATATCTTGTACAGCCAAGTGCTTCTCAAAATCAAAATAGTAGAAGTTGTTTAAAGTCCTGGATCCAAAATGCCACCTTAATAAAAAAAAAAAATCTTAAAAATAAGTCAATATATTCAGGTCAAACGCTGTGCCAGGTAGAAATATGGAAGATTATTTCAATTTCATGAACTAAGTGTCTGGACTATAGCTTTTCAGATATATGACCAAAAGGAGGATTTTACTGAAGAACCACCATGCTGTAGATTTCAGGTCCCCAGTGTTGCTTTCCTTTACACCTGCCCTATCTCCTCCCTCCATAAAAAAGCTATGATTTAATTTTTTTTTAATCAATGACTGATTGTTATAGTGCTTTGTAAGCTCTTCCTTAAGTAATATAAACCTGCAATAGCATTAAGTATACTTTGAAAAAAATGAGACATAAAAGACTACTTCTAATCCTAGATGTCAATGTGCAACAAATTTTATCTCCTGCCATGTATGACTACAACTTCATAAACTATATTTCTAGAGATTCCATTATTATTTACTAAATTTTAAAAACAGTCAGAAACTGAGGAGATATGCAACTTTAACAGTTTACACAGACATATTTTTCTTTTTTAGGAGTGTTTAATGTCAAAGATGTGCTATGTACTCTTGAAATATAAAAACAGTGAAAGGAAAAAGATCATCCATCACATTGATCTAGTCAAGAATTTCAGTAACTCAAGTAATTTTGTCTAAAATACTATTTTATTTTATTTTATTTTATTTTATTTTATTTTATTTTATGTATTTTATTTGTTGGGAGTTGAGTTTTTTGTTATTTATTTTCTTATCAGGTTAATGTTAAGATAGTCTGAAGGAGGGAAGTAGTGGAAGACTTTCACCACAATTGTGAAAAATGGGCACTGTCAACCTGGTAAGTTTATCTTTTTGTTGTTATTTTTGATGGCTTATTGTTATTGATGATGGTTTTCCCACTGATGTTTTCATTTATGTTTGTAGCCAGATCTCAGTTACTGTTGGTTTTAT
Source organism: Anomalospiza imberbis (assembly GCF_031753505.1). NCBI lineage: Eukaryota > Metazoa > Chordata > Aves > Passeriformes > Viduidae > Anomalospiza > Anomalospiza imberbis. The sequence goes on along the minus strand of NC_089721.1, from coordinate 56,714,250 downwards.
TCTTGATATAATATTTCTGTGTTAATGTCTTAAACTTTGACTTATGTTTTAAAAAAGACAAGTGCTCAATATCTCATTAGGTCTTTTATATGCAGTTTTCTCATGGATCCAAGTAGTTTCAGTTCCAGACAAAGTAGTTAGCACATAAAATTATTTTTTAATCCATTAAGTGTATATACAATACTCCCATATTTTTTCCCAGCCTTGTCAGGTCTATATTTTGCAATTTGAGAAAAACTATGAAATGAAGGATCTGTGTGTAACATCTTATTTTTCTGTTTTATTTTTGTTATTAATGTCATGTCCTGGTTTAGGAATAGCACTGCAAATCACCAGTCACTCCTCACCCTACCACTCCTATAGGAGACAAAAGGCAAAGATTATGGGTTGAGATAAAACCAATGTACTGGAAACAGCAATGAGATAAGAAAAATGGACAGCAACAACAAAAATATGAAAAACAGAAGTGTACAAAAGAGGATGATTTACATGGAAAAATGCTTAAAAGCCTGGGACAATAAGAGACAATTTCAGACAGATCCTGTGTGCTTCCATGCTTTTTCTCCTGACCACAAGCCACACCCATCTTTTTCTCAGAGGCAAGAATCCCTCTTGTCACCATGACCTTAGGTGATTTAGAATAACAACCTAGATACACCCACACAGCCCCAGGCTCTGCTCCCTCGTGACTACTGTGAAAAAATAACTCTGTTCTGGCCAAAAACCAGGACAACTAATTAAAATAAAACAAAACAAAAGGCAAAAAAATCACAACTTCCCTAGGCTTTCAAATTATAATTTCAAAGCAGTTGTTTATTCCAGCCTTAATCATACAAATATTTGCTTCAGGTGAGTTTTCCTTTTATGAAAAACCTTTCTGTTGTTTTTCATAGGAAAAGCCTTTTTCTTCCCTATAAGAAAGTCAGTGCAATTAAAGCAGTGCTATCTCTTTCAGAAGGATAAGTAGTTTTAAATGTTTAGTGATAATAGTGTCTAATTCCCTAGTGTGACTGGAATAAACCCTTCTATTTTCTTGATACACACACACAGCCCTTGGCTAATGGTGTGCTGCAAAGTTCTGGAAAGTGGAAAGACAGTTTTAGAAATTCAGAAATAATTGCAGCACTTAAAAGAATAACAAATTCAAGTTATAATCTGAAAATACTGAAAAACTGTGGTATCACATATCTGACATAGTATAAAACCATTAAATTTATCAGCAAAAAAAAACTTAATAAGGAGTTGCAGGCTTCTGTCAAGACTGGTCTCTTATGATCTCTAATTTCATATATATATGTAAGTGTAGTCACTTATGTTTGTATGTATGTTTATGTATGTTTCTATCTGTCTATATATCTATCTATCTCTGACGATCAATGGATGATCTATATCCTTTATTTAAAAGAAATACAATTATTTCTGTGTTTGACTACTAGTATCGAAATTAAATCAGTGGTGCTTCACTGGACTGACTTTGACAGCATAATGCATAATAATGACAAAGCAAGAAAACCCTCTGTCCTGGTTTAGGAGTAATGTTTCCCATTTTAATTTCACCACTGAAACACCCAAGATCACACCCTGCTTGCTCACTCCTACTTCCCTCCTGGCTATGGCAGGATGGAGAGGAGAAGGGGAGGCACTGAAAGGTAAAGATCCTGTATGGAGATAAGAACAATTAAATAGAAACAGCAATTAAATAGGAAGAGCAAAATAACAATAATAATGCTGATAACAGAGTGTACAAGATAGGCAAACGATTCACAGGTCATTTCTTACCATGCGGAACCCAGCTCCACCTGAATGCGCAGCTTGCACACCCCAGCTAAACTGGAAACAGACCCAGCCCCCTCCTTAAAACCTGCACATGACATGAGAAGGTATTGAGGAACAGGAGTGCTTTTCAGAGGTTAAATTTGCCCCAGGACACTTAGGACTATCATGCTTTAAGATTGCCACCTCTTACTTATGTTTCAAAATGTAGCACAAAAATACATAGTTTCTTCAAGGTGTTTAAAATGTGTTTTACTGTGTTTAAATTGTCAGCTGTTCAGTCCTCCTTGAAAATTCTTGCCATCCAGAATGTGAAAATACATCTATAGGATGCCTTTGAAGGAGGAAAAGCTTGTAATTCCACTATGCAGAACAGATAATTTTGTATAAACCTACCTGCATGCCTCACTTTAGGTATGTCAGGGATGCATGTAACTTGTAGAATTATTTTGAAAATTGTAGCTTGCTTTGATTCCCATTAGTTAGTTAGTTGGTTGGTTGTTTTGTTAGTTGCTACCTGGCTGTTTTTTATCCATGAGGGGGATTAGATACTGAAGAAAATTTCCTAGAGCAATTATGAGATATCTGTCCTTGAAGAATAAATTGGGCATGATCCACAGCATTTTAGTCCTGTTTTAAGAAGTGAGTGGGACTAGATGACCTCTAAAATGCGCTTCCTTTCAAAATCGTTCTGTAGATTTGTAGATTTCTGATTCTGTTGCTAAAGTTGTTCCCAAGAAGGAGGAGGAAAGTCTTATCAGCATTTTTTCTTAATTTCACTAACCACTTCATGGAATTAGTTATGAAATATAAATGAAACTGTCATGAAATGTCAGTATGTGCTGCTTAAAGAAATTATCAAGGGACTTAAACTGTAAGAATAAGTAGCTCAACTTTGAGAAGATCACATGCTCTTAGGTATTAAGATTTTGCATACCGTTGCTGTTAAAATGGGAGCAATTGGTAAAATACTGGAAACTGTAACGAAATTTTGTATAGAGATATTTGAAAATCTGTTAATGTACTTTCCTTTGGGAAATCTGAAGCTGAGGTAAAAACTCAACTGCAGACTTCTGAGTTTCTCCCTTATTTTTGATAAAGTCTAGCTCTTGATGTCATCTTTTCCAAAAAACAGCTAATAGTAACAGATGTGTAAATTTAAAAGTTACTAGTACGGTTATTTTAGTGTATAGCTATACTTGTATGTTGTTTTATTTAAAGAAAACCAAGACTTGTATTGTAATGGATATAATTTCTTCATTTTTAAAGTGCAGAAGAGTTGAGTGCTGTCTTAATATCATAGGTACAATGATCAAGGAATGGTTTACTAGAAATCAAAATAATTGCATCAGAGATAAATCTGGACAAATGCTGTTTAAAGAAAACAGAGTAATATGACTGAAAAACTATCCCTCACCCCAAAAGTGATTCATTACTGAAAAGGTACTATTCTTAAAAGCAGTATTGCCATAAGTCATGCAACAGATAAAAAATATTACACTTGATAATTTAAGCCCTTATTTTTAGCTACTTCAAAATGCCCTCTAATTTCTGTCACTCTTTTCAGTTCCCACCTCTGTTGATAACTGTTAACCTTTTCCCTACCTTGATCTTCTTTTGGCATTTCTAAAACTCCTTCATTTCATAAGGAATTAATTTGCATCTTTGACAATGATTTATAGTCATTAACTTTTTTGCTGTCAATGTGGTTTTAAGCATATTAATTGGAGCGAAAAAGAAAAGATGATTTGGGGAACTGCATCAGTAAACACTATAATTAAGTATAGCATACTGATTTGGGTGTTTTTTTTTTTGGTTAGTGTTTGTTGTTTTTGTTGCTTTTGTTATTGTTGTGTAAAAAATTACTATCTGTTTTGTGAACAATATTTCAGACATAATGCAATATTAAACACTTGTAAGGGAAATTAGAATATTTAATCTTAATAAAATTATGGGTTTTTATATATAAAAATTGTTATATGACATTACTGTAGCAAGCAGTATCATCAAGATGAAACCTTGTCTGTTAATTCCACATTCTTAGTCTGAGAAAATAGAATTTAGGTGTCTTTCCACAAGTATGGGAACAGTTTCATAAATAGCTTTTAGACAGGGAAGGAACCTAAGTGCTGCCCTGGGACAATGTGTAATTTATGCCTTGTCTCTTTTATACCTTGTCTCCTATGTGTTGTTATGGCTTGGAAAAGATTCCATTTAGTATAGACAGTTTTCCCAGAACCAAATGTTACTGTGATTCTTTTGAGTAATACAGCGTGGCTGCTCTTTACTTTTCTCTGCCCTGGTCAGCTCTCGAATGCCCGGCTTGGGCATCTCAGGTTTTCGCCAGGGCCAGGGCTCGCCGCTGTTCCCAGGCGCTTTTGCTGTCACACTCCGGGGTGGGCTGTTGGCCGCGCTTTGCTGTCGGCACGAGGGAAGAAACAAAGAGGCAGGGAATTCATCCAAATCCGTCCGCGTGGCAGCTGGATGCTTTATTGGCTGCAAGAGCTGTGGTGGAAAAGCTGCAGCCGCTCCCAGCTTCACACGGACGCAAATGGCCTCGAGCATGCCAAGGACTGGGATGAAATAGGGGAGGGATAGGGCGGACAGGGAGTCCTCCCGCCCAATGGGTACAGACATCGTGGTGATGACGTGTATTACAGTGACCAATGGGAACACGGCAGGGGCGGACACGAGACTTGGGGTGAGTGGGACCACGAGAACGGGGAGACAGGCACGGACACCACAGGAGTAGGGAAAAACCCGGGGGATGCACGATGGTACAGAGAACTGGAAAACAAAGAAAAAACCCATAATGTGAACCCAAACCTGGGATGCAACAATACAGAATTTTACCCTGCCATCATTGAGACAAAGCATAAATATGCCTGGAGTAAACGTTTCAAGAGCCATCATGTCTACTTCCCTTAGTTGAAAAGAATGGGTGAGTCTACTTGACTATAATTGTACTAACTATACAAATATATTTCTTCAAAATCAGTTTCACAGGCTTAGAATTTCACACCTACCTTCATGTTCAAGATTTTATTCTATTCCCGGATTGGTAAACTGAGTGGTGCTTGATCTAACTCTAGAATAAAGGTGCATGCCATGTTCATATCACTGTGTTATTTCAATACAGAAGCTACAAGACTTCTGTTAGGTTGTTATGTTTCTTTATATTAACTTATAGAAGATACTTCTGGTCATGCTCAGTTTTTCAGTTTGTACAGGTTATCAGATTCAATTTGATCAAATAACCTAAGTGACTGGGTTAGCAATTCCTTGTTCTCTTGTTTTAATGAAAATTTCTAGGGCTTTTCTTGTGTTTTCAGATGCATTAAGAATAGAGACAAGGAATCCCCTAATTTCTTATCTTCTTCATTATTTCTGAGTTTTTTGTTCATATTGGCTTTTTCTTGCTGTCTACAAGACATCTATGGCAGTGAAAGTGTTATAAAATCATTGTGGAAAGGTTCTCTTTGATCTGCTAGTTTAGTAGAGGTATGAAAAGATGTTTTTTACATGCTTTGCAAACAGTAGGTGTAGATGGGTGGAAGGGTCATAAATGACAGGGAGAGATCAGCTCAGAAAGTAGAAGAGTTGTAGCAAGAGGAAGTAAAACAATACAGCTGGAAAGAGAATGAAGGCTAGACTGATAAAATAGGGACAATGCCTCATTCATATTAGAAGAAATAATTTGTTGGAAAAAAGTCCTGAGAGACCTTTGTATTTTAAAGCATTTTTCTATTTGAACACTCAGGTATTTGCCACATGGTCAATGAACTGAATTTAAGGATGATCTAATGTTCTTCTAGAGGAGTAGGCTGATAAGTTCATTAATATATGCTACAACAACTTTCTCAACAAACTTCCCACTATGTAGAAGAAATCCTGAAGGAAACTGCACAAAATTGCTAATTATGATCCTCTTTGTAATGTATAAAATATTCTCATTGAAATTTGCTTTGTTGTACCTTACCTAGATAGCTGAGAAATGCTTAAGTATCAAATAAAATGCTTAGCTGTGTTGTGTTATTAATGCCTCTAGCAACCATTCCTACAGCAAAATGAAACAAAATGTAGAAGGGATAAAAAGGAAAATGAAGCTATAATACCAAAACTGTACACAATGTTGATTTTTTTTAATTTTAACTGTCAGAAAAGGTTTTAGTTTCAGCACTGATGCATAAATTTGCTCTCGAGATGGCAAGATGGTGATATTGAAGACAGTTGGTGACAAGAGTGGGTTTTCACTTCATAATTTAATGTGCTTAATTTATCAGTAAGTTAACCTTATTCAGTAGTCTTATATGTTAAAACATTTTAATTATAGTAACTTTTCAATTTGCTACTTTATGACTTTGAGCTAAAGCTGATTTATTTTTTGTGGAGAACACATAAAGCACTTCTCACCTTATATTAGTAGAGAGAAAAAGTATATATTACAATTTTTATGATTAAGAATTAATCTCACTATTAATGGCCAAAGTTACTCCACAAACCAATGTCTTCCCATAATATTGCATGAAAAATCAGATAAGATGTGTTTTGCCCAAGCTAAATGTAATCAAAGAAGAAAATGGAAAAAAAATGGCAATGCATCCAGCAGGACAGAGAAGAGAGGTGGCTTGAATGATGCACTCTCAAATGCTTAATTCAATATTTGCTTAGTGAGGAACTTTTGCAAGTTTCTTTTTGTTTGTTTGTTTTATGAGCTGCAAGAAGTAGCAAGATTTTTTTCTATTATGATGCATAACAGAAAAAAGCATTCTAACATCTCTGGAAATACTTTTAGTAGCACAAATATATTTCTCCTGGCCCTTGCCCACTCTTTTAAAAACAGTCCAGCTTTGTTTTTACTGAATTGGCCCCATGGCATTTTACTGCAAGGGTTAAGGACAAAGAGAGACATTGGCAATCCATATGGAATAGCCAGCATTAAAATCATTGAATTAGAGAGCTGCTGCATGAATGGAAACAAGAGTGAACGATGAGGGGAGAACTCATGAAAGTGCAGAACCCATTTATCTGTGTGCCCAGGACAATCCTGCGAGAAGGGAATGCACGCTCAGGTACCCCCTCAATTGTTAGGGCAAAGGGCTTAGATCACAGGACACTTCTTTTTTAAATAAACCCTGTCCTCTACACAGACTGTCTTAGAAGATGCAGTTACATGTGAGGACTGTTTTCAGCAAATTTCAGGAACCTGAAGTCTCTCAGAGAATCATACAATAATTCATTTAGAACCATTATCCTGTATCCTCTCACCAGAGGTCATGCTAAAAGGTTTGTCCTATCTTTCTTACAAGCCCCCTTTAAGTACAGAAAGGCCACAGTTAAAGCTTCATGTAGTCTTCTCCTAGCTAAACTTCAACTCTCTCAGCCTTTATTCATAGGAGAGGTGTCCCATCTCTGTGCCATTTTTAAATATTTCCAAAACATAACTATATTAAGGCTTCAGATTGTTAATTCTTCATCTTCCTCATTTCACTTTTTCTTATCCCCTCTCTACCTCTGTCAGTGCATATTGACAAAATTGAGCATTATTCTTGCTGCTTGTTTTCATGCTTAAGGGACATCCCAGAACACTCCAAGTTGCATTTTTATGTTATTTTTTTTAAAATAAATCTAGTGCACTCTCTTACTAGAAGCTCTTTCTTTTCTAATGGAGCATAACATAATCAAAATTACAAATCTTCCTCTCCTAAAAGTAAAAGAATAAATTTGATTAATACAGGAATGAGCTGGTAATGTGTAATAATTATAGCTAATGTGTCACAAGAGGCAATAAATATGGATAGTAAGATGCACAATAGCCATTTTCAGGAATGTGAAAACCACTGAATATATTCCTTCTATCTCTTCTTCTTTACATACTTTCAGTATGTAAATTTATCCTTTTAAGACTATGCAGCTGTTTTCAAATTAAAAATTTATCTGTAGCCTACCAAGATACAGCAGAATTTTCCAGCAGTAAACTATGCAGAGAGGAAACAAATAAAATTAATAAAGTCAGAATATTCATTGAAAATAATGCATCAATTCTCATGAAACTGCAGATGTCTAAAGGATACGCAAGCATACCTACATTCATGGATGCATGCATTTTTGCTTTTGGAAAGGACCAGCTGCTCTCTAGGGTGGTGATGTGCCTTTAGGAAGCTGATCAGGGTCCATTTCTTCTCTCCCCATTGATTGCAAGAAAAGTATCAAACAAAACAAGGAGGGGATTCTTCTTATTATTCATTATTATGAGTTTAAAATACAAAGTTAGAATTGTATCTGAAGTAAATGGGTGAAATCCTTTGAGACTTTTTCACCAGCATGTAATTTCATTAGAATTCATTAAGTCACTGTAAAGAAAAAGATTAGAAAAGAAAAAAAAAAAAAAAAAAAAAAAAAAAAAAAAAAAAAAAAAAAAAAAAAAGAGCAATCCCAGGGAGGGTTTTTCCTTTCAGCTTTCTTTTTCCTCCTTTGAATTACTAGCAACATTTTTTGAAGATTTTATTTCTTTTTTTTTTATGATGGTTTGCACTGCCATCTCCAACATACTGCCAGTAAGGCAATATGGTTTAGGACTAAAATGTCGATCAATGTATTCTCAAATTCTCAGCAGATAGAAGTGTAGCTTTGTATCTTATCTCTATACTCTGCTGAATGTGTTCTATTTCTGTTAAAATTCATATATTTATATGGCTGTAAAACCTGGAAGGAACTTCACGTATTAAATTTCGCTACAGTATCAAAATCAGATCCTTCTCTGGATGTTGGCGTGCTAAAGCACTAGCATTTAGCTGCAAAATTCAGTTGCTTGACTAGTTCAGAGTTTTGGGGTGTTTTTTTCTTTTTATTGCACTGCTGTTATGCTCATACAATGTTGAAATTTGAAGAAGATCTATGTTATCTCAACATTAATATTTGCTGTGTTCTATTTTTCACTTGTGTGTTGAATTTTAATTCCTCTGGAACCCAAGACTGCTGACTGAGTTAAAATACTAATAGTGATTAACACTTGGACTGCATGATATGTAAGTAGCTCAAATCTTCTGTAATACTACATCTTCTAGAAAAAAGAAAATTTGGAAATAAGTAGTCAGTGAGTCTTTTGACAAAGTCCTTTTTGGTTTCAGATTTAAGGAAATTTTTCATGTGCTACCGTAAATTAACTTTTTGAATGGTGTGTTAATTGAAATTCTAGTGTTAAAGGGCAAGGGGCTTGATTTCACAAGACTGGCAGGGTACTAATCCCTCTGTATTTTTGTTTAACTTCCATGAATTTCTCAAGAAAATATAGCAAGCTACCTGACAGATTTAAAAGGTTTATCAAGGAAAAAGAGTAGTTTGATTGTTTAGTTGGTTTAGGAAAATATTTGAGTTTGGCAAATATTTATCTCAATTCTAATATACCTCAGCAAGCCCCTTCCTTAAATTGAAGTAATATTTTTATTGTGGAGTGTAAGAGCTCCACAGAGTGTTGCTTCATTTACAGACTCAAGCAATGAAATTGTGCAAATTTCTGCAATGGCACATTTAAGGGACATAAATTTTGTTTTATCATTCTGCAAATATTGGGCTATCTATGATCAAGATGATTTTTGGTATAAGCTGTAGAAGATGTAAGTTGTCCTATTGTTATTCAGAACACACCAGAAAAAAAACAAGAAAAAACCAAAACCAAACAAAAACCCCCCAAAATACCAATTTTTTTGGAACTATGAACCTTTAAGAAACATTTATTTGGAAACTACCTGCTTCTGTTATTCCTTCACGAAGTATAGAGGTTCTGCTGAGCATCTAGGATGAACCATCATGGTGTTTGGCTTAGTCAGTATTCTAGAACTGATTAAAAATTATTAGAGATTGGCAGAAAATAACTCACTAACACAGGAAAATTTAAGTCAGGTAGAAGATATTACAGCTTTTTAATTCCTTCTCCTTAAAGAAAAATGGAATATTTTTAGAAAAAATTTTGAAGTATTCCTTTTAATCACAAAGCCATTTCAGGGGTCATTTTTTGATTAGCATTATTTAGAATATCATCTCACATTAGAAGGCAGCAGTTAGACACTCTTGTCTTTTATGTAGATAATATCTATAATCTCTTGAGATTATATCTTCTTCTGAAAGTTCAGGAAGTATTATGGCCTTTAACATCCCAGATTACAAAAAACTAGTTGTGAAGTCCAGGCAGAGTGTCTGCAACATCTGTAGAAATTTATTGCAAAACTGGAATATTTTGACAAAGCTCTTTACTGCCTGTTAGGTGTTAATTTCATATTCTCAGTGTGCTTCACAGAATTTTGTCACAGAATCACAATAAAATATAGAAATATTTCGTCATTGCCATATAAGATTTGAAGTGAGACACTACAGAGAATGGCATTTATTATTAATTACAGGTCTAGGTCTCCTTTGGCATTCTCAATTAGCTTATTTTTCAGACTTTATGGAGGATAGCAATTAACTTTTCAAATAGGGCCACTCATGAGGATCCCAACATCTAAAATTAGACCTCTAAGCCAAAAAATCTTGCCTAAAGACTTGACTTTACTGCTACTAATGTTAATAATAAACCTCAGGACCTGAAGACCTCTTCTCATTTACACTTTCTCTTCTCCTCTGTGGATAGTTTGTTCTTGATGAATCCTCCTGCATTATCAAGCTGTATCTGCTGCATTCCTTTATTATAACAGACTGCAGTGCCACTTCAGTAATTGCTGGAGACAGCTAGGCAGCAGCATTTAAAATGCTATGTGTGGAAGCAAAACCACCTGACAATGTTCTACATATTGTCTGGCTACAACTTTATGGCAAAAGTTGTTTTGGAATTAGGGACATATTTCTTCGTGAAGTTGCTTCTTAACATTTCTTTAGTTTGGTTTGGGTTTTTTTCTTGTGGTGCTTTTTAACGTTTGACTAATACTGTTATCATTGGCTTCCTTAATGATATTTCTGTAGGAAATTAGTATTTGAGTTGGGTCAGAAGTAAAAAGTCTATTTGCAAGTATTCTTTTGTTTGATGGTTTGCTCGTTTTCAGATTAAGACCCTTTTTGTATCCATGTCTCAGTGGTCCATCAGCTCTTAGTCTGAGAGTAATTTGCCCTCCAAGAGTTTTTCTTTTAAAGTTAAAAAAAACAAAACCAACTAACCAAACAGAAAACCCTCTCTTGAATGTGAAGAATATGTAGGTAAACTGTGATCACATGTGCAGCCTTTCTGTCCCTGAACTAATTAAATTTTCTGTATTTTAAACAGAAAAGGAATTTTAGTTTAGTACTCAGTCATTCATCTTATAAATAGCAGAAATAAACAAAGGTAACTACTTATATACAGTATTACTATTATATACAGCAGTCAGTTGGGGAAGTGAAAATTATCTGAAATAAATTGAAACACTGGATTCTCCTTTTCTTAAAAATGCAAATATTATTGTTAAAATGCATCACATAGAATTTTTCTATTTTTTATCTATGATACATGAAAATAAGGACGGGCTCACATTTTGAAAGGGCTTAAACTTTTCTTCATAACTTCTAAACCTATAACTCCAGTAGTATATGTGAGTTAATTTATTGTGCATGGATTTAAGCAATCACAAAATCAATCACAATTATCCTGAGGTAGAATAGTTTAGAGGTGCCACTCTTGAGCAATGACAGCATAAGATGCAATGCATAGTTTTCTAAATTGACAAGTTCCCTTTTCTAAACACAAAAGAAAAGCCTGGAATTAAGGTAGAATTATGACATATGAAAAGTATGGAATGCCCTGAAAAATACTGAATTTTTCAAAGATTAAATATTTTTCACTTACCTGTTTTTCTTCGGTATATTAAAAAAAAAAAAAGAAATTAACATAGTCATTAGGATTGCCAACAAATGAATTTGAATTATTTGTAAATATATTTTTCTCTTACTTTTAAGAGAATATTCAGGGACTATGCACTTTTCACCAAACAAAACTCTTGGTTCTTCACTGTTTAGACAACATCATCACTGAGAATATGGGTAAATAGGCTTTATTTTGAGAAGAATCAGGTTTTTAATTCTGTTATTTAATTAAAAGACTTTTTAAATTGAAAAAAAAATGATGAAGTTGGTTTTTAAAGTCTCCCCTCTCTTTTTTTTCCAAGCTTGAATTAGATGTGTTTAGCTGGGTACACTGCAGAGGTAAGGTGGATTGCAAGACACCCCCTCACAGTCTGGTCACATCCTGCTGCACAGCTCTTCTTTCAGACAGCTCTGCTCATAGTACCCTGGTAGTTTTCCCCACTGTGATTTTTTTTCCACCTCTAAAGTGTCAAAAGTATCCAAAGGGGGAAAAAATCCATGAGAATTGCCTTGTTTGGGTTATGTTCAGCTCTTATGAAAGACGGACTTTTGCTTGTGCTTCTTCAACAAAAGTTTGAGAGCATTATTTATTTAGTACTAAATTATGATAGATACTAAGTACCCTAATTCTGAGAAATTAAAAATCCATTTGCCCAAGTGATCATTGACATCAGATGGATCTTCTATATGTCTGAATCTTAGTATTTTGAAGAACTCTCTGTATTTGTCTCCAGTTATGAATACTCTGAGTCGTCATTTTTGTCAGTGAACATCTATATGAATTTCAACCTTTCCTATACAGGCAACTTATTACTATTTTATTATGTGCACTCATTTTCAAAGATTTCATTAAAACATATATAGTGGTGAAATTCTCTGTTTTCTTAACAAAAGAGAGCACAGAAATTTTGACTGTTATTTAAAATACTACATATAATAATGCTTTTTCTTACTGAAGAAAAAATTGACACTAAATAAAAATACTAAAAAATCCTGAGATCAATTATTTACTTTTTTTTACCTTCTTTTATTTTCCTGGGTTTTCTTAAATATGAATAAAATTTCCACTTATGATTAATAAAAATGTCTTTCATGGACATCTTATAAATTTAAGATGAGTTATTTTTAACAATAACTACATAGCAGCACATCTGTGATTTCTTCACATTTCCAAGGTGCCATGGTATTTGGTATTTTGAAGCATGCTTTAGTCTGAGCATGGTCATATTCCTGTGTTGGTTCATAAAAATGAAATTTACAGTTAACATATAGAATTGATCAGCTGATTCTGCTACAGCAGCATGCTTGGTAAGCCACAAAAAAAAATCTTTATAATACAGTATAATTAGTTTGGGTTTATAGACAAATATAAATGAATCACATGAAAATCAGGCCATCATCAAATTTTAACAGTCAAAAGAATTTCTGAAATATTATATTTTAGGATACCTTCTGCCCTTCTGCTCTGTAAAAGCCTGAAAAATAAAACATTATTTTCCTTGTGGGGTTTGCATGCTGAGTGGCTAGTACCTTTACACTTGATGAGCTTTGTTGCTGATTTCTTGAATCTAGGGCCTAGAGATTATACATAATCAGTATAATTTTATGGACAGAAGGAATTCAAATACTTCTGAAAAGTGTAAATTCAGTATTTTGCAGATCTATCTTTTCCTCCAGCTTTTCTTCTTGGAGGAATAGTGCAAACAGATTAGGTTTTTAATTCCAAAGATACATGAACAAAGACTTTCTGTTTACACCATTATTCTATGTCAGTGCCAGGTAATCTTATTGGCTGCATGAAGAAGAATATGGCTGTATGGATGTTGGTTTTGCCAAGGTTTGGGCTTGCTGCTGTCCCACAATTATATTGGATATGGTTGTGGTTTATGAGCAAATATAATAAGTAGATTATTTATTCTGGTGTATTGATTTTCATTCCGGCTTTTATATTTCATGCTTTTTTTTTTGCAAATGATTCCATTTAATTATTGTTAGGGATGGATGAATGGTCTTACAAACCATCAAGCAAAAGTTTAATTCAATTGAATTTATATAATGTTACCTGTCTGAGATGAAATTTCAAATAACATAGAGAACAAAGAAATGAGACCTTGGTAGTAAAAGACACTTGCAAATTAAGTAAAAAAGTACAAAAAATAATTTTAATTAATTTTGAGGGAAAATAATTGAAGAGATCAGTATTTTTCTGCCTGAAGATGGCTAGATTTAGATGACATGGTAAGACTGGAAAAGAACTGAGACAGTGAGCAAATACCAACCAAGACAAGTATCAGCAGAAATAGTAACAAAAAAGATGGTGCAAAAACGTATTTTTATGTAATGACCAGGTAATTTGTCTGTCTCTGTTGTGACTGTACTTCTATTACATCTTTTTTAGCCTGTCTTCCCTTCTTATTGCTTTCTAGCTTTCATCAGTCAGTCTGAAAAATTATACCTTCTTTAATGGTCACTTCCATTTCTCATGCTTCTGGCTGCCCCAGACCTTGTTAATATAGGAAAGGGTAGTCAGCCAAGTTCAGTGCTCAGCCTTGTAAGCAATCCAGAGTCCAAAGGGAGGGTTAGTTCATTAGAGGACAGTAAAATGATAAATATGTCCAATCTGGCCACTGCTTTGTGACAGTCAAGATAAAACAAGAAGATGAAGGCAGATTTCTTTTTAACCAATGAGTGCAGATGTCTGTGTTTAATCAGATTTACAGAAGAAGCAGAAGCCAATTGGGAAACCTCACCTATTAATAAGTTAAAAATATAGTAAAAAATAGTGATAAGGGCATCACTTCAACAAGACACAGAGACTAATGTCCCCATGAAGCCATGGTAAATTAGGTAAAATAAAATAATTGGTCTCACTTTTGTCATCTTCTTGATGAGAAAATGGTAACACTAATTTCTTTTGCTGACAATTTAAACAATGGACCAATTAGACTTACCTAGTGAGACAATTCATTTCTTTGTCTTCTACTATGAAACAGAGAGGGACAGGTGGAGGGCAGGCATCAGGCTATCTCAGTGTAGCCCTTGAATGACTATGGGCCATGATTACAATATCTTTTTAGAAAGGGCATCTTTAAATGGAAAGCTTCCTAGTTCAGGCAACTTGTTTTCATGTGAACTTGTCTCTGAACTACAATTGTGAAACAAGGTAGGATTCAGTTAGTATATTGATTATACGCACATTTTCATATGAAAAATAAAACACTGTGATACCTAACAACATACATTTTTAGAAGCATTTAGTAGTGTTCTTTACTGTCATGCGCTGTTTTAATTACATTACATTAACATTGCTTCAAGGAGATAAATGCAGACACGGTAACAGACACCTCATGAGATTCAAACATGCATGCACATTTATTTTCTGCTTGTTGTCTCTTCTCTTCTGCTTCTTGTCTTTAGTTTATAATTTAAATTTTGAGACAGAACTCTATAAATAATAAAACTCTTCAGATGCATGTTTTATAAACACATATATTTATAAGAGCATTTAATGTAACCAGGTGATATGAAAGGCTATGACTGTCAAATAGCTCCCATTCAACATATAAATATTTATGAAAGAACTCCTTATTCTGTGTCAGCAAACGCTTGACACTGAAACTAGAAAGATGGGAAGTCTCCCTTTAATCATTATTTGTTCCATTCCTTCATGGAGGCTAGGCTAGTTTTGAACATAACTTTGCACTTCAGCCTAATAGAACTGTTTGGGTTTTTTCTTACATTTATTAATAGGTAACTTTGCTTTATGTGACATTTATGGGTAGCAAGCACAACATAGTTTTTTCAATTATCTTTTTTCAATATGCTGCTGTAGTAAAGGTTTTTTGTTAGGGTTAACCAAGACATTCACAGCACTCATGCCTGCACAAGGTCTTCATTTTGATGATTATTCTTAAATTACAAAAGACCTAAATAAAATAAGATTGAAACAAATATGTTCCAACTAGTTTTAATTACTTTAAATTGAGTAAAAACTAGTGATAAAAATGCGTTTTTTCAAGGTTTATTGAATTCCAGAACGCTGGACACTCACTGAGCACAAAGACTATGAGGACTACCTGAGGAATATGGAGTTGTTTAGCCTCAGGAAGAGGAGCTTCAGGGGAGACCTTGTCACCCTTTAGAACTACTTGGAAGGAGGGTATAGCCAGGTGGGGTCAGTCTCTTCTCTGGAGCAACAAGAGGCAGGATAAGAGGTGATAGTTTCAAGTTGCATCAGGGCACGATTAGATTGGAAATATTTCCTCACCAAAAGTTGCCAAGCACTGGAAGATGCCAAACAGTGACCCAGGAAGTAGTTGAGTCACCATCTCTGAACTTATTTAAAACACTCATACATGTGGCACTTAGAGAGAGAGATTAGTGGTAGACTTAGCAACAGTAGATTAATGAGTGGACTTGATCATCTTGGAGGCCTTTTCCAACCTAAATAATACTATGATTCTACGTTTTTCTATGTGAAACATTTATTTATTTTATTTTATTTTATTTTAACATTGGTATTAATCTTTGGCACTTCTTTCAAATACTACAGTATCAGTAGATTTTTCAGAGATTATTGTAATCTGGAAATTTGTGGTCCTTCAAAGCAGGCCAGAATTTCAGAAAAAAACTGTATCAGGATCTTAGCAAAATGACTAAAATCTATGTTTAAATGTTGAAAGAATTTTAAGGATTTTTGCAGAAGAAAATAATAGCACAAGTTTTCCTGATTTTTTTATCTCTAAGTCTGTGAATTTTACACTGGTTATTTGGCAATTCTATAGGGTTTTGCTCAGTTTTGAATGTAGTCTTCTGGTTCTCCTGCACTTCAGAGCTCTTCCACTGTATCAGAAACAGATCCAAAATTTTCTGAGACATGTTTGACAATTCTGTTATATTTTTTCTCCCTGAATCATGGAATTACTTTAAAAAAGAACAGTTGGGAAAAAAAACATGTAGTTTTGTTCATGACTTTGGAATTGTTACATTAAGAAGATGTTAAAAAGTTGAAAAGTGTTGTCTGTCAACACTGGCACAAATTTTCAAGTGATACATAACAGCTTATGGAAAGTGTGGGTTCTGAAAGGTCAGTGCTGTTTTTTATGTCTGTGAAAAATACCAGCTTCCTATATAATGCTTTAAGGTAGGTTTTTTAGGGTTTTATGTTTGTTTGGTTTTTTTTGTTTTTTTTTTCTTTTGATGAGTGGTTGGTTTCAGTTTCTTTAATAGGTAGGAAGAGAGAAAAAGAGGGCATGAACATTAGATTTCCAAGGTTTGAAAGAAGATATATATCTTGAGAAAATGTTCATGTAATAATGTTTTCATAATTTATTTGCAATGAAGAAATATTCTTCCATATTTCTATTATAGCCTTGACTATTGTGCCTGTCCAAGGTATATAATATTATAATATCATGTCATATCATGTCATGTCATGTCATATCATGCAATACAATAAAATCTCCTATCAGTATATATATCTACATATATATGTTTAAAATAAATGTAATATACACACATATATATAATCCCCATATATATGTATGGATATATATATATATATATTTATATGTATGTATATGTAGTGTTTATGTAGTGTGAATTACCTATATTCCATGGCACTTTAACTATCAGTAGTCCAGTTAATCAAAGGTATTGAGCAATAACAGCTTTCAAGCATTACAGATCGATAACTAATAATTACAAAGAAGAGATAAAAATTTAGATGCAATGGTAGAATAATGTTTTCCTGTACATGTATGCATTATTTCTTTCAGCATGAATATAATTTCACTTTTTGCTGCAAAATCAAACCAAACCAAAATAAAACAAAACAAAACAAACAGTAAAAAGATAGCTAAGACTTGACGTCACTCAGTTTAAATGATGGTATAACAGACTAATACACTTTTCAAAGAGGAATAAAGGAAATATCAGAAAATTTTAGGGAAATATTATGTTATATCACATAAATTTGAGTTAATTGAGCTAATCCAGATTTATCTGTGGATTTTTTTCATATGTTACTAATTTGAAACTTTGAATTTAATAGTGACTTGGAAACTTGAACAATTAGTGCAGCTTTTTAAAACTTTCTCTGAATTAATAATCAACTTGGTAGGTAGAAGAATCTTTTGCAAGCAGATGGAACACAACTGAAGACTTAGTTTTTGGTTTTATTTCTTTTGTTTTCTTTTCCACTTCATATCCTGTGATATTTAACACTGTGAAAAAATATGAACAGTGAGCAATGAATATATGATCTTGAAAAGTCTGTCTATAGGACAAAAAACCTGGATTTTAGTATTTGACATTTCTAATGCTTTGCTTCTTTTCAAAGCACTTGCTGCCTCACAGGTTTTACTATAGGCAAGACTAATTTCAGAGACTCAGAACAATCAGTGAAAGTATTCCTTGGAAAGGAAAGGTGATTTTATCAGATAGATTGAAGAAAGCTATGCAATTCTGAATATGAATTGAAGGAAGGAAAAATTACAATTAGAAATTTCCAAAAGTGCCATTCAAAAATTTCAAGGGAAAAAAAATAAAAGGAATAAAAGGTAGAAGTAGATTTAATGTAGGAAGATACTAGCATAGAAAACACTACAAAACTTTAGCTGAAATAAAAATTAAAGGAATGCTATTTTGTCACAAGGACTATTCCTCCTAATCTTAAGGGTAGTCTTTCTTTCTGATTCTTACAATGAGTTGTTTGTTTTAAATTTTAATGAGAAAGCATAGAATTTTAGACTATTCTGAGTTGGGATAGACCCATGTGGATCATCAGAGTCCAGCTCTTAGCCTTGCACAGGACAGTCCCCGGAGTCACCCCATGTGCCTGCGAGCATTGTCCAAGCACCTCTTGAACTCTGTCAGGTTTGGTGCTGGAACTTACTTCCCTGGGGAGCCCCAGTGGAAGACAAAGGCTAAACTGTCAGTATCCTATGTGAGACCAGAATTTTAACCATAATCCTTGTCCATATCCTGCAGATTTCCTCTGCATGTTTTGGTCATTATTTCATTATTCATGCTTTCATTAATAGATTGGATATAAGGAAATTATTAATTTTACTTGGTCTGTAATTTTCAATTTGCAACAGGCTGAGATATCCCTGAAGAGCTTTAGACATTACTAGAAAGCTTTGTAGGATAAGAAGTCTGTTAAATTTAAAACAATTAAAATTTTTTCTGTGTTTATTTGATTATTAATCAAGCCATGAAACCATCACCCATAACAAAATTCACACACAAATAGTCTTTCTCATGCTTAAGTGTCCGTATGTTCAGTATAATATTGTAGAAGGATTGTATCCATGTAATACACCATTCTGAAGACAGGTAGGTTTAGACATGCTTTTGAAGTGTTGGAAAATCTTCACTTTAATAAAATACATTTTTTGTTCACAAAAATTGATTTGTAATATTAAAGTACATTTATATATTAAGGCTGAACCTTGGCAGAAAAATTTCTTGGTAAGTCATTCAAACTTTCTAAAAAGTTTCAGGAAACTGCATTAGTGATCAGATTTAGCCAAAGGTAGGATAATGTAGTTCTACCATAAAAATATTTACTATTTCTGTGTTTATATTTCACTCAATGTCATTACCAGCATTAAATCAATGGTTCCACTTATCAAAATGGTTTCTTTCTAAACCATTGTGAAATACACATGCATCTCTAACTCTTTTTAATACATCAGAATCAAAAGTGGTTTTTTATTAAAAAATCTTATTAAAAATTGTGATCATGTGCAACAGACAAAAAGATTCCTAATATAATATTTGTCTTCTCATTAAGGAATAGTAAATATTACCTCCCATATACTATTCATTATTAATGGGACAAGAGAAAAAGAACATTTTTATTTCCAACAAAAGTGATACCTTTTTTTTTTAATTTTAGAACATCTTTAAAATTAATGCCACTAATTTTGCCTTTCTTTGTCTCTGATTGGTAGAAAGAGGGCTAAGCTTTTTTTTGGCTTTGGCTTTGTAATGCAGATTTATAGAGGATATCCAGTTTTTATATTTAAAAGAAAGTTTTTTCACAGGGAGGTCAGACACTGGAATAGGTCGCCTAGGGAGGTGGTGGAGTCACCATCCCTGGAGGTGTTTGTGGTGCCTGGATCTGGTGCTGGGCGATGTGGTTGAGTGGTTTAGGGGCTACAGTGGCAGTGCTAGGTGGTTGGTTGGACTGGGTGACCTTAAAGATCTCTTCCAACATTTACAGTTCTGTGATTCTACAATTTACTTGACAATGCAATGCATGCTAGTAAAAGTATAACCAGATGACTTAGAGGGAATAGTAATGAGACACAGAAAATTCAGTAATCCAAATGAGGAGTTTATATTTTATCTCTGAGGAGAGTAAATGAATGGCAGGTAGGACACTTGGTACCCCACCCATAAAGTTTGCAAGCTAAAGAAAACTGTCATAACAGTAGTCAGCATCACTCAGAATTTCCTGCTGTCTGTGGAGGGACGCAAGATGGAAAGTCGTAGGGATGTTTTCTTTCTCCTAGTTATGTTATAAAGCAATGGTGGAACAGCAGTGGAAAGCTGGCAAACTCCTGGCATGAAATTACCTGGAAATTAGGGCTTCACATGAGATAACCTTTTTTATATTTAAATTTTAAATTTTATGTGCAGCATGCCTATATTTTTTCGTAACTTCTTCCTTAAATCAATTATCTGACTACTTTAATATTCACTTTTCTATTTTCACCTGCACATAAACTGGAAGAATACATGCGTTCAGGGAATTTTCTGCTCCAATATTCTGTCTTGATGACTTTACCATTTAAGCAGTTTGAAGCTTGAAAAGAAGCCTAATTCCATGAAGAAAGCACACAGCAGCCAGTGCAGGCTGGTTTGGTGCTTTAAACCTTAAAGGTCACTTCTTGTCATGAATAAAGACCTTTTATCATGTCCTTTGACTAAATGACAAAGGAAAACAAATTTTAGTTCAGTGATCAGTGGTGTGATCACTGTCAGATGGAATGCCCGTACTCCTTCCAGAGTATACACGGTATGTTCTGAAGCTGTATTATGATACATTATGCAGGTTTTCTGGCAGGTGTGGGGTAAGCAGATCATTCCACGATACTCAGAAAACAAATGTTTTTCCACACACCAGCTGTATTGACATATTTCAGTCACCTTGAATGCTGACATTTCTTTAAGTGTCACTTACAATATCTACCAGTAGATATTTGATCCAGGAGTATTTCGGATCAATTTCTGAGAGAACTGCATGAAAACCACATACTTTAGGTATCCTGAATATATGAAATAAGCCTTAAGTTTTTTTCAGGCTGTGAATCCTAGTGGAATTTCAGCACTAAATGCTGACTCAAGTAGCTAATTTAGCAGCAGATTAGCTTTATGCATGCCAATGTTCCCATTAACATCTGCAGGCTTGATTGCAAGTTTACATTTAAACAAATATGAGCACTCTTATGCATCAGAGACCAATAGACATTATTTATGTCTGAAACTTTGCAATTAATAGTAGCTATTTTTTCAGTGGATTCTTACTGTGCCCCAGGTATAGCCCTGGAAAGGTATATTTGAAAGTTGATGTATTTCTAAAATATTCCATAAATTTGTAACTGTGACACAGTTTCTTCCTCCCTGTACACTGAATTTGATAGCCTGTTGAAAATTACAATATAAAAAATGATGCATTAAAAAGTGATTATTATTAAATTTTTTAAGATTTCAAAGCAAGACAGGGGAAAAGAGTGAGAATGAGTCATGGTAATATGTCAAATGCCAAATTTTATTTCTATCATCTTTACCAAATAAGAGTCATGACACATACTTTTCAAATGCAGCCTCTACATATGTAGGTTCTGTGAGCAGATATACATAAATCTCCTTTATCTTAACTTCCCTTTAGCCTGCTCTGAAACAGACTTAAGAAACCTAAGGCTGGTAAACTAACTTGGAAGGTAGATGGCTTCTCTACTAGTACTGAAAATGCATATATATTGTGATAAAGAATTGAAATAACCTTTATAATTTTGTATATAGGTTATCTCCAGTTTCTGTCAACACTAATCACTGGAATCCTTTGAATCCTGCAGACCGTATTTGAAGTACAGCCTGGACTCAGACTACTATACCACAATTTTATTCTCTCACCTTTTCCACAGAAGAAGCTGAATTACACTTCTAAATCACATATAGAAGGAGACATGATAACAAGAGGGGTTAAAAAACCCAATCAAAACCAACCAATCAAAAAAAAAAAAAAAAACCCTACTAAAAGCACAAAAAGCATTGCAAGAATCTTCTGAATTTAAGATATTTAAAACAGGTGGTCCAAAGTTTCTAATTTTTCAAGTGTCTTCTGCCAATTAAGGATAATCTTTTCATATTTCAGCATCTCTTTATCCAAAAAATTGATGCAAAATCTGTGAAATGTTTCTTATTTTCTTATCCACCTTCTAAGTAACACTGGTTAACATATGACCCATACTCTGATTCTTCCTTCTGCATTTTCTATTCCATGGGTCTTTTACTGGGCTTAGGTATGTCTGTTGACTTGTCCTCCTTCCACAGTTATCTTTTCTTTTTATAATATGCTTGGAACAACCCTGATTTGTAATCCTGGCTAGAGCAGGACTTAATCAGCACTATAAAAGAGGGAGCTGATTTCAGGCAGGCAAGCAGCCTTTTGAAGTCTACCATTTTAGGTCACTCTTTCCAGTATTCATTACCTCTAAGAGTCTAGAAGTTGTGCTTGCCTTTAATGCCACATAGAAAATGATGCATAAAATGTGTTAATCACAGTGTATTTATTTTGGACTCACTTTTTTTCACTGATTTGCATAAATCACATACTTGGTACACTTATGATCTGTAATAGACTGAAATATTGCTACAAATATGCTTCCTCTCTTTAAAAGAATTATGAACAGAAATCTTAAGAAGTTACTATGTTGTTTTTCAGTAGATTTCAGAATTCAGTGGAATTTAGTATTTATTATTTACTTTAAAACAGCAAGGAAAGATTCGTTTCCACATCTAGTCACAAGAAAAGAAAGTGCAAACAGTGCTACTTTATAGCTAGGACTCAGTCCACAGTCTTTTTGAAAATAACTGTTATTTAACTCATTTTCTCATATAATACAGCCTCTATTATAAAGAATATTAGTATATTTTTAGTATAAGAGATGTAAAATATCACTGGCAAATGTTGAAATGGTGGTGTTCTTTGTTACTTTTTGTGACTGACTTGAGAAGTCAGTGTTATGGAATTTATTCCAAGTTACGAAATAAATAAATAGGAATATCCAGTCATAGCCAGCCAGCATAGCCATAGTTCATGATTAGAATGTCCTGCAGGAAAAACTCAATTTGTTTTTATGACAAGGTCATCCATCTAGTTGACCAAGGGAAGACAGTAGATGAGCTGCTTTTTGACTTTAGTAGAGATTTTGACACTCCTGCTCAGTGTCCTTCTGGACAAAATGTCCATCAGTAACTAGACAAATCCATGCCACATTGGGTCAGCAATTGGCTGGTGGGTCAGGCTCCAAGAGGTACAGTAAACTAAGCTACATCAGACTGGTGGTCAGTCACCAGTGGGGTTCCCCAGGGATAAATTTTGGAACCACTGCTTTTTAACTCTATTATAAATGCTGTGGATGCAGGAGTTGCCTCTAACCAATTCTATTGTAAAGTCTCCATTGTACAGAGGTAGTACAGCCTCAAAAGCAATATACAAAGTTGAAACCATATGCTTTCAAATCAAAGGAAAGGCCTTGGCTAGTAAGTATAACCACCTTCACATGTGTTTAGTCCAACTTCAGTTAGGCTACCTTTAGTCTAAACATAGTCAATCATGATAAAAAGAATGGCAGAATACACTGGTTCTAGGGAAACACCCAGGAAGTAGGAATTTGCTCTAAGGGTGTTTGAGTATGGTAGGTATTGAAGTTTTGACAATGTGATGGCAGACAGAAACCAAGTGCTGGTTTGATTTCTGTAGTCATTGTTAGTATGCAGCAGGTAAATATCTAGAATACCCATCTACACTA
This sequence comes from Anomalospiza imberbis, assembly GCF_031753505.1. Classification (NCBI taxonomy): domain Eukaryota; kingdom Metazoa; phylum Chordata; class Aves; order Passeriformes; family Viduidae; genus Anomalospiza; species Anomalospiza imberbis. Next base: position 56,690,599 of record NC_089721.1, on the reverse strand, counting down.
AACATCCATCTCCACTTTTATTTAAATGGTGTTTTTGGAAGCACAGTGGTTTCTCTAGCCAATGTGTTCTATTAAAACCACATATGGATCTAGAGTGTCAAAAATATATTTCCACAGGGTTAGCATATCAAACTATGTCAGCCGTATTGCCCTTCTATCTCTATTGAAGCTATATTATTTTATTCAATTCAGGTAAAAGAGGTCTAGCATAGAAAATAGTTGCTACTGATACCAAGACTACCCTTGCTACCAACCACATTTACTGTCTTACCAGACTGCACTGCTATGGGATTAAAATGGATTTCCATCCAGAGTACATATCTAAATATAGACTTCAGTTAATTCGTGACCTTGCCCACTTCCCAACGCCACTTTGTACTGATACTAAAGGCTGATGCTACTAAAGTAGCATCTTAAGAAAAAGATGGTGAGAATGGAACAGGAAAGTGAAGACAAAAAGGAAAGGAGAAAAGCATCTAAAAAAACCCAAAATAGCATCAAAATAAAATAGACTTTTTTTAGCATAATTCATAGGTTCCTCAATAAACACAATTTCTGGAAATTAGAAGGGAAAAGGGCATCATTTATGAACCCTTTCCAATTGAGCTAAACATTTTAAAATTAATTCTTACATTATTCAAGAAAAAAGGGCATCATTTATGAACCCTTTCCAATTGAGCTAAACATTTTAAAATTAATTCTTACATTATTCAAGAAAAAAAAACTATCTTAAAACTTTCTGGCAAATGCAGTGTACACAAACTATTTGCTATGTTCTGATAACAATAACTGACATTGATTTGAGAAAATAGAAATATACTGTATAGCTTTTTAAGGTGTCCTTTAACATTAAAAACATTACCTTATCTGATCTTTAGTCCAGTATATAACTCATTAATAAAACATAAAAAATGCATTTTTCTATAAATAATATTGATCAAATTACTTTAACTGGTAAGAGATGCATCCCTATTACTGACTGCTTAAAAAAATTGATGTAGTTTAAAAGTTCTCTGTTTTGATCTTTCAACTGTACTACAACCAGAAAACCAAAATTCAGAATTAGCTAAATGAAAAATATATAGCATTTGCCTTCTTTTTGAAGGGAGTATGGTGTCATCTTTCTAGATACGTTATATCAACAAACTTCTAAAAGGTTTTTTTTAATATAGACAACCAAGTATGGGTATATCTAGAATACTGTGCGTATGTGCCATTTTGATCATAAGGTAAGGTAGAAAGCTATTCAGTGATATTTCTCCATGCTGTGAAATTATCTAATTAATTAATATAAATTTATTTTCTATATAAGGTTTTGGTGTTTAAGGAAGAGAGCCCTTAAACTGTCTAGAGGAATATATCTGTGATACTGCAGCGTGTCTGCAATCCAACAAAACACTAATTTGCAGATCCTGCAAGAGAAAATTATAGTCTGTGATTAAAGAGGCAAATTATTGACCATTTTTCTGTTAAATAAAATTGATTATTGAGTTTAGAGCTTGGTGATAGAGATGAATTTGGTGTCCCTTCCTTGCCTGGCAAGGCTGTGAAACTCGTACACTGGAGGTCTTCAAAGCCTATATGGACAAGATTTTGAGCAAGATGATCTAATTTGAAATTTTTAAGAAGGATATTGAAATAATTACATCCTGGGATCTCCTCAGTGTAAATTTCTCTGTTTTTCTTGTCCATCCTTGAAAGACATCTACAGCACTGTTAAGTTCTGCCACACTTAAACCAGTAAAAAAATACATGTTTTTTTCCTACAATAATATGTAGAAAATATGATTTACTGGATAATATAATTCAGAAAATAATGGAGTATAGCTGAGAGAAGGTATAGAAAATACTCCAGAAAAGTCTGTAGATTTACATGAAAACCAAAATTTACTTATTTTTGAAATTCCAGTTGGATGTAAATCAGTATCTTTGAAGTGAAATATTGGAAGGGTATGGATTTAAGATTATGACCATATTTAAAAAGTGAAAAAGGAAAGAGATGTTTCATATCTCTAAATGTGCTAGTATCTCCTTCAAAAATATAATGGAAGAAAAAAACCTTATCGACCCTGTCGATATATCGCACACAGGGATGGAGAGTGTGCATTCACAAAATCACATAAACAGAGTTTGGTGCCACCTCCTGACATTACATAGTCCAAATCCTCTGCTCAACGCACAGTCATCTAGACCAAGTTTCTTAGAAGGGTGTTCTGTCAAGTTTTGCATATCTCCAGAGATGGAGAAAACACAACCTCCTTGGGAAGTTGTTTTTGTCTCCAAATACCCTCACAGTAGAAAACTTTTTTTTTTTTTTTTTTTTTTTTTTTTAGAGATGAAAACTTCATGAGTTTTTAGTTGTGCCTATTACCTCTTGTCCAATCAATGCACACCACTCTGGGAGTCTAGTTTGCCTTTCATTCCCTCCATCAGGTATTTATACTCAGATTGGATGCTGCTGATATTTCTCTTCTACAGGATGGAAATTTGCAGGTCTCCATCTCTTCTTATTTGAGAAGTACTCCAGCACCTTTCCTTATCTTTGTGGCCTTCCACTGGACTCACTCCAGTAAATCCACATTTTTCTTTCACTGGGAAGTCCAGTGCTGGACTTAGGACTTACCCGAGAGAAAGATTCGCCTCCCTCAACCTGCTGGCTAACTTCTTCCCAATGAGCCCAAGTAGCTCCCTCACACTTATTTGCTGCAAAATGTGGCTCAAGACCAACTTGTGCACCAGCAGGATGTCTTCTGTACTGATGCACAGAGTTACTTCTCCGTAGGTGCAGTACTTTTAATTTCCTTTTATTGGACTTGTTTCCTTGTTTGAACTTATAATTTGATTTCTATAAATAATTTATTCTTCCTTTGTATGACTACATAGTGTTACCTTCTTAATTTGAAGAATGAATATGTCTAGTTTTGTGAATGCATGACTTCTAAAAATGTAATGTTTGGTATACTCTTCTGTGAAGTATTTTAGAACCATCTTTTAGATGTGGGAAATCATGCATATACAAAAATAATGAGAATTTATAAAGTGTAAACCCTGTAATTTAAAATCTATCATTTAGTCGGTGTTCATCACATCATAATTTCAGTACTTTATGAAAGGATTGTTTATTCTCTAAACAATGCTTAGAAGTGATTTAGTGCTTGGGAATATCATCAAAGTTAGTGAAATGGTAGAAACTTCAATCTGTAGGTATTACAAATTAGCACTGAAGTCATAGAAACACAATACTTGTACCCAACAAAGCTCTGGATGATGGCTTTTGTGGTTTTTGTTATTTTGCTTGGTTGTTTTTTTTTTTTTTTTTTTCTTTCTTTCCTAATTAGGATAAACAAAACTAAAAGTACCCTGTAGCTTATATTTACAGGATTTTCTAAAATAATATTTTATAGTTTTGAGAAGAATGGTTAGCTTTTGTCACTTTCTAGAGTAAACTTTGTGACTTCTGGGGGTTTTTCTCTTGCTTTTATTTTATAATAAAGTTTTTAACATACATTCTTCATTTCAACATCCAGCTCAGAGAAAATTTTTGTTTCATTATCAGACCACAGGAAGCAGGAAGGAACTTGGTTCTCAAATAAAAGAAGAAAGAAAAAGACAGAGAATTTTGTTGATGTCTTTGTTACATAATTTAGGGTAATAAAGTTATACTTTCTTAATTTGAATTTTTTCCAGGATGAGTACACATTTTTTTTCCACTAGATAGTTGTTTTAAATAAGAGAAAGTTTGCACTGCTGAGCATGTAAAGAAGTCTAATCTTGGGATTTGCCACTGCAATTACCAATTGATGAAGGCTTAAAAATATTTGGGGTGTGAAAATAGTGGCACAGAGAACAGATCAAATTGCAAAACACTTGCCAAAAATGCAGATGTCCTGTGCTGAGCTCTGTAGCAATGGCTACTCTTAGACATCAGGCCAGTGTGATTCTGTAAGTGTGAATTCTTTGATCTCATTCTCTGTAATGTCTTCACTGCAGTGAAGTAATTCCAGAAGCAGGGCTTTCTCTTGTATCTTAGAGTGTTAATTTCAAAAAAAGAAGTTGATTGACAAAGATTTCTTTGTACATCGCTGCTGTTTTTTCTCAAGAAGGCTGCAAGAAAGTTTTGATAGGTGGTCGAATTTCATTCCCTCTCATGAAACCATTAAAAATGTTAATGTAAACCTTCTCAGATGTCTAAGAGACTAAGTCAGGAAAAGTGGGAGGGTGATACAGTGGTGAGAGAGAGGAGGGAAAAGTAAAACTTATATGTGAAATGCCAAGTTGTGAGCAGTATGCTTTTGCTCAACAGATATAACGTACAATCTGTCATTTGGCTTGTGTGGAATATGAACAGAAGGACAAAGGACTCTGGGTATGTATTTGTGCTTATCAATAAGGGAGTACCTTTTCTTGCTCTACAGAGTCTTCAAGATGTAACAGATGCAACACAAGCAAATTGTAGAACTTCTTTTCCTAATGTGTTCTGCTGGTCATTTCCTCATCTCCTTTTTTTTTTGAGAAATACATATTTGAGTAATGAAACATTGTGGTCCTTAATGAAAGTATAACCTATCTTAGCTGAAACCTTTAGAAGAAAAATGTAACCAGGAACTCATCATAGATGCTACACTGTGTTATAATGAAACCATGACATGAAGGATTTAGTTGAGATATTGCTGTACTGGTGATTATGTCAATTTGCTTTACTTGAGTTTGCATTCCACTAATATCAAGGGGTTAGCTGCTTTGGAACTACTGTAATGAGAAGTTGCGTTTGACCAGAAGCTTTCTCTTTCTGACTCCTTTCCTCCTTCATTCCCATCAAATAACACATTCTGCTGAAGCAAAAAGAGAATTTCTGCACTGAGGTGCACTGTTAGCTGTGCGCTGATAGGATATACACCTGGACTTCTCTGTCACAGCAAGTGCATTGGTGAAGGACATCTGGTAATGACATCTTCCAATTACACCTGCTGAAATAGAAACTAGAGTATTTGCTGCTGAAATAGTCATAAGTCAAACTCATCTTTGCAAGGAACTTGTAACAGCCCCTTGTCTTTAGGTTTTGTTTTGGTTATTTTTTAGCTTTGAGAAGACAGTCAATGGAACACAGTGATTCTACAGAATGGGTTTTTTGCAGTAAATTGTGTACTATGCCTGGTATACAAGCATGCAATATCCAAGTCATTTTGTGTTTCAGAAAAGTAACTTAAGAGCTAGAATTTTAAAAAGGTGTTTTATTAATTGCTATTGAAGTATCAAATAAAGAAAAAAGTAGACAGCTGATAATTTTCAACATATTTTTTCATGTCTGTCCTACTTTTGATGCACCACAGTTTAAAGCCATAATACTCTCACAAGGACCACAAACACATTTACTGGCATGAGTCATGCAAAGGGCAACTACAACAGTTGTTAAATATACTAAAGAACATCCACAAAACTGAATGGTGAGTAGGATTGCAAGAGTATTACATCTATATTGGCTTGACTGTGTTGCTTAGGTCTTCATTTAAGTTTGAGCATCTCCAAGGAAGAGATGCCACATACTCCACAGATATTTTGTTCCACTGTTTGACAACCTTATAAATGTCAAATAAATTTTCTTTATATTGAACTTGAATTTCCCATGCTCTAGGCTGGGCTTTTTATCTCACATAATGAGAAGAAACCTTATCTTCTTTAGCTTTATCTTCTTTATTCTTCCTCATTCCTCAGCAACAGAAGAATCTCACTTCACTAATGTTGAAGAAACCCATATCTCTCATCCATATGCTCCAGCCTTGGCCATCATGGTGAACTCCACTGAAAACATTCCTGTACATCAGTATCTGTCTTGTGCCAAATCCCAGGACCCTGCACTGTTTGGGTGATCTCACTGATGCTGAAAATCAGAGCAGCATCAGTGCCTGACCCTGCTGCTGTGGCTGTGCAAGTGCATCCCAAGATTCAGGGGATGCTTTGCTGTGCAGGTGCACTTCTTCTTGGGAAGGGATAGCTGCTTCCCAGGAACTTGCTGCTTCTCAGTACCTTTTCTGCAGAGCTGTTTCTGCACAGTGAGCCCTAGCCTGTCCTGCTGCAGGGGTGAGTACTTTCCAGGACTTTGTAAAACTCTGTAAGTAGTTCATCCCTATGAACTGCCGCTCATTTCTTCAGCCTGACTGAATTCCTCTAAATAACAGTTCTACTCTTCAGCACACTGTACTCCTCTCAATATTCTGCCGCCCCAATCACTGTTGGCACTGCCTTGATGTCCATAAAACAGGAAATGAAGGCATTAAAATGCTTCAGACTCAGTATCAGTCTCATAGAGATGTCACTCTTAATCATCTACTATTTGCAACACTGACTCACACTCTTTAAAGCACCTTTTTCCAGAGCATTTTCTTCTCACTGTTTCTTGTCTGTACAAGCCTAGAAATTCCCTTGGCTACAAGGAGTCTTCATGTGATCATGCCAAGGGATTTGCTAAAGTCTAAGTGTGCAACATCCACTTCTGTCCCCTATGGGGACTCTGTCAAGTCCCCAAAAAAAACTCTGTCAAGTCACCTATCACAGAACCTGGTCAGGGTTGCCCTTTGTAGATTTCCATCAGCACAAGACCACTGTGACTTCCAGAATGAAGGTCTAATAGCACCATGTGAGAGCAAAGCAATTCCAGGTTACTCTTGGTAAAGAAGTAATTAGCTGTTTCTTAGACAGTAGTACATGGAAACAATCAGAGCAAGAATTTTTCTCAAGACCAGTTTTGTACTTAAATTGGACAACTCTTTCATGCTTTTTTTTCCTTCTGTAAGTGAACAATTATTTTTATAAACCACAGATACTCTTCCTAGGTACAGTATTTTAAAAGTTAATTATTGAATGTTAAACTGGAACAAATTCTGCTCTCTCAGGTTTCTGGAAATGAGTCTGCATTAGAAAAGTTCATATGCCCCATAAGGGGCTATTAGGTCTGTTGACTCTGACACATTGCAACTGATTTCTCCCAAAGCCTAATAACTGTCTCATGCTTATGCTGATTTTAGAAATAATGTCAGTTTTAAGTCACCTTAAATGGGGAGCTTTCTTTCTGTTCTGTAAATGGGTTATATATGATGTGAAAAAATGTGTTCATTGTGTATTGCAGTCTCTGTTAAAATACATCTTTATTTTTACTACTTTGTTTATCAATTAAAAGAGCATTAAGTTTCCCCTCAATTTGGATTTGATTACGAGGATTTTAACCTTCCCCATCCATATGCATATTAATGCACAGAGGTTCAGCATAAGTATTGGTTGTTGCAATTACCTCTGAATTATGTTTCTGTCAAAAATATACGGACAATGGAAGGATAAGAAACACATGATAATATCTTTGGTGAAGAGTAACTGGCAAGGTTGTCTGTGAAAAATAGGGGAAAAAAAGCCTATGTTTCTTTGTGTCCCTATTCTGCTGCAACCCAATGTATTTGGAGGAAAAGATTCTGCAGCCTCTCTAAGCTACTTGTGTTCCTTCTGAAGGCAATTAACTACTGCTGTCAGATTTGAGTTCCCAGAAGGGCTGGTGCAGTGGTATTTTATTAATGATATGCTGCAGTAAAATGTGTAATGAATTGTGCTGTTTCATTATACAGAAAATCCTCTTGGTTGCTAAGGTAGCATATTTCTCTAGTAAGCTTATACTGAGGGTAGCTACTTTTCTAAATGTCCCTTTGTAAGTACCGTGGATATTTATTTATTTATTTGCTTATTTATAAGTGTAAATTTAACTTTTTAAAATTGCTTATAGAACTCAGATTAGTAAAAACTTTGGTCATCAATCTTATCTATAGCATAATCAGGAGGTCTCTGGCACTGAACTTTGCATAAAAGTATGAGTAGTGTCTTTTTTTGTATCAACTTGGTCCTTTTTTCAGTTGCTTAATATTTCTCTACCAAAGGGAATCCAGGTTCCTGAACCTCTTCTTCCTTACTACACCACATCTGATCATCTCAGGCCTCTTTTTTCTAGAAAAAAAGTGGTAGGTTTTACTTCTCTCCATTACTTCGATCCAGTAGAAAATACAAAATGAAGAAGAAAGAGTGATTCCTACTCCACTGGAAATCTGAAGGCTACATCTAACCACCAAGTTGCTATTTTCTGTTTCAGTACCTATTAATATTTCTTGTGATTAGGTTAAATTCACCATATTTATATAGGCACATCAAGGAATCATCTTTTTGTTTTGGGGCAAACCCTGGGAATGATATCTATACCTTGGTTGTGACAAGAACATAAAGCATTTCTGCATCAGAAAACTTTATATGATCGAGTCACTGAACAATTAATTCTTGTGCTGCTGAGTCCATGTGCTGTGACACTGTTGAAGTGCCACTGTTCTGAACTAGAGAAGACAAGATTAAGGTAAACACTGAAGTTACACTGCTTAGTTGCACTGGACTTTTTCAAGATGCAAATTGAAAGGTTGATAGGCAATCTCACCCAGGCTGCCTTTCCCATGAGGACTGGACCACTTTAATCTTTTAAAGTCCCTGAGTCTGGTCTGGTCTTTATCTTTATGTCTGGTCTTTGTCTTTATGATTCTGCGACTTGGCTCCAGGTGCTGATTATGTGGATTGAAAATCAGAGGAAACAGGAATAAGTCAGGCATTTGAGAAATATATACATTATATATAAGAGCATCAACACGGGGAGATGGAGACAACCTCAGACTCACCACTTCTTCATCCATATCTAAAACTCAGTAGGTGACTTATGGTGAACTCCATTTTACAGACTATTCTAAAAATTACACTGGAAGATCATAGTTATCATAACCTTATAGTGTATAAATTCTGATTTAGCAATATAAAAGAGTTTTTTGTCATCAATTCGTTGTTTTTCCTCCTGTCTGAATAGTTATGGCTTCTAATGATTTTCCCTTGAAAACTGGAGAGATATACATTCTTTTGTATAGAAAAAGCCACCAAATGATAACTATAAACCTATGATTTAAGTGGCTTTTAATAATATTGTTGGCAAAAATAGTGGAAGATCATTTTTTTTTATTTAATTGCTTTTTCTTCCAAGAAAGAAACTTAGTAGTCCCATTGAGTTTATGAACATGGATCTCTTTTTTCTCACCAAATATGTTGTATCAGAATTAGATATTTTTAGCACTGTAGGATCATCACTGTCATTTTTGATGCCTGGCTTCCAAATTGGAATGGTTATGTATTGTAAAGAGTAGACTGCAACTCTAGCTTTGTAATACTTCTTTCACCAGTATTTTCCATTGGAACAGTTTCAAATATCATCATGTGTATGCAGTGGAATTAGTGTAAATGATAACTATTGCTGAAATTTCTTTGTAACATTTAAAACCTTGGTCTTTTTTTTTTTTTTTTTTTTTCATTAGTACATGTTACCAAAGGCTAAATATCCACCTGTGTTTTGCAATCAGCAATCTTCTGAATGTCATAGAAACAGTAGATGTTACAGTATAGTTTAAAAGGAACCTTAGTGCAGAGGGGTAGGGGAAAACACTTTTTTAAAAGTCTCCAGAAAAAAATACAAGAACAATGTAAGAATTGTACTAAGGATGCAGCACATCTGGGAGAGGTCTAATTTTTAAATTAAACATGTTTGCAGTGGTAACTGTATGTTCAGCAAGTTTTCTTTACAGTAGGGATATTACATGAGCAGTAAAATTAGAGATGGAAAGCTCCCTTGAAAATGCTTAGGTCATGCAAATACCAGGTCGAATCTTGCTTGCTAGTTTTTGTTTGGGAGGGGTTCTTTCTCTTTCTCTTTCTCTTTCTCTTTCTCTTTCTCTTTCTCTTTCTCTTTCTCTTTCTCTTTCTCTTTCTCTCTTTCTCTTTCTCTTTCTCTTTCTCTTTCTCTTTCTCTTTCTCTTTCTCTTTCTCTTTCTCTTTCTTTCTTTCTTTCTTTCTTTCTTTCTTTCTTTCTTTCTTTCTTTCTTTCTTTCTTTCTTTCTTTTTCTTTCTTTTCTCTCTCTCTATCCACTCTTTTCACATATTTAAATATTTATTTTTCTTTCTTCTAATATGAGAGATTTACAAGTAGAGTCATAGAAATTGATAACTGTTAAGATCAGAATGTCTTACCATACAATACAGGACTCTTTCTCCTGCATTTCTGGGAAACTACCACTTTTCTATCAACTATTATAATTGTATCAATGTTTTCAGAACTTTTCTTGTTTCTTTGAAGACTGGAAAAGACAAGATGCCATCATATTTCAATAATACAATATGTAGAACATCAAGTGATAAATTTATATTTGTCAGTTTTAATATATAGCTTGTCATGTTGAATCATTTCTGAGATTATTTTTGTTTCAGCATGGCTCCATAATTTTATGACACAATCTACTTAGGACTCTCAAGGTAAACACTTTGATATGAGTCTTTCTGCTAGAAAAATGAGTTTATATTACACTACTGATCATCACAATTACATTACAATCAACCTTGGATTTTATGGTCAGTTGCCTGGTTTGCCTTTGAGAACCCAAATATATCTGCAGGTATTATTGACACCTAGATGCCACACATTGTAAATCCCTTGTTATTACGTGTTGCCTGGTTTTTTTTGAGAGTTTTAAAGTTCTTCTAAAAGTTCTTATGCCTTCTGATATTTACATATTTCAACTGAGTTTTCTCACACATGTTCATGTAAATAATGATTGTTCTGTATTGTTCTTTGTGGGTGGAAAGAATTGATGGACTGTTGGTTTGACCAGTGTGGTTGGAGAGGTGTCAGTTTCACCTCCAATCCAGTGTCACTTTTGTTATTGTATATATACGAGAGTCAGAAAATAAAGTTTGCTTTTTTGGGTTCTTTTTCTTTCCTTTTACATCTAGACTGCTTCTGTGAGTTATTTCATGTTGCAGTGTGACAATTACGAAAGACAAAACCTAGAATATGACACCAAAGAAAATTGCTATTTTATTTTATTTTATTTTATTTTATTTTATTTTATTTTATTCCATTTCATTTCAATTTTTCATTCTCTAATCACAAATTTATTTTGCTTCCCTTTATCAAAGACATTTGGGAAACTCTGAATTTAAATCTTAGTTCTTTCAGATGGTTTACATAGCATGACCTTTTGGATTTGTACAGAATAATACCAGCTGTAGCCATTGAGGTGAGAAAATGCTCAGAATCTACATGACTACTAGACAGTAAAAAAAAATATTGCTTTAAAATTTCTTTAAAATTTATTGTGTTAATTCCTGTGAGAATTATTGGGGTTTGCCTGGGACATGAACTGATTTTGTTAATTTTCCTCAATAATAATTTTAAAAGATAGTAAGATTATTTTATTTCTGTCTTTAAGAATAACTTCAGCTTGTGGATATCTGTATTTTTTGTAAAAAAGGTTATGACATAGGGTTTCATTTTTTTAATAGAGTAAGAAAATATTAAAATATTTTCTTATGGAGGAAGGAAGGCTAAAGATATAAGCAATGACAAATAAAAATTTAACTTGCAGGATATTATAGTCTGATAATCACAAAACTTTGCACTTAAAAAGTTGACCTGAACAAAGAATATGCTAGTCCAGGTCCCTTGGTTAGTGCAAGTATTTTCTTTTCCTGGATATTGAAGAATAATGTCATATACTTGTTTAACTTATGTATACATGTGGCAAAATAAAGTAGATTTTCCCATAAAAGTCCTGAAATAAATATGATTTTCCAATAACATTTTTATTTATCTTCTAATGAAATTTTCTTTCAATCTATACTGGCTTCTGAAATAAATTGGAAATATTCATTTGAGCAAACATGTTATTTTCTGGGAACTAGAAATGTTTATGTACATAGACCAGAATATTGAACCCACCGGGATGTGTAAAGGTGATATATCATGTGCTTATAGTATACCTCTTTTGGAAAGTGATATCCCTGTATTTCCTTTCACTGTAGAAGAACACAAGTAGGAAATTTGGCTTCCAACAAATCTACAGAGGGAGCACTGTATCTACGTAAAGATGTAAAGTGAGTCAATAGTGAATATGACTTGAGAATGACACAGTAGTCAGTCAAATCCAAAACTACAAAGTCAGAAGAAATTGTGGGTGGGAATACCAGTACAAAGCAAGGGAGCATGGCCAGGGATATACTACTGTGTTATGTTCAGGCTCATTTCAAAGTACACAGGAGAGAGCTGATGTCTGAGATTAGTAATTCAAAAAAAGCTGGTGGAGGCAATATGAAATGGACATTCTACTACTATTCTCTAATATCAATCTTTGTGAATTAAAATCTATGACAGGCCAGATGCAAAACAGTTTTCGTGTCTAGTGAAAACTCAACTGAACAATAAGAATCTAAGAAAACAAATGCAAATTAGTTAATTTAAATATCATTTCAGTTATAAAAATAAAGGCCACCTGACAGTTTTCATTCTTGAGCAATTAAACTAGTCTTGAGACTAGTTTTAGAAAGTCAAAAGTTTGGTGAAAAGAGTAATGAGTTCAGAGACTAGATATCAGATCATGGAAATAGTGAAGAAAAAAAAAATAATTGGAAAGTCCAGCACAAAATAATAAGAAATTAATGATTAATCTGGTTATTTCAAGTAGTTGAAACAATGTCTTCCTGTGATATTTGCTGTGGAGTTAAATATTTATAAATATATTTAATAGCTCCAAATGTACCATTTACTTAAAGAGACATGAAAGTGAAAATTATAAAATTGCAGAGTGATTAATCTATCCTTTTATGATTTAGGAACATTTCTTTATACAGAATTGCATCTGTCCAGCAAAAGAGCATTAATTAGCAAATTATACTAACTTTTTGAACTCTGAATATTGAGTCTAGTGGCAAAATTCCCTAAGTTAAGTATTATTATAATGTGCAGATTTTATATACATTAACTATTTATTTCAAATGGATGTCAAAAAAATTTAAAATTAACTTTTACCACTTACAAGCTTAGGAATAAAGTCTTTCAGAGAAAATGTGGAATTTTTTTTGCTTCCAAGGGATAATCTTGAGATAAAAGCATAAAAAAGTAAAAAGACCAGAAATATTGAAATGCCTGAACAAGATTTCAACTCTGAAATTATTTTCCTTTTAGTAATGTGTATTTTAATGTGGGTATTTATGTGGGCATTTATGCAGTGATAATTGCATTTTATTTAGTAAAATGTGCTTTTAAATATATAGATTGCATTATATTAATTAAAAAAATCTTCTGTCTTGGTGTTATTTTCTATATCTTCATTAGCCATTACAAAGTTGCTGTAAAATCTGCTTTTTCTCCTGTTCCACTTTTAGGAGAAATTAAGTATATGGTATGTGAGGTACATCCTATCAAAAGTGCATTTCCATAGTCTATTATTATATAATTTTATTGCTTTTTGGCTTTACCAATTAATACTTATGTGATTAGCCAGCCTTAATCCTGTCATTGCATTTGCTCTTGCAACTGGCTACCCAGGATAATCCTAGATATTGCTTTTTATCTATGGCTGTCTCATTATGCAAGAGTATCAATTTTCTGCAACAGAAACATTGTTATATCATTTTGCAGATCAGTGAACTGAACCACAAAAAAAATTGTGACACAATGTACCAAAGGTCAGGTGTGAGTGACAGTGGCAGAACTGAAAAAAATTTCCAGATTCCAGTGCTAAAAACTGAATCACTGTGAGAAAGATTTTTCCAGTGGAGGAGGGTGTAATGACTTATATGGAATTTATGAAATTTAAAAAAAAAAAAAAGTGCAAAAGATGCTTGTTTGTCTCAAACCATTCATACTTCAGATCTCTCCTGTGACATATGGTGGAGCTATTTTAAGTCATTTTAAATTGGACCAAAATAGATACATATATATATAGATATAGATGATAGAGATATAGATAGATTATATAGATATATATTTATATATAGATATAGATATAGATATAGATATAGATATAGATATAGATAGATATAGATATATTTATGTATGTATCTAAAGTCTATTCTATATACATATGTGTGTGTGTGCACTTGCTTATATGTATATTTACATCATAGGGCTACTGTGTGTATTGCATTTCTGTTTGTCATGGATATATGGCTTGGAAGTTACACAGATTAGAAATGAGGGGTGACTGGTGTGTCACCAAAAAAAAAAAAAAGATGTGGGGAAGGCACTTTATTTGCTGTAATAAATTGCATTTCAAGTACAGTGAAAATAAATTTACAGAAATAAGTTTTAGCACAAGTAGAAAGAATTATCTAAGTATTTGGTCTTGATAGAGAAGGTCATGAAGACATGGAAAAGGAATGGTACAGGCAATGTCAATATATATTTTTGCACTCATGGTATTATAGGATGTGAAGTTAGTGACAGGGACAGCAGCCTCAAGGCAGTTATATGAAGTTTTTGCCTGGTAATAGATTATCCACTCACACTCTCAGATACTGATATATATGGATACTGTACTCTATTTTATTTAATTCTTTTCAAGTGTTTGAAGCAGGTAGGGGACATTATTCATTTTTGAGACTGTCCTTGTAGTTCATTCATACTTATTTTAATGTAGTTTGAGAACGTAATACACTATAAATTCTCTCCAGAAGTTGAAAGGCCCACAAAGGTGATATACATTAGCTTTTTTTTCCCTCCGTTTTCAGAACAATAGTAGTTTGGTGATGACCCTAATCTCTTTTAGCAGACAACATTGCAGGGTGAATATCTATGGGCAAATATTTGTCCTGTTGTCACGTTTTGAAAAGGGTTCATAGACTGCTATTTAATACCTGCTTTTCTGTTCAGGTATGGTCTTTGTGGCTAGCTGGACAATTATCTCCAGTCATTCTGCAGATTTAAATACATCTCTAATTGTAGTTGTCTCACTCAGCAGGGTGTACTTTAAGACAGATTACCCACACTCCAAGCTCCCTCATTATGACCCTGTTCATCTTTTGCTTGGCATAATTACAGTTGAGCATGAAAAAAAGTATTATGTTAGATATTAGCAAGTTATAAATTTCCAGTTAGCCTCTGCAATTGGTTTTCACTCTCTAGGGAAGGAAATAATACTCAGGATTTTTTTTCCTGCCACTTGTTATATTTGTCTGTTCTCAGCATCCCTTCTATTCTAAGACATCACCAGATGTCGTAGATGCTTGCAGTGCCCAGATGCTTGTATCTTGCACATACCTCAGCCTTGCTTGATGCCCCTTTGTCCAAAGATATTGCTTATCCATCATCTTCTCTCCCTGATTTCTTCAGATACATCTGTGTTTCACTTGTGTATTCCTCTTCCTAATATATATTCCTATTTGTCCTTTTTGTAACAAGTTTCTAGCTCATGCCTCATTTGATTGACTGACAGATGGGATTATGCTTTGCTTCCTGCAATCACTTGTTTCTGGCTCCCTATTTCATTCATTACCAATTCATTGTCTTGGAGAACATGGTTCAGATGGATTCCTTCACATTTTTTTTTTATGTGCTCAACTTTTTCTAGGCCTTTAGAAAGCTTTTTTTCTAGAAAGTCACCATCTTTCTGTGAACCTTTCAAAAAATTGATTCTAAGTTCCTGCAACATTTCATTACAACTGTCTGGAGATTTAATTTCAGTTTTAAATGAGAGATAGCAAGAGATCCACAGCTTTAACTGTAAATAATTCCAGTTCCAGTACATTACAATGTTAAATAACTATAAATTAATGGATTAATAGTGATATACACCAGACTCTGGCCCCAGAAGATGACTTTAAATAAATCATACTTAGAAAAGTGTAGCTGTAGCTATAGCAGTGTCCTTCTGCTGAGATTATTTCTCAAATCTCACAATCTGTTTTGATCCTGAGTGTAAAACATCCCACCATAAGCAAAATTTTCAAGTAGATCACATGTGCTTTGTGGATTTAGAGAGGAGGGTTTGTGCTAATAAGAATTTTAGAGTTTAGGTTGGACTGTTAGAGTTTCTGTAGATCCTGCTAATGTTATCAGTAATTCCCCAGTCTCTTGGAAAGCCAATATATTTTCCCAAGTTCTGAACATAACCAAGTGCTTAACTACAGATTATAAATGGCATTGTAACTTCCTTGGACCTTGATCACTATTTGCATGGTAATCATCCATTTGCTTTTTATCACTTTCTGCAAACCCTAGTTTCCAAGGCTGCATAGATTTTTTTTCACTATTATGTACAACTTGAAAGACCTTGTATGCTCCTTAATGCAAAAATGGATAATGGATTTTCTCACTCAGTATCATATTCAGTTAATGGCAATGAGATCTCTATGGGTGCATATCTTTTGAATAGTACCATCTTCATCTTTCCAAAACCAATGTTCCAGCCATTCTTCAGTCTGTACCTACATGCAATGAAAGAGGGACCACATCTCCTATGTTTCTCCTTTCTAGATTGCAACATTGTAATAGTCTTCTTTGGGACTTTACTGCTATAGAACTTGAAGCAAAGTTGGAATCCATGATTAAGCAGCTTCTTTCAAAAACTGGTCTGTTGAAAAGGCCTTTCTGAGATAACTGAGAAGTTCATTGTGGAAGTTCCCAGTTGGAAATCAGTGTGCACCTGTAATTAATATTCATCAGGGTGATGGACAGGACAGATGAAATAAAGAAAAGTCATTGAAAGCATTGGCATCCACCCAGGCCATCCTAGAAATCATTATACTTGATTTATACTTCCTCACTTTCTTTACTTCTTGTTCCGAAAAATTTGAAAAGTCTTCAGTATTTTGTATGCAGAAGTGCTGCATGCTCTTCACAGCCCTGCTAAATAGAAACATATATATTACTATAAAGTTGTTCAAAATGTTTGAATGAGATTTATGTTCAAAATGAACTTTTCAAGGAAGTCAGTATAGTTGAAGCAGTGCAATGTCAATTGGAAACTGTCTTCTCCTGGAGAAAACATTAGTACAAATTCCATTTTTGTTAAGGTTGTTCTCATTTACATTTTCTGGTTTATGTTAATTTTTGTAACATATACACTGTTACCTGCTATTTCTTTTTTGATTTTTATAGGGAGCCCTTTGAATTTCCTGTACCAGGAAAAACTTTTGCCAGCTACTTTAACATAGAATGTTTATTTTCTTCCATATGGTGTAGCACAGAGTAAAAGATTTCATATAGCATTTTAAATTGACTTCAAAGGAAAGCACTGATTTTTAAGGGTTTTTTTGGTTCAGTTTTGTTTGTTTGTTTGTGGTTTTTAATGTGTAGTTTATCAGCTCAAGCTTGAAATTCCTTACTTTATTTATGTGTACCATATTCTATTTAAATTTCTGTCAGATAGAACTTTGTGATTTTTACCTGAATTTAGAATTAAGCATCGATACAGAACCTAAATGGAATTTATCCTTCAGGAAGGAAAACATTGAAAACTTAATTAAAATAAGGAAAATAAAATTTAAACGAAGTGTTGGTGTGAATAAACAGTATCTTTTCATTCCTTTGAATCCAGTTTGAATCAATTGAACTTGCAGCCTTATAGTATAGCTAAAATTACATGTATCTTGCTGCTTTTTTATTTAATAGAGATGACATTTTTCTGCAGTTCACTACTGGTGGTGAAGACACATTCAGGCACTTCTAGATGCATCCTCCTTGTAATGTGCCTTATGATGATTTATCCCTTGAATCTTCATGAAATTTGCAGATGCAGAAAATGTAGATGAAGATAATAAGCTAAACATAAGCATCCAGATCTTTGATACTGGTTCAAATTAAGTATTTCATCCTTTAATAGTTTGACTACTAATGACTTCAGTATTTGATAGTCTTTCTTTCATCAAGAGTTTCAAACATTCCCTACTTAGTTTTGGAAGTGTAATTAATGGGAAGAAAATTTATCTACCACTGGCAGCCCTCTCTATTTTTGTGTATCTTACTAAAGTTACCTCTGTTACAAGGAGATTGCTGACTATTACATTGATAACAAAATATTGATTCACAGATGGCTATTAATCCAAATTATTAATAAGAAAATATTTTATGTGTTGAAGGAGAAGTGTCTCTATTATGACTAGTTTCTTACTTTAGAGCAAACTAATAAATCATGCAGCTTTCTCTACAGATTTGCTGATCCCCTTTACCTCTTTAGATGATAGAGGGGGTTAAGGGCTCTGAGCAACTTGGCCTAGTGGACCATGGTAGGGGTTTGGAACTGATAATCTTCAAGGTTCCTTCCAACACAAACCATTCTATGACTCTGTAACAATCTATGAAGAGTTATAATCTTTTCTTATACAGTGACATTACCCCGTTCTTTGTAACATTTTCCCATTATTCTGATTAATGTTCTATTACTCGGTTCTTCATTATTTTTCTGAAAATAAATATGAAGAAATCTTTCCTATATCCCTAGACAAGTAGCTTCAGATCATATGTCTAACAGATGCTGGCATATAGCAATTACTGTTGACATAAATTACTGCTAAAGAGTGCCAGTGAAATAAATGGTAAAATCCAGTATTCTAAATGTGTTATTGGCATAATGAAAATAGTTGGGCATCCTGAAGCTACAACAGAACCAGCAATAGGTGCTTAGAGCACAGAAAGTGAACCATATCTGGGGCTGCACAGAAAGAAATGTGGCCAGCCAGTCAAGGAAGTTGATTGTCCCTCTCTACCCTGCTTTGGAGAGATGCTACCTGAATTCATTCTGAGGCCCCAGTGAAAGAAGGACACAAATGTGTTAGACTGGTGTTAATACTTTCCCCCACAGCCATCTGGAGTTACAAGGCTTGCCCAGATCAGAGAGAGCTTTGGGTGAAAATATTACAGGGTTAAGACAAAAGATTCCAAAAGAGGCTCTTACCCTTGATATTGTCCAAGATGTTTATTCAATAGGAAGAAGAGGGGAAGAGGGGGAAAGAGCAGAAAGAGTGGGCAAGAGAGAGAAAAAGGGAGAGGCTGAACAATGGAGGAGCAGGGCATTATCTAGACTACTGTCCAGGAAGGGACAATTGGCTCCCAGACAATTGGGTCCAGAAAGGAAGGAAGGGTTAAACTAACATGGTGACAGCTACAGGGGTTACAGCTGGGGAGGAAAAAACATTCCCCAGAGCGATGCAACACCTCCCCCTTTTTTGTTTAACAAGGTTACAAGAAAAATATCATGTTCATTTTGACACTGAGTGTGAATTTTCCCACCACCTACAGTTGGTAGGGAACTCAGATTGCTTTAGGTCTGACAACTCCATGTGGTTGACTTCTGAGGTAGAAGGTATGAGACCTTTGATAGCTTTTAAAATCAAATGACGTAGGATCCCAAACGCTATAGTTACAAGGAAAAGAATAACAAGAAGTGACACAATTGTTTTAACTACAGAAGTCCACCACCTTGTGAATCCCCAACCCTCGAACAGTTCTTTGATCCAATCCTCAGATTCTTGCTTCACTTGTCCGATCAAGTTGTTCATGCTTTGAAGGGCAGCATGGATGTTTGGAGCTTTTGCAGTCAGGGTCATGCAACGGAGTCCTTCGAATTCCTGGCATTCCTGTCCATGCAGTAACGAAAGGAAATCAATAGCAGCACAGATTTGAAGCGTGGCCTGTCTGGTAATTACCTTGTCTTCTAGGAGAGAGCTGATGGCGGTGCATGTCAAGTTTGCCTGTTTGACCACCCAGCACTCTAGATGGCCCAATTCACCTAGAGCTTTGGCTGCTGTGACCCACGGAAGGAACAGGGACACAGCAACTCTTTTTGACATAGCACAATGAAAAATTTCTGAATTACAATTTGTGTCCAAATTTTCTGCACTCCTCTTTTGAACTTTGCTTGCCGATTTGTTTTTGTGAGTCCATTCACCATTTAAAGTTTGGTTGGGTGTCAATACAGACAACCGCCCTATGATACATGGCCCTCCTAAAAGCCGAGATGGAATTCCTGCCCATGCCCGATCCCCACAAATCAAGAACAATCTCTTAGGGAGGCTTTTGGTACTTGAGTGAGATGAATTGTCTGCCCCAATATGGCTTATATTACGACACCACCTCTTTGCCATAAACTCCCCACGATATTGTCTTATGATGTGATACTTGTTAGTGCTAGAAGGTTTTGGGAGAATGGAAAAATGTAGGCAGTAAGATGCAGGGGAAGAACCCAATAACTCTAACTCTTGGGGTTCCTGAGCTATCTTGGGCAAACTCCACAACCACTCCTCTAAGGGGTTCATGATCACCACAGTTTGCTTCTGATGATCTTTTTGTGGTCGAGGGGTGTGTGGCTCTGGAATTTCTTTGGACCTATATTTGTCCATACCTGCTGGAAATTCTCTAGCCTGCAATGGAATTCCTACCAGACAGGTGGACATAGGATTCTTTGCTGCTGCAGTGGACAGACATATGTTTTCCTGCTGAAGTGTCTGTGCCAGGGTCACCCAGACGTTTTGACGTGGCTGATAGACAATCCATGCAGCTGCCAGACTGTTCAACATTAGCAAGATGACAACTTGGAAGGGGTTCATCACAGGGTTGAGTGGGAGGTAGGTTTTCTCTAAAAGGGAAAAACAAACATTTTTAAAACCTGTTAAAAGTTTCTGTTTCTGCCGGAAGGAATTCACACCTAGGAAAATTCTCTTTCCTCCATCCAGTGACGTCTTCTCTTTGAAGCATCAGCTACTTGTTTCTCATCCCCTTCTGCTTGAACTGGACTTTTGGGGACAAAAGGTTTCACCCACTTCTGGGGAATCCACTGAGGGTCTGAGGGAGTAGTCACATACGCATAGCCACAACCCCAGGTCACAAGCTCATAGGGACCCTTGGTTTCCCAAGTTTCTGGATCCCTAATCGAGACCAGTGGATGCTGAGACAATTTGAACTGATTGCCACTGTTAAAATGATGTACCACTGGTGGACTCATGTTTTCAAATGAACACTTCAGGAAATTGATAGTAAACATGGCTTTGCAGAGCTTCTGCTGCAGAGACACCCACACTGTTGAGCTGCTCTGTCTATCCAAGACCTGCTTGAGCATCTGGTGTGCATGCTCAAGCTTGACCTGTAGGGGAGTGAGGGATGCCAGCTTTATGTTCCACTCCCCACAGCTGGACAAATTCCAGGAACTCTTTGGACGCATATGCTGGGCCGTTATCAGTTTTGATTGTTTTTGGGATCCCCAACACTGAAGAAGCTTGCACTAGGTGCTGTTTGGCATGCTCAGACTTTTCTCCTGCATGGGCAGAGGCATACACTGTGCCTGAGTATATGTCAATGCTTACATGAACATATTTGAGGCGACCAAAACTAGGAATGTGTGTGATGTCTGTCTGCCACACTTCACAGCTGCCAAGGCCCCAGGGGCTAACCCCCATGCCCATCAATGGCATGGCCTGGAGCTGGCAGTTGGGACAGGTGGCCACAATGGCTTGAGCCTGACTCCGTGTTAGCTGGAACAGCTGGATCAGACCTGGCACAGTTTGATGGCAATGTTGGTGACTCAGCTTTGCCTGTTGGAAGATGTCAGGGAGATGTGCTTTTTTGACAGGTGCCGCAAGGGAGTCGGCTTGGTGATTCCCCTCTGCAATCTCACCTGGCAAATCAGTGTGTGACCTCACATGCATCACATAATGCTCTCGGTGAGAAATCAAATAAATTAGATTTGAGAGCAATCTGAAGATATGTTCATTCTCTATTACTCTGGGCACAGCCTGGTCCTCTCTGGACACTAACCCCGCCATGTAGGCAGAGTCTGTTACCAAATTAATTTGTTCCGAGAACCTCTCAAAAGCTCTTACCACTGCAGCCAGTTCAGCCACTTGGGGGGATCCCTCCACTAACTCAACATCAGCTTCCCAATGCTGAGTCTGTGGATTTCTCCAAAACATCACCGATGTGTGGGAAGCCCCTGATGCATCCACGAACACTGTGAGAGCCTTGAGTGGTCTCCAACTTCTCTTCTCCTGAGGAATGAGGTGGAATTCCTCATTGAACAACTTGTGAGATGAGGCATGGACTGGTATTTGTCCCCTGTAGTTGTCCAGAGATAACTGGAGACTGGCATTGCTCTGGAGCAAATGCTCAAACATCCCTTTGTTCAATCTCTCTGGAGAGTTCTTTCCCTCCTCAGAAAGTCTGACCGGAAGGTGAATACATGGAAAGTCACAACCCGCCAATTCACACAATCTCACCCTGGCCTTCCGAATCAGCTGAGCTATTAGCTCTTGTGGCTCACTGATGGTCTTGGATCTTTGATGGGAGAGGAAGACCCACTCTATAAATCAAGAGCAAATCCTTCTGCCCCTTGATCCTTTGGAAAATCAAACCATGCAAATGTGGCAGCTTTCCTAGAACAAAGAAATAGAATGGCGCATTTGGCTCACACTGATGAGCCTGCCTCTCTGACATGGCCTTCTGTACCTTTTCTATTGCTGTCTTTGCCTCTGGGGTCAGTTCCCTGGGAGAGGCCAGCCCCCTCTCGCCCTTCAATAACTTGAAGAGAGGGTCTAGATCCTCATTTGTGAGGCCTAGCAAGGGTCTTACCCAATTCAAAGACCCACACAAGGAGTGGAGATCCGCTAGTGTTTTGGGATGGCAATCAATTTCCAATTTCTGCGGAACAATGGTGCTGGAAGTGATTTCCAAACCCTGGTATTTCCAAGGTGGCATCCTTCGAACTTTGTCTTCTTGCAATTGAAATCCAGCAGAGGTTAAAACCTTAACCACTAGGTCAAGCGTGTGTTGGAGTATAGAGTCATTGGGGGCACACACAAGCACATCATCCCTGTAGTGAAGGATGATGGCATCCGTTCTCTCTGCATGTACCAGAGACAGTAATGAGGCTACGTATTGTTGGCATATGAAAGGACTCGATTAAAGACCCTGAGGCAACACCTTCCAGTGATAGCGCTTCACTAGGGCTTCCCGATTGATGGTGAGAACCGAGAATGCAAATCATGGGGCATCTCCAGGGTTCAATGGAATTTTGAAGAAACAGTCCTTGATATCCAGGACAGCCAATTGCCAATCTCGAGGGAGCATTGTTGGACTAGGCATCCCTGGATGGAGTGGTCCCATGTCCTCTATAACTTTGTTTATTTCTCAGAGATCATGTAGCAACCTCCACTTGCTCTTTCCCGGTTTCTTTATTACAAAGAATGGGAAATTCCAAGGGCTATCTGTCTCTTTGTCGTGGTTTGACATGGAAGTGAATTTTTCAGGAAGTTGGGTCAAACCAATCAGTAGTCAAGTTTGGATATTGGCACCTAAAGTGGCCACTGAAGATAGGGATACGCCTCTGAGAACACAGGGAGTTAAAAGCAAGAACTCCCAAGAGCTCGCTCTCTTTGGTTCCGGTCAAGGTGCTGTGCAGACCTCCCCTGCCCAGCCATGGGGCTGGGTGGGGGAGGGGAAGCCATGCGGCCTGGTTGAGGTGAGCTGAGAAGTAGAAGGACTGGAACCAAGCCAGCTCCTTTGGACAGAAGGGTGGAGAGAAGCAGAGATGTCTTTGTTGTCCCCCCAAGAGGAATGAGACAGAGAGTCCGGACGGCACCTGTAACTTTGTCAGCACAGAGGAGAAGAAGGGGGGGGAAGGCGCCCAGCCTTGGCCTTGGGAATCGGCTGCTGGGCAGAGATATCAGCCATCCAGGGTGTCTGAACATTTAACCCTTTCCTGAGAAATGAAGGCTTTGTAAAATATTACTCCTCCTTGATTTGAAGTAGAAGAGAGACAGTCTGGGATCCGGAATGATGGAAGAGGAAATTGTTGAGTTGGAAGGAGATGATGGAGTGGCTTGTGGCTGGACTTTTCTTGTTAGCCATAGACTGAACCAAATTCTCCTGACAGAAGCTGCACTTAGGGGGTTGCATTGGTGAGCCAAGAGACCTGTTTCAGTGACTGCCAACAGAGGAGTGGAGAGAACAGAGGAAAGCTGAAGAAGGTGTGGAGAGGCCCTCTGTCTTCGAGGAAGAAGAAGAGAAGAAGACCTCTGTTCTTGGACCTTGGGCCCCAGGGGAAAATGGGGGGGACTGTAGTCCCAAAATGAGAAACTGAACTGTTGTCTCTTTTGGTCCATGGCAAAGCATCCTTAAAGGAGCCCTGTGAGCAGTCTGTCCATGCACGGTGGTGAGAGCACTGTGACATGGAAAGGAGAGTGTCACACTGGCAGATTTTCTCCGGGTGGTTGCCATGTGTGACATGGAAACTCAAGGGTGGCAATTGTGTTTCCTGGGGGGTCTGTGGCACAAGAGAGACTCCTTTCTCCCTTGAAGGACTGAGTATTTGATTATCTGAAAAGTGTCAACTTGATCAGGATCCTGGGTGGTGTCTCACCGCTGGGTTTGTTTGGAAATTAGGTGGGAGGAGGAGGAGTGTTTTGGAAAGTCTTCATCCAGGATTTAGTGTTTGTAGTTTTTATAGTAGTAGTAGTTTAATAAAGTTTTTTTTTTTTCCTTTGTTATGAAGCTTGGGCCTGCTCTACTCTGTTCCTGATCACATCTCACAGCAATTATTTAGAAAAGTACATTTACATGGGGGCGCTGGCATCGCGCCAGTGTCAAACCCTGACACTCTTCTATGTGTCCTTGAGCCAACTGTTCCTCCACGAACTCCTCAAGCACCTTGAGCTTCTCTTTACTCAAAGGCCACTGTGCTACCCACCTTGGGGTGTTATCCAACCACTTTAACTTGTGGGTAGGGCGCTCCACAGCGGCTATTTCCAAAAGTCCTGGGGTGTCTTAGGAATGACCAATGTGATTCCCCACTGGGACATGGTGTCTCTCCCCCACAGGGAGGCCTTATAGACTGCAATGAATGGACGGACACTTGCCAATTTTCCATCAGGTTCCTCAATTTGCACAATGCTTTTTGAAATCTTTGCCAATGTGGTTCCTCCTATGTCCTGAAGTTTGCCTGCCACAGGTTGCAATTCCCACTGTGATGGCCACATGGTCTTACGTATTACCGTGATGTCCGCGCCCATGTCTAGAACCCCCTCCATGTGGAGGCGCTCTGACCCACAGGCTAGGTTGCATGCCATTGAGGGTTTAGTCCCTCCCACCTCCTCTGCCCAGTAAACTTCTGGTGACTTTCCTTCTGCTGTGATTTCTGCTGGAACAGGAATGGCCTGGGCAAGAATTTGCCCCTTTTGTAGGTGAAATGGTGGATGCATTCAGTGTGCCAAAAACATAAGTCCTGTTATCTTTCCCTTAGTGGTCATGGGAGCTACCTTAGTCTCCAAGGGTGTGTGTGCTGTGTCCCCAGTAACAAAATACTCACTGTCCAGTCCCTTGTGGTAAACTGTCAGGTCCTGTGAGGTGTTTGACAGGTCCACTATAATGACTTCCCAATCAGTAGATCTGAAATGAAAACCTTTGGTAGTCACCAGCCGAAATTGGCCTAGCGGCTGCCAAACCTTGTTAGTTGAACATTTGACATTTTTATTTTTCCGCCCCCCCCCCTCCCCGCCATGGGTCCCATCCTCCCCCTTATTTGTTGAGAAAGAGGTGTTTGCCCGTGTGGGTCCTGCTATATTTATATCTTTGTATGTGGTTGTATTAACAGCGGGCACGCACTGTAAATTCAGTTTTTTTGTTTGTTGAATTGTTTCTGTTTCTGATTTAGGGGGCAGGTTCTGGCAAAATGTCCTGATTTCTTGCAACGGAGGCAGATGATGTGCTGCAGCTGGTCTGATGACATTGGTTGCCTCTTTGGACCTGGTACCGCAGCTGCTGCATGCTGTAGGTATGGCGATCCTGTATTTCTGTCAGGAGTACTGAACAGTTCTGCTTTCCTGGTGCACGCTTCTGTCATCTGTGCAAGACTAGGTGATGGGTCAAGGGGAAGGCTGAGAATAATTCTATGGCAGGTCTCATTAGTATTCCTCTGATCCATTTCTTTAATCAACTCTGCCTGCACCACTGGATCTTGTACTTGTCTCTCTACTTGTGTTCTCAGCCGGTCCACAAACTGCAAGAAATTCTCTGAAGAAAACTGTTTAATGTTAACATAACTGCATTTAACTTCAATTGTTGGTGGCTGATAAAATGTTTTTTTCTGCAACATTACAGATTTTTTCTAAAACTGACTTAGATAACATTCGAGTTTGTTTTTCTGGGGAGTGCCAGTCCCCTTCACCACACAGGTGATCCTGTGTAATAGGGTTACCATCATTGTCTTTTGCTTCATCAGGAATTTGTTGAATCTCCTGTAATAGTGCTGTTAAAGCCCTTTTCCACCTGCCTTCCCACAGATCATACTCTGAGGGAGTTAGCAAGCATCTAAACAAATCTTTGATATCACTGGGTAACATCTCATTT
This sequence comes from Anomalospiza imberbis, assembly GCF_031753505.1. Classification (NCBI taxonomy): domain Eukaryota; kingdom Metazoa; phylum Chordata; class Aves; order Passeriformes; family Viduidae; genus Anomalospiza; species Anomalospiza imberbis. The sequence goes on along the minus strand of NC_089721.1, from coordinate 56,664,378 downwards.
GAATTAAAGGTTGCTCTCATCATTCCTTTTGAAAATCTCACTTGATCTCCCAAATTCTCTCTGAATTTTGCAGATTTCCTTTTTATCTTGATAGGATAATGGCTGATAAGCCCTGGTGCTGTTTCTCTTACCAAGATAAATGACAGGTGCTACAGATGGTATGCTGTCATCAACATTTTTCCGAGTTGCTAGAAGTTCTGCTGCTCTTCCAGTGCCCAGGGAGGCAGGGGGTATAACTTCCCCCACCCTTTGGGGTCTGGCAAGAGGCAGCTCTGGTCCCCTTGAAGCGAGGAAATCGTCCCCCCCCGCCCTGCCAGGGCTGTGGGCTGCTCTAGGTCCTCCCCCACCACCATCCAGCTTAGAATCTGCAGAGGGGCCTTCCCCTCCCCCTTTCCTGTGGCAGCTTGCAGAAAGGGACTGGGAGGAAGGATGTGGCTGGGCTGCCGAAGGCACAAAGGAATTGGGCAAGGGGTATGGAGTGGGGGGAAGAAAGGATTATGGGAAGAAGAAAGAAACACATTGTTGTCTCCAGTCCTCTCCAACATGCGCTCTGCGTGTCTCAGGGACCCTGTCACATGGGCAGGGCTCTGGGAGGAGAGCATGTCACATTTGGAGCAGTTAGAACTGTATTCTTGAGAGGAAACAGGTGTGAGAGAAGGGTAGAGGGAAGATGGTCCGGTTTCAGAACCAGGGTACTGTGGTGGAACAGAGGAATCAAGAAAAGGATAATATGGAAATTTTATCTGTGGCTGTGTGTTTTTTCACTTCTAAAAGCTGCTTTCAAGCTTTTTTCACTTCTAAAAGCTGCTTTCAAGCTTTTATTTGCTTTCAAGCAAGTAAAAATATTGGAATAAATAGAGAAGCTTTGTGATCACCATTTTCAACTTTTAAGATTAGTAACTGTCCAATTTGATCCCAAAATGAAACTGAATTCATATCCTGTATGGTATAATTTGGTAATTCAGCTGTTAGCCAACAGACAAAGTGAACTAGTTGCTTATTTGGGAATGTAACATTAATTAAAATACTGTTAAGGTGTTTTAATGTACTCCTTTGGTGAAGAGACAGCTGTACGCCCATAATTCTTATGTTTTAAAAGCTGTTTGTCCAATATCTACCTCTAGACACAACGCAGCACGAATGCCCGCTTGCACAGAGAGCACAGGAAGCAGGGGGGAGAAGGGGGCTCTGTAACACAAACTGTTCGGCTGGGTTCTAGCTTACCCTGGCAGACAGTTCCCAGGATCACAATGGTAAAACTCTCCCAGCTAGGATTTTGTCTCGGGATAACACGGAGGAGTCTTACCGCTGTTGGATCGTAGTCTCATCGTGCGACGCTGCGTCAGGAGTCCTTTCCCCGTGTCAGCTTGCCCCGGGCGCTCACAAGGTCCCAACCTCATCCCTGTCACTTACAGCCACTCAAAAGGCAGCTAATAAGTAGCAGGGTGGTTGAACTTCCCAAAGAGCTTTTGAGACCCTCAGTTAAGGGCTCCAGCTTCTGTGTGGGCTTTTAGTATTTCATAAAACACTCACGCTGGAAGCCAACTGTTAATACTTTCCCCCACAGCCATCTGGAGTTACAAGGCTAACCCAGATCTGAGAGAGCTTTGGGGGAAAATATTACAGGGTTAAGGCAAAAGATTCCAAAAAAGGCTCTTACCCTTGATATTGTCCAAGACGTTTATTCCATAGGAGGAAGAGGGAAAGAGCGGGGGAAAGCAGAAAGAGTGGGCAAGAGAGAGAAAAAGGGAAAGAGGCTGAACAATGGAGGAGCAGGGCATTATCTAGACTCCTGTCCAGAAAGGGACAATTGGCTCCCAGCCAGTTGGGTCCAGAAAGGAAGGAAGGGTTAAACTAACATGGTGACAGCTACAGGGGTCTCTGGCGGGAGGGGGAAACCGTTCCCCAGAGTAATGCAACAGACTGGGTCCAGAAGAGGGATGCAACAATGGTCAGAGTTCTGGAACATCTCTCCTATGAAGAAAATCAGACAGGATTGAGTTTATTCAGACTGGAGAAGAGAAGGCTTCAGGGAGACTTTATTGCAGTTTTTCAATATATAAAGGAGACATGGGAGAAACATAACTAAGCCAATCAAAAAACCCCAATAACAAAATCCCAAATACTTTTTACCAAGGCCTTTAGTGATAGGACAAAGGGCAATAGTTTTAAACTGAGAGGGCCAATTTAGGTTGGACATAAAAAAAAAAAAGTCAGAAACATTGTGAATGCCACATCATTGCAAGTAGCAAGGTCAGGTTAGATGGAACATTGAGCAACATGATCTGGTGAAACATATTCCTCCCATGGTAAGAGTGTTCAGCTAGATGATCTTCAATTGTCTCCAACTCAAACAATTTTATGATTAAGAAGAATGAAGAAGTCTTTTTTTTATTTACTGTAGACTGAAATATCTGTTTGTAGCTACCTCACCAAGCATGCTCTGAAAAGTGACCAAAATATTTGTTTATCTATTCACTGTATTTCATTAAAAAGTATTATCTTCAAAAAAAAAAAATCCAGAAAAGCCCTTCATTAGGGCCTTTATTGACCTAGGAAATACCTCCTTTACTCTTCAAATGAAAATCCCTGAAATTGAGGGGGACTTTGGCTTATTTACAGTTTGTTGCATCACTTTTTTATAGTTGCTTCTAGTGAATAGTCATCAATTCCTTTTCTCTTCAAGTGAAATATCTCTCAATCATGCTAGTGTTAATGGAGATAGAGCTGACTTTCCCTGAGATGCAATGTTTTGATGCCTTTATATAACTGAGAAAACTTAAAATACTTGGCATTCTATAATCCTTGTGTACAATACTGGAAAGGTACCTCTAGATTGTCCCTCCAGCTTTGGGTTTCATGGCAATTAACACAGATGTGCAGAGCATGAAGACAGATATATCACCCATAATTGCAGCGGTATCATAATTCAATTCTCCAGGGACTGCTTCTACATTCTATGAAAGTAGACCAGAAAATCATCTTGTACATTACAGCTTGGCAAGAAGAATTAGAGCCCCTGACTAAAAATAGTCCTACTTTTTACCTTATTTTTATGTAAGACACAGAGGTCAAAATGTATGCAAAGATCTTTCTTCCTTGTCAGGCAGATGTAATGATGCGTTACATTCCCTTTCACCAAACATAGCAACTTAAATCCTCTGCTATGAGGGATGGGAGGTATAGGAAATTCACTGATGAATTCTGTTTACTGTACAAATCACAAGGCACACCACAGTTCTGTAAGCAAAGTTTTCCAGCCTCTTTCTCCAGTGGTAATGGAAGATCTGTGGACCATATTTCTAAAGGCTGTGTTTGTGCCAGAGATAGGAAAACCTCAAAACAGAGGGTGAAGAGAGAAAGTATTTATTTTCATAACCAATTATTTGCATCTTTTGAAAGAAAGTGAAGGGAGGTACTTAAGGGTTTTTTTTTATTTTGATTTGTTTTGGGTTTTTTTAAATCTATGTATAAAATGTTTTTCTGAATCTCTAGGTTTCCAATAACTTTAATATCATAGTATCAATGAGTCACTTAATGGCTTAGGTTGGAATGGACCTTCAAAATTATCTAGTATACCTGCATTGTAAGTGCCACACAGGCATGTAAATGTCATTAGCTTGCAAATGCCACTAGTTTATGAGCTTGGACTTTTTTATTACTTTTTCTTTCTTCATGAAAGTATCCCCATTCCAAATGTTCAGAAGTCTGTAGGCTCCCTTGCACTTTATTATGCAGATATGATCAAAGCCAAGATTTATAATCACAATCCACTGCTTCTATCCAGGGGAGAATTATTATTGCAATCACCACTCCATTCCCCATGTACAGATATCATAACTTTAATCCAAGTTAATAAAACTTCTCATCTGTAGAATAAGGCTAGTTGACTACTTTCCCATAATATTAGAGGATTTAAAACAAATGAGAAAATATGCAGAACTGAATCCTCCTGGTAATTTAATCCTGCAGAAAGTACTTACCTGATGTGTTTTGGTGTTCTTCTCAAACCCTTCATTTAGCCTTAAATATCACTTTTGCAGTTTAACAAGACTTCAAAAGCAAATATGAGCAACATAGTCCAAGAAGGGATTCAGGATCCAAATAATTTATTGGACTTTTTTTTTCTTTTTTTTTTCTTTTTTTTTCTTTTTTTGTTAAATAATTATATAAAAGGGTTTTTAAAGTCAAATACTATTTCATTACCCTGTGTGTGACATGCTAATAGTCAACCAGTTTCTTTTTCTGGCTGATCTGCATAATTTCTGTGGGCCTTCTGTAATTTTGTCAGGCCATGAAGATTTTGTTCCTAGAGCAAAATAGAGTTATTGTATTTTGAATGGAAGCACACTGGAAAAATACTGGGTGGGATAAACATTGAATAGTATTGAATACTATTCCCTACCTAGAGAGTGGAAAAAGATTTTGATCTTTTCAAGAAACACAAGTGTGGTGCTTCTAGAATAAGACTAGCATATAGTGTTGGGTTTGCATGGCCTGGGTTTTGGTAGCAGGGGAAGGCCACAGAAGTTGCTTCTGTGAGAAGCTGCTGGAAGCTTCCACCATGTCCAGAGCCAATCCCTGATGACTCTGAGGATGGACATGCTGCTGGCCTCTGTGATAATAGATTTAAGGAGAAAATCAAAACAAAAGTGTAACACCATTTTAGTTCTGGCCTGAGAAGAGCAGGAGATGAAAACATTTAAGGAAAACAACATGGAGACACCAAGGTCAGTGGGGTAGAAGGGGCAGGAGGGGCTCCAGGCACTGCAGCCGAGATTCCCCTGCAGCCTGTGGTGCAGCTCCTGGTGAAGCAGCTGTGCCCCTGCAGCCCATGGGTATTCACAGGGATGCAGAGATCCACCTGCACTCCATGGAGGTGCCCATGCTGGAGCAGGTGGATGCCTGGGGGAGGCTGTGATCCAGTGGGAGACCTGTGGAGACAGAGGCTGGAACAGCATGTCCTTGGAGGACTGCACCCCACGGAAGAGTAACCCAGGTCGCAGTGTGGGAGGACTGCTGCTTGTGAGATTGGAACCATGCTGGAGAGGTTCACAGAGAACTGTCTCTCGTGGGAAGAAACCCCATGGTGCAGCAAGGGAAGGACTCCTTGAGCCAAGCAGAAGAAAAACCTTGTGTGATGAACTGACCAACGCCCCACCCGCTGTCTCCGTGAGCTGTCAGTGGGCAGGAGGGAGGGGCTGGGGGAAAAAGGTGGCTTTAAGGGCTTATTTTTACCTCTTATTATTGTCCTCTGATCTTATTAGTAATAAACTCACTTTGTATCCCTAAGTTGAGCATGTTTTTCCCTTGGAGTGTTTTCTCCCAGTCCTAATCTTAACTCTTGAACCCTTCATTACATTTTCTGTCCTCTGCTCAGCTGTAGCAGGGGAGGGGAGTGAGTGGCTTTTGTGGGCACTTGGTGTCAGGCCAGCATTGGTACCAGATTTGATAGCAAATCTTCGTAAAAGAATTTCTTCCTTACAGCTTTTAATTCTTGCATGAGCAAACGAAACAGGTGAAATGTAACTGTAGTGTTCCTGATGGCAGAACCACAGACTTGACACTGAGTCCTCAATTGTGCTGCTGGCTGCAGCCTGAAGGTCCTTCACCTCCTTCTCCTTGGTTCCTTCAGAGTCAACTGCTGTGTCTATTCCAAATTTTATGCCTTGACACAATATTGTCTTAGTTTTTGTGTCCCTCTGGAACAAATAATGAGTAAGAACAGTAGCGTGAGAGTGATTGGCAAGAGTGAGTTTTTGAAATACATGTAGAAAAGGGTGATACTGAGATAATTACCTAGGTAGTATCCTTGAAGTATATTTGATACTAGACCATCTAGGATTTTTTAAAAATCATACTAGATTATGTTTTATTGCTGGTTTTAGTTCCTCCATTCAATATTTCTGTATTGTTTTCTCATCTTAGATAGCTGCCAGACATTTGTTACCATTTTATCTGAGTTTTCCCCTATCTTTGTTGTATTTCTCCTCATAGCAGTCATGTCATGCCATTACCTGTACTAACTGATAGAACACACTAACTTACCTCTGTAAGGTTCCAGATAGGGTTGATGTTAAAGTGGGAACTGAAGCTTTTGCTCACACATTCTTCACTGTGCATTATTAACTTCATATCTTATGTACAGATAGGTGACCACTGCTTATCTATCACACTTTGGGGCTGTCAGAGGAAGTCACTAGCCTGTTAATTCTTGGAGTATAGACCCCTCTGCTAACAATCCAGTCTGAATAAAATATGTTTTTTCTTCACCCCTGCACTCTCCTTGAGGAGCCGAATATGGTGGTATTTCATAACATGCTTCCTGCAAAAGAAAAATGGTGTAAATAAAATGTTCGTATCAGTTTTTCTTGAGCATAATAATTCTCCCCAGTTATTTTGGAGAATGAAAATAATTGCACATGAAATGGGGATTGGATATTCAAGAAAGTTTGGCTTTCTTTGCCATCTTTAATGATCTATAAATAGTTTTTCATAAATTATCTAACAACAAGGTTTTTGCTTTTACACTCCTTAGCAGTGTCAACACTGTACTTCTCTCGGCTTCAGTTCAGTGAATCCTGCTTAAGGACATTTATGAATGTATATTATAGCAGCTAAAGTCAATTGGAACCGAGCAAGTACTTAATGCTTATTCAAAAATAAGACTTTAATTTATCCTTACAATTGGTGTACTCTTCCCTTTGAGTTGAAGAAAAGGATTACAATGCCTCAGCTTCAGCCTCTGTGATTATTGGTGTTTATAGATCCAGTTAAGCACTGTCAGCTTTGAGAAGATTCAGCCAAGATATTTCAAAGATAGAATTTGGTTGCAAATTCAAGAACAGAATTGAAACAGAAAATTAAAAGAGAATGAAAGTGTTTTCTTGAACCATCACATTTCATTTAAATAATAATTCTGTTCTTGTCTAGTGTCTTAGGAGCCTTATTAACATGAAATTTTCTTTACTTCTGTTTTATTTCACCTGGTGGTATATGTAAGTCTTCCATGAGTTAGACAGAAACTAGTGTTGCATGAATTCTAAAAAAAAGCATGGCGAGCTAAGAAAGAGATATAAGGGTGAAAAATTGCAGGATTTGAAGGAAAAAGCTGAGGACTCCAGGAGTGGAAAAGCAACAGTGATTACCAGGGGAATTAGTTTAAGTAGGATAAATAGGAACAAAAAACAAGTTCAGTTTCCTTCCTATTCTATTTTCTTTAATAAATATTTATACATTTTATCTCAATTTCCATAGAGATATCCAAGTATCCAGATGTAAGAGCTGACATTTAGAAGAGGAGTTCTTAGTATCCTTCTACTTCTTAATTCATCAGAATTAGTGTCCTTGAGATATTCAAAATATACAAAGCATACAAAAATCATTTTAGGATACATGATCACCTTGAATTCTTTTTCTGTGCTTTGTTTTACTAAAATAAATAGTATGTATTATGTAATACATACTGTATTACTACAGTAATACATAATGTATTACTAAAATAAATAGTAATGATCTGTAAAGTTATCTCACTACAGCATTTGTGTTGAACCTTTGAAGCAAATATATAATAAAGAACATCCCTTTATTATGATATTTTTTCCCTTAAATAGGAATTAAATTCTACAACTTCAATTTCATTTTCTTCAGCATGATCCATGATGGCAAATAAACTAAATATCCTTTGGAATATGATCACTTCATTTGCTCCTTGTATAATAAATAGTGCTTTCAGAGTTCTTGGAGTGTACATCGGTCTAGTTAAGCCCTGAACCACCTACTGTAGACCCATTTACTAGTCTAGTGTGGACTTATTTACTAGTCTACACTACTGCTTATGCTGCTATGGTTTATATGAGCTAATTACAGTAAAATAATTCTTAATCAGATAAACCTTCTGTACCACAGATGGCACTGATTTAACTGTTTTTTGATTTTTAATATCATATATCTGTGTTGAGAAATCCTATGTAATCACAAAACATTACAACTATAAGTGGCTTTTCAAGATAACTACCTTGAAAAGGTAACTACCTCCATTCAAAGGAGGTAGACTGTATGATTGTAAACTTCACGTACATCCTTTCATTTTCATTTAAAATAAAAATCTAACAATATTAGTTAAGAAGTTAAATAATTCAATGTCATTTACCCTTTTATCTGAGAGCATTCTGTAAGCTTTCTTTTGGTTTTAAGAAACAAGTTCAATTTTCAGTAAGAGCAGACATTTGGCTAAAAAAGTATGAGATTTATCTCCAATATAAACAAAAGGATTTTTATATTTAAAAACATCTAAAAACCTCAAAGCATAGTCCATTTGCTCTATTAAACAATGTCAACTTCTTTTGTAACATTTGAGGAATGTAAATTGACATATTGTGCACTTCTATTTTCTTATGTTCATCTCTATTATTCCTACAGCATTAATCTACTTAGCATTATTCTCCAACATACCTTCTACTTTTCTATTTTCCACTTAAATTAGTTTCTAAAATCCACTTGCCTTCATCCGTTTTCCAGAGAACTGCATTCTGCTGTGTGTATGATATAAACCCTCTTCCTGCTTCCTATAAAAGACTGACTTGTAATTGGGTTGCTTCCACCTTTGCTGATGCCACCTTCTTGTTAATGTCTTTTCTCACAGATGGGGCTCCAAAATGGTTATCTTTCCACTTCCTGTTGTTGGTCCTGGTTATCAGAATGTAGTGATTCCTTATTTCTACTTTAATGCTTCTCACTAATTAGTAATATCATAGGCAAATTGCCAGTATCAATCCACTAAAAAGAATAGTTACAAACACAGTATGCAACAATTCTAAGGTTTTTTTTTTTTTTCTTGATAAGTAGAACTGCTGGTTTGATTTTAAATGTATGCCATATACCATTAAAAATGACAATACAAAAGAAACAAAACTCTATCTGTGACTACATAGAATATTTCATTTGAAGCCATTAAAGAAATTAATTTTCTATTGGTTATTTGAATTATTTATCTACAGGCTTGCTTCATTTTAGGTATTATTATGAGAAAGTCAAATTTTAGTGAGTATGCATATAGACACCACCTATAAATGTACACAGGATCTAAACAGAATTACAAAAAGCTTATTTAGCTGTATTATTCTTTTAAAGGCTTTTATCAGTGTAAGAGCTGCACACCATTCAGTCACTGATGGTGATCAATGTCTGATCACCAAGTCACTTCACCAAGTCTGATCAAGTTACTTGATCTTCAATAGTGAAACATTAGCATTACACTTGGTTTCCAAAGGACAAGGTGTCTGTCTCTGAAATCACATAGCAGTTGTGTCTGGTTGGGGAGCAAACTATATTTTCACTTATTGTATTGAAGGTGTTGTGTTAAGACAATGTGTATATTCATAATGTGGGCTTTTTTTTCAAGTTAACTCATTCTAATAAAAGAAACACATAGGACAATATTGAAAAAAATTGTTCTGCTGAAGTCGCTTAAATCAATATCAAAATTGTTTGTGTTAAAAGCACAGAAATAAATGGAAGTCAGTGAATTATATATTTGGTACCAATAGCAACAACAAAGACATATAACCCACAATACTAAACACTTACAAAAGCTTAGTAAACACCTGCAAATTTCCAGGCAGCCTTCTGTAGCAAATCCTAAGACAATACAATTGCCATCCACGCACACACTCACATGGAAGACTGTGCAGTTGCACGCCCCCATAGCTGCACACACACCACCTCGCCTTAGGGGGTCTGAGTGTCACAAGCCACCTCCCTGGCAGCTGGGGCCCTGCACACACTCAATTCTCCACCCTCCTGCTGAAGAACAGGCACTGCAGCCCCACCTGCACCCGTGTTCCCCTGCAGCCCACTCACCCATGCACCTGGGACACCTTCTCCGTCCTTCACTGAAAGGTGGGGTGGGGTGCATGCTCCTCACAGCAAGACTGTCCTGCTCATGGTTATTCTTACACAGCCTTACACACTAGCTGTATTGGAACAGCCAAGTGTTCGTGGATATGAGGCATAAATATGGAGTTAGTAACTGTTTTTTGGCTTTATAGTTGGAGGGTTACCACATGCAACAGTGTAGTATGATGGGAGAATCTGTATATATACATATATATACATACACATATATATAGATATAGGTGATATAAATAGATATAGATATATAGATATAGTAGATATAGATATATCTTCCTCTATGAATGTAATGAACTTAATTGCACTTGTATAGTTCTGATCTTTGTCTACTGAAAATCATATATACCTTCCCTGGAAATCCCACTACATTCAGTTAATTTCTAAATAAATATTTAAACAGGAATATGACCCTTAAAAATGGAAATGAGCATTCCAAGGAAGACAATGCTCAATAATAGCAATTATAATCTTGTTCACCAATTCTAATTAGGAGACTGCATTTAAATTAGTTATTATTGTTTTCTAAAAATGCCAGTTAATAATAGAAACTTTCATTCACTGATAGGGTCTTTTTCAACTCCTTTTGTGAATGCTTCAAAGTTATATACAATGGCTCTTCAGGTACAGATAGCAATGAACTTTGATTACAGAATCACAAAATCACAGAATCATTAAATTGGAAGAGATCTTCAAGATCATCAATTCCAACCCATGCCTTAATGCCTCAACTAAACCATGGCACCAAGTGCCATGCCTTTAAACACATCCAGGGGTGGTGACTCCACCACCTTCCTGGACAGACAATTCCAGTACGTTATCACTTATTAACAATTGCCTTTAGCACATTACCATCCCCATTCTTCACTGAGAGCTCATTTGTTTAAAATTAAAATCTTAGTTTTTTTTTTACAATCTGGTTGTTTCACTTTTAAGACTGATTTTCTTTTCTTCACCATTTTTGCTTGTCTCTCCATGTTCTTGGGCTTTTGCCCATTGTTTGCTCTCTTCATTACAAGAAAAGATACTTTGCTGGGCTGCTTCCAGCTGTAGTTATAGTTTTGATGCCATTTGAAGTCAATCTCACCCTTGTGTTGATTTGTTCAGAATTCATTTTTTATTAAAAAGCAGTTAATTTTACAAGTCCAAATAAAAGTCCATTCAGGAGGATTGAGTGTTTTCACATGTTCAGCTAATAATTTCAAATCTTATAAAGTCAGTGTGTATCTGTGTGGACAAGTTTTAACATGATAGTGATTTATTAAAGAAATATCGATATTGATCTAGCACCGATATCCAGTTGTGACGGACAATATCTCTAACAGTTTAAAGTTAGAAAATGTATGTTTATTGTGATGCAGGGCAGCGTACGGGATAGCTCCCAAATACAAACCATGCCTTTCAGATGATTACAGAGTCCTTTTATCCATACAAGTATATACAAAATACAAATACATATTCATAATTTTGGTACATCCCATTCCTGGCTTTGTATGCTAATCATTTCAAAAGCTATTAAGCATGTGTAGTTTGTTCCTTGAAATGGGTCAGTGGTCCCTTTCATGGGGAGGGGTCCCAAAATGAGGAAGTAAATGAAGTCTTCCTCATTCTGACCTTTCTACTTTTCTATGCAAATATGACAAATGAACTCTTGGTAGAACTCCCATTCCTTGTCTTCAATTAGTTTCAGAACAGCCCACAATTGTCTTATGTTCCTAAAAGCTATTTGTCAGTTTCTATATTCTTCATTATAAACCCAGCTAACTAAACATTGTGTTGACAAGTAATCAATTAGTAACTACTAACTTTTAACCTCATCAAGGCCTACTCATTTCTTTTAATTAAGTCTAGTAAGGCTTATCTGTAACTAAAATCTTAGCTCCTCTAAAATCTCTAAATTCCTTAAAGTTTATGTTTCAATGGTATGTGTTTTTAAGTTGTCCTGGTTATTTTAAACTGTCATTATTCTCAAGCTCCATGCTGTCAGAAGTCAGACAACTTCAGTTTGATTAGTGAAGTATATCAACAATATGTTACAGGCATACAGTGGGTTTGGGTTTTTTTAGAGAAGTATTTTTTTTATTTTTATTTTTTTGTTGTAGGGGCTTTTTCTAGTAATACAGGGGTTCTTAAGCACTGTACGGTAGTCTGAAAATAGGGACAATTTATTATTCAAAATTGTCATATTGCTTTCAAACAGCACTTTTGGATAACATCATATGAATTTGAAGCATTATAATTCTCATTCTGAGATACGCACATATGTTACTTCATTTGGAGTTGGGTAGTGAGGGTACACATATCTAGATTAAAATTGCTCTAGACTCAAATTAATGGTATGGCTGCACCTTAGGAGAATCTCCTCTAAAAACCAGAGTTAGGGAATTATCCGACCTGCCCCTTTTTATAAATGGACAATATCTATTCACAACAACATCTTCTCTGCCTACTTCATTCATTTTTAAATGCCTCTGCCCCAAGTCATCCTCAAGAGAAGTACATCTGAGAATTAAGTGGGATTACCTCTCCCCATGGGCACTAGCACCTAATGCTCTATCATGGACAAGGCTCTCAGAGCTTGATAAGACAACCTCTGTTGTTAGTATGATGATGGAGGAGGAAAAAAAAATGTTTTAGTCAAAATTATGTGAGATGAAACAGAGTTAAGATTAATATGTAGCAATCATGAAAGGATACTGTAACAATAGGTGTGAAATAAGAAGAGTAATAAACTGCTTATTAATTTGGTGCCTGATTTCAGCTCAGTTTGACTGCTGCAGCCTTTTCTACTATCATAATTTCATATTGTCTTTCTCCTCACAGGAAAAAAAATCTTATATGTTTATTGAACATTTTGTGTAGCTTTGGTCACTGCAATATAAAAAAGATATAAAGCCAGTACAGACTGTCCAAAGAAGGCCAATGAAGATAGTGAAGGGCCTTGAGGGGAAGTCATATGAGTAATGGCTTATGTAATTTGGTCAGTTCAGCCTGAGAGGAGACCTCACTGCAGTTATAACTTCCTTGTGAGGGGAAAAGGAGGGGCAGGCACTGATCTCTTCTCTGGGGTGACAGCAACAGGACCAAAGGGAATGGCCTGAAGTTGTGTGGAGGGAGGTTTAGGTTGGATATCAGGAAAAGATTCTTCACCCAGAGGATGGCTGGGCACTGGAACAGCTCAGGGAAGTGGTCATTGCACCAAGTGTGTCAGAGCTCAAGTGTTTGGACAATGCTCTCAAGCACATGGGGATGCCATGTGCAGAGCCAGGAGCTGGACTTGATCCTTGTGGGTCCTTTCCTATTTGATATATTTTAAATATTTTTTTTAAAAAGAAATAAGTGTCACCAGAGGACACAAGGAAAAACGACGCACCACAGCTTTGGTCACCGTGAAGAGACTAATTTATTTTTTCTGACTCCAATCATTTATAGTTCTCAAAAGATGCCAGTGGATTGGAAGGTGAACATGCCACCTCTCCAATGACACTGGACAAACTACCAATCTATCAAATTTCTCCGCCTCTATGAAAGAATGCAAAACAATAGGTTGTTTACAGAAAGTTGCATGAGAAAGTTCTCTACAAGAATGTAAATTCAGAAGGCTTTAGAAAATCCTAAGAAATCAGGGCGACAAATAAGTATGCATTTATAATTGTGTATGAAATTGAAAATATGTCAGGACAGGAAATAAAATATTTCTTTTTCTTCTGAACTCTTCTGCACTCTAGGATAGTCCACATTGGCTGCATTTTCAGCTAATCTAAACTGCCTGCAGTAGAGGTATTCTTATTTATAGCTTCTGAAGCAAAATGCTATTAGGACTGTTATTCATGTTCTTTTAGCAGCTATATTTGGATGAATCCAACTGTACTGAGTTGGTCCATAAAGGGACATAATTAAAATTGCTGAGGTATGAGTAACCCATATTCATATTCCTCTTATGTTGATTTGGAGAGATAAGAGATGGAGAGACTGATCTGAGTCAGCAAAACTATTTATAGTCAGACTGCTTTGAACTAGTTACATCAAGGCTGTTGGTCAGCCATCAGTCTGTTGATTGACACATATAAGCAGTTATAGCTAAGCAAAATTTCAGCTTGCAGTTAATACAGACCTCAATTCTGAGGTCTGTGTTGAAAAAGAAAGAACATTTATACAGCTTTAGTTTTTGTACTAAATTAGAAACTTTGGAACCTCAGAAACTACAGTTGAATGCCATCATTATTCCCTGCTTGTCCTTGTTAATGGCATTAATAAAAATATTTGCTTTAAACCAGTCTAAAGGAACACTCAGGTAGGATGTTGATAATCCTTTTAACCAGTAGTTGAACCCTTTGCTGTGAAAAGAATTTGAAGCATAGCTCTTTCTAAACTGTCTTTAGAGACTAGGTTTACCAGACAACCTGTGAGTGGCAGAATTATTATTAGTATAGTTTCTGTATGTGTACTTTGGGAGGAACAATTGAAATATTAGCCCTGCTGATACACACTACTGAAACAGTTGTCTCATATCCAGCTGCTGGAGGGCATTGTCTTTAACCTGCTTTACTCTCAAGCCAGGTTCACCTTGATCCATCAATTTACTTATAGTTTTTAACATAGTGTGAGAAGATTCATACTGACAACAAAGTATTTAATGGTTCTAAACTTTAGTAGTTCTTACAATCTCAAAGTATGTGTTGGTACATGTCAGGCTCTGGTTCAACTGAGCAGGATGCATTTCTGACAGCACTTGTGGAGTCAGAATCACAAGATATCCTAGAAACAGCTGTTCTTTAAGGCTTTACTGATCTCTTAAATTATGTAAACTGGTAAGTAACAGGAATATCTCCATTTGAGAGTATTAATATGGCTATGGCAGTATTTTAGTTAGCAACATAGCAGATTTTACTTCCCATCACAGTGGTCAGCCAAATAGATTACTTGAATTCTGGGATGATGTTAAAGGTGGCAAGAAAAGTACAGTGGATTCTTTTTGAAGAGTTTAAACTGGCCTAGTATGAAGTGTTAGCAGAATGTGTAAATTAAAGGTCAGTAGGGAATTGTAACAGCTTGCTGCTTCAAATAATCTTTCTTTCAACTGCATTTTTGGCACACTTATTTTCTAGTTTCTTTTTTTTACTTGTTCCATTTTAGGATACTACAGTTTATGGAAGTTTATTTGTTTCCCTCCTCCAAATTCCTGGTTCAATGATGTGTTTTCAATTACATTTAAATTATTCTGGTAGAAACATTCTCAAAAATAGGTTAGCTGAAGAGTATTATGAAAAAGCTTTATAATAGATGCCATTTATTATGGCCTTGTGTTGTCCACAATACTACATGAAGAAAATGGGTTTGGATCTCATTTTATTTAAAAGAGAAAATATAAGAAAAGACCAGATGCCATAAGAAACAGTTTCCACTAGAGAGCATTGTGCAAGCCTGACATTAACAATGAGTTCTTGGATGTGGCACCGTATTAATGCTATGATTAACTCAGCAGAAATCCATCTATGGGACATCAACGACTACACAGACTTAATTTTCTTGGTGAAAGATGGAATTTTTTAGTTGTAGAGGAGGTAGATGAACATAGCAATTTTTTATTCCATTAAGTAGTAACAGGTTAGTTACCTTGTTCTCAACCTCATGTCAGGAAATGTACATGTTCGTATGACAATCAGATAGTCACTTGAAAGGTCTTCTAAAATATGAGAAGCAGCTGTCAGTGAAGAGTTATGACTATGCCACTAAGAATGAAGAAATGATGGAGGCTTTTGTATGGGTAAAGAACGTTGAGAAGCTAATGCTATTTAAGGCAGGACAGAATGAAAAGGGATGTGATGTGACCAGCATGGGAATCTGCTGGTTATGTACCTTCCTACAGCACATTCTGCCATCAGTGCCTTCCTTCTGTGGTTGTGATGTTAATTCCTGTCAGAGGGTCCTGGTGATGCATGCTTAACTTCATGAAAAATGTTCCTGTGGATGTAGATTATTTCATTGGGGCTGAATAATTTTAATTTTCCTGTAGCTGCAAGACTGTACCAGTCTTTGTGTGCTCAAAGCGAATCTCCACTGTTATTCCTTAAAATAAACACACAAGTTTCTGATTTTTGATTTTCCTTGCTTTTGCAATATGCATGCTAGACATGATTTTAGGTATAAAATGAGGATAAAAATTCATTCATCTGGAATTATATGATCTCATTTGGCATCTAACTCTAGGACAAGAAATCAGTGATTTAATTTCCTTTTAAAGTCTTTGTGTATCAGATATAGAACAAGCTTATTAATTACCTCTTAATTATTGTGAGAACTATACCTTCTGTATTACATTCCTAATTGTTTTTAGATAAGGAAATTAATTTTTATGGCTCACTCTGCTGACTATTGCAGGCTAGGTGATTCTCCATTGTTTTCAGTGTAGATAGCAAGGTTTATAGATAATATAATAAACATAATATAACAAATATAATATAATATAATATAATAAATATAATATAATATAATATAATATAATATAATATAATAATATAATATAATATAATATAAATAATATAATGTAATATAGTATAATATAATATAGTCCTTCTGGTACATACAACAGGATGCATAAAAAGTACTTACCTGAGTACACAATATATTTTTATTTTTTATGAGAAAATTTAATCCAAAATAAACATTTGATAAATATTCTCAGAGCACCCCAGTAGAGATCTGTAGTGTGTCTGAAAATTCCAAGAGCTTCCTCATCAAATTAAAATTAGTTTTATATTATAACTGTGGGTGAGATTAACCCATACTTTGTGTGGAAGTATCATGTTTATGGTCCAGTCAATTGTGCAAGGAGAATTTGTATGTTTTCAACCACTAATTCACAAGTCTCTGGTTGGGAAAATATCATTGTATGCCTTGAATTGAGTTAAACACAGGCTTGTGCTTAAATACAGAAGATTTAATGTACAGTGCACTGGACAGTCTTATCACCATAAGCTGTTCTACCTGGTGCATGCAGAGGCACAGCAGGAGTCGATTCCTTACGTACACATTCAGTGGTACCAATCCCATGAATATCAACCCAATATTGGATCCATTCTCCATCCCAGGTCTGCTGCCAAAAGGTGGCCTCTGGTCTTTGAGCACTTAGGTCCACGAGTGATTGTTGCAAGATCACTCTGCAAAATGCCTCATTCCCAAGGGAAACTTCACTTCCTTATAGAGAGTCCTTCTGTCCTGTCACTCCGATTCTGTCCAACCAGTTCAACCTCTTCTGCAGCTGGACTTTCTTGACCTCCATGCCACATAATTTTTTGGTCACAAATTACCAATTTTTAGCAGCTGCAGTTTCATTTTCCCCTTCAGTCTACTGTGTATGCACACAAGCCTCCTAACTTGATGACTTTTGCCAGATTTTCAGAGGATCAGCAAAATGGCAACTGTGGCAAAAGGCTGCTCTTTCAGCAGAGAATGAAGGTTTATTTGAAATGTGGGGGCACTAGAACTATAACATGACAACCCTTGACAGAAATTTATACCTAACAACATAAATCCTTCACCAACTGAACTGTCATACTTTGGATACTTTATGATTCATCACAGTGCATCTTGTTCTGTCATTGATATAAATCTCAATGTCTCAACTCCATCACTGGAACAATTTTGTTTCTAAGAGATATTCAGTCATAAGTAGCAGACAAAAGAAAATCCAGTCCATAGCCCATTGCTCCTTAGAGTAAACTAATCCCACCACCTGATGTGTTGATATATGTATCTGTCTTTTTGTTTTACAAATTAGGATTTCTATTTTTGCATTTGAACAAACTGTGCCAGGGAGTGAATTAATTAGTTCTTCAGATGAAATAAATTGACTAGGTACATGAAGTGTCTTGGTCTCTTGTGAGATTGTTCAAAGCATATGAAAATTATGGTAGTTTTTTAATCAAATAAATGTATCAGACTATATGTACATATAAAAAAGTGCTGTTCTTTAGTGAAATGTAGTGTAGTCATCACTGAGGGATGCCAGTTACTTTCTCATCAGTGATTAATGGAGCTGATAGTCTTGGCTTCAGTGTCATTGTGTTAACAATCCAAGAAATATATCATTGTCAAAAATACAGTAACTGGAGGATCAGGACCTGTGAGGTCACTGGTAATATTTTTCTCTATTGAATGTGGCTAAGTACAAACCAAGTTGACAATTTTTTTAACATCTGTTACATCAGCTGAAGTCTAAACCACCATTTCAATCTGAATTATTGAAGAGCATTTTGTAGATAGTGTCATGAAATAAGAGTTGTGGAATTTTTAGAAAGAACATTAGCAAAAGATCTGTTTTAGAATAATGACTTAAAATCAGAAGCCTGTCATATGTACAGCAGAAAGAAAGCTTTGCAGGAATAAGCTTGATAATACTTATGTTTATGAAGTGATAGAGATGTATTCTGTTAAGTATGAATTACAGCTAAAAATTACATCCTTCAAATGCTTTATTTCACAGCTGGAAGGAATTTTTTCATACTGTTGCAAATAGTATATGTGTGTTTATCTGAATCATTCCAGTTAGAAGGAAGATCTGCTTCCTTGAATGTAATGCATTTCTTTCAGGTTCATTTTCAAGACTATTAATTCAAGT